>NW_026555325.1:18290000-19600000 GCF_021234165.1 Pteronotus mesoamericanus | reverse complement strand
TGTATGGATTTGATATCCACCCCGTGCACAGGCCTATTCCCAAACCACTGCTGCTAATTTTTTTGTCTTTTGAACTAGGTGCCAGTGGCTGATAAAACATACAGCATATCATCTTAATACAGCACTTACACTGTTTTTATTCCTCATTTTTAAGTCCCCCAGAACATCAATTCTTTCCAGTTGCTGGCCAAGAAAGAAAGGAAACTTCCGAAGAGCACAAATTAGCATCGCTGCCCCTCTGCTGCCCAGGTGGGGAACGCAAGTTTGGCCAGGGTGCCTCTACACAATTAGCAAGAGTGTCTCCTACACCAACACGTGTGCAGAGGGAAAACCGATCTGATCAGCCTCAGAGTGATGGGCTAAGGCAAGAGGAACTCTCAGAAGCTGACCATTTACTTTTGTTCCGGGTCTAATGAAATAATTTGGTATCCATTAGAGGGCAGCATTAGAACAAAAACTAAGCACAGCTAGGGAGAGAGCCCCTGCAGATAGACAAGCACCTTTGCTGAGGTAAACTTTTTCAATGCAGTAATATTTTCCAAGGGTAAAGTCAATGAATGGATAAAGCTAAGTAATGGAGAAGATGGGAGCAAATCCTACCTTTAGAGAAAAAGGGCATGGGAGCAGCGTATGCCAATTTAGCTTTAGGGAGTTTTCAGTCCGCACTTTAACTCCCTCTACACTGCACCCTTTTGAGGGCTAAAATAGAAACACTTGCGTCTTGAGCTTAATGATCATGTATTTTGCGGACAGTGTTTCTGAAGGAATTGCAATGAATGATGCAATGGTGGTCAGGTTTTCGTTTCCTTAAAAAGTGCATCATCATGTATTGTGGGTTATACTAAAATTACTCTAATTGGTCTAATTTTTATTTATTAGAAACAAATTGTTCTAGAACTAAAGCCAGTTTTTAATGATCCAAAACAGAAATAAATGTTCTAGTCTATTAGCATCCTATATGGAATAAATCAATATTAAAGCTAATTAACCCTTTTCAAAGGCATTTTGTCCCAGGTTTTTATTTAATGGTTCAGTGCTGCTTAAAGCATGGATCAAGCTGGATAAGCTCCATTTAAAAAATGGCCCATTTTGAAAACAGTTTAGCAGCTCACTATGACAAGCTGTATTTATCAGGATAAACTTGACTTTTTTCAACTGTACAAATAACTGACTGGGTTCCTTAAAAGACCTGATAATAAAATAGATTAAGGGCAACAGAATAATTTGTCCATTTAGCAATACTGTAACATTATAGTAACTGATTTGATTGCTTTTAAAAAATATTTATCTATAGCCATATTTCAATCTTTGCTTTTGAGGATATTCCTAAGGGAAAGGGAATCTCCATATATTTCATTCGAGGTCATATGTGAAATGCAAACCTATGATTTGTCCTTTTGGAAGAAGCCATGATTTTTTAATAGCGTTCAAACACATAGTGCAAAGCACACACCTTTGAGGACATAAATGACTACTTTGACATATGAAACCCTATGAAAATTATATACATTATTTAAGGAACTCGGCACTCTTCCCCTTTTTTTATACTAGCGAATCACAGAACGTACTTTAATATCAAGCTATTTTTGAGTTATAAAATAGATGATCTATTTTGTACATGAATTAAATTCTTCACAGTACCAGAGGAATTAATTTGTGATGTTATGAAATTTTGATTAGCCTGCAGTAAAATCGGAATTGTTTACCACAAGTGTCTGGGTCCTGACTCTTACAGTCTTTCCAAGCAAATAATGAAATGGAGTGGGGGGCAGAAGGAAGAGTAATTTATGAAAACATGGTACACCATAATTTTGCCATTTCTCTGCAATAAGGATGGCAAATGATTCATGGGATAAAATGAAATATTTCTCACTGTCATTTCAATGGATCTGAGATTTACAGCTTCTTAACTTGGATAGGAAAAACTCCGCATGCAGAAAAATGAATTTTAAATCAATTAGTGATGGGGATGAAAAAAAATTGATTTTAAGTAAAGGAGAGAAAATTTAACAAGCAACAAATTAAAAGGGAGAAGCAGCAGCTATTTACTCTAAGACCCTTGAAGCAAGGAGGTTGTGAGAGGGAACTGCTTGCTTAAAAGAGGGCACTAAGGTCAGGTTAAAGAAAAGTGATATGTTGATCTGAGCTCATTACATTTAGATGGCTTAGACAAACACAAGAAGGTGGATTTTAAAGCAAAATCAGATATGCCTAAGCTGGATTTTTTAAAATCACAAAGAAGTTAAGCTCATTTTTATAGTAGAAGGTTAAAACAAATAAAGACATCCCGTGACTAGGAAAACACAACCTCCAATTCAAGATTCTCCTTAACCAAAGCTATTCTTTTACAGGTATCAGGGTCAAGAAAACAAACATTTTTTTATACCTCCCAACTCCTTGAGACACCACACTGAAGGAAAGCTAGCAGCAGCTACTGAAGAAGTGAACCGGGACTCTAAAGGAGCCACTGTACCTGGAATATGAGAGCAGATACTCTGCTTAAGACACAAAGGAGTGGGTGCGAATGGCTCAGAAGCTAGCGGGGCCAGGTGTACCACGTGCCATGTTCTAACGGCCAAAGTGGGCACTGTGAGACTCCATCCTCCTACCTCATCCACTGACACATGATATATTACCTACGACTATAAGATACATACCTCAGCTTTCATGGTTTCAAGCAACTCCAGTGTGAAGACAGTTAACTAACAGGGGAACTGATGGTAGGATTTGCTAAGCAATGCAATTTGAACCCAACGTGGAGAACAAAGATGGCCTTGATGATTTTCCTAAAGCAGTTTTGCTTAATCAAATAAATCTTACTATTCTGAATCAGGTATTTAACAAAAGGCAAAGCTATTCATTGCTTTTTGCAAAGGGCCCACAACCTTCTTTGCACAGGATCTGCAGGACTATACCTGGTGTCATCATGGCTCCCATACATCATGTTATATGCATGTTATTTCACAGGTTTGGTAGCTAATTAGGGACCTAAAATACAAAGTACAGCCACAAAAGGCTCATCAACTCCATCTCCTATTCAGAAATCCTCTCATTATGAAGGTGCCACATCAACTTAAAACTTCCATTGGTCCTTCCTTCATAAGTCAAATGTCATCAGGTGAAATCTGACACCAATGATAATGTGATGTTGACAAAGATTGCAAATATTGATGTTAGTATCCATTTCCCAGAGAGTATCATAAATTGTGTACATTTCAAAAACTAAGAGCAATCTATTTCAACAATTTTTTTGTTGACAAATTTTAAAGGGCTATAAAATTTGATAAGCTAGATCAATGAACAATGTTTTGAGCTGCTATATTTTTTTTCCAGCCACTGAACAAACAGTTCATTGTTATAAGTCCATATGGGAGCCATGGCTTTGGGTATTCTATTCAATTTCAAAGAAACTTCAGAAGCTCACGCATGCCTTTGAGCACGCAAAACCAGGGGGCAGTGCATCGAAACCACAAATGGAAAGTATGCTCCATATACATGTGTAAATTAAAACCTATAAAATAACATGGACATTGTAAAATTTGTGTTAAAACTGATAACAGCTTTACTGATTTACTGACAATGAAAATATATAGCATTTTTTCTGTCAGAGCATTTATCAACACTTGGCAACCCTGCACTAACTTGACGTGTAAGATGATCAAAATGGATTATGTAATCTTTCCCATTCATTTCTATTGATTTTAGTTATGATAAAATTCATCAGTTTGCCAGGGAACCCTCAGGCTGAAAGGCTCTGGGAGACCAAAAAAAAAAAAAAAAAAAAAAAAAAAAGGGAAAAACAAGAATTCAGCTGAGTTATAATAGGATGAATATAATTTTAGAATAGGATTGCACAAATACAGAAGTCATGCCCTAAAGGCTCCAGCAACAAATTAATACAAATAATCCTGGCAGTCTCATAAAATTACAGCTGTCCTGGCAGTGATTTACTTTTAAGATTAAATTACAAAATTTCAAGCTAAAAGAATTAATGTGTAAGTGCCATTAAAAACATAGTTTGTGAAAATATTTTCAAACTTTTTTTAAAACTTCAACAGTAATCAAAGTTATTTCTCTGACTGCAAGTAACATCAAAATGCCAGCAAATGGACCATTTTAATCAGTTTTATTGATTCATGCTTTCAGTTCTTATTCAGTTAAAAACAAGGCACATTAAATACATCCTCTTATTGCTCTATAAATGCATGCAGCTCATTCCGTATATCAAAAGTAATAAATAATGGCGATAAAACACCAAGACAGTTATAAAAATGACAACCCAGCCTCAAACATAGTATTTAACAGTCCAATCTAGAACAATAACCAACACAATACATAAAAGGGCCACATATGAAAACATGCACTGTGTATATCCACTTCAGCACTGGGCTTATACATGATATTCTTTAAAAATACAGTAGGGTTTTTTTACTCCCTAAAAGGGGGTGACATAATGCAAAACACTGCAAGTTATAGCATTACTGATGTCAGTATTACTACATTCATATGCCAAAGATCTTACAAATACATAAAAAAAGAAAATAAGATCAAGGACTCATTCTTACAGTATGTTTAGTAAAAGTCAGAATGAAATTTTTATTGTACAAAAGAGTAAGCTACATAATTTGAAAAAGATAAAACAAAGCTAGAAACTAAAGCAAAATAGGGAGCATGCATTGAATAGTACAAACCCTAAAGTTTCAGTCAGTATAAATTGATTGAAAGCAAGAATATTGCAAACAGCATGATGGATATGAGGCAGGCAACCTTGGCTTAACAAATAATCCAGCATTATCGCTACTGTTATGACTGAGGTAGGGGCTATTTAAAGGAGCATCCAGCTCTCCACCACAGATGGGGATTCCTTCACCTGAATCCCCTTAAAGGCTCTTGAAAGAAATCACTTGATGATAAAAGACAATCTCTGTACATCCTATACCCACCCTAACAGAATCATTTACATCACATTTATGCAAAAAGGAAAAAAAATTCTTTTGCACTTGGAGTAGGTTTTTAAAGGGCTTATCCCCTTATTTCGTTTTTCCTTTTCTGAAATCAGGTTAAAAAAAAAAAAAAAAAAGCTGTACAGGTTTAATTAAGAACTAACACAAGAATGTAGGGGTGCCTTATTCACAGTAAAGACTTGGAACCAGCTCATTTCCAAGATGAGTCTCTGGGACTGATGAAGGAGCGTATGTTTTAGAATTAGCAGATTTTAAGCAAAAGCAAATATGCTCAAAAGAAGAAAAGTGTGCTTTTCTTTGTCCTTAAAGGAACTTCATTCATAGCAAAGCGTGCATAAACAAGGTCTGCGCTACAGATGCAGCTCTGCCCGGGCCAGTCAGGTTTAAGCCGGATCCCTACTGTAATGGATTCAGGGAGGATACAAGTCATCCTTATCATGCTCTAACTAGAAAAAGAGAAAGAGAAAGAGAAAGAGAAAGAGAGAGAGAGAGAGAGAGAGAGAGGGAGAACAAATATACAATACTGTGGTATATCATCTGTAATGTTTTAAAAGACAGCTCTTCTGTCCATTCCATGTCACTGGATTCTAAACAATGAAGTATACTGTCTTGATAGAAAAATACTAAACTACAAAGCCACGTGCTTCTGTTATTTAAAAAAATAACATAGAAGTCAGTGTAAAAAGTTATCACCCTGAAAGAAAAATTTCACAGTGGTACCTCAGAGCATCACTTGCTGTGTTTTAGGTTTCCCTTTCAAAGAGGCAAGTCTAAAACATCTTTTAAAATCGAAAGGAGTTAAGATGCTATCTTACCTGTTTGTTTTGAAGGTGAGTGTGGGTGCTTAAGGGAGGGAATTTCCAGTGTTTATATGATGACATACAGGCTCATACCCCACTAAAATGAGGCATAAAGATATTCTATGATGTTGAGACAGACAGAAATAATAGCACAAAAGTGTTTTATGTACCTGGTTATAAAAACTAAGACTTTAAGTCTGCGTGATGAAAACCTGTCATCAGAAAGAGTTTAGGTCTCCTATTATATATGCAACCTGACATTGAGACACAAAAACTAGGTAGTTCACAAGAGGAAGCACAATGATTGGCAAAAATGTCACCAAAATATTGCCAAAACATACTGAAATGGCTCCTTAAGTTCAACACATTATTTGTTAAATGCAATACAGGTGGATTTGTGCTTGTTTTGTGTCTCTGCATGTGAATGTTGGGGGAGAATGTGTATGAGTATGTGTTGTGTATGTTTTTATTTTTTTCTTTTTCTTTTTCTTTGTAGTTGACTGAGAACTTTTCCACTGAGTAAGGAATGAGAAAGCCTTTATAGTAACCAAAAGGACCTTGAGTGTGGTGCCTTTTTACAAATGATTGTAAATAAAGTTACCTAAGGTCTATTTCTGTCCTCGTTAGTATCTGTTTACAAATAGTCCCCCCAAATGGATGCAATAAACTAAGCAAAACAGGTCATGTTTGACAATATCACACACTGTAAGATTTAGGATTTGGGAATTAAAAATTGTGCTATCCTATGTAGATATATAAACATAGGTTTTTAATGCTTAAATTTGTTATTACTGTAAAGATTTGAGAAATTCAGTTTCATCCCACTGCATCCAACTTACCACTTACATACTGGTTTTAAAGTAAAAAAAAAAAAGGCAAGGATCTTCATGGCAACTCTAATAGTCAAAGAAAAACCAGCAGTGACTGAGGGAAAAAAATGAATTGCTGAGATGAAACTATCACTGTAACTCCCAGCAAATGTCAATGCTATCCTTATCTTATACCTGTGATTCTGGAAGCTTTCAGAGTTTCTCCCTCAGATTTGTTCCTGTAACCAGATCAAAATTTTTCTGTCCCTCTCCAATTTTGCCAGTCATGCTCTGGATATAAAATTGTACAACTGTTGATGGGGAAGGCAGACAAGCTGGAGGAAGAAGGAAGGGGCTGAGACATCTCCAAAAACTGTTATTTTAATAGTTCGCTCCCAGCTCAATTTCTTTCAAGGCAAATAATATCTACAAGCTTAATGTCCAGAGCTTTGGGTATGTCACAAAATTTTTCCAGCTTCTTTTTTTGATTTCAGCCAAAATATTCTGCCTCTATAATTTAATTAGAATAAATAAACAAAAATGCAAAAAGGGAGCATGTCCAGCCTAACAGGTTACAAAATGGATACAAAACATTAAGTCAGGGCACATGAAAAAAGAGAAAAAAGATAAAATACATTTTTTTAGAAGCTAGAGTGAATGGCAAATACAAATAACGGGTATACATCAACATTCTAAAGCTTTGGAATGTTTCCCAGTGTTAAAAAAAAACACAGCAGCTATCCATATACACTATTTTGGAGTGTTGTATTTTGTAACTGTTGTTACATGACAATTTGTTGTTCCTATGTTTGTTGGCTGAGGATTTACTGCTCACACTCACAATCCTCCACAACTTCGGTCCACTGGAATGGGAACTCTTCGGTCCAGGTTCTCTTCTGCCGTTTTCATTAGAATAGCCAGCCGGCTTCCAGACACTCTTCCTTTCTGAATAGCACTCATCAGCTTAAAGAGAAAACATACAACAGATTCAGAAGGCAGGCCAGCTTACTTCCTTCTTCACAGCATTTTAATGGTTACCTTTGCCACAGGCAGAGGCCATTAAGTGCTTCATCAAAAGCCACAGCCTGCCCTACAGCTCAAATAAGAAGAGTACAATTTTTGAATATTTCAAAAATGGGGGGAAGGGGTAGGTAGTTCACCGCTGCCATAAAAACTACACCCACCTAGCAAAATCAGTCTGCCTTTAAATGCAAATCAAATGTATTAGATTTTTGTCCCTTAATATGCTCAGGGCACATATTTTTTTTGAGCAACTCAAATATTGGATCTTGAGTTCCATTTAAAAATCTTAAAAAAGAATCTCAGGGATTGAACAAAGACAAATCATGATCTATATTTAACTACTCTTTTTTTACTGTTACTGTACTTGACAACTTCAAGTCCCCTAAATCCAAATTCCTTAAAGAGTTGATAAAGTAATTTGCATTTAAGTCCTTGAAAATGGACCCAGAGATCTACCTTAAGAATTAAAAGCACTCCACAGCCCAGGTTTTACCTAATTCATTTTTATCCAATGGATAAAATCAGAATTAGTCTTGAAATTACATGCAGTCAGCGGGCAAAGGCCTTTTAATCTGGGAGGCAGTTTGCAATTATGAGCTTGGGGATTTTTTTTTCCTATTCAAGTTTATGTGTTTTTAACTATTTGCTTGTCTCGATATCACCTCCCCAATCTTTTTGGTTATTTATTTTAAAAAGAACTGATTTAGCCATTCACCAGAAATATATATAAATTCTCAAAATATGTTTTAGGGCTACAGTTTTTAGCTCAGAGAGACACATTTCTTTAAATGGCTCTGAATCAGAGTCAGAGGCACCTGCCAAGGTGCTGGATCAGAATTTCATGACCTTATTAAAAGCTGGTTCACAGGCTATTGCTTATTAGAGATTGACTCCTATGAGCAGAAGTAGCATTAGAGCCCAAACCTAAAAATAAAGTCATATAACCACATAATACCTATCATGAACCTTCCACGAGGATTATTGAAAAACCAAGGGTTTAATGAGGTAAACATGGGCTCTTCATCTTAAGGAACAAAATATTGTACTTAATTAAAAAAACTCTGAAAACACACTTTACATATAATGACTGATATAAACAATGCTGACATCTGAAGACAGAACAATTTATTGTTTATAGTTTTTTCCGTGATCCCATGAAAACCTTCAAAGTTTATCAGAGCTAACAAAACTGATAAAGCTAGAGTTTTTTCTTTATCCATAAACAGTACATTATATATCAACCTTTTAAAATTCAAAGTTTATTTAAACATTATATGTGTCTTGAAACCATATTACAAGAAAAAATAACATTTGGGTGTGAATATATATCCTGAGAAATACAGTCAGCATTTTTTAAGTTAGTAGAGGCATGAATAGTCACTTTCATTAAGAATTGGACAAAAAACAAGAAATACTCAATTATTAAAAACTGTACAAGAAAACCTGCAGATGGTTTAAATTATTTTCTATGTGTTTAACTCTATTGTATTAAAGAAAATTACTTGAAATCCAAATTACATGGCATATCCATAAAACTAGATTCTTATTGTTTCTAAAATCCTAGCTCTTCCAACCCTAAATACTGTTGTTTATGTACAACACACATGAAATGAAACATAAACTGTTTCTTCAAAGTTTTCTAAAATCCTGAGACAAACAAAATAGTCTCCAAAAAAAATACTAGACAAAAATGTATTAAATGGTTTCTAACCGCCAAGCATACATTTTAAACTTAATTTAAAATGTGCACTTAGTTAAACAGTAAGCTAAAGAACTAAACACTCTTTTTTGTAATGCTGGACACAACCTGTGAAAATTTTCTGCATTTAGATTCAACAATGCTCTTATCTGCAGCTCATCTCCAGAGAGACAATTACCATTTCCTTTGCCTTGATCTTGTTTGTTTAACTTGACACAGTGAAGAAAGGGCTGACATTGACCAAAATCCCCAGCATTAATTTATTTCATGTTCAGCATTCATCATTGCCATGGTGCAAGCAAGACCTGGCATTCATTTGAAATACCTGCCCAAGAAGCACTACAGAAAAAACCCTGGCTATTTGGAAGCCAATGCATTCTTCATGTGATGCGGACAGCCACAAATAATGCATGGGGTTGTTGAATTTGTCTCCTTTAAGGAATGACGTGCAGCATCCAGTTTGAAGTTAGAGTAATAAAATGCAGTTCCTTCATGGCTATGATTAAGCAATTGAGCCTTGAATAAGTAAAAATAGAAATGCTTGAATTCTATGGTCTTGACCTTTCCTTTCCTCTATGGCATCTTTCCTTTCTTTTGTTTTTCAGGCTCTTTATAAAGTAAGAATATAATCACTACATTTCAGGTTCTCAAGCGAATATGATTCTCAAATGAATGCAACAATGATTAAAACTTTTTCCTTAAAAACTTACTTTCCACATTAGAAACCTCGTGCTCCTTCCTGAAGCAGGTGTGGGCCAGCAGTGGTATTCCATGGCATACTTCTTAAAAAAGCATACTGCTTATTCACTCCTTTTAGCCATAATTAACTTTGACTTAATCTAAATGGACCAACACAACAGAATGTGTCTTACAAGAAGAAAGAAAAAGAATATGCACCACATGGAGTCTTACCCTTGAGGGCAAACATATCAATTTTTCTGGCTTCAAGCTCTCTTTATTTTTTTCCAGAATGAAGGGACAACTGTGTGGACTCAAAGCTTGATTGTCGAACACACTTTGACAATCAAAAGATAAAAAGCAAATACACTTGTTTCCTTTCAGTACAACTCACCTGCAAAAATTCATTGAGTTCAACTTGTCCATTTTTGTTTAAATCTACTTCATTCAGAATTTCATGTAGTGTATTTTCATCCATTTGGACATTGATACTCTAAAAAGCACAAAATAACAAGGTTTAACTAAAAAGTATACAAATCTTTTTGGTAATGTTACTAACTTTCCAAAAATTAAAAGAGAAATATTACCTATACCTATGAGATAAGAAAAAATTATTATAATCTTCACATTCTTTTGCTGTCCAAGACATTGAACCAAAAAAGAAAAAATTACCTCTAATACACGCTGAACATCAACAATAGTAATAAAGCCCTTTTGGTCTGCATCAAACTTATGAAATCGCTTCTTATACCTGGAATACAACATTGAATAATGGAAATATATACTTATGTAGGTGAAGGAAAAAAGAGAAGGAAACAGAAACTTATTAGAAGTACCTGTCAATGTCTGAAGGCCGTAGGCTAATTTCAGAGCGATCTGTCAACTGTTCTGATCGGGATTTATAACCCATTTCATAATATAAAAACTTCCTGGCTGTTTCGAGTTCTTCCTAAAGCACAGACACACAAAGTTTAAAGATTTATGGAAAGATTTATTGATTTTTTCCTTTTGGTTTTCTAAAAAGAAGCTTGCTCATCCTCACTTATCTGACCAGCACAATTTTTATTTCTGCCAGTTTTACTGAAGTATTATTTATAAACAATAAACTCCACCTATTTTAGGTATGTCGTTTGATGGATACTCTACGATGATTAAGATATCAAACATTTCTATCATCCTAAAAAGCTTTCTTTGCTCAATTGCAGTTCATCTCTTCCCCTGACCTCTAGTCCCAGGCAACCAATGATCTGTTTCTTGGGGGCTTTTTTGGTCACCAGAGTTTTCCCTCTTGAATTTCATATAAAAGGGTTCACATAGTAGGCAGCCTTCTGTGTTTGACTGCTTCTAGAGCATAATGATTCTAAGATTCATTCATGTTGCTGCAAGTTTTACTACTTTGTTTTTTTTTTTTTTTCTTTAACTGCTGAATATTCTTCTACAGTATTCACTAGCAAAATCTATCTGACCAAATTCTTGGGGTTTGGTGACAAAAAAGCAATTAAAGGAAGATAGCTATGACTTCAACAACTACTAGTGTGGCGTGCAGTACACCAAGACAGACATCATATTAGCTATTCTGAAATTCTGTCACTAAAATTCCAATATTGGGTTGAAGTTACAGAGTAATGAGAAGAAACAAGCTATTCAGACTAGTTCCTCTTCCTGTTTTTTGATATCCCCACCTCAACTGATACTATTGCTGAGAACATTGTCATTCACAGTTTTTATCATATCTGCCTCCCATCTAAGAACTTTCAAAATGACTCTACTATACTGTATATTGTTCACAAATATCTCTTTCTTCCCTTATACCTATATCAGTAATATATACATGCTTCCCTGCCAGAGAAGCGGTATAAATCAGAAAGATCTGAAGATAATCTGGAATATGAAAAAGAGCCACAACAGCTAACATGCAATCCTCATGTAATGAGTGAAGAGTAAGGTGCTTGCCATGGTAAGCTAATAAGATTTATATAGCATAACTTGGAGAAAGCTCGCTAATACAAATCTAAATTCCCCAGACTTCTCATCAAAGGATCTCATGTCGGTGACAAGTGCCTTTGCTCCTCCTTCTTGGGAAGACAAGCTAATTTTCTGAGATCATGACCCTCCCTTTTTTCCTTTCTCTTAGGAGAAATATATAATATTTACATGCTTTAATATAAATACATAAATAACATAAATATATGTTGTAGTAAAATAGCAAAATAACTATACTAGATATAGAATTAGGAATGCTAAAATATTATCTCAGCTTATATATATATAAAATATATACTATATACTATAAAAATATACTATGTAATATGTATCATACATACACATACACACATGATACATAAAGGTATATATAACATTTGTAAAGTCACAAAGGGCATTCTTCACTGACAGATTACTTTCTTTATACAAGAAAATCCACCATTAATAAAAAGACAATATTTTTCCATTGCACCAATTTTACCCCGTCATGTTCTACAAAACTCAAGATTCAAGATTAACTTCCCTGGAAATAGCATCTCTGATGCTTCCCTCCAAGAACAAGCTCTTCTTTGATTCATGTAACTTCATCACTCACGTAATTTATCTACACTCCATCAAGCAAGGAATCGTGGAATTTCAAAGTTGGAAAGGATTTTCCCATAGAATTCACCCCATGTACTTCCCTAACTCCACATTTTCTTTACAACATTCCCAAAATGGAAGCATGAGGTCTCCATTGAAAGAACACTAACAATAGGGCAATAACTCAATGCCACCGGAAGTAGCTCAAAGGGGATACTGAGATTAAACCCATCTCTTTGCAATTCCTCCAATTTGTTTGGGATTAGCAAGTACCTAGAAAGGAGTAACTCTCAGCTTCATCAATCTAAAGATATAATTTCTATTAATGTAGCTTGAAATTGCAATTGCATTTGGGGTCAGCCATGATCCACTGCTGCCTGCTATGCATTCACAAATAACAAAAACCATATTTCATCTTCACATGTGTTACTGTTAAGCTTTGTCAAATCTCTCAGGAACAGATGAAGTTGTTTTTCTACCTCTCGCAAGGTTTGTCATTTATCTCTATTAACTTATACCTAATGAAATTTCACCCCTTGCTTCAGTTTGTCATCAAACATTCACTGTCCTTCCAGTTTCCTATTATTAGTATACCAAAGATGCATGCCATCAACACTGTAACCTAAGCACCTGAAGGAAGGTAGACTAAGTCAAACCAATGACAGAGTCCTCAAGACTGCTTGCTGCCAGAGACCTTCTCTGAAGCAAACAATGATCGTTTGACTACGAATCCACCAATTTAAAAAAAGATATCATATGAGGCTTCATAAAATGCTTTAAGAAACTCAACTACATTTTGTTTATAACATTTCCCTGGTCCAACAGCCTTGCTAATCCTTATAAAAAGAAAATAAGATATATGAAATGATTTTTCCTAAGCAATTCCTTACTAGCTTCCAGTGATCACTATACTTCTTGCTAAATGCTAATAAACTTAAAATGCCATAATCTAGAAACTTTCCAATAACAACGCTAAGACCACCAGTTTATAAGTTACAAACTCTATTTTTTCTCTCTTCTTCCTTTTTGGAATTTGGTATTGCATTTGCCCATGATCTGTCTTCTGGTTCTGTTCCTAACTGCCACAATATTTAAAGCTCAACAGTGATTAAATAAATTCCATCTGCAAATTCTCTGAGTACCCTGAGGTATAATTTTTCTGGGTTGGCATACAAACTCATTTAGAGCAACGTCCTATTTGAATATCTATTTCCTCTTACCAATATTTATTTTGCTCTTTTCACACTGAAAATCATTATCCTTGACCAAAAAAAGAAAAACAATCTGCTATTAAACTATAAGTTGAAAAGTTTTCCCTTTTCTCTAGCATTCAAGAAGAGGGTGCCAGTCTCATCAAGCAATAGTCTAGATTAGGCCTCACAGGCATTCTTTTCCACTTTTAAAAGTTATTCTTTTGTGTCCTTAGCATTTTTTCTAACATTTGGCCAATGCCTGACACTTTTTATATACATCCATATTATTCCTGGATATTTTTTCATTGTTGAGCACTTGTCTTTCATCTGTTTTCAATTTGCTATTTATCAACTTCCTTTTCTTCAGTCACTCCATTTCTTCACTTGCTTCTTCCTCACTGAAATTGGTTTTGAAAAATTTCTTTTTGTGATACTCTCAGTCTATTTTCATGGCCTTCTCTTTAAAGTCTCTCGATGAAATGTATCCTTTATCTGAAAGTTATAAAATCTCCTTACTAGATACTATGGCAGCATTTCCCAAATATTTCCTAGGCAATACTAGTCTCCTTTTCCCCCAACGCTTCCAAAAAGTGAGAGTTGAGTCTGTCTCTGAGTAAGTTCCCTTCTGGAGATGGACAATGCACAGAAGCATTTTAAAGGCACCAAATTATCTACACAATAAAAATAGTTTCATTTGTGTAACTCACAATTTTCTAAACTCTTTTGACTATGTAGTCATTTTTAGACTGATTTTATACCCTGTGGGACACAATTGGATGGTGTCCCATTTTTTAAATATCTCCAGCAACTCCTCTCTCAATCCCCCTCCCATCCAGACAATGCCTTCCTCCCTAAGTGGTTCTGCCAAGTTGGTTGAATTTGGTTTTGAATGATAGTTCTCTAAATCTTTCTCTAAATTTTGGAAAACATAAATACATTTCTGAGGTATCTATGTGTTATAACTACTCAATTAGATTTCAAGATCCCGAAACTATAAGCTATTTATTATTCCCCTAAAATATTTGGTATAATGCTCAGTAGACAAGTCACTCATTAAGTATTGACTGGTGAAAACAACCACAATTCATCTACAGAGAGTTATTTATCACCTTGTTCCTCTTTCACTTTTGCAGGTTAAATAATCCCAATGCTTTTAACCTTTTCTCAGAAGTCCAGCTTTCTAACCTTTAATTCTTTTTTTTTTCCCCTTCTCCTTTGTTCTCTCCAGACTGTCCACAGACCTCATTAACACTCCAATGTCTCGGATACTGAGTAATAACTTTAGGTCTTTTATTTCTGTTACTTTGTTGAGGGGGATGGGAGAATATTCCTGAGTACATAAATCTGCTCATAAAATTTGAACTGAAGTTAAATCTAGTTTCCTCGGGAGGGCCGAATACCAGTTTACAGAATTTTCTTCCTCCTCTCTACCTCCTACAGCTTGAATTCCTGGCACAGAATATCTTCCTGCATATTCAAATCATTCCAACCATAATTTTTACAGGAACACATTATCCTCAGTCCTTCTATAAAGTAGAAATGAGTGCCTCTATATGTAGGTTTAGTTGATCAAACCAAACTCAAAACAGGAAGAGCTATAAACCAGTCCCACCAATGCAAAATAAGTTCCCTTTTGGAGACTAACAATGCACATAAGCATTTTTAAGGCACCAAATTATCTACTTTAAAGAATATGTTTTCATTTGCTTAACACAATTTTCTAAACTCTGAGTTAACAGGGCAGGGTGCGGAAACTGTGTGCTCTAGGATCAGAATACCTGATTTCAATTCCAGTTTCACAACTTACTAGTTATGTGAACACTGACCAGGACTTTACTCCCTGAGCCTATTCCTTAACTATAAAATAGGGGTAAAGATTTATGCCTGACAGAGTTGTGGTCAAGGTTAAGGAGCTCTTTCAACTGGAGAATTCTACCAGCAGTATACTACATGAACTATATTAATATTATAAGATAATTTCTCAAACATAGGACCATTTCACCCCTGAAGGCTCTGATTCTGATAGTCTAAGGACAACCCTCGAAATCGTCCCTTTTCCTCTACATTTCCCTGGTGACTCTGATATGTAACCATCTTTGGGAACCTAGACTAGAATGGGAACAATTTAAGTACAGAACCTATGCCCAACCCTTCCTTACATATATGACATAGATGGCTCGATAATGTTCATTTACTCACTCAATACATATTTATTTAAGGCCCACTCTATATGCTGGGCACTGAGTGTACAGAAACAAACAGATCATGTCTACTCCTTTGGGGAGCTTATTTTCTGGAGGAGAGGCAGACAACCCATAACTAAATACATGGTATAACAAATGGGAATAGATGCTAAAGATGAAAATAAAGTAAGAAAGGGATAAAAAATGTCATTCGAATGAAGGAAGGGGCTCTTGTATTTAGCCCCATTAAGGAAGGTCTCTCAGGAGTACATATTAGGAGGAAGTGAGGGAGAAGGCCATGAGTATATCTTGGGAAGAGATTCTCAGCAGAGGCATCAGCAAGATGTGAGTGAAAAAAAGCAACTTGACCTGTAGGTTGGAGGAGAGTGAATGAATAGGAAGAAAGACCAGGGATATGAAAGGTGGTGGCCAGATGACAAAGGCCTTGTAAACCATTGTAATGACTCTGGATTTACTGTGAATAAAAGAAGGATGTTTTAGCAAAGGAATGATTCATTAACAATCCTCATCTTACTAAACCCATCAGCAACACTTGATACAGCAGATTGCTTTCCTCTTCCTGAAATACTTTTCTTCCTCCCTTTCTAGTCACAACTCTCTCAAGTCTTCTCACACGTTTTCCAACCTCACTAGTTATAATGTGCCTTGTCTCCTGGATCCTTCCTTTTGTCTCCAGCTTCTAAACTCTAGAGTGCTCAGGGCTCAGTCTTTGGGCTGCTTGCTATCTAACCACATGAACTCCCAGGATCTTATCCAGTCTGATGGCTTAAATACTACTCAAACGTACAGCTCTGGTTCAGATGTTCCTCTGAACTTCAGACTGACATATCCAATGATCTGTCTTATGTTTTAATAGAATCACTGAAGCTGTCAAAGCAGGGACTCTGGTGTAGGGTAGGGAAGTTATTACAATAATCCATGTAAGAGATGCTAAATCAAGGTGAGAGCAGTTAAATGTGTTAAGAAAGGGTTGAATTCAAGCCATGATTTGAAGGTAAATATGATAAGGTTTGCTAATGGATTTTGATAGGGTAATGATACAAAGATTTAGCCCTAATCAGTCAAATAGCTCTTTATGACATGCTGAGGTTGGCAGTAGTGGCAGTAGTAGCAGTAGTAGTTTGGGGAAGGTAGGAGGGGAAATCCAAGAGAAATGGTACCATGGACTGAATTGTGCCCGTCAAAATTTGTATGCTGAGCCCTAACCCCCAATGTGATGGTATTCAGAGACAGAGCTTTTGGGAGGGTCACTAGGTTTAGATAAGGCTTGAAGGTAGGGCCCCCTTTCCCTCTCTCTCTCTCCTCCATGTCTGGACATAGCAAGAAGACATGTATCTGAAAGTCAGGAAGAGCGTTTGCAACAGGACCCAACTACATTGGTCCCCTGACCTCAGATTTCTATCTTCCAGACTTGAGAGTAATAAATGCCTGTTGTTGAAGCTACTCGGTCTGTACTATCTTGTTATAGCAAGCTGAGCAGACTAAGACAGGTGGTGTTCCAGAAAGTAGCTCAAGGAGGAAGGAGGAAGGAGGAATCAAGTGTGTCAATGCCACTAGTTGAGTAGAAGGAGAACGGAGAGTTGGCAAGTATATTGAGCCACATGGAGGTTGTTGGTGAGTGTAACCAGAACTACTACAACAAGTGGCAGGAAAAGTGCCTTAATGGAATGGGTTCAAGAAAGATTAGGCAGTATAGAACTGAATCAGTGAGCACAGAAAGTATTTTTTTGAAAGAATACATAAAAATGACTCTGCACATTATGATAGTTTGGTTTAAAAAAAAAAACCCATGAAAATCTGTTTATTACAATAAGCCCAGGGCTGTGCATGTGGCCATCACTGGCTTTCTTTTTTTTACTTTGGATACAAATATAAAATTTCAAATAACACAAATCAATACGCATTTGGTGGTCAAGCAGAAAAACCAAAGGCAATTGGTTTCCTAACAAAGGCAAATTTTCAGGAGAGTGAATTTCACTGTAGATTACATTCTATGAGTGTTCTCAAAAAATACCAGAAAAACGTCTACCCACAATCATTATCTTTTTCAGGAATTATGACCACGAATTTGAGAGCATTCTTCTACAAGGGATTTTCCAGAAACAAGTAACAAATTTTGGTACAAGAATATCTTTCCAGTTTCCTAAGACCTGGCAATATGAAACACACACACACACACACACACACACACACACACACACACACACAGAAATTGGCAAGAAATCTAAAGTCACCACAAAAACTATGCTAGCCTCTACTAACAGATGGAGACATTACATGTTTGTAATGGTTACTATGATTTTAAAGACTTCTACAAAAATACCTCTTTTTTATAATCATCCCAATTCAGCTCTCTGCCCATCAGTTCAACAATCCTGGGCAGGGCTTCCTCTGCTGCCTGGACATTCAGAAAGGCCAGGCGAGTGCGGCGTGAAATCATATCCACTGCAGTGCAGGCGTACTCCTTAATCCCATATTTCACCTGAGTTTAAATTAGAGTAAAATTATTACTTTAGGCTTTTTTTAAGAGAAAATAAAGTTTCATTGCAAAAGAATTGTGCTTAGGAAAAGTGACTTTTTTTTTTAATAAACTCTGGTCTGTAGCAGGTATGAGACAAACAATGTCTTCGTACAAGTTTCTCATTTTCCTGCCAAAGAAGGTCTGGGAACTGAGACAAATTGGACAAGGGTTAATGCCTTCCTTCTGACTAGAACCTGGCACAAACATGCAAATTGCTTCACTTCTTATTTACCATCCACACTAATTGCATACCTCTTTGTTATACATAATATAGATGATAATTTACATAGTTGAACAGGCAAAGAACAGGGATTAAAAAGTAATGGTCTCATTTGTTTAGGCTATCCAAAGATTTCTGTCTCAAAGTAACGAAATGACAGAAGTTCTGCCTTCAGTCAATAAGCAAATGTTTACTGGATACCAGGTTTTAACGTGAAGTGAATATATAAGTATATTTATATAAGTAAATCTAAAGTATGGTCTCTGGTTTCTAAAATGTGAAATCTTGATGAGAAACAAAGCTTAAATCTTTGAGAAGTTAAGTGTCAAATCAAGATATTTCATGAGATAGCATGTGAGTGGTACAAGGGTTGCAAATTCACAAAAGGGCAAACCAACTGTGAGTTAACAAGACTTGGGATATAGCTCTGTGGAGAGAAAGAAATCCATTATTTTCCATTATTATTGTTACCATTATCAATATCAATTTAGAGTTAAAATAAAAAATTATAAAGGAAAAAATCTGGGCTAAACATTTTACTCCAGATTTCAGCTGACATATGTACATTAAAACTTAGCTATATTTTGATTTTAAAGACGATTAAAAAACAAAACAAAACAGATGAACGGTATCCCATGCAGACAGAAAATTCCCACATGGCCATTTACATACCTCTGCTTCAATGTATGGAAATTCTGACACAAGACGCACTCCAACAATGGGCCACCTTTTTCCAGTCACACTTGCCATTTTGGCCACCTCAAAAGCCTTGTCACCGTAGGTGGCGGCAAGATGCTGTGCCACCTAGAAAAACAAAACTGCATTAGGCTGGTACTTTGAATATCAACAGTTTCTAGGTACAAAGCAAAAGAACAACAAAAAAAAGTACACGCTTATCGTGTCAGCTTTTTACAGCCTGTAACTAATAGTTCTAGGAGAGTATTAGATTTTGATTTTGTGGGAGGAAACCACTTGAGCCCCAAATGCTTAGGCCAGCACTAACTCTGCAACACATGTATCACTGTATCGGTGACTGATGAAGCTTCAGCTTCATTCTGCTCCCAACATCACTTCTCAAGAACAGCCTTCCTGATGCAAGTAGAAAGAATTTGGGATGCCCTTTCTGCTAGGCAGGAAGCAAACAAACCTCAGATTTTAAAACAGAAACTAAAATGGGCATTGTGTTTTAGGCCACGAAAGCAAAGAGGCCCTTTTTCCCTTTTCTCCATTAGTTCACTTCCACAGTACACAGATAGAAATGAGCCCAGCAAAAGGAAATTCTAAATCAGGGAGGCCACATGGCTGCTGACTCTGTTATTGGTAATGGTGAGATTAGGTAAAGAGTAAGATGGTATTGCAATCACGCCCACCTCACTTTCAAGTCCATAATCTTGGACAAGCCTAATGTAGAGAGTAGGGCTCCAATCTTTGCCCCCTTGGAGATAAAGTCCAACCGTTCTACTTGGTCCTGCATTCAAATTATGAGCCTTGATAGCAGCATCTATGGTATCTTCTGCCATAGATCGATACGTTGTCCACTTTCCACCTAGAAATAAATTGATAAATAATTCATTAGGTTACTACCCTTTATCTGTTATATTTTATATTTTTATTATTATACTTTTTATAATTAACCATTTATCAATTTATGAATAACAAATCTACCTATTAGTTACAACAAATATGGCAAAGCAATGTGTTAGACTTTACTCAGAATCAAAAAATATTAATAATTCCCTATTGATTAGAGTTAAAAGAGATGCCAGTGTGACCACTGAACTCAAAGTCCTATCTAAAGCACACTCACAAAACAAGGCACTACCCTGTACCTGCTATAGTGATGAGGCCGCTCTCACTGATATCCACAACGTGATTTCGGGAGATAGACTGAGTATCTGCAGACTTGGGATCTGTCACAAGGGGACGAATACCGCTCCACGCTGCCAGGACATCCCCTCTTCTCACTGGGAACGATCAATGACAAGTTAAGAAGATTACTCAGATATCTCAATAGAACTATGAAACAGTTAATAAGCAGGAAAGGGTACAAGAATAGCAACACATGATTATGCACTTTAAAAGGGAGAGAAAGCCCTTAAATATAAGTACTGAGTAGGTAAGTACAAGAAAAACTCAATTATTTTGTTACAAAGATAATCTCCTTTTTAAAAAAAAAAAAAAGGCAAAAAAAACTTGAAAATCACTGACACTGGTACCGAAGAGGAAACAAAAGAAACAAATGCTAGCAACCCTGGGCTAGGACAATTTGAAGTAGTTAAAAAGAACAATGAAAAAGATAGAAACAAAATAAAAACAAACCAACACACTTATGACTTACCATATTTCCTCCTAGAATACATCTTGCTATCCCTTCTCAGGGAAAACAAAGATCCTTAACATAGCATTTACAGCAGGCCTACCCTTGTCAAAGTACTTGGCATATACGTTTCATCTCATTTAACTTTACAAAGCCCCACAGCGTTGGTTATTATTATTCTCACTGTAAAGATCATAAAAGAGACTAGAAAAGTTTAACCTACTTGCTCAATGCAAACATAAATGACAGTGCAAGAAATTCTTACCCATTGAATTGTATGCTTTCTCAAATGTTGACAATTTCCAACCTCTTTTTTCATCCCATTATCTTTATAACTGCTACAGAAATAGGTATATGACCTCCTCCCAATACAGGTACACAACACTTACGTTACAGTATATGGAAACTCTTTGAAAATTTAAGATACCATACATTTTTTTTTACTAAATCTGCCAAAACAAAACTGCCCCTAAATACCAACAAAATTAGACAGAAGTTGCATAGTTCTCATTACTGACCAAAAAATGGCTAAGAAGTGTAGCCCAGCTGTGGTCTGGTACACCAGCAGGGGAAAGGGCCAGGCCTAGGGGCAGAGTTTCAGAATCGACTTTTCTTTATCCAGGTGAGCCCGAGGGATGGCTTAGCTTTTTTCCTCTCCACTCTCCAAATCAAGGAGTGAACCATGCGCACCGGTCCCACAGCTGCCAACTCTGGAGAGGTGACTGCTTATCTGGTCCTGTTGCGCTTACTTTGATAAACTAGTTGATCCATCCCTGGATAATATAGAAATGCTATTATTGTTTCCACCATGACTTGGGGTCATTCTCCATCTTACTCCTAGTTATTACCGATAGTGATAAAAATAAGGGGAAAATGGGAAAGCTGGGTATCCACATGCAAAAAAAAAAAGAAAACAAAGTTGGGCTCTTCCTTTCCACCATATGGAATTAACTCCAAATGGATCAAAGACCTATACATAAGAGCTAAAACCACAAAACATTTAGAAGAAAATATAGGGGGAAAGCTTCATGACATTGGATTTGGCAATGACTTACTGCTTATGATGCCAAAGGCACAGGTTACACAAGAAAAAAATAGATAAAATGGACTTCATCAAAATTTAAAATGCTTGTGCATCAAAGGACATTATCAACAGAATGAAAAAGCAAGTCATGTAATAGGAGAGAATATTTGCTTCATATATCTGAAACAGGGTTAATATCTAGAATATATAAGAACTCCTAAAACACTAAATGAAAAACAAACAGCTCAATTGAAAAATGTGCAAACGATTTGAATAAATATTTCTCCAAAGACAAATGGCCAGTTAGCACATAAAAATATACTTAATATCAAGAATCATTAGGGAAATACAAATGAAAATCACAATGATACACAACTTCATACCCATTAAGATGGCTACTATAAAAAAATTAAATAACAAAAAATCCAGAAAACAACAAATGTTGGCAAGGATGTGGAAAAATTAGGGTATGTTTGTGCATTTTAGATGGGAAAGTAAAATGATGCAGCTACTATGGGTAAATGCATGGCAGTTACTCAAAAAATTAAACAGAATTACTGAACGATCTAGCAATTACATTTCTGGTTCATACCAAAAAGAAGAGAAAGAACGGAAAATTTCAATTCATAGAAGCATCATTCATAATAGCCAAAATGTGGAAACAACCCAAGTGTCCACGAACAGGTAAAAGGATACACAAAATGTGTTACACACATACAATAGAATATACTGAGCCTTAGAAGGTGAGGAAATTCTGACACATGCTACAGCATGGATGAGCACTGAAGACCTTATGCTAAATGAAATAAACCAGTTACAAAAGGTCAAATATTGTATGATTCCATTTATATGATATACCTATAATAGTTAAATTCACAGAGACAGAAAGTAAAACAGTGGTCGCCAGAGGGAGCGGGAGGGAAGAAGAGGGAGTTAGTGTTTAATGGGTACAAAGATGGGGAAGATAAAAAAATTCTGGGCATGGGTGGCGGTGATGGTGGCACAAAAATGCGACTGTATTTCATGTTACAGAATTGCACACTTAACAATGGTTAAAATAGTGCATTTGATATTATGTAATGTAACCACAATTATGAAATAACGAGACAAAAGGAAAATTTGACATAATTCAAGTTTGAGAAGATAAAGGAAATATATTACATATAATACTGAATTATGCCCCTACCAGCCCATGCCACACCCGTGCCTTAGCTCAAATTAAACTGTTTCCTTCAGGGAGCACAGTGAGGACCAGAGTGTAGTCTGGATTTCAGATTCCACTTATCCTGCGGTCATGTTCTTTCATACAGTGAACCTCCTAGATATTTATAGATAGCAGCCCCTGAAAAGCATTTAAATATGTATCTAGCAGACTGTGTAAAAAGTAACAAAAACTCCTTGAAATGATTGGAATAGTCCATTAAAAAAGAGAGAGAGAAAGAGAGAGAAAGAGAAAACAGCACCTAACCAAATAATAGAGAAAAGACCCTAAGAACAAGTTATATTGGAATTAAAGTAAATCTGGCATATTTTAATATAGCTTCTTAAGGGTCACACTCTTAACATGATTGTATTCTGAAAGAAGAAATACCCATATGCTCTACAAGGGTGTCTAATCAAACCCATATCCAAATACCATATCTGAAACAAAGGAAGAAGAAACACAACCTGGTGAGGAGAGACTCAGGCTTCCAGGTTTCTTAACAGGAGATCATAAGGGAGTCTCGATGCAGGGATTCCAGTTAGACCTCCCCTCTGATGTGTACATCCTCCTAAATAGGCTTACACCTAATAGCTCACAAGGAATAGGGGTTAATTCTTGCTTCAAAGGACTTCACAAAAATCTTGTAAAATCTCAACACAAATCACGCAATGTTTCAATCTTTATAAAAAGCCTAACTAGGAAATTACCCTTATTTTCCATGAGAGCTTAAATCACACTCTGAGTCAAAAATAAAACTTAGCCAACTACTTAGAACGTCACTGTGGTCAGCACAAAGTCTGAGAGTGTGTCTGAAATTCCTTAGGAAGCCACGCTGGCCAGGAATTTGGTTTCAACTCTTGAAGCCCTCTGACTGATTTTAAAATTTTTTGATGGAAAAGCAGACTTTCTAGAGTAAATACGAAGCATATGCAAATAAACTTTGTGGCAAATGCTTTACCTTTTCTGGTATAACAGAAAGAAAAATACATCTATGAAACTGTGTTGTCTGAAAGAAAAAGAATGAACTAAAACATTTAACTTTTTCATTCATAGAGGAACATGAAATAAAACATTACGTATACTGATACCATTTTTTAATGCTTACTCTTGAAATTGAAAAAGAATATTAAAAAAAGAAATCAAAAAAAGAAAATACTATCAGGGAGAGTTTATAATGTACTAGGAACTTTCATTTATTTTGTTTGCTATCTTAACATTCACCTTTTAGCCTAAGAATTGTATCAGATAAATTTTGGGATTCAATTTATTTTAAAAGATACATTTATGGATAATCAAATTTAAATCATATTTTAAATATGAATTGGTCTTTGTGGCCTGCAGGATTTTTATATTATTAGACCAGAGAGTGGTTGGATCATGTTATCTCTCTACTATTTTTCTCTCAACCTTGAGATCTGATTTTTATGGATTACTCAAAAACCTATTTGCTGCTGAAGAATAAGGTGCTTCTATCTTTTCAGGACCCAAATTAAGTAATGACCAGTCAGGCCTCAGGTACAGTCTATGTCCATGGGAGAGAGCACAGCAAAACACATGAAACATGATTTCTAACCACTTGTATAAAAGACAGGAAATAACTGAACAGTTTTCTCTCCTTTATCACCAAAAGTAATATTTTCCCACAGTAGTCCCCCACAGTGGAAACCCTGTACACTTGTTAAACAAACACTAATTAAAGTTCTCTGAAACAAAGGAATTCAAATGCAGTAGACAGACAGCACAAAGAACCTTCTACATCACCTGGAACTGCTGCAGCCATATTGTCACCATGAGGGAAACAACCCTAGGATGAAGTCAACTTGGAAGATGGCACAGTGAAGAGAAATAAGGGCCATGTATCTTAGATATTGTTGAGTCACTAAATTAATCACCTCTTGAGCCTTTTTATACCCAGAGTTCTTTTATATACAACAAAAATACAAATTCAATGACTGTATTAAATTGCATACTTTCTTCTCTAAAGGTATACATAAATCTTTTCAGATTCTGGAGAGAAACACTGTGTCGCAGACTTTTCTGCAGTGATCATAATGCGCTATATCCACACTCTCCAATTCACTAGCCACTTACGCATGCAGCTATAGGCACTTGAAATGCGATTCATGCAAACTGAATTTCAAATTTGATTTGATTTTAACTAATTTAAATTTAATATCCACATGTGGTTATGATATTGCACAGTATTAGAGTAAAAGCTGCCAAGCAGTAGACCTCAGATTTGTCCTGCTAGATCATTAAGCCAGCTACTGCCACCATGGACCCCTTGCCCACATCTCTAATGGAGCATCTTTTCAGTGATATTGGACTGTACTTCCTTTGCTCATTAGAATACAACATACTGTAAAAGCACCCTTTCTACCCAAATACTTCGCTGTCATAACATGTTCTATATTTACCATTTCACAGTATCCTCCTCTCCTCCTAATCTCACAAGTTCAAAGAAATAAAAAAATACATATATTTTTACTCAGTTTAGTGCTCCTACCCTCAAGTTCTTACCCAGACACCAGTTCTATCATTCAGGATATAGCCAAGAGTAGGTAGTGAGTATCACCTACTTTGACGCTCCATGGTATATAATGTGTGAAGCAAATAACTCTGCTCAAGGCTTTTATGCTTCAGAGCTCAAAGATTCATCGTAATTTTTCTGGTTCTCATACTGCCAGGAAAGCTAAACAAGATTTCATTACTGTTTCATCTTCCTCACCATGTTGAAAGTCTTCAGCAATGTCAATTCTAATATTTCTCAAGACTCTTCATACTGTATCAATGTATAGTATATATACTATTCATGTATAATGAGCAATACATATTAAGTGGGGTCAAGTATAGTAATCAATAAATATTAAGTGGCATATTAAAACTTTCTCTGAATTTCTATATCAAACAAGAAGTGCTGACATTACCAAATAAAAAGCAAGAATATTTGGGCCTCTGAATCAACATGCTAGGCTTTATATAAGATTTCTAATGACTATATATTTAAGCAATGGGATATTCCCTTTCAAAATAAAAAATATATATGTTAAAAAAATCAAAATAAATGAAACACTTTAAACAAAACAAGATGACAGGAAACACTGCTACTATTAAAGCTAAGAAAAATCCTCATTAAACCCACTTTTTAAGGTGGCTCGCCCACATGGCATCTAGTTGAGTTTTTAAGTGTCCATTGCCCAGTTGTTAAAGAAACCTGCAAGTACCTCGAGCATATAAAAGTCCTTGGCTGTATTTTCTAAAGGATAGTGAGAAAATAAAATTGTCCTACCATCATGGTTAAGAAATATTTTTATTATAATGCTGATAAATAACTAATTCAGGTTTTAGTATATATAATTTATAAAGAATAACATACCATATAAATAGTAAAGTTAAACAGACATTTTTCACAGCTGGTTGAAAAGATTAAATGCTATGTAATTTTTTCAAATTATAATTAATATTCTTACTCATAAAAACTTGGCAAGACAAGTGTTTGTTTTAAAAATTAATACAAAATGAAGCCCATGGGAAGTGACAATTAAGAGCTAAATGTGTGGTTTTGTTTCACATCAGTTATTTAGCCATACGTTTGGGGGTGTTCTTTCTCATGTGTGCCACTTTCAAAAAATCAATAAAAAGCATGTGAAAATATCTAAATGAGCACAGGGGAAATAGTGTCAGAAATCAATACTTCTCTACCAGCATGTTTAACCTGCTGAAATGAAGTGTTAATCACAGAAATAAGATACCATATTACATTTATAAACTAATGAAACTAGAAAAAGCAAAACATGTGACACTATAATTAAACAGCTGGAAGGCATCCAAGCCTGTGTAAGTTGATAACCCTGGTACAATCTCTGGCAGGGAAAAGGCAGGTCTGCAGTGAGTTGATATGGCCAGCTCAGTTGTTAATTGAATAGCAGGCAATCTATAAACACGACTAATTGCATATATGAAAACCTGTGCACAACTAGAGAAGCTGCCTAGAGAAGCACTCCAGAAAAACTACATGGATAAAGCACTCGGCAAATCTTCTGTCTCTCTCAATCCCTTCAAGTCATAGTTTAGTTTCACCACTGCATCCTTCTGATTAACCTCTACACAGCCGACTTAATGATACATTTTTCAAAAGATCATTTTTCTTCCTAACCCCCATACCCACCGCACAACTATCAATTACCCATTCATTTCAGAAAAGAACAAACAAGTAATCTAGAAAATTCAGCCTGTGAATGGAAAGCTTTCTAAATCGTAAAAGACGACATGGTCTTATTCCCAACAGGCAAAATGCTTTTCAGAATTCTTCCGACGCATTTTGCAGAAGTGTGGCAGCTGCTGTGAACAGCATGGAGTGTTAAGATTTGACACTTTTTTTTTCTTAAGGATATAGCCATTTGGGAAGGCTCAGAAACTGTTGTCAGAATTTTACTATTCATCCATTTGATAAATCCTTTTAAAATGATATTTCAACCATGGTGAATGCAAACATTTTAAAACTATTGCTCTAGGATCTAAATCAAATTTCTTAATTTTTGAATCTGTAGATAAGGCTGCCTGGCCCAAGGGTTTAGTTAGGAAATATGAAATCTTGTCTAGTTTAATATACAAATTGAAATAAGTAAGGCCAGTTGAGATCAAAGATCACTATCACTCTGAAGGTGTTGAGCAGCTTTCATAAATGAATTGAGAGACTTAATCCACTCCCTAGTAAATATAGCATCACATCATGAAACCCAAAACTACCAATCAGAGTATTGTATGGTATTCAGAAGCACAAGTATTGGGGCTAGACTGACTTGTACTCACATCATGGCTCTAACACAAAAGAGCTATTGGCAAGAAACTTAAGACTGCTGGGACTCAGTTTCTTCATCTGTAAAGGGGGATTTAAAATATACCTCATAAGATTGTTCTGAAGAATCAAAGAGATAATATAGGCAATATGACAGGTAGAGTGTCTAGCATAAAAAGTACTCAATAATGGTAGACTTCTAAAAAATAAGGCATATGTTACCCACTATACACAAATGGAAAGATCAAAATATACGTATCAACAGCATGTAATCAAGTAACTCAGTGGTGCCTGAAGCTGAATTTTCTCTCAGTTTCTCTCTAGTTTCACCAAAATTCCTTGGGAAAAAAAATACAAATTTGAAGTCTTCATTTTATGACCTCCTTCAGCTGACACTCTGTGAAGACGGAGAGTAATTCCTCAAATATGAGGTTTTCAGTTAATTAGAAATAAGAATCAAAAGCAACGATAAAGAATCATTCACTGTTAATTGTTTAAAAGGGTAAGTTTTTAAGTAGACAAGTGTGACAGATGGATGCACAGGGAAATAAATGAAGTATACAAAAGAGCTGCGATCTCTGCTTTCATCCCAGGGACCTGCTCTCTGGAGAACTCTGAATCGCACGAGGCCCCAGACCACCAGGGGAAGGCTTGATTCACCGTGTTGAGATATCAATTTCAACCACTTTTATCGAAAATCAGTAACGACAAAACTGTTAGTTTCACCAATTCCCTGACTACTGAAAGGTATGTTAACTGAAACAAGCTTTATGCATCAACCACCACTCCCCTCCCAGGTATTGCAAAAGTCTTCCATCTGTTTATAGACAGAATAAAAGAGAATGGTACAGGATCCAGTCCCTGTTACAGCCCAAAGCTTATTTCACTGGTGGAAATCCCCACCTACGTTGTGGGCATGGAGGCCTTTTAGAACCAAATCTGTTTCCCACACATCCAGCCTCCCAGCATGTATAAGCAGTTAGATCTCTCATCGTTACTGCATTTGAACTTTAAGAATTTGGAAACTGTCAACAAGAGCTCTCTGCTCTTGAATTAATTTTACTTCTTGCTCCAACAATCAAACTTCCTGCTCATAGGGCTAAAATATAAACCCGCAAGTATTAGCCACATAGATTTCAATTACATATATTCAATATATTTATATTATTATTGTAGATATACAAAGAGATTCTACTCAAAATGAAATCCATTACTTAAAATTGGAAGAAACTGAAACTGTAAAATATAGCTCAATCAATTAAACTAGGAGAGGGACCTGAACCATTTTTTAAGGTAGTCTGGTTTGTTTTGTTTGTTTGTAAATACGTGATCACACACACACACACACACACACACACACACACACATACACATCTAGGGGAAAAAAGTCCATATATGCTAGTGAGTCACATCAAGACGAAAGTTGTTTTCACATGTCATCCACTGAAGCCAACATCATAGAAGATTCCTGGTATAAATAAAGACTATTTTCCAAAAATCTTAAACTTTCTACCTTCATATAGAAAGGTTTCCAAACCGCTAATAGCATCAAAAACCCTGAAAACAACTATTACTAATTCATTTTAATTCAAAATGATCATGAGTGGCATAGTAGACAGACAGCAAACTTTGTAGGTGAATAAAGAATCCTTACCCTCAAGGAGCTCCAAGTGAAAATATACCTCAGACTGCTACCTATAATATGATGTGATATACTAGACCAACCTTCTATGGGTGTACAAAGGTAAAAAGCCAAGATGAAAAGTTGGGGGAAGGGGCATCCCAGAGCAATGTTTCAATCTAAACAAGGAGGTTTAAAAGCACATGATCTGATTTGGATGTAATAAGTAATACAATATGATTAGACTACAGAATGCATAGAGGTAGTTGAATATAAATGTGCAAAGACAGATTGTGAAAAGCCTTAAATCCCAGGTGAGACAGTTTAGAACTTTTCCAAAATTCAGTGGGGAAGAATATAAGGGATATTTTAGTGCAGGGAAGTGATAATCAAAATTGTGTTTTAGAAAAACAGTTCTGATGGAAAGATCAGACTAGGTGGGGACAGAGACCTGTCATACGGAAGCCAGTGAGGGGCCAATGCAACCATTCAAGTGAGAAATGACAGCTATGAACCAGGGCAGTAAAGTGAAGGGGGGCTTATGGAGTGCACCTTGATACAAGCTGAACTAGATGTGAGAAGAGAAGGGTCACCAAAGATAAGTATGTCATTTCTAGCTTGGTTGACTAGATGGATGATGAGGCTATTAACTGAGACAGGAAACACAGAAGAATGGTTGGAAACTTCTGCAATTAGCCTGGATTTTAAAAGTCATTATATATGTTCATCAGAGAAACTTATGACATCCAAGTTAAATGACAGTATGTTTAGGTTAGCATTGGAGAGAAGCAAATTTTAACTTTTTCAATTCAAGCAAGCATAGTTACACTTCTTATCTAAATCTACTGTCAACACTTTACTCTCCATATAGTAGCAGCTCACTAAACTTCTTAGAATATACTTCCATACTCTCATTTCTCTAATTATTTCCTATGAATATCCTGTATCTGTAAATCGGACCTTCCCAAGCTCTGAAAATTAAATAGCAATACAAACATTTCATACTGGTCTCAAAGAGCATGAATGTTTACAGCTCATGTATGGCACTCCAATCTTTCCATTAAAATTCATAAGAGCCCTGACTGGTGTGGCTCGGTTTTTGGAGCATCATCCTGTAAACCAAAAGGTCAGAGGTTCAATTCTCCATCAGGGCACATGCCTAGGTTGCTGTGTCAGTCCCCAGCCAGGGCGTATATGAGAGGCACCCAAATGATGTTTCTCTCTGACATCAGCATTTCCCTTCCTCTCTCTTCCTCCCTTCTCCTCTCTCTGAAATCAATAAGCATGTCCTCGGGTGAGGATTAAAAAAAAATGATCAGAAAAGGACTGTATAAGTAACAGAAGGAAAAAGGCAACTTCTTCCCATTGTGTTATAATTTGGTCCTCACAAATCTTCTGGAAGAAGTGGTGAACAGTAAGAATTAGAGCAGGCCAGGTGTGAAGATGAGTCATACTGAAGACATGGCAGGTACCCAGAGAGCTAGAATGGTATGGGAGATTTCAAAAAGAGAGAAGACAAACTTACAGGAATGTGAACATTACCTTCAACATCACAACTCAGGTAGTTACGCACTTCATTCAGAATGAAGTTGATATCTTCTTCTGAAGGAATAGGATGATGTGTGATATCAGTTGGCGTGTCGGTTGTGCCAGCTATAGTCATCTTCTGCCAGGGTAAGAAGAAAATAACTCGCCCATCACTGGTCGCTGGGTCAAGAAGTCCCATGTTCTCCGGGCTGAGGTAAAAAGAACATTTTTTATATTTGAAATTAGCAAGAATTTAAACTTAAATCTACAATCTATTTCATTCACCAATTCTCATGTAAGCAAACACAAAAAATACAAGCCATTACTTTTATTGCCACTAACCTAATCTATAAATTACTTTTTAAAAAAATTTTGGTAACAAAAAGGAATGGAGCAAGTATGATAATAATAATATCATCCCACAGCATAGCCAGACCTCCCATCTCAAAAATGTAAGGTTAATTATGAAAGTGGACTTCAACTTACAATTGTTTGGGTTCTTAATATTCCTTGGATCATTCACATCAGATAATGTCAGTGAGATAAATGTCTATAATTTCTTTTATGATGGTCAATTAAGGAGAGCTCTTCAACCTTTTTTCAAGTCTATGAAAAGTATTTTCCTGGGACATTTGACATTTGGCATGTCTTTTAGCAGAAGGTCTCAGAAGCACATGAGAAAAGAGAAGGGTCTAACTTTCTAGAAACCAAAATGTAATCAAAAAGTTCTTCACTTTGTGCCTAGATGAACTTGTACCACTTCACCAGATATGAGATTTCTTACTTTATTCCAATTTTATAGAAATTTCAAGAAGTACCTCCATAAGAAAAGGTACTTTTTCAGTTTTCTACTACTACCTAAACAACAATGCACTAGGATAAGGTCAAAAAGTAGAGGAATAGCTTAGTAATGAAAACCATTAAACAGAAGACACTAGTGACCCCCTTGAAAATCAAGTTTCAAGGATGCCTCTTCTGAGAGATTATATGAAATCTTCCAAAATATTAATCAAGAATTTACACTATCACATACTTAATATTCTAAAACCAAATTACACACTTGGAAAAATAAGCAACTGTAAAAAAAAAAAAACAGTAACAAAACCTGTTCAATTGCTATTAAATCACCAGAAACTTTTGTTTTAATGTATTCATTAACCATTCAAAGAAATTTGGAGAAATTTACAGTAAGGTATTTCAGTTTCTATTGATGCAACTTCTGCTATATGAAACACAATTCCATTTGGTTTAAATAAATTTCAAGAAATCTCTCTTATACCCACATGTAGAAGGATTAGAGACTAACAAATGTTTAAGAGCAAATCAAAAATAATTGTTTTATGAAAAGGAAATCTACAGTCAGCATAGCTAGTGCATTTTCTTTATATAAACCACAAGGAATGCTAGTCTTTCTCTGTAAAACCCATCAGCCTCATGAAATGCCTACTATGTCTACACAGCCTTTGGAAAAAGAAATCACTATCTACAGCTTACTTGAAAGACACAGAAGTGAATAGGCCACAGTTCTACTTAGCGAAAAGCACCCCAGAAATATGTCAATCATTTAAACCTTTAGCTAAGATTTCATCTTCATTCAGGGTTATTTAAAGAAAATAATTTTACTTTCATTTTCATATATTGATAATTATTTTCAGTCTCTGTATGACTATATTTTTTTTCTTTGCATTTGTCATAAGACCTCTAGAGATCTTAAAAGAAACTAGTTAAGTATGTGTTTTGTAAGCATCTAATTTGTACTTGGGTTAACATGTCCTTAGATTAAACCAGTCACTTTGGGATTGGAAATTAACTCAATGTTCAAGCTTTCAATTTAACAAATAGAACTATATTGAAACAAAAAGATAAATTCCATATTCCAACAAATTATATGTTGGTATATCTTATATGTGATCCTTTAATGGACCCAATATCATATAATATGCCTAAATAACTCAATAAGCCTCATCAACTTCAGCATAAAATTATAATTCAGCAACACAGACATGAAATGCTGTTAGAAAAGCACAACTACTAAATCCTTTAAAATGTTTCAATGCAATAAAAGCAGTTTAAAGGGTGAAGGTGATGGTTACCAACACACGTAACTGGAACCTGTAGCGAATCAACTGCTTAAGTGAAGACATATGTGTCAAGCATAAACTTAACAAGCACAGGGGGAAGACAAAGCTATTAATGTCTGGTATAAAAATTTAAGAATCCATTTGGAAATACCTTTCATCAGTTCTAAATTACCTAACTCAAACACTCCCTTAGGGAAATGTTTGTTTTCTTATAAAGAATTAATTCTGCAAGGTTACACTAAAGTTTGAAAGTGGATATCAACTATGGTGATGATGTAGAAGACAACAGAGTGAAGCATAGGTCTTTTTCAATATGTATGATTTACTTGACATCAGGAGCAAAAAAGCTTACCTTTAGAGTGTGCGTGCGTGCATGCGTGCATGTGTGCGCGCGCGCGCGTGTGTGTGTGTGTAGGGCTGTAGGATTAAAAGTAATGAACAATTTTCTCATGCAGGCTATTGCCTTCCTGGAGTACTTTTATTTAAACTGAAATCAATTTATTGTTAACTACTTAGCAATCAGTGGTAGAGCTAACAGTATGCACACACATTATTGAAAAAATTGACCTCTTGTCAGTGGTAAAAAACATCTTTAAGCTAGAGGGAGATGATTTTCATGCATTTCAGTTATTTGATGTATTGTTGCTGCCTTTGTAAGCGCATGGCCACAACTCTGATGAAAATTCCAGATTTGTTCTTAAGTAAACTAAAGAGTATCTTTAAAAATAAATGATTTCTATGTGTTGGGTTTTCTGAAATTAAAATAAAAATTGTGTTACCATTACACAAGAGAATTCCACATGTGGAATGTTAGGGTCATAACAAGCTTAATAAGTGCCATAAAGATAACTTTGAAAACAGCTCAACAAGATATAGTCACACATAGTCCTTGCCCTCCACTTAGCAACCTGCACACAAGAAGTCACTGGCTACTGAACTCATTGCATTTTCAAACTGAGCAGGTTCTAGTTGAAATGACAGTTCTTAAGTTACCAGGCAGTTTATAGGGTAGCCCCAGATGGTCTTGCTCATCCCTAAGGACCCAGATAAAGCCTTGAGTTATACTTGCTGAGTGTGATTGACTGATGAACCCAGAGAGGTGTTTCAGTCTGAGGTCTCTTCAGTCCACTCAATGACTTGTTATGGAGAGCAAAACTTTCCTCTGTGATGCCAGAACTACAGCTGCTCAAGGTCAGCGCCGAAGAAGTAAAAACCCTTAATCCAAGTTGCAGTCCCAAACCAAAGAGGCTCCTCTGCAGCAGCCAGAACAGGGATTGGGCTGCCGACCTCTCCTCCAGGGTTTCCGGCAGACTGTGTGGTACTTTCAGTCCAAAGAGCTAACTAATCATGGGACACCCATTTATCCCAAAGGAGAATGAGATCACTTACAGCACCTTGGACTGCAACTAATGCTTTCATGATTTGCAGTTAGGGGGCCCAAAGCTAACGCCAAATTTTGAGGTTAAAAAAAAGGCATTCTGGCCCTGACTGGTGTGGCTCAGTGGGCTGGGCATCATCCCACAGACTGAAAGGTCACAGGTTCAATTCCCAGTCAGAACACATGCCTGGGTTGTGGGCCAGGTGCCTGGTTGGGGCCATGTGGGAGGCAACCAACTGATGTTTCTCTTCCTCTCTTTCTCCCTCCCTTCACCTCTCTCTAAATACAAATAAATAAAATCTTTTTTAAAAAACCTATTAAAAAAGGCATTCTGTTTTGAAAAGATTACATGCAGGTGGTATATATTTTTATTTCTTTAAAAATACCTATCTACTCTGTTATTAGCATATTATAAAGCATAGTACAGAAAATATGTGTAGCAAGACCTCTTTCATATAAAAGTTTTAAATGGATATACATTTGTGCAAGCATAAACATAAATTTCCTAAAAGGAATCAGAAAGAAATGTTACTACCAGACAAGAATTTAATGGGGGGATGAAATGGGGGGATGAGGAAGAAGAAGGAGGCTCCTCCTTTCAATTTCGTATCTTTCTATTTTTCTTTACTGATTATTTCTATTAATTTATCCTATTATAGGAGTTACCTGGGCAGTAAAACAAAAAATCATATTGTTTCTCTATTTTAACTTCTCTATACTTAAAAATTCCCTCATAGGTGTTATACTAAAATTTCAATTTAAAAAAAAAAGGTAATACTCTCAATTTGGGCAAGTTAACAAAGAAAAATTTTAGTAGAATTCATTCAGAAATATTTACTGGTTACTATTATGTTCCAGACACTGCACCAGGAGCTGGGGATATAGCAGTCAATAAAACAGATAAAAAGTAATTAAAGGTTCATTGTCAAAATGTATACAAATTAGGTACTATTATGAGATGAGTAACTAGAAGCTAAAAGCAACAGCTTGCCAAGGTCACACAATTAGCAAGAAGTAAAGTGATGAACAAACTCAGGAAGTTCTACACCAAGATGTCACCTTAACACTCATACAGTCTCCCCTCTGCACATTCTGAAAGAGCAGGATGTCTTCCCATTTAAATAGTGGGCAGACAAAAGTTCTCTGAATAAACTGGCTTTTCCCAAATGAAGACTTTTTAAGTGACAGAAGTGACATAAGGGAAAATAAGGACCTTCAGAAATCATGGGACAGTAGTGAAAAAAACACAAAATATAATACACAAGAAAATACGTTGAATCTGTTAAGATCTAAAGAAATATAAGGATCATGATGGTGTGTGTGTCTATAGTTTAGGTATTATATCAGTACTCTAAGATTTGCTACCCACCTCCGAAAAAAACTTATAAACTAGCTGCCCTTACGTATTTTTAATCCAATGCCAAATAAATGGATATAATTGTGTCAGGAATTATTGTTGAAAGCTTCTCTTTATATAAGAAACATTTACAACATTTATATATATCTATTTCTCTCCCTTTCACTTGAACTAAACTTGTGGCTGGCAGTTTTTAAAACTCTATTAAGTACCACTGCATCAATTTTTATTATTGAGACCAGAAGCACCTTGATTTCTCCAGTCCTAAGTAAAAATGCTAACGACTATCAACCAATTACATGTAGACATTTAGAAAATGAGAACAAAACCTTGCAAGTTGGTGGATGAGAAATTCTCTTTAATATTTTCCTTGGTAGGAATGTAATATTTTTCCCAGTAAAAATGTATTGAATACATATTAGGAGTATTTTGGACTCTCTTCAGGAAAATTTAGTTACTGGCAAACTGATAATTAATAAGGCAGTATCATCTGTTTACACAGCAGGATGGCATTCTAGGAGAATATAGATATTAAACAAAATAGATGTATAAATCTATTTTATCAAATATTAAAAGATTTATATGTTCTTTTGGAGAAACTGTAAGAATAAGGAAGAAATGCCTCTCATTCAAAACACATAACCTAGAAATTATCACCTTTAACCAAAAATTGCATTACCTAGAGATAATCATCATTTAATTTCCTTTTAATCTTTTCTTTATATACTTATATAATTTTTAGATCATATTGCACATATAAACGTGTGTTGTGCTTTCTAAATTCACATTGTTTAGATTGTTTGGATCAGTAGTGTTTTCTTAGGATGTTGAAATTATTTACAATTACAATTTTAATGACTATGTCATATTACTTTGTTCACGTATACCATTTTATGTATTATCTGTTATCCTAAAGTTAGAAACAGAAGTGGTTTCTAATATTTCTCAGCTACAAATAATGTCATAGGAATATCCTGAGCATAGATCATTATTTCATACAGAATTACTGGTGCGCCTACTAGATTTACCGCACCTGAAAATAAAAATGGTATACACATTCAATACGCTTAGCACGGTCACATGAATTTTTTCCCACGGATGTCTTGAAATGTAGATGAGGGGTAAGCATTGTTAATTTCTTAGCCCAAAGCCATATGAATGTTTCTTTTTTGTGAAAAATTTCAAACATATATAAAAATGGAGAGAATATTTTAATATGCCCCGACCCAACTTAAACTGTTATAAACTGATATTCTTATTTCATCTCTATCCCTACCCATTTCTCTATTTCTGATTGTCTTCGTCACTATGACAAATAAGAAATTATATCTGATTTTTACTTGCTATTATATTTTTCAAAATATATTTCAGAAGTTATTAACCTAAAAATACCCGAATGACCCTTATTTTCAAATTCTTCATAAGCACATTTGGGAATTTCACAAAATTAACTTTTTAATTTTTTTTTTAAACCTCACCCAAAGATATGTTTTTATTGATTTTAGAGAGTGGGGGAGGAGGAAGAGAGAAAGAGAAACATCGATTGGTTGCCTCTCATACACGCCCCAACCAGGGATTGAACCTGCAACCTTTTGTTGTACAAGACAATGCTCCAACCAATAGAATCACCAGGCCAGGGCAACTTTTTAATTTTTTAATTAAAATGTCCTTTATGGAATTTCTGCAAAATTAATTTCCAACGGTGTAATGAAAATTAAAATTCAAAACACTGAGGCTTAATCTCTGAATATGAGTACACAAAAGAAAGTATAAAAATGGATCCAAAATCATTAACTCCTAGAAAGGAGCATTGCCATAAAAGCTAAGAAATTGTATTTTGTGTTTTAGATGAGTTCCTTTACTTATTTCTCATTTTTTAGTTTATTTTTTTAATTGTAATTGACATACAATACATATGAGTTTCCAGTATACAACATAGTGATTAGACATACGTCTCATCATCTAATATTAAGAAAGGTGTGCTAAAAGAATAAATATAGACAATTTCTGTGGCCCTCATTCTCTGGTGACAGTCACCAAATTGGAATAACAGTTACCTGTAATAACCAGGCATCACAATGTGAACACCGGCACTCGGCTGGCAGATAGCTGTGGCGTTCTTATCATCCATTTTGCGCACAGTGTCTGTGAAAGGTCCTGTGGCATTGATAACACATTTGGCTCTCACATCAAATTCCTGCCCTGTGAAAGAAAGCAGCATCAATCACACACCCCATTTGTTTCTCTGCTCACTGATGCTTTGGATTATTAATTCATCTATTAACTTAATCTATGGCGAAGTATATTGTACACAACATTAAGTGACATGAACAGCGAGAGTTATTGAAAAGCCACACAAAAGGCTTGCACCTGAGTAAATTTTCTAAAACTAAGTCCAAACTGTGGGGGCAAAAGCATGCCATTTTTTCATTTCAGCTCTCAGTTATTTGCAAAATGCCAAGCATCAAAGTGCCAAATATGAAGAAAATAGGATGAGTAAAAAAGCTGCTTTCTCTTTAAAAGTCAAATGTGTAAACAGTGTTGCCATAAGACAATATATTTCACATTAGTGGTTTTGTCCAAGGAATGTAATTTCGAAACTGTGCCTACATGACAAGAATGAACATCTAACCAAAGTTAAGTGACTGACTTTAACATTGTGTAAATGTACTGCTTATGTCACTTAAATGATACTTTGAAACTTGGCCCATTTATTTCATTTTATTAATAACATGTTTCTCTCAAGAAAATGAAATGCATTCATAGCTGTGGGAATTCTGTGGTCATTTTTTATTATTGCATTTATTATTATCATCATCATTATCATTATCATTATTTAACACAAAGAGGAAAATTGCCAAGTCCCACAAGGGAAAATTTTCATGTTAAACCAGTCATTGTTGACAATAAGGAATATAATTACAATGACTCTGAAATCTAGCTTCAATAAAAAAGAAGTGACAGAAAAATTATAATTCAGTCATTATATAGGCAAGGCAAGATACTAAGAAATACCTTCCTGCCAGAGCCTTGGCATACCTGTGAGTACGTCCCTGCATCGCGCACCGCTCACGTGTTCTTTCCCTGTCTGGGGGTCTGTCTTCTTCAGCAAGCTCAGGACCTCCATGTAATTGGCCGTGGCAGCCCCATACCTGGCAGCAGTGAGAGCAATGGCAAGGTTCATCCGTGCATCGTTGTGCTGTCCTGCAGCAGGGGAAAGAAGCAGAGGAGGGACAGGAGTCACCTCAAGCCACAGGCTGGTGGTAGAGAAGTGTGTCACAATAGATATGTCACATCTGTCCCTGTCACCCAGAATATACATGATGGATGGTCAACTCTACAGGGCATGTTTTAAAAATACATGGTCATTCTCAGTCAGGCATTTACCTGCTACCTCAGTAAGTGCACTTTTGTACCTCAGAAAGGGCAAAAAATATCCCTTCCTACAAAGCTCCTATCAATTATCTGAAAGTTAAGCAATAAGTAATTATTCTCTCAATTTGGGAACATATGTATATGTCAGACATTTCCTAATACAGACAACCCGTATGCATGAAAGTGAAGCAATTCAAAACTTCAAAATATCTGACACCCCAACTGGTGTTGATTAACAATTTTTATGAGTCTGTGCTCCATCTAATATTCAAAATCAAGAGCTTAATCTTCCACAGAGAATTTCTTAGTATTCTATAAAAGGATTTTTCTTGGTTTGAATTTTGATTAGAGCTCTTTAGCATGTAACATTTTTTTTTAATCGCACATAAAAGGTAAGAAATTAAGAAGGGCAAAATTTAATTACAGAACAATTCCTACCTGTATTGTTAAAGATTTATGGCTGAAAAAATCCTAGTTAAAGAAAACTAAGGGGGAGGAGAAGGGGGGAAAGATGATTAATCACTTTAAAATAGTGGCATCACTAGAGACTTTTTCTATTTATTATTGCCAGTGGAGTTCACGCTGACCAGGAAGAATTACTCTACATTGCAGGGGCCAGGTTCTCTGTGCTCTGAATAATTAATTACCCAGGGCTAGATGTATTGAAGCAGGGTTCAAATTTCCACACATCGGGATCAGTTCTATCAAGATAATACTGATAAAGGGATGAATTTGTAATGAATATTGTTGTTGATTTATGTTGCCAGCATACCAAACATTTAGTATAAATGGTTTATGTAAAGTTTCTTCCTTGTGATTCAGTCTGCACAGGGCCAGAAGCACAACACAGGTAATCTGTTCCCACTAAAAGGGCAAAGTTATAAAGAGAGAATCAATGACCGAACATGCTGCCGCCCCTCCCCACAAACATCATAGTCTAAAACCGCTGGACTAGTACAATCAGCCAAGAACCTTTCCCTCAAAATTAAATCCTCTATCAAGTGAACAACATACATTACACCTTAACATGCAGAATGAAAAGTTATCTAAAAATTAATAGAAGAAGAAAACAATAGCAGCAGCAGTATCTGAAGTAGAAGTAGGAAGGTTAGCATTTTTATCAATTTCTACTTAGCATGACTAAAGTTGCTATTAAACAGTCAGTACTTTTAAAGTTTAAGAAACCAACTTTTATTAATGTAAGACTCCTTACTTAAAATTGGAATATGCTCCACAAAGTTAAATGCATACAAACAGTCCAAAGAAACAAAATACAAATTCCACTATAGATCTTCTTTTTAAAGACATTACAAATCTAAACTAAAGAGACTACCCATCCCACCCAACCTTTCTAGTAGATATATGCACAAAACATTGAAACACCCTATGGGTAATTTTTAAAAATTCAAGGCCTGCTTGTATGGTACAGAAACTCACATCCATCCATGTTTGCCTTGATTTATACACAGAGCAAGTCTTCAGAAAGCCATGTGTAAATCAACTATTTAAAACCCTACATGAAGTCACTATTCAAAGGAACCAGACATAAATCCCACTTATTAAAAGGCAGATTCCTTTGTAAAATGGTATATCTATTACACAATCATTTGGTAATAAAATTCTTAAGCTCTGAAAATACAAAATCTTTTTTAATACTTTTTAAAATATAAAATCTCATTGGAGCAGTACTGGTATAGTTCATCAGGCTCTGTGGCTTTTCTGCTAAGAAAAGCCCCCTTAATCACCTTCCAAATCCCCGTACTTTTGAAAGGTAAACAAGTCAACCTAAGTTAAGTGTGAAAGCAAGTTCCTTTGGTTCTTTTCCAGACCTGCCCTGATACCCAAAAGCACCTGCCTTGACTCAAATCAGGTCTGTCACTTATTTATAAAGTGCCTTCACCTGTCACAGTTCTACTCCCATTGTTCTATTTAGAATTGTGAAATTATTTGCAACTCCCTAAACGCCTGTGTTATTTCACACTTTCTTGCCTTTGCCCACACTCATTCTTCTGGCTAGAATACCATTGCGGAAGCTCTGGACGATTCCTATTTATCTGTCATGATCTGGTTCAAAAATCTCCTCACGAAGTCTCCCCTTATCTGTGTCTCTCCAGGGCAAATTTGTTCATTCCTTCTTCTGAGTTACCATCGTATCCTGTACGTACCTTTTTTATAGTCTTTAAATTTAAGGAAAGGAAACCCCAGAAATGTGTAAAATCTGAATTTAAACCCAAAGTATCCCTTATATTTAAGTTGAATCAGTGGGACAAAAGGAGAAATGGTTACTCAAGACTTATCTCACAAGTGTTCCCTTGCTCCGCAAAGAAAAGTGAATACAGTTAATATAAGCCCCTAGAAATCGATAAGTAAGTTGGCTTTCCTCTGGGCCCAGGAGCTCGCGCCTCTCTACCCGGAAGTCCCCTTCCTTGCAGACATTCAGCTTAATTCACTTACCTCCTTGGATTCATGGTAGGCCCCCTCCCCGATCCACATTAAATTCACCCTTTACCCTGAGATACCCAGATGCTTGCAGTGCATGCTTCCTGGTATAAGTGGTATATTTTCACTCTTCTTAACTAAATTCCTCCTAGCCCCCTTTCTTGACATTTTGCAAGGTATCTGTATGCCTCCTGTAATTTTATTTCCGGAGAAAAAGTTTTTGACAACACTGCATGTCATTGGAATGCAATACAATAATCTCAACTTCCCCACCCAATTGATCTGCTTATTAAGTTTGGATTTTCAAATCTGTTTCCTCAGAGCCAGGCAACATGATACTGTTCACTAATCAGTGAATAGCTTTACATTGGCACTTACGCAAGGACCCAGATGGGGACTGGGAAAATCTGTTTCCTACTCTTCTCCTTTTGCACTTGAAATCTTGCATATGTGCACATTCTGAACTTACAACTCATATGAGAGGAAGCACAGAAGAGGTGGAACTATAACTGTTTTCCCTTGTTTAGAAAAACAAAATGTTAAATCAACCCACCGAACAGAATGTAGGTCAGTGGTGGCAGAGAAGGATTTTGCTTTAATCCTCACTGGCCTTGCACACGGGATAGTGAGAAATATTTTGAGTGAAAAATATTTTAGAATGTAATCATATGATAGGCCGCAAAGATAAATATTTTGGAGACATAGCAATATTGCTCTCCTCAGAGGGTTTCAAAGTTTGGCAGCTAAGTTAACATGCAACACAGCAGGGGAAAAAAGAAATAATCATTGAATGTGTAAATGGTATGAAGAATGAATAAATATGAAAAAATCCTAGGTAACAAATTACCTAGCATTTTCCTGGTCCTTCAGATCTAAAACTCTATGATGTTGTAAAACCCTACACACAATCTTCTTTTAATATAGCACACTTTAAAATGGCCATTTACATTACATAGAACCATCTATACAGAGCCAGGATTTTATACAGAAAGTCTAAAATTGTTATAAAAAATAGTTCTTGATTAAAATAACACCTGTTTGTAAATTCAGCGTCAATTAAAATTGTCACTGTTGAAATGTTGAGAATATCTCCTTCCATATCCCTGTACCCTGACCCTACTTCTCGAATGAGGAACAAAGATGCTTGAAAAAAAAGAACACTTCCCGAAAGATTTAATCCTATTTCTGACAAAACGCACAGGGCATCCTCCGCAGTCTCAGACTGACAGTGTCACAGTGACCTCTCAGGCAGCTTCTCCTCAGCGGGCAGGCAAAGATAATTCAAAGGATAATAACCTAGCAAATTCAAGCTGATTTAATGTAATCATTATATTTAAAATTTCCCTGTCTAATGGGAAGAGTGCAATAGAGGCAGAGTAAAAAACTGTGTGTGTGTGTGTGTGTGTGTGTGTGTAAAGAGATTACTAAATTCTGATTTAAGTATATATAACAAATAAAAAGGAACACTTAAAATGAGAACATACTTTTCATGGTAAATTGTGACAACAATGCATTTTCGAAAGTAAATTATGTGTAAAAGTGATTATTCTTGTGGATAGTGGTAGGGAGACACATGAAACAGTTTAGGAAGAATGCACCTTTCAAAATATATTGTCAAATGGCTTTGGACTTGGAATGACTGGGTCACAGGTTGTGGTACTTCTCTGGGCTTCACTGTCTTATAAAAGGAGAGGAGTCGGGTGGCACCTCTGAAATCACACAATGAATGTAACGGCTGATCTTCAGTAGCTTTTTAAGACTTCAACTTTTTCTGCATTTCTGGTTTCTCTGACTTTGGCCCAGTATGTCTAAAGAAAGGATGGGCATTAATAAAGACCAAAAGGCAGATGCATCATAAAGTAAATCAGAAAAATAAAATCAAAAATCATATTCTCACATTCGATCTACAGTTATGATGAAATCGTGATTTGATTAGCCTTTATGGGTTATACACTATATTGCAAATATTGTTCTTCTCCCCTCCTTGTAGCCACACCCTTTCCCATGTGTCTTTACAGCGTCCTCTCCCACCCTGGCTTTGGACCCAGCCATGTAACATTGTTTTCACCAATAGAATGTCAGTTGATGTGGGAGAGAAAAAGAGAAAGGAGGCATTTCAAATGCCATGAAAAGGACATTCCCAGGCTTGCCTGCTGGTTCCAGGAGGATGATAAGAGGCATGTGGCAAGTTGCTCCACTCACTCATTAGACAAAGCCATCCTACATCAGCTGACAGACATGGGTGCCAGTTCGGCAGAGAGCAGAAGAATCTGAGCCAACCCGAGACAAGAAAAACTTGACCACACCAATGCATTAGCAATAATCCTAATTGTTTTTATGCTACTGAGGTTCAATGGTTGTGTGGAATCAGGGCAACAGATAATTTGCGCACGCAATGTAACCAATTTTCTAATCAAGTTAGTCCCAATGAAAAATTGTCTCCATCTTCAAGACTGCATTCTAAAATGGCTATTTAGAACACAATTCATTTTCCTGTAAAAATGCTACAAATAAATGGTGGGGAGGTGATTAGTTTGTGCCACAAAAGCAGTTTAGTGCATAGGGTATTTGAGTAAGGGAATTGGTAATGATTTCAATAGCCTCAATACACCCTACTCCCTCCCACTGACCTTGAATCTCCAGGCTGACCCCAGTGCCCATCCTCAGATACGGCTCTGTTCTTTCACACCTCCAGCTTTTTGCTCATGTTGTCCCTACTCCATGGAACATCTTACCCTGCTTGGTAAACTTCAACTTTTCATCTTTCCTTGAAGAATCCTTCCCTGACTCAGATACAAGAGCCTTCTCTCCTCTGTGCTTCCATGGCACTTTGTAAGTACACTTGTTACAGCACAAATTATTTTCTAAACCTTTGCATTTGACACTCATTCATTGAGCAAACATGTACTCAATGCTTTTAGTGTACCACGGGTTGTCCTAGGAACCAGGATTACAACAGACACCCAAATAATCACAATCCCAGGCCTAGGGAAACTTGATTCTAATAATATGTTCCTAAAAACAGAGAGAGCATCTTATTCAATGGCTTTCGCAGTACCTACCCTAGCATTTGCTACCTAGTAGAAATTCAAATATTTCAAATTCAAATTCAAATATTGAACAATTGAATGAATGAATATAAAAGATAATTACAGGTCAAGTAAAGGAAATGTGCTCAAGACTAAGAGAGTCTAGGAATAGTCGCCAACCCCTCAGCCCTACCCCACTACAGCTGTGGCCTCCACTGAACCAAGGGACTATTGTCTGTCTACCTAGCTACCCAGCAAACAATGGAAACAGGATGTCTTCTATCACAAAATCGCTGGTGAAAACACAAACCAAAGGAGAAGGCCAGTGATAAAGTTAAGGCAAGTGTTTGATGTATGATTAGGACAGCAAGTGGCAGAGCCCTTTAACAAATATTGATTGGGTATACGGGGAGAAAGGCATGATGCTAGGCACTAGGAATCCACTAAGTAGGGAGAATAAAATTACCCTGGTCTCTGCTCTATGGAACCACAATCTAATGGGAAAGACAAATAAAATCAACTACAATAAATTATACAGCAATTGGACTGCGGGAGGAAAAGTGGGCAGGGCAGGGGAGAGCAATGGGTGGGGGGATAGGGACAACTGTAATTGAACAACAATTTCAAAATTTTTTTAAAAAATTGCAAATCAAAGGAAAAATAGGTGGCAAGGAGAGCAACTCCCCGGGGCAGGGGCTATATTTTAGACAGGGCTGTCAGGGAAAGCAGTCAAATTAGCAAGTAGAGAAAGTGAAAAGCAGGTAAGTCCCAACAGCGAGACCACCTCCTATAAACTATAATCACTGCTAATTTGCAATTATATCCAAAGCTTATATGAAACAAACTACCAGAAAAGTGACTATGGTATTAGCGCAACTCCATTTGAGTAAAAAGTGCTAGGAAAAGTAATTTTTTTCATTCATACTGTAGGTATTCACCTATATTTTACATATACTTAACAGGAATTAAGTTTTACAATCTTCCTGGGTTAATACACATTTTTCCAGGAAATGTCTTCTAGTACAGACTGGTAAAACTCAAAATAAAAGTATAATATTCAAAGTTTATGAATTGGAGTAATTTGCTGTCACTTATCCATACTACAGCTTTCAGGAAGAGACGCCTGTTAGTACTGAGCATGTAATCATTTTTATTATTAAATACAAAGGTACAATTAAATACAGGCACAAGATGTGACCTGCATCATAATTCTGCCCAGCCTTTCTCTTCACAATATTCTCTTCATTATCGTGGCCCTTTTGTTCCTTTGTGTTCCTTTTGTCTATCCCTAAGTTCTCGAATAAGCTATTTACAATCTAAATAATTAGCAATCAGCATGGATCTGTGGTCTTTGGCCCCATGTAAACGAAATATTGTGAAATGCCTTAACATGACATATTTTAAAGTATATAAAGTTTCTATTCTGTGACGACTTTCCTTTCTTGAAAAAGTTTTAAATGAATCTAATAAAGAGTAAGTTTTCCATGTTTCAGATGCTTAAAAATCTAGCTAGAGTTGAACAAAATAAAATCACATTTAAACTGCAAACAACAGAACACTCTGGGTATTCATTAGCTATAATCTGTGCAAAAATGTTCTATACACCAGTTTACAATGAAGATCCCTGGCCTCCCATGCTTACCCAGGACAATTAATTCTCTCTATAGAACAAACCCAAAATAGGTTTTTATACTTTTAAGAAAACGGGTAAAGGAGCAATGTGACAAAAATTAACTGAAAGCTGAAAAGTCAGAAAGCATGACACACTAGAGAGACTTCTGCAGACCATTCAACCATGTGGCCTGAAGCCATAGGCAATCTTGCTTGGTTGTTTGCAAAATGCTCTAAAGTCACAGATAGGCCATCTTAGAATGTCTAGCTCTGAAGATAAAGGTCTTGCTTCACTAAGAACCTGATACTTGATCATTGAGATTTATTTCCTTTACAACTAGTTATTAAACACCTACTACGTGCCAGGCATTGAGCTATGTATCACTGCAGGGAGCAAAAATTGAAACAGATTGGATTGACTCAGCTGCCCCAGGACTCTGACATACAAGAGCAAGTTTATAGTCTAACTCGGGAAAGTCACGAGTTCCAAAAATTCTCTCCAATTCTTAGCACATTTCCTTTCTCTTTCATCTGCAGTTTTCCTAAAATAACACCAAACATAGTGCTCCAGACATATCTTCCTTTTTCTCAAGTTACAGGAAGTTTTGCAAGCTTCTTTCATAGGAGTGTGTGCTTAAGTTACCCCATCCCCTCTGACTGTGAAACCTCACACTAGTTCATCCAAGGTTCTTTTCACTCATGTCTACAAGGAGAATAGTATTGGGATTGACATAGGGTTAACATGAGGAATAAGTTAGGTGGGCAATGTATATTACAATATGCCATATTTTGCCATGTATAATGCACACCCACATTTGTGGGCCAAATTTTCAGGAAAAAAAATCTTCCATTTTAATTTTTTATTGTTGTTCAAGTACAGTTTTCTCTGTTTCTCCCTCACAACTCCTCCCACCCCACCCATCACCACCTCCCACCCTCGATCCTACCCTGTTTTGGCTTTGTCCATGTGTCCTTTATACATGTTCCTTGATGACCCTTCCCCTTCTTTCCCCGTTATCCCCTCCCCCTTCTCCTCTGATGACTGTCAGTTTGTCCTTTATTTCAATGTCTCTGGTTATACCTTCCTTGCTTGTTTGCTGTGTTGATTAGATTTCACTTACAGGTGAGATCATATGGTATTTGTCTTTCACCCCCTGGCTTATTTCACTTAGCATAATGCTCTCCAGTTCCATCCATGCTGTCGCAAAGGGTAGGAGCTCCTTCTTTCTTTCTGCTGTGTTGTATTCCATTGTGTAAATGTACCATTGGTTTTTGATCCACTCATTTATTGATGGACACTTAGGATGCTTCTAACACTTGGCTATTGTAAATTGTGCTGCTATGAACATTGGGGTGCACAGGTTCTTTTGAATTGGTGTTTGGGATTCTTAGGGTATAATCCCAGCAGTGGAACTGCGGGTCAAAAGGCAGTTTCATTTTTATTTTTTGGAGGAAATTCCATATTGTTTTCCACCGTAGCTGCACTGGTCTGCATTCCCATCAACAGTATGCTAGGGTTCCCTTTTCTCCACAACCTCACCAGCACTTGTTTGCTGATTTGTTAATGATGGCTGTTCTGACTGGTGTGAAGTGGTAACTCATTGTGGTTTTAATTTGCATCTCTCTGATGGCTAGTGATGCTGAGCATCCTTTCATATATTTCTGGGCCCTGGGTATGTCCTCCCTGGAGAAGCATCTGTTCAGGTCCTTTGCCCATTTTTTAATTGTGTTGTCTGTCTTCCTGGAGTGGAGTTGTGTGACTTCTTTATATATTTTGGAGATCAAACCTTTGTCCAAGGTATTTTTTGCAAATATAATTTCCCATATGGCTGGTTCCCTTTTCATTTTGCTGATGTTTTATGTAGCTATGCAGAAGTTTTTTATTTTGATGAAGTCTCACTATTTGAATTTTTAATTCAATTTTTTATTTATTTATATTTAGATACCTGTTCTTTGCATTATTGTATTTTGCATACAGACATCATTGTTTTCTAGAGTTACACTTTTAACACATAAGCATAAATAGAAGAATTAAAAACATTTATATAGATATGAAATTAGTACTACCCATCCTTATTTTTCCCTCAAAAACTTGGGCAAAAAGTGAGCATTATATGCAGTAAAACGAGCTAGTAGTTCTCAACAAATATTAACTGTTATTATTAAAAGAATTTGCTAGAAAGACAAGATCACCTTATACCTTAATTAAAAGGTATGGCTGCCTAAAATATTTTAAAAATAAAAACATAAAGGCCCTGTATATTCTCTAGTTCTAAATGATTTATTGCTCATCAATGTAGCAAACTGTTCCCAAAATGTGTCACAACAATCTCAAATGCACTTCAGGAATATTGTCTGCTCTTTTTGTTTCTTTTTCTATCTCTTCACTTTTTACCACTGACAAACAAGGTATTCTTTTGCATGTGTCACTAAGGACAGGAGGACAGAACAGTTTTCCTTCCAGAGGAAGGGAGCATTGACCAGATAACAGAATGTTTCAAAAGATTAGAATCATTAAATCTTTATCTGAAGGGCTTCACTTTCTCTTTCAATTTTTACAAAGGAAATCAACGTGTGCTATAAATTGGGAAAAGTCAAAAGACCCACATTCTGTTCTTTCAAACAGTCACTAAGTAGGTGTTTTTTTTTTTATAATAGATAACTGCCTAGGTTTCGTTTGGTTTTGTTTCCAAGCATCCATCCTCCCTCCCCGCCCATGACACAAGTCTTGCAGAAAGGCAGAGTCTGTCCCGCCCACAGGAAAGACAGAAGGCCTCTAACCTGGCACCACCGATCAGATGCTCTCAACATAGACATCAATCCAGAGCTAGTGACCCAGAGAGCCAGACATTGAGAATCCAATCTGAAGGTGGAAGCAAAACAGCAGCAGCGACAGAAATGTCAGCAGTGGTGGCAGAACAAGATGGGACATGCAGTTATCAGCATTAAAGTCTTCGATGATGCACCATTTCTGGAACAGGACTTTGCTTGTGCTTTGCTTGCTACAAATCATTTTCAGTCCCATTTTCTTCAAGCTTTGTCTTCAGCATTCCCAGTATTTCTGCCTGTTGCTCACTGTCCACTCAAAAAACACTTTTCTCTTATGTCAGCCAGATTTTTTTTTTTTTTTTTGCCTGAGACTAAAAACCTAGGTGAGACCCAACCCCTGTGCCTTACTTTCCTCATTGTTCAAGCCAGAGAGGAACTTCATCATCGCTCAGGATCCTTCCAGCTCTACCAATTTTGTAAGTTGCAAGCACAAAATTTCAAATAAACCAACTGAAATCTTGAAAATCTAATTCTATACCAATGTAAAAGAAGCCTTTCTAAAAGTAATACACTTTTCATAGAAGGACTGGCAAAAGTAAGTGAAGCCTTTCACTTAGAAAGAAACACCTTTCAGTCCTCCTCTCCTCATTTGTGTGTGAGTACATGCACACAACTTTTTACAAACCTGCTGGAATGGCTAAACCTGCCCCAGGGGTGATCCTGAGTGTGAGCTACATAATAAATACATGAAGCCATATGCTGAGGACCAGCTGGGGGATTCTAAGTGGAAGCAGCCTTTTGAGAACATTTATCTGTTGCAAGGCCAGTCCCATATCTTATCAAATTTCTCTCTCTAATCACAGAAAGATTCCACACCTTATCAAACTGTTATCAAATCAGCCTGACCAGAGTCTGATGTCCTAAGTGTCTGAATATAATGTGTACTATCACATTAACACGAAAATCCAGCTAACTCTCTGCAGCCCAGGGAGAGCACTGGGCCTGGAGACTAAGAACACCTGAGATTAGGGCACAGCATGGCACAGACTGACATTCCTTTACCCATCAGAGTCTGTTCTTCAACTGCCAAATAGGGTTTATACCAACTTCTCTGCCAGTCTGCTAAAGCCATGGGAATAATCCAATTAGAGCATGCTGGGAAGCATTTGTAAACTAGGAATCATTATAATATGCAGCTATTATTGTTCATGAAGATTTTTGTCTACTTAATTTGTATTCCCCCTCCTTTTGTTTGAAACAGTCTTTAATTTGTTATCTGAGTCATAAATTTGTGTATTTCTGTTATCAGAATAATATCTCTTAGCAATCCAGATTGAATGTTTATTGTGAAACTTTATTTGGGGATTGGAAACCTAAAAGAGTAAGAAAAGTAAGAATTTAATTATCCTAAAATACAAAACAAAACCTTCAGGCCCAAATGTGTTTTTAACCAATACTGTTTAAAACTATAATAACATCCAGTTGTTTCTGCTCAAATTTGATTGTTTACTAAGCAAAATCCTGATCTTAATTTGGTTATTCAAATAGGTTTGCCCTTCTAGAAGTTTTTCAGCAGCAATCATCAGTCATCTAATCCACATGAATGTATGGTTTCTCATGGAAATTAATAAACTATTTGCAGATGACATGATACTGAAAATAGAGAACCCAAAGGATTCCACCAAGATCACTTCTTGGCCTTTTGGCTAAGATCAAGTGAAGGTTCCGCCAAGAAAACTACTAGAACTGATAAATGAATTCAGTAAAGTAGCAGGATATCACTGAATTTTTATATACTTGTAATGAACTATCCAAAAGGGAAATTAAGAAAAACAATCCCACTAACAACTGCATCAGAAAAACAAAACAAAAACAAAGAAAGCTAGGAATAAACTTAACCAAGGATGTAAAAAATTTCTATTCAAAGAATTAAAAGACACTGAATGAAGAAACTGAGGAAGATACAAATAAGTGAAAGCACATACCGTGTTCATAAATAGGAAGAATTAACATCATTAAAATGTCCATACTACCCAAAGCAATCTACTGATTCAATGCAATTCCTATCAAGATACCAATAGCTTATTTCACAAAAATAGAACAAACATTCCAAAAATTTATATGGAACCACAAAAAAAAGGAAAAAAGAAAAAGGAAAAACACAAATAGCCACAGCAATCTTGAGAAAGAATAAAGTTGAAGGAATCACACTACCCAGTATCAAACTATACTACAAGGCCATGGTATCAACACAGAATGTTCCTGGCATAAAAACAGACACACACATCAATGGAAAAGAATAGAGAGCTCAGAAATAAACTCACACCTTTAAGGTCAATTAATACTTGGCAAAGGAGGTAAGAACATAGGTAATAAAGTAAACATAGTCTATTCAATAAATGTTGTAGAGAAAATTGGTCAGATACATGCAAAAAAAAATGAAACAAGACCACCTCCTTACACCATACACAAGAATAAACTCTAAGACTTAAATGTTAGACACGAAACCAAAAAATCTTAAAAACAAAAACAAAAAAAGCACAGTCAGTAAAATATCAGACATTTCTCCTAGCAATATTTTTTTCTGATGTATCTCCTCAGGCAAGAGAAATAAGAAAAACAAACAAATAGGACTACATCGAACTACAAAGTTTTTGAACAGCAAAGGAAACCATCAACAAAATGAAAACCCACTGAATGGGAGAACATATTCACCAATGACACATGTGAGAAGGGGTTAATATCCAGAATTTATAAAGAACTTATATTATTAAACACCCAAACACAAACAATCCAATTTAAAAATGGGCAGAAATTCTAAATAGACATTTCCCCAAAGAGAACATACAGATGTCCAACAGACATGAAAAGATGCTCAACATCAATAATCATCAGAGAAATGCAAATTAAAACCACAATGAGATATCATCTTATACCTGTCAGAATGACTACCATCAATAAATCAACAGACAACAAGTGCTAGTGAGGATGTGGAGACCAGGGGACCCTCATGCACTGTTGATGGGAATGCAGATTGGTGCAGCCACTGTGAAAAGCAATATGGACTGTCCTCAAAATATTTAAAATGGAACTGGCTTATGACCCAGTGATTCCATTTCTAGGAATATACCCTAAGAAACCCAAAACACTAATTCAAAAGGATAGATGTACCCCTATGTTTACAGCTGATTTGGAAGCAGCCCAAGTGCCCATCAGTAGATGAGTGGATTAAAAAAGCTGTGGTACATTTGCACAATGGAATGCTTCTTGGCCATTAGAAGGAAGGAAGTCTTACCTCTTGCAAAAGGATGGATGGACCTGCAGAACGTTATGCTCAATAAAATAAGCCCGTCAGAGAAAGACAAGTGCCATATGATTTCAGTCATATCTGGAATCTAATGAACAAAATAAACTAACAAACAAAATAGAAATAAACTCACAGATACAGAAAACAGGCTGACAGCTGTCAGAGGGGAGGGAACGGGTTAGGGGGCTGGGTGAAAAAGGTGAAGAGCTCAGCAAAAAATTTAAAAAAAAAAACAAAAAACAACCTCGTAGATACAGGCACAGTAGGTGATTACCAGAGGGAAAGTGGGGAGGGGGAGGTAGATGAGGGTAAAGGAGGAAATAAATGGTGATGAAAGAAGACTTGACTTGGGGTGATGAACACACAATACAATATACAGATGCTGTATTATAGAATTGTACATCTGAAACTTCTAAAATTTTATTAACCAATGTTACCCTAATAAATTCAATGGAAGGAGAGAAGGGAGGGAGGGAGGGAAGAAAAAAGAAATAAAGAAGGAAAGAAAGAAATTTTAAAATTTTTTTAAAGAAATTAATAAATTAGGGACAGGAACTTAGTTCTATCTACGCAAACCATTCACTACCACCAGCTGATCTCCAACAAGGACAACTGTGCCTGGCATGTAGGAAGGTACTAATTTGTTATCTAAAGCAATCAATTTATAATTCAATAGTCTGTGAGTTTAGCCAGCACCCACCAATTTAGCTGATCACCCTGAGAGTAATGAAAAAATAGATATTGAACCTTTACAGCCAAGAGCACCTGCCAAGGCCACAGACTGAAGTGCAAATCAGCTGAACAGGGCCCTTCTTGCAATGTCACTATTTCCTACTAGCTGCTTAGGAGGTATCTGTCTGATATCTCTCAGGTAAAAAGACACAAGTAGGAAGTTTTTACACAATCTAGTTATCAAGGAAATTAAGTCAATATTTCAGCCACAGACATCAAATACTATGTCAGATGCTCTTGCCATATTCTTAAAGCCAAAAGGCTTGTTCTTCTGGAAAGAGGAACACAAAGAAGAAAAATAGAAAAGCCATAGTAAAGAAAGAGATCTACTTTGAAAAAGTAGCTGATGATGCTATATAGGCTAGAAAAATAAATTAGATAACTGCATTCTATTATCTAATTTTCAAAATGCTAGAAAAATAGATAACTGCATTCTATTATCTAATTTGAAAATTACATTTCTACATAAAAGAAAACAATCTACTTACACACACACACACACACACACACACACACACACACACACACGTTTTGTTTCATTGTCCTAACCTTCAATGACACTTCAAACATCTAGCTGGCCAAACTATAGCCATATAAAAAGGAATACGGACAATGTACCATATTCCTATTCATATGGATGATATTGAAAGCTGTCTTTAATTTGATTGGATATAATAATGACAAGGTAGATATACCGGCTGAATAGTCCTCATCAGTTACACATGCTTTAAATAGTGTAGGGGTGGGGATGGCACACTTGTTCTGTTAAGGCCATAGAATCTCTATTGAACAACTACACTCTACTGCTGGCAACACCTGCATGAATGACTGTATCTGTGTACCAATGAAACCTTACTTATGGACACTGAAACAAAAATTTGATAAAATTTCATGCCACAAAATTTAACGATTTAAAAATATCAAAACCATTCTTAGCACACAAAATAACAGGCAGGTAGAGATCTCACCTCTGCTCTAGAAGGGAAAAAAAAATGTGATGGGGTGGGGGAGGGAAAGGAGGAAATAGGTTAAATAAGGTTACCCATGAGCTGATAACTATTACAGCTGGAGATATTATATATGGGCTCAAAATCCTATTTGACTTTTGTATATATTTGCACATTTTGATAATAAAAAATTAAAATTGTATAACTAACTGAAGGAGGGGAGTTCTTTCATAATCTATACATACACATTATATACTTTAAATATTTTATAGTTTTGTCAACTATACCTCAAAAAATTGGGGGGGGGGGTTAAAATCTGTTTAAAGAGAAAGGGGAGGGGAAGGAGGGAGGGAAAGAAGGAGGGGGAAAAAAATTATTTTTGCTGCCACCATTGGGGACTCCAATGACAAATCTATAGTTAATCTGGTTCAGCTGAAACTGCCTTTACCCTGGCATGTGTTGTCCACGTTTCCATATGACTTTAAAACATTGGTTGTTCAGCACTTCCTCTCTAGGGGGAAAATAACTGACTACAGATCTAAAAAATGTTCCCTGTGCTTGAGAAAGACATTTCTGACATCCTAAACAATTAGATTCAAATCTGTACTCAATAAATATACAAGAGCTTTAAAAATGAAATGATTCAATAAGTAGACTACAGACTTATTTCTGATAAACTATAACATAAATTATTAAATAGTACCATTAAAACATTAATAGTACTAATAGTATCACCAAAAAAGGTTTCAATGAATGTCAAAAAAAATTTCCCTATGTCTCCAAAGTACTGGAGTATGGTAACATACAGCAAAACTCAATTGCAAAAAAAAAAAAAAAAAAAAGTCAAAACAAACAAACAAAAATTAACCACGCCCTCACACTTCTAATCTTTTCCTATAATATAAAAGAGAATAATAAATTTAAATATTATACAATGACACACCAAACTGAAAATACATTTATAAGTTTTACTTTCAACTTTTAAATATTGCACAAGGCTGGAACATACGACTATTAGTGATACTTTCCCCTTTTTTTGTACAATGAGAAGTAAAAAGAATCAAATCCCACATTTCAGGGAGTTGAGTTTCTTTCAATTCTTAGTCTTCCTGGAAATGCTACAGTGGTTATTGCCCAATAAAGATCCTATTAGTTTCTATCTGAGAGAGTCCAGGCACTCTCACCCAGTTGTAATTACCGATAACCTTCAACATGCTGACTCAGCCCTGAGCAGTCCCTGGGTCAATGTTAAGTCAATCCTGATCATACGTGGCAATATATTAAGGACTCGAGTCCCATCTCTCCAGAATTAGAATCTGCCCTCAAACTGCCATCTGTCTACAGGGAACCCATAGACAAGGGCATCCCTGTTGTTTACGAGGCTGCAGTCTCCCCCGTCATATACATCAAGCATAAGAGTCCCTGCCCAGTATCTACTCTGCACTCTGTTCTTACCTGGACTAGAACTCTGTTCTCATCTCAGCTTGCTTGGCCAGAACTCTGATACTGTGCCTAGCCCTTCCCTCAAGGACCAGCCTCCATCCTTCTATTTCAAAATGTTGCTTAGTGTCCTCCAGAGACTACCCTGCTTCTCCTAAAGAATCTTTAAGACATTGTCATGCACTGCACCCTATGGATCATCTCATCAGTGAGAAAACTGCTTCCCTGCTCAGACTGACCACCAGACTCAAGCACACCAATGAGGACTGAGATGAGGAGTACTACAATTGTCCATCCAGATGCGACAGGTCGTTTGGAATGCTAGCTTCTCGCCTTGGAAGACTGCTCATAGCCAGGCTAGACCTTGGGTCTGCCTGTTCCTGGCTCTTTTCTCTTCTACCAAAGTGCCTTCGGAGAGCTCTGCCCTTGAAAATTATTGAAGGGTGTCCATATATTAAGGACAAGAAAGATTTTAGCAGACACAGCCAAGGTTTAGTATTGCCACGTACAGAGCTATCCATAAAAGACGATTCTGTGAATTTCTTACTACCTAAGGACAATAAGAAAAAGAGTCACTCACCTAATTCTTTATCCATGTCATAGTTCAGGATAAAATTCAGTCATTTTACTATACGAGTTTTTAATTAACATGGTCACAAATAAAATGTTTACATGTAAAAATGTTAAATTCTAATTTAAAAACTAAGCCTAAGAATAAAAGACCCACACTGTAACAGTCTATTCACCTTAAAAAGAAGGCAAAATTATAATATATTACTTCATTAAAATATAACTTTAAATACAGCATATCAGTCTTCAACTTAACACACGTCTCAAACTTCTGAGGAGCACTGCACAAATACGCTTTTGTAAAACAACCTCGCAGCTCTTTGATGTGACCGTATGTTCATTAAAAGGAAGTATTACTACTTACATACATAAAGTACATAATGAATTCGATATGTGTCTAGAGTTGGCTAATGCCATTAAAGCACATGCCAAAAGCACAGACTATAAATCAAAATGCAATTTGTCAAAGTAAGATCTTAATATGATGCTGGTTAGAAATAAATAAACAAACCAGTAACATTCTGATATGGGATTAGTGAGGAGAGCTAAGCCCAAACAGAGACCAGGTTGCAACTGACATCCCTTTGTTCTATCTATAGCTTTGGCTATTCCTCTCTCTCTTCCACCTGGATAAGTACAAAATTAGCATGCGCCAGGCATTCTTCACTCCCTGAAGTATGTATGTCTCTAATGCCATTTTAAAGACTGATATTCTTTCCAAAATGTTGACATAAACCAGTTGGGCAATTACAGACTTTTTTAAAGCCCACATTACTCAAGTTTTTAAAAATCTAGATTATTCTTAAAAGCAAAATTTGGGAAACACTTGACGTTAGTTTATTAATTCACTTCCACATTGAGGAAGATTTAACAGAAGACTAGAAAGAGCAGACATATAAATAAAAAGGCCGAGCCAGCTCATCAAAAAATAAGAAAGTCTAATTAGTGGACACTGGAGTTGTCCAGGAAATGTGAGCAAAGAGATGATACTACTTCATGTCTTACTCCTTCTCTTCCCTGTCTTCCCCCGTCTCTCAGCCTGGGCTCCTTCAAAGCAGGCTGGACTCTCACCCCTAAAACTTATTAATCACCCAAATACGTTCCCTAGATTGAGTTTCTGCATTAAAAACTGTTTTCCTTCACTGGATGCCCATTGCCTGCAGAATTCAAAATAAACTCTTTAGTATGGCATACCTGATCCTCCACAATCCAGGCCCTGTTTGCTATTCCACAACTCTCTACCCTGGCTACCTCTCTACCCCAGAAAAACAACTGCTTTCTGTGTTCCATGGGCCTTCTCTCCTCTGGCCACAATATTCCCTTCCATATCCTCTCCAGTGAGTTCACCTGGCTGTACTACTCATTCTGAAAAGTCAGCAAAGTATTACATATTTAAGGAAGTTTTTCTAGATTTCCCCCAACACCCACCTTAGGTATATGTCTATCACAGAACTTCCCACAACAGTACTGAATATCATTGGTCTGCTCCTTTGTATCCTCCAAGAGTAGCTTTTGAGGAGAGGAAACATCGTATTTTTCTGTGTATCTCCAAGACAGATCACATTACCAATATACATGGTGCTAAGATATGGTTACTGAATACATAAATAAAATTGTTCATTATATTTTTTTAAGAAACTAAGAATACTATCTAGAAAGATATGAATCTACACTTTATTTCATCTTGCTATACAAAGCATTGCTTCATTTCCAGTCTTTCCAAACGTCCCAAGACTAAAACATAAAAGCCAATCTTGAAGAATACAGAACTAAAGAAAAGGAAACCTTATGAAAGATTGACATTCGTTTTTAGAGTCTACACAGATGAGGCAATATATAACATATGCCTAGACCTCTAGCGGCCACACTTGGCCTCAGAAGTAACCCACGTCAACAGTCAGTCAACTTCATGAAGCTGAAGTTCAGCAATGTTTACAAGGAAACCATTTTTGTACATCCCAGGTCTTTTCACAAACTTTTGGAAAGCAGATCTATCAAAACCAACTCCAGGGTGATAAGATCTAAACCGGAGGCCCTGCTGACAGAATCAGATTCTTTAATGCACTGAAGGACTGACAGGTGAGACACGGGCCAGGCAAGAAGCCCTGTAATTTGGGGAGCAGCAGCTTCATCAGTAGAAACGTGAGGTTAACATTCAGTCCCTGCTTCCAAACTATTCTCTGACATTCCTTTAGAAGATCTCATGGCTCACGAGTTGATGGGGGAAAATGAGACTACTCAGCTTTTCACTATTTCCTTTTCATAGATTAACCAAAGATACATGCCGAGACTATTAGAATCTACCCAATGCTCCTCAATGCTGCCATGGCACAGAATTTTCTGGAGGACTCCTTTCTGGACACAGCGAAACTGAAAGTAATCAGAGTGGTGACCACCTACTGCATACTCCATGCTCAGTGACTGCTGATTCCTTCAATCCTGGGAAACTTCCCTTCTTGTGGAGGTAGAGGATCCATTTGAAGATCAGGGGTAACTTAATCCCCTGAGGCTGACCTTAGCTGTCACATGCTGATAGAGCCGATCCAGCACACACAGATTCCTACCCAACACCAAAGTGATATAGCTCTTGCCCACCATGAGTTCGGAAAACTTTATGGCAACTTGTTTTAATATACATTGGTCCAATACTAGACAAGGCATGATTTGTATATCAAATACAGGTGGTAGAGGTGAAAATTAGAGATTTTCCCCCCAAGCTGTCTACTACTCACTAGTCTTATAAATTCCTTTCACTTTGCTGGTTATGCTCAAAACGAGATTTGACCTGGTTTCTAGATGGCACTGTTCACCAGTAACTGCTGCTACAGCCAGTGGGATAATTTTAGTAAGAGCTGATGGGAGCAGATCTTCTGGTGTCTCTCAAATTTCAAGTTCAGTATCTGTGAAAAATGGCTAAAATGCCAAATTCAAAGGGAATTAAGAGAGGAAAATAGTCTGAAATTTGTAGCTCAAATAGAACACATAATGAGGGAAGTAGCTACACCAAATCTGATGCAGAGGAGCACAGAGGCAGGGGAAGGGGAAAGCTTGGTCCTAGACAACCACCCAGCACATAGAAGGCCTTCAATAACACCTAGGGGCAGCCAAAGGCTTGCAGATGGAGATTCGTAATAACCAAAAGGGGAAAAGATAAATTTCAGACAAATGTTATCCAAATTAAAATGTATGGGGTAAATTAATTCTATTCACATTTGAGGTGGGGTGGGAAAAGATATGGAACAAGGTTACATTAAGTAGCAAATACAGCAAATTTTAAAAGTTATTCTTTAGTGAACGAGGCATTTAATTGCTTCTAGATATTTATATACTTTAAATATTATTTTAAATTGTATGTGTCATGTTTATGTTCATAATGTTTACACTTAGCTTTTTTTAAAACAGGGTTTTTTAACACTTAAAAAAAATAGATATAGTCCTGGCTGGTGTGGTTCAGTGGACTGACTGCTGGCCTGTGAACCGAAGGGTCTCTGGTTTGATTCCCAGTCAGAGCACATGCCTGGGTTGCAGGCCAGGTCCCCAGCAGGGGGAGGCACATGAGAGGCAACCACACATTGATATTTCTCTCCCTCTCTTTCTCCCTCCCGTCCCCTCTCTCTAAAGTTAAATAAAATAAAATCTTTAAAAAAACAGATATACCTGAATAGAGAAACATGTTTTTCTCTCTACTCAAAGATCACGAAGGCACCAGTTTTACCCAAAAGTGTGATGAGAAAAAGAAATATACAAGTAGGAAATAGAAGGAAAATGTAAACGTATATATTAACCTTACTTTATAGAATACTTTTCTATTATAACTAGCATGTACTGTTATTCATTTTTTAAAATGCTGTCTGAAGAGACAAGTACTGAAAAAGATCGTATGAATTTATTTTAATGCCTTATGGGGGGTAATAATGTATTTATGTGATTTGTAAATCCTGCCTTTATTGAGATCACCCTTTTAACGATAATGTATTTATACCCTTTCTTTTATGGAAACAGAGTTGAGGTAGCTACTGAGGTACAATGCTTTGCACAGAGAAAATTATCAAGACAGAGAGCAGGAGAAGTCTCTGGAGCCTCATCTCACCTCTCTTTCAGTCAGATTTTGTCCTCTGTAAGAGGAAGTAACACTGCATGAATCACCAAGTGCATTTGTTATTGCATTCATTAAAATTAAGAGGAGTTAATACTCGTGGGAAATATGAAGTTTCTGGTTTACTGAGAGACTTTGGAATTACATAGCCCTAGTTAATGCAGAGTTATATATTAATCATCATTGACATAAAAACATAAAGCACAAGTTATTTGACTTTGTTCTTAATCTGATAGCTGCTCATCTAATTACTGTGTTCTTTTATCATTTTCTGCTCAAAAGACTTATTCTTCTCAATAGATGGCAAATGGCATATTGGTAACAGTTTTTCAGCGAATGCAAGAACACCTATTTAGTTTTGGATAGGAAAGGAACTGTATGGGAAGTCAGGTATGTGTAGTGTTTTTTAGTATATGCAGAGCTGAGGTGTTTTTAAAAGGTATGTGTGTGTGGTTCATGTTTTCTGTGGGCAGATATAATGATCTAAGCAGTGTTTTATTAATATAAAGTGTGATATGAGTAAGTATTAATAGTAATAATGAAACCAGCTTGAAATTCACAGTCTAAAATACTGTTCTGTTTGGCTCCAGAGTGTATAATCTACCAAGGTGTTAGGTTTATTTATAAGAACTATGTAGCTAAGACTTTTTTCACCATTTTTATTACATTAGCAGGGTTTGGTTGTAGAGTAAGTAGTTGAAACTAAAGTGTGGGGCTTTTTAATTGAAGCAATGTTTTTATTGCATCTATTTCTTTTGAGGTTAGACACCAGCATGGAATTCCGTAACACTAAGAAAGATGCTGTGTGTTGCCTACAGAACAACTCCAAATGGATTTGAGTACTGTTTTATTTCTATTTCTTCTTTTTTCTAACTATTTATCTAAGCAAAGGCTCTCTATCCCCCTGAAAAAATGCTGTAAAACATGCTGGAGTGGGCAGATCAGTGGGCCTAGAGACTCTGCTGACAGATGTGAGGCATTATATTCTCAAACGATAAAGTATCAAGAAAGTCAGTTCCTAAAAACAAATTATTTTTATTTCCTATTTCCCATATTCCAATGGCAATTATTTCCCACTCCCCTTTTTTCCAAAAGTGACCTAAGAAATCATATTTCTGAAGGAGAATTACTTTGAGACAAATGCATTGAATAGTTACTTTAAGCCTCAATATGCAGCACGTTTAGACTTGACTGGTGTGGCTCAATGGGTTGAGCATTGTCCAGCAAACCGAAAGGTCACCAGTTTAACCTGATCAGCGCACATCACATGCCTGGGTTGCAGACCAGGTCCCTGCGGGGTGTGTGCAATAGGCAATCAACGGATGTTTCTCTTGCACATCAACATTTCTCTCCCTCTCTTTCTCCCGCCCTTCCCCTCTCTCTAAAATTAAATAAGTAAAATCTTTCAAAAATATGCAGCACATTTAAACATGGCTCACATTTCTGAGGCATATGTTTTCCTAATGACCCTAAAACAAAAGTGGAAAATCCTTCAAACTTTTAAGTCTTGACTGTAAACTACAATTAATTAGTTTCATATTTAATTTTTTAAAATGTACCATTAATACAAAAATAAAATTTTACAAAGTATATAATCTCATTAATATAAAACAGACCCATCTATTTAAAAAAAACATATAATTAACATGAGCATTTAGTCTGACTAAGCAGACTGGCATTCAACACAGATGATATGAACTAGGTTTTAGCAAATTTAAACAAATCAGAGCATATTTTACATAATGATAAAATTATGCATTTGTGACTCACAGCCTATTAAAATGTCTATACAATAAAACTAGTGATGTGCCATTGCTCTGTACTGTCCAAAGAAAGAAAGTTGTTTTCATTTATAAGAATAAAAATAACTTAAAAATGAGACTTATTGATGACTAAGGCTGTACCAATAGCTATGTTTTGATCCTAGCAGCTAACATAGCTGTAAAGTTTAATTCTGTAGAACTGGGGTCTTGGATGCTTTTTAAATTCACTTTTTCAAAACTTGGTGATTCCTTATACTACCATGGAATGAAATACCCACCACATTAGCTGGGGAAAAAACTAAGGCACTAATATTATCTAAGAAATGGAAAGGGGGCAAACACAGATATACATATGATATACTAACATACACATGCACACACACAATTAAAGGATATACCAAATTCTATTTTTTAAAAATAGAAAATGTATTTAAGGAAGAGGGAATAGGGTAGAAGAAATAGGGAGAGAATCTAGCTTTATTTGGATAGTCTTTATTTTTAATTTTTACTTTGAAACTCTGTACTTTACATAATTAATAAACAAAAGCACAACTTTAAAAAAAATCCCTAATGATCTAAAGCAAAATTAAATTGATTTGTTATCTTGAGTTAGTGGCATAACCACACTGATAGGAACTATGTCAAGTCGCTTTAAAAGACAATAGTTTGTCTACCTATCCCCATTGGCATATACTATAAGAACAACAAAAAATCTTAAACTGGTTTTGGCGATATTTTTAGAGGTATGACTAATGACGTTAAATTAAAGCCATGTACTCTTGAATTTAAAGTGGAATTATGTCTAAGAATTCATCATGTTTTTCTTCTTTAAACAAAACATTTTTCTTTATTTTTTTTTAAATGAAAAGCCTAGAAATAATGACCAAGCAATGAATATCCACAGAAAATAGATTATGGTCTCTAATTACCATTTCTACAGGAAGGAATCATTACTTAATTGAAAATTTGGTTGCTTCCAGCCTTACTTGAAAGTTTTTTTAAAAAGCCTGGAATAACCCGTAAAAATAACACATAGCACTGAAGTTATCCTAAACCACTGACAGTATATCAAAAGGACCAACCTGGGGAGATGCCCACAGGTCAGAGGTAGGGCAGATTTGAGCATCGTTAAGTACTGAATTGACACACATCAAATAGATAAAAAATCATCAGTTTAGTTGGTAGTCCAACAAAATTCTAATGAAATTTGGAGGATTCTAGAACACCAACACTTTATTTTTGAAAACTAGTAATTAATGGAAAGAATCAAGCATTTATTCAGACATTTTAAACAAAATGCAACTAATCATAAGCAAAGAGTTGATGCAGAGATATTATAAGCAATCCAACAAAGAAATGAAGAAAGAAAGTTAGGAAAATACCATTTTGTAACCTCTTAACCTCTAATGAAATACTATTCACCAATCTAGGCAATGATTATGACTGATCTTTTTTTAAAGGCAAATAGACTTGTGATAGAAATTCATACCACTGCCTATGAAGTATATTTGACAGAACTTTGATCTCAACTCTTTGCAGCTAGTCACCAAACATGTCCCATCTCTCCCCAACAAATTATGCTTCTTCCTGTTTTTCTTACTTTTGTATTGTCCTGTCCCTTAAACCTGGGCTGCCCTTGTGATTCATTTTTATCAACAGAATATGGTAGAAGTGACACTGTATGACTTCCAAGGCTAGGCCAGAAGAAAACTTACATTTAAGCTTTGGTCTCTTGGTACACTCATTGGGGTAAGCTGGCTACCACGTAAAAAGCCTGACCATGTAAGAGTCCAACCCAGCCATGCGGAATAGCCACAGTGAGACAGAGATGCAGAGGTAGCCCCAAGCTGTTCCAGCCTCCTCAGCCCAAGAGCCAGACAGGTAAGAAAGCTTCCAGAAGACTCCAGCCTCAGCCACCATCTTACTGAAACCACAGTAAGGATTCCGAGTGACAAACACCCAGCTGAGCCCATCCATCCACAAAACTGTGAGATTCCACTGGGGTTTAAGCCATTGAGTTTGGGTGTTTCATCTTATGCAACAGATTAACAGAAAAAGCCTAATTACCAATGTACAAGAAATAGAGGGAAACTGGTAAATAAAACCAAAAGGAAACAAAGGAAGGCATGGAAAACCTATTAGTTAAAAAGAATGAACTGACAAACATGAACCTTAAGATTTTGTTTGTTTTAGGGGTCGATTGTTTTTTTTAATCAGGAGCCAATTAAGGTTATGAGACTACAGGGGACACGTGAACATGACCAGCTGTCTGATATTAAGAAACTATTAGACATTTTAGGTGTGATTGTATTTTAAAGAATAAAAAGTCCTTTAAAGATACAAACTAATAGTCATGGATGAACTACCTGGGAGCAGTTGGGAGTGGAGAGGTATATAGATGAAGTTAGGCCATGAATTTTTAAGTGTTAAACTGGAAGTTCATTTTATTGATCTCATTACATTTGCATATGCCTAAAATTTCCCTTAATAAAAATGTGCACACTTTGTTGAACTATTTAGCTGGTTTTGGTTAAAGTGTGTGACCAACCTAAAACCTGATGGTAGTTGAAAGAACCCATAATGTTATAATCCATATGTTGTAAAACTCTTTCTTTTTAGCCTAGAAAAAAAATTACTTTCACATTCCCACATGTCCAAAATATCGATACAAATATTCAGCTTTGACACCATTTCTCCTTTAAAATGGGGATCATAATACCCCATCCCAGCATACCTACTGAGCAGGACCAACTAAGATAATTTATGTGAAAAAAAAGTATGTTTTGAAACCATACTCTGCTCCACAAATGCAGAATATTGTTGGTAGTGAGGACCATGTGTATGGCACAATATTTGGCAGATATGCATTGAACTCTCTCAGAAACCTGACGGCTCAGAACTCTGTCCTTACTGAATATGGTTCTTGGTTCTAATGCCAAGCACAATGGTTGGAAAATAGTAGAAGCTCCATAGTTTGTTTGTTTTTTTGATGAACTGGGAAGCGGGCAGCAGGTGGGGCGTCGGCGGGGGGGGACAGTGTTTTTTGATACAAGAGCTTTCTCCTTTGATTCTGCATCTTTTCAAAAAGGGCCAACTAGCAACAGAGTATGAGAGGTAGATAAATTACATGAACATACCAGAACTACATGCTCTAAAAACTTATGTGCATATAAATCCTACTATTGGTGAATTTTAGCACTGTTTTGAAGCTTTATATCCAGAATACAATATGGATGAGTACGATCTCAGTGTCCTACACCTGGTCAAATCTACTTTCCTGTGCTTTTCATTTTCATTTAAAAAACTAATTATAAAAGAATGAAAGCCTGGTATGTAATATTGTACATGCTGGTCAAATAAGCAATAAACAATTATAAACTTTCCTAGGGGCTATTTTGTTCTGTCTCATCATCAGGAAGCTAAAGCATATGTTACATGTTAGCTGGGTGGATACAAATGTGTCCTATTTATTCAAGGTTTCCTTTGAAGCCACAATTTATAAGTTTTGTTTCTTAGGGGTACATGTCAAACTTCATTTAGCATTAGTTGGTATCCAGATATACTGAATAGCAAAAAGGCAGCATTTGGGGGCAAAAAAATAGGCCTGCTATATGAGCAATAATGTCAGTTTCATTTATGTAACTCACAGGAAATTAGAGGAGAAATACAATGAAAAACAGTACGAAATCAAGAAAAAAATTATCCATTTAATTTATAAGTATAAAACTGCATATGGACAAGAACTATTAAAACAAATACATTTTAAATCAATGTCTAAGCTGTAGGTAATTTTAGACTAAGTTTTTTTAAAAATGCATATGTTCTAACAAATTACAAAGACTGTATACTTATACGGAACATGTTTGTCTGCACAATATTCTCGTTTCTCCTAAGAATGTTTTATAAGCTGATGTGGAAAATCTGCAAATTTTAAACTTATAAAGCGACATTTTTGGAACTGATGCTTCACTTTGAATCATTTTCATGAAAAGAAGAATTTGATAAACTGTGGGATACCCATAAAATTGACCTCTATAAAACAATTAATAGTTTAATAATTTTCTAAAATGTTATTTTACATTTATTAATGCATTTAAACCTCAACACACCCTGTGAATTAAATTTATAAATGTGTAATGTGGGGCTCACCACTCAATAAAGTTTGTAAACCTAAGCCATCCATTTCCATATTATTGACTTGTTTCAACTTTATGATAATACTGCGGAAAGCAGTTTTCAAGTATGATTGTGATGCATAGAATTGTAAGACAAGTTATCGTGCCATTTTCAACATTATTTTTCTAAGACTCATCTGTGTTGTTCATTTTAGCATCATTCATTCACTTTCAATGCTGAGTTTTACTCCATTATGTGAATATGCTATAGGTTATCTATTCATTTGTCTCGTTAGATATTTGAATTATTTCCCTCTTTGAAATTATACCCAGTGCTGCAATGAACTTTTTTGTACTTATCTCCTGGTGGACACTTTGTAAGTTTCTCTGGAGCACATGCTCAGTAGAAATACTGAATCACAAGGTATGCATCCTCAGCTTTACTAGGAGTATCTAATTGTTTTCCAAAATGTTTGTATCACCTTATATAGCTGATTACAGTACACTTTCACAAAGTTTAAAAAACAAAACTAAACAGATTATTTTTAAATGTTTACATAAGATTAAAAAAAGAAGACAATTTATACAATAACATAATGTCAGGCCAGAAAAAGTCCAGCCATTGTTAATATAATGAGAACAGTTTGCATGATATTGATGTAACCTGGAAGCCAAGGAGAGTGGGCTGGAATGTGCATGCATGAACAATGATGACTTTACTGTACTATTGAGTGCGGGTGGTAGGTGCCTTTGAGTGAGCATGTGTACTGTGTGGCTGTCGCATTCAAAATGACTGAGCAAGTAGAGCAATGAATCTGCATCAAATTTTGTATTAAGCTTGAACATTCCTCTGCAGAAATTATTCCAATGATTCACAAAGCCACAGCTATGGGTAACTGGTGATTGGCAGCTTCACCACGACCACACATCCACTCATGCATCACGTCTCATGCAGTTTTTGCTGAAACATCAAATCACCCTGGAGACTCAGCTCCCCTACAGCCCAGATTCGGTGCCCTGCAACTTCTGGCTTTTCCCAAAACTAAAATAACCTTTGAAAGGGAACAGATTTCAGACCATCAATGAGACTCAGGAAAATACTACAGGGAAGCTGATGGCAATTTGGAGGACTATGTGAGGTCCCAAGGTGCCTGCTTTGAAAGGGACTGAGGCATCACTGTCCTATGTACAATGTTTCTTCTATCTTTCATCTTCTTCAATAAATGTCTTTTTTCATATTACATGGTTGGATACCTTCTTGACAGACCACATGTATGTGCTATATGTAGTCTTCTATATGTTACCAATATTTACACAATTTTAAACCTCAGTATGTTCAATAATAAAGATGTGAAAAAGGAGCCTTGAAAACTGTTAGCAAATAGAACTTTACATTTTAAAATAAATTTATTATATTTAAGATGGAAATTAAAATGAAAGCAAGAAATAAGACAATGTATCACATCAAATTCTGATCATTTTGAGGGTCTCAAGATAGTCAATAGTTCTTGTCTTTTCCTAGACCCCTCAAAGTTCATAGAAATTGGACCTTGAGAAATGATGGAAGGGATTTGGCAATGTTTACTCTTCCAGAGGAATTTTTCCTCTTACAGAATACATTTTGAAAACAGTCAAATTAGTCAGTTACCAAACATAACAAAATGACAAATTACTAGCGCAGTGGGTCAAAAAGAAAAATTAAGTCGAGTGTTACAAAAGTATGGTAAATGACAGCATATAACCTCAATATGTGTATTTTATAAATACATAGCTGTACTACTTTACATATATATATAAAAGTCCCTATACTTATCTATTATAGTCATTTGAACCATATATAAAAAGATATTTATATGGAATTTGATGAAAACAGATCTAAGCGGGAATTCTAATATGTTCTTCCTATGCCTAGTGGATGGTCTTGTGCACCCTATGAGGCTCACACACTCCACATCAGAGGTCACCATACCCTTATAAGAATTGCAGTAAGAAGCAGGTGGCCAAGACTGCAATAATAGCACTGCTATTTGGTTTGTAAATCCACATCATTCAGTTACTTATTCGCCCTATTTCTAGTCCTCCAAAGATACTAATGTGTCTGTTATATTTAAAGTAGATAACACCCAATTAGTTCAACAATGTTGTTTGCAAATAAGGTAAATAAGGATTAAAGGCACCATCTTTAAATTCGACTTATGTTCCAGGATCTCAATGGAAAAACAAAGATGAAAAAAACAGGAGACAAAAAAAGTATCACCTTTCTGTTATTGGGTAATTGATTTTTTTAAGCTTTCAAAATAGATAAAATCAACACCTTAAGAGACTTGTCTTTAACCCAGGGTTTCTTTTATTAAAATGTACAATTGCAGATACATGCCTAGAGTAGTAATACTTTGTTCTTAACAAAAGAGTCTGCATGCCACAATATGCCTCTTGCCAGAGGCAGCCTTCCCCAAAGCACACAGCTAACTGCATCTCCTGCTGTACCTGTAACAATTTAATTGTATAAGTCAGCCTAGTCAAGCATCTCCAGCTCATGACTGGGAGACATGAAATTCATTGTCATTATTGTCCCTGTCATTTTGGATCATTATATCCTGCTGCAGAATTTTCCTCACTTCAGTGCATTTTTACCTCCAGGAGCCAGGGATTATAGCTGAGGTTGGGGTGGGGGCAGGACCATGAACTACATTTACCTCAGGGGAGCCAGAGATTAAATTGGCTTTGCTCTCTCACGAGCTGAATTCATCTATTTGTATGCTGTGAGTTTTAGGTTGGAATAAAAATGAATATGCTAGTGAAACTTGGGCTTTAATTCCCCTTTTGAAACATGGATATAGCCAACTTTTATTTGCATTAGGAAAGCTAATATAATTTCTTGTACGTTTCTATTTTCATATGGGCACAAGGAATACTTAAGGGCATCATCGGGTAGGAAATAACATACATCCCTCTCCGTCAATGCCTTGACTTGAGAAGAAAGAATTTAAAGCTATAATTTTGTTCTCCATTTTTATATTAGAGAAGCTTAATGGGGACGTTTAATGGTCTTAAATATTTAATCATTTTAAATTATATTTCATTTCTTATAAACTAGATTGGATTACTGGAGTCCAATTGGAATGACACCAAAGATCTACTCTGGGAACAGGAAGATAGAAGTAAACTTGACAGAGGAAGATAAAATACGGTTCTAAGGAGACTGGCTTCCTCTCCACAGCTGGTTCACATAATCTCACAGGCTGACAAGTCACTCAAGCCTATCATGCCTTTAAACATTTCTTGCTGACTTGGGAGTGTAGGACTAGTCACATCCTCTCTCTCTGGTAAACCCCCTTCTCAGTGGCAATGGCCCTGGCCAGGGGTCAGCTAATGGCTCTCTGGTAAGAGATAGCAAGGAGCAAACAGGAAACACTAGGACGCGTCTCAGTCAGAAAACCAGTGAGCTGACTATATGTTTTCTCTAACAGAATAGAAGAAGAAAATATAACCTGGTATGTCACTTCCTATTCCAACTTTCATTTCATATGGATTTTACTGAGAAATTTGACATTCACTTCGCACCAAAAAAAAATGTAGTTATTCGTCTATATGTGTGAGTTTGTTTTCAGCAGTTACCGACGAAATATGGCAACGGACCATAACTATGCCAAGCACAGAAGAGCCACTATAATTACTACATTTAAAAGTATATGGATTTTATTTTATTGCCTTTATGGACTTTTGTGAAGGAACAGATTTTGCTTTAATCACATGCAATGGCCATCACTATTTATTTAGGTTGAAATGTTCTTATGAGTAATTAAGAAAAAATTTTTGACCTTTGTACATTTTGTACTTCAGAGGGAACACATTTCAACTAACTCTTAACATCTCAATATTGAAGGAACCTTACAGATTGTCTCAGCCTTCAGTCCAAGTGAATAACAATGTGTTCTAGTCTGTGTTGACTATATTTTCACACGATTACATTTCACTTTTCATTGGTGCTAAAGTAACTGTCAAATGTAATACTAATAAGAGTTTTTAGTTCATAAAACTTCTTGTAGCACAAGAAGTTTTTTAAATTATGTTCTTTTTAAAGTTTTTTAAATTATGTTTTTTAAATTAAATTAAGTTCTTTAAATTATGTGTCACATCTTTATCATAATCAAGATTCTCCCAAAATGAGAGTTATAAAAATTATTTCTGTTCACTTTAAAATGGTAATTTTATGTTATGATAATTTTACCTCATTAAGTTATTTTTTAAGTAAAACAAAGTTATTTCAAGAAGCTCAAGTGCATTTTGTAATAATTTGTGTGACTGTCACTACATTCTCATAATGGTTATTTATGAATACATATTTTTTTCTTGTTAAGAAAGGTTTATCTTATAAATTACAATGTTTAGACCTTGTTTGCAAAAATAAATGTTCAGGAAGTTATTGTTTGCTCTCTGAAATACTTTGGTAACAGGATGCTGATGTTAGTTTTTGGTCAAGGGGTAAGGCATTCCTTCCCTTCTCTGAGTACACATTTACTGCATTTAATTTCTTCACCTATATGCTTCTTTTTGTATCCTATTTTCATGTTGGCATTTAATTTGCTCATCACACCATTAGGTAAAGCAGGAGTTGCCCTTTCTGTGAATACAGCTGGTAAACCACAGAACTACATTTTGATTCACATTCTTGTCCTTCCTTACCTCCAGAATGACAGAGTTGGGCCTGTGTCATTTCTGAAGAAGGACGAAAAGAAAAGTATTTGAAATTACTAGAATATAATCATTTTTTTCCCTTCCTATTGAAGAGTTAAGATTTTACAACATATTTTCAAATGTCAATTTGATATTGTTTTAAAGAATAAGCTTTAAAGTTTTCAATAATCTTTGGTAAACTCATGATTTTGCAACCAATAACAACTTGTAAAAGCCAATTCTAAATTAAATACTTGATCCCCTTGATTCTAATAGGGTCATGTTTCTTTTGCATATATAACATCAATGTCCCTTTGTTTTTTATGTAAAATCAATAAGAATCTGTAATTCATAACAATATCAAGCCAACATAAGACAGGATGCCACAAAATCAGATGTGATACCCACTGATAATCCTCTTAAGGAGAGTCAGATATGCGCAGGCAACAAAAACAATAAAAATCGTGAGGATTTGATACATCACATGATAGAGAAAATGACCAAGTATTTGAGAGGTTTTGCGCGGGAAGAATTAGCAATAAGAGGCAAAGGGCACAACACTTCCATGTCAGGATGGGCAGGATGCCATTTGCAGAATGACTTCTTACTCCTCCTGGACCAAACCCTCTTTAATATAAGCACCCAATAAACTACAATGGGATCGCATTAAGGCTCTGATGCTGAGAGAGCAAATTCACAGTTAAGGTTGTCCTTTAACATGTAGGTTCAATCGAGGGCACCAAAAATGCAGTTAAGTGCCCCCCCTGTGGTGTTCAGATGCTGACAGGCACTGTCGACTGTGAATTTTCTAGCTTTTAATGTCTGTCTAAGACCCTTAACATATCCCTAATATTGCTGCTCCTAGGGCATTTTCTTGAATTCGTTCTCGTTTCTCCCTCTGCACATACACATTTTGCATACCAACGTGAAAGCCTGACAGCTAAATGAATTCAGAAACCTAACAGTGGGGGGAAAAAAATGTGAGGATGGTCCTGGGAATACCCCATAGTATGAAGTAATGTAAATATCAAAGTCTCCTGAAAAAAAGGAACAAATTTTTTTCATGCTAGAAGTTTAAGATTTCTAACAAAAGATCACATAATGAAGACTAAAAAACTCACTGAGCTATAGAACCTAAGCTGTCTTTTGTTTCTCAAAATTTCTAAGACTTTTTCAACATGTACAATTATATGTGTCCAGCTATTTCCTTATAAATACCCTTGGACTATTTTCTAATTTTACACACCCTTCAAAACTATAGTAAAATTTCACAAATGGCTTTTTCTGTTTTGTTTAATATTGTATTGTAGTCCTTCTGAAGATTTATTAAGTGGTTAGTTCCTTCAAATAAAAGTATAAAAAATATTGTTCACACACAAAATGAACATTGAACACATGGCAAATGGATACTAGCTAATCTCACTGTTAGAAAACATCTAACAGCAATAAAATAGGCAATAAAAACTGAGAGTTTGGTTAACAAATGCAATGTTCATTTACCTTCATCATAAATTACATGTTCAAGAATTGTGTCCTGTACAAAATGCAAACATGTCAATTTCAGCCCAGGGGCACTTTTCTCTGGGTTTATAACCCCTTGAAAATAGAGGTTTCACCTAGAAAACTTAAAAGATTCTCAGCTCCTTTCAACATTATAAAATGTTCATAAGGCAACTGGTCACTGGCAAACATGCAACAAATTAAATGACATGAAGGTGGGGTCAAATTTACAAGGGAAAATGGATCAAACCAATCATAAGATACAACACAGAAAGCAAAGAGGAAAAGAAATATGCAATATTAAACAATAGGAAAAGCAAAACGCTACGTGGAGTTTTTTAGCTAGTATTAGAGAAAATGGAGTGCGTGTATCCATGTCTACTTGTGCATTGTGTAAGATTAACATTAAAATTAAGAATGCAAAACAATCTCATTAAGAATATACTATGAGTCATGTGGAAGAGTAAAGTATCTTGTAAAAATAAAAAATCACATACCATCATAGTAGACAATTGCTCCTACCAGTTTGTCCTTCTGCAGCATTGGGAAATGCTCAAGGGCTCTTGATTTGCTGAGGATGTAACTGCTTTTCAGGCAATTACTTCCTGCTACAAGATCGTATAGTTTGATTCCTACCCAGTAGTAAGGCAACTGCCACCACCTACAGCATAATCAGGGGGAAAGGTTTCTTTAGAAACAGTATATAACATTACAGAATGTCACTTTAAGTTATTAGATATTTTTCATTTAAGGAAAGCAAATTATGTCTAGAAGTGTACTACAAAAGAAACAGAACTGCATCACTGTTTTTGACATCAGCCTAGCTGCATTATGCAAGTCAATGAATCAGTGAGACTTTAAATGAATCAATCACCTGTAAGACAATGGTTCTTGAGCCGGTTGCATATTAGAATTCTCTGGGAAGCATTTAAAAAAAAAAAAATACGACCTAAGGAGGGGGCTTTGGTGACTCTAATGAATACCCAGCATAGAAAATCACTGGTTTAAGATGTCCTGAGCAATCTATGACAAAATTTGGACAATTATAAAATCCGTCTCTAGCCCCCCAACCAAAACTCATGACTAACAGAGTTACATAATCCTCTTTTTCATACTATCTATATTCTAATTGAAGACAACTTCCTGGATAGCTCTAACAATAGTAGGAAAATGGGGTTTTATAATTTATAATCTGACACCTCTGAATAAAGTTAAGTTTGGGTTAACTCATAAATTTAAAATGATGTCGGTTTGGAGCCTGTACATGTTGGGCTCATATTTTGCAGCAGGATACTTTTGGGCTCTGCATTTTAGTCTTCAAATGGGCCTCCTATGTTCCTCAAAGCAAATGCAACTGCTCATCTATATACCGTCAGAAACTGAATAAGAAATTACTGATTACAAACACAGAACATAATCTCCTTTGCCTTCCAGATGTAGCCCTTAGAAGTGGGTCAGTAGAAAGTAATTTAGGAAAAGCCACACTATTAAATACAACAAAGGAAAATATTTGAGAATGATTAAAGATTAGGACTAATTAAGATTTCATTAAGAAATACAGCTTGAGGGAATATTTCCAGTAAAAGTGTTGTTCTATTGACCTCAGATAAGCAAATGTATATAGATGATATCAAAATGCTTACTTGTAAACTGGAAGCATTATAGGCAATGGAGCTGATAAATGGGGAGCAATTTCTAGTAGGTTGGCGCGCTCATGAAGGGCTTCTTTTACCATCCTATACTGAAAAGCAAAACAGAGAAAATTAGTTTGGCAGTAACAGATCATAATATTTTCAAATGGCAAATAGACACCCTGCCAACTGATTGATACACAGAAACCTCTCTACCTCTGAGCGAGGATAGCTCCCTTCTAATCAAATTTCTAATAATACATCATGCTGTCAACCTGAAAGATTTTTTAGAAACCTTAACTGTATTTGCATAGGAGAAAAACATGCTGTCAGGGTTCCCAGGTGTAAGATATTTTCCTGACTTGAGTTACAAGATTATTATAACAATTTATCTTGCATTCTCTGTATTGTCGCTTTTCTCAGTCCCCTATAATATTTTGTGTAGGAGATAACAGATTGTTTAAATTCGGGCTAAGCATTCCCTTCTTGCCTCTGCTAACCCAGGAAGAGATGATACTTAGGAGTTGCACAGTATTTTATAGATTATTATTAAAAAGCTTATCTCCTAATTCCTTTGGTTCTCATTATGCCTCTGAAGAACCAGCATTACTGGTATGATACAATTTTATAAATGAGAAAACTGAGGTTTATAAAAATTGAATAAGTAAGCTGGAACACATCCCAAGTCACCTGATTCTAAACCCTATGTTCTTTCCTAGCAGCCATCATGATCTCAAAGGACACCTAAGAAAAGGGGACAGATTCACAAGTGACAATGTCAAGTTAATGTTGCTGTGTTTTTCATGCAGGTACGAAAGGCAGATACGGAGTTCAGCTGACTTTTTTTTTTTTTTTTTTTTTTACCCCTCTGGGAAATGTCATCTTCCACACTGTCTTGGCAGTTTTCAAATGGTGGCAGACTGGACACAATAAAGTGTGACATAAGAAAGGCATGACTCAGATCATCTTTTCCTTGAGAATATGTCAGTGACAAGATTAACGTGTGATTGCAGTTTCGGTTAAGAGGATTAATTTAATACTCCTCCTGTATTACAATGCAGCTCCCTGAAACTGCTTGGGAAGTAGCAATTTGGTGAAGGGAAGTAAGGGAGAGAGGGAGGGAGGGAAGGAGGATGGATCACAATCAGTTAAAAAGCAACACATCCAAAAGTGATTTTGTAAATCTGCTACCTTGACATGCTTATGAAGGAAAAGCCCCTGATTATCCATAAACATAATACCACAGGAAAGAACCGGCACACCTCTCCTGAAAGATATTCCAGCAGAATACACTAAATGAGTATTTCCAACAGGAAGAAATGTTAAAAGCCATTTAAAAAAAAAAAAAAAAACTGCTTTAATTGGGTAGAAAAAAGCATTGTTGCAATTTTTGTTTAACAACCAGCATACACAATTACCTGCTCAATATCCAACTTCATGATAGCCTTCTGAAGATACCTCACACCACCATGGATCAATTTAGTGCTTCTGCTGCTGGTCCCTGATGAGAAATCATCTCTTTCTACAAGGGCTGTTTTTAGTCCTGTGTAACCAGAAAACCAAATTAACTTCTTAAATTACACAATTTGTATGTAATTCATTAAAGGCACTTCTCCAGGGTAGAGACAATCACAAGAAAAATTACTCTGAACATGGATAAATTTGTATTCAAAGTGCAGTACACTGTCTATATTATAATGAAGAGATTTTAGTCTCTTCCTAGGGGAAAAGTCAGAGCAGAACTAGAAGCATATTAAACTGTGAATGAATCACAACTAGAAAATATTACAGTACAATTTCATGGCAGTAACGAACTCTGGTGCTTTTAGAGGGTCCGAGGAGAGCCTGCACCCATCTTTACCCATGCGAGCTAACTCAGTATTTTTATGAATCCCTCTGGAGCTCCCATTCATCCCTCATTACAACTGTCCACACATGTTCCAGCCCCGTATCTCCAGCCTACTTTAATGCATCACTGATAAACCTAGACTAGTCCTCATATGTGCTGGCTCCTATTTCTAGAATGATGTTAGAGTGGGTACAAAATGGGAAAAGAGGTCAAAGACACCCCAACGGAAAAAGAAAGAAGAATATTAATCTCTAGTATTGAGGAATTCATGGTCTAATTTAAGACATCCTAGCACACTATTGTAGACCTACAAAGAAAAAGCCAAAAGAAAAAAAGAAAAGATAATGAACACAGTTCAGAGTACCACCAGAAAAGATAAGACAGTATTCTTAGTAAAGGTGAGGCTGAGCAAAAAAAGGTCAGTTTCAGAAGTCATCCTTCTCCCCATCCCTTCCTTTAAGGGTTGCAGTAAATCTCTTAGAGATGAAATCAGTTTGCTTTGGTTTGGTCTTTCTTGCACAGACATCCCTACCTCTCCAGGACTGGGTAGGACCAGCGGTGCTATGAGGCCCATGCATGAGTTAGAGATGAAATTCGAAACTTCAAAAGACCCAAAGTATATATCAACACCCAGCCATAAGGAATTTTCATGGTCTGGCTGGCATACTCTTGGGGGATGAGAGAATGTCATAGAATCCAATTACAATAAGAATATGTAACTGGAGCAGTTTGGGCTCACAAAGCTCATATAAGAGAACCTCTGCATGTATTCAATTCAGAGCCATTTATTACATTTAATACCAAAGGGTCGTTTTTATAACTTTTAACAGTTTAAATATCGTACCCAAATGTCATCATAAAATCAGACCAATTCCCTTGACTCAAAAGGACAAAATATTTGGAAGCCATGGAGAGAAGAGTAGAGAACTTTGATTCAAGGGCAAAAACTGCTAATGCTCTAAGGAACAGGATAACAGAAAATATAGGTATCATAGACCCTGGTCACTCTATTTAAACATTTATGCCAGAGAAAGATCTGTAAAATTCTCAACTATGAAAACCCTATCAATGCTTAATAAACTTAGTACTGGATATATTATAAAAAACAAAAAAATGATGTCTAGTTAGTACATATTTTTAATAAGAATATCAAGAGCTTAAGTGCCAGGCAAAGTGATGATGTCCAGAATGAACTGGGCATGGACTGAGCTGCCAAGTAGCTCCCAGCCTGAAGAGAGGCATGTAAAGTGCAATAGATTTTCAGAGATACTAAATTTAAAAATACAGAGGACTCTTATCTTACTGTGGATTAGAAGTTAAATTCAGGACATAAACTGAAAATTGTGTAGTCAAGATTACATTTGTAATCTCCAAAGAATGCACTGTGTTAGTGAGCTATTGTGTATCACCTTTTCTTAGTAATCCCAACACAGGGAGTCCCTCCAGCTTTGAGATAGACTACTTTTCTTTAGTTAAAGATCAGATGAGGGAGTTGACTTTCAAATGGTATTTAAGAGCCAGGTTATTTAAAATAAACCTCTCTTTCAACCTTCGAATCACAATCATGGCATCAAGATGCTGGAAACACAAGAGGCAGGGACACAAGACTGAGAAAGGACAGGGAGCCTGCAATCCAGTCATGGCTCCCCACCTGGGCTGGCCCAAAGGTATCCTGCAGGCTGTGGGAGAAGACACCTTAGTCCCCAGTAACCCCCACTTCCTAGTATCCAATCCCCTACCCTGGAGTGTGGGCTGGGCCTGGTACCTTGCTTCTAATGAACAGAACACAGCTAGAATGATGATGTGCCACTTCTGTGACTGGGCTTCAAAAAACTGACTTTTTCCTTGTCCTCTTTTGCCCACTAAGAAGCAAGCTGCCATGTTCTGAGTCGAGGAACCATGGGAGGCCCCTGGTCAACAGGTCATGAGAAACTGAGGCCTCAGTCCAACAACCTGTGAGGAACTGAATCCTGCCAACAACCACGTGGCTTGCTAGGAAACACTGCATCCTGGGAGAGACTCAGAGCCAGAGGACGTTGGCTAAGGCACAGATTCCTGACCCACTGAAACTTTTAACAGTTTAAATATTGTACCCAAATGTCATCACAATTCAGACCAACTCCCTTGACTCAAAAGGACAAAATATTTGGGAGCCTTTTTTGGAGTAGTTTATTGATGATGCAATTCCCCTGTATGAACGAGAACTACAGCTAAGACAGGAGTTTTTCATTGTACCTAGGGGTTAGGTCTTCAAGAAAGGCAGAGTCTACAGAGAAGTGTGTGTTCTGAATAGGTAGAGAGGAGGAAAGGAGTTATCACTGGCAAAGATCAGCTTAAGCAAGAGAAAGTCAAATGCTTAAAATAACCCAACTTACGTAGGAGCTACTTGTCCCTACTCAGGGGCTGGAAGGCAGGGTTCAGGGGACGATGTGGAGGAGATCAAGAGGGAGGAATGGTAAAAGGCCTATCACAAAGGACCTTTCATCCACTTTGGAGCATGTGCGCTCCGTCCTGTGGGCCATTGTTTCTCACAAGTAATATCCGATCTCTTCAAAAGGAAGATGCCCCTGAGAACATACCTGCAAGTCATGAATCCTTCTGAGAAGCAAATCCTTCCTTAGAAAGTACAAGATCTGGCATCAATGCCACATGAGCACGAACTTGAATACTGTGCTCAATTACAAGGTATCCATTTGCAAGAACAAGGGTATGCTTGATAATCTCTTATCATTATAGAAACAGAAATAAAATTAAAATTTTTCCAGAGTTTCTCAGATATTGTTTTGAGAAATACTATTGTGTTGCCTATCAGAGGAACCACCAAAATACTTTAAGCTGAGAAATCACATTAATGTTCTAGGAAGATTTCTCTGGCGGTGAGCATGGAGGGTAGGGCTCGATGGAGAGAAGAGATGGAGACAGGAGATCATTTAGGGGACCCAAGCCAGACAGCAGGAGCAGGGCAATGACAATTCCAGTCTTACAAGGCAAAAGATGATATTGGAGAGGAATAAGAGGAGAGAATTTTACGGACTCGTGTTAACAGAATACATTTTTTTTCTTTTCCAAATTGACAGCATGAGACAGGGAACTACTCTAGGAATTAGCAAGCCATCTCAGGAGGATATTTCAGGATATTTAAGTGAGAGCTAACACTTTAAAGCCTGAAAATTGCTTTTGCAAGTATTGGACATTTTAAAAAGTTATTCACATGTACGTATGTGAGAAGCCCTAGTGAATACCAACAAAAGTTAAAATGGGCTTTCTCTGTCAAACCAGGCTGTTCTTCCAGTTCCATTATTTCCAGTGTCATATCATCAAGCTACCCACCAGGATTTCTGGAGAGAAATACTAACACTGCTCCTTCCAGAGCAAAAAAATATAAAAATTTAGTCTTCCAAGTTATAGCTACATTGATATATTAAAACATCATGTAATCTAAAAGTATTACCAAAAATTTTTGGAAACACATAAAAATAATTATTCTAGAAAAAGAAAATATTTAAAAATTTTCAACTTGCTGCTATATGCAAAATGTTCTGAATTTCTTTCTCATCTTTGTTGACAAGAACAATAAAATGAGGCAGGAGTCAAGACATTACTGGAAGTTATAGCCATTTCTCAAAAATATATTCCTTAACTAATTAACCATTATCTAACATGTTCCTTTCTGTTTCGCCTCTCAAAAATCCAAACCCTTTTCCTCCCCTCAAAAATTACTGATCTAAAAAAAAAAAAAAAAAAAGATCTGAAATTAAGAGCTTATTAGCTTTCTGATACAGTAAGTATAACACAAAGAAGTAAAAAAGAATGCTGTTTTATCTTCAAAGAGAATGAACAGTATTTTCAAGTAATATTCAATGCTAACATTCTGTGTTCTTAGGGAAATAATTAAATTTGAAGGACATCAAAAATAGCGTACCTGGGCTTCAAGCCAATACTCCTGACTATATCTGAGGAGCTTCAAAAAAAACTTCCCTCAGAACAGAAAATATGTCCACTCCACACACCAGGCCATGAAGGGCTGGCCTCTCTGCATTTACAGTAGTTCACTAAAGTAGTTTAAGATTTTATGAGAGTTTTTGTTTCTTTTCTTTTTAGAAGTTACTTTTTATGGAAAGCAATAAACTCTATCAGTGCTGAGATGAACCAGAACACTTAGGATGGTATTATTAGTTTATTTTTTGTTTTTATTATTCATTGCATTTACTAGGTATTCTCAGGAATTTCAAGACAGTGGTGAAGGGTGAAGTTTTAATATTGGAGTAAAATTATTAGGTGAAATGAAAACAGGATTAGTTATCATAGAAGAATAAAATCAACTTGAAATCTACCTTTCAGTCATCTTCAGCCCATTTCTTAGCAAGTTAAAATTGTATTTTCTGGGTGCAGGGAGGAGTGTGAACTAAACTTTATACCTTTGCCTTTTCCAAGTTGAGTAAGAATGTCCAGCTCTCAAGTACTTCCAACTAAACCAATTCATGGGTTAAGACAGTTTGATGAAGTAATCACCCCAATAATTCTAGTTGAATAGATCACTTTGTAAGTTACACAAATGTTTAATCATTATGTTGTACATTGGAAACTAGTATAATACTGTATGTCAACTGTAATTAAAAAAATTATGTAATTAAAAAAAGATAGTTGGGTGAATATACGACAATAATTACCATCTAAGGGGAGGAATGGTACGACATTTAACTTTCACAACATGAACTAGAACAGAAGTATATTTTAATGGCTTTTACTGATTATCTTATTATGCATGAAAACATGCTCTATATAGTAAATGCAGAGAAGTAAAGAGAACAAAATAAAACTCTCCTGTAATCACACAGCTCAGAGACAACCACAGTTGATATTTGGGTGTTTAAGTGTTCATTTTATATGGATGTATATGATCACATACACACATTTTTCCAAATTAGGATTGTATAATATATTCCATTTTTTTCAGTTAACATTGTTTAATGTAAGCAACTCTCCAAGTCAATACATAGTCTTCTATTATTTCATTTTTAATGTGTGGATAGTATTACATTAAATACTTGAAATGATTTATTTATTCAATTTCCTATTTTTGAACGTTTGGGTTATTTCCTACCTTCATTCTCACAGATAAAACTGCAAGATTATAGTTTCACTTAAACTCTGCATCTTTAATTATTTCATTAGAATAAATTTTCAGATATGAAATTTTTAGATACTTTTCAATAGAAAGGAAGGAAAAATCCGTATGAAATAACCATCAGAGGCATCAAGGTAATAACACACAAATCAAAAAATTTATACACTCTGCACATTGTAACCATAGCATAGGTATTAACGCCACATGTCCCAAGAAAGGAAAATTATATCATTTAAGGAACAGGGAGTTTATCTTTCTTTAGAAAAGCTTTGGGCATTTACCTTGGATTTCAGAAACCCATTGCCATTAATAAGAAACGGGACTAACCCAAGGGCTGAACATTTTATATAAAGGATCAATTTCTCTGAAATATAACACTTCTGGAAAGCTGCAAAGTAATGCTGGCTTTTTAATCCTCCAGATCAGAATCCTATGGTTTGGACCAGTATTTTCTAACAGTGAATGTTAGCACTTTATAGAATTGTATAATACTAGATTGGTTATTTAATACCTATTTCTCTTTTTATGTTGGAAACAGATAAACCATTAATGCAGATACTGTGTTAAGTTAGAACATACTATTAGCATACTTTGTTACCATAAGAACAAAGTGGGCTCAAAATTGTATTAAGCCATAATATTGTTTTTTTCATAACTAGTTTTTCAATTTACAATATATTTTAGCCATTTTCCCTGTAAATACTTTTAAATTTCTTTTCAATAATGAATGCGCCTAATTTATTAAACAAGGCACCAATTTTTTGCTATTATAAATATTGCTATAAATAAAATTTTGATCAATATGGCATAAAGTTCAGCTGTGAACTCCTCTAAACACAGAGAAAATTTTATATTATTTTATATATAATACAAATATTTATATTTTAAAAAAAACATGGTTGACTCAAAAATAAACATTCCATGGACCAGAAATGTAGCAGGTAGCAGAAACTCAGGGCAGAATATTCAGGCCCCCACAGCCTCTGTCTTGCCGGGCTCTGGCTCTAGAAATAAGCAAAGGAAACCAAGACTTTAGTTCCTAAAGGGTAGGAGGAATAGAAGTCTCCCTGTAAGGAAAGGTAAAGAAGTCAGAGTAGCTCTTGGGTGCAGGGGTCGAAGAAAGGTTCCAGCTCTTGGCAAGGGAAGTTTGAAGACCTCTTCACCACTGTCAGGGGCTGGAAATGCCTAGGAGGCTGGAAGACAGACAGCTCTAAGAGCAGCTTCTGAAAGCAGCACCAGCTAGTGTAGCACTTGGTCGGAGGGATGCCCAATATCAACACAAGAATAGGAGCCTCACTTTGGCTCTGGGAAAAGTTTTTAATGGGACTGGATGATGGCAGCAATTCTCTCTATAGAGGTGAAAGTGTGGAAACAGAATGTGATACAAAAATGACTTAATACAAAGGAATGATAGGAAGAGGAAGAAGTAAAGTAAAAAATGGAAGGTAAAAAATACAAAATAAATGCATGTGGTATCAAATAAATGGAAATGGGTCAAATTCACCTCTGTTAGGTATAAAAAGAACAGGTATACGCAGTTTTTCATAGGCATACTAAAACAAAAGATATAGAAAAGTTCAAAAGAATTATGACACAAATCCTGTTTGATATGTTATAAAGATATCCCCATTTGACATGTGTTTATTATATTTCTGCCATAGATGAGTTTCAATTTTTATGAAATCAAATTTAGCAGGATTTTCCAAAAAGAAAAATACAGCTCTACTGGTGTCCTGCTGAAAAGCACCTTTCTTACTCCATTTTTTTATAATTCACATATACAACCCTGGCCAGTGTGGTTCACTTGGTTGGAGCATCGTCCTACAAATCAAAAGCTTGCAGGTTCAATTTCGGGTCAGGGCACATACCCTAAATTGTAGGTTTAGTCCCCAGTCTGGACACGTACGAGAGGCAACCAATTGATGTTTCTCTCTGACATTGATGTTCCTCTTCCTCTCTCTCTCTCCCTTCTCCTCCCTCTCTCTAGAATCAATAATCATGCTCTCAGGGGAGGATAAAAAACAAAATAAACTTCACATATACTTTCTTCTAATAGTTTTATAGTATTTTGGTAAATCCTTGATCCACCTGGAATATGATAATCAGAATATACGTGTGTGTGTGTGTGTGTGTGTGTGTGTGTAAATTTGGGGAAGTGAACAACTCCATCATCACTTACTAATAACCAATAATGACAGATTTGAAATGTCTTTACCATATTCAAAATTTTATGTATTTGGATTCTTACTTTTGTTACACTGATTTCTCTATTCCTTTAACAAACTATTTCAATTAAAATAACTTTAGAATACACTTTAATATCTGATAGATCTCTACCTCCTTTATCATTATTCTTTTTCAAAATTAATCTAGTAAATAAACCTCATAGACTTATTTTTCCAGATAAACTAGCAGTTTCTCAAGCTGTCCCTCAACTCCCGCCAAAGAAAATCACTATATTAATTAAAATTTTATTAAATTTCCAGGTTAACTTTAGTAGAAAATTACAATCTAGTCTAACTAGCAGTGTTCAGCATACTTTTATCTGCTGCAATTCTATAGTCCTGAAATAGAATTTTCCCTTCCCTCATTGTGGGAGACAGATGATGAGAGAAGGGGTGAGAAGGGTAGAAACCTGTAATTCTCAAAATACACTACCTTCCAAGGCCCTCCCTTTTCTGCATTTTTTTCTGTAATGCACACACCTCCTCCTTTTCACAAATTTTTACTTATGCAGAAGAGTGTTATTACGTTCCTTCATTTACGGCTGAGAAACCTGAGGCTCTCTGTAAGGTTAAGAGACCTGTGGAAAGTCATGGAGCTAGTAAATGATGAAGTCAAAATTTGATCCCAGTTCATTCTAAGTCCATAACCTGAGTGCTTAATCACTGTGCTATATATACTGCACTAGACTTGAAGGAACTGCAGTGAGAATTCAGGGATTGCTAGCCAGATCTACTCATAAACTAAAAGTATATATACATTTTTAAACAACACAGTGATAATTACTATTTTCCTCCAGCAAGAAGCAGTCTTCTCTGGAATTTTAATAGAAACCGTAAAGGTTATGTTTATAAATCAGATTTTAAACTAAAACTGTACTAGGTGCTCCCTGATACACAAGTCACATAAAAAAACAAAAGAACTGAAGAAAAACACCATGAAGAACGCTGAGAGACTGAATATATTTATCAGCTTCTCCTCACTCCAGCTCTCTTTGGGGACAAAGTGCCTACCACTGGGCTTCAAGGCTGTGCTTCTGCCCAGGAATTAGACACACGAGGTATTAAGCAATGAAACAATTTCAATTGATCGCAGAGACCTGAAGGAGAATATGAGGAGAATTGTGCATATTATGTTTACAAAATAATATTCCCAAATGAAACAAATGAAAGTTGATTGCCAAGAAAATGCAGATGGTAAGAATGCAAATAAATGTTCGTTAAGAAGACTTCATGACTTTCTGTCTCTTCCTTGGACACTCTGTGTGTATCCATTACCCAAATTGCATTGTGGCATAGCCTTTTATCAAAAAGCTTGTGAAAACATTTTTATACAAGCCCTTAAACATCTAGTGTTTCCCCAAAACTCTGATGTCCTGAAAAATGTAATTATTACTGGTAACTTTAAAAGATCACAGTAATTTATTTTTGTCAAATGTAACTAAAGATTAATGGATACAATCAGGAATAATTTGGTAAAAACATATCAAACGCAGAGAAAGCAAAATTTGTGGTTAAGTGAAGCATCAAATATAATAAAAGAACAAATTCCATGAATGAACAGCAACAATGCACAATTCATTAACCAAATGCCCGTGATTATTTCATACTTCAGAAGGTTACTGATATGATCAGAAATGGTAGTAAAATGATAAATATAGATTAACTTCAGCATCTCTATACATTTTAATAACAAAGTCTACCCCCTGAGGCCTACCAGCAAAAAGAAAAAGAAATACAAACTAAGGTTCATCCTTCCCTTTTATGAATCATAATTCTACATATATGAAATAACACAGTTAATTATTTTAAAAGACAACAATCAATATACCAAGAAATATTAAAAGTATACCATTTTCTTAGCTATTACTAATAACTATAAAAATTAAAAGTCTGGTCAACATTTAGACTCTGGAAACTTATGTCTCCAAAATCATCATCATCACTATCATTACCCACAATCATCTGCTAAGTAACTAGTTAATGTCCTGATCACTAGTGAATGTCCCTCACTGCCCAAAGAAAAATATATATTTATTCAGCAAATATTAATACATTATAAGTTCCTTGAGGGCAGACCACATCTCCTTAGTCTGTATTCTCAGAGCTGATTTAGTACTTGGCTCACAAACAGTACTGTTCTAAATAGAAAAAAGAAAAAGTAAAACAGCCTAAAGAATCTTATTAAAGAATCATTAATAAGAACATCCATATCCTTGCAATTGATTTTTCAGTCATTAAAAAGAATGCTTATTATATGCATGTAAAGACTGACTAAAAATACTGCTATCTTAAATGCTGTAAAACAGTAACAACAGTATGACCTTGTATTTTTAAAAGGATATATCTAGGAAGTGCTCAAAAGTGAGCATAGGTGAGACTTTTCAAAAGGAGAAAAGGAATAAAAGGCATTGAATAGTGCTTGTCTTATTATTTCTTTCAAAGTCATTCAACAACACTAACTCTTCATGGGAAACTAGATTTCCATCGCCCCTTACCTCCCCGTGCTAGCTTTAGGTCTCCATTTTAACAATTCCCTCTGCTTTCATAGACTCTTTTCTCATTTTCTCCTTTTATCACTGACACCCAGTAGGTTCTCAATTCTGTGTTCTACCAAACTGTGTATTTTTTCTGTCTCCACTCTGAGCAATACTGGACATACACAAGGGCACACACACACACAAATATCCTGTGTAGAACAGCGGCCAGTAATGCTGCTCGGGACCTCAAAGCAGTGTATCCAGTCAAGTCCAGAGGACTTCCCCTAGAGTACCAGGCCCAGTTTTGCCTGTCCACCCCTCTGCCACTCTGCCCTCCACGGCCTGGATGCTCTGAATTGAAACACACGCTGTCTCCCACATGCATGCCTCCATGCCATTCCTCCTGCCTGTGCTTTCAGATTGTAACCCTGTCAGCCAGCAATGTTTGTCTATTAAAATTCGATCTGTGCTAAGGAGCATCTTTCTTTCTACCAACCATTGTCTTCAGATATAATTACCTTTGCCCTTCTACATCCATAATGCTCTCATACTTTTTAAAAGGCACATAAAATCTCTGTAATGTAATTCAGTCTATAGCAACACAATCTAAAGAACTGTGAGCACCCTAAAGGTACCAACTATAACAGTTATCTCTGTATTCTCACATAGTGCCTTGTAATATTGCCACGCATACAACAGGCACTCAGTGAATATCTGCAGAATTGAAATTTTAAAAAGTGTTATACATTTCAGGACATAGCATGAACATAAGTGGAGACATCAACGAATACATATTTTTTTTTCCTGAACCCTACTGAAAAAATGATCTTCCTTGCCATAGAAAATTGACACTTGGTAAATTCCAACTCCTGGGGTAGTCCCAGCACAAGCTGGGGGTAGTCCCAAACAAGGCCTCCCATTATGTTGGGCATATATCCTCTCTTTCCACTCTCCTTCACAGGCCTACAGGGAAAGAGTTGAGTTCAAATACCTTGAAATAACTGTAAACATTCTTTCCACCTGCTTTAGTATGTCCAAAGATAATCTGGCTCAAATTACAAACCATGGAGACAGTAAATTATATGAAAATTGGGGTCTGCCTGGCAACAGAAAACATTCCAGGACCTATATTTTGTATTTACCATTATTTAGAAGTGACAAAAAGGACCTACGTTGTGAAGTCTAAGACATAGATCAAAATTTAAGTGTGGGTGCTGTGCAAATAGAGTAAATCTAGGGCAATTTTTTGTTTGTCTGTACCTAAATCTCCTTACATTTAATTCATTTCTGTAAGAGTAAATGCTACCAAGTATGTAAAATAACAAAATCTAGGATGGCTGTGGTAGTAAAATAGTCTAAGAATTATTTTATGTAACAAATTATCATCATTAAGCATGAAACTGCAATAAATACTGAACCTTAGGTAGTACCTAAAATACTGAGTCAAAATTCCTTGTAGCAGTACACGGTTCCCAATTCGCTACATCTAAGGATACCAAAAAAAGCATTATTTGTCCAGGACAATTGGTTCTAATTGCCTTCATGTTAATAATTACAGCTATAATACTATCTATCACACTTTGTATGATAGAGCAGTTTTCAAGTCCTCTTTGTGACTCCACATTTAATCCTCTCAACATCATTAACAGAAAGTACTTTTCCTTACTGAAAGGTAAGGAACCTTAGAGAAATTTGGTAATTTGCCCCATGTGTGTGTGTGTATGAATGTGTGTGACTGTACACTAATAAACCACATGAAATATTATTTTATTAAATACATCTTATGTGACAGCATTGGTGTTCCATACTAAAATTTCTTTCCTTCCATGTCACATTCCCATTTTCAAAAATGGAACTTTTTATCATGTCTTTCCTAATGTTGACTAATAGAGTGACTGAGGGAAAAGTATAAGTTAGCAACAGTCTATTTTTCATATACACTGGAGTTTCCCAAACTGCAATCAGTATTCCACTAGAAGAAATAATTTTAAGAGATACAGAAGAAAAAGAATTAGTTTAATAGACTAAGTTACTTTAATAAATCTCTTCTACTCTTTACAGACATAAATGTGATTTTAGGTCATATACGAATATTTTTATTTCATATAGATGTTGTTTTCTTTACTATGTATTAAAAAATTAATAAGAATATCAGATTAATAAAATCACACAGGAATACAAAGTTTCCTTTTTAAATAAATTCATTTAAGTGTTAAATATAACACTTAAGTTATATTTAATTTTAAAATTGTGTAAGTACCTACATTAAAAAAAGTTGAAGGTGCTTCACAAAGGGTGGAAAGTTAGTAAACACGAGAGAAACATGACTACTAGCATAAAATGCCTACTGTGTTACTCTGTGGAAGAAGGTGAAACCTTTCTTTATCTCTGTTCCATTCATTCACATCAGGACTTACCTCTGGTGACAGCATCCAGTGCACAGCCACACCCTGTTGCTCCTCCTCCAATGACAAGGACATCGAATTCAGATGTGTTTTGCAAAGTCAGTAGCTGAGCTTCTCTGGAAGGAGGCTCCCTGTTAACAGGTTCTGAAATGCAGTCTGCTGCTTCAACGTAGGCCAGGGTCATCTGATGTAAAAGGAGAACTCTTTCAGTTGTTCATCTGGAATGCTAATTCAATAAATTTTACAATATACTAGAAGAGATATGTTAAGGAAGACCACAGTCCACATGGAGTTATATAACCAAAAGCCTTGAGGGAAAAAGTTGTTAAAATCTAGGTTTTGCTTTTTTTGTGTTTTTTTTTTCATGAATCACAATTATTGAGCCTTGGAACACTTGGTTTCAGATTCACCTCTCTAGTGCTTGTTATGGTTTCATATACAGACAAGTTTAATTATTTCCTACACTGTACAGCAATTCCCAAAAACCAAATACCTTGTCTAATACAATTTATAGAACATATAAGGAAATGTTTTTATCCAGTAGCAGCAATTCATTCAACATTTTAAAGTTTTGGAAGGAGAAGTAAAAAGCATTTTATGACTCTCTGCAATTTCTTAAAAGTATGTGTTCTTCATTCCTTAATTCCCCTGATAAAAATATATTCTAAAGACTGGAGGTCTGTAAGTTTTAGTCAGTACAATTACAAAGAATCTGTTTAACACAAGTTTAAATAATTAGCCAAAGCCAATGAGAATAATATTTTTCAAAGATTTTAGTCAGAGGTTTACCCATTAAATGTTTAAATATAAAGGTATAAATTTTATACATTTAACATACACTACTTTGATTTTTGAAAGCTTTACAATAATATAACTAAGGCCAGCCATAGTCCCCCTATGAATAATTACCTTTCATTAGAATGTAACTTATCATCCTAAATTCAAAATGATGCCAATCTTAAAAAAAAAAAGAAAAGAAAAGAAAAGAAGTAGTTGTCAGAAAGTCAAGTCAAAAACCTAGAAATATTGGTAAGTATCTTCTTTTTCCCCAAAATGCTAACAGTAGGATCATTCACTATATTGAACAATGCTGACCAATGCTGCTCTAGTAGCTCATTATCCACAGACAAAGTCTGTCCAGAAGGTATCCAGCTATGTAATGTGAAAAATAGAGACATTTATTGAAGATACAAAATACAAGAAACATTGTGCAGAGGACAATGACACCTCTGTCCCCATCAAAGAACACACCTTGGGAACCTCACACAGAGTTCCCAATTGCCATCAGCTGCCCTGTTGTATTTTCTTGAATCTCACTGATAGTCTGAAATCTCTTCCCTTTCAAAGATGATTTTAGTTTTGGGAAAAGCCAGAAGTCGCAGGGCTCCAAATCTGGGCTGTCAGAGGACTGAGTCACCTGGGTAATTTGCTGTTTCACCAAAAATCTCTGCACGAGACGTGATGCATGAGTGGACACATTGTAGTCCATAGTAGTAGTGATGAAGCTGCCCAACACCAGTTGCCCATAGCAGCCTTCTGAATCAGCCAAATAGTTTCCATAGAGGAATGTTCAAGCTTAACGCAAATCTGATGCAGATTCATTGCTCTATTCACTAAGACGTTTTGAATGTGATGGCCACGCAGTACACATGCTCACTCAACGGTGTCTACCTCCCCCACTCACTAGTACAGTGAAGTTATCATTGTTCACTTATGTGCACTCCAGTCCACTCTCCCTGGCTGCCAGGTTACATCAATGTTGCACAAACCATTCTCCTTATGTTAACAATGGCTGGACTTTTTCCTGACAGACCACATATCACTTCTATTTTCTTTTCTTTAAATTACAGCATCTGCACAATCCAAAGTGGCAGTGTTTTTTCCTACTCTGTTGTAGGAGCCACACAGGATGCTCTGAACCACAAAGCCACAGCTTGCTCAAGAAAAGGTGATCTTAGCACTGACCAAGAGATTGGTCTGAGAAGTAGTTTTTATTCATTCAAATAAAGTAAACCAAAGTCCTCCTTACAGTTAGATTTAAACATAATAAGAACAATTGAATTTCTATAAAAATATATCTAGAAGCCATAGAGTACACTGAAAGTAACCTTGATTAGGGCCTGAGAGTCCCAGTTTAGCACTCTTGTTTACCAGTAATGTGACTTTTGACCCATTATCTCTCTGGGCCATGGTTTCTTCACTTGTAAAATGGGATACAGTCTATGTGATGTCTCTATCTCTTCATCTCTGATTTATCCTCTATCTGAACCATACGATGATATGAAAATTGTTGGTCAACTATAAAGTACCACCAAAGCATTACTGTTGTTGTTTGATTTTTTAGTAACATATAAAAGGGAACTTTCACAACATATTTTATTAAGTATCATAAAAATAAAAGGTTATAATCAGTACCATAATTTTTCAGGCTACTAATTTGGACGCCAAGCCACAAAAATCTTATTCTCCTTTATGTAACTTGTAATTATCGGCTAATAATCATTTTCTCCTGTTCACATTTGCATACATTTAAGGGAACAAAGTAAATAAATGTAACTGCTACATGCTGCAGAGACTAAAACAACTTTCAGTCATGGTCTATACTTTCCATCATTTAAGGTGAAAAATATACATATAAATGTGTATGTGTGTATCTATAGATACACAAAAAGCAGATGACAGCAGGAGAGGATTTTACCTGGACCATGACAGATGGGCAGGACTTGGACATGGGACTGACAAATGACTAAACTGCCAGTGCATTTTCACACATCAAAAGAATTTGATATTTACTGTTTGGTAAGTTTTCTATAAATACTTGAAAAATAAATATTATGATATACCTTATTGAAAGAGGGTAATACTAAAAGCCCCATATTCTTCTCTGCTAACAGGTCGTAACTATGAATATTAAACGAAGCTGAAATTCTTCAGCAAGAACGCTGGATCTGACTGGTGGGCATCTCTCATGCCTGTGTGTGTCTCATTCCACTGACTACTCTGCTTCTTCTGTCCTCATCCCCTGCCTCATTCTTCTCACCAGCATGCTCTAATTTGTCTTGACAATCAAAAATATCTCTTTTAACTTATGTTTCTAACAATCACCCTAGAAATTCCTGAAAGCCCCACATACCCTTGCTTTGTTTTACTGCCTCACCTCCTACTCACTCCTCAACCCACCCCTCAACACAATCTAATCTTGATTTTCTCATACACACTGGCACCCCCCCCCCACCAAAACTAGCTCAGGTCCACTACGGCGCTCAATCCAATGAGCACATGCCTTCCTTCATTTTAGCTGTAATCACAGCACGTACATAACTGTTCCTCACCTAAGCATCTGGGAGACAACCTTCTGAGTTGAAATTCTCATTCATTCTGTCTCTCCCCTCTCTGTCTCTGTCTCTCCCCCCCCACCCTTCTTTTAATCTCTTTTTCTCTCCCCACCCCCAGCTTTCCTTTGGATATCCTTCTATTGCCTATCCTTAAATACCGAAGCTCCTCTTGGATCTGTCCTAGTCACTGTTCTCAGATCATTATAAACTCTCTCTACCTGGTAATCTCTTCTACCTCCATATTACCAGGTATCTTTTACACCACACTGACTTCCAATTTTGTTCCCTTATTCCATAACCAGATAACAAACTACCTATTTGGTACCTCCAGTTGGATGTCTCACATATATCTCAAAATTGAACGGATGACTTTATCTCCCCAAACTTTTTTTCCTGTCAATGTTACTGATCTCAGTAAAGGTTAAATTATACATCTAGTTGCTTGTACCACTTTCTCAAGTCCCAAATATGATGAATCACTGATTTCTACCAAGCCCATCTCTTAAAAAATTCTCACATCCAGTCACTTAATCTTCACTGCCACCTTTCAAAGTCAAGCTATCTTCCCTTTCCCCTATACTAATATGATATTCTCTTACAGGTCTTCACACATTTACCATCCCTCCTTCCAAGTCATTAAATACACTGCAGCTAGGGTAATTATTTTAAAACCTGTCTAATGTTGCTTCCGTGTGTAAAACCCTTCAAGAGCTTCCAACTTAAGTTAATGCTAAGCATCTTTACTCTAATTTCTAAGATCCTTCAGTCTTTTAGAGTAGACAATACCAGTGCTGGTAAGGCTCCAAAGCATTTGGAACTCTCTCACATTGCTGGTAGAAACACAAAGTGATACAGCCATTTTGGAAAACAGTTTGGGAGTTTTTCATAAAGAGAAACATACATTTACTGTACAATCCAGCAATCCTCCTCCTAGATAATTACTCAAGAGAAATGAAAACCTGTATTAATTTCTAAAAAAAAACTGCAGGTACATGTTTACAGTGGCATTATTTATAATTACAAAAAATTAGGAAAATCTCAAACATCCTTCTACTGACTAAACAAACCGTCATACATCTCTGCAACGGAGCATTAACTGACAATAAAAAGAACAAACTACTGATAGACACAATGACATGAAAGAACCTCACAATCATCATGCTAAATCATGGCAGAAAATTATGGTTTTCCACCCAAATCTGGATGCCACCTGTTTTAATAAATAAACATTTCTTCAAATACAATCACACCCAATCATTCATGTATAGTCCATAAGTGAAATAGTAGAATGAGTATAAATAGAGACTGTATGGACTGCAAGCCTAAAACATTTAATACCTGGCCCTTTATTGAAAAGTTTGCCAATCCCTGAGCCAAGTGAAAGAAGCGAGACTCAGAAGCCTACACATGGTATGATTTCGTTTACATGGTATTCTGTAAAAGCAAATGTATAGGATCAGAAAACAGATCAGTGATTGCCAGGGTATGGGTGTTGGGGGTGGGGAAGACTGACTACGAAGAGGACAAGAGAATTTTTGAGGTTGCTAGAAATGTTCCTATATCTTGATTGTGGTGTTGGTTACATGACTGTATCTACTTGTCAAAACTCACAGGACTATATATTCCAAAGGGTAAATTTTACTGCATGAAAATTATACCCTAAATTATATATTCATAAACTTGACTTAAAAAAGTATATTTGTATACAGTTGTTAGTATGAGGCGCTATTACAAAGGTTTTACTATTTCCTACTCATTTAACCCTCACAATCACCCCATGAACTAGGCACTACTACAGTCTCCCTTTTAACAGAAGAGGTAACAGACAGAGAAGTTAAGGAGTTGGCTCATGATTATATAGTTGGTATAGGTAGAGCTGGGAATTGAACCTACACAGCCTGACAACAGAGACTAAGTTTTACATTGCTACACCATACTGATTCTACATAAAACCTGAGAAAAAAAAGAAACAGACTAAACAGTTATAATAGGATGAGTTATCACCAGTTGCCAAATGCAGAAAGTTTTTTTAGGTTTTTTTGGTATGGTTTTGTTGTGGAGATTTTGCTGAACAGTCCTTCCAAAATAATTTTTTTTAAATATGCTGCACTATTGAGGATAATTTATTTAATTTCTGACACTACATTTAAAATAACATTTTATTTTTGTTTATTTTTTTTCATAAAAGCTGGAAAGTGTTGCAACTGAGAAGCTAAGCATCAAGTTTATTTTAGAGGCAATAAACAGCCTAAGGCCCTACTTCTAATTATGACAAGAAACTCATTTTGGCTTCATATGGCTTTGAGTCACAAAAACACATCTGCACTCTACCTTCCCTAGAATATGTTGATTGAGGGGAAATGAAAAGAAAGCAGCAGGAATAAAATAGTAGCAGTAAGTAACAGCATTCTCTAAGAGGCCTTTGTGCTCCAAATCTTCTCAGACCTGCCTTCTACTCATTCCTCTTTTTTCTAAGGAGTTGGATCAAACAAGAATCTGGGGGAAAAGCTCCTGTAACGGATTAATCCAGATATTCTGGGAGAAGTTTTGGAAAAGCAACCTGTGCTAAATCACCTGAGGGAGAGACAAAAACTCTCCCGTGTATTCTGAGAAGACACCTTACCCACTGTCATTTATTCAATCAATATGTATTGAAGGCCCTCAAGGAATCTATACAATGGAAGACAAAACAAAAAGATAAAAAGGCAAGTATAATATTGCTTAACAGCTGGATTTAAGATAGAGAAGGGTCTACAAGAGCCACAGGAGGTACCCCTAATCCAAACTGAAGAAATTTTCCTAAAAATTATCACTGCATCAAGTCAAAATAGACTAATAGGCATCAGCTAGGTGACAATAAACAGTAAATGAAGTAGGACAGCATGTGTTAAAACCAGAAGTCATATTAGCGGATTACCACCTTTCTTAAAAACATGAACTATGCATCCAATATTTAAAAATTGCTATATTTCACATAAAAATTAAAATTTCTGAGCTAAATCTGCTAAAACTGAACACTAGTACAACCCTTAGGAAGGGCTTATGCACTCTTATTAGACAAGCCTTCCCATTCACTGGCTTCACACCACCAGTCTGGCCCCAGTAGGCACAGAAGTTTGCCAATACCGGCCAAAAGACAGGTCGAGGCCAGCACTACCAGATTCAGAATACATTTCCTAATTCAGCCACTGATGCCAGAAGAAAGGAGAGCCCAAGATATAAAGCAAACTGCCTTTTGCCTAGCACAGTTCCAAACACAGCTCCCAAAAAAAACATTCTTACCTTGGATGAATTAGAAGAATATCTAATATTTAATATTATTTTGATGTTCTTATTTATGACTATAATTATTATGGATTATGAGGAAGTAGGTGTTTTTATTGACTTGTAAGCAAAATTTTATATCTACTTTAAAAAGATAAAATTCCTCCAGCATTCTGATAGAAAGCATTCAGCCTTTGTCAGGAGACTGGCACACTGAACACAGACTTGAAAGCTACGTTTATAATCTTTGAGAGTTTACATCCCAGAGCACAAACCAGGATTCAGAATGAGATCAGTTTCACTTCGTCTGTACACCATTAGACTTGCAAATTAAAACAACAACAACAACAAATTCCTAGACATTTGCAACTTCGGGTGAGACCGAAAACAAGATTTAATAATTAGTGTCTATTTCTCCAAGAAGTGCATTTAAGGACCACAGGCAATTAACAACTAGGTTGTCCTATAATCATGTAGAGTAATAATTGGAGTATTAAGTAGGGTTTCATGCAAATCACTCCATACTGCAACAACTATGGCCCTCTCCCATGTAATGTGTTTAATCATGTATTGATAATGGAACTGTTAAATGTAAGGGAAATTGCTTCATGTTTTGTTGTCACTGAAATAGACTGAATAGGTGTGTATTATTCTGGAAAGTCAATGCAACAAGCATCTCCTTTTAGTGAATTTTAAGATATTTTCATGGCCTTTACCTTCTGAGTTACTTGGTGATTCTAAACAATGAATTTTTTTTAAATAATTACATGACAGTAAGCAACATTTCTCAACGTAAACATATTTGGTGATGGATTCTTGATTACTCTATAGAAACTGCCGCAAATGGGTCGACTGTCATCTCCACTGGGGGCCAGACAAAAGTAACAAGCCAAGCTCATCTTTGCAGGGTGGCTGAGAACAGAGCTCTAGTTCACCTGGAAGAGGTCATTCAACCCTTAAGTGACTGACATTCCTTTGAGAAATCGTAGAGAAACTCTTTTAATAGCAATCATAATATATCATTAAAAAACTTCTTATAGCTGAAAAATAGGGAAAACGCTGTGGCTCTGCCTGACTCTAAATAAATTAGCATCATAATAGACTACATAATCTGAGGTTTAAGGACGATGCCCCATCAGTTTTCAAGTAAGTATTTTTAGTATGTAAAAAACGTGTTTGGGGGTATCTACACGTGGTATCATTCTTCAATTCCAACAGCACACTGAGAAGCAGAAGATCTGGATAGGGAGCCTGAGATAGGAGAGGACAGAGAGGGAAGGCTACGAGAACTGTCATTTGTCTGATTGCTGCTAGACCACACACACTCTAACATGTCAGCTCCTTTAGGTATCACATTACCACAGAAGGCCCTGTCCAGGTAGCTCTGTTGGTTGGCATGTCATCCTGCCCAGGGGTGTCTAACCTGCAGCTATGGCTATGAATGTGGCCCAACACAAAACCGTAAATTTACTTAAAACATTATGATATATTTTTGTTTTCATTAGAGTTTGTGTATTTAATGTATGACCCAGAGACACAAAAAGGTTAGACACCCCTGCTCCAAATGCAGGCTCGATTCCCAGTCAAGGACACACACCTAGGTTGCAGGCTCCCCTAGTCAGGTGTGTACAGGAGGCAACCAATTGATGTTTTTCTTTCACATGGATTGTTTTCTGTCTCTCTCCATTCCTCTCCAAGGTCAATGAACACGTCCTCAAGTGAGAATTAAAAAAAAAAAAAAAATTACCACAGAAGGGCATCCTTTAACTGGCAAGAAAACTGAGTTTTGTGATTCCTTGGGCAAGTAACTGAGAAAAATCACACTTCGATCTCAGGTTTGACTCTAAATCACATGTGCTCACCTCTACTAGGTTACCTTTGCCTATATGTGTGGGTTACCTAGGGACCTAAAGGTCCTAGGGACACTGTGTAGTGAGCAGCCAGCCACACTGGACAGTGAAGTTTTAAGTTTTCCTTAAAAACTTACCTAACGTATATATCTGGAAGTAGATACAGAACAAAAAGAAAGCTCACTCTTCCTGGATCCCTGTCAGGTGAATAAAATGCTGACACAGTGGGGTCAAATGACTGTTTCCAAGCAACCCAGGTGGCCACAGACTACATTTTAACCTTATGTTCACAACAGTTTGTGGTCAAATGTGTGATGCACACTTTCCATTTCTCTGTGAACTATTTCATCAAATATATACATATTTAAAACTTCTCTAGTTTGTATTCACAAGCTTATAATTACATCTAAAAACCTCTGTTGAAAAATCACAAATTACACAATAACCAAGTGAAATTGACATTGCCTAACGTGTATCTTAAAGCATCTGTTCTCTTCTTAATCTGCAAAACTCTACCTAGAGACAGCCTTCCTAACATAAACACAACGTAACTATTAAGCAGGGAGATGAGGAGAGAAAAGCTAAGGGACACTCTCTGAAGCATTTATAGGAAGTTTCCTCAGTCTTACAATATCCCTAAAAAGTTTCTTAAAAAGGCCTTAAAATGAATAAATAGTTGAAAATGAAATGCAATGTCAAATCAAAATGAATGTCAGTGTTGCTCAGTTAGCAACAGCCTAGAAGCTCACCAGCTGTCAACGCTAATCATAGCTCAGTCGTTGACTCACTGTGTGACCTATAGCAATACAGTTAACCTCGCTGATTTTGTATGCCAGCAATAAAATAGCATCACAAACTCCTCGAAGGCCTGGTGTGAGTTAGAACTCAAAGATACTGCCATGGCCCCACTTTGGGAGCTAAGTGTTAAACAAAAACCAAAATTATAAGGAAGATGATAGGATGCTCTTCAAAGAACATTTCCAACTCTGTCAGCATAATTTTAGTGCTTTGATGAAGCATGCCTCTGAAGAAACAGTCAACCATATAGTGTAGTTAAGAATAGTTTCAACTGGCCTTATCGAAAATACAGTGTATTCAGAATCTTCATCAAGCTTTAGATATCAGACACAGCCTCGACATATTTAGTTGTATTTTGAGGAGAAAAAAACAGTTCTTCCAGGAATCTGTGCATAGGGTTCTAAATAAGAGAAATAAATGAATTACAGAATCTTTGGCATAAACTCTTAAAACTCGCACTAGAAGAAATATAGCTCATTCGTCCACTACATTAGAAACTAAAGTCTGGACACAGATGTAATGGCTGGATGCTTAACAAAACTTCTTCTCTTTTTCTAGGGAACACTACTGGACTATATTTCCTACCTCCCTTACAGTTGGCTGAAATGGTCCAATAGGTCAGAAAGCTCTATTATACGTCAGAGCCACTAGAATAAAGGGACACACGTTCCTGAATACAGTAATTGCAAGAAACAAGTCCCCAACCTATCCACCCTGAACTCTAACGTGGACATGAAATAAATCTTCATTGTGATAAGCCACTGAACTTTGGGAGTTGTTTATTACACCAATTAGCTTACTCCACTAAATACACAAATATGAGATCTGCTTAGCATTAAAATCCAAGATTTACAACTTGCCTGCTTTGTATATAGTCCATACACAGTTCAAAATCTTCCTGTGATGGATGAGTCCTCATCATTTACAGAAAAATAAATCCATAAAGATACAGCTCTGAAAGGACAGACCATCAAATACAAAACCCTGCAAACCATGGAGCAGAGATATGTCTCACTTCATATTTCACACAACTGATGCTGACAGCAGGCAAGTAGAACAGAGAACACTATTCATCAATCTCTAGTCTCTTCCCCTCCTAAATATACATTCTTTATATGATAACTAACAATGTAGTTTCCACCTAAACATAAAATCAACAAAAATGAAGACTGTTTAAGAACAGCTGCTATTATACTACTTTGTAAGGTTTTTTGTTTTTTTTTTAAGAGAAAGGCTGTTTATGAACCTATGAAAAATGCCTCTGGCGATGAAAGATTATTTACTCAGAGAGAACAAACAAGTCTGGTAGCCTGAATTGACTCATGAAGTTAAAAGCAATCTGGTAAGCAAATGTGTCACATAATAATTTCGGCTACATCAGTGTTCAAGATAAGTTATAATAATTTCAAATCCACAGATATGCTTTACCTGAGGAACCAGAAGAATATTTCAACTGAAGTAAAATCCTTAAAGATACTGTGTTCAAAAAATATATAGTTATACTCAAAGATAAAAAGTGAAATTTTTATAATTTAAACTTTCTTAATTGACAGCATGTTCCAGACGCTATGCTTAAGATTTTAAGTATATATTTATTTTTATTTTTTAAAGGCTTCATTTATTTTAGAGCAGTTCTAGGTTTACAATAAAATTGAGAGGAAAGTCCAGGGGTTTCTCATATACCTCTTGCCCTTACATACACAGGGCCCAGCCATTATCAACATCAGTCACCAATATGACTCATTTTTTACCAAGGATGAACCTACGGTATATTGACACATCATAATCACTGAAAGTTGATAGTTTCCTTAAGGGTCCACTCTTGGTACTGCACATTCTGTGGGTTGGGACAAATACATAATGATATATGCTCATTATTATAATATCACATAGAGTAGTCCCCGTGCCCTAGAAATCCTCAGTGCTCTGCCTATTTATCTTCCCACACACACTCCTACCCCCTGGAAACCACTGATCTTTTTACTGTCTCCAGAGTTTTGCCTTTTCTAGATGTCATATAGTTATAACCATATAGTATGCAGCCTTTTCATAGTAACTTTTTTCAATTAGTAATATGCATTTCAAGTTCCTCCAAGACTTTTCATGACTTGACAGTTCATTTCTTGTTAGCACCAAAAAATATTCCATTGTATGCATGTACCACAGTTTAGTTTGCTTATCCATTCACCTCCTGGACATCCTGGTTGCCTCCAAATTTTGAAAATTATGAATAAAATCCATGTTCAGGTTTTTTTGTGGACATGTATTTTCAACTCCTTTGGGTAAATATCAATGAGCATGATGGCTGAATCATATGGTAAGGGTGTTCAGTTTTATAAGAAACCACGAAACATTGTACATCCACGCCAGCACTAAATGAGAGTTCCTACTGTTCCACATCCTCACCAGCATTTGGTGTTATGCTTATGCTTTTGGTTTCTCTTCTATTGTTATTCATCTGAACTTCAAGTTTGTCTAACAGCTACCGGTGTGTCTGTCCAGCAGTTAATATAAGCAACATTATGTCAACCAAAAGCTCAGTTGTTTACAGAAATCTGGTGATATACCTTTTTTATTATGCCTAACGAGGCTAATGTATCACGGAAAGGGAAAGAAGTACAATAGATACTGAACACCTGCTATGTGTCAGGTACTATGATCACTGGCTTCTACATACTGACTTAGTGCTAGGCAGGGGAAAGAGGCTGGGAGTAAAGTGACATCAACCTTACCTTATGAAGAAACTAGAGTTCTAAAAACTTTCATAACCTGTGCACAATAACAAGCTCACCAAAACCCACCTACACTTGATAAAAGACACACTCAAGAAGCTAAATATCTTTTCATCTGGGGACCCATTAAAATAAACCCAAAAGTACATTTTACTTTGATTAGATATGATCATTCTATTCTTTGTTGCTTTGCCAATATTTTGGATTTTGAGTCATTGATATTACCGATCAAAAGGCCTTGGTTTATTAGACTCTCTTACAAATAACATATGGAGAGGGAGAAAGAGACTAAAATTAAAACAATGTCCTCAAAATTCCTATGAATTTTAATTATTCATACATTACTTTGCTTCTCATTAGCATAAATGTTTTTTCTCATAGGTTTTGATGATATTAACAAAGGTAGCATAGGTTTACCTAAAATTCAACTCACCTAACACATCATCACTATCATTTTTTTTCATGTCCCCTTAATTAATACACAAAGTAAGGTGAACTATAGTATTTAGTAAGCCATTCAAAGTATAGTGACTTGCTATCTCTTACACAGTGAGACACTAATTTGCAAAGCATAAAGATCCTGTCATTAATAACTATTACTATATCACTGACTTTAGGAAAGAATAAATTTAATTGCATTATAATTCAAGCTAAAATGCTACATGAAAATTCTGATTTACAAAAACATGTTAGAGCTTTTTTAAAAATATTTTGTTTTTTAAATGGTTCACCATATAATTCTGATAAATAGCATTGTACTACACATTAACTAATTTACCAAAAAGTACTATATTCATATAACTTTTTAGGAACCTACTAGCCAATATAAATCAACCCTGCATAACTCATATAAGCCTAAATAGAAAAGAAAGAAAGAAAGAGACAGTGGAAACTTCAAGAAATTTATTACTTACAACAGGAAGAGTTTAAGTCAATAACTGGGATTGTCCACCTTGTTATTGGCTCATCTTCAGATTGCAAAGCAAGAAGAGAAAACAGAAGGGCACTTCTAGAACTGTCTTCTAGCCATTCTCCAACAACCTCAGATGAAGAACATACCATTTGCTACTAACCAGTCTTAACAAGGTGACCCTGAATGCAGGAATCTCCAGTAACAAGAACAACTTTGTTGCCAAATACAACATTCATGTAATCTGGAAATCTAATGATAGCTAATCGTTTTTGAAAGCTTACTATGCTCCAGAAACTCTTCCAGGCTTTACTGTTCTTCCACAATCCTGTAGGGGAAGTACAGCAGGTCCTCAAATAATGTCATTTTATGATAACATTGATGAGATGCCACAGGAACATAACTCTTTTTTTAAATTAAATTTACTGGGGTGATACTGGTTAATGACGTAAGTTTCAAGTGTACAATTCTGTAACCCATCATCTGTATGCTGCATTGTGTGTTCACCACCCAAAGTCTAATCTCCTTTTCTCACCATACAGTTGACCCCCTTTACCCTCTTCAACCTCTCCCCATCCCTCTTTCCCTCTTGTAACCTTCATGCTGTTGTCTGCATCTATGAGTTTGTTTTATTCATTTGTTACTCTCTGTTTTATATCCCACATATGCATGCAATCATATGGTTCTTGTCCTTTTCCATCTAACTTATTTCACTTAGCATGGTACTCTCAAGATCCTAACTCTTACATATATCAACTATCCTATAGCAAAATTAGTTTCCTCATACATTATTTCACTTAAAGTCACAGAACCTATCAAAGACTTACTGTGCCATTCTTCTCACTTTACCAATGGCAGCAAATGAGGCTGAGAGAGTGTCAGAAATTTGCCCATAGCCACTTAATTCTTAAGAAGTAAAGCTAGGTGTTAGATACAGGCAGCCTGCAAAGACTACTTTAAAGAATATGCTCTTGTGCTTTCTGCTTTGTTGCTCAGGAATAAAACATTTATCAATGGAATCTCTCAGTTCCTTGATCCTCATAATATCACTCCCCGTGCTGAAAAGAAACCTTCATTGCCATACTCCAAAGCCCACTTCCTGCCTATGTCCGGTGCAAAAAAAAAAAGAAAAAGTCTTTCATTCACATCCGGGCTTTGAGAAAGCTCTCAGTGGTTCTCGGGTTCCACCTCAGAGTTGGTTCACAAAGCCCACTACACCTTCACAGTGGTAATGGAAGGAATAAACCTAACATATGTTACGTGAAAGGGCCCACCCTCAGACCTAAATAGATATTTGCTACATCAACCATACCAGTGGGGTCGAAAAGAAACCCACACTATCACACCCATGTTTCCAGTTAGGGTCTTGAAGGTAGGAAATAAATGTGAAGGGTTTTGTGTTTTTTTTTTTAACTTTCAGAAAAAGGTCCTTGGTCTATTATGAAAAGACAAAAGGTGAGAGGACCCCTCAGTTAAACTTCTGCACTCCTACCCTAGCTTTGCCCCCGTTTTCTCCCCAGCCAACCCCATTCTTCCCACCCCTTGAGGAACCCTCATGTAGCCCTGACATAACACCCTCTACTCTGCACCTCACTAAGGCGGTTCACTGACTTAAAAATACCCAAAGCCCTCTGTCTTGATTTACACTACCCTCTTCATCTACTCCATTCCCCTATCAGCTTGGAATTAGGGAAAAAAGGGTCTCCCATGAAATAACACTTTTCTCTCACTAGATATTAAGGAATGACAAGAAGAGCATTCTGTACTGAGAGGAAGATTAGATGTATTTTAAGACCCTTCCCACTAAAAGTTTAATAATAAACAGACCTATACTAAATAGGAAGTGACAAACACCTCGCTCCTGAAAATCTGCCCACCGTTGCAGAAGCTGTTTGCTTGCTACATTACTGGTGGGACTTAGGATAGGGCTAGGATGTCTATACGCATACTCAGTCGCCTGTCCCTTGACATATAGCTTCTGGGGAGAGGAAAAATCAAGAAGTCTTTGTAGAAACTTAGTCACCTACTTGTGGATGAGGAAATAAAAGAAGGGGGGATGAAATTAACAGAAAGCCTCTTCAAGGCCCCTCAAAAAACCGCTACATATGTAACTAAAGTGGGCCTGTAATGGGGATGCATTGGGGCCACAAAGCTCCTCCCCTGCAGGTAGACACAGTCAAAACTCAGCAAATATTCATCTCCTTTCCCCTACCAGCTTCTGTACTGAAGATTTAGTTTGCCTAGCTCCAAAAATACATATATAGTAATGATAATAACAACTCTCTCCTTAGGCCATGATCTTCATCCCTTCTGACTTCATTTATCTCAAAAGAAATAAAAATCTCTAGGTTTCACTTGGGTCAACAGTGGACACTATTCATCGTTGAAAAACATAATATAAATGTAAAGAATGAACTCGTATGAAGCTGAGAAGTTAAGCTACAAAATAAAGCGAGACCAAAAAGTTGTTGCTATCACCTCTAATCCCCAACCTGCCCCCAGAATTGCCAGCATCTCCACAAGCATCTCTATTTTCTCACCTATTCAAGCAACAGGGTAAAATGTAAGTGACCCACATGTTATCCAATTTCACTGTGTTTTCTGTTTAATTAATCAAAAAAAAGTATACATGATAGTTTCTCTTCTATTCTTTCCATTGCAAATATGAGCTAATTTAACTGACTTGACACCTAAACACATAGAACTACCCCATCACCAAATGTGCTTTAACAATGCATCAACTTTTAGAGTCAATCCATTTGTATTTAAGATGCAAGGCCTGTATTTTAGGAAGGAAGCTTTGTACTGGGAATATCAAACGAGCTAGGGGCCAGGGAGACAGAACTGCAGATACAGAAATGCCACCAAAATGTGTCTGAACTCAAAGTCAAGAGACGGCTTTCTCATACATCAGCATCTTGGGCTCTCAACACCAACTTATTCTTAAAAGAGGAGAATTTATCCATTGGAATCATCTTAGAAAACTGGAAAAAACAAAAAAGTACAAGTCAATACTATAAAGCATTGCTCTGTTTTTAAAAGTGAACCATGCCTAAGTCACATTTAGGCCATGCTTCTACAAATTTCAGCCAAATAATGAGTATCAAGGGGCAGATTTTTCTTGACTATTGAAGTCAGGAAAATTTACCCTCCTAGAATGGTTCTGGATTGGCAGATATTTTCTGCGAGTGGACAGCTGAGGCCTCTGGTCAATTTATGTCAATGGCTCAAATGAGTTGGTCTCCTTTCCCCGTCACCTCTCCGGCAGCCTCTTTTTTTTTTTTTTTTTGCCAGTCCCCATGGCTACATCTCAACCTGCTACCCAAAATATGCTCAAAGCAGTGGCTTAAAGAGACAGGAATCATCACAAAAGAATGCACACACTTGGATGCATATCTTATGCAACTCATTGATTGAATATGCCTATGATGATTTTTCTCAAAACACTTGTCAGCTTGAAATTATAAATGACTCGAACTGCTGGTATCTGTTTCATTTTGGCTATTAAGGTGGTCAGGATGTCTAACGTAAGAAGAAGAAAATGACAAAATGTCTCAGAAATCAAGAGACCTTTATTTGCCTTGATTTTACTCACTAAAATTCACCCCTAACTAGACTAATTGGAGAAAGTACAACTGTTTATTCTGTTCTTTGAGTTTAAAGAGAAATCATACATTTAAAAAAAAACACCAAAAAAAAAAACCCCAGTATTACCCCAGTACAAAGTTAAGTTATAAACTCTGAGGTGGAACATGCTTTACTGTGGTTAAAAGGCATAAACCATGTACAAATTTAGCAACAACTCATCATATTAAATGTCATTACCTTTGCACTGGCATTTTCCAGTGTCGTTATAGAAAGCACTGGTTAAGGATGGCAGAAGTAATCTAATCCATTAAAGCCCAAGTCCCAAACATAACTGCTCTTCTGAAATACTCTCAGGAGAAGTAACATCTTTTCACATTCCCTTTTAAAGAACCAAGACAACATTTTAAAAGACAGTCTGCATTACCAATGAGTACAGATAACTTTCATAACAAGTTAGTCAATTAATAACTGTAACATATACACCTGGGGAAACCTTAAGGTAATATGATCACAGTTAAGAATGAAGACAACTAACATAACCTGTTCAATATTGTCCATGTTTAGGAGGAAGCACTAAAAATAAGCTTTAAAAAAAAAACCTATAAGCCAGCAAATAGATTCTTCCTAATATGTGTTTTTAAAGAGGCATTTCCCATTCAGGAAGTCGGACTCCAAGAAAGTGGCTTGCTCCACCACCTCGTATCCCAAAGTAATCAAAACAACCAGTGCATGACAACCATGGCTTAAAGGTTTTCACAAAAATGTAGAAAATTAGTAGTTCACAATAATCCAGCTATAAATATCTTCCCCAACACCTGCACCTCCATCTTTGCTTCAGGAATGCACCACTCAGCTGATATCACAAGATGCCCTTAGGTCATGGGGGTACTTATACTGACTAGGGAGGTGGCTACCAGCATTTTAAGCCTGAAAAACACAAAACTATTCACCAAAATTATTTCCTGGCATTAACCTGACCTATGGCAAAGCATAGAAGTAGTGCCTTTTTCCTCCAAAGGGAAAAAAATAAAATTAAAATACACTGAGCACTTTAAATTATTTGGAACATCATGCCAATCTCATTTTCATGACTTTCCCATAAAAATCTTTACCAAATATAAAGTAATACTACATAACTCACAAACATTTAGACAACTAACCATTTAAGCAACTAACCATTTCAAAACAAAACCAAGCTTCAAAGTTGGGCCTTTTATATAGGCTCTTTCTTTTCCATTTCCTTTCTCAGCTGCCTGTCTTTTCTAATAAGACAAACTTCTGGCAGGGACATAGAAAGTATCCAGACATTTGGAAGAATTAAACAAAAAAGTCTAAATGAACAAACCCTGGCACTTGGAAATGAAGCAGTCTTTTAAAATCAAAGAGCCAAAACAGAGGCTAAATTATATAATGCTTTCTGATAAAGAAATCTACTTTGAAAAAATGGGATACACACAGTTCTCAAGGACCATTAAGTCAGTATTCTAAATTAGTGTCTTTCAGATCAAGCTGAGACAGTTTGTAAATAAAACCATTAGCATACACATACCCCCACGTTTTTTAAATATATAACCTTTATTATATTTTTTCCATTACCATTTAGTCCCCTTATACCCCCTCCCCCAGAAATCACCACCCTGTTGTCCATGTCCATGAGTCCTTTCCACCCATTGTTCTTGAACAGATTTAAGTTTCATAGTATAATCAATACATATACCATTACTTACCTGCTTCCTTCTGTAATGAGCAAACTGAGAGAGGCCTAGAACAGTTGCAAGAGCACCTCCTCCAGCAAGAATAGTCCCTTTCACTGCCTTTTTAAAAGCCATTTCTTAGCCTACAGTAAAAAGGGGGGAGAACAAAAAAGTTAATTAGGATTTTTATTGCATAAAGAGTCCCAGTAATAAAAGAGTCTGTATAGGTAATGAAACTATGTTAAACTAGGAAAGAAAACATAAAATAAGGAAGTTACTAACACGTCAATTTAAATATCACCATCCAAAAACAAACAACAAAAAGAAAAACCTAAACACAGGAATTGACTGCACAAAAGTTACTTTCCAACAGGAATTAAAGAAAGAAAAGCAAATTAAGGGACAATCAGGGATATTTAAATACTATAAAGTCAAGAGAGCTGTGAAAAGAAGTGCCATTGTATATCCAACAAAGCTGCATGCTGTCCTTGCAGATTTGTTCAACCGCTAATCCCCTCCACAAGAACTGGTAGAAATCTTCTGTCACTAAACACAACATTGAACTTCATGCCTGCTTTAGGTTCATTGGCAAGTGTTTAATTTAAACTGTGGTACAACTGCCTTCCTGGGTTTTCTTCTCCCCTCCTAATGAAGTTCTCACTAGGGCTCAAAGCCCACACGCTCACATTTCTATCCCTAAAAGAGTCTACACTTCACAGACAAAAAGTCAAAGGAAACCATGACTTGACCCTTTCACAAAATGCCAGTTTAATACTGCTGTGCTTCCTTTCATTAAAGAAACTTAAAAAAAGAAAAAAAGTTATCTCTAGCCAGAGTTGCAATGACACCACAATTCCAAGAGAAAATGCTCCAGACCAAGTGCTCTTTTGTGCTCACTGTATGTTTCTTAAGTCTTGTATTGTGCTGGCTCTTGACTGTATTTCTTCTCACCTTTATACAAAAATACTTCCATTAGACTCGTGAATTTTTTTTTAAGTTTTTGCAAAGACTTAAATATTCTTTACTTTTCAGAAACCAAAAAAAAAGCATAAAAATGAAAATCCCACCAAAAAAAACCTGTAGCCAGCTTTTATTTTGCTAAACAAAAAAGAAACACTGTGTGACCGGCAAAAAAACATTCTAACCTAGAGTCAATATTACCTGCCTAAGACTTAACTTACAATAACAGCTGGCACACTCACCTTCTTTCAGGAGAATCTCTCCCCTATTTTGCTGAATGAGCAGAGGTCTGACCTGTCTGGACAGCACACCTTATACTCTACAGATATTTCATAACCCAAGACAGTACTTAACATGAAATCAGTTTTAACCTCGATATAGTAAAGAATTTATAGTATCTCAACATACATTATGACACCTCAAATCTTTGGGTCCCTAAACAAAGAACTGCAGCGCAGTTGGTAACTACAATCCTACAGAAAATTTATTTTGGAATACTTTAAATTATATACTGAAATAAAAGTTGGCATTTCCTAAAACTTTATTTTTACTCTTATCTCATTCCTTCTGACAAACTCCTAAATTCTAAGATTCATCTTTATTGATTCTCACCAGAAAAATATTTCACGTGCATCTGTTCTCTGCTGCTGGAGGTCTCTTCTTGATGGTCCCTTCTCCACATCAACCATCCTTCACCCCCAAATTATGCAAAACAGTTGGTATATGCTGGCTAGGGCCTCTGTTCATCATCCAGTCAACCATAAACAAAACCTAAGATCCAGATTTGCTCTAACAGTAAAAAAACACAACTTAGCCTCTTTGGAACGCACCCATTTGTTACAGCTAACCCTCACCATTCCTGGAGCTTCCGTAAATGCTCACATGAGTGCCTATGGGCACAACAGAAACCCTAACAGCCCAGAGATGACAGCATGCTATCTCCAGACTGACTGGGTTCCCCCAACAATTAGGGACAGAGAATAGAGACCTGGTAAATACCTAAACAATGCATCTGCCCTCCCCATAGAGATAGGAGCCTGGTGGTCCCTTGGTTGTGTTCTGTAGCTGACTGACTTTAGCTCAGTATCATTACTTCTGTCTTGATAATGTCATTTATGACCTCAGAAAGGATACTACACATCAACATAGCCAACTGAGGGATGTCATATAATACAGTCAATGAAAATGTTTCAGCAAAGGTGTTCACTCAGCCAGTTATGTTGGGAGGTAGTTTTTCCAGTTGTCTAGGTTCCTATATTCCTTGCCTACCTTATCATATTGCTTAAATTTCATTTGTCTGGAACCGAAACTTGCTAGGGGGATATTTTCATGGAGTTTCTCAATGAGCCACTAACATTAACAAAAAACTGCATTAATATGTTATTTTGCAAAGTTAGCAATAATATTGACTATAATCAATAAAGAGAGTTTCTCTCTTCAGTAACTTCATAAAATAACCGATACTTAGGGAATATCTATTATGATCAAATTCATCCATAAGAACATCTAGCTAGTTGTAATGAATAAGTCCCTCTTACAGGTAATTCAAAAACAGACACACAGATCAATCTGACCTGGCTCTCCTATGATGAGGATGATGATGATGATTAATGTTACAACAATATATGTCATTTATTGAGTATTGGCTAATATAATAAGTACTGTGCTTTTAATTCTTTATATAATATCAGCTCACAACAACATTACATCTGAATTTCATAAAAGAGGCAGTAGGGGATTTGCCCAACATCATCCCCTAGTAAGTAACAAAACCACAACTTTGTCTACGCTCTTAAGCACAGGGTAGTTCTGTCCTGCCTTTGTTCTCAAGAAGGCAACTTCTTCCCAAGAGCCACACCATATGTTTCTGTTACTCCCAAAAGAAAGTTCTATTCTGAAAACTCACCCGAAGTGTACAGTCCTTTGGCATTAGGGTTTCACTAAGGCAGTGAAAAACCCTCTGAAAAAATATCTACCATCAACCTTCTGCCAGATAATATAAGAACTTTGTTTTAATGTTGAAAGAAATGTAAAACCAGATAAATATAAATCCTATGCTATGGACTACTTATATCCATTGACCCTCCATTATAAGGAGAAAAGTTTTCACAATGATTACAAAAAGAAGATTGTTTCCTTCTAAATAAAAGCTGCAACCAGTAACTTAGCAAAAGGGAACAAGAATATCAATAAATATTAACTTTTGCAACTCAAAATACAAGAAAACTGAACGCAGAAAAATCATCCAAAATAATTAGCCAAGTTAGCATAGCCTGATGTCCATGTTTAATAGCCCATAAATTAAATCACAAATACACTGACTCAGGAGTGACTCCTGCATTTGCGCAGAGCAGTGTCAGCCCTCTAACTCTTGCTTGCAAGGGGAACACCAGCTCAACCAAACAAAACCCTAGACGAAATGGTACTCAAATATATTTGTGGGTATATCAACTGCACTCAATGCAATTACAAATGAATTTGGAGAATTAAATATTAAAGTCTGTCTTGTAACTCTGTCTTATAGCTAATTGTGCTATACTGAGTGCTACCAATACTCTGAAAGACAAGAGACTCTCAGTAGCCAAAGCAATCTTGAGGAAGAACAAAGCTGAAAGTATCACAATTCCTGATTTCAAACTATGTTAGGAAACGCCCTGCCTGGTTTCAGGGACTGTAGCCCTGCCAACAGGCAGGAGGGCCCGAAGGCTGGAAATAATCAAGGAGGCCTTGGGAAAACAGGCCACTGAGGAGATGAAACCTGTCCCCCTGGCAGAGGTGCAGCCCCTGCCTCCCTCGCATCACCCTGCTTGGCCCTGTGATGGTTGGTAGTCAATGACGGGTAAGATCCCTCGTGGAGGGAAAACCTAAGCCAGACACAGCTGAAATGGGCAGCAGGACAAGGACTTGGGGGACACAGAGAAGGACAAAAAGACCTGCACCCCTCGGCGCGACTTGGACTTGGCTGGCATCCTCATTCCATCTGAAAGAAGTCTCCTCTTCTTTTGGTGGCTCCCTCCCCCCGCCTGGCTCAGGCTCAAAATAATACTGGAGACAATCCTAAAGCCTGGTGGGTCCCAGGGGAAATCAGGCCTAGAAGTAAATTCTTTAAAGCATGCTTTGTCTCTCCCTCAAAAGCTATGATAACCAGCTCATGCTGGGAAGGAAATTCACATTATTCACAGACCCTGACCCTAAATCTTTGGCGCTTTCACGTTTATGCTCTCATGTTTACTAGTCTCCTCTCAGACCCACGTAAATTGGTGTGTTTCTACCATTTGTTTTCTTCAAAACACCATCTATTCTCTGTAAACATTAACATACTGATATAATGAGATAATCTGCACATTTCTATTACCTAGCACCATGATAACTTTTTCAATAAAAGCCTTTGGAAAAAGGGACTCAGGGCCCTTCTCCATTAAAGGGAGGTGCTCTTTCCCCTCTCTGGCAAACAAAGAAGTGTTTGCAACGACTCGTGTGTATCCCCCCCGTCTCTGACACCCCCAGGACGGGCTCTGTGGGATTCAGAGCCCTGCTCCCTCCTCAGCTGGCTCCAGACAGTGACCCTCAGATCCAGAGGCAGCCCCGCACTCCCCATGACAAAACTATATTACAAAGCTGCAGTAATCAGGGGTATGGTATTTGCCATGAAAACACACATAGATCAATGAAACAAAATAAAGAGCACAAAAATAAATACACACATATATGGTCAATTAATCTCTGACAAAGGAGCCAAGACTATTCTATCGGGAAAAGATAGTCTCTCCAATAAATGGTGGTGGGAAAAATGAACAACCACCTGCAAAAGACTGAAACTAGACCACTATCTTACATCATATACAAAAATCAACTCAAAATGAATTAAAGATTTAAACATAAGACTTGGAACCATATAACTTCTAGAAGAAAACAAAGAGTAAGCTTATGATCAAGACCAAGGGACCAATTGGAAGGCAATGAGAGAGTCCCCATATGACAGAATGAGAGCCTGGTACAGGACTATTTGAAAAGTGCAAATGTAGAGACTGATGCTTTGCAGAAATCTCTCATGGCAGCACCAAACTAGAAACCATGACAAGGCCTGAAAACCAGTTACAGAAGGAAGCAGGAAGAGACTGAACACCATAAGGGTTTTAACCTGGGTAACTGTGAACTGGCCCCAACATTACAACACTAAGACTGAGAAAGAAAAGCAGATTTAAGGGAAAAGAACTTAGTTTAGAATAGGGAAATTTGAAATATTGACAGAACACCTATTTAGAGAAAACAGCAAACAGATGGACAGGTGGGTCCCAAACTTACAAGAGTAGCTGGAGCTAAGGGTACTGTTTGAGGAATCTTCTGCGTAAAACTACAGATAAAACTACTACACAAAAATACGAACTTTGGCAAACAAAAACTGAGTTGGCCACTTCTCAGTCTGTTCACCCGCATTCTTATTTAACCCTGCAATTTACCTGGTTCAACTTAATTCTTAGCTGTCCTTTTAGGAATCCCATTAAAAATATAGTGACTCCAATAACGAGAACAACCATTCAGATCCTACTTCAAGTAGTCCTTGAGCGCTATCCTTTCTGCCTCCTTCTATTCAGCAGGAAGGCTACTTTCTCAGCTAAACCATGCATTTGGATGACTTAACCACACGTTTTAGATTTAAAAACAAGAAATAACAATCCACTAAAAAAGGCTAAGGGTCCCCTCAGCAACCACCCACAAGCAAATTTATTGCGGAACAAGAGCACATTTCCTGGCCCCTGAATTCCTGAAATAGAGTCCTCAAACTCCTCTCTCCATCTTACAGTCCAGGCTTCTCTCTTAATTTAGCATAAATAAAAATCCACCCATATGGATTATCACTTCTCTGTGGATATCCACTTCACTTTTACAAAAATTCTCCTATCCTTGGGCCTCTTCTGTAGAAATAGCAATTTCCCTTCCAATCTCCATGCTCGCCATTAACTTAAGAAAAAATTGGGCCTTCTCAGGGTTTTGAATCTTTTGCCAGCACTGATGTAAGTGTATTTCTTTCTCTTCATCCCTTACAAGAGTAGTCAGTGTGTATTTGGGGAGGAGTGGAGGAGGTACAGCTCAAAGATCATTTTTAGAAGAGTAATTTCGATAAAAAGCTTTGCAGTCCATGTGTTCTCTAGCAAAATATAAAGGATTCCATGCCATTCTGATCACATAAACTGAGAAACCCAGATGAATGAGAAATTTAAAACATTAAATAAAAACAGCGGGATTTAATCTAGATGTATGTAGCATGCGCTACTTCACTAAGCCCTTTACATAAGATATGCAGGTTCAGAAGTAGAAAAAAGCTCCTTATATTTTAATTGTGCATCACCCACCTCGTAGCTGTGCATGGGAAACCACCCCCTCATCTCTTTTGAGTCATGACACACTCTCAAACCCACAGAGGGTACAACACAAAGGGCCAGGCCTCAAGGCCCACCTGTATACAAATTCAGGGACTTATGGGAGACAGTTATACAAATCTTACAGAGTGCATGGGACCTCATCAGAGGAAGTCCTAAGCAACCATGGAACTTGGCAGGAAGTCCACAGCAAAATGGCAAGAGGCAGTGAGCTCAAAAGTACCTTCCCACCCAGCAGCCCCATTTTAACTATAAAAGTCAAGCTTTCTGGATGCTTTGAACAAGATATTTCACAAAGCAATCCCTTTATCATTCCAGTTGATGTGATATCAAATGTTTTATACACATCTCTACACAAAAGTACATGATGGTTCAGGCACACCAAGCATATGCTATAAAGTGCTTAACACAGTAACAATCAAAGCACACCATGTACTAACTTCTCTTTCACCAAGGTTGACGTTAGTGTCAAAATTGCAAAGGAATTCTCACCAGCCAAGGAGACGCTTCTACACATATACATGTCACACAGCAGCGTGTGATCCCTACAGAAATACAAACATGCTCTTTGAAAGCTGTCGGACACTAAGTGAACAAAATAGTTAGCATCGGAGGCCCACTGGCCTCTTCTCTGGGAAAAGAGAAGAGTCCCAGTCCATAAAATGAAAAATCAATCATCCTTTGTTAACTCTGGATAGGAAATGGACCCAGGGGTTATCAACAAAAAATTATCCTAACAGAAATAAATAAATACATCAAGTTCTAAGAAAACAGTAGACACTTTTATCTTTGAATCACCCTCTTCTCACCTCTCCCCTATTATAAATAAATAATTTTTAAAGCCACAAATGCAACAACAATGAAAACCTATAGTTGTAAAAAACAAGTACGTACACAGAACAGAGTATCAAAGGACAAAAGAAAAGGTTTTTCTGAAGTTACTGAGAAAAGTATTCTGATAAAACAAGATATATGAAAGAACAAAGTAAAAGTCTGCAGAAAAGTTAGAAATATAATGAATCCTCAGATTCTGGATGTCCAAAATTTTGGACCATGGCTGATTAGGAAGTTAAAGCTACGTAATCATATATATATCCAAATGCTAGCTTTTTCCTTGCTTTTCAGGACCCATCAGAAAGCCAGGCTGCTGTCAGAAAGGCATGTTCTATTTCCTATTAACTTCCCCAGGAAATCCCAAGTCACAAGGGCCCAACCCAAAAGATGAAAAAAAGGAATCTTAACAAAGAAAGACTATTTTAATAAAGACAAAAAAAGAAACAAAGAGAAAATGAAAGAACGCTATATTGCTATTGGTTCACATAGCTTCAAGCCAGAATATAATTTGGAAAAGCTCCCTACTAGTCTCTCTGTGGCACTTTTAGGTCAGTTCTATCATTTCAGGAGCAAACACACAGCTACAGATAACTCTGAAAGAGGTTAGTCCAGGACCATGCCTCAGGCTCAAAGAAGGGCAGGAGCCTGGAAACTTGACAGAACAAGGAGCTGGCAGGGAGAAAGGCTGAGCTGGTTCCAGAGGTTCAAATCAGAGTTTAAGAAATGTAAGCAAAAGGCACCAAAAAGGGAAAAAAAAAAAAAAAAGGAAGAGGAAATAAGGTCAACCACCATTTAAAGTGAGCCAGTTTAAAAGCTCTATTAGTTTCTTAAAAAACTGTCTCAAATGTTATTACATGAATTCTTTTGGTGTGCAAGTTTCTTTTTAATTTAATTTTTTAAATTTAATGTTTTAAATTTAATTTTTTTAATTTAATAACCAATTAAAGGATTTATTTCACAAAGAACTCTAAAATAAAAACATACAAAGAGAGGAGGGCGAGAGAGGAACACAAGGATACATGCTTGCACTCTGATAATCATTTGTTATGTAAGACTCAATCTTTTAAAAAAAAAAAATACAGTGCTTTCAAGGCAACTTCCATACTATGTATTTGTTTTCTGCTATTTCCAAAATGTACACCAGTACTAAAAAGACACAAATTTGACCTTTTTCCCTTATCTTCATGAAGTTCACTTTAGAATTCCAAGAAATCAATGAAGACCATCTGAACTAATAATAGATTTATATTCATTAAATGTAAATAATCAGTTTAATTCATAATGGAATGATTTCTATTGCATTTGCTCTCCATAAAATTGCTATTAAAAAATCATAAAAACTACAGTTTGTGCAAGTGAACTTGTTCTCCCTTTTCAATTTATTTTAAAACCAAAATTATTATATATTTGCTATCATCTTAGACATATTAATGGATTTTTGTTTAAAGTTGTAAAAATCCTCTCTAATATGGTTAGTATAAAATTAAACAAACTTGCATTCATAGAGTAAGGCCTGCTTGAGTGTGCTTGGTAGGGTAATAATATGGGTGTAATAATTTATAGTTTTAATTTGAACATTTCACCTAAAATGTCATATGGTGTCCTTGAGTGCGATATTGTTATATTACAGAATTACATGCTTATGATTTTTTAATAAAAGATTTTATAATAAAAAAGGGGCATTATTTGTGCTAGGCCCTGTATATTAACTAATAAGAAATGCCTTACTAAAGAAAGAGTACAGCAAACACTGAAAAAAAACCTTGAATTCTGCCTGAGAAACAAGGGATGTTACCAATGAATCACACAAAAAAGTTCTTTAGGCAAGCAGACCACACTGGTCCTGTGCTTCCAGGAATCTTTCTGCCCCTTTGCTAGCCCTATTGTTGGGTTAGAAAAATGGTTCACATTCCTTTGGCAGCACAAACCCTTTTTTAGATTTTTCATGCTGTTATAGAATCTACTTCAGTAATTAAGACAAGAAAAAAGCCCTTTACTTTTGCATACTGCATACCAAACAATAGACTTCAAAATATCTCTTTACATTAAAATATATCAAGCCTGTCATCCATATTTATTATAATTATAACAATCATGGCTGTTGAATATACATCACAAAATGTTTCATAAAAAAATTACTTCACCATATAAATAAATGTATTTTAAAAGGACTTACATGCTATAAAACAGTGCACAGGCAGAGCAAATCAATAAAAGGAATTATAACATACAGTGTGGGGCAAAAATAGGTTTACAGTTGTGAGTCCACAAAAGCTTATTTTTGTATTATTTGTTATCATATTATTTTTCCATACAAACCACTGTAAACCTACTTTCACCCTATCCTGTATATGGGTAGAAATAAATTTTACAGTAGTCAAAAAAAAAAAGCCCTTAGAAAATTTCAATTACATAGCATGTTCAGAAAACAAAGTGCATTAGATAATTTTCTATTTTCCTGGGTCTTTTAATTAGAGATCTCTTTTACTGTTCTTCAATATCTTATATTTTAGGAAATACAGCATTATAAATTAGAAAAAACTACTTACTAAATGTAGTCATTTTTCTTTGAAGACTCTCAAAATCTTAAAGAAACTCAAGATCATTATTCTCAAGTCTCTTATTTTTGAATAGCACAGCTAAAGAAGGTTTGAGAATCTGCCTTCCTTCCAATGTAATAAGCACAAACAAAACTTTGAAAAGCTGTCTTTTTTTCACTTCAAAATGCTGATGCCAATTGATTTACTTAGCTTTTTGCTCACTATTTTTATCACCGAATGAGGGGAAAATGCACCAATTCTTTCAGAAGTTCCAGCTGTAATTGCATTATATTTATGTCATTAGGAATGTGTTTTAGGAAATACTTGAACATAGTTCATGAAATCTTGAGCTCATAAAAAAACTATGTTAATTTTATGATAATTAGTTATGGGACAATAATTTCGGTTAATTTAATTTATGTACATTGCAAAAAAAATAGTTCTAAATTTGATTACAGCTCAATTACAGCTCTGGTAATGCACAAACCATGGCTGAGAGTTATAACGAAGGCCAAGAAGTAGGCTAGGATGACAGACCAGTTATTGTACCTTCCTGAGCTTAAGAAGATTCCCAGGAAATAAAACTAACCACACTTTACATCCTGTAGCCTTTATCTCCCCTTAGCCTGCCGAAATTTACATTTAAAACACACTCCCCTACACATCTAACTAATAATCCTTTGCATGTATAAATGTAACCCTCAACAAAGGGCCAAATTACACACACACACAACCTACATTCAAAGTAAATCTAAGCTGTACTATAGTCAAAATAATCACGTATCCCCTTTTTAGCTTCGTGATCAATCACACTCCCTAAAAACGGCTGACCCTTAATATTTCTAATAAAAATTTCATTCAAAAGTATGGAATACAAATCATACAACATTTTGTAAATGCCCTGTCCTCTCATCCCCCAAAAAGGAAGAAAAAAATAAAAAGTAAGTCTTCCTTCACCTATGCAAAAATACTGAGCAGTTTTTCTCTATCCTTGTAGTCATCTTGGCTTAAACAAACTTAGTCATAAGATCTTATTCTCCCCACTTGAATAAGGCATCCCTTTCAAACCTCTCCTTTTATATTTTTCTTTTCTTCTTGAAAAGGACTGGCACCCACCCTAAGTGAATAGCATTCAAGTACTAGACTATAAACAAGACTAGTCACTGTGCATGAAATAACTTTGTACCACTGCACAGCTAATACCCTCACATTTGACAGTCTAAAATTTAAATAACATGAACATGAAAAGATAAAGGGTTCTACTCAATATTTTCTCTAGAGTTGCTATTGCTGGAAAAAAGAAAAAAAAACCTCTATATTATTCTAACTCTCAAAACAGCAGATTTTTAAAAATCACCAGGAAGGTGAGATTAACGGGACCTGCCTCGCAATAATGTTTCTATCACTAACTTGCTTTGTGATTTCAGGCAAATCATTTGAATTTGTGGTTCCTCACACCACCTATAAATAAAGTATCTCTGAAAATGTCCAGAGCTATTTTAAATTTCAATTTGTATTATTTCATTATTTTTTTCATTCAATAGATAAAGAAGGGGGGGAAAAAAAAGCCTTACTATCTTAATATCCTATTTATTTGGCCGTGTTGGGTAATTAAGGCACAAATTCATTCTTTCATTCAGTAATTATTAAGAGATCATCTAACATGTTAGGCACTAAACGTACAACTGAGAACAAATAATACAAAAATCCTGCCTTGCATGGGTTTACATTTGAGAGAAGTTTACAGCTCTTTTTAAATGTCTAAACTATTTTGTATTAAAATATTTCATAAGGCAAGCCATATTTTGTCATCTTAATTTTTTATTTACTGATTTTGAGAGAGAGAGAGAAACATGGATTTGTTGTTCCACTTATCTATGTATTCATTGGTTGTTTTTTTGTACCTGCCCTAACCAGAGATGGAACCCGCAACCGGCATTCTAAACAACTAAGCTACCTACGTAGGGCTATGCTTTGTCTTCATAGTTAAAGACATATTACCCCTAAATTCAGTTATTGATGACTTAGAATCATCCATATGAACATTACACTATGCTATCCAAAGGTAATGTCCTCAGGAACCCTAATCAACAGACTGTTCCCATTTGAATTCTTCCTCTGTCTGCTTCACAAAGTTTTCCTGATTATTTTAAACCACCAAGTTGGTGGTGATTTTCCCTTTTGATCTTTGAGCTCTCCAGCTTCCTTCAAACATTTTACCACTGTGGTCAGAAGTATGAGAGCCAAGTTAGCCAAAACTGTGTTTAAAATACATAAAAGTAACTCTGAGCAGGGCAGAGAAGCAACTTATTAGCAATTTAGCATTTGAATTTTCAACATTCTGGCTCTATCTATTCAAAGGACTTTGTCCCCTTCCCTCCTCTGGTCTAGGTCAGTGGAACTTACAAGATAATTTCTGAAGTTTCCTGTACACAGGATGGATGAGATAACACAAACTTCATAAAAGTACAAAGATTAAAATTTCAAACCAAACACGAACACACAGTCCAAGATTAGAGAAAGAAGAGAACCACATTATCTTGAGAAAAATTTGACAAAGCTGTTTGTTTCTGCTCTAGAAACAATTAGAAGAATTTTTTCTGTGCTGGCTTGGATTTAAGGAAAAGTTTATAGATAAATAGGCCAAAAATAATTCATCTGCCCCTCCTAAAAAACTTCAAAATTCCTTGCTGAAGACTAGCTTATGAAAAACACACCTACAGTTGGTGAGGGTAGGATAACAACTGTACACTCTTAAGAAAATAACCAAAGCAAGAGTTTAATCAAATACTCAGGAATGGATCACTGAAGGACCTACCCAAGCAAGGAAGATGAAAGGAAGAACATTCAATCCTAAAACACACATATTCAGCTGGGACTTACTAAATGCCTGCTATAGACTCCACAGTGCTCAAGGGGCTGGCAATTTCTCTGCTCTCATAGACTGCGGGAAACAAAAACTAAACAAGTAAACAAATTTTAAAATTAGGTATTCTGAAACTGACAAATGAATAAAGAAAGTAAGCTGGAACATTAGATTAGAGCAGCGAGCTTTAACCTTTTTCATCTCATGGAATACATAAACTACTAAAATTCTGCAGCACACCAAAAAAATGTATTATATTTTCTGCCAATCTGATCCAAAAAATAGGCATAATTTTGATTCATTCTCACCAGACAACTACTGCTGTGTTTGGCTATTGTCATTTTCTTATTTAACAATCTAAGGGGAAAGAGGTCAGCGCCCCCTACTAAACAGCCGGGTATTGTATGTTTTAAAAACTCTTGCGGCACACCAGTGTCCTGCAACATAATGGTTGGAAAATCGCTGGGTTAGAGACTGATTGAGGGTTGCAGGGATCCACTTTAGACAGAATGTTTATCAAGGTAATTTGGCAAAAATGGAATTGAGGAGGAAGAACCAATCACATAGAGACCTGCGAGAAGAGCCTTCCACAAGGAGGAAACGGGTATGCACACTTGGCCTCTGTGGAAACTGAAAGCTACCCTAGCTGCAGCACAGCAATGGATACGGGTAACAGGTTCCAGCTGAGGTCAGAGAGCAAGACAGGTGCTGAGTCACAAATGACTTCCTCCTAGCCAGGTGCTTATTCTGACGAGATAGGGATAGGAAATCAATTGAGGGTTTTAATCAAGGCAACAATATGATGAAATTTGTAGTAAGAAAGAAAATAAGGGAAGGGAGAAAAGAGGAGGGAGAGAGAATCTATCCTTATTACCTATTATGGTAACATGAGTAAAAGTAGTCATTTTTTTCTTAAGGACGCTATTAACTGTGTTCATAGTGAGTAGAAGAAAGCAAGGGAAAAAATACATAGTAGAGAGGAAGAGTTAACAAATCACATGAGAAAATAGTCAAAAGGTAAACCACAATCAAAAAATAGGATTCTATAATAGAAAAACAAATACTTCAGGGATAATCTTGAATGCAAATATCTATTGAACTTGCATACTTGAAAGACTGTTCCATCCCATTCAGTCTAACAAGCTGGTAACAAAGAAGAGTTAAGTGTCTACTGAGAGAGCCTCTCAAATGTCAAGAGCAGAGGTCTTTTTTATATTTCTATTTCCCCTTGGGCAAGGGTTGTTTGCAAGTGACTCCCCGCCCCCCACCCCAAACTCATTATATCTTGAGCTCATTTTGGACTCTTCTTGGAAAAGAACCCTGGGTCATATCTCAACAAGCTGACACACCTGGAACATTCCCCACCAACCACTGGCTGAGAACCTAAAGAGCTGTGTGAAACTTACTGACCCACTGAGTATAGATTTAATAGACAAGAGAGACTGCACATGATTAATTGCAGTTATTTATATTTATGGGATTGAATCTTCAGTATGCCTGGCCTCTCCCCATTTTATTTCATAATTTTCCCCCTGTTGGAGACTGAAGAGCAAAAGTCAATTGCCTGAGTGTTGGCATCACACTGGAAACTAAAGGGGCATGCATTTCAATTCCAGCTCAAGAAACACTCTGGCTGAGCAGATGTAATTCACCAGACCCCAGTGGGCTAGGCTCACACTGTTGTCAGTCAAATCACATAGCTGATGGAAATCAGCAGAGCACATTAGCAATTTATACTCAACAGCTTCTCCTCAACCATAAATTTCAAGATGTTTTGTGAAACCCAAAGTTAACCCAAGAAATTTAGCCCATAGTTTGAGTCTATGTTCTTACCATGAGGCGGTCAGGAGGCAAGTGACTCACAAAATGAAATTTCTAATAGGACTCCTGACGAAACCCCAAGTTCCAATATCAGTGCAGTGACCTTCGGGTCTGACCTCCGGGTCTGACCTCACCCAGTGCACTTGTACCTACCCCCTGGGTGATCAGTCTGGCAGCCATCGTGAGCAGCACGGTCTGTTTTCAGACTGTATTTGACAGCCCACCCTATTTTGACAATCTCAGCCTGCACAAAACCAGACTTCTCTGGACTTCAGTTTCCTCATTTAAAAGAGGGAGATCGATCTCAGAACTTGTGCTTTCTCACAGCACTTCTAGATCCCATAGCCCTGGCCTTTTCCTCTCCAGGGCCTCTGGGCATTTTTCCTGTTTTCCAAACTGGACAACGGGTGTAGATCACTCACCACCAAAATGACTGCCATCAACATCTCTTACCCCACTCTGACTTTATATGCTGGTAATAATTATAATAAAGTAAAGAAACATCTAGAAGTAAACAACAGCCTTAAATAAGGCTGTAGTATTTCTTTATAGCTTAGGAATTAGTTCTTTCCTGGTTAATTATACTCTGGATGGAAAAGAGGTGATGGGCAAGTGGAGAATTATGAAGAAAACAGAAGTAGGTAAATCAGTATCTGTGTGTATATTTCTTTTAAAGTGTATGTGCATATATACACACACACAGAGGCTGGAAGAATATTCCCCAAAATGTTTAAAATCTACCTCATCTTTGAATGGCAGGGTTGTAAGTCATTTTTATTTTCTTCCTTGTGTACATCATTTTTTAAATTCCTAAAAGGAGCATGGATTATTCTCGTAATAAAAAATAAAGTCCAGTTTGGGGAAGGGGAAAGTAAAAAAAAGTAAGAATGCTAAAGAGCACCATGCAGATAGATAGCTGACATTTGACTAAATCCCATATCATCTAACCATTACTTGAGCGATTTTCCTGTTACCCAACTTTTCTCATCTTTAATGAACTGAAGTAAAAGATCCATACAGAGAAAGGAAAAGGATAGTTTGCCTTTATAATTTATTAGGAATCTTGGAGCAAGAACTGGAAAATGTCACGAAATTATCTACCGTATTCTGAAGAACAGTCTCTACACTAACTAAAATGAATTTTCCATGAGCCCCAACACAATAACTATTTAAGCCCAAGTTAAATTATACCTAAACTAGTCTTGAATTTTTAGTTATTTCATATTACATCTCCTGAGGGATTTAAAGCTTAACACAACATCAAAGATCCCCAAAACTAATCAAGTCAGTGACTGCAAAGCTGATGGAACTTACTGGAATTTGGTGTTTCCCCAAAGTTAACTCCACAAGCACAGCAATCTCTTCAGCCAACAACCCACCCAGAGTCGGAGGCATCCACTGTGCCAGGCCCAGAAGGAAGCCACTGATGGGGAAAGGACAGGCCATCCTAGATGGGGCCAACATTCCTTCTGCCTCCCTACCCTGTGGCAATTCAGTGCTCTCATGCAAGAACACAACTAGTCCTCTAAGCAGAGCTGAGATCCCCTGGTCATGGGTGCTTGCTGTCCTTCGTATATCAAATAACAGAGTCCAGTCCAGAGAACATTCCCTGCAGGAGGCAGTCAGTGGAGGGGCCATCAAAGACAGCCAGCCTTGTACTGAATTCCAGCTTAGCCCCTCACTAGCTGTGTGACTATGTGCTTTAGTCTTCTCATCTACCGGATCACATCTATTTCAAAAGAGAATTTGATATAATATAAATAAAGCATAAAGATGCACCTGCTATCAACAATTCCCATTACTAGAGCAGAACATTACTGAGCACCTACAATGGGATCCTCCATTTGTATTGCCAAACTGGAGTGACAGAGAAGACTGTGGTCAGAGGAGAGAACAAAAGCAGCCCATCTACACAGGACCATAACTCTGCTTTAGCCTAAGTGGCACTTGACTCTGACCAAGCAAATGCACTTAAGTCTCACAGGCTGGGGAAATAAATCCCATTACTTCCCTGAAAAAACAGTAGGCAGTCCTCTTCCGGCATTTCTCTAGCATCTCTCCCCAAAATAAACATCCTCTCAAACAGAACAGATACTGTTTTTGATCCACCAAAAACAAAAACCCTTTAAAGCCCGACATCTAATACACATCGAACTCTAGGCCACAGATTACCTGTTGCAGAGGTCAGGTGGAGGCAGCAGGCTCTTTCTCACTTTAGGTCAGGCCCTAACTACATGAAGTCCAATGTTTATTTGCCTGTCTCATCTATCTTGAGCAGTTCATCTGAGAAATTTAAAACATTCCCCACAAGAGAATTGAGGCTTGAGGCTTGAGCAAAGGTTTGAGGCATGAGTTAACCCAAACCATTGGGACAATTCTGATGCATGAGTGGGTTTTTTTCCCTCTATTCAGAATATTTTTTGGAATTTAATTTTAGTTCAAAGAGGGTGAGGAATTGCTTTCTGGCTCTATCACAAACTCTGAACACCGTATACCTTAAAGAACATACTAACATAAGAACGTATTAATAACTTACCTCCATACTGACAGTTGCCAGTGGGGAGTGAGATGGGTGAAAAAGGTAAAAGGAAATAAGAGGTATAACCTTCCAGTTATAAAATAAATAAGCCATGGAGATGTAGTATATTAACACAGGGAACACAGTCAAAAACATTTGCCCTGGACTGGTAGCTCACTTGGTTAGAGCATCATCCCAATGCACCAAAGTTGCAGGTTCAATCCCCGGTTGGGACACATACAAGAATCAGCCAATGAATGCACGAATAAGTGGAACAAATCAATCTCTTTCTCTTTCTCTTTTTCTCTTTCTCTCCCTCTCTCTCTCTCCCACACCCCCTTACCTCTCTGCCCCTTAAATCAATTAAAAATATAAAAAATTATTGTGATAACTGCATGGTGATAGATGGTTACTAGACTCAGTATGGTGATTATATAACAAGGTACATAAATGTTGAATCACTATGTTGTAAACTTGAAACTAAAATAATATTGTATGCCAGTTATACTTTAATTTTAAACAATTTAAGTTTATGATTCCAATTCAGAACAAAACAATAACAACTGTGTGCAAAATCACTACATATCTACACTTATAACTCAAGTAAATAAAAGTCACTCAGTAAAAGAAAAATAACAGGATTAAGTATGCCTCCCATCCTAACTCATAGTCACCAATTTTCTTCTGCATTCATCCTCTACTTCATCAGAAAATTTGCCTCCACTGTTGAAGTAAAGAAAAAGGATAAACAAAATATATTTTAGACTTCACAGCAGAAAGGTAATATGTAAACTCAAATATGTGTTGAATTTCCATTTATTCAACAAATATTCTTTAGGCACCTAGTGTAAACAAAGATCAATAATTTATCATTTCTGGCTTTAAGAGACTCATAGCTTAGTGAAGATTCCAAAACTTATATCTTAGAGAATATACAAGTGATACAAATAAGGTATGGAAAAGGAGCTATGGGAATAATTACCCTGGGGGAAAAGGAAGATAGGAAACATCATCAGGACAGGTTTGTAGAAAAAGCAATGATTCACTCAAATGTCGAAAGTTCACTAGGTGCAGGCTTAACATGAGGCAAAGACATGATGATATGAATGATTATTCTATTTTCAAGAAAAAGAGGGTGTGATATGCCTAGCGCATAGGGTGCTGTGCAGTAGTCTTAAGTAGAAGGTGAGGAGCGGAACAGACAGCAAGGGTAAATCTCTGGAGATCTTATATGCCGTTCTGAGGACTCTGGCCTTTGTCCAGTAGACAATGAATTGCCAAGGAGAGCTTTTAAGTATATTTGGTTACATACTGTTTTATAAGGACTGTGCTAGTTCAGTTTATACATGCTATACTAATTCTTACCACATTCCTAGTAGGATTAGACTGAGTCACATTTGAATTTAAAGAAAACCATTCTCCCATTTCCAGTTCCCTGAAGCTGGGTTGGGAGAGAAACTAAAAGGACACAGGTCTGGGAGCAGAGAAGTGAGGACACTGAATGTAAATATCCAGACATAAACTCCTAGGGGTACACTAAACCTATCACAGTGACAATGGAGTGGAGACCACAACAGTCTACACAGGTTTTGGAAGGAAGATTGCCAAGATGACCCCGCCCCCGCAGCAGCACCCCTTGGTTTCTGCCTTACAGGGGAAAGCCCCTCCCCCAGGGACCACACCATCACCTTGGGTAGGAAGAGGCCCACCGAGCAATGGTTCTCCTGGCCACCTGAGAGCAGTCCCGAGGAGGCCTTTATACTCCAGCTGGCCATTAGGACAGGCCCGAGAGCTACAGAAACTCTGAGGAGGCTTTTGCTCACCCTTGGCCACCAAGTCAACAAGAGCTGCCACAAGGTCTTCACCTGGCTTCCTCCAAGACACAGCAGACAAGTTCTAGCATGCCTCACAATCCTCTTTACCTCAGTTCTCAGAAGAAACCCAATCTGCCCCATTTCTCGCCTTCTCAGCCCTGCCCCCTGCCCATTCTGTCCCCAGAAACTCAATATCTACCCTCCACAAACTCCATATTGTTCTCTTCTCTGAATGTTCCTTTCATTGGGCAAAACCTGAAAACAGGGAGAAAGCAAGGTTTAACCTGAATTTTGAAGACTAGAGGCTATTAACACTGTTTTTCCAGCATTCCATCAAGGGAAGTTTGTTTATCCACTCACATTTAAGTCAGATGTTCAGCCAGTAAAAATAGGGATGGTTGTACCAGTTGCTAAAATATCAACATGTCTCTGAACCAGATGGTAAGTATCCCTTTCCTGAGACCGTCCTATGATCCAGTGACTAAAGAGTTAATGCCCAGCTTCACAAAAGGCACCCAGCACCCTGCTCCAGACTAAAAGCTTGCATCTGTGATTCCTGTTCCACGTGAGCTGTCAATACTTTGAGTAACACCCTAGCTCCTGTCCCAAAAATCCCCCAGCCTGGAGATAGGTCAAGTGTCTCTCCTTTTACCTTCTAATTTCTCCTCTATCCCCTTTCAAAAATATTACCTGTTTTGAAGTTCATGTCATTAGACTTTACCATCCATTATCCCATCTTGCTGTCATCTATTCATACTGCTGTTTGCCCTCATTCACTGATGACCTGGGCACCTGATGGTTCCCCTTTCCAAATGTGTACCTCTGTTCATTCTTGCTGTCTTCTACATTCCCATGGAGCCTCAGTTCCTAAACCACCTCACCTCTGATGATCTTCTCTTTGACCCTGCCTCAGCCACCCACTCTCATTGTTATAACCTCTGATTTCATATCTCAATTACTTGCACCAGCTCTGAGACTTCAAGCATTGCACACTGTGAACACCACCTTCTTTTTTTCCAGATCGTCTATTCTGGTATTTCTATTCCAGCATCTTCTTGCCAGCATCTGCTTTCCAATCCACTGACCCTGCCATTACTTTCCCTATTAGTTACACCCTCATTTTCATTTCTTCCCAGTTTACAGTCAAGATCCATCCTTGTAATCTCTCCTTTGTAAGTACCCTTAAGTCCCATGGTCCTCTTCTCTTCCTGTTTTCTCAATCACCTGGATAATCCTCAAATTAAGCCCAACCACTTGTCCGCTCCAAGCCCCCACCTGAATAAATGCTTGGAGAAGAACACAAAACCACAACTAGCCTCAATTCAAATTCATGGCTGCAAATCTCTAATTGGCATTTCCCAGGGATGTTTCAAAGTAGCCATTTCAAATCTTTTTTCCCAAACCTGCTTCACCCCTCCCTACCCCAAAATTTCCACACTTCCTTGGTAGATAAAACTCCATCATCCCAACTCCCAGACTATGTATGACCTTTCAGCATCTACCTATTCTCTCTGTACTCCTCCTTTTTACTACGAATGTAACCACCAACCTCTCCAGTTGTGCCCTGGATCTCCTCACTTTCTTGCTCGTTAAGAATCGTACTCCAACATTTATACATTGCTATCTCTCCTGTCTTCAACAGTTTTTCCTCACTCCTTAATCATCCTATCATTTCTTCTCTACTTAAGCTCATGTATTACTCTCTGGTTCTTAGAAACTCTCTCTCTTAACCAATACTTCCTACCAAGAACTTTTCCATTTCGGTGGTTCTCTTCTCAACAAAATTTCTTTAAGGAGCTGTCTGTAAGCACTGTCTCTGTTTCCACAATTCAGTCTAATAACTTTTTATCCCATTTTCTACTTAAACTGTATATGTTGGGTCGTAAAAATCACAAATGGCCTCCTTTCACCAAATGCAATCTCTACAACTAACACAACTCCTCTTAAAAATATTTGAACTCAACTTCAGGGATATCAGGGATACCACCTCTCCTGATTTCCTTCCTATCCCACTGGCAACTCCTCCTCTTCTAAATAATTCAATGTTCCTAATGGCCCCCTCTCCTATCTATACATTCTCTATGGTTAAGTCCATCCAGTATCAAAAGCAACCTATATGCAAATAACACCTAACTCTGTATCTTCAGCCAAAACCCCTCATACAACCTCCAAATTCCACTAATCCAATTGCCTGACATCTTCAAAGAAATTTCCAATAAGCGCCTCCACCCTAACACAATCCAAAACAGAATATTTTATCTCCCATCAAGCTCTCCCAATTCTCCTTTTCTCAGTTTATGGTCCAGTTCCTCAGGAAGGAAATAAAAACTTTTGTCTAGACCCTTGTTTCCTCTCTCCATATAAATTAATTTGTCAGCAGGTTCTGTCAACTAACTCTACCTCAAAAACATATCCTAAATCCATCCACTTCTTTCCATCTTTAACACAATGCTTGTCCATACAACTAGGTTTTCTTGGTTGGGCAACTAAAATGGACTCTTAACTGAAATCCTCTTTCCTACCTTCCCTCTGCCACCTACCCTATGCCAGTCTACTTTTAGCAACCAGAGCAGTCTTTGATAGGATGCATTCTGAATGGGGGCAGTAATACCCATAGGGGACAGAATTGGTTCTTGGTGGGGAGGGTATCATATATAACAATGATCTGTTGTTTTTCAAAGCTCAACTCTACCCAACAAAATCTTAATCTTTAATATTTAAGGTATATTCTCCCGCTAGGGAGAAATTAATTTAAATTCTGAATTAATTGATTTCAATTTCATTTTCCTTTTTAAGAAAACATGAGAAAAAAAAAGTTGAGAGAGACAGTTTCATAGCAAAACCACAGCATTCCATTTAGTGGCACATAATCATCCAATGGCTTATATAACTGTAGAATGAAATCTAAATGCCCTATCCTGTCTTTTAAGAACTTTTAAGTTCTGCAGGATCTGGCCCTTGCCTACTTTTTAAAGATTCTCTTGTACCCAAAAGAAAGATATCTACATCATAAACCCTAGCACCTGTGAATGTTATCTTATATAACAAAGTAAACAAACAAAAAAGATTGTGCAGATGTGATTAAATAAAGGATCTTGAGATGGAGAGCTTACCCTGAACTTCCAGGATGGAACCCAAATGCAATCACAGACATCATTACAAGAGTGAAGCCAAAGATTTGACACACACAGAAGAGGAGAAGGCATTGTGACTAGAGAGGCAAAGATTGGAGTAATGTAGCCACAAGCTAATAAATGCTGGCAGCCACCAGCAGCTGGGAGAAGCAAGGAACAGATTTTCCCCTAGAGCTTCAGAAGAGAGCACAGACTGCCAACACTTTGATTTCTGGCCAGTGATCCTGATTTTGCAATTCTGGCCCCTGAACTATGAGAAAACAAATGTCTGTTGTTTTAAGCCACCAATTTGTTACAGCAGCCACAGGAAATTAATACAAACATCTCTTACTCTCGCTCACAAAGTTCCAGGTTTATTTACCTTCTTCTGCCTATCAAATTCATCAGGAATACAATTAACGTCTTGCCACCAGCTGTCTTCTCTGCCTAGAATGCTCTGCTCATCTTTGCACAGCTACCTTCTTTCGGTCATTCAGGATACAGCTCCAATGTCAGCTCCTTGGACAAGCCTTCCCAAACCGACTGAATCCAAAATAATCCCATAGCTATCATCATCTGATATGCCTCTTCTTTGTGTAATCATTGTTATTTCTTCCCCAACACTCATAATGTAAACTCTAAAAGAGCAGACAGCATATCTCTTTTGTATATCACTAAAATCTTAATTTGTAGAAAAATGCCTGGCACATAATTAGGTGATTGATAAACTTAACAAATGAATGCATGACATAGGTGGGAAAAAATATGGCGGTGTTCTTCAGTTTTTGAGGAGAGACAACATTTGGAGAGCACGGAGAGACGGTGAGTCCTGTCTTGACTGTGGGACATCCAAGTAGAAACGTCCACTGAGTCTGAACTCAAGGAAGAGCTCTGGTTAGTGATGTTGGCTTGAGAATCAACTCAACTCAACTGAGATGTGATACAGTCGATAAATTTGATGGTGCAGACAGCATCGACAAATCAGAAGACAGTGGATTGAGGAACAGACCCTGGGAACTCCAATATTGTTGGGAAATGTTCTGTCTGGTTTCAGGAACTATAGCCTCACCAACAAATCAGAGTCTAGTGTCCCACCTCACAATATCAAGGAGAAGAACCTTCAAAAACATCCATAAGGAGTAGTTCAAAAGAAAACCAAAGAATCACAGTAGCCTAGTGAAAGTTCAATTTCACAAAGTATGAGCAACAAAGTATGAGCAACATCACAGAAATTTCAAGTAATAAGGCCCCACTGATTTGCCAGTCAGAAGGACACCAATAATCACAATAAGAACAGATTCATGTAAGGTAGAAGCCAAATTTCCAGAAGTGGTATAGTAAATGGAAGGTGCAGAAGCACAAAAGCAACGTAAAATATACTTTCAGAAAGCGTAGCTTGAAAGAAAGGAGGATGTGAGCATGTAATAAGAATGGAGTGCAGGGTGGAGGAACAGGTCTGGTTTTCAGTATGGTTTGTTTTTATGACGGAAGAATCTTGAGCATTCTTTTAAATATTAAAAATGCAAGTGAACACAGAGAAATTTCATGGAGTAAGCTCTCTGATGGTATGGGAAATACTGAGGAAAGCATCAACTTTGGATAACTCTACCTCAACATTGGCAGTAATTGGTGGAGTTGGTAGACTTGGAAACATGGAAGACATGGAGAGAAAATATTAAAAGTTGACATATCTGTGTTTTCTCAGTATAATAGGATGCAAGAACACTGTGAAGGGGATAGATCATTCTTCACTGGAAAACCAATATTCTCATCTTCCTGGGCCCCCAGCTGGAGTACATTTGCCCATTTCCCTTTGCTAATAAGCGTGTCTGTACACCTGATTTCTGGCCAATGGTAAGTGGAACTACTACATTAATTTCAAGACTAAGCATTCAGAAAGTGGATATGCTTCTTCTCTTTCACCTTTCCTCTAGCTGGATGAAGTTGGAAATAAAGTTCTAGGGCAGTGATTTGCAACTGGTATGCCACAAGTATTTTTAAAACATGTCCTACTTGACTATTTTGACCTCTTTTCCTTTAGATTGTCAAATTAAGAAATGGCAACAGCCGACACAATAGCCATCTGGTGTGAATGAATCAAAATTATTCCTAATTTTTGTCTGATCATCAAAAAATATATTTTTGTGTGTGCCACAGAATTTTGATAATTAGTTTACGTGTGCCATGAGATGAAAAAGGTTAAAAATAGCTGCTCTGAGGGATGGCAGAGTCACAAATAAAAGATTCCAGGATGCCTGAATCATCCAGTGGAAGAAAGCCATTCACCACCAACCAAGACGTGATCTGTTGTGTTTGTGCTTTAATCTATTTTCATGTCTTTCTGTTATGACAGTTTAGTTTGTTCTAAGCACTATCAATTACCTTCTGGTTTAAAAAAAAAAAAATGCACAGGTAGGGTAAAAAGGTCAAAGAAAATACTAAAGATTCGGAAAAACTACGGCAAGAAACGGAAAAAGACGCTGTCTAGGAACAGGTGCAAGAACTGCCTCAGGACTGCGGGTGGAGAACATAAATTTGTATGTACTGCCAATTGGCATGGTCGGGTTCATTTTCCCAATATCTTTCATAAACCCAGGTATACAAGTGCAAAAAGCAGATTGATATCAAGCTGTGGATTGTTTCCATATCTTTTAACACTAAACAGGATTTTAACAATGTCATGGACTCCTGGAAGTCATATCAAAGGGAATGTTGTTTTAGGTGGGCATACTGTGCTATGCATTCAATGTTTGAACAAAAGGGTAAAGTATTAGAAACTGTTGAACCAAAGGGTAAAGTATTAACACTTCGAAAGTCGAAGTGTTAAAAGGCACAATCCAATGAGTTCAGGAATGGAATCCAAAGTAGCAAAATGCAAGGAACACATGACAGATAAATGAGTATGATTCTCTCATGATTCTATTTCTTTACACAGTTTTCAAGGGATTTGACAGATAAAAATGATGTGCACAAAGTGCTTAGTACAGTGCCCAGAATACGGTGATTGCTTAATAAATGATATTTATGACTATTTATTATAAATAATAAAAAGTTAGAGTTGGGTTAGCTCTCTACCCCCTTCCTATTTTAAAATTCTGAGAATCTATATTTTTTAGATATATATAGCAGTATTTAATGGTCAGCTAGGGTGGGGTAAAGTGGCTAATGCTAGCAAATATTAATGAAAGAAAGAAGTAAAAATATACTTGCTATGACTGATCCTATGCACATAAGCCAGGAGGGAGATCAAGGAACACAACATCTTCCAGGGGTAAATGCTACATCTAGAGAGACTGAGAGGAGCAAACTCAGGGAAGAAAGAAGGAAAGCTACGGTTTAGCAGTGAACAGAACCCACTGGCAAAGACTACCTTCCCCTTAGTCAGTACAGAGTAATAAAACACTCCGTGCTCTTTTATGGGCTTTTTAATTCCAAGCAGTCCAACCACCTCATTTTACAGAGGAAGAAAGTGAATATTTCAGAGACTGACACTTAGGTGGCTATGACATCACTTCAGGGATGCAGAAAAGCAAACACTGCTCCCCAAAACTCTTCTCCCTAGCCTGCATAAATCTCCAAGGTTTTATCCCCTTAGAATCCAGAAACTTTTGACAAGGTGGCAAGTTATATTTATCAGTCATCTTGTTATGAATTTATTTTCTAGATTCTTTCTTAGGAGACTGGATTAAGTGGACAGGTGGGGAAGAATGGAGAAATGAGAGAAGCAAGGGAGCCAAAGAGCTCTGCCAAAGGTGGCTGACAAAGGAGAGCTCTCACAGTACTGTAGGACCTCATTTGTACATTCCTCCACTGATTTTCAGGAATTGCTTTTATAACTTTGGTTCAAATGCAGTTTTCCTACCCTAAAAGAAATCCTTTAGATATCAAAACTTCCAAATGTGTAGGGTGAAAGGGGAGGTCTGAAAAAGATAAAGTATCCAGTTTAACTGTTTATCTGGGATGCACCTGCCTACGTGTTACCTAATGTGTAATCACATCCAACGCATTTCTATGACTTATTTCTTGAGTAATTAAGTGATGAGTGAATTATGAGACAATCATTCATTCAACAACTATTTATTCAGTGTCCCCCACATGCAATACACATGGGTTGGGCATGTGAGGTGTACAAGATTATGTAAGATTCAGCCTTTGTTCTGCATGATATTCTGCAGGAAATGATGTACATTTAATTATCATACACAGAAGCAAATGAAAGACTTGTGAGTGGCATAAAAAAGAGTAGTTGAAGGGCTTAGAAAATGTACATACTCACTGCAGCATTATTTACAATAGCCAAAATGTAAATGCAACCGAAGTGTCCATTGATATAAGTGGATAAAGATCTAGTATGTATTTACAATGGAATGTTATTCAGCCATAAAAAGAATAAAATAAAATCTTGCTATTTGCACAATAGAGATGGACCTAATGGGTATTATACTCAGTGAAATAAGGTGGACAGAGAAAGACAAATACTACATGATTTCACTTTAATGTGGAATCTAAAAAAAGCAAGCAAACAAAATAAAAACAGACTCATAAAAACTGAGAACAATCTGATGGTGGTCAGAGGGGAGGGGCGCAGGGGGATGGGTAGAACAGGTGAAGGGGACTACAGTCAATAATACTGTGATAACTTTGCATGGTGACTTTATTACTAGACTTAATTTGGTGAGCACATTTTAAGGTATATATAAATGCCAAATCACTACATTGTACACTTAAAGCTAATATGCCGACTACACTTAAACTTCTTAAAAAATAGAAGTGAAGACCAAAAAAAGAAAAAAAATGTACATAACACTTCTGACTGTGGCTGTGAGGTAAAGCATCATGAAACCAGCAGCCAGGGGTCAGAACATTTAATGATTGGTAGGATTTCAAAATGGTAAAGTAAGAGGAAGAGTATTAGCATAGGATCAGTAGTTTAAGAATAATATAGATTAAGGGAATTCCAAGTGGTCCATATTGGCTGGATCGCAAGGAAGGGAAGAAACTTAAACTTGGGAAAGACTGGAGAAGTCCATAAATTCCAAGACAAATATGTAGAACTTGATCCATTAGGACAGACTGAGCTGCAGTAGGGTGAAACAGAGAGTGATATGATCAAAGCAGTTTTGTCATTACCACAATGAAACAAAACATCCTTTCTTTATTGCATTTAAATAAGGAAAATGACCTTTGAGAACCTGGTACTCTGAGCTGCAGCATTTTTACCACTTTTCAAATACATTTAGAAGATTACTGTATATTAATGAAAAATGATGACATAAAATCTTAACCAAAATTTTCCTAAAATATTTACCTTGAACATATCCTTCTGTTCCTACTGTGTATAACCACTGGCCTGAGAGGTCACTGTCAGATAGTAGGTAGTAATTAGGCTTTCTAAGCTATGTCAACAAGTCATGTTCAGAGGTCATTTCATTTGACCACAGCAGCTTCTAGAAATTTCATTTTCAGAAAACAGTCTCTCTTTAGTTTATTGGGTTTGTTTTCTCCTTTATATTAAACTCTTTCACAGAATATAAGTAGGTGATCAAATATGAGATTCCACGGAGGACATGTCACTATTTTAAAAATACGAGGCTTTCCCTGGTTGGTGTGGCTCAGTTGGTTGGGCACTGGCTCACAAACAGAAAGGCCGATGGCTCAGTTCCTGGTCAGGGAACGTACCAAGGTTGTAGGTTTGGTCCCTGGTGGGGGTGCCTGCAAAAGGCAACCTATTGATGTTTCTCTCTCACATTGATGGTCCTCTCCCTCTCTCTCCCCTTCCCTTCCTTCTCTCTAAAATCAGTGAACATATCCTAAGATGAGAATAAAAATATGTGTGTGTGTGTGCGCGCACACTTAAAAAATCTATATTAAGTAGTAACTGTTCAAAAAATACCCACACATTAATGGGATCTATTAAAAACTAAATCACATCAGTATTAATTTCAATTTGCCTGAATGATTAAAAGACATCCTCAAATAGTTTTAAAGTTTTGTTAATACATACGTCATGACAAATTTGTAGTTAAGTGGGAAATATTTTCTATTAACTAATTTTTCCCACTAATTTTAATGAATTAATAGGACCAAAGCTTGGCCTGATTAAATTCAGAAACCATGTTTTGTCCACTGCATAAATCAAAACTCTGATTTTGAAAGAACCAACATAAAATTTTCAGCTGAAAAATGGGAAACAGGAGCACAAATATGATATAGGAAGAAATAGTTAAACCAAGGAACCAGTGAGAACCTCCAAAAAAACCAAAATCCTGGGAAACAAGAAAGAAAAAGTCATGGTCACATTTATGTCAGGACACAAAATTAGAGTTCTGGACGAACTGACCACAAGAATTATCTAATCATCCTCACATATTTAAACCAGCAGCTCCTCGAGTTTCTTTTTCCTTAAAAGTTCCTGAGATCAATTCCTAGTCAGATAACAGGTCTCTTCTAAAGCTGTTAGAGATTTCCTGGCTTACAGCCACCTTAGTCCTTGTCTTTCTCACTTGAAGTTGAATCTGATCATCTCTACCTTCTACATTTCTTTCCCCCATCATGTCAATAATTCTAAACAAGGAAATACAAAACATACCTTTTATTAGTTTCTTCTTCCTGTATGGCACAATTTCCAAGTTCTCCTATTACCTCAAAGATGAGGAAGCCTGATGGAGTTAGTATCTAAGTATTATGATGAACATCGAAAACCACTTTGATAATACTTTCTTAGTTTAGTTCCATTCAGTCCTTCCGTATCTCCCAAAATAATCCTGAAATTAGCTAGTTGTGGAGGTTCCAAACCTAATGACTAGTAATTTTCCCCTGAAACTTCAAGTGAAACTATATCCCATTGTACACAATTGAATAGAATGACGGGACGTCTGACACATTTTTACGCAAGTAAAATGTTAAAAGTGGCAACTCCAGTCCTGGGCTTTGAAACTTCACAGACATAGTGAGAAGTATTATTTACTACACATACAGATTTTTACCATAGGTTTCTAATATACTTTCCCATAGAAAGTTAATTTTTGAAAGTAAATAATTGTGTTGGCTTTTTACTACACTGGAGTACAAAACAGAAAACATTCTTGAAACAAATATGATCTTCTTTTGCTATAATCTTCAGGAAACTTTAAGCCTCCTTGTTGCTGAACTGATACTCTCTTCACCACAAAACTGTCTCCAGTACTTGAGCCCATTTTAACATCTCCCTGTTGTAACCGCAAGAGTGAAGAGCCAACATTCTAGCACTGGGTATATGATTATGCAAGATCTTTTGTTAGTCTCTAATTGTTTTACATCTATATGTTTTACCTTGTTAAACAAATTCGAAGTTCTCAAAAGTAGGATAACCATACATTTTCTTTAACTAGCACTTGTTCTATATAATGCTGCACAAGCCCACAGAAAACTTCATTTAAGAAGCCCAGTACGTGTTACATACATTTGATTTCTAATATTCTTTCTGAAGTGATGTTTCTGTACTTAGGACAACCTAGTGAATCCGGGGACTGGCGAAAGCAGAAAGAATCACGTTTTAGAAAAGCTAAGCATACACAACACCATGTTAAAAATAATAATAATAGAGAAGAAATTAGGTAATGACCTAGAAATTACGTCCCTTCTCTAACAACCATAGTTGTCACTACCTACCTTCCCCACCCCTAGCTGCCAATCATACACACCAAATTAAAAAGGAGAAAGCCTGGGTAATTCATGCACAACATGCAAGGCTAAATTATCTAGCTAACTCTATTCTTTGCCCAAATCTTCTCTTTATAAATGTAAAAATAAGAAATATAAGAAGGAAGGAAGCTAATATTTTTCCACATCTTGCCAAGGATATAATTGAGGCTGTGAGTTTAAATAGGTTACCTAAGGTCAAAGTCTTTGGTTTTCTTCCTCCCACTACACTCAGCTAGAGTTTGTCCTACAATTTAGTCACTCATTGAGAAAACATTTACTGAGCACTTATTACATGCTAGTCAACCCTCTAGGCATTAGAATTACAAAAGTGTGTGAGGCTGACCAAGTCCCCTCACAGACCTAACATGCAAGTGACAAAAGACAGAAAACAAATTACAAAACTGGATAATTTTGGACTTACAAGAGTTCACCAATATGATTTTTGTACAATGGTAGTCAAATTTTTTAAACTATCCATGAGATTAAATAGTCGCAAAAACTAAACGCAAAGGATGGGTGTAAAACCCACTGACAATTGGTATCATTGTGGCCCTACTGGCAATTAGTAAGCCAAGCCATTGAGTCTTTTAATAAATCAGAGGGAGAGCCCTGGCCAGTGTCACTCAGTGGATTGAGTGCCAGCCTAAGAACCAAAACGTCCCCAGTTCAGTTCCCAGTCATGGCACATGCTTGGGTCGCGGACCAGATTCCCAGCTGGGAAAGTGCAAGAGGCAACCGATCAATGTATCTCTAACACGTCAATGTTTCTCTCCCTCTTTCTTCCTCCCTTCCCCTCTCTCTAAAAATATATAAATAAAATCTTAAAAAATAAAAAAATTATCAATCAGAGGGAGAGTAAAGGAAGCACAGCTCTAATAATACTCAGAATTTCTTTATAAAATAAAGGGACTAAGTTAGGGATCAGAATGAACAGCTCTACCAGTGTTGGTTCTCAAACCCAAAATTCCACCTTTTATCCATTATTCACTAAGGAACTGGAAAATTATTTGAAGACTTGATTTGTAAAATCAAAGGAGTGTTATAAGTTGACATATGCCCCTGTGAGAAACACATCATAAGGTGCCCCAGGCTATACATGGTATCCATTGGGCAAAGGCATCCAGCTCTCAGCAGATGGCCAGCAAAAACGGTAGGACTCAGAGCCTAGAGCACTCAATAGCTACCAGGAAGTGCTTGGCCCCAGCTGGGCAGTTACCATTACCCTCTGCACTCCAAAAAGAACCTTCACATCTCTTAAACTTGCAACATATGCAAAATTCTAACTGCTCGGTTTTACACAATAAAAACGCCTTGTAACTTACTCTTCCTTCCCTCATCTAGTTGTACAAATGTAAATTGACTAAATTAGCTGTTAGCTAGTTCTATAGCTGCCTCTTGTGATATTTATGTGTTGTGTAATTTGGGTTGGCCCGTGCCACGAAGACTGTAAGAATCTGTGTTTCAAAATTACTTTGGAACTCCTATGGAAGGCTGCTGGAGAACGAATGGCCCTCTGCATGAGGTGGAAGGCAGTCTAGAGACCAGCTGCTAAGCACTTCATTCACAGGCTATACCTTCCTGCCAACGCATTCTTTGCAAATCTCTTTTTAGCTCGGTAGAAGCTACTACTTGGGGAGTGGAGGCTGTTTCAAGTTCATGAGTGTACGCCTTCCACTTCCTCCTAAACTGTCAACCTCCAGCACCTACGGACCTCTAAGAAGCCTCAGCGCCCTTCTAGACTTTTTCCCTATCTTGCTTCCTAAGGGAGCGTCGATCTTGACCAGACGAGCGACATCCACAGCCAAAAGTTTGCGGTAAACTTTCAGTAAGATATCAACCCTCCCCCTAAAAGTCCTGCCACTTAACTAAAGAGGCGAATGTATTACTACACCCCACCGCCCCCGCAAATGTAAAAGGCTAAACCCTAGATAAGAATGGATCCACCTTCTGTTGTTCGGGAAAAATTCTAAAGCTTTCTCCAGATTCCCGCCACCACCCACCCCAATACTGGAGTCAAAGAGGACTGGCCAGGATCTGAAAGGGATCTCTACAACCCTGGGGGCGGAGGAACGGGGGTCTCCCAGGAAGCACACACCTGAGACTAATCCTGTGGCGCGAGGGCAGAGAGGGCTGGACCACCTGGTTCCTCCGGCCGGGGCGGAGTCGGTCTCCCTCGGAATCAGAGCCTCGGCCCTAGGACTCGCGGCGAGGTGCGCGTGGATGTCACTGCCGGGCAGGCTGAGCCAGTGTAACCCTACACGCCCGGCGCCACCGCGCCCCCTCCCGCCTGGCAACTTCCTTCTCTTGCTCCTGCTCCTCCTCCCCCCGCCCCCGAGGGTTGGCCTGGGTGGTGCGGCCGCCACTCCAGCTCGTTGGGGCCCAGGAACCTCCGGCCCAGCAGGGAAACGCGGAAGTGGAGGCGGGAGCTGGGACGTGGGGGGAAGGGAGCGTTGCGAACCAGCGTGCGGCGAGCTAGCAAGGTCTCTGCCGCCCAATGAACGTCACTGGACGGGGACGCGAGGCTCGCCGGGTGGGGTCGCGGCGCCGCGGCTGCGTTGGCCCTCGCCGCAAGCGGCGGTTCCTGCCCTGCGCCCTCGCTGTGACCGACTCCAGACCCTCCGCCCCGCCTTGCCAGTCAGCTGCCAGCCAGGAAAGCCTCGGCTGGGTTAGGCCCAGGGAAGATGGTGGTGTCCTATTGCCTCTGTCCACCTCTTTCGAGACGCCCTCGCCACCTGCCTGGGAAAGAAGACACTCGTCCACTTGCTCGCCGGCAGGGTTGTCTTACCTGATTTCTCGTTACCGGCCCACGAATCTGGCTCCCCCCTGCTCTGTAGGCAGGCTTCGTTGGGCCTAGAAACGCGTCTGGGAAGCGGGCGAACCCCTGGGACCCCGCCGTCACAGTTCTGAGCCCTTGCACAGGCTCCCCCCGCGCGCTCTGGAGGCGCGCGTGGCCTCCTGACTCCTTGCCTGTAATGTCAGCCTAGGGAGGACCCGCAGGGAAGACCAAGCCCAAGCGCGAGGTTGGGGGTGGGGGGGAGGGAGATGCTGGGCAAGGGCTCCTCAGGCCCAGCCTCGAACAGGTTGGGGGAGGAACAGGTGGGGGAAGACCGTGAGCCCCGCAGTTGAGCCGCAGGCTTCCCGGTTGCACCCCCACCCCCAAAACCAGCCCTGCCCACTGAGCATGCCCAGCTCACTTACTGGAACTACAAATGTTAGGGCAGATAAGGTGGACTCACAGAGGGTGCAGATGGGGTTCAAATGGACCCCATTTCTGTAAGACCTTTCCTTCGAAGACCTCTGGGCGCTTTACAAATATCATTTGTTGGAAAATACCCAGGGGAGGTTTGGAAAGGCCTTCCAGAGAAAGGCAGCCAAATTTGGTTGAACAAAAATCGCAGTGGTGAGGTTTTCCAATTATTTATTAAGTCACGTATTCATTTATTTAAATACCACGTAATTATCAAAACTGACTCAGAGGAGTGTGTAGACTCATTGGGTACCAAATTCAGTAACTTAGGAAACCAGCCTATCCAGTGGATAGCGTATCTGGTGCAACAGTGGTTGTCAGCCCTGGCTACTAAAGGGGTACAGAACAGGACTCACCAAGATGTGCTACTTTGGCATGTGGCTTATTTGGAGCTGAGACAATAATGATCCTGTGGGGGGCTCTGGAGAAACTTTTACATCTCCCTTAAATAATCTAAAGTGGGGGCCTTGCAGATAATAAGAGCGACTTACAAGAAATCACTTTTTATGACATCTATACGGCATTGCGAACTCCTAATTACTAACCGTCTGCTCTTCTTACGTGCCTGCAAATGACCTTCCTCCCCTCAGGAGCCCCAAGAGCCTGATGTCATTTTAGCTCCGAATGCCATAACCTCATGTTCCCTTTCTGTCTCTGAACCTCTCTTGAATGTGAGATTCCCATTGGTACTTGTGTAATTACATTTGATTATTTTTCTCTTATTAACGTCTCTTGTCCATTTGCTTATTAGACCTGTCTGAAGAACCTAGAAGGGTAGTTTGTTCCTCTTCCTAAATACACATGAGAATGGGGGTGGAGGTGTAATATGACCAATGCAAGTTCTCATCCCCACAACAATTGAATGGGTCTGTGGATGGAACCTGGAAATCCTTATATTTTAAAACTATGGTTCTCAAAGGGGAACTTTGGGGGCCAGCAGCCAGAAGTGTCACCTCAGAACTTAATAAATGCAAATTTGGCTTCACCCCATGAACAGATTCTTAAAATCTGGGGCCTTTCTATCTGTTTTAACAAGCCTTTATGGTGATTCTGCTGCTCACAAAACCTTGAGAAATGCTGTTTAAAATCTTTCCCAGGTGATTCTAAAGAGCAGCCAGTGTTGAGAACCAAGGTAATAGACCAATGCTTTTATTTTTTTTTTCCAAGCCCCAAACATTTGTCTAGAAGACCAACATTTTACACAGAAAGTAATCTAGTTGAACTGAGATGCCAGTCCTGGATTTCTTTCCCCTAATACAGCCAGAAGAGTTCAGCACTTGGAAAATGGAGATCATCTGTTACTCACTTTTGTACTCTGGCACCTAGCCTACTGCCTATATAGCATAATGATGTTCGATAAGTGTTTATTGATTTGAAATGAATGCTTAGGTGAACAATTTGCTCCCAGAACTCTTATGTCTACTGTGTTATTTTCCCCACAAGTCCTGGTCACCTTGCCAATTAAAAAGCCAATAGAGATTCTCATCTATAGTTCTCATCAACAGCCCATGACCATCTGTGATGGTCCAACCTAAGTCAGACTGATGGAATAGGACGTGGAAGGAGACAGAGAATTTAGAAAAGGTGAAAAAAGTCAAAAGCATTGGACAAGATTTCTTGTACTAAAACTGGAGCCCAAAACAACCAAAGGAAAGCATAAGGTCACAAGAAATCCAGGGGAATTCAGGAAAGGCACCAAAGGCAAAAGCTGTATTTGGGAGAGGTTGGAAAGGGGAGATAAGGAAGCTTAACATGATCAGCCTCTGTATCTTCATTTTCTATACAACACCACCTGCCCTCTGCATGTTCCCATCCTCCATACACACACCTAACTTCAGCTACAGCTCTGGAAAAAAAAAAAATTAGAAAGTGTTATAAAATAGTTACTTCCATTTACTCCATGAAAATATAGCTTACATAATTATTCACCAGAAATTAGGCACCCATTTTTGCTTAAGGCAAAAATCGTTTTTAAAAATTTGATAATTTTTAAAGGTAAAAACTAATTTCAAAATACAAAGGTTTATGATACCTCTGTTTTATGACCCACAGAAACTTAGGAAATCAAAAACTATTCCCTATTTCATCAGTATTTTCTAGAGGGAAAAAATATAAAAATAAATTTTTCCTTTTAGTCTCATACATAATACTTTACAATTTAGGATACTCTTGCCCAGGACGGGTGGGTCAATTTGTTGGCTCATCATCCTGTACGCCAAAAGGTTGGGGGTTTGATCGCTGGTCAGGGCACATACAGGAAGCAACCGATCCGTGTATCCCTCTCACATCAATGTTTCTCTCTGTCTCTCAAAGCAATAAACATATACTTGGGTGAAGATTAAAGAAAATTATAAAAAATATTTAGGATACTGTTTATGAGTGGCTAAAGTAGCCTCTGCCTCTCAATCTCTGTCCTGGTGTCTTGCGTATTACGAAAAGAATGCCACTGAGCTTGGTTACCGTTCGGGTTATCTAACAGCAGCATAATTTCCCATATACCTAAGCAATTTCTTTTGATTATTAAGATAATTGTGTGGGAAGAAGAGGAGTAATTATTAATTTTGAAACTACAGCATTATGTATTATACTAGATCCACAAACAACATTTTTAAAAAACCTTTCCTATACACACACATACACACACTCACTTGCTACAGCTTCTTTTCGCTCATGGAATTAAAACAAAACCAAACAAATAAAAAGGATGAGAACTGAAAACATGACAAACTGAGTGAGGGTGTAGGAGGGGAAGCACTTACCATAACCCCAATTTAAAAACATGAAGTAATTACTTCAGCAGAACCAGGGAGTTAAAGTTTTAAGTGTTTCTCCTTGTCATCACAGGAATGACTCAGCATTTGGAATAAAACTATGTTTACTGTCTTTCAGGTTGAGGGTGTCAAATAACTTCGGTGCCACCTAAATCTTTTCTGGTGTACCTAAGAAAACTTCAGGACAGTCATGGGTTTTCAGTCTCACATGGCCATCAAAATCTCAAAGGATTCTTCTTTCTATTCTATCCAAAGCCTACGTTTGCCCACAGTAAATTTATTTTGCTTTTGCAGTGTAGTCAAGTGAATTTAGGTTATCTTCCCTATCCTAGAATAACTAAACTAGTGAGGATGTACTCCTTTACCAAGCCTGGAGAGTATGCTACCTCCTGCTAAGATATTTGAAACCCAACTACCGGGGGTTAACTTTCACCATCATGGGAGAACCTTCTACTGGGGATTCTACCAAGCACCTTTTTGACCATCCATCCACCACATGCCAAGGGCCAGTTGTTTCAGTCCCTGTCCATTTCTAGAGAGTCAATGTAAGAACATCCAAACTTATAAAATTTTTCTATAAAAATGTATTTGAGCCAAATGGGGGATATACCTGGAAGTAGGATCTAAACAGACTAAGAGAATGCTTCTTCGGCAGTTTGCAACTTCTCACGTGCATTTGAAATTAAGGAGGGAGCATAAAAAAGAAGACATGAAGGTAGAAGAAAGCAAGGCAGATTTGGAGTACAGGATATTTAGCAAGATTGTGTGCTCTTTTGAGGGTGGTTTTACTTGGGTGTGAAAAGAGGCATTTCAACTGTGGGTTAAATGAGATGTACAGAAACAATGGATAGGGCTTGCCTAGGCAAAGATAAACCTTTTACTAAAAAGTTATATGCCTGGCGTGTGACTCCCCGCCATACATATTTTTTTAATTTGTTTTATTTTTCAATTACAGTTGACATTAAGAATTTCTAATCGGATCACCCTGTGAGGTTATTTTCCATAGCACCCCTTTTGGGTCCACAAGAGAGAGACAAATTTTCCCCAAGTGTTCATTAGTCACCGAAACTCACTACAAAATTTATGTAATAAAAAGATTGAAACGGGCAATGAATGTTATTAACACCCACATTTTTGTTTTACAAGTGATATAATTAAGGCTGGGAGGAATTAAGTAAGTAACTTATCTAAGGTTATTTAGTTAGCTAAACACAAAGCCAAGACTAAAATGAGAAACTGCTTGGTAGAAAGAACAGTGTGCAGACTTCAAATGCATCTTCTTCTAAGTTCTGTAAACTGGACCTGATTTTCTAACCTCCCTGAACCTCAGTTTCCTCATCAATGAAGATGTTAATAGTGAATATTCACATAGTGTTTACTCTTCCAGTCACTAGTTTTAACAAAGTGCCTATAATCTTAATCCTCAGAGTAACTCTACGGTTTTGTATTATTTTTACAAATGGGTAATTTGAGACTGAAAATTGTTAAGTAACATGCCGAAAATAACACAACTAGTAAATAACCAAACTAGAATGGAATCGGGATAATATATGTGAAATCCTGGCATATAGTTTGTCAATAATACTATCACCAACATCAGTTTCTTATCCTAAACCCCAGACATTTTGACTCTTGGTCCAATATCGAGCCAAGACATCTTTGTTCCCAGCTCCAATTACTGTGCACATTCATTGTATTTTTTTACTCTGGTGCATTTTGGTACTTTCCATAATTTAAGTACTATATGCACCTGCAATCTTATTCATTGTTAACAATGGTTGTGAATACTAAGAAGATAGCCAAAAGTTAAACAAAGACTTCAATTTTACTACTTAAAAAGAAAAAAAAAATAGAGTTTCTAAAAGATTATCAACACTGTCCAGAGAAACAAATCCTTGAACAAAATCTGACCAGTGACTTTAGGACTTTGAAATTAGAACAGCTCATTTAGTAGTCCTCCACCTACTTGTTACTTCTTAAAAGCAGAATTATAGGCATCTAAAAAAATCCAACAGGAAAGCTTCCACATCAGTAATTCTCAAAGAGGCAGTATCAAGAACATGGTGAAAATATATGATCCTTGAAAAGATAAAATAAAAATACCAAATATATGTTTCAATGGGTACTTTAAGTTTTATTTCTGCTTTATAAGAATCTGGGAAAGTATTCTTAAAGTAATTTTTTGAAGCATCACTCTAAAGTGGCACCGAAAAACTCACTTAGATTTAAAGGTCTTGAGGGTAAAGGCAATGTGAACTTCTTTAGGCAGGCATCCACTTTGTTCCTAAGACAAGGCAGCACTGAAAACAAGCTTTAGCAAATGTTGATGAGGTCAGTTGAATAATGTTGTCTCTGGAACATAGCCTCCTCTTTAATAACAGCAGGAACATTGTGGGTAAGCAGAAATGTCCTAAGAAACTCATGCAAAGAACATGAGTGAGTATCAGGTTCTGAGGTGGGAACTGAAATAAAATGGAAAATTGGGTTCTTCAGAATAAAACCTGGTTATGATTCCATGAAAGACACAGTTGAGCCATGGGTAAACAGCCCAAGATACTGGGGATTTGTTCAGTTCCACATCTGAATACCCGGTATATAACCAGAAGATGGTTTCAATCTCAGCAGTAAATGCTTAAAATAAATTTGACCTCTGTTTGTAATGTTTTGATATGACTTGTTTTTAAATAAATGAATCTAATTAGCAAAAGTAGGATAACAATAGCAATGGACAGGGTATATGTCTGTGTGTGACTGATTAGCTTTAAAATGACAATGTTGTGTCTTAATTCAGCAGTCTTGAAATGTGTAAACATTGACCTAATTTTTGCCAAGATAAGAGAAAGGCACTTTTCACACAGGGCACATAGGCCAGAGAGTAACCAGTGCTGTTCCCTCAGCAACTATCTTGGCCTCAAAAGTAAATCTCCTTCATTCCTCCTGTATCAGCAAAAGCATCATGCAAAGCCAAATGGGGGGAAAAAAGTGAATAACAGAAAAGTAGAGAATCTTTGTTCTATATCTTTGAGTTACATATTGAAGTTTCCTTTTGAAATGTCTTTTTTGGCAGGTGTAAGTCAGAAAGAGAGAGTGGTTCAATGGAAAATTCCTCAAGTAGAAATTTAACAATTTAATGGAGTATCTATAGTGTCTATATTTTTTTGAATTTTTATTAATTGATTTTAGAGAGAGAGAGAGAGAAGCATCGATTTGTTGTTCCACCTATCCATGCATTCATTGGTTGACACTTGAATGTTCTCTGACCTGGAATCAAACCTGAAACTTTGGCAAGTCTGGACGGCGCTTCAACCCACTGAGCTACCCTACTAGGACTCCTTAATGGAGTGTCTATATTTTTAAATTCTCTAGACCACACTGTAAATAATCTCCTTTCCTTCTGCCTGACTCTTAGCCCTGGCCAAGTTTCTGAGAACTGAGACAACTTGATATGTGATAAGAAGCCAGAAACTGGTGTCAGGGCATCTAAAAATATATTTTTCTGGTAAGTATGTTCTAAAAATATATTCCAATAGTCAACTATGGAAGAAGGCAATTTTTCCTGAGCATGTGCTCTTCACAATCAACTTGGTTCTCCTCTGGTCTTGCAATGAAAATATAGTCCTATACTGACAAAGATGGCCTTCTTAAAGTGGGTCTCAAAGTTCTGTAGGCCAAGTTCTAGCTTTTCTATTATTATGCTTACCGTAGACACAATTTGTGTTCTGCTCTTGGGCTAGGTGAAAAGCAAATTGTCCCCAGGCTTATGCAGCTAAAGCAAAGACTTAAAGCTACTTTGTGGTAGGCTCAGTGGCCTCCCTGGAAGCCATGAATGTTACCTTATATGGAGAGAGTGGGAGACGTACTTGCAGATATGATTAAATTAAGTATCTTGACATGATAGTGTAGACCCTAAATGCAAACAAACGGATTCTTACAAGAGAGGGAATAGGGAGGTTTCACACAAACAGTAGAAGACAATATGACCGTGGACACAGAGATGGGAGTAATCTAGACACAAGCCAAGAAATGCTAGCAGCCACCAGAAGCTGGAAGAATTGAGGAGTGGATTCACCTCTAGATCCTCCAGAGAAAGCGAGGCCCTGCCGACCCCTCAGTTTTGGCCCAGTGATACTGATTTTGGACTTCTGGACTCCAGAACTCTGGAAGCATATATTTCTGTTGTTTTAGCCACTAACTTTGTAGTAATTTGTTGCAGTAACAACTGATATAACTTCCTCCATTTACTTCTCTTTGGCGTTAATGCCAACTTGTCTTTGGAGAGCTAGCCCCTCAGTATGTTATTACCATTTATAGAGTATTTTTCATTCAAGATGCCAAAGCACTATACAACCATGTAAATGGGCTCAATGTTCTACCCTGTGAGAGAGTCAATCAATACCAGAGCCTTCTAAAATTTGAGAGATTCCTGGATTATTTTCTTTTATACTTTTTCTGGCTTTTTATTAAGAAATGTGAAAACAAGGTTGAAAAAAATTAGAGTATAGTTTAAATGTTACAATTAGTCAACTAATGCTCAACAGAAGGAATACTGTCCATATAACTTCACTTATACACCAGAGCAAAATCTTAAATTTGAAGTCTGTGGTAGACTGGTTGCTGCACCCCCCAGACCGTCCATTATGCAGAATTTATTTCACCAGCTGCTGGAAGCATGTTCAGCAAGTGGCATCCAGCTGCCACCTTCTTCAGAATTTGCCTCAAGAGCAGAGAGCTACCTCATTTAAGGTCATTCCTGTCCCGGACAAGTCCTTACCTGTTAAGCAGGGGTAAGACTCAGCTAGATCATTGGGAGATAACTCTGATGGGCTATGTATGCTCCTAAAGTCCTTCAGGTGGTAATTGAGGGTTTGTTAGGTCTACATCACAATTCTACTTCTCCCTCAGCCCAATCCTGCTTACATGCTCTTCTTTGAAAATTCCTAATAATACTATGTCTGCTTCTAGAAAACCCAACCTGTGACAGGATCCTTCATGAATGTGAGGCCCAGGTGACCAGCACCCTGGAGTTCCAAGAATTCTGAAATCATTCTTTCTCCTTGTTCTCATTTCTCCCCTGGATTGTACCTTTCTGTCCAACTCATATCAAGAACCATTTCCCAGGGCCAGGAGCCTCTGCCATCTGCTCTACATATATCAGGACACAAGGCCTCTCTCTGAACTGCTGTTCAGAAGCATGGTTGCCAAAATTTTCCTCACACCCTACTTTCCTTCAGGTTTCTCTAACTGAGGTGTTTCTAACTTTAATTAATCAATGGATATTTGTTGAGCACCACCTATGCACTGGGCACTAATCTATTATTCCAGGGACACAGTTGTGCATGCTCTTATCACACAGCCCAAATTGTAGCATGTGATATACTTTAGGTTGACATTTACATACGCCTACCAGGCAAGATAAAATGAGTTGACTAAGCTATATGTAAAACAAATAAGGAATGATGAGGTCTGTAGCATCTTGAAAAGAGAATACCACATCCAAAGAGATTAGCCCACTACTTTAACCTGGTGATTAAACTTTGTGTTATCAACTAGGACGACAGATATTGTGTTCCTCCACCACGTGATGTAATGTAAAGTCTGGTTCATGACCCCTGAATTTTTTTTGCCCCAAATATTTAACCTGAATTAATCAAGTCTTTAGGTAGGAATTCTAGTGTACAGGACAACTGACCATTTCAACAAGACAATGTCATAGAAGAAAACAGGTGATGAGGGGAAACCAATCTAGAGTAAAAGTGATTAATGTGATATAACCAAATGCAATGCATGTGTTTTCATTGGATCCCAACTTGAAAAGAAAATGAATGTAGAAAATGTTTAGGGGACACCAAGGAAATTTGAATACAAACTGATAAAGAGGACATTAAGGAATTACAACTGAAGTTTTTTCAGAGTGATAATAATATTGCAGTTACGTAAGAAACAGTCCTTATTTTTAAAAATGTATGCTAGCCCTGGCTGGTGTGGCTCAGCGCTGTCCTGAGAACCAAAATGTCACCAGTTTGATTCCCAGTCAGGGCACATGCCTGGGTTGCAGGCCAGGTCACCAGTTGGGGATGTGTTAGAGGCAACTGAATATTTCTCTCACATGTCGATGTTTCTTTCCCTCTCCTTCTCCCTTCCTTCTCATCTCTCTAAAAAAAAGTAAAATTGTTTTAAAAATGTATGATAAAACATTTAGGGATAAAGTAATATATCTACTTTAAATTGGTTTGGTGCAAATATAAATGCATAGATAAAAGTATTTACTTTTATAATAAGTATGGCAAAATATTAACAATTGTTGAATGCAGAGGAAAGTGAATAGATATTTTTTTCCTATTTTTCCATGAGCCTTAAAATTTTTGTAATCAAAGTCTCTAGAAAAAAATAAAAGGAGCTGCCTTTATGGAGCTCTTGTCCATTATTGTCATGTGTGAATTAGGATTACTGTTTCTAGATATTCCAAATTTAAAAAAAAAACCCACAAAAGAACACTCATAAATCTGGAACTTATACATAAAATATTTTTTCTGCTTAAGAAATTACTAGCAATCAAATTTAAAAACATTAAAAACCAGGAACAAAAAAACCCTCTGCAGGCCTGTTACAATGCATTTGGATATTGTAGCTGACCCGTAGACCTCTAATTTACCGTCTCTGCTTTAGATCCTTTGCATCTTAACCTTTATCCTTATACCTTCGCTTTCTTGTTCTCCCCCTGATTTTCTTCTTTTTCAAAGTGATATCTAGCTTTTCTTTTTTCCCAACTGGCCTCTTTCACTTTCCAGTTTCACTAAGCAGTTAGCAGATAATGTGAGAATTAATCAGGCTATTGATTTCTCTGGAGTATCAGATCAGTTAGCAAACTGAGAATTGTTTAATAATTATCCTAGGGCACTAAACATTATCCTAATGATCTAAAATAGTTATTAAACCTCCCCACTTCAGATTATTAAATTGCAACATCTGTCTTCAGGAAGCATTTCTATTGCATGTAATATTTACCATTTATAACTGCTTTTAGTTATATCTCAGATACTGTGATAGGGTTATAGTTTTTCATCATTTAATGGCTGAGAACAGTAGGCCTGGAGTCTTAAAGGTAACTTCAGTCCTGTGCATGAGGAGGTATTAGACCTGGGCAAGCTTCCTGGATGACAGGCTGCTGCTTATCCAACTGTGCCACGTTCTCTCTAGCTCTTGTTTACTTTATTAGCTAATTACCAGGCTGCATATTCAACCCAGGCTCCAACTATATTAAGAGCTATTTACTAGCTAAAATCAATACCCTTTCGATTAGACACCTGGCGTGGCTTTTGGTAACTAAGCATTATTTGGGCTTCACTGCCTTTACTCCATCAGGGAGATGGGGAAGTGCTTTGTTTTGATTTTTTACACTTAGCGACTACTGCTCTTAGCGGTAGGAGATAAAGGGCAGTGGAGACTCGCTCTGCCATGGCAGAGAATAGGAACAAACACACAATAGTTACTGCACAAGAAAAGGCACAAAGAAAAATGACAAAGAATAATTTCACTATTTTGAAGTTATTTTTCTAGGACATATGTCCGGTGCATCAGGCTCCACATTAGCCCTGAAAACAAAAAGATGGGTAAAATACATTTTCCAACTTGGTCAAATTGGAAGGGACAGCACTGGAATAATAATTTCTATAAAAGAGTGAAAAGAGCAAAACGTGGATGTACAATTGGGTTTTGACATAGTATGGCAAAAGGAATGATTCATTCTTTCCTTTGTGTTTGTTGTTGATGGTGGTGAAATCAACCCAAAAGGCCATTTGTAAGTAGATATTTTATTGTAGATAATAATCCATGTCTGTTTTGGAAACATGAAAATATATAGACAAAAAAAGAGAAAAACCCCTCAGATCACACTTAACCACTCTTAATAACTTGCTATTAACATTGTAAGAATGTTTTTCATGATATGTATTCACAACTTTTTAAAGTAATAAAAGCCCAGCTCTGGCTGGGTAGCTCAGTTGGTTTAAGCATTGTCCCAATACACCAAGGTTGTGGGTTCCATCTTTGGTCACAGCACATGCAATAATCAACCAATAAATGCATAAATAAGTAGAACAATAAATCTTTCTCTCTCTCCCTCCCTCCCTCCCTCCCTCTCTCTCTCTCTCTCTCTCTGTCTCTCTCTCTCACTCACACACACACACACACACACACACACAAATCATTATTTTTAAAAAAAGAAAAATTATTAAAATAAGAAAATCTCCAAAATTACATGAAGACATGGGATTTGAATCAGATCATTCAAACCAGGTCTTACCACTTATTACCTTATGACTGGGAATCTACTTAATCTCTCAGAGCATGAGTCTTTTTCCATGTATAATATGTGAGTAATAATATCTATGTTAATGAAGTATTGTAAAGATAAATGATTTAATGGAAATAAAATTCTTAGAGAACAAACCTTGGCAAAATAAAGCACTTAATAGCTTCATTTATCCAAAAAAATGTTTATTAAGAGCTTTTTGCACTTAGAATTTAGCTGACATCAGTGAACTAAACATGCTATTTAATATTGTTATTATCAATATAATGTTCTATAATTATTTTCATTTAAAATAATACCAAGAATACCTTTATATGACAATAAACATAGATTTACATCATTTTTTACTGACTTCACAGCATTCCAAGGGGAACATATATCATAGTTTATTCAACCATTTGCCTATTCAAAGGACCTACAAAGATGGCTTTCAATCTCTATTATAAATAACATTGTTTTAGATATCTCTGTATTCTTGTCCAATTGATTCTTAAGGATATATCTTTTGAGTAGAATGCTTGAGTCAAAGTTGATGAACATTTAAAAAAACTTTTTAGCCCTGACTGGTGGGGTTCAGTGGATTGAGGGCTGGCCTGCAAACCAAAGGGTCACTGGTTCGATTCCCAGTCAGGGCACATGCCTGGGTTGTGGATCAAGTCCCTAGTGGGGAGTACATGAGAGGCAACCACACATTAATGTTTCTCTCCCTCTCTTTCTCCCTCCCTTCCCCTCTGTCTAAAAATAAATATATAAAATCTTTTAAAAAAAGAAAACAACAAAACTTTTTAACACCTGTTACTAGCTTGCCCAAAAAAAGCTTTCAGTGGAAGGTATACCAGAGTTAGCTGTTGAAGGATAAGTGGAAGAGAGGTATGAGGGAAAGAGTGAAGAAATACAATGGAGTCACTATTGTCAAGCTGCTAAGTTATTATTATTAAGTAGGCTGAAGCATAACAGAACAATTCTATTCTTGTTTTTAATAGACTGGAACTTAAACTTTTGAACATTCAGTTGTGTACCAGTTCCTGGATGTATCTAAATTCCATAGATAAACCTCTGAAGGACTTGAGAAAGAATGTTCATATGCAGGAGATGACAGGGGTGGGCAAAAGTAGATTTACAATAAGGAGTATGTGAAACACAGAGTTTATTCTTGCATTATTATTAATTATTGCATTTATCATGCAAACAACTGTAAACCTACTTTTGCCTACCCTATATATCTTTTATAGATAACCACTTGTCATGCATAAGAAAAAAATAGTTATCCAAACCACCTGACCTCCATTATCCAGACCACCTAACATCTGGAAAATAACATTCCTGAGCCAACCTGTAGGCTAAGAATCCAGAACTGACTTTTTCAAATATGTGCTTTTCACTGGAAGAACTCTCAAAATCCTCTTTCTCCTTTGTAACACTCTGGGCATTGCCCAGTTGTGTTTTTCATTTTAAAATTCTAAGAACCTTGAATAAATCTGTCATTTATTTTTATCTGAAGCAACCTGCCTTTTTCAGTATTGTGGGGTTTAGAGGGAGTGAGAGGAAAACATCAACGGGAAAGAATTCATTATCTTTAAGTTGCTCAGGGGTGAGGTCTTACTCTAAAATTTGATTTCCAACATTTTTCATCTCATGACACACATAAACTAATTACTAAAATTCTGCAGCACACCAAAAAATATATTTTTGCTGATCTGACAAAAATGTATGTATAATTTTGGTTCATTCACACCAGATGGCTATAGTTGTGTTGGCTGTTGTCATATTTTTATTTGGCAATATAAGGGAAAAAAGGTCAGGGCTGTTGAATAAATAGTTAAGTATTACAAGTTTAAAAAATTTTTGCAACATACCAGTTAAATGCCTCTAAAGCAAGGCATCTTTGGAGCTAAATAGATTATAAGAGTCAATAATTCTTTAAAAAGAACTTTGTGGTAATCTAAGGTAAAGGATATAAAGACTAAGGGTTGGGTTTTTTCCTTTCAAATCTCAAGCATATTCTAAGTAGTTGGAGCACTTCTGAAATGCTAGCATACGTATTTCCATGATCCACAACACCAGACAGAATTTTCAAGAAAGGCAAACCACTGTTACACTTTAGCCCACTCTGCCAATACCTACTCAACCTTCTCTCTGCTCTCATGAAAAGTACAGACTGAGATGCAAAGTTGTTGTTTTTGTTTTATAATAAATGTATGTAAAAATGACCTAGAAAACTGGTTATAAAATATTGGGAAATGCCTTGTCTGGTTTCAGGGACTGTAGGCCTGCCCACAGGTGAGAGGGTCTCCAAGACTGGAAATAATCAAGGAGGCCTTGAGAAAACAGGCCACTGAGGAGACAACCTGTCCCCCTGGCAAGGGCACAGCCCCTGCCTCCCTCACATCACCCTGCTTGGCCCTGGGAGATGGCTGGTAGTCAATGACAGGTAAGATTCCTTGATGGAAGGGACAACCTAAGACAGGCACAGCCACAAATGGGCATCAGGGAAGAACTTGGGGAACACGGAGAAAGAGCAAAAAACCCTCACTCCCCAGCTTTGATATGGCTGGAGTCCTTATTCTATCTGAAAGAAGTCTCCTTATCTTTTGGTGGCTCTGCCCCACCTGCTGGCTCAGGCTTGAAACAATACAAAGGCAGGTACAGCCCTAAACTGGATCTGGCGGCTCCCAGGGGGTGAGGGTGCGGTGGGGAGAATCAGCCTAGAAGTAAGTTCCTTGAAGCATGCTGTGTTCTTCCCTCAAAAGCTATGATAATCGGCTCTGATTGGGAAGGAAATTTACATTATTCATAGACCCTGACCTGAGGCAGATCTCTTGTGTTCCTCCAATTGTTATCTATGACCTCTCTTTGTTTTCTGTAAACATAGCCTTTTGACATTGATAATGAGCTTTGTCTCCATTCCCCTGTGCATATAGTTCTCAATAAAAGTCTTTGGACACAGGGGCTCAGGGCCTTCTCCACTAGAGGGAAGAGCCATGCCCCCTCTCCTGGCAGAGACGTGTTTGCAACGACTCGTGTTTATTCCTCCCATCCGTGACACCCCCAGGATGGACTCTGTGGGATTCAGAGCCCCTCTCCCTCCTCAGCTGGTCCCAGACAGTCACCCTTAGATCCAGGAGCCCTGAGCTCCCTGCAACAATAAAATGTTTATTTCTAGGAGCAAAGGGTACCTTATATAGACTCTGTCAATGTAAAAACAGGTTGGGGATGAAGGATCTGCATTCTAATAAGCATTCCCAACTAATTTGGTTGTAGGTCGTCTTCAGACTGTATACCATGTTGAACATACTACACCATGTTGAACAAATCTGCTGTAGACCTTTGCTACTCAAAGAGCTCTTTCTGTATAAGCAGCAAAAGCATCACATGGGTGCATGTTAGAAATGCAGAGTCTCAGGCCTTACCCTGGACTTACTACACAGAATTTGCACTTTAACAAGTTTCCTGTATGTACATTATGTTTTGATAAACACTGTTCTGTGGGATAACTGTCAATAAATAAGATGGGAGTACATCCAACATAAAAAATTTCCCATGAAAAGTAGAAATTCCATCCATTTGGTTTTAGGGGGACCTAGAATTCAGATAATAGTGGATACTGGGAAGATGCAGCAAGAAGCCTTGTATTTCAAATTCTTTCCAGCATCAATTGAGTAATTTGGGTGAAAAAAATGATTTCCAGAAGGATAAATCTGTGGCATTTAAAACAACTTCACAAATATTACAGGAAAAGTAATGAGAAAAAATGAAATCTGAATGGTTTATTAATAGTTCCTTAGTTATCCCCTTCTCCTTATCAATTTCTAATGTTTTTCTAAATATAAATGACTTTATGGGTAGTTGCAGCAAAAGATTTAAACAGCTTGAAATATGATCAATAGATGCTAAATGAAATAAAATTGGTTTTGGTTTTATTTCTTTTGTCATTTTCTATTGGCCAACCTTTTAAATTGTAAAATTATGCAGCTAGACCTAAAAGCAAATAGTGGCAATGATGAAGCTTTTATTTAGCATTACTAGTTGATATTTTAAGAGGTGTAAACTTGGTAGAAATACATCCTATTGAGTTACAAATTTCATTGTGTTAGTCTCTTTAGAAATCTGGATAAATACAACCATCTTGTAATCAAATCTGAACATTTGTTAGGGTATCAAGTGTCATTAAATAGTTAAATAATTATTTCTGATTGTTATGGTAGGATTTGTAATAAATCCAAAGGGAAAAATATATGTTGGACTAAATAGCAATTTTGTATACCACAATTCTGTTGCCAGTGGAAATCAGGCTCTTCCACAGGATCATAAGAAAAGCATTTCACGGACCCACACTTGGGAGATTGTGATGTGGCAAGGTTTCTTCAGGTGGAAATATGCCCCTGGGTTTCCAATGTCCCACCTCTGTTCAGCACACCACAGAAAAAGTCCAACTCTGTCTTCCATGAAATCAAAACAAAGACCAGTGTCCAAAGTTCCTGTTTCATATTAAAAGCTTAGTCCTTTGGAGCTTGTGCAGTCTGCAGCAGGCCTTGGTACTGGTAGACCCACATGGTTACCTGTGTTCCCCTGAAGAAAAAGACTGCATGAACAAATGAGACAAGAGAGAGAACATACAAATGAACAGGGTGAGTTCAGGTCACCAAGTGAGAGAGAGCTTCTTTGTTTCCCTGGGGTTATAACCAAAAGCTTTTTCTAAATAACCGATCAACTTCCCAAGCTTTCACGGGCTTATGATGGGTACACCCCCTAGCCAATAATTCCTTTCCCAGTTTAGACTAACCAGCTTCTATGGTCAAGAACCTCTCCCTGTGCCATTTTGGCTTCTATTGTGCATAAATTTACTTCCCTGTGCACCCGTCACCAATCCAGCACTGGAGGAAGATCAGTGCCTTGGGAAAAATTCCTGTGCTCTGAGGATTAAGTCTCCTCAGCAGCAGTCCCATGGAGTGTGTGAACGAATCTGTAAATGCTATAGCTTCCTGGCTAAGAAAGCAGGCCTATGCTCCCCAGTTTATTAAACTCAATGTCTCATTCCCTTTGCTCTCTTCCTTATTAATAACTAGTTAACTACGTGTGGTAATAATTCCTTGTGTTTCATGTATACTCAAAGAAAATTTTCAAAATCTTTTAGACCTTACAAATGCAAGGTAACTTTAGATGTCTTCATCCTCCAAGTTTTATTTTAGATAAGGCAATGGTTGATTTTAATTAACTATAACAACAAAGACATAGAAATAGCCATAAAGCACGTATAAGGTTTTCATTGGTATTCATTGATACTTATTTTGTTGGTGGTGGAAATTAGGCTTTTTGGGAGAGGGGGAGCAACCCAAAGGCCCACACACAGGAGGTTGGAGTGTAGCAAGATTTGTGTAGAAACATGCCCAGTGTCCCCTCTGTCCCTCCTGCCATGGGAAATGTCCAAACATGTCCTCAGCAAGGTCAAAACAAAAGCCAAGGTCTAGAGTTTCTGCTTCATATTAAACCTTGGTCTGTTGAAACCAGCAGGCAGCTGCTAAGTGATCTCAGTCCCAATCCAGGTAGCTCAGCTTGTTCCTGCAGCTCTGGTTGTGGAGTCTACATGGCTGCCAGCTTTGTAGAGAGAGAACTTGTGAGTACACAGGGCAAGTGTGGATTCCAGAGAGAGAGAGAGAGTGAGAGCGAGAGTTACTTTATTTCCTTGTGATTATATTAGCTTTGGTTTAGGATGGACCATGTGCTTTTTTGAATTGGCCGGTGAATTTACCAAGTTTTTGTGGGCTTTTGAGAGGTCCATCCCCTAGTTGGACTGACAGGCCTTTATGGTCCAGATCCTCCCCTGCATCCCCCAACAATGTGGTCCTTGGTGGAGGAAGGGAAGAGTGTTAATCCCCTTGGCAGAGTAATGCTGTAATCCCCGAGGGTATAACGCTGTAGCTTCCTGGTGAAGCAAACAGGCTCATGCTTCCCAGTTTATTAAACTTAATGTCTAATTCCTTTTGCTACCCCTTCTTAATAACTGGCTTACTACCTACAGCAACAATTTCACTATAAAAATACATGGGTAAAATTTAAGGAGATGGTAGGAGACCTGTCTCCCTTTCTGGTAATGCAAATTTAATCACATTCCCCTCTCTTCAAACTTGTTCTTGTTGATGATAAAAGACAAAAAAAGGTCAAGAAAAAGAGAAAACCAGAAGGGAACTTCTGGGAAGTAGAAAAGGTCCACCAGTTAACACCAATAGGTGTGGAAGCTTTAGGTCACTGAAATGCATAAATTTAATGCAACAGTAAAAACAAGAAAAAGATTTGGAATGTTAATTTTTTCTCCTTAAAACTGGAAATAAATGCTTTTGTTCATGAAACTAAGTTTTACTATTAGCTGTAATTGTTCATGGCCCATTTGGCTGGTAGGAGATAAAGGGCTCTCTGGAATCCCGGCTGGTGACACGGTTGGTTGGAGTGTTGTCCAGTACACCAGGGTGGTCACACAAGTTGGGGCGTATGTCAGTGACAACCGATCGATGTTTCTCTCTCGCATAAGTGTTTCTCTCTGGCACTGTCTCTCCCTTCTTCTCTCTAAAATTGGTAAATATATCCTTGGATGAGGATTAAAAAAATGTCTCTGTGGAAAGTTCTTGCTTGCCCTTTTATGATTCATGATATAATATTTCTAAAACTTCTAATATTTATTTATGTCTTGTACTGGCCTCAGCCTGTCAATAACCAATGTTGTGGCTAGACAAGTCCTTGTGGTTATTATGATTGCCAAGACCCCCTTCAGCAATAACCATTAGGAAACTTTGAAAAGAGAGATGTTTATTATTGCAGGACCTGAAAATTATACAGACACCTGGGGCCACACAGAGAGAACATGCACATGACCTGGGGTTTGCATTAATTGGGATGAAGCGTGGAAGCCTGAGGTTTCATGGGCTCACTCTTTACTGATGAATTTAAAACACAGTGGGAATTTAAAGCACAGGAAGAGGACACAAGCAGGCAATCCACATGGTCAGTTCTTGAAATCAACCAAGATTTCTAAAATAAATGAACCTCAGTCAGGGAAGGTGACCTGGCTTTTTACCTAGTCAGTGGCTGGCAATGAGTTTAATCCAGATAACCATCTTTGAAGTAAGTAGACAACTTTTTGAAATGGACCATCAAAACTTAAGTCACTTTTGCATTACAAAAGAAAAATCAAACAAATGTCAAGGGTTAAACTACAATACCATCTCACTGCTTTTGTTTCCTTTGTTGTTAACATTTTTCTTCAAATCAATTCACTTTTTAATCTAATCTTACTTTTGAAGCAATTTGCTATTTCGTAAGAAAGAATTTCCATAAATTAAACATTAAAATAAATTTAAATTATTGTGTCTATTTGCTATCTAAAAGCATCTCATGAACCTACATTTTTTTTTTTTGACAAATCTTGACATAATAGGAGCTCAATAAATATTTGGTAAATTAAGGAATAAATTCTACCTTATTTTTAGCATCTTGTTTAGGAACTTGAATACACAAGATATAAACAGAAAATCTTTACTTGTTCATTAGGACTTTGCCCCAAATTATCAAATCAACGATAATTTTCTTCAGTGGCATATGTTTAATTTTATGCAGTCTCAGAATTTACCTAGTTACTTGTATTAATCGAACATTGATAATATTTTGTAACTTTTCAGTGATCCTTTTTTATCTTTCACCTAGGAAAGAATGAGATCAAAGAAAAAACAGGAAGTGGTCCAAGGCCAAACTCATCTGAGTAAATTTGATTAATTTATCCTTCAATGAACACATACTATGCATGAGGCATTATGCTAGTTTCTGAAAATGCAAAGATAAATAAGACTTAATCCTGAATTCAAATTGTTTAAAATGTTATGAGGAAACCAGGCAGTTATGCAGATAAGTGTAATTCAAGGTGATATAAAATTCAAGAGAGATATGTATAAGTGTCACTGGACTACAAACCTATGAGTGACCAGCAGCGCCAGAAGATAGCCAAGCTGAGGTTTCAGTGGATACAGGATATAGCTAAGCTCCAGGATTTGGCAGTTTAATAGACACTCAAGAATCATTTTTAAAACACATGCATGAGTAAAGGAATAGAGTCAGATGTTAACTGCATGGATAAACAGAAAAAAAATCAGTCCAGATCTAACCTATCCAGTACGCCAGGCAAATGTGTTTGAACTTTAGGATAAAATGATGTGAAACATAGGGAGATACTGAAATATTTTCATTTAATTTTAAACCATGAATTCTGACACATTTGTTTAAGTAACATATTTTTTATTTTCCAATGTGATTTCAAAGGATGAGTCATGTCAATTCTTACATAAGTTTGGGAAAAACTTAAGATGAAGTAGAAGACTTCATGATCCTTTGCTAGCACTGTTACTAACAGGCCACTCATTCTAGTCAAACCACAGCATATCTGGGCCTGAATTTTCCTCAGCTTTGGTAGCATCCAACTTCTGATTCTAGCTGCAAAATATATTGAACCTAACAACTTCTCAGCATCATCACTGCTACCATCTTGGTTCCAGCCTCCATCATCTTTTGCATGGGTTATTGAAATAATTCCTTAACTTCACTGATTGTGTTCTTTCTTGTTCCATTCACTCTTTTATGAACTCAGCAGCTAGTCTAACTGTTAAGTAAAATCACGCCATTCCTCTGTTAATGCCTTTCATTATCATTCAGAGCCAAAGCCCTGATCCTTCCTATGGCCACCACCTACCTACCTTTCTCCCTAATCTCATCTCCCATCAGGTTCCCTTCCTTCATTCCATTCCAACCACAGGACCCCTGCTGTTTCTTCCTCTATCCAGCAAAGCCATCATTTAGAACGGAAGAACAGATAAAGTGCTTTCCAGATAAGGTCAAGTTAAAGGAGTTCATCATCACCAAGCCCTTATTATATGAAATGTTAAAGGGACTTATCTAAGAAAAAGAAAAAGATCAAGACTATGAACAGTAAAATGACAATAAACTCACAGCTATCAACAACTGAACCTAAAAAATAAAAACAAAACAAAAAAACTAAGCAAACTATTAGAATAGGAACAGAATCACAGAAATGGAGATCACAAGGAGGGTTATCAATAGGGAAGGGAGGGGATGGGGGAAAAAGTACAGGGAAGAAGAAACATAATTGGCAAGCACAAAATAGACAGAGGGAGGGTAACAGTAGTACAGGATATGGAGAAACCAAAGAACTTATATGTACCACGCATGGACATAATCTAAGGGAGGAAAATGCTGGAGCAAGGTGGGTACAGGGCAGAGGGGGATAAAGGGGAGGAATAAAATGGGACAACTGTAATAGCATAATCAACAAAATATACTTTTAAAAAAAGCACTTTCCACACTTTCTATGATTTCTTTTCCTCCACAATACACCCACCATTTATAGTACTATACATCTTGTCTTATTTTTTATGTCTTGTTTATCTCCCTGTATCAGATTGTTAGTGCCACAGTGCAGGGATTTTTGTCTGTCTTGTTCATGTGGCTCGGAGTATCTTGCAAATAATTGCCCTCAAAAAATTGTAATGAACAACTAAAGTTTTTAATGAAAAAATAATGTTTGGATTAGATTTCCTCCTTATTCTACCCTTGCACAATTGCATAATAGCATGTCTTATTATAGTGCCTAAAAGATGGAGGAAATAGGAATACTCATTATCATAATATAATTATGAATCTAAGTAGATATTATGTTATACCTTTATGTCCTTATTTAACAACATATATGAAAAACCTATTGATCCTTTCTGGGACTGTCACTGTTATTTAGAATATATATGGAATAATTGATGACATTCCCCTTTCACAACAACTCTTTGAGGTAAGTACGGTTGCCTACCCACTTTACCAAAGAAGAAGCTGAGACAGAGAGGTAAATGTTTTGCCTAAATTCACAGAGCTAGAGGTGGAAATGGGATTAAAACTTTGGTAGCCTGTCCAGATCCTATACTTTTAACCATTATACCGTGCCACAAGGGTTTCATACAACTGTCTGCAGCACTTTCCTAGGTGGACTGATATGCCTATATCTTTATTACTCAGTACTGCTAGTAGAATCTTTCAATAGTTATCAGTATTTTCAACTGACTTGGGCAAGCACTTTCCTTTACTTGGGGTGGTAAATTGAGCCAAGAAAACTACTTACTATCTGAGTCGGCTTGGCTTTTCACCAAACAGGTTTTCCTGGCCAGGAATAATATTCTTTAAGCTCATGAAGAATTCCATGGGAAATATTCTTATCAATGATTTAAATATTAAATACTATTTTTATATGTCTTGGTTCTACAATATATGACCATAGAGACAGACTATGGCAAATTATATTTGGAATTCCTTGAACTTTCTGAGGAACAACTTCAGTTTTGATGACCCTTAAGGTCAAATCAGAAGACACCTTATTAGCTTGATGTCTTCCAGCTAGTTGGTGCTAAAGGAAAAACTGCTGAAAATATCCATTGCTTTACTGTTTAATATACAAAACTTAATATGACTGGAAAATTGTATAAATCAGAGTAAATCAGTTATGACATATAGATCAGTTGTCAAGAGTATAAGCTCTGGAGTCAGAATATAAACCCTCCACTTACTTTTTGAAGGATCTTAAGCAAGTTACTTAAGCCCTAATTTTTCCATCTGCTTACTAGAAGTGTTTTATTTTGAGGTAATTATTTTGCTGTTAGTTCAAGCTAAGCAAAGGCTGGTTTCTTAAAAATACTTTATGTAATTTTACTTATTTTCACCAACCCTATTATTTTCCTTTCACTACATAGGATTAGTCTTAGAAGTGGGAAAATAAATCACATTAAATTGAAAATAATTAGTCTGTGTTAGACATTCAGGTAATTGACTAAATGGAATATTCCTTTTACCTGCACGATATCCTTTTTGGGTAAATATTGTATATATATAATAGAGGAAAGGGGAAGAGTGAAGAGGTCTCTAAGTAACTAATAGCAGTATTAACCTTTTAAGCATGAACTGAAGATAAGATGGTCATGAGGGCTGAGGAGCAAAACAGAGTCAAATAGCATATGACTTTGTAGTGCAGCCTCTTGCAATAAATGAGTGTAAATAAAAAATAAAACACATATTAATGGTTCTTAGTGTTCAACCAAAGTTAAATCTATACATATCTACTGAAATATCTTACTTCCACAACCTTACTGTTAGGATAACTCAATGCTGGATGGACAAAGCTCACAGCATTTACAAACAACTCAAAAGATGGATTCGCCCATTATATTAGCATATACAGAACACTAAATTTGTGCAAAATGCTGAGAGGCAGGACGTTGTATAAAGCATTACCTTGGCCCTACTTTCAAGGCCAGTGTCTTCTAATCGGGATCCTTGCAAGTGAGCTGAACTGAGCCTAGGGAGCATTGGGTTAAAGGAGATGAAGGCCCAAAAGTGTGAGTACAGTGAGTCCAGGAAGCAAGGAAGTTGGCAATCATTTTCAAGAACAAGTCTAGGGCAACAGGGAAGAGGAAACCACAGAATACACGCTGGTAAAAAGCCAACATTTAGGAGCATAGGTGCTATGGAGTGCCAGCACCAGCAGAGTAAGCACTGGGTGGGCAGGTTTGAACATGAGGAAATTAGCTCATCATATGACCTAGTATACTAGAATTTTTCATCAGTACTCTCTAGCTGTGAGTAAACAAAGATGTTTGAAAGAAACTCCACCACTGGTGAGAGAGGCCTTGCTTGTTGCTTAACCTTACATTGTACATTCTCACTGTTACCTAGAAACAGTGGTCTGACCATCCAGCAGATTTTAATAATAAAGAAGATGTGTTAGAGACAGCAAAAATAATCTAAACAAGAAGCAGAAGTGCTAGAACTGGCTGTAACTTTATCAATGCTATTAATATATTTCTGTGTTTCTGGGAAGCGGTTGGGATCCTTAGCTTAAAATAGAGAGGTATACTTTAGGTTTGTGCAGCTCATCCAAGGCGGTGCGGGGTCTGGTCTATGGACCCTATTCAATTGCTATGACAGGGATATATACTGACTGTGAAGATGGAAACATTAAGTATTTTATAAACTGACGCTACCGGGCATTTAAATTTACAATAATTTTCCTATGCTATAACTCTATGTTTACCAATATCCATCACATTACATCCTTTATACTTGGATCATAAGAAGAAAAATTCTGCCCCGGATGGTGTGGCTCAGTGGCTTGTGAACTAAAGGGTGGTTGGTTTGATTCCCAGTCAGGGCACATGCCTGGGCTGTGGGCCAGGTCCCCAGTAAGGGTCACACGAGAGGCAACCACACCTTGATGTTTCTCTCCCTTTCTCCCTCCCTTCCCCTCTCTCTGAAAATAAATAAATAAAATCTTTTAAAAAATAAAAGAAAAATGTTTGGTCATATATAAATGATAATGCTGATCAAGGAAAACAAAATAGTTTGAATTGGGAAGCAAGTAATTGCTTTTCTTGTTTTACGTGCATTTGACTCAGGGAAATAGTTTTATTCCGATCATTCCAACAAATGAAGTTTCTAAATTTGCAAAATTGAAGACCAGCCCCTGAGCTATGGGAAAATAACCAAGAAAAATGATTTATGGTAAACACTCCTAGAAATTATCTAGTGTAATTTTGACTTTTTCTTTTTTAAGATTTATTTTATTTATTTATGTACTTATGTATTTGTTTATTTTTAGAGGGGAAAGGAGGAAGAAAGACAAGGAGAGAAACATCAATGTGTGGTTGCCTCTCATACAGTCCCCCTAACTGGGTACTTGGCCTGTAACCCAGGCATGTGCCCTGACTGAGAGTTGAACTGGTGAGCCTTCGGTTTGCAGGCCAGCACTCAGTCCACTTAGCCACAGCAGCCAGGGCTTAACTTTGACTTGGAGACCTGTCTTCAAACTAATGACTGATAGTTACCTACCAAATTAAAGATATTCAGATAATTATGTTTTTTAAAAAATAATTGTATTGTTTTTACTTATTATAAAAATGATATATGTAGAATTTTTTAAATATATGGATGCACAAAAACTTAAAATTTAAAATTACCTATAATAATAATTAACAATTACTGGCTCTTACTGTGTTCTAAGAACTGTTCTAAGTACTTAAATGTATTAACTCCTTTATTTCTTAAAACAACCCAATAAGTTTGAGCTACTGTTATCCCTGTTTAACAGATTTTAAAACTAAGGCAGAGAGGTTAAGTAACCCAGTAAACTCACACAAATGGTAAATGGCAGATGTGCATTACCCTCACATGATACTGGTTCTTAATCTCTTTTTTCATATAGTCCTCTCCCTACAATTAGATACATTATTTCCCTTGCAAAATACAATTATACTACACATGCTTTTTAATAGTGGGCCTTTCTCCCCTCCATCCCCACAATAACACAATACATCATGAGGTCTTTAGAGACAAAGCCATGAGGTATAATCATAGGATACCATGTCCTTTCAGCTGATAAAACTAAGAAAAATCATCCTTATTATAAATTATAGGTATAATCTCCAGCTCAAATTCAGTAACGCAGAGTCATTTTCCATATTTCCCCAATCTACATTTTTATCTTCCGCTCCAAAAAGAGAAACTTAGTTCCACAAAATATCAATATATTATTCATTTGTCTTACCTTAAATTTCCATAAAATAGTTTCCAGAAACAATACATCAATACCACTATTAATGACACATTTATCTTGTAAAGTTCAAGATTACTTAGCAGTTTTCTCCCTTGGAATATATGAGGTCTGCCCAGAAGGTATCCAGCCACGTCATATGAAAAATAAAGATATTTATTGAAGAAGAAACAAGAAACATTGTACATAGAACAATGACATCTCAGTCCCCTTCAAAGTAGGCACTTTAGGACCTCACATAGTTCTCCCAATTGCTGTCAGCTGCCTGTTGTATTTTCCTGAATCTCATCAAATGTTGTAAATCTCTTCCCTTTTTTAAAAAAAAATATATTTTATTGGTTATGCTATTACAGTTGTCCCAATTTCCCCACCTTTTCCCCACTCCACCTAGTACCCGCCTTCCCTCCAGCAATCTTTCTCTTAGTTCATGTCCATGAGTCATGCATATAAGTTCTTTGACTTCTCCATTTTCTATACTATTCTTGACATCCCTTTGTCTATTTTGTACTTACCAATTACGCTTCTTAATCCCTGCACCATTTCCCCCATTCTCCCCCTTTCTTCTCCTTGCTGATAACTGTCCAAATGATCCCCATATCTATAATTCTATTCCTGTTCAGGTTGCTTGCTTGATTTGTTGATAGTTGTGAATTTGTTGCCCTTTTAATGTTCAGTTTTGATCTTCCTTTTCTTAAATAAGTCCTTTTAACATTTCATGTAATAAGGGTTAGGTGGTGAATTCCTTTAGTTCTGGGAGGAATTTTATCTGCTCTTCCATTCTAAATGCTTTGCTGGATAAAGTAATCTAGGTTGTAGGTCCTTGCTTTTCATCACTTTGAGTACTTCTGGCCAGTCACTTCTTGCCTGCAGTTTCTTTTCAGAAATCAGCTACAGTCTTATGGGAACTCCTTTGTAGGTAAGCAGTTCTCTCTCCTTTCAAGATTCTTTCTTTATCTTTAATGTTTAGCATTTTATGATGTGTCTAAGTGTGGTCCTCTTTCAGTCCAACTTATTTGGTATCCTGTGTGCTTACTGAACTTGTATGTCTATTTCTTTCACCAAATTAGAGAAGTATTTTTTCATTATTTTTTTTCAAATAAGTTTTCAATTTCTTGCTCTCTTTCTTCTCCTTCTGGCATCCCTATGATTCAAACGTTGATATGTTTAAAGTTGTCCCCAAGTTTTAAGCTTATCCTCATTTTTGTTAATTCTTTTTTTCTTCTTGCTGTTCTGATTGAATACTTTTTCCTTCCTTGTGTTCTAAATCATTGATTTGATTCTCATCTTCATCCTCTCCTCTGTTGGTTCCCTGTAGATTTTTATTTATTTCACTTAGTGTAACCTTCATTTTTTCCCTTATGTTTTTCCATAATCAATGAGTTCTTTGAGCATCCTAATCACCAGCATTTTGAACTCTACATCTGATAGGCTGGATATCTTCATTTCATTTGTTTCTTTGTCTGGGGTTTTGTTCTTTTCTTTCACTTAGGCCATATTTTTTTGTCTACTTGATTTAGCAGCCTCTCTGTGTTTGTTTCTGTATATTAGGTAGAAATTCTTTGACTCCCTGTCTTAGAAAAGGCACCTGTAAATTATGTGAGCCAGAGCCTTAGGTAATCACCACTTCATAGCTTTGAGGCTCTATGTTGGGGGAGGGCTTGTAGAAGGGACAGTGCTGCTGCCTGTCTTCTGGAGCACTGCCCAGCACTCACCCCATTGCCAGTCACTTAACTCTCTCCCTATATGCAACTGGCACCCTTCCAGCTGTTGCCCTGGTGGTGAATCCCAGAGTAGGTGGGTTTGTGTACATTCTAAGTCCATGAGGACCCTTTAAACAGACTCTCCTGAAAATCCAGCAGTTTCTTCCACCATCCCAACCCCCACTGATTTTTACAGCCAGAAGATATGGGGATATATCTTCCTGGCACTGGAATCCTGAGCTGTGTAATCTGGCCTGTGGCTATAATCTCTCACTCCCAAGGTATCCCTCCCTATTTTTATATACCATACATGAGTGTGGAATCGCCTGTTCCACCACCCCTGTTGCTCCATGCCACACCATGTCTCCGCACCGGTCCAAGCCTCCCCGCCTCTTTCTATAACTCTGCCTCTCCCACCTGTCTGAATGAATGTGGCTTCTTTAAATCCCTGGCTGTCAAACTCCCATACAGCTCAATTTTCTGACAGTTGTGGTTGTTATTTGTTTTGAGACATAGTTGTAATTCTCTCTCTGGTTGTGCAAGGAGGCAAAGTGTATCTACCTATGCCTCCATCTTGATCTGAAGTCTCCTGAAATCTCTTCCCTTTCAAAGGTCACTTTGATTTTGAGAAAAGCCAGAAGCTGCAGGGCATCAAATCTGGGTTGTAGAGGGGCTGAGTCTCCTGGGTGATTTGACGTTTCACCAAAAAACTCTGGACGATTTGTGCTACATGAGTGGGCATATGGTTGTGATGAAGTTGTCAATCACCAGTTGCCTATAGCTGTGGCCTTCTGATCATCCTAATACTTTTTGCAGAAGGATGTACAAGCTTAACGCAACATTTGATGCAGATTCGTTGCTCTATTCACTCGGTCATTTTGAATGCAATGGCCACACAGTACACATGCTCACTCAATGGCAACTACTGCCCTCACTGACTAGTACTGTGAAGTCATCATTGTTCATGAACATGCATTCCAGTCCATTCTCCTTGGCTGCCAGGTTACACTGATGTCATGCAAACTGTTATTGTTATATTAACAATGGCTGGACTTTTTCCAGACAGAGCTCATAAGTCACTAAGTATATGTAGTAAAAGTACTGTGTTTAAATGTCACTTGAATTCATTCTTTTGTATATGTGTGTTTATGTTTTATATACAGTTAAGCGTTTTAGTTTCTGTTTACATTTAAATTTTAGGGTTTGTTTTCTTCATCGTTTCTTATTAAACATTCTCAAAATACGTTTAAATAGTTCAAAATTCAAAGCTATATAAAAATGTATACTCTGCCCTGGCTAGTGTAGATCAATGGATTGAGTGCTGGCCAATGAATCAAAAGGTCGCTGTTTGGATTCCCAGTCAGGGCACATGCCTGGGTTGTGGGCCAGGTCTCTGGTTGGGGGTGTGCGAGACGCAACAGATTGATACTTCTCTCACACATCGATGTTTCTCTTCCTCTCTTTCTCTCTCCCTTCCCCTCTCTCCAAAAATAAAATCTTTTTCAAAAACATACTTAATGATGTCTTACTTTTATTTGCCTCATTCTCACACATCTGCATGTGTGTGTGCACCTGCATGCACAATTATTGATGCATGTGAAAACTTGGCTTACATTTATAAATGAACATGGTACATTTAAGAGCAAATCAGAAAATTTACAAAGCTAGGATGGTTAATAAGATATTTGACAAAACAAATGTATAGATTTTACAATGATTTTACATGATTGAAAGTGAAAATAAAAATATTTCACTCTCTCCCTGAAGTTCTGTGTCCTTCTTGTTTTGTATTATACCTCTCTCTGACACCCTTCATGAGCATTAATTATATTTAATGCATCTAGCCCCTAAAATAATCATAAAAATAGACTAATAAGTGGTCAGATTATAAATTATTCTAAAAACTTATCCAAAGCAAAAAGCTATTTTTTTTAAAAAAGGTAGTCAATTATTTTATTATTTAACTTCTTAAATAGAAGTTAAATAATAAAATTTATTTAAGAAGTTAAATAATAAAATAAATATTTTATTTCTTAAGAAGTTACACTATAATTTATCTAAGGAACAAGTACATTCTTAAATCATTTAAATATTTTTACTAAGCTTCCTTAAATTATATCTCTGGTAACTAGGATAATACTTTTAGAGAAGAGTTTATCTGTGGAATTCAACGTTTTCTTCTACATAGTCATGTTGAATAACTTCTTGACTTTCTGGTATCAGGTTACTGGTGGGTCTAGATTTGTGTTGCTTAAATTATAGGAATTGATTAGGGTAAGAACTCAAGGATGAAGTTAATGTTAGTAATAAATAAATATACTGGTCTCTGCCAAGTCAAAAATTTAAGACTATAATATTCTAATTGTGGAGTGTCTTTTTTCTGATGATCTGATGGGGTTGCTAAGGCTGCTGTAACAAAGTACCCAAACTATGCTGCCTGAGTAACAGAAATTCATTGTCTCAAAATTCCAGAGGTCAGGATTCTAAAATGAAGGTGTTGTCAGGGTTAATGCTTTTAGAGGCTGTGAGGGACAATCTGTTTTATGTCTCTCTCCTGGCTCCTGGTGGTTTGCTGGCAATATTCTTTTGTTCCTTGGTTTGTAGAAACATCGCTCCAGTCTTTGCCCACATCTTCACACAGAGTTCTCCCTTGAGTGTGTCTGTTTCTGTGTTCAAATTCTTCCTTTTTATAAGTTCAAATTCATCCACCCTACATCCTCATCTTAATTATCTCCAAAGACCCTATTTCAAATTTTTTTTTAAAAAGGTCACATTCATAGGTAGCAGGGGTTAAGATTTCAACACATGAATTTTTGGAGGGACACAATTCAACACGTAACATCTGATAAATAAATTGTACCAAAAGTTTCTATTATAATTTTCTATTATATTTTTGGGGTAATTTTGCATGATCAGTGCTATAATTCCAGGATATGAGAGAAAGAGTGAGAAAGAGAGAGCAAGACAGAGACACTGTAGAGATTTTTAAAAAATATATCCAGACCTATGTTGGAATTTTCTACCAAAAAATATTGATTAATATTAATATATATTGATGAGTATTGATAAGTTCTTTTGCATATGCAATTTCCAATGGCATTCAGAATATGTGAACACAGACTTTATATCAAATAATGTGTTAGGGGTTACTGAAAAGCAATTACACAAACAAAAAAACTACATAAAAGTTTATTTGACTACAAATACAATATATTAGGGAAATATGAGTAACAGTAAAATATACACACAGTAAATACTTAAGAGCTAAATTTTGAAAGTGATTGAAAATATTGCAGGAGCTGAGAAAATGAAAATTCAAATGAGCTTTATTAACATATGAACACTGAAAAATCAATAAGAAAATGGGAAACACTCTAGTAAACAGGGTTCATCAGTAGAGAATTGATTAAATTATGCTATATCTCTCTACCATGGACTACTCTGCCATTATTATAGCAAAGGCAGATCTTCCTGTGCTTAAATGGATATATAGAGAGATTAAGTTGGCAAAAATTATTAATGGACTGCAAACTTTAAGAACTGGGTTCAGAAAATAGAGACGAGAAGGATGCTAGAATATAGGCTGAATTTCACTGTAGATATTATACCTTTCTGAGCTATTTGCATTTCTATAATGTATATCCTTTATTTTGAGCATTTTTTTAGTTGAGAGACCTCATTTGGCTGGAGTTGAGCTAATCATACACTTCTGTCCGTGATATATTATTATCATTTGACTATACCTCTGTTGTTTTGTGTATATATATATATGAGTATACATATGTATATATACAGGTCCAGCACAAATGACACCCCCTTTTATTACAAAATTATAAGCCTGTAATTCTGTAACATAACACTATCACACTTAAGCACACCATATGACATTTTAGGTGAAATGTTTAAATTAAAACTATAAATTATTACACCCATATCATTGCCCTGCCAACCACATTCAGGCAGACATTACTTCTGCCTGAATAATACATATATATTTTATTCACATATTCATATTCTATTCTTTTACCTTCCTATAAGCCATCATTATATTATGTTTAACGTACATCTTTTTGTTTATGTGTAACTTTACAAGACATGTATTGTTTTCAGTGTATAATTTTAAGTGTATGCAATTTATACAGTTATAGCTCATTTTGTAACTTACATTACTCATTAGGAGTCATGTTTTTGAGAGCATTTGTCCTGCTCTGTGATATTTGCTTCTTCTATGCCCTGCTACAAGCATGCGCTATCATGGTTTACCTGTCCACTCTCCCAGAGAACACTTGTGTTCTTTCATAAGTTACACTGCAATGAATATCCTTGTTCAAGTACGTAAGAATTTCTTTGCAATAAAAATCCAAATGGAAATGCTAGGTCATAGTTTACATGTAAATCTAATTTGCCCAAATGGTGCCAGCTCCTCTCCCAAGTGGCTGTACCCATCCACATGCCCACAAATGGCACACCAGGGTTTTTACATCAGGGTTACATGCTCCCATTTCACTGTTCACACTCAGTGTGCAGTTTTATAATGTTGTCTAGTCTAGTACATATAAAATGATATCTCCTTTTTAGCTTGAAGTTCTTTGATAACTTTTTAAAAATGTAATGAGAAAATGTCTCCACATTCCAAATCTATTAATATCTTTCCTTTCACTCTGCTATGACTTCTTTTAGAAAACAGCTGTGTGTTTTCACTTACCCAAACTTGTATATTTTCTCTACAACCACACACTTTTCATTTTTCAAAGCAACATAAAAAGTTCACCGATGATTAATGTTTAGAAGAATCTTGAAAATCTAGAACAATATCCTCATATTAAATCCAAGAAAACTCAGGCCTAGAGGAAAAAACTGACTCATTTTATGAAGACAAATTAAATAAATAATATTATTATTTAATACATAATATTAAGGGGATGTGAGGGACAGAACCAGAACTGATAAGCAGCAAGGTGCAGGGTGGAAGAAGCAGTGCTTTGGAGTCAGATGGAAAAATGAAACTAAAGTGGTTGGAATAGTTGAATAAGGCTTCTCAGGGGGAGATAAAGCTGAAATGACCCTTTGAAAGATGTCCAGAGAAGAGGAAATTTTTCAAATGAAGAAAGTGATTTCAACAAAGCCATCATTACAAGGCACAAGCACTCTGTGTTTTGTATATAATAGCAGCAAGAATGTGTGACTGCATGCAGTAGGATATGGGGAATCTGGAAAGTCTAACCAGAATGGTTCCATAACTTTTAGGGTCCAGTGCAGGTAAAAACATAGTGTCCCTTATCAAAAAATTAAGAATTACAACATGGTAGAACATTAAGCCAAGTGTGCGTGAGGCTCTGTGAGATTACACATTCATGAAGCTTGCCCTGAATCTAGCAAGGTTTAGAATATGTAGTTGGAATTAGGATCCAATGATGTTTATGAGCATAAGAGTAATATAATGAAAGCAATGTTTTACAAAATATAGATCTCTCCGAGGAGTAATTCCAAAATATATATCAAAACTTAAAATGCACTCACCCTTTGACTTGGCAGTTGCACTTCTAGGAATTTTTCCTTCAATATTTTCATACATGAGCAAAATGGCATTTGTTCAAGGGTATTCATAATTGTGTTGTTTCTACTAGCAAAAGATGAGAAACAATCTAAATGTCCTCTGATAAGTAGCTGGTTAAGGTAATTATGAAACTGTCATACAATGGACATTCTCACCATCTTCATGCATCTTGACATTACAGCTGGATTCTTTATCTCCATGCCTTGGTTCTAAATTCTTGGGAAACTTGGCCTTAGGGCACTGTGTGTGATTGTGAGCTGGAATAAATAATGTCTTAATTCCTAGTCAGTAAAGGGCAGTTACAAATGAACACAGAACCATTAAAACCAAAGAGTTAACTCTAAGTGTACTTAGAAGAAAATTTTCCTGAGATCGATTTTTCTAAAAAAAAAAGAGAATAAAGAAAAGGCAATGAACACAACCACATGTACGGTATATACTACTTGTGCATAAAAGTAAAATGCAATGTTTATATCTGTATAGAATATCTGTGGAGGGAAATACAAGAAACTGATGACAACAATTGTCCCTAAGAGAGGGGACCCAGGAATAGGGTAGGTGAGATTAAGACATACTTTTTAACACATAGTCTTTTAAAAAAAATGCATATTCTTTTTTTAACTTTTTAATTACATTTAATTGTATAATATAACAATATTATATTCATTTCAGGTATGCAAATACTGATTAGACATTTATATAATTTACAGTTATGTGCCCAATAATTCTAGTACCCATCTGACACTATATAATTATTACAATATTATTGACTATATTGCCTATGCTGTATTTTACATTCCCAATGACTATTTTATAACTACCAATTTGTATTTCTTAATCCCATCTCCTTTTTCATCCATCTCTCCAACCCTCCTCTTATCTTGCAACCATCAAAATTTTAACACATACTTTTATACCTTTTGAATTTTGCGCCATATGCATGGGTGATTTATGAAAACAGGTATATTTTAAGAAACCAAATGACCTGTGAGAAAGAAGAGAGAGCCCTTGTAAGGGGGGAGGGGAGACATTTCTACAGTTAGATGGTGGGTAGCCAAGAGTCACAGCTTAAGTACTTAAATAAATGCTATACACAGTGATAGGTATCAAGAAAAGGAAAAGGAAAAATTACACCTACGTTTCTTCCACCCTGAGGACTCTGCATGGATTTGAAATTATCAATAAGTCAATTTTTAAACCAGCAATAAAGGAATGATTGGATTTTCAGAAATTAAGGAAATAAGAAACAGAGAGAGAAAGGGATGGAGAGAAAGAAAAGGAGAGAGGAAGAAAATCCAACTGGTAGCAGCATGCAGGATGGCAAAGGAAATAAATCAGAGGTTTCTGAGGAATGAGCCTAGGGAGTGAGCTGGTAAGGCTCTGCACTATGTAGGAGGGATGGGCATGAGAATTAACAGCAAGCTACAGTGCCACTTTAAAAGAGGAAAATCAGACTTGTTGACTTGTCGGGACATGCTGGAGGACTAGGAATGAGCATATCATGAGCAGGATGGTTTTGCAGTGACAGCTTTCCAGGAAAAATCACTGCCTTCTCAACATCTGCATGCATCTGAGAATTACACCTGGATTCTTCATTTCCATTCCTTGGTTTTAATCCTTAGGAAAGTAGGCCTTGGGGTACTACTTGTGATTCTAAAATGGAATAAGTAATGATTTAATTCCCAGCCAGTAAAGGGCAATCCAAATGACTGGCTCCTCCATTTCCCCAGGGCTAGTTTGTAACCTGGGACAGAAATAAGCTGTGTGTATTAAATCAATACAATCACTCACAAGTTAAAAAAAAAAATGTCATTGCTTTGGTGGCTGTGTATCATATGAACTATCTCTGTTTTTTAATGGTTTGCTTTCTTCAGATGGTATAAATCTGGCCACATTTCCGTAGTGAGCCAACACCAACCGGGGATTAGGTGCCTTGAACAAGGGTTCCAAGGTGCTATGATTCAATTTACAATTCCCTGCCTGACCTTTGGGTTGTCACAATGACCATGTTTCCCAATAGAGACAATTGTATAACATGTCATGGAACTTCCTGCTTTCTTCCCTCTGCCAGCCTCAGTGGAGGCTACTCATCTGAGCCTGGGATCACCGCAGACTAGGGAAAGTGTTAGTGTGTGCCACCCAGAAGGCACTGTTTGGCCATCTTGTGGTTTTTCCATGCTTTACCATATGGATAATGAAATCACTGTCTGCCATAGCATCTAAGATGTGAAACAGAATTAATACAGAGCACATCTATAAAATATGATAATACGTGCATTTGTCATAACGTGTTACTGAGAATTAGAAAAGGGGCGTGGGCTCTGTCTGCCTGAAGAAGGCATGTTTCTACAGATTCTATGACACCTTCTCTGTTTCTCTACTTTTGGCTCCCCAATTCCTTGTACTCCCTAAAATAGACCTTTCCAAGGCTCTGCCCTCAGAAATCTTCTCTTTCTGTGGTTTCCTCCATGTCTACATTCTTACTGTTGATTTCTGTGCAATTGACTCCCAACTCCACCTCTGCAGCCTTGATTTCCCCAGATCTAGATGTCAGCTGTCCAATAGGCATCTCCCCTTACTTGTGTCAGTACTTCCAAAAGTAAACACTTTACTCCTCCTTGTTTCTTTCAGTCCTTTCTCCTCCTGACTTCCTGACTTCCTGACTTACACTGCTGTTCTCCCAGTCAGTTAAGCTAGATTCCTACATTCATTTTTCTTCCACATTCTACCTTGTCATGAACCTCATGCTTGAGTCCTCACCCTCATTTGGGACCTTGTTGTCTCTCCACTCCCATTATAAATGCCAGGGTGAATTTCTCTACTTCTGACTTGCACTTCCCTAACACCCTGCTGCCAGATCGTCCCTTCAAAGGCTCTGACCCTTCTCCTGCTGAGAAAAATCTTCAGTGGCTTTCTTGCTACAGAATTTACATTATTCCCACAAACTAAGGATGCGTCCTTCAAAAATTTCTCATGGGTTTTATTGTTCCTTTGAAATTCGGCCACCGATGAGTTTCTTTAAACCTTTCTTATATTTCCATATTTTCAGCCTATATCACATTCTGGGGTAATGGCTTCTCTAAATTTACTATGTTTGTGGTAAAATAGTTTCTCAATTTGTGTTATTCAGATGTAAGCAATATAAATGCTACTTAAACTAACTTTAAAAAATAAAGACAACTTATTGACTAAAGACAACTTACTGAGTCACATAAACTAAAAACCAGGAATTGCTGCTTCTGATTCACATAATATTAGAGATGTTTGTCTCTTTCTTTTGGACAAGCAAGTTGACATCACCAATCTCAGTTATAAATTCAACCTGTTTGTTCACCCTAGGTGAAAAGCAGTCTTTGCTTATAGCTCTGATAAGAAAATGTTGATAAGGATTTGATTGTTCCTTGCATGGTCAGTTATCCATCTCTAAATTAAACACAACGGTGAGGGAAGTATTTGTCTAGACCTGTTTCATATTTCTACTGTTGTGACAGAGAAGCAGAGATTTGGCAGAAAGTTAGTCTTACCCAAATCTCAAGGTATCTATTTTTTACATAATAAAAGATTTGTCCCAGACTTGTATCAGAAAGTGTGTGAACTGCTGGACAGACACACATTCACACACATCCTGCATGATTTTGGCTGCATGTAACAAAATGCCCAACTTAATGGTGCTATGGCAATGAAGGTCTTTCATTATCTTACCTAACAAAAAGCCTGGAAGGCGAACATTCAAGGATGGTGCAGTGTCTCTTTCCATCTTTCTACTGGGTCATCCTTAGTCATCCTTCAAGTCACAAGATGTCTGGGAGCTCCAAGCATCATGCCTCGTATTGGTAGTGTTACAAGCAGGAAAGAAAAAGCAGAATAGTCAGGCTTTAGTATAGTCAGCTATACTAAAGATGTTTCATCTTTTCCCAGAAGCCTCTAGCTGACTATACTTCCCTTTCATTGTCAGGAACTGTCAGAATCCCATCCCGGATAAAACTTTGGAAAGGAAAATGGGATAACTGGCTTAGAGTACTATATTTTCCCTGAGGCTCGGTAGATAATTACCAACTTTGATTCAGAAAGTAAAGTTGCCTCTGGTAGGCAACTAATAATGTTTGCCATTACATCATATTTCTTATTTGATTTTTACCACCTGTTTTAAACTTTTGGTAGAGATTGTTATTTTATTTTGAATCATAATATTTTGAAGTTCAAAGGCCATGCACTTGGGTCATTTAGTTCAGGGCTTTCCGAAGTTTTTTTTTTTTCTTCTTCTTCTTCTCTTCAGACTTGTAACCCATCAAACAAATGTAAATAAATGGGAGAGTTTAAAAATGAGCTGGTGGAAGTGACACCTTTCCACCCCAAAGAAGGTGGGGCCTTACAGGCAAGGGCCCTGAGGCTCTTCTGGAAATCTAGAACCCTTCAGAATGCGATTTTAAAAAAACCACATCTCTCCTCTGTCCTTTCATTTAAAAAAACTGAGGTTCAGAGACGTATAATGATTTGACTTTGTTTTTCCACAGGTCACTTAGGATCATAGTCTAGATTTTCTGCCTCCCTAATCTCTTTATATCATTTATATATTTATAATCTTGTGATGTATTTGTCTTCAATTTTTTCTAAATATTAAAAAGTCCTTAAAAATAAATTTTACCAGGAATTCTTACATTATTTCAGTAGCCTTTTATGATCTTTCTAACTCCATTCTACTGTTCTTGATATATAATGTTCTGAGCTATGTGCAGTATTTCTAGGGCAAGTACACAGTGATTTATTCTGTTGTAGGCAGAACAGAGTGGTGGCTATGCTCTAGATGTTAACTATGATACTACATGTTTTCCAATCTTTCTATGAGGCTCAGTTTCCTCATTTATTAAGTTGGAGTAATTGTAATACTTACGTCACTGCGTTGAAGTCTATGTGTAATAATATTTCCACAGCCCAGTACATAGACACTGCTATGTGTTTAATACTATTTTCTCATACTTTTCCCCAAATTCTCTTTGGTCTTCAATGATCCTGAAGATTGTTGGAAATTTCCTTCCCAGAGATAAAGGGCTAAATCCAGACACTACTATCTTATGTTTAGATTCATTCCCATAAATGCATTCTTTTCACTTACCTTCTCCCCCTTATCTATCCTTGTAGGGTTTTCAATTTTACTTTCCATGGAAACTAAGGGTCAGGTTCATACTATTTTATGATGAAAAGCCATTCACAATGAAAGAAAGAGCAATGTAGAGAATTAGGTCACTTGGTTACCTACACTTGCTTGAATCACCAACACTTCAAAATTCCCTGTTCACATCACAGAGTTCTAATTTACCCTTAAAATTTGGTTCAAGATCTCATTTCCCCTTCACTGCTCCCTTGTCCCTAATCCCAATCCTGACAAATATCATCATGTATTTGTCCTAATAGCTAAAATGATTTAAAAAATAGATAAATAAAGGGGGTGGGGGAAGAAGAGTTGTTATAAATTATCTAAATGTCTGAAGATACAGCTAGGTAATTGTGTGACCCTGTATATACATAACATAACTTTCCTTTGTCTCCTTCACCAAGGACACCTTCAGAATCTCCTTATAAAGTTCAACGTAAAATTAATATGAGATTTCTGTAAATGTTAATGTTTTCTCAATATTTTTGATAATGATGTAATCAAGAATTACACTGCTTTCTTTAAAATTGAATATAGAAATACTATACAATTACAGAAAAGAATTACATGAAAATGCCTCTATTTATAATATGTAGAAAGTAATCACACACGGGAGCATTGGTGGTTCAGTGGTAGAATTCTCGCCTGCCACGCGGGAGGCCCGGGTTCGATTCCCGGCCAATGCAATTTGTCTCCTTTTGCATCCCTGTAAAACAGGGTCAATAACGACATGGAAATTTTTGCTTTATGCATAGATATGACTCAAGACAAATTTCCTATTTCTCTTTTCATACAACCAAAACATTTAACATCACTTCTCTTTTTCTGCCTCCCGTTTATATTGTTTTTGGAAGCCCTAGAGTATGTGAACAAAAATTATATATGGTAATAGACTGTATTGTGTTGTGCGTTACGAATTGGGGGGGAAAAAACAAGCAACGGCTGTTTGGAGATGCCGGGGATTGAACCCGGGACCTCACACATGCGAAGCGCGCGCTCTACCACTGAGCTACATCCCCCAGCCACGAGCCCCTCTCTTGGTATAGACTTTCATTCAGTTTATGTAGTACTAGTCAACTTTCTACATTAATCTCAAGAATTTTATTTTGGTGAGTGCTTCTGTTGCACATCTTTACCCTTCTTACTCCCTTCTTTAGCTGCTTTTAGTGGTGCATCTGGACCCAGCGCAGCCAGCAGTCTGCGACGCAGCGAGGACCAACCAGTCTCTAAGCACTCCTGCCCGGCGTTTGGAGTTCGGGTAAGGAGAGATCGGTCACCTAACCCCGCCACGAGGGCGGGACCTCGGTGAGCAGAGTGCCCGCCATAGCCAGTCTCCTCGGGGAGGTTTACCGCGCAGGCGCGGTCGAGCTTGTAGCTCTGGCTAAGTTCTTAACTCGGGCTTTCGAACTCCGACTCCTGCTCGCGGGGATTTAGCTCGCTGGACGCGCCGCAAACGTCGCCTTGGTGCTCCTGGAGACCTGCTCCTGAAACAGAGAGGTGGAGACTTTCTGTTCGCACCTGTACAACCTCCATCCCCAAAATAAACCCTCATCCCCGGAAAAGGACGTGTTCACACCAAGTCCCCACAAATTGGGGTATGCAGAGGTTATAGCCAACTTTCGGAGACGCAAATAATTTCGCAACATGCTCTTCTTATTCATGGGGCCTACACTGAAAAAAAAAATGACACAGCCCCTCTCTTTGTAGTTTAATTATATAAAAATAACGATAAAGTCAAGGCGGGGGACCTGATCAAGATGTATTTTTCTGTTTGATGTTTACATCTTGGGCCCACCTGACCGATTGATAAGATAGTAACGTAGGACACTGAAAATCTTTAATGTCCTCTGAACCTTCCCTAACCACTAATCTCACTCCCAGCTCCAAATGAAGAAATGTACTGCATCTTCTCGGAAATTTCTTCTCCCTATTTTGCCTGCTAGGTAAATGCTTGAGCTAACTTCCATTATAGTTAGATGAAGTGTGTATGACCCTTCCCCATGTAGTTGAAACTGATACCGCCCCACGCAGGAAAAGGCTAGGTGATAGAAGCTTCAGACATCCTAATGGAAGGAACAGGGGAGAGATTTGGTGTCAGGGGAGGTCACGCAACAGTTAAGGCTGTCTTCAACAGGTAGCACAATGAAGGCCCCCAATTTACACTCCCTTAGGGGCAGGAGAGCACCTGCATAAATGAAATGGTCAGCAGGCCCAAAGCCAGAGCAGAAAGCCCAAGTTTCAAAAACTGGGTAAACCACAGCTTCATAATTAACTCTTAGATTAAAAATAAATGTTACTGTGTTTACTTATAGCAATTTAAACAAATAATGAATTCGATTCAGATTTTGTTTTTAACTAGAATAATCCACATGCTAATAATACAATAATACAGAAGGTTAAAAAAAAAAAGCCTCATCACTGGACAGTTATTAAGGAGCTCTGCTCCAAGACAGCTGTGGAGCCACGATTTCAGCCCTAAACTGGATTTTATGAGAAAGAAATCAACTTTCTTCATGTTTAAGCCACTTTATTTAGGATCTCTCTTTCCCACAATAGAACCTAATTTCTAATTAATAAAAATAATTATTCTTTCTAGAACATAGGAAAACATACAGACATATATTGCCCATGTGGCCCAAACAGACATACTTTGATGAGAAAAAGTATTGTCAGGGTTGTTTTTTTTTGAACTTTTATATTTTGAGTTTATTCTTCACTTAACATTTAAAACACTACTATAGTTGAATATTAAAACAAAAACAATAGCAAGTAATGAGCATATTATGATTATAGTATTTCACTCCTTCACTACTGTATATAAAATGCCAGCAGTGAGTGTTATTCACTGGGTCCATTAAGAAGTCTGACACTGAACACCATCCCTAGGATGATGTTCATCATCCTCATATGCTTCTCCATTGTAATGGCGCCATCTTTCTTGATTTGGATTAATGCTCACCAGTTCTACGTGGTCTATTTCATCAGTCTCTTCTACTTCCTTCTTTCCAGGTAGAACAGAGTTTATCAGAAGAGAGAAAGCCATTCTCAGGAAAGTTTACCTTAATGATCAGGCAACCCTTTTCATATGGCCTATGATAAATCGTCATGCCTTCATTTAGCACACATTCGATATCTCCATACTTGACAATCTGACCTGAATGAGAGGTGATGACTATGCTTTGTTTGTCAAGGACAGCTATTGACTTTTGAAAGCCACACAATGCTTCAACCAGCTGCATGCCCGTATGCATGAAAAGGCCTTTTTGTTTAGTAAAAACAATATGGTCCTTCTGATCTAAAACAATAATATCTCCTGGCTCTAGTCCTTGTTCTTGGTCTCCTTCACCATGGAATGTTATCTTCTGACCACTTTTCATGCCTTTGTCAATATGCACTTCTAGAACTTTCTTCTCTTGAACTATCTTCCACTGTAGCTTTTGCGTCTATCTTTAGGGTTGATCCATTCACTAAAGGCCCTGGCACTCCATGCACACAGACTGAATTTGCTAAATCATTCTAGGTCCTATCTGATGAACTATTATTTGCATCCCAGTACCTTGGCAATTGGGACAGCAATCTACTTACTGCTCCTTTCTACTACTTCGGCACTCACATTTGTCACAAATCGCTTTCTTTCGCAGAGCTAGTTTTCTTGTTACACTGTTATATAATGTTCTAAAGTTACTGAGAGCTGATGCACAACATTTTTACCTCTTCTTTCCCTCTGCATACTTCTGCCTCCTCCAAAAAACATATCAAAGATGTCCATGGGCGAACTAAAACCACCACTTGCTCCACCTTCATTAATTGCCTGTTCTCCTCCTTTACCATATAATTCCCTTTTCCTTGCATCAGACAGCATTTTGTAAGCTTAAGAAATCTGTTTAAACTTCTCTCCTTCATTTGGATTCTTATCAGAGTGCTACTTCAAGGCCCACATCCTTTAAGCCTTGTTCAATTCTTCCTGAGTGGCATGGGGTTTGACCCCCCACAATGTGATAGTGGTACCTTTCACCATTTTTGACATCTGGTGAGCAGACTGAGGCAGGCGTGAAGGGGCAAGAAACAGAATGCTGCTACGCACAGCTCCAAAAGCTGCCGCTCATCCTCTTCTCTCTGTGTTCTGGAAAGTTCCTGGTATTGTGCTTGAAGTTCTAATACTAGGCTAAGGCTCTCTCAGCACTGCCAGTGAGGTTGGGCTCATACAGGCCAGGTGGCAGCCAGTGATTGTCCTCTTCCCTAATTCTAGGTAAAGAAAGGATATAGAAGTTTCTTCCTTATTTATCACCAAAAGAGAAAGGGAGATAAAGGCAATTGCACCCGAAAGAGATACTCTTTCTCGATAATTCCTCTGTATTTTAACTATTCTTAACTGATCGGAGGCAAATTAAGAGGAAAAAGGCAGCATAGGTTTTCCTTGGATTCAGAGGTTTAGCTTCCAAAGATTGTACTTCATGCTGCTCCCTTCCTGTCTAAGCTTTTGTTATTATGTTACAAACTCCTTAAAAAGTTTGAGATAGATATAAATGTTACCTGGTATCCCCAATGATCATATTTCTTGTCCCTCTTGACTAACAAAAATGAAACCAACTATGATATTATCCTTGCTTAGTCAGGAAACTAAAGAGTTTCCCACTGATGTACGAAAAGGCAAAAAGGTCGAGAACATTTAGATAAATGTTGTGTGGGACCCCAGAAAAAAATTCCATAGGTATGCAAATATATATGATGAAAATGCATAATACATATATGCTTTAAGAACTCTATACTTTATTTTTCTAAAAAATTAAAATATTAATTCATATCTAATTAATATCTAATTAATTAGTTTACTTAATTAGATTAAGTAAATATCTAATAGACATTAGTTCTTTTAACAGTTCACATGCAACGTAGTAAATGATTCTGCTTTGTAATTTCACAGTAAAATAATGTTTTATCCTTTTTTTCCCACAATTGGAAATAGAAATTAGAAGAGAAGGAGGTATGTAAGATGATTTCCTGTATTCTGGCTTGAATAATTACATTCATGGTGGTGTCATTCAATGAAACATAAAACATTGAAGAGTAAGTATTATAGGTGGTCATTAATTCTATCTTTATTTTGGTCAATTTGAGGCACATTTATCTCTACAAAAGGAGATTTTAAGTTGATACTTAGATGATAGATTTATAGGCAAGAAGACAGGTTTGGCATTGAACTATATATTTGAGAAATATTGGTATAGAAAAAATAAAGCCATGGGCTGGATGAGACTGTTTAGGGAGAGAGCAGAGAATGAGGCAAGAAAGAACTGAAGGTCTAGCTTTGAGGCATTCTAACATTTAAAGGCTGAGAAAGGAGAATGGAAAGGGAGACAGGAAGAAAACCAGAAGAATGAGGTTTCAGGGATGCCAATGGGAAAAGAATGTTTCAAAGGGGAGGTGAGTTTTAAAATACTGGACCTGAGAAATCAGGTCAGATATCCAAGATTTAAAATGTCCATTAGATTTAGTGACATGGAGGCATTGTTAACTTTAATAATAGTTATTTCACTACAAAATCAAATGTTAATTCTTCTAATACATGCTATACAATTTTCAGTTATTCTCTGTGGGAAGTTTTTCTGTCTTTCTTTCAATGAAAGAGCTATTTCATGCTCTTTACCTTTTAATACATACCTTAAAAAAATGATTTCTTTTGAAACAAATTCATCTGGAAATTAATGAGATCCAAGGAATCAGAAAGAACAAGAGAAAAAAGCCTTTTAAATCACAGAATTTGCAAATAGCAAAAGTCTCTCTCTTTCTCTATTTCTCTCTTGCCCCCACCAACTTCCCAGGTGCTAAAACAATTACATATGTTCATTTACTCATTCACTTACTCAGTGACCATTATCAATCACCTACTATATGCTAGGCATTATGCTTGGAGCTGGGGATAAAAAAAAAAGTGATAAATGTAATGTTGTCCATACTTTAACTGTAATTAAGGTCAGGGGGGAAAGATAGATAAATATAAAGAAAGTATCAATTGTACAATAAAGGCTATGGTAGAAGAAACTAAGAGTTCCATATGAGTACACAGGAGGAACACATAATCCAGACCTAGGTGATCAGGGAAGGTGGCTGGAGATACTTGAAATATGAGTAGCAGTTAGCCCATTGAGGATGAATGGGGACAAAGAAGATGTAGAAGTACATTAAAAGCTGAAGAAACAAAATATGCAGTGACCTAGAAGTCGAGAAGATCAAAGTGGCTTTAAAGGCCAAAAATACAATTAGTGGGGGTTACGTGCTGTATTAGGGAATCAGAAAAGTAAGGGTTGAAGCTGGAAAGTGGGAAAGCTTATAAATCTGTGAGAAACCACACAGAGTCTTATGGATAAAAACAATATGAAATTTTATTTTTAGAAAAATCATTCTCTTTGTAGTATATAGAACATATGGAAGGGGGCTCCAAAAGGAAACAAGAAAACCACTGGAAGCTTCCTCCTGGCATTCAGCAAAGAATTCATGGAATTGGGCAAGAGATGATAATTTAGGGCTGTACTGTCCAACATGGTAGTCACTAGCAACTGTATATTTAGATGTGGTTAACCCAAAAGGAGGAGATAAACATCCCATTAAAAATTTTTATCAAGGTTATATATTGAAATGACATTTCTGAATATATTGGATTAAATAAAATAGATTGTTAAAAATAATTTCATTGTTTCTTTTTACTTTTTGTAGCTACTAGGAAATTTTAACATTTACATGTGATTCACATTATTTTTCTATTGGACAACACTGACTTAAAGCCTTTGCATTGGAAACAAAACTGAATGAATAAAGAGGTACTGAGGGAATAGATTTGGGAGAATCCATCTCAATTGGATTTAGGGGATAAGGACAAGGAAGGAATAAAAGATGCTTCTGATCTGAGCAATTAAGTGAAAGAAAAAAATGGTAGATTGAAGAACTCCTCAGGGTAAGAACGTCTATTTTTTTTGTTTTGCTTTGTTTTTATTTTAAGATAGAAGATATAGCATGTCTGAATGAAAATATAAAGGAGTCATGACAGAGGGAGAAAATAAAGATACATGAAAAGTTCCTTAAGTGTCTTTCCTTAATACAAGGGATACACATCTACCTTACTGCAGCAAAAGAAAAGCAGGAAAAGATGAATTGTGATATACAGGTAATTTTATAGATTTGGTGATAGTAATTTGAGGATTTTCCCACGAAAAAACCTTCTATTTTTTTCTGCAAAGAAGAGAGTTCATCTACTTGATCCTATGGCCAAGTTATTATGTTTAAAGATTTGATAAAAGTGGAAAAATTAAAAAGAAGTTGGAAGAATTTCCAGGAAGGATCAAGACCCAGATGAAGTTGGAGAGAGAAATGGAGAGAGCCATTGGTCTAGGAGTAGGGCCAGAAAAAGGGGTGCCTGTGGCAAAAGGACATTGGGGCCAGAAAGTTGGGGAATTGACAAAAGTATGACTAAAGAGATGAACATAGAATCTAAGATTTTCCTGAAAGGAGGTAAAGAAGAAAGGGTTAACCATGATTGAAGAATTCTTTTACTTCAAATGAGACAACTGTTATCATTGGGATCTTTGGAATAAATATTTCAAAGACAAGGAAGATCAGAGTGATGACGTTGCCCTAGAAGTGGATAACTAAAGTAGAATAGAGATGATCATCAAGGGATTGATAGGCTTTGGATGGTCATGGAGACATTAAGTCATCTTAGGGAGATAGTGGGATCTGAGTGGAGCAGCCAGTGCATATCTTTAAGTAATAGGGGTGGGGCAGGGCTGGTGACTGGAAGGAGGCATGTAGATTTATGACATAGTAAATATCTAACAGACATTAGTTCTTTTAACAGTTCACATGCAACTTAGTAAATGATTCTACTTTGTAATTTCACATTAAAATAATGTTTTATCCTTTTTTCCACAAACACATGGAGACACACTCTCTCAATACATGCACACACTCCATACACTCACATATGCTCTTATTGGCTGATATACATTAATCCAGTTTTTTAGACAAAAACTGTTACAGAGAATTGGGGAAAATGTGTTAAATTGTGCTCTTTCTTTTTGTGGTGCAGGTAGAAAAAAGATGTACAGTTTCTTAGCATCATTAACAATAGAAACTTCATAAATGTGTTCAAACAATAGCTTCTAAAGGTTAGGGGCAAGCCATGCTGGTACATGCTGAGGAAGCATTTTTAAAGACAGATATTTATGGTGAAAAGAGTGCTGAACTAGGAGTCAGAAAACCTAGTATCCAAGCAGATTGGTGAGTTATCAGCTGGGTGTTATAGGCAAGATATTTTACTTTGCTGAATCTCTGCCTGTAGAAGACAGGTGGCTTTTACATCTCCTATAACTCAATAGGGTCTTTGTGAGGACTCAGTAAGAAAATATACAGGGGACTTCTGGTCAAGATGGAGGCATAGGTAGACACGCTTCACCTCCTCCTGCAAGCACAGAAAGAATTACAACTATATCTCAAAACATATAACAACCTGAACTGTCAGAAAATTGAACTGAATGGAAGTCTGACAACCAAGGATTTAAAGAAGCCACGTTCATTCATATGGGTAGGAGGGGTGGAGCCACAGAGATGAGCAGAGAGGCACAGATATACAGTGTGGTGCAGAGGGGTGGCAGCAGTGGCAGCGCAATGGGAGGTCCCACACTCAAATGCAGTGGATAAAAACTGGGAGGTATACCTTGGAAACGAGCAATCCCAGATCCAGACCAGAACACACAGCCTAGGGTTCCAGGGTCAGGAAGATAAATCCCTATAACTTCTGGCTGTAAAAATCAGTGGGGGTTGGGATGGCAAAACAAACTGCTGGATTTTCAGGAGAGTCTGTTTAAATGGTCTGCTCGGACTCAGAACATATGCAAACCCACCCACTCTGATATTCACCATCAGGACAACAGCTGGAAGGGAACCAGTTGCATATATGGAGTGAGTTAAGTGATTGAAAACAGGGTAGGTGTCGGGCAAACCTCCAGAAGCCAGGCAGCGGCATTGTCCCCTCTCTAAAACCTCCCCCAACACAGAGTCACAAAGCCGTGAATTGGGTTGCCGGATCCTGGCGATTACCTAAGGCTCTGCCCCACACAATCTACAGGTGCCTCTTCTAAGAAAAGGAGTCAAAGAATTTCTACCTAATATACAGAAACAAACACAAACAGGTTGCTGAATCGAGTAGACAAAGAAATATGGCCTAAATGAAATAACAAAAATAAAAACAAACTCAGAAAAAGAAACAAATGAAATGCAGGTACCCAACCTACCAGATATAGAGTTCAAAACACTGGTGATCAGGATGCTCAAAGAACTCATTGAGTATGGCAAAAACATAAGGGAAGAAGTGAAGTTTACACTAAATGAAATAAATAAAAATCTACAAGGAACCAACAGTGGAGAGGATGAAGATGAGAATCAAATCAATGATTTGGAACACAAGGAAGAAAAAAGCACTCAATCAGAAGAGCAGGAAGGAAAAATAATTTTTAAAAAAATGAAGATAGGCTTAGGAACCTTTCGGACAATTTTAAATATACCAATATCCAAATCATAGGGATGCCAGAAGGAGAAGAGGAAGAGCAAGAAATTGAAAACTTATTTGAAAGAATAATGAAAGAAAATTTCCTTAATTTGGCAAAGGAAAGAGACATGCTGTCCAGGAAGCTCAGAGACTCCCAAACAAGTTGGACCCAAAGAGGTCCACACCAAGACACATCATAATTAAAATGCCAAAGGTTAAAGATAAAGAGAGAATATAAAAAGCACCAAGAGAAAAGAAGAGAGTTACTTACAAAGGAGTCCACATAAGACTATCAGCTGATTTCTCAATAGAAACTTGGCAGGTGAGAAGGGCTGGCAAGAAGTATTCAAAGTGATGAAAAGCAAGGACCTACAACCTAGATAACTCTATCCAGCAAAGCTATTACTTAGAATGGAAGGGAAGATAAAGTGCTTCCCAAACAAGGTAAAGCTAAAGGAGTTCATCAGCACCAAGCCCTTATTATATGAAATGTTAAAGGGACATATCTAAGAAAAAGAAGAAGATCAAAACTATGAACTGTGAAATGACAACAAACTCACAACTATCAACAACTGAATCCAGAAAAACAAACTAAGTCAACAACCAGAGCAGGAACAGAATCATAGACATGGAGATTTGAAAGGTTATCAGCTGGAATGGGAATGGGAAGAATTGGGGAAAGGTGCAGGGGTTAGGAAGCATAATGGTAGGTACAAAATAGACAGGGGGGATGTCAAGAATAGTATAGGAAATGGCGAAGCCAAAGAACTTATATGCATGACCCATGGACATGAACTAAGGGGATGGGAGTATTGCTGGAGGGAATGGTGGTACTCAGCGGAAGTTGATGAAGGGGAGAATTGGGACAGCTGTAATAGCATAATCAATGAAATATATTTAAAAATAAAAAAATAAAAGAAGAAAAAGAAAATATTCAGTAAGAAAAATTATTTTGTGATTCATTCAATGCTCCTGTAAGTTATCAAAGGGGATTCGTGTCGTAGTTCCACTAAAAATTTATCATGGTTCCTAAAATACTGATAATATTCACATTCATCATGGGGAATTAAGAATTGGATAAAATTTATGATTTCTGAAGAATTGCTACTCTTTTATTGATTATTGATTATTCTGAACTTTTGTGGGATTTTTTTTTGTTTAGGGGAAGTACAAAATATATCACCTTTTTTAGATTTTCTTAAGAGTGGATCATTTTACTGGAGTTGCTTGAGATATTTGTTTAAAATACAATTGTCTAGACTTAGCATCTAGAGATTCAGCTCTTTGGCTGAGACTCAAGAAACTATATCCTAATTCACCCCACACACTAAAAATTTTTTTAACCACTTTGTTGAGATATAATTTACATAGCATATAATACATCCATTTAAAATAAACCATTTATTGGTTGTTGGTATATTCCCAAAATTATGCAGCCATCACCATAAAATTTGAGCTCTATTGGATTAGGTACAATTTTATAGAGGTTGAGGATGCTTTGGGCTCATTGTATATAGAATCTCACCCCAACCCCAAGTATAAAAAAGGATGAATGACAGAATCATTTTATGCCACCAGACTAGTCTGCTTCTGAGCACTGGGGACTTTCTGCTAAACAAATTTCCTCCATTTTACAAAAGGATTAGGAGATACTATAGAGAATACAATTGCTGAATGGCCAAATGAGTATGGGATTTTCCTTCTTCTTGAAAATTTGTAAACGTTGGGCTTGTTCTCACAGACTATGCATAAGAAAGAATTTATAAGGAAAAAGAATCATGATTAAGCTAAGGTTCCTCAGCTACACTTAAGTCCTGTGTTCTATCTGAGGTCTTTTTCTCTTCTTAAGAATTCAGGATCAATGCAACTTCCTAATATCTTTAGAGAGATATTTAGAGAGAGCATGTCTTTAATAGCTTATTGACATTTTCAGTTTGTCTGCTTCCCAGAGCTCCATTGTTGATTCAGTACCATCTCTGTTTAATTAGAAGGGGAAAGACTTTTAAACAAAAACACTTCATTGTTCCCATAAACGGTAACGTAAATGGTAACATAAATGGTAAGGTGTGAGCTTGAAACATCCAAGGCTTTAGAATTAGTCACAACTCTATTTAACCTGATTTTTAGATATTTTGCAAAGTACTTTTCTTACTCTGTGGGAAAAAAAATGTTCTGGGGTATCATATTGGGAAACCTAGGTAAGTTTTCTAGTTTTCACAGAGAGTTTCTTATTAAGGTTATAGTGTGGTAAATTTCCTGAGCATCATATTTCACTGAGGAGTATTATATACGATGGGGGTGTGTCCAGAAAGTATCCAGCCATGTACTGTGGAAAAATAGAGACATATACTGAAGAAGAAACAAGATACAAAAAGCATTGTACATAGGACAATGAGGCTTTTAGTCCCCTTCAAAGTAGGCACCTTGGGACCTCACACAGTTCTCCCAATTGCTACAAGCTGCCCCATAGTATTTTCCTGAATCTTATCAATGGTCTGAAATCTCTTCCTTTTCAAAGGTGATTTTAATTTTAGGAAAAGCCAGAAGTCACAGGGTCCCAAGTCTGGGCCGTAGGGAGGCTGAGTCACCTGGGTGATTTGATGTTTTGCAAAAAACTCTGCATGAGACATGGAGCATGAGTGGGTGCATTGTCGTGATGAAACTGTCAATCACCAGTTGCCCATGGCTGTGGCCTTCTGAATCATCCAACTAGTTTCTGTGGAAGAATGTTCATGCTTAATGCAAAATTTGATGCAGATTTGTTGCTCTATTCGCTCCGTTATTTTGAATGCGATTGCCACACAGTACACATGCTCATTCAATGGCACCTACTGCTCCTGCTGACTAGTACAGTGAAGTCATCATTGTCCACACATGTGCATTCCAATCCACTCTCCTTGGCTGTCAGGCTACATGGATGTTGCACAAACTGTTCTTGTTGTATTAACAATGGTTGGACTTTTTCCAGACAGACCTCATATACATATATATTTATGTATGTATGTGTGGGTGTGTCACACACACACACACACACACACACAGAGGCCTCACTTCTCTTCTGCTGGAGCTAATAGTCACTATAGGGAGATCATATCAACATCTGAGTTTGATTATGAGGATGAGCAAAACCCCCCACAAACTCTTATAGAGGATTTAGACCAAACCTTCCTTTTTTATAGCTGAGAAAACTAAGGCTTAGAGAGATGTGGTAACTTTGAACTAGAACACATTTTCTACTTTCCTTAGTAGTAGATAATCACAACTTTAGGGGAAGTAATGAAATTAAAGTTAAGAACTCAATTAAATATGATTTTCAGGGTGAAACCCTAAAAGTTTTAATAAAAAAAGTCCTAGTCTCTGTCAATAGCTAAGTACTATATTTTCAAGACCATGACATTAAAATCAAAGTGAAGTGCAAGTTATGTGTTAAAATTGGTTATTTTCCATGATGTCAAAATAAAAGCAGAGAGCAAGCTGTGTTTTCAAGTTGGTTATTTTCCTCTGCTATGTACAAAAATTGTCAATTCAGTATAAAGCTCAGCTCAAACTATCTGTGAATGGTTTTCAAGTTCCAGAGACATCTGCCTGGATATATTGTTCAAACCACTGCTAATATTGCCACGCATAGATTCTCTCTTGCTTTAAAGCACAGGCCCCCACAACATTACCCTTGTTTATATGTCTTGAAGTAGCCCCTAGTTCCAGGAAATACTGTGTCATCATGCACTTGACAATTTTTGGTTGCCATCAAGCACGTCACAAACTTAACACTCAGCTTTCCCAGTCAGTCTTTCCAGGGACCCAACTCACCTCTTTTTGTTTGGGTTTCCATGCTGACATTTAGAAAAACAACAGTCACTTGACTCATAAAGCCCTTTTTCTATGTTCGTACTAATTTTATTATTGACTTTCTCCTAAAAGCTCCAAAATATTTTAAGGATTTTTTTTCCTTTTTGCAAGAGCGAGCTTCCAACTTGTATTTTTTAAGTGCTTCCAAAATTTTTCTTAACATATGTTGCATGAAGTCTGTCCTATTAGCAGAAACCACTCCTCTTCCAAATAGCATAAAAATCCAAAGATTTAGCCTTTCAGAGAGCATTTCTAGGTGGCATTATTAATTTAAGCTTTGTGTTTAGCTCAAATCAGTTTGTTTAGATTAGGTTCTCCCATGTCGCTAATCTATAATCATTAAAGATTCTGAGTTCATACCCATTTCTGTAAGACTAAATTTGGTGTTGTATCTGGATGGGGACACATTTCTTTGTACTCATTAGGGCAATGAAAGATTTTTTAAAAAAATGAACACAGTAGTGTAATGTTTGATCCTAACATTTTCGAACAGCTTTCTTTGCTTCTTCCTTCCATTCAGGAAACTTACTTCCTTTCCTTTCCCCTCTCCCTCCCTCCCTTCCTCTCTCCCTCCCTTCCTCCCTTCTCTTCTTTCTCTCTCTTATTAAATCCTCACTTGAGGGTTTACCCATTGATCCTAGAGAGGGAAGAAGGGAGAGAGAAAAGATCAGTTGTCTCCCGTACAAACCCCACAACCCAGATATGTGCCATGATCAGGAATTGAACCCATGACCCTTAGGTTCAAGAGATAATGCTCCAGCCAGGGCAAGAAACTCTATTTTAAAATCATAGGATTTGATAAATATGTGTAGAAAATTAAGAATTTCAGAGAGGCATTATTGTATGTGATTAAGCATTTTGATGCTGGAATCAGATTACCTGGGACTGGATTTTAGTTCTGCTGTTTCCTACTTGTGCAGCTTTAAGAAAGTTACTATCCTTTGTGAGCTTCAGTTTCTAAATGGGAATAACAAAAGCTAAATGGAGATTAAGTAGTAAACATATGCCAAGCACTTAGAACTGTGCCACGTAGAAACAAATGTTAGCTATTTCTACATAATTGCATTAAGTAAAATAAAATATATAGATCAGTTACCAGGTATATAGCTTCTATAGAGTTTGGAGGCATAGAGTTTTGTATCCCCAGGATACATAAATAGGGTAATTCTGGGAGGAATTTGATTTCCTTATTGCTTTGAATTATTACTTTATTTTATTTTTATTTTCCTTATTGCCTTGAATAATTTTATTTATTGCCTTGAATTTCAACTTGTAGCATAAAGAAATAATCCTATAATAAGAGGTATTTAAGAAGTTTTCTATGGCTGTTATTTGTGATTTTATTTAGTTTTGATATCCATTTCTTGATGGGGCTGGGATTTGAATGAAACTTTTCCTAAATGATTTTGACTAATCTGAGCCATCATGATCCTGGAATTCTTCCATAACAAAGGTGTCAGAGAAGACTAGAGAAGTCTGCCCGGGAGCAATTTGAAAGCGGGTAGGAGGTTTGCTTGTTCCCACCCATCAGGAAGGCTGTTCATAACCTAACCAGATCTCTCACAGACTCATGGCAAGACCAGAAGCTGAAACAAACATTTTGAGTATAACTTAGGATGTTTAATTCTTGATTTACCTTATTTTGGTTGGGTAAAGGCAATGGCCCAGCCATGACACGAGTAGTTTCTGCTTACAAGAGAGCTGTTGAAATATTCAAGATATACAAGACTTTACTTGCTTATTAAAGGAATGGTCAGAGAACATGATTTAAAACTTCACCATTGGACAATTGAGGTTAAATGGATTATACTCTTCAATGAGGATAAAATATAGTACATTTTAATGCAGAGGTATATATGCCCCAAGGATATGAAGAAAATAGTGATAGCCCTAAAACTTTCAGTGTCTAAATAATGATGAAGACTCTCTGGGGCTATATAAGCTCCAGTTCCTTACGTTCTTTGCCAAGGAACTTAGTCATTCCTTGTTTGCCCTAGTCCTCCCATCTAGGCAAATCTCACCTTCCTAAGAAGATTTCAGGACTTGCATTTCCTGCTCATCTCCTTCATCATGTGTACCCTATCAGGCGTTGATTCAGCTTCACAACAGGCACCTTAGCCCTGACCTCCAAACTCAACATTGTCAAATATGCTGTTTTCAGTGCCCTAGGTGGCATGGACAATGGCCCTCCCAAAGACGAATATCCTGTGTCTGTTCAGTTACAGCCCATGCTTCCAAATGGGAGGTTCACAACAAAAGCCAGAAGTCAAAACATCTGCTCTTGGAGGCCCAGAGGAACATGCAGTGATGGGAAGAAGGCCATTGAGACTCAAAGCTTAAATGTATTCTCTGGTATAAATTCACACAAACCACAGCGCACCCGCACTCTGCCAACTGTTGGGCTAGGCCCTGCAAATATGGAAATGGATGATGCTTGACCTACCTTTAAGGACTGTACAGCCCATAAAAATGGTACTCTGAAAAAACAGGGTTAGGAGGAAATAAAACCGTACTTGTAATTTCAATAGAGGACTTCTCCAAGTGAAAAAAAAAAGTGAAAAATTGAAATGATAATAAAACCAGCTGAAGTAGCTTTCTGGGGCGGGGAGTAGGGTAAAAAATGACCAAGCAGGACTGAAATAGTGTCTATTCTCTATAACAAAAGCTAAAGTTCCATATAAGTCAGCTCTTACAAAAAGGGTAAACACTAGCCTTTATGGCTTTGACATTCTGAAATAAGGAGGGTGAAAGTAGTTATATAGATTTACACGGATTTTAACGTAAAAAAATTCTGGATAATTAAGTGTTACAGCTTTTTACAGCCCTTTAATTTATAATCCCACTTGTGAATCCATGGAAAAGCTGGTTTTAAAATTAAGACAGCTTTTAATTAGGACAGCTCATTAAGCAGGACCATCTGTATTTGATTCCAAGAACCTTTGATTATATCATTATTTTATATTTTACCCTAATCTCAGAAATGTGTCAATATGTATGTTAAGGTAACTTGGTATTTATGATGTTTAGACTATCAATAACATATAACCCAAATTTGTCTACATTTGTGATTTGAAGAACTAAAGAAAAAAAAAGAAAGAAACAAGCCTCAGAAGCAACTAGGCAAGCTGTGTAGAAAGAAACAAAAAGCCATCTTCACATGCCTGCAAAACATCAGCTTTTGAAAGACAATAAAGAAACAAACATCTAAAGAGAATTAAAGAAAAAACTACTACAAACTTTTATACTTAAACAAGCTGTCTTTCATGCATGAGGGCAAAGAAAGAGATGCTTTGATATGCATTGCCTCAGAAAATATCTTGACCTGGAGTTATAATCTGATTAACTCAGAGATTTAAAATTAAGAAATCAGAAATACTGAAGTAGTGATATAAAAGAACTTGAATAGTTTTTCTTACTTAGTCTGGACTCCTCTAGACTCCTTTCCTTTTCCAGTTGAAAATGTGATATCAGATGAATTCTGCAGTTTTGGGAAAACCTTAATGCACAATGATTCCCAAATCTGTTCTTTCCTCTTTTATTCACTTTTACTTCTCTTTTCCAGTTAGCGGAACATGAATGTTTATTTGCAAATCTGTACCTTCCAATTTACATAGAACCTCTCTCCATGTTTAGTGAAAACATAAAATAGTATCTGTTGTTCTCTAGTTTTATCACTTGTTTAAAAAGGATAAAAACTTCTGGTTAATGATTATATTTGTTTATCTCTGAAACTCATTAAAATAAAAATAACGGAATAAAATACGGTATAAACCCACAGGAAGAAAAATAATGTTAGAAGAAATTATTGAAGAGGGAAGGTAAACAAATGTGGAAGAAGGAAAGCAGATTGGTGAATACCGTGAAAACTCCGGAATACACCAGGTGTCTAACAAGGAGTAATGGGGGAAAGTTGGGGTAAGGGGATGGCACAGAAAAAAGAAGCAAGCTAGAAAGAGAAACTTGATATGTTTCATGTTTTTCACTTCAGTGGGGCAGTTTAATTTTAAGATTTTGAGGGGTGAATAATGTTAGATTTACAGAAAGTAAAGAAAATATAACAACAACAAAACCAGGCAATAATGAACTCTGCAAAGCAAATATAAGAAAGGGAATGCAATCACAATAAGTTACATATTCATCTACAAAAATATTTATATGAACATAGCAATATAAGTAACTTATGTTGACTTCATCCAAAATTGAGAGATACTAATATTTGAAGGGTGGGAGGGGGAGTGGAAGAGTTCTAAATATTCATCTTCTAGAGTTGGGGAGTAATAAGTATTGCCCTAAATTAATAATGATAAATGTCACCAAAAGCATTAAGAAACATGACAAGTATTAATTCTTTTAGCCTTTGTCTGGAAGACAAACGCTAAACAATGGTCATCTCTGGGAAGATGGACTAGGAGGAGTGGTTCCACTAGGAGAGGTGGCATAGAAGACTTCTGTGTTCATATTTGTCTTCTTAAATTATATGCATATACAATACATTGTCTAAAAAATTGAAATAAAAATAGCTATATTATCTACTAAATTGTGAGCCACACTGAAAGAATTATCATATGTAAGCCCCTTTTTCCCCTTTCATAAAATAGAGGTACATATAGCAATAGTGGTCATTTTTTATAGCTAGGAAGCTTGAGTTATGACTTTCTCAATCTTTAGAACTCATATTGATTACCTGAGTCATTTTTTTAATTGGGAAAGGCTAATAAACCATCCAGTGGTAAATATTATCTGTCACCTAAGACAAATGAGTATTTCTTTGTTAATTATGCTTAAAACACAAGTGTAAATAGCTTTACCTCAACCATATAAAACAAATATTTGATGTATACTGAAAAATAGAAATGGTATCTCAATGAAATTTCTATTTTTCCCCTCATTTGGTCATCCACTTATTCCTTTCTTCCTTCCTTCCTTTTCCTTTTTATTTTACATTTCTGTATTTTCCCATTTTAAAAACTATTTCCCTTAGAATCAAAAACACATACATGTTTAAAACTCAATTTAAAATAAAAAATAAAAATACAAACTTTGTATATAACATTGTGTGTGTATGTGTGTGTGTGTATACACACACACACATACACACATACACACATAAGTGAAAGACAATGATAGTACAATAAATTTTAATGATGGTTATCTTCCTTGCTGGGATAAGAACTTATTTTCTCCCTCCTAATTTTCTATATTTTTTATACTTCAATAACAATATTTTAGAGCTTCTAAATATTAAGTAAAGTGAATAACATTTTCCTTAAAGACAATGTCAGTATATAGCTTCTTTTATTTCACCCAAACTAATTTAAGGCAGGCAGTAAGGGTTCTGTGAAGGGGGTGGCTGTACGCTGGTAACCAACAGCAAATAGGCTATGAGGGGAATTGTGGTAATTCCTATACCATAATTCTCCTGCCCAATGTGTGGCATGCTTTTTGTTTTTGATGGGATTTATAGCATCTCCAGCTTCAGGCACTGGTCCTAGTGTGTTAAATTGATTATGGTGATCCTGTTTCCTTTAACATGGCATCGGTTAAGGAACACACTAACTCAGGGCTTGACCCTGCCAATGCTTGGCATTCCCTGGCCATAGTCATTAGCTTATGGATGGTCCAGTCTCCTCAGGGATGGGATTTTGTTTCTGGTTTCAGGAACAGCATTCTCTCATGCTACGTGGATCCTGCCAGCCACCTTGAGATACTAGCGCAAAGGCAAAACCAAAACACAGAGCGGAGAACAGAAAGAATCATCGAGCTAGAGTCATGACTAAGCAATACCTGATGGCCACCATAGATGTAGACCTTTCACTTCCCAGAAACAGTAGGTCATCTTTATCGCTTAAGCAGAAGGAGTCAAACTTTGCAAACCAAAACACCTGACTTTGGAAGAGAAACTTTTGAATGTTGCTTATGTGTCAGGCATATTATACATGTTATCTGATTTAGTCCCCTCAAAACAATGCTGTTACATTTTATTACTCTTATTTTAAAGTCGAAAAACTCGTAATAGTGATACTGGTAAATTATCCAATGTCAAAACCTAGCAATAGTCTTACTAATGTTTATTTTGCTAAGAACATTATTTAAAGTACCATGTTTTGTCACAACAATTTCATAAAAAGAATAACAAACATTCTAGTAAAAACTTCAGATGACTATGGTCTGAGAACAAAAGACAGTCCTTTTCAAGAAAGGACTATTGCCATCATGACATGGGGATTTTTCATGTGGACAGGTGAAAGTTCCGTCATAAATAGGGGCTGGGCCAGCTATGTAAAAAGTTATACTCTGATTCAGCAGGACCTAAGCAAGGTCTGGAAATGGGGTTTTTCAAAGTACTCCAGGTAATTCCAAGTAGCCATAATGGAGAACTACTCTTCTGGGAGACATAGGTATGCTCCAACTGGAACAGGTCCCGGTTGCCTGCTTTTCCTCCAGATTTCTTTCCTGTTCTCCAACCTGCTTCTATTTGCCATTCAGGTTATACTCCTCAGCTGGGCATAAATCATGTCTCTTCTGGCCCTCAATTTCTAATAACTAAACATTATTTCTCTGTCTCTTGTTGGCTCAGTGATTACATGATTCCATTTTGACTACTGCTTTCTTATTCAGAACAACACGAAGAAGAGAGAGAGAGACTTCTCTATGAGTCATTTGTCACAAGCTCACAGAAATATTGACATGACTATTCCCAAAGACCTCTCACCTCACTTACCCTAGAAAGTGAGCAGTAATTCAACCTGATTCAAAATAACTTACAATTGCAACATTCATCAATAGTTTTATCTGACTATAATACATTCTTTGGGGAAAATAAGATTAAATCGCCTTTTGAAAATAGATTAGATGATTCCTATGGTCTGATGATAATGATGATGATAATATGATCCAGGTCACTAAATAACTATTTAAGAGTTGCCACTTACTGTTTCTTCTCCCAGTTCCCAAGATCAAAGATTTACTGTGTTGATTGCTAGAGCTCAACTATTGTTTAATTTTCCTCTTTCTCTTATTTTCTCTCTCTTCCCTTCTGTGTACTGTGTTTCTACCATGGACACTTCTGGCATTCACCCATCCCTGACCCTGCTAATGTTTCTAAAGTGAAAAACTTTGGTTATGTTTGTCTGGCAATATCCAATAAGGTACATATCTATTGAGCAGCTTTTGGCTCAGGTACTCTCACTTGGTCTAATAAATAATGATCGAGGTAGCAGAACTGCTTTTATTCCAACCACTCAAGTTATTTCCTCCAGACATTTTAGCAAAGGAAGTATAGCTGGCAAGTCCTCTGAGGGTCAATATCCCATTGAGTACAATCTGGTTTGGCAAACAGCTGAAAGGTCCCCAACCAAGATTTTGCAAGGCAGAGAGAAACCTATCCTAAGTAATGACTGCTCTCACCTTTCTTCCTTAAAATAGAGAGATGACAGTATTGTCCTTGAAATGTTTAGATTTTCTCAACCACTCATGGAGGAAAAACCTAGTCTGGTATTCATTTGCAACTTTGACAATGCCAGAATACATGCCTAAAGGTGTGAGAACTTGATTTCCTTCTTACACGTGGCATTCACGACATGGTTTCCTGTCAAACTTTGCAGTGACTCCTCCTACTATTCTACACATATAGAATGCCTAGCTCTATTTATTGTAATTCTCTGTCCTTCCCATATACTTGCAGAACAGTTCTCACTGCCTCCCAGCCTTTCCAGACTTTCAACTTCTACTTTGAGGATTCGATATAAGCATGATCTCTGTGAAGCCTCATGAGAATTCTTGGTAGACTTCTGTGAAAGGTACTATTTCTTGCCATGCAAAGCTCTTCCCCTTTTTGTTCTCAAATGAAGCCTGTAATTTGTTCAGAAATCAAACAAAACCCCCTAGTTCTTAGGAAAGGTGGCTCTAGTAGCCGTTCTAAGCACGGTCATGGGACCAACTTGTAGCCAGTAAGATGTAGAGAGAGGTCTGTTGAAGAGTTCTAAGGAAGAGTTTTCTCTCCTTAAGTAGAGGACAGTGTACAAGGAGAAACTCCCTAACTCATACCATCTCCTTTTATGCTGCATTTGAACACTTTTTTTTTTTTGCTAGAACAAATGTGCCAAACATTTTTGTGCTGTAGTTATCACTTGACTATGAGGGGAAGGCCAGCAGAATTGTAGAGATGGCAGCTGAAATGTCATTGAGCCACTGAACCCAACTCTGTTGAAGCCACTGTTAGTTGCTTCTTTTGTTGCTTGCAGCTGAAAGCATTCCTAACTGTTACCTCCTCAGTGTGAATAAATGCAATCATGGAAGTGTCCCTGTCATCTCCTCAAAATCAAATCCACCTGAGAGTGAAAACATCTTCACTCTTAAGCAGTACTATATTATTGATAACAGGAAAGCATCTACAATTGGGTATACTTGGATACATACTTACTATGCTGATATAAGTAAGGCAGCTACCCTGGTCACAAGACCTCATGCTATTACTGGGTGACATAGGTTAATATAAACCCATATTGAACAGGCAAGTTGCCTTTTCAGTGTGCCTGAATACAGAAACACAAGGAGGAAAATTTTCTGCTGAGAAGAAATAAAAAAAATTCCTGGTCTAATGATTTTCAAAGTCTCCCAATAAGAAGAACAAACCTCACACTATAGGAGCCAAAAAATCATCTATCATCAGCTATATATGTTTCTTGGTCTATATTATTTCTGTCCCAGACACTGGAAGTCTGGACTTCTCCCAGAGAAGAGAACTGTCATCCTGTCACATGATTGCAATTGGCAAGTCTTACCAAGAAACTTTGGCAGATTCTTAGAGCAGGACTAACATATGTTTTATATATGTGTGGGTAGGTGTATATATAGCCATCCATCTACATACATATATGTATACTTATTTATTTATAAGCCTTAGTTAAAGTTAGAAAAATTAATTTAGATGCATATGTATAAGTCACACAAATTAGCACTAGTTTTAGAGGAATTAGTATAACCCTAAAAGAAATCATTCTGATTTTTTTAAAAGTAAAAATGCCAATGCAAATTTTAAAAGTAGAACATCATGTTAGTTAATAACTTTTATCTTTAGGTTATTGCTCATTTATGTCAATGATTCATTCACTCATTCAAAGTCTTTATGAAACCAACTACGCAGACAGATAAGACACAAAAACAAAATCCTTTCCCTTGAGAATCCTATGGTCTAGTAGTAGTCAGAAAAAAACAGAAAATAGTTCATTGATTCAATTATTTAAAAACACATATTAAGGGCACTCTATGTCTGTCATATGTGATGATAATAAAGAGATGAAAAGACAGAGAAGTTACCTGTTTTCATAGAGCTAATGTAATATTGGGGGTGGGGGGAACTGTAAGCAGACACCAGCAACATGTATACATGTAACAGAGTAATAAATGCAATGTAGAGACTTCAAATAGAATGATATGATAAAGAGTAACTGTGTGACATTTTTAAATGAGTGACCAGAAAGACTCCTCTGAGAAAACATTTCAGTAGAGAGCCAAGAGGTCATTAGAAGGGGATGTAAGGCGAAGTGAGGGTCTTTTCCTATTCTTGTTGCTGTTGTAATTGTTGCAGTTGCAGTTGTTGGTGTGTTTAAAAGTTATTAGAGATGGTTTATGACAAAGGGAGTAATTGAGTAGAGAAACAATGATTTAGGATAAGGTGAGGAGATAACTGAGAAACCAAGCCCATGAGAAAGTGATGGAGAATGGGATCCAGAGCAAAACTAGAGGGAGATGTCACTGATGGCAACTGAGACACTTGCTCTGGGATAAAACTAGGCAGTCAGAGAATAGGTACAGAGTGAGGTGGGTGGACAGTTTTAGGTTGGAAAAGTGAGAAAATTATTTAATTATTTCCATTTTCTCAATAACTTATGAAACATTATAAACAGAGAGTGAAATGGGTTAGGGAATATAGGTGTAAAGACAAAGTGTGAAGTATCATTTTGGAGAGTGGGAATGCAGAAGTCCTATGGAAGTAATAAGATTGCTCTTGACTTCTGCAATGGATAATTTTATATCAACTTGACTGGGTGCCCAGCTATTTGGTTAAACGTTATTCTGGGTGTGTCTATGAGGGTGTTTTTGGATAAGGTCAACATTTGAATCTGTAGGCTGAGTGAAGCAGACTGTCCTCCCCAGTGTGGGAGAGCTCATCCAATCCATTGAAGGCCTGAATGGAACAAAAAGGCTGAAGAAGGAAAAGTTCCCTCTCTGCCTGGCTGTCTTGGAGTTGAGACACAGCTCTTCTCCTGCCTTCAGACTCGGACTCATACTAAAACATACCATTGGCTTTCTTGGTTCTTAGCCCTCTGGACATGGACTGGAACTATATCATTTGCTCTCCTGAGTCTGCAGCTTGGTGACTGCAGATCTTGAGACTTCTCAGGCTCCATAACTCCATGAGCTAATTCATTATAATAAATGTATCATCTATCTATCTATCTATCAATCATCTATCTATTTATCTATCATCTATTGGTCTGTTTCTCTGAAAATTTCTGACTAATACAACTACCCATTTGAGATGTATAGCCAGAATTTAAAGTGTTTCTGGCCAGCACAGTTATTGTGTCTTTATCAATGTTTATTTGTTTTGGTGCATGGGAATTATTGATTTTAACAGGGTTGCAGCTCAGCCAGGTAAATGAGGTGGCAGAGAGAAAGGAGTAAAGGGTGTCATCAAAGACAGGACATGAGGAGGGGAAACTGACAATGATACAGCCACAAACTCAACAGACTGGAAAGTCTTAATAAAGTCAAATGTTGTTTGTGTACATGTACCTGATTTAATGATCTGTTAGGACAGGAACCAGAGAGTTGTATGCTTGAACTTCAGATTTAAAGATGATGGATTCATTGATGATCCAAAGGTCAAAAGTATGATCATATGAGAAAGTGGCTAAAGGGGGGTGAAGAACAACATTATTCCATTGTAAGGTGGGGAGGTCCAGAAACATAGAGTCTAAGGTACTAGATGTATTATCCATGCAGGTATTTAAGTCAGTAAGAAGGAAGTCCATGAATGGCAGCATAATAAAAAATGTAGTAAGTCAGGTGCTAATGTTATCAAATAAGAAGACAACTGAGTTCCCTAGATGACAACAAGGAGAAGGAGTAGATGACAAAGTCTGACAGCAAGAACTTCAAAGACCTGGGAACTTGGAAGGATGAGGGAGGAGAATGGATTTTGAAGTGGCACTGGGGGGCAAGAAGAACAGCCACTCCAGGGTCAGACCTGTCGTTAGGTAGAATGATAAAGAAAAACAGCTTACACTGACTATGACATAACCAAATTTTCTTCAAGAGGATACATCCAGGTTTGACTCAGAGTAAGAGAGCAAAAGGAACATTCAGAGATGAAGTTAAGGATGCAGACACATGTGCTGCTGATGAACTGTTAGCTTTAGGTAGTAGAGTGCAAGCGGTTGGGATGGAAGCACAAGTGAAAGGGCAGGACATGTGCAAGTCGGTATGAGGATGAATGTCTAGGCTATGGGTCAGCAAACTTTTCTATAAAGAGCCATTTAGTAAATATTTTAAGTTTGGCAGGCTAAATGGCCTTGGTCACAACTACTCAATTTTGCCTTTTTAGTGTGAAAACAGCCATAGACAACATGTAAAAAAGAAATGGGCATGATTGTGTTTCAATAAAACTATACTTACAAAAACAGGCAGTGGGCTGGATTTGGCTTATGGGTAATAAAAAAAGGTAGCAAAATGAGCTTGGGCTTCTGATGATGAGTGAGGTAAGACACAGAATTGTGGGGGAATGGGTATTTGATACTTTCCTGGAGAAGGAGGAGAGCCAGTTTAAGATGGAAGTTGCGATGCTCCAAGTGTCTATTGGCTCCTACAGCTCTTAAATGTGGCAGCCAGGAATGAGAGAAGACCTTGACATAGAACTATTGTGATGAGGCAAGGAGCACTACTTTTGGTGAGGACATCTGCTTTTGAGTGGTTGCAATGTAATACAGAATGCAAATGGCTCTCCTTTACCTGGAGCTAGAGGCTTGGGCCTACCTCTTCTCCAGGATGCTCAGTGTTGTTGATCCCACTGAGATGACTCATATTCAAGAGGGAAGAGGGAAAAAGGCTTCATATAAATGGGAACACATTGAGATTCTAAAGAAAAATGGCAAGTACTGGTAAATATGGGAATGGGCAAAGTTTTCTTACTCCACTCATATATACATCCAAAGACTCAGTCATATCAGGTATCTCCAATGTTTAAGAATGATTCAACAGTTTCCAATCAAGCAGGCCTTTTGATTTTGTTAAACACCAGATTGCATATTAGAGGTCCTGGTATCTTATATCAGACTCATTTAGAGACACTCACCAATCACTCAGTATGAAAGCAACTTGAACTCAATTTATAGAAATAATTTTAAAAGATCCCTGAATTGAGTTCATTGCAAATTCTAAGCAAACTCTGTACCTAGAAATAGTCTCCTAGATGCTCATTTTTAATGATTCCTGAACAACAGGTTTCACCCTCATTTCTAAAAGGATTTTTAACTCACAGCCCTAATTTACCCTACAGAATTGTACCAAACATCATTGGTGTCGTTGTTGTTTTGTTGATATTATTAAAACATTCCCCAAATGTTTAAATTATTCCTTGATAATAAACCAGGTAGCATCATATAGGGAGATATTTAGTTTTTAAGATGCCTGGAGTATAATGTGGTGGTTTTTGCTAATAATCTGAAGGTATTTAATGTACTTCCTGATAGCAAATTAGGACTTGGGATACTGGTTTATTGATTACAACTTGTGAGGTTTCTATTATATGGTGACCAAGAGATGGACCTGTCTTTTAAGGGAATGCTTCATTTGATCTTACTGAAGAAACACAGAAAATGGTTTGATTCAATTAAAGTACATTGGTATGAAAATCCATCTTTCTTTTTTTTTATTTAAACCATTTCTTCTTTATAGTAAATATAGATTTTAATCAAAGACATGTTTCTTTGTCTCCTCATTTTGGCAGCCTCCCTGTGTTATTTTCGAATGTATTAAGTAGAGCATCTCTCAGGCTTGGCAGAGTGGTCTAATGTAGTAGAAGTCCTGTAGTGTCCAGTGGCACAGCTTCCTCTATTATCCAAGCTGAGTATTTAAGATGTGCCCACCATGTGGGCTGAACACCCTCCCTAATTGAGTCTGGATTGCTATTGGCATATCAGTGGGAGGGATTTACCCAGGCCGATCAGCTGCAAGGACTGGTTGTGACCACCGACTACTGACCTCCAACCACCTAGGAGGATCGGCTGTGCAAGAGCCCACTCCACAGAGAAGGACTATCTTCAGCAGAGCTTTGGTGTCCACTGAGTCCAGCACTTCATTGTGTTGTTGGTGGAGGTGGTTGGGTGGTGGTGCTTTGATGTGGCCTGAAGTTGTCCACTGGATATACTGGCACTGGGGGTGAGGACCAAGGTCAGGCAGAACCTGTGTTCTGCACTGGGCCACCTGGCATAAGCTACAAAGTGATCTGCAGATAGCTGCTACTTGTGCTGGACTTGGAGATACCTAGGTGAGGCCAAGCTGTGGACCAAGGCCGGCTACTGCTACTGCCAGGCCTGGAGCCACTTAGCAAGATTTACAGGGCTCGCTGAGGCCAGATGCTGATGCTTTGAGAGAATTCAGGAAAATCTGAAGCATTCATACGGAAAAACCACTGGAAACAGTTTGGGTGAACCCAAAAGTTGAGTGGGGGAGGGCCTTGGGAATCACCAGGGTGGGGCAAACATCATGTGCAAGGTTGATGGAGTCTCAGATATGTTACCCACCTGCTGGCTCTGTTTGGAGGTGGTGGTCTCAGAAAAGAAACAATGGCTTCTGCCAGCACTTACGTTAGGAAAAAACTGCTCCTCCAGCCCTTGTCCTGATGCTAGACAATTCAGTCCATCTCATATGTCTCTAGTGCCTTTCAATCTGCTGCCCCAGTACAAGAGCTCAGAGGGAGTGGGCCCAAGTAAGTCCGTGTGTTTGTCCTTTAAGAGGTACTACCTGGGACTCCAGAAGCTCTGTCTTCCTCAGCCTCCATCCCCTCTGGCTTTTACTGCCAGAAGTTATAGGGACATTTCTTTCTGGCACTGGAATCCTAGACAGGGTGTCCTTGTGTGGGCCTTGAATCCCGTGCTTCTCAGGACAGGTCCTGCAAAGCTGGGATATCCCTCCCGATGTTTATCCCCCACACATGGGTGTAGGACCACTCCATTCCACATCGCTGCCCCTCCTATCAGTCTTGATGCGGATTCTTCTGTAATTCCATAGTTGTAGGACTTCCTTTCAGCTCAATATCTGGTAGTTCTGAATGATGGTTTTTCTGTAATTTAGTTGTAATTTTGATGTAGTTGGAGGTGGCGAGCCTTGTTTACCTACACCGCCATCTTGACCAAGAGTCTCAGAAAATGTGACATTTCAACTGCTGGCAATAGGTCTTTAAGAGTTCCTTTTAAAAATGCAAATTTGTACTCCTAGAAAGATAATGTATTTTTAAAAAAGTAAATATTTTCAAGTTCTTAACATGTATGTCTTTGCAAAATCTTAAAGGAATGGGACAAAGGACAGATTAGTTTCATAAGGTTAAGGGGTGATAGGTATGGAATAAGAAAAGGGCAAGACGGAGTAGGGGATAGGGAGTAGGGAATACTACCTCCAGAAAGCAGGTAGCATCAAAGAACTGGGTGTGTATGTGGTGGTGGCTCCTAAATGAGGACAAAATGGAAGAACATCTACGATAATATTTTATAGCTACATAATTTTGCACAAGGTAATTTTTGCTGCTTCTAAAAAAATTTCAATGGCATACTAAGCAATGAATGAGAAACAATTTCTGTTGTCAAAGAGCTTATAAATAAGGAAGGATTTTTTCCCTTTTCACACCTGTTCGTTCCACGATTCTTTACATAACATCAGAAGACTTTTATCCACAATCACTTGCAACATATGATTCTAATTTGCCTTATACCCAGGACAGGGATGCTAATAGAACTGATTGCTAATTAATTTTGTTGCTCCTTTTCATTGTTACAGTCTTAAGTATAAGGCTTGTTGATATATGACTCATTCACAAAGCTTAACTGCAATTTTAGTTAAATACTTAGTTACCATAATCATAATGCTAATAATCATAAGGATAATGATATTTACAATAATAATAGACTGAAATAGTTTTAGGGTTAGAAATGTGAGTCTAAAAATGACATTTCATGATCTGCATTTGAATTTTGCCTCAGATTTGCATGGTTTACAAATCAAAAATAGATTTTTTTCTGTCAGCAAAGATCAGTCTTGTATCTGAAAATCAAGCACAGCTTGTACATCATCATTAACCATAAAGGCTCTGAAATCAGAACTTAGCTGCCAATTTTGTTGATGATGCATAAGACGAATTAGAGTACAGCTGGCTCTTCTGTCCTATGCTAGCTCTGTATTACTGACATTAGTAAAAATCTGTTTGTTTTTTGTTTCAGGAAATTAAATAGCTATGACTAAAATGAAGCAGAGGAGCAGATATATCTGAGTAATAAACCAGTGCCATTTTTATTTTTTTCTTGCAAATTCACCTTGATTATTACAATAGTACTTTGACCAATTACAATGGCCTTGAAAAGATATGTGAAATGTCTTCAAAAAGGGCACCTTGAGGAGCCCCCCCATTTTTGATAAACGTGGACCAAATAACAAATCATGTTTAATTTAAAATCCATCATAAGTAAATATAATTTTCTCAATGATTATTCCTTTTGATAAAGTGTCTACAGGCAAACTGTACCTCTAAAAATATATATTTGTTTGCTGACATGCCAACTGCCTTTTCAGATTGGGCATTTTTATGATTTATGCCCAATTTTAACGCCTTAGTTGTGGAGAAATAAACCAATTTCTAAATATTACCTCAAAATGAGAAAATAAAAGAATTTCAACAAAACAACATTACATTAGAGGCATAAAACTAAATTCTAAACCCCCAAACCTATTGGAATTTTGGTGAATCAAGCAGGTCCTTATCCTCTTTTTCAGAAAAGCATTAAATATGCTGTGCTAATGTGGAGGTAAGGTAAGAACTGAACACACACAGACATTAACAGTCACGGCTTCAGGAAATCTGGTGAAAACAATCAAAGACAATTTTTTTAAGACAGGAAAAGATGGGGAACAAAAGAGGAATTAAACCTCAACATACTTCTGAAAATTGAAACAATAGGTCGATGAAACCAGACTGACTTAGCAGACCCCAGAGAGTGGAAACTAAGCTGATCATAGGGAAAGTTGAGAATCATACCCATTAACACAACAGAATCCTCAAGAGGTTCAAGAAATGCTAGTGCTGGGTAATTCTGGGACTTAAAGTGCAGGAGGGAAAGTCAGTGCTAAAGTCGGATTCAGTGAAAGCTAAAAGCAGCAGCAATTATCTCCTTTGATCTCCTTCCCAACTCCATACCATTGGGAAAATGGATCTCCCCACCATGGAATAAGCCTGTGGTTTTATTTTGGACTGAAGGAGTCCAGGCACAGTTAAAGATCTGAATATTCTTTTGATGAGACCCCCTCAAATTTGCTTGTTCCCAGGACACTGGCAGCCAGGTCTCAACCTTCCAGGAAGGAGATAGGGGGTCTTTTCTCTGGTAACCTGACCATCCCAATTGGAAAGGCCTAAATATCCTCCCAGCAAGGAGGGATGGCTAACAAACAGCCTTCCCGAATCACCCTGCAGCAAAGCTCGAAGTCGGTGAGCCCCAAATGCACTCATACTTTCAGAGTTCCCAATCAGCTTTCGTTTTTCATTCTCAATCAAGAGCAGAAATCAAGGATTATGAGACATCTGAAAAAACCTTTAACATGAAAAAGATAGACCAAAATAAACAAGCAGTCAAATGCAACTTGGAGAAAATAGATACCATGATGCAGGAAAAAACAAATTTATATATGTATACATACATTCATACAAGTATATCTACATATATACATATAAATCTCTACTTTATATCCTTAGATATTTAAGATTTTATAGCCTTGAAAAAAGAACAAAAACACAAGTGGAAAATTCAGAGAACTTTTGAAAAATAAAAATATATGATAGTATAAATTAAAATTATGATACAGAAATGTTTTTAGCAGCCTTATTCACAATAGCCAAAACATGAAAACACAACAAACATCCACTGACAGAAAAATGGATAAACAAAATGCAGTATGTACAATACATACAATGGAATATTATTCAGCCTTAAAAAGGAATGAAATTACTTTCACCATTGAAGACATTATACTAAGAGAAATAAACCAGCTACAAAAGAACAAATAGCACATAATTTCACTTATATGAGGCATGTACAGCAAAGTCCTACAGAAAAAAATAAAATGGTGGTTGCCAGGGGGCTAGGTGAAGGGAAGAATGGGAAGCTATTGTATTGTCTGTGAGTGTGTGTAAAATCTGTAAAAGAATATACAAGAAGTGAGAAACATATATATTTGCTTCTGGGAAAAGGAAGTGTGTGGTTAGGTAAAGGAATATTAGGAAAACTTACTTTTCAAAATGTTATCTTTTTATTCCTTCTTAATTTTTATCACAATTTAAAAATGAATAAATTACATTCCTTAAAAATTTGTAACACAGTTTTAAACAAGTAATTCAACTTCTAGGAGTTTATACTAAAGAAATATCTGTAGATGTGGGAATATCTACATTAGTAAAAGATGGAAACAAGTTAAATGTCTATTCACTTGGTACTGGTGAAATGAATGATGAATATTCTTGCAATGGAATAATATGCAACCAGGAAAAAATACTTTAAAATTCCCTTGTGTACTGATACACAACTATCTCCAAAATAAATTGTTAAGGGAAAATAAAAAAATGTACATTCTTAAATATATATGTGTGCTTATATTCGCTTGTGTGTATATAGACTATCTCTGAAAGAAATTACAAATATTTTATAACAATGGGTTAGTGTGGAAAGAACTGAATGGCAGGGGAACAAGAAAATTATTCTCTGCATACAATATTGTACTTTTTTGAATTTTGAGCCATTTGAATATGCTACCTTTGAAAACTAAATTGAATTACAGTATTGAAAATGTGGGGCATTTAAAAATAACCTATATTATTTTCATCCTGATTCTTTTTTCTCTATCGCAAAGCCAGTATGCGCTCTTTCATCTAATAATAACATTCTGGTTGTAGTTCTGCAGTGCTTAAGAAATAAAATCTGTTACTCCTGCTGGGATCAGAACAGTTGTCAGCATATGTGGGCAGCAGTGGATGAAGAGTTTTTGAATTTAAGGCATGTAAACTAAATACCAAAGTTGAAAGTATTATAACATTATTGTTTATAGAGGCGAAATCTCATATTAATGACATTTATGAAGCTATCACTGATGTTCTTCCCTATGATACACAAGAGGATATTACTCTGTATATCAGCTTTATGCTATCTATTCAACCAAGATAGACCAGAGATATGAAAATAGAAAGGGTAATGGATTGCAAAGATTTGTCTGGGTCCCTTTTCAATGGTATGACTTACTGGATGGATAGAGGTCCATAGTTTCTGATTCTTCCTTTCTTTTCTATGTGTTTGTAAGCTATTATGCATATTAGAAATTTGGGCATAAATTTAACTTCATAGAAGACTTTTGAAAATGCTATATATTGTTTAATTTCAGGAAATTAAGTGGGCTCTGTGTGCCATAAAGATGAGGTGCAGAGGTGAAGAGCCTTGCCCCAATATTAGTCCATTTGTACCCAGAATTTACCCAGAATGATCACAAACCCACCATGCTATCATATTCCATATTACCACCTCCCCCCACCCAGATTCATTTAGCGTGAGAAATATTTGATGGAATTACAAATTTATTAAAGAAGCATATTCCATAAGCCTTTTGATCACTGTGTAGGAACATTTATTTTCCTAAACTCGACAGTTTTTTGAGGACATTGCTGCTTCTACTGTGGTGCCATCTGTCTCAATACTGAAAACTTGGGTAATCTTTAAATGGGTAAATCTATAAATGGAATTCTATTAGCATGACAAACAACTTTAATGGCACTTATTTGAATACCTAAGTAGCCAAGTGAAAGGTGCAACTTTCAGTAGAAATCCTGAAGACAACCACAGGCAGAAAGAAGTTTTTTACTGGAAGTATTGACAGGGGAGGGTCATGGGCCAACAGTCTTTAGAAAGACAACCATGGTGATGGTGTGATGTACAACCTGAACACAGCAAGAAAGCCACTGGTGACAGGAGACAACACAGATGGCTGTTGCCAAAAATCCAGGTAAAAAAATGATGAGAGTTGAAGGAAGAGGGAATAAATAGCCAGATTTTTTAAAGGGAGGAAAGTAGGGGTAGAGGGATTCAGTGATCAAAGGTACAATCAACCAGAGGCACTGATACTCTTGGCAGAGATTTTACTCCATTCCCCACTCTCTTGTCTGCCCCCAGGTTGTCTGCTTGCCCGCAGACATCTTGGGGCCTTTGTTCTCCTCCATGCTTCTCTCAGGTCACCTCTCATTTCCCTAACATTTGCTAGAAGTTGGAACTGTAAGTGGTGGTGTTAGACCTTGGTCCTTGAGTTCAGCAAAGAAAGAATTCTGAGCCAAAACTCTAGTGCAAGAAGTTTGTTTAGCCTTTTACAAAGAAAGTCACACAGGCAGAAAAAATGAGTCTGCTAGGTTGTGTGGACTCAGAAACCAAGTTACAGAGGCAAAGGTCTTTCTTGGAGAAAGACAGCAAAGATACACGCCTTACAAAAGAAAGGGTAGGAAGGTGCAGGCAGGTGTGCTCTAGAGAGAGAGAGAGAGGGCGCGCCAGTGCACGGGGTCCTTTATTTTAAGGGTTTCTATTTCCTAAAGATGGAAATTTTAGGGGAGGATCTCAATAGAATATTCATCAGCTTTCCAGGTGTGTCTGCTCAGGGATATGGTCTCTACTAATCACTCAGTGCTAGGGTAGGGGGTCACTTGTCATTGCACCTGGTCCTGATGCCAGCCATGTCATTGCTTCATCTGGGTTTGCTGCTTTTCTGGGCCTGAAGCTGAACCACAAATGAGGCTTAGCTGTTATCTCTAGTTTGACCAAAATTTTGTCTCTGTGGTCAACAGACCCGAGGTTTTGTTCCTAAGATTATTCAGTGCTGATCAGAACCTCATTGTCCTGAGGGCTTCATACTTAAGGGGGTGATCATGCAAGGGAGAAGGAGGCAGGTGGTTCAGGGTGCTGGATGGGGCCAACTTGAACCAGCTATTTGTCCCAGTTTCCCCATTCCACTTGCCAAAGAATTTTCCTAGCTTCTTTCTCTCCTGCCCCAAGACAACACTAGCCTTAGCGAGCTGTGATGTGCAGGTTATAGTTCTCTATGTTGTTCTTTTCCTTGATTGTCCCATACCTCCACCACATAAGACTGGGCAAGTGTTCATAACAACTGAAGGTTAGAAACAAATGAAGGGAATTACAGCATAGAGGAAAGATGGAAAACTATTCATAAAATAAACTTTCCCAACAGTTCAAAGGAAAAGAACAAAAAACTTAATATTCATACAGACATCCCTAAGGAAGAGACCCCAATTTCTAGTCTTGCCTCTTTGTCTCAAGTCCCGTCTCAGGGTCCACCATTATTTACTTTCTTCTTAGAAAGCACCTTTCTTCATACCTCTGCAGTACATGTATGTTCAATACCTCATGCTTACTTCACAGTAGTATGATCTCATGGAGGGTCCATCCATTCCCCTCTCCCAGCCAGCGCAACTCATAGAATATTATTTGCAGTCATACCTTTCCCAAAGTCTGAGTTAGGTCATCTAAAATACTACTACAGAAGGTCTCTAATTGCACAGTTCCTGTTAGTTTGCATTTCAATTTTTGCCTATTGGTAGCAGTGAGGATTTACCACCTTGTTCTTCTTGATCACCCATCGAATTCTACACATACATACCTCACAAGGGTAAATAATAATTATCAAAAGACATTAAGGAAGAGAAACATTTCCCCAAATATAACAATCTGCACTGAGTCTAGCCTAAATAAAGGTAACTAGCTACATTTTTATGCAGAGCTATGTGGATTCCCAATTTGTTCATTCTCCTGCTTTTAACCATGCCCAGATTTCTATAAGTTTATAAGAAACAGGATGCATTACAGTAACCTTTTCAAATGACAGCAACTCCCTTCCAACACAAGGTGTTGAAATCATAGAACTATTAAAGAGTATAGATATGAATGTGTGTGTGTGTGTGTGTGTGTGTGTGTAAAGTGGGTGGAGGGTCATTTTTCCAGTTATAATTAGCTTGGTTCTTTTAAGTTTCTGAATTTATTTGCTATTTGAACTCATGTTTTAGTTCTCGTCTATAATAAAATACCAGATAAACATAGTACACATAATGTTTTGTATACTATGTAGGTCTGGGGAACAAACAGATATGCATAAGAAAAAAAATACTTAAAAGGAAAAGAAAGAACATCTTAAATTTAAAAGAGAGAAGAAAGGTAGCCAAATTTTAAAAATGAGAATTCCTTTAAAAAATGTTTTGATGTGAGGGAAGAAATGGAAAGACAGAAGAAACATGGATTCACTTGTTCCACTTCTTTATGCATTCGTTGTTTGATATTTTGTATGTGTCCTGACCAGGGATCAAAACCACAACCTTGGGGTATCAGGATGATGCTCTAACCACCTGAGCTACCTGACCAGAGCCAAAAAATGAGAATTCTTAAGCTAAGCAATATATAGCTATATCTATGCAAGAATAATATAAAGAATGTTATATTATAATGTTATGATGAAATTTAATATTTCACTCTCAGAATTTAAACCTTTGCTATTCCTGTTATTGTGATAAATATTTACTCTACAAGGATTAGATTAACTCTAAAGTCTCAGCTATAAAAATGTATGATTCTTTCTGCTTCCACATTCATTCATTTCATATATTCAATTCTAGCTATTCACAAATAATTATAGATAGGCTAATGGCCATGCCCTCTTAAAAATTTCAAGACTTGGAGAGAATTCCTGACCTTGTGGAGCTCAGTCTAGTAGGGGACATAGAGAAATTTCAAAATTACATATAGGTCACAATAGAAGGATGTATATAATGTGACAAGTAAGTCATCAGTTTTAGAGTCTGTGGGTGGGAGGTGTGAGGATCAGGGTACTGCTGAGGTCAAGTAAAAATTCACAGAAGCTGGGGCACCTGAGCTGAGCATTGAACCATAGACAATATGAGGAGCTCATTCTAGCCTGAGGAAAGGGTTAATGCAAACGTACTAATACAAGAAGCAGCATGGGCCATTTGGGGAACTATTTATTAGTTAACTAAGACTGGAAGTTGGAAGCAGAGTGCAGCAATTAAGTGGCAGGAAATACACAAGGACCAAAGGCTGCCATGTTTTATGTCTCCAGCTTTGATCACTGAATTTTCTCTTGTAGTGATAGAAGGGTTTAATGTCTCCGTGGCAAGAAAAGTCTCATCCTCCCTGGAGGTTTAACCAAAAATGGGCACTCCCATTTGGTTTTAGCATGCCACTTCCTATGTGATATTATCTCTCTCCTGTCCAGTATCAGTAGTATAATAAATTGATATCCTATATGTATGCATTGATATTAGTCACCATGTAAATTTTGTATTTATTATGTCCTAACACAGAGGCCTTGAACAGGTATTAGGGACAAGTGTATCAGTGAGGACTCTCTGTTGCAAATAACACAAAATTCAATCCTAATTGATTATTTTTTCAAAAGATTTTGTTATCACTTTTTAGAGAGAGTGAGAGGAAGGAAAAAGAGAGGGAGAGAAACATTGATGTGTGAGAGAAACATGGACCGGTGTCCTCTTGCATGCTCTGACTGGAAATTGAACCTACGACCTATCAGTTTACAGGCCGGTGCTCAGCCCACTGAGCCCCATCAGCCAGGGCAAATCACAAATGACTTTGAAAGAGAACTGCTTTACTCAGAAAATTTGAGAGCCAGGTGATAGGTCTTGTTCCAACACAAGCTTGATGCAAGCTCAAATATCTTCAATACCCAATTTCTTCTTTCTCATCCTTTAGATCCACTTGTTCTTAGGTGGTTATCCTCTAGCACATGCTTGCCAGTGGCGTAAGTTTACATCTTTCCTTGCTCAAGTGCAGAGAAGAAAATATGAGAGATCCTTCCTGGTGGCTCCCACGAAAGTCCTGACCAGTTTGTGTGGCTACCTGAGATGCTGACTGGTCAATGGAAGGAAGAACTAGTTCAATTCCTGATGCAAGTGAGTGAGTCCTAGGTAGTATTTGTGTGGTGATTCATCTCCCATGACACACCTGGATGCAAGAACCATGACCTCACAGGATTCCTTTGCCAAGTCTACCTTGCGCCTCTTCTCCACTATCAGGTCCCAGCTCCTTGTGCATTCTTTGTTTCTCTCCCCTTCTATGTGCTCAATTGTGCTCAATGAGGATACTCTTTCCATTTTCAGGGAAACTCTCTCTCTTTTTTTTTTTTTTTTACTTCTGAAGATTCTTCAAATACTTAGGCTATGTCCTGTAATACCTTCCCCTGAGAATTTAGGATTTTATAAAACAAAGCTGGCGTCCAGCAGTAGATGAGTAGATAAAACAACTATGCACCATTAACATAATAGACTACTACTCAGCCGTAAAAAAAGAAAATTTTACCATTTGTGACAGCATGGATGGACCTGGAGAACATTATGCTAAAAGAAATAAGCCAGTCAGAGAAAGATAAATACCATGTGATTTCACTTATATGTGGAATTTAACAAACTGAACTAACAAGCAAAATTGAGACAGACTCCAAAATAGAGAGCAGGCTGACAGCTGTGGGGGGTGGGTGGTTTAAGAGGTGAATAGACTGAGCAGAAAGAAAAAAGGACCCAGGGACACGGACAATAATGTGGTGACTGTAGTGGGGAGGGGAGTATAAGGGGGTTAAATGGTATGGGAAAAATACAACTAAAAAAATAAAATTGTCAAAAACAAAACAAAAACAAACCAAAGCCAGAAATACTCACAGACCACTTTTGTTTACCCCCTCCCCTTCCTTTGATTTCTTGCTTATTGGTATGGAGAGGGAGTAGAGAAGCAACAGCAAAAAATACAAGGAGAAACAGTGTAGGCACAATTTAGACTTCAAATATTATCCTAAGTATTCATACACATGATATTTCAAATTAGTAATGCAGAAATTAAAAAAAAAATTTCTTTTCTTTTCTAAGATATGAAGAGAAAGAGAAACCACTGGCAAATAAGCTGGTAAGTGAGTGGCCCTTACAGATGGTGTGTGATGAAAATTAAGCCTTGACAGGTATCTCTGCCCCCTTACGTTTACCAAGGAATTTATGTATCAGTCTCTGCTAAGTATTAGCTTCATTCTGGTTAATGGACAGTAAAGCGTATAATACTTTTGGTTTACAGTTTTGAATGTTATGTCCATGGAAAATATGTTGAGTTTCTTTTGGTTTTCTGAGGAATGAACTCTTTATTAAAGATTTTTAAATAGCACCTTTTTAAAAAGAATGTCTAGCAAAGAAATAAAGATACAATAGAGTTTTCCATGTATATCATCCAATAATGCCTTTTAATAGGATGCATGGAGTCAGGCTCCAAGTAAGGAAACAGAAACAGCTCTAAGTATTCAACACAAGGAGAATTTAATTCATATATTATAATTTGTAAAACAGGTAGCATAAGGCCTAAGAAACCAAAAAGACGACAGTGATTTTCAAGAGGATAAAGCCACTAAACTGAAGGAATAAAGGGAAAAGGCAAAGTTACAGGAGCACAGGGTCAGAAGTCATGGGGCATTTGGCAGAAATGTGTGGTTAAAGAGGGGGAAATATACTGCATTTCTCACTGTTTCTTTTCATGAGTCACAACCAGCTGGCAGGCAGCCCCTAAGGAATGTAAGGAAATGCTGCTTGAAGGATCAGTTCCTTGTAAAAGACCAGAGAAGGGGAAAGAAGAACCAGGAATGGATCAGAGGGCAAATAAGCCTAGGACTTTGAAACCTCACAAAGAATTTTTTAAAACTCACTATCCATACACACCCTGGTTTGATGTTATAATTTATACTTCAAGATTAGGGTTGTTTGCAATAGACATCAATGATTTATCAGTCTGTGCAATTTTGGGGATGAGCCATTAAAATCAAGATAATCTCATCAGAAAGAGCAGTTATGTATATATCAGAGGTCTGTCCAGAAAGTATCCAGCCAAGTACTAAAGAAAACTAGAGACACTTATTGCAGTAGAAGATAGAAGATACAAGAAACACTGTACATAGGACAAAGATGCTTTCAGTCCCCTTTAAAGTAGGCACCTTGGGACTTCTCCCAGTTCTCCCAGTTGCTGTCTACTACCCTCTAGTTATTTTCCTGAATCTCATAAATGGTCCTTTCCAAAGGTGCTTTTAGTTTTGGGAAAAGCAGTAAGTCGAAGAGTGCCAAGTCTGGGCTGTAGGAGGACTGAGTCGCCTGGGAGATTTGATGTCTTGCCAAAAATTCTGTAAGAGTTGTGATGCATTAGTGGGTTGTCATGATGAAGCTGCCAATCACCAGTTGCCCAACAGCTGCAGCCTTCTGAATCATCCCAATAGTTTCCATGTAGGAATGTTCAAGGTTCACACAAAATTTGATGCAGATTCATTGCTCTTCTCAGTCACTTTAAATTCAACGGCCACACAATACACATGGCTCACTCAATGGTGTCTTTCAGCTCCACTGACTAGTACAGTGAAGTTGTCATTGTTCATACATGCGTATTCAGTCCATTCTCCTTGGCTGCCAGGTTACATGGATGCTGAGCAAACCGTTCTCGTTATATTAACAATGGTTTGAATTTTTCTGGAGAGAGCTCATATGAATTTTGCTGAATTTATTTTCTTTTAGGTTTTCTTTTAAATTTTAATAAGAACACAGCCTACCTCATCATTTTTCTTGTTAACCTTCTATTTATCGCTTTGAAGGTTGCCGAGATTTGCTTATACTCTATCTTCAATGATATTTTCAAAAATGAATTTTTTATCACCAAAACTATACTACATAGGTCATGGCAAATATTTGTGCTCATTCCTTTGAAGCCTCAACCTGGTTGGCACCACTCTCTAAATATAGATCAGGATTAACTGAGTAATAAGGCAAGAGTGCACAGTAGTTTCTTTAATAAATTTTTCAATTCTGTTACTATAGAGGAGTCTTTTCAAAGGATTTAACCTCAGGTAGACAGAAACTTTGAAAATATTGAGAAAGGTCTACATTCTAAAACCTTCACTATGTTTGAAAAATTGTAATAAGCTTTATGCTATCAAGGAGCCTGAAATAAAATATTTTCTATATATTCAGTCTGTTATTTCACAAGTTTTAGCACAATGGGTTTTTTTTCTTTTGTTTTTAAGAAATTGGTCTCTTCACTAGATTTCTACTAAAGCTTGGTCTTTGAGACAAGCTTTATTTCCTGCCTCTAAAATTGGGAATGTTTCAATTTTAGCATGTATACTCTAATTCTCATTCTGTTAAACTTCTTTGAGGATAAGGATAATGGCGACATAACATAACTCATGATATTAAAAAGGGGTAAGAAACAGAGTTTTGATTTAAAACTATGTGAGAAGCTGGAAGTGTTGGAAAAGTAGCAGTGGAAGAGAAATATCTCTTTCTAAGCTACAGAGAAGGAACTTAGAAATGAAATTAAAGGTACCACACATTTTATGGAAAAGGGAGACAGATGTGCTTTTGGAACCGGGAAAATACTGGTTAACTTTTAGTTGTGATCACACTTTGATAGTGTCTATGTGAAGCAAATGTTTTGGCTCTAAATGTGTTTCTGCCACTTTTATGTTTTCTGCCTTCACCAACCTGGAGACAGGAGAATAAGGCAGATTCTGACTCTGATGAGGTTCAATCAGAAGAAGACTTTTGCCTGTCCCACAAATACCACTCACTGACAAACACTTCACTGTTTTTCAACTGCAAACTTCCTCCTAAAGACGACACAAGCCAGAATCGAGGCAAAATTGGAGAAAGTGGTCCTAGTACATTTTGCTACCCATAATTCATTCACTCACATAAAAGAACATGGTGAAAGGCCTAAGACATCAGCAGACTGTAATTATATCTGCTGTCATGTTAATGAAGCATATAGTTTTAATGGTATTGTTGAATTCATTTTTTTCTTAACTTGCCCTAGCATATTTACTTTTGGTAAATTTTACATAATAATACATTATCAGAAGCTGAATTATTCTATATTTGGCTATCCTTTTCCAATGAGACACTGAGTGCTTATATTAGTAATTTTATACCTGAACACAATTATATCCTATGGCATCCCTAGGACGTTAGTGGTCAAAGGAGCTTAGAAACCACCAGTCCTTCATTTGAAGATGAGGAAACTGAGGCAGAGAGAGGCTGTGATTTCTGCAAGGTGGCATAGAGAGGTACAATGAATATAATTAAAACCCAAATTCTGTAGTCTTCCATCTCCCAGCCGACTGAACCCTTTACTACACCGTTTTGTCCCCAATGTGAACTATTTCCCAAGCCCTTTAACTTACTCTATCCATGCCAATTCACTTCAAAACTCCGCTTGCATGGGCGAATTATATATCAGCATCCCACAAAACTTGCCATCTGAGACATTTTGCTCAGGAGGAGAGATTATCTTAATAGCCTATTAACTGATGTTCCCAAGAAAACTACCTCCAGTTCTATATGGGCACCTTAAGGGGCAGAAGTGTCACGGCGTAGGGCAGAATTGACTAAGTATGGAAGCCAGAACAGCAAATCCCCATAAAAAAATTAACCTACAGAGAAAGCCCCTTTTAAATGGCAACCGTGATGAAAGTCTAGAACCGTTGAAAATTTGTAGACTTTCCGAAAATACAAATGTGCTATGTTCAAGGCCTATACTAAGACCAAAAAGACTCGCAAAATGGTGTAGGAGTGGCAGCATGAGTCCTGGAACCCATACCCACGCTGCTTCTAACGGTCACCCTTTACACAACTCCCCAAATTAAAGGAGTAACGTGGCCCCGCAAAAACCGAGACAAATCAGGTGGCGTTTGAGGAAAGATTCGGTCCAGATATAGCTGAACCCCGTGAGATGCAAAGACAGGCACATATTTTAAAGTATGCTAGATCAGGTCAGTTAGGATGCCAGTTTTTTGTTTTGAATTGTGGATTTACTACCCCCTCCCCCCATGCCGACCAGTACTAGGTGTGTAGGAGCGCTGAGAAAGCCTCCAGAGGTCTAAATCACTCTGAAGTAAAGAGCCCCCGCCCCCCACAACTCGTTGCCAACTCCCCTGCCCCCTTCGGTTCCCGGTTCGTTCCCGCCCCTAGGGTGTCCCACCAGGATGGGAGGACGCCGCCTAAGCCCGGTTCCCACTCGCGTGCAGCTCCGTACGGGGCGCGCCGGGCGGGGCCCGGGTAGCGTGGCCGCAGGAGGACGGAGGGAGGCTGGGAGGCCGGCAGGCGGTTTTATTGTTTCCTTCGCCCTCCTCCTCCCGCGCCTCGCCGCGGCGTCACTGGAAAGCAGCCCGAGCCGCCCGGCGGCGGGTTATTTATAGAGCGGGCTGCGCGCGCGTCACGGAGCCGGGCCGGGCTGACGGGGCCGCTGACGCGCTTGGCCGCGGGGCCGAGTCCGCGGGGCTGCGCGCCGGCGACAATGGGCTTCTGTGTGTGCAGCTGCTGCCGCCGCTGGGGGCCGGGAGAGGGGGACTGGTGGCTGCTCCCCGACCCCCCTCCTCCTCGCCCGAGGTGACCGGCCTTTTCTGCTTCTAGTCCAGGACCGGCCCCCGCCAGCTGCTTTTATTTTATTTTTTAAATTTTATCAGTAAGTTCCCTTTGGCCCAGCCTTCGCTTCCACTTACCACGTTTCCCCTGTCTTCCCCCCAACCTGGTGAGAGAAGGGGGGGGATTTAGCCGGCCGGGGGCAACCACTTTTTGCGTCCAGGGGAGCGGGACCCACACCAGGCGCGCCAGCGGGGGATGCGGTGACCGAGGGGCCGGGAACACCGGGCAGGTAAAGTATCCTAGACCCAGAGTCGGGGCTTCGTCTGGGGTGGGGGAGGGGATCTACGGTGTACGTGAACGCTGTGCAGCCTTTCTGGGACTCCAGTCGCCCAGCTCTTCCGCCCCCCGGCCGGCGCGCAGGAAGCCAATCTGGGTGTGTAGCGCAGAGAGCGAAAGGGAAACTTCTGCGTGACTGACTAGAAGAGTCTCCTCCTGAGAGGCCAAGAAGATAGAGGACTACTCGCCCCCCGCCCCGCGCCTTTCCGCAGCCCCTCCCCCGTCCGCTCCCTGCCTCCCTGCCTCCCTCCCTGCCTCCTTCCCTCCCACCCCCTCCCGCGGGATCTGTCCTTTTACGCCCACGCTTTGCGGAAGGAGGGGCTGGCGAGGATTTTTAGGGACTTCCTGAGATGCGGAGTCCAGCTTTGAACCCTTCCCTTTCAGCTGCCGGGAGCTGCGAAAGCTTGCTCTGGAGCCTCTCACACGTGGCAGGCAGGCAAAGAACTTGCTGTGCCTTCTAGGAAATTGCAATCGATTTGTTATTCAGTTTCGCTAATTGGGAGTTCAAAATTAAACTTTAATAAAGCATTTGTGTCATTTCTTCTAATTGTGAAAGCTTCTATCCGTCCTGGCGGATAGACTCTGTAAGTCTCAAGTTAATGGCGCTAAGCTAGACTCCCCCCCCCCCCCCCCCAAGTACAATTCCATCAGCCGGCGTCGGCGCAGCTGGATTTCCGTAAGGTACAGATGTTGCTAATGGCAGCTTAAGCACGGATGGGCAGATAGCATACGGAATGCAACACGTTGCCATATGGTTCTTTTAGCCTTTCACCTCCAGGGATGTCAATCACACATATTCTGGGAGGAATTTAATGACTCTCGAAGCGGCAAAATGAATTACCTGGTGCAATTTATATCCATTGACCTGATACGTTATAATAACAGGAAGATAGAATCTCACAGTTTCTGTGGTATAAATTGAACTACAAAGCCACATTTCAACGCCTGTAACATCTATCTGTAGTTGGAGGGACTCTGTCAATCATTTTGGCTGTAAAATCTGCTTGTGTATTGCCTTCCCTCTCCCGCCTTTGGGTGATACAAAGTTTAGAAAGTTTAACAAAACTTGTCTTGGCAACTGTCAATCAGCCCTCCAAATAGTAATCGATGAGAGTATGGAGAAATGGAAAATATGATTTCTAGAGCTAGTTACTTAACAGTTAACAATACACCACCATACTTTTGGAACTCAGAAAGTTAAAGGACTCCTATGAAAAGCAGGTGTTCTTCGAGTTGTTTCAGTGTAATTCCTAAATCCACTCATTATTTAAAATTCTTTTTTAAAGAAATAAATTCAGTAATTCTTAAACTTTGGAAAGTAACTTACAGAAAATAGTGCCTAGAAATATGAAATGTAAAAAAAGTAAAGAAGACCTCAGCAAACCAGTTTCTATACCTGGCCCCCCCTACTCCCCCGCCCCCAAAACAGACAGCACTTCAATCATGTATGTGGTGGTACTGGTCATTTGTTCCCCTCACATCCCCCAATAAGTCAGTGACAGCATACTGAAGGCACTCTTCAGATCCTAGTAAAATGATTCTGTAATATTTCACAGGTCTTACCTTTAAATATCTTGGTGACTAATTTATTGCCTCTAATTTCAGATGATAAATATGGTTGTCCTAACTATTCCTACGGTATAAGAAAAGGTAAAAAAAGTACAATGACTGACTACAACATCTTTTACCTATTAAGGGATATCTGACAGCTATAGACATACTATCTTTTAAAAGATTTTACTTCCAGCAATGTGTAAACTACATTAGTAATAAAAATACACAAAATAGACACAGTCTAAAGTATGTATTTTCAGTCATGTGAAGTTTCAGAAAGTTAACCTTTTGAAAGATTGTCTATACCTCTTGTCCTTTCAGGATCATTTGAAAATTACAAAATAACGTTTCTCCATTTTTCTCCTTTTGTGATAGCTAATAATTTGTAACTTAGTGCTTCAGTTAGTGCAATAATTTTGATAATTATCAAATAATATAAGATCTTGTGTGTGTGTGTGTGTGTGTGTGTAATCAGAAAATCTTATACAGAACACATTAAGATATGCCTGAGTTATGGAAACCTTTTTAGGGGGCTGTCTTTGGTAAACTTAATAGCTGAGATTTTATTTCTGTGGCATCGGCATTCAGTGAATTTTAATCTTGATCAACAGTGACATTGTCAATAATGACTCCATCTCCATGCCTTCAGAATAGGCATTGAGTGTGTCCTTCAGTCAGTCATACAGAACTTGCCTTGTAAAGTTGCTATTGTCATGAACAGATATTGCAGCCTTTTGTTAGGCCCCATGATTATTAACATGTTCTTCCTTCAAAAGTCAAGCAAACGTCCTGCTGTGCTTCATTTCAGAATTCAAGCCCGTTAGTAAATAAAATTCTAAGCAGCACTATTTGCTTTTTCTCAAGTTACTACATATAGTTCATGAATAATTTTGGGCCCTTTTATAGACATAAACTGTGTATTTCTGGTATATGTATACAGTAACAAAACCAAGATACGTATCTTGCATCATGGCTTTTATTTTAAATGAAGACTTGATGGATTTCCATTGTTACTCTAAATCAGGTGGCTAGCTGCCAAGGTGATCCCTATAGCTGGAAAGTACTAGCATTGTTATTGTCTTCAAGGGATCTCTTTCTTTTCTTTCTTTCCTTTTTCTTGTCTTTCCTCCCTCCATCCCTCTCCCCTACCTTCCTTCCTTTTCTTCCTTTCTTTCTTCCCTCCCTCCTGTCCCTCCCTCCCTCCCTCCCTCCCTCCCTTCCTTGGTTCTCAACTCCACCTCCCTTTTTCTTATTGCCTTTCCATATTACTCATTTTAGAAGTACTTTGGATATGAAAACTTTAGAAAATGTATTTGTATTGGCCAAGAAGATTTTCACCAGTGTTTTTGGTTGCCTGCAGGTTTACAGCCTTTATTTTGAGTTGGAGTGTTTATTTTAACTGAAAAAAATGAGAAATACTTTTAGGGCAAGGTATATCCCCCATGTTCTAAGTAATTTTAATTGTGATGTAGTCCTAGCTGCTTTCTTCTTCTTATTATTTTTTACTTCTCAATGTATTTTAAAACATTTAAAATAGAGCAGATTTATGCATTTCTTAAGATAACATAGGGGAGGTTATGGATAGGCATCAGGCCTGCAACAGAACTTCAATCAAAGGAGTGAGGAGGGGAGGAGAGCCAGAAGGGGTGGGTGGGGGGGCGGAGAGGGTGGGTGGGGAGAGAGAGAGGTCTCACTGCACTGGCCATGTTTGATTCTCAAATCTAAACCCCTTTCGCTGCATCACACACTTGTTTCTCTCTTTTGTAGCATTTCATTTTAAAAGAATTTTTTAAAACTGTCGATCTGTAAATATTTAACCAGCCAAGCAGGAAACAGTCTTTTATTCTCAGCTATTTATGCAGCTTTGTTTTTATCTGGTTTAGTGTTAGTGCCATGTAAATACACATAAAATTTTGACTTGGTTTTCCTTACTTTGACTCAAGATTGACAGAGGCTTCTTCAATTAATCTTGTTCTATTTCATGTTCTGTATTCAGGTATTGAAATACAGTATTTTATACATTTATAAGATTGTGTTTGCATTTATTTAATTTGTTTTTTTTTTTAAAGCATGTAGCCTGGAATGTTTGTTCTTCTTTTTTTTCCCCTTCACATCATTACTCTGGTACTGCTTGATGTAACTTGATTAGCTCCCTCCCCAGTCATGATTGGTAATTAAAATAGGCATTAAAATTAGTCGCTTAGCAATTTTGCTGTTCAATTGGCAATTAAATTACTTAATTGCAATTAAAGTCCTAATTTTAATTGGCAAAATGATAGATGTAGATTTAAGATAATATGTATAAATACTTTAATAAGTGTCTATATAAGGATTACTTAATTACTCAACTTCAAGTTTATGCTGTTAACTTTAGAACTTTTAAGTGAGCAATGAAATTTATATTACATCTATTCAAAGGATATGGTAATTAGATTTATTACTTATCACTCTAAGGGTCCTTGCTATAAGTTACTTTTGTAGTGTTAAAATTGTAGGCTTAATAATTGCAGAATTATGATGAGAAAATGGGCCTATATATGTTTGTCATAATATATAAATATTGTATCTTTATTTTTTATTAAATTGAGAGGTTCCTATCCACCAGTTAGTCTGGGGAAAAAATCAGAAGTGGTTATTTTTATTGTTAAAGGTACAACAAAAACTAGCCAGCTAAGATATACATGTAGAAACTGTTGCAAAATGTATGTACTTTACCTATAGAAATGCTGTATAATACTGTGATGGTTACTAATGTTAATAGCTACTTTTAAAATTTCAAGTGTCCTAGATATTTTCTTAGCATGTAGCTACTTATTTTCAGAATCTTAAAATGTCTTTTAGAACTTTGTACATTATAATGACTCCCATGTTTACTGAAATTAACAATGAAATCTAAAACCAAAGTTATACTTCCTTGCTTAATCAAAAAAAAATTGTTACAGAAGAAAATATTTGTGTTTGCCAGGGGCTGGGAGGAGAGGAACAGGAAGAGTTATTGTTTAATAGTATCGAATAGCAGTTTTTTTAAGATGAAGAGTTATGAGGATTGATGATGGTGATGGGTGCCCAACAGTGTGAATGTATTTAAAACGACTGAACTGTACGCTTAAAAATGATTAAGATGGTAAATTTTGTTATGTGTATTTTACTGCAATAAAAAAGAAAATATTGTGGCTAATTTAAAAGCAAATATTTAGGAGATGGCTACTCAGAGTTAAACATTAGAAAAAAGATGAAGGATTTTTATTATGCAAAATACTTTTTGAGAGGCATGAGGTTTTACCATATGTTCAGTTTTATCATTTTAATTTACAAGTAGATGGTTCTAGAAAAAAAGTCCTCTTTTCTTCACACCTTTACACATTTCTAGAACTGGGTTCTGAATCAAAGTAAGAAAGACTTTTTAAAGTTTTTGCATTAAGTGGTTTTTGGTGAAAATGGGCTGCGTAAAACTGAGTAAAAGCCACAACTACTCAAACTGAGTATTAGCTAAGCAACTGACTTGTTCTCTAAGCATCCTATAAAAAGGAACACATTATTAGTTGATTAATGTCCTGTCAATGCAAATGAATGGCAAAGCAAAACAACAACAACAAAACCAACAAAAACCTTAATATTAAAAAAGGACTTTGTATTTTCATAAACAGATTTTTTCAAAGTGAAAATTTCTTCTATCAATAAAGTAAAACTTCCTACCAAATTACAACAATGCCATGAATGTTTGTCCAAATATAACTTCAAATATGTACATATATCTCATGTTTATGCTTAAAATGGGGTCCATTAAGTAATTTTATTATGAAATATCCTAGAGTTACTTCGACTTTTACAACGTAAGTGTTATGTATACTCACTCTATTTGAATTGTAGGGGCTACTCTAAGTTCATTTTGGGAGACTAGTGAAATAAATCCATAAAGGCCCCCTTTCCATGCATTAAAATAGAAAATCCTATGGGATTACATTCATGTTTGCTTTCTAAATTATACCAAAAGCTCAGTTTTATTAAGTATAATCTGCCTAGCCATGCACAAAATAAAATACTTTGGTTTAGATGTGAGTGTATGTATTATTTATATTGATTTTATAAAAAATATTTTTCCATACATGCACCAATATGTTCTGCTTAATATTGGTTAGTATGGTAAAAGATAATACCGTAACATTACTTTCCTAAATACTTTTCTGAGGTCATCTAATAGTAGTAGCATATATTGATAGGAATAATAATTTTTAAAGTTACTGGTTTCAAAAAAAAGAAGCTACTTAGGGATAGTATCAACTTTCACTCCAATTTATTTTAAATTGTTAAGAAAATAGACCACCACTTGGGGGTTACTTTACATATTTATACATGACAATAATTTAAAGTTGTATCAGATTCTGAGCCCTAAAATAGTATTGTCATTTTAATTGAGTTACGAAATATTTTATTTTCAAGAATCTATTTATGTTCAAGAATATTGAAGGGCTGCAGTCATATAAATGCAGAATTTGTTTCTTTTAGCCTAAAGCATCACTTTTAACATTTTCTAAAAGGTTGTTCAATTGTACATTTTGACTCCATTATATGTATAATTAAACCTCTATGCACAAAAAGCATTTTCTTATGTACTAGCAAATACACCCACAGGAATCCTCTTCTAAAACTATAATTTATTTAGACATGTAATCATAGGATTTTTAAAACATGCTTTCATTTTTTTCCAAACTGTATGCCAGTTTGAACTGCTTGGTGATAAAATGAGAGATTTTATTACCATTTTGTTTTTTTCCCCCTGTGACCTAGCAGTGAGTTAAACATGAGCAGGAGGAAATAAAACCTATTGTGAACCCAATTTCATATATTAAACTGTTTCTCTTTACCAGACAAACAGAAGAGAATCACAGATTTGTAGATATTTATGAATTCCAGCACAATTTGAATATTTGGGCCTGCAGCATGCCTTCCTCGGGACTAGCATCAGTAGTAATGGCTGTGTGTGTATTGCGGGGTGGGGCGGGGGGAAGGTGTCTGCATGTGTGTGTGGTGTGCTTGTGTGCATGTTATCCTGAATGTTGTGGAGTCAGGCCCCCTACTGACAGGATCAGTCAATTACAGACGTGGGCGTCCCTACTGAGACTTCCTTCCATCAGAATCTGGTGGGGATAGGGAGTTTTGAGAGTAGTCCTTTACACTTTCTGATGCCTGTGCTGGATCCTTTTCACCCCGAGCGCATCCGAGCCCTATCAGAAACACCAACCCAGGAAGTAGCTTATTTGATAATTAGTTTAAGTGAGTATTTCAGTCTTGCATCTGGTGTATCTTCCTAAGAAGTAACGCTTCCCAGGAACTAGTTCTGTTCCCAGAGAACTCTTTCACGGATTAAGGTAGCATACGAGGAAATAAGCTTACCTCTTCTCTCATTTTAATGTTATATTTAATTACACCATGCCCAGTTATGAATAATTGTTATAATAAGCTGCTGTGAAAACTGCCTCTCCTTCTTGGGTGCATTAAGAGTTGGGCAAAGGCTAGGTTATCAAGAAGCCAGACTTCCCAGGTTGCTGTTATGAAGTAACGATTCACAGTATGTATTCCTTGGAGCTCACTCTAAGAACTGCAGAACATTTTTCCACTCTCTGGGAGAAAAAGCTCAAACTGTCCTGAGACTCAACCCAGGCTAAAGTGTCTTTTTGTTTTTGTTTTTTTATAATGGCAATAACGGTGGAGGAAATGTTATCTACTTACATGTGCCTATTTGTGTATGAAGAGTAATGGTTACAACCTTAAAAGTTCTCCCAGCCAGCTCTTGCCTAGGAATATATTAAAAAATAATAACTGCCACCCCAGCGTGGCTGTGCTTGATTTTTCCGACTGGCTGAAAATAGCGGCTGGGAGCCTGGCCCACCGCTGGGATCAGGGAAAGCTCCCCTTGGGCGCGCCCGGCTCCCTGGCGGAAGGGGAAGGGAACCCGGGAGGGCGCCACAGAGCCAGAGCTGCTATTTTGGGCCCAGCCGAGCTGGTGCGTCAATGCCTGCGCCCCTGCGTCACCGCCACCCCCACCCCTTTCCTTCTCCCCGGCTCTCCAAACTCTCACTTTTTCCCTTTCGTTCGCGTGGAATCGATTCTGCCCACGGGGCTCTGACGCTACTGAGCTCATTCTAATAAACTATTCTTCTCTCTCCTCCCCTAATCCCCCTACTCACACACCCTCACTCGCCACCACAAGTAGACCCCCACGACACACACACATTCACGCACACACACACTTCCTGGTTTACTTTTTTTTTTTTTTTTTTTTTCCGAGCCCGCTCTGGCACAGCAGAGCCGCGGCGGCGGCAGCAGCAGCGGCAGTGGCAACATCTGGGGAAAACTTAAGGTGGTCATCTAGGTTTTCTTGAGGCTACGGCGCGGAAGAGCCTGCGGCTTCCCGGGGCAGTCTCAGGGCACCTGATGGCTTCGCCTCTCCAGCCGCTGGGAAGCAGGAGGCGGCGCGAGCGGGCAAAGGCGGGGGTGCAGATTAGAGTGGAGAGGCGCGGAAGCGCGGATAGTTCCAAGGCGCTTTCGGCCGGTACTGGTAATACCAGGATAGTGGGGGCGGGGAGTTGCCAAGGAGCCCCAGCGGCCTGGAAGCCAACCCCGCCGAGGGAGGAGGGGCGGCTGGAACTCCGCTGGCAGAGAAGGAAGAAGCCCCCTAACCCTCCCTACCCTCGTCCCAGGCTCTTCCAGCCCCACAGGAGAAGCCCTCCTAGGCCAGGACGGCTCAGGCCGAAGGAAGGCAAGGGGATTTGCTCCAGGGAGAATCGGCATTTCCTTTGCTGGAAAGCGCCTTGCGCCCTCATCGTGGAGGTTAGATTGACTTGCCAAGCGGAGTCGGCGGCGACTCTGAGGGCCGCGGGGGTGAGGCACGCTCCCAACAGCCCGCCGGGGCCCCTCTTCTGGGAGGGCTGAACGCGCACACGGCGCTTAGCGGAACTACTCTATCCCCTCCTCCTCATGTGTTGTCTTTCCTTCTTGCCTCTCACAGGGAGGCTGTGAGAGCCCTTGTGCTTCAGAGGAGGGTCAATATATTTCCCTGAAATTCGTGGAAGGATAGGAGTTGATTGGTACTGAGGAATGTCGAAAGCACTAGAATTAGCAAATAGTGAGATTAGAGCATCTTTCTCCAGAAGGCGCACCTGTTGCCCGCACCAGCTGCCTGGTCTGTGAAAGGGAAGTGGTCTCACTCGGGCTTTTGGGGTTCCCCAAGGGCTGGGTCACTGTCTAGTCCCTGTTTTACTCCACTATTCTCCCCACGCACCACGTCCTCCTTCGCACGTGAGCACTGCAAGGAAAGAAGGGAACACAAATTAGCCCCTTCCACCTTAGACTCCGTGTGAGAGAGAGAAAGAGAAAGAGAGAGAATATGAATATGAATATGAATATGCCAGAGGAGGAGGCGGTGGCCTGGGACAGGAAAAGGGAGAAGAGGGGGATACACCGGACTAGGGAAATCCCACCCCAATGGCCTGAGCTCTCAGAGCATCTCGTGTCATGGGACATCTGCACTCTCTTCCGCTAATGGGGGTGACGCTTGTGGGTGGGTGAGGTTAGAGCGCTGCCCGGCACACCTCATCCTTATGATTCCAGGTGCTGGCTACCTGGCCCACACCAGGGTCCCTTTCCGCCCAGGCTTTTGTTGCACCCTTCCCCACAAGTAAGAGACCGGGCGGCAGCAGCGGCACGGGGTTTGGGGGAGGTGGGTGAGATGTCGCTCTGTGGGCTGCGCGGACCAGAGTGGAGAGGTCACACCTCTTTCGGAAAAAAAAAGCCAACAAAACCCCAGGCTGGCTACCGAGGTGAACCCAGAAAGGTTCCCACCTTAAAATCGGCCCTGCTCGTGACGTCAGGTCGGAAATATACCAAAGCGAGCGCGGGCCAGGAGTCCGGGGAGCGCGGCGGCGCGGCGATTGGGCGACGGGCCTCTGACGCGCGCTGACGCGCGGAGACTTTAGGTGCATGTTGGCAGCGGCAGCGCGAGCCACATAAACAAAGGCACATTGGCCGCCAGGGCCAGTCCTCCAGGAGGCTCGCGCAAAGCTCCGCGGTCCTGCCTGCCAGTCCAGCCGGCCGCCTTCCCCTGCTCCCTCCCGGCTCTCGGCGTCTCGGCACCCTTCGCCCCTCTCGCCCACCCTCCCCGACCTTGCGCCCGGACTCCCAGAGGGAACTACACTTCGGCAGAGTTGAATGAATGAAGAGAGAAGTGGAGAACTCCTAAATGAGTAGGTGACGCGCGTGCAGCTCGCGTTTTTGTAATCCTTCTTTCTTCTTTAGCACGTCTCTTTATTCCACATCTGTGGTACAGGTTCTCTGGAATTGGGCATCAGAGGCGCGGAACGCGAGTGGGGCCGGAGGATGGGGAGTAGGTGCGCGCAGTTATAGAGAGCATTTGTCCGAGCACTAGCTTTGGCACTAGCGGGGAGTTGGCTCCCAACAGAGATTTCCAGGCTTCTCATTGGTGGACATGTAGGGAGCTGTGCATAGTTTGGGGAGCTACGGCCTTGCCCGCGGAAATAAATGTGCGCAAAGTTTGCTCTTAGTGTGGAATTGGTTGTGGCCTTTAGACACGGAGACTCCAAATCCTGTGTATTCGAAGGGCCTGGACGCTGCCCACAAAGTGACAGGGAGAGAGAAAGTGCTTCAGTTTATTTGTTGCTTGGGAACTGTGTCACCGCGGCTGGCCAGTGTGCCAATGTTTCCTGGGTATTGTTGAGTAAGGGAAGGGGGTGGGGTGGGGTGGGGTAGAGTGTCTTGTTACTAAGTTGACTGAAATGTCTGGTTTTGATATATGCCGAGTTTGTCTATGTGAGTGTGTCAGAGACAGAGAGAACATGTAAAGAGTACAGTTATGAAGCTGTGAAGTAACCAGGAGGGTAATATCGAGCGCAGGCACGTCTCTCAAGGCTGTGGGGATCAAGGGTCTCCTTTCTCTCTACGTGTTCCCCCCGCCCCCCAAGTTATCCTCTCTCTACTTATGAAGCAAGAGCCATAAAAAGGGGGGGGGGGTAAGGAGAACAGAAGGAGTGGATGTTTGGCTTTCTTTTTCATTAGTATTAAGATTGTCTATGCTGTAGAATGCCTTCCAAGCAGGAACATTTGAAAATTACTAGGATACAAGAATGTCTTGTTCCAGCAAGTAGGCAGATTGTGACAGGCTGTATAGGGAAGGTGTTCAGCTTGCTCTGCTGGGAAGTGCTTCTAACATTGGTGCCAATACCAGATAAGCAACATTGCCCTCTCTCTGCAATTGACCTAAGATGCTCCTGGAAAAGTAGGGTTCCCTCTTCCCACCTCTTGGCCATTAAAGATGTTGAAAGATAAGTTTCCTGGAAAAGTGAATGGCAGTTCACCTGTTTCCCCAATCCCAGTGCTCTGCCAAAAGCACATTCATACTGACTTCTGGGCTGCCCAGGCCTTTCTAAATTTTGTATCTCTGAGGGGTTAAGGGAGAGGCTTCCTCATTTTTATATTCTTGACTTCTACTTTCTTCCCCCTCCCAAAAGAAAAGCCAATTTCATCATGCAGGGTGGAACAGAGAAGGGGCTAGTGCTGTCTTTTATTTAACTCCTTTCTTCTTTTTGGGTCTGAATTGAAATAAAATGCAATGACACTACCCTCCACCTCCCATACACCCTACCAAAGGGGCCAATTTATTGCATCATAGGTATTAAACAAGAACATGGAATACCTTTGCTTCTTCAGAATCCTCTCTGCAAGGATTTACAGTGCAATGGGTGGCATTTTCTGCTGTTTTCAGCCATCTTTTACACATTTATTTTAACTGCTAGGTTTGATGAAGGCCACACACAATTTCCAATGAAGCAATCATGGAAGGCATAGAAAGGCCTGCCTGGTGAGTCTACAGATGCCTGGCTGAATCTGTCCAGAAAGTCACCCTGAAGCTTTTTGTGTCTGTTTTCAGGGAGGAGATCTGACAGGCTGGACTCTCCATTGCTTTTCTAAAAATCGTGGAAACTTTAGCCTTCGTTGAATTACGACACTGTCCACCTTTAATTCCCTTGAAAACGCCTGTAACTCGGCTGAAGGTTAGTGCAACTTGATTTCTTTCCCCCCCACCCCCACCCCCACCCCCATCCCTTGCCCCTATTCCCTAAACATCAAGACAAGGGGCAATGCGATCTTCCTCAACAAACCCTGTAACTTAAGGTTTTTCAACCCTTCGACTTCGGGAACTACTTCCTCATTGTGCAGGTCAATTTCATTTCTCCAAAGAGCTTGCTGAACCTGAGCTTGAGGGAAAGGCTCATTTGACCGGGATTGTCCATGAAAGGGGGTTGATGGGGGACGTTTGGAAATAGCCGGGCTTTCTAGCTCTGGGTCTTTATTTGACCAGTCTTGCCACTGGCTGCACAGTTTTGCCCCGTCGGCATTCGCGCTGTCCACCCTCCCCCTCGCGCCCCTACACCTCTCTGACCGCCGCGGGCTGCCGGTGTAGCTCCAGGTGTACCCGAGCCCGGGAGAAAGTGTTCAGTTGCCCAGGCTGAGTGTATATTATTACCCTGTTTCATTTCCAGCCATGCCTTGTGTTCAGGCGCAGTATGGGTCCTCGCCTCAAGGAGCCAGCCCCGCTTCTCAGAGCTACAGTTACCACTCTTCGGGAGAATACAGCTCCGATTTCTTAACTCCAGAGTTTGTCAAGTTTAGCATGGACCTCACCAACACTGAAATCACTGCCACCACTTCTCTCCCCAGCTTCAGTACCTTTATGGACAACTACAGCACAGGCTACGACGTCAAGCCACCTTGCTTGTACCAAATGCCCCTGTCCGGACAGCAGTCTTCCATTAAAGTAGAAGACATTCAGATGCACAACTACCAGCAACACAGCCACCTGCCCCCCCAGTCCGAGGAGATGATGCCGCACTCCGGGTCGGTTTACTACAAGCCCTCCTCGCCCCCAACGTCCACCGCCCCAGGCTTCCAGGTGCAGCACAGCCCCATGTGGGACGACCCAGGCTCCCTCCACAACTTCCACCAGAACTACGTGGCCACCACGCACATGATCGAGCAGAGGAAAACGCCTGTCTCCCGCCTCTCCCTCTTCTCCTTTAAGCAGTCGCCTCCCGGGACCCCCGTGTCTAGCTGCCAGATGCGCTTCGACGGGCCCCTGCACGTCCCCATGAACCCGGAGCCGGCGGGTAGCCACCACGTGGTGGACGGGCAGACCTTTGCTGTGCCCAACCCCATCCGAAAGCCCGCGTCCATGGGCTTTCCGGGCCTGCAGATTGGCCACGCGTCGCAGCTGCTCGACACGCAGGTGCCCTCGCCGCCGTCGCGGGGCTCCCCCTCCAACGAAGGGCTGTGCGCGGTCTGCGGCGACAACGCGGCCTGCCAGCACTACGGCGTGCGCACCTGTGAGGGCTGCAAAGGTTTCTTTAAGGTGAGCAAGGCCGGGGGAGGAGGAGGCAGATAGGGGCCCCCTACAGCCGGGAGCCTCGGCAAGCGCTTCCGCCTGGGTGCAGGCAGCTCAGGCCCAGCTCGTCCCAGAAGGTTCAACTCCCGGGGTCTGCAGAGGTTGCCGTGGGGGCATCTGGGTACCTGAGAAAAGGAAGTGGGGAGACCGGGAGACCCAGGGTCGCATCCCTCGCATGAAGCCGGCCCGACAGGCCCCCGCCCCAAGTTGCTGGAGTGCGAGTTGGAAGAGGGTCATTTGCATGTGCTCGGAGCTGTCTTCTCTGTTCAGATTGAAATTGGTTAGGACAGAGAACCGTGTCTGAGCTAACCAAGTGGAACAGAATTCCCTATGGTCAAATTAAGTGATCTCTTTATTTCGCCATCCTGATTGAATAATCTTATCATTTTAAATAGAGAAGGTCTCCAAGGAATGTAAATAATATGAATGCCCACGGATTTGTATTTACTGAACGTCTCCTTCTCCTTCTCTTGGCATATAAAACACAGCAAGGAGCGGCAAGGTTAGCTCAAATGTTAACGCTATCAATTTTCTTCGGTAACATGCCCTGGGGGAGGAAAAAGAAAAGAAAGAGAAAAGAAAAAAAATAAAAAGGAGTTGTGTATATATGTTTGTTTGCGGGGAGGGAGTGTAGACTCCAGCCGTCCAGAAATTGTCTCTGGATTCCCTTGATCGCTGGATTTTCAAGAGAAAAATAATTTTCGGTCTCCATTGTTTTATTTATTTATTTATTTATTTATTTATTTATTTGCAGCGCACGGTGCAAAAAAACGCGAAATACGTTTGTTTAGCAAATAAAAACTGCCCAGTGGACAAGCGACGCCGCAATCGCTGTCAGTACTGCCGATTTCAGAAGTGCCTGGCTGTTGGGATGGTCAAAGAAGGTAGGTCGTGGCAAGTAGCCGACTCCGCAGGCTGTGCCCTTGGGAAACCGCTATCCCCACCCCAACCCCACTTTTCACTGCCAGGGCCGTGGTCTCCTGGTCCCCCACCCGCGCCTGGCCTCCACGAACCGGCAGCTTCCCCATTCTGTCCTGGAGAAAGTCGCCAGGCTCTTCTCCTCTTAACCATATGATTCATTCGGAAGAGGACATAAAACATCCCAGCACCTTTTTTTTTTTTTTTTTTTTAAACAAGCAGTGGGGTCTCGAGCCACCGCCCGGCCAGCCGCCCGCCCGCTGTGGCCTTCCCCCGGGAGGGGCCGAAGGAGGGGCCCAGGCAGCAGCTGGGTCCCACTTCGGGCATCGGCACTAACCCGGCTCTTTCTTTGCAGTGGTTCGCACGGACAGTTTAAAAGGCCGGAGAGGTCGTTTACCCTCGAAACCGAAGAGCCCACAGGATCCCTCCCCCCCCTCGCCCCCGGTGAGTCTGATCAGTGCCCTCGTCAGGGCCCATGTCGACTCCAACCCGGCTATGACCAGCCTGGACTATTCCAGGGTAAGAAGCTGGGGGAGGGGGTGTCGGGTATCATGTGGACAAACCTGCAGATGGTCAGAAACCCCTCCCCACACCCATCACTAACCCCCAGACCCTGGAGATTAAAGGAGGCAAGCAAGGCTGTGGCGTCACAGTTCTGGGCAGAGCCACAGGAGACAAGCAGACCCGCAGACAAGTGTAGACGTTGAGGACCGTGCAAAGGGAGAAGAGTTAGGCCGCAGTGGTCTCATCTCTTCCAGCCCCTTTCTCATTACCATGGTACACACATACTCACATATTAATGCCTCTGATGCCAAAACCAGAGGCAGTGTGAAAACCACGATTTGGATTTTATTCCCAGTCTTCCACAGAGATGCTTTAGTCCTCATCCTCTCTGGCACTGTCAGGGTGGGGGATGACTGCTTGGGGGTCCGGAAAGGGAAAGAAAGAGGGTCTAAGGAATGGCAGCGGGGTGGGAGATCAAGAGGTCAGAGTCCTGTTTTACCCCAGCTGTGAGGAATGTGTGGGCTTTAATTGGAGGAAGTATGTCGGGCAAACCTAGAAGTCACTGCAATTTTATTAAGATTTGCAAAGGGCGTCTCTGCTCAAGACCCACTCTGGGACTGGCATGAATACTAACGTGTCAATTGTTTTGTGGAGATAAGAGTCAACGTTTCCCAGGGCTGGATGGCACTGTATTTAGTCTGTATGGAAATGGTAATTTACATATTTAAAGCGGCGACCTCATAGCACCATCCCTAATTGAATTAATTGCCCCGGAACATCTAATTTCCTTACTGGTCAGAGAGAGGTTTAATTGTTATAAAAACCTGGCTCCACTACTAGAAACGGGGTTAGCAATTTCACGGGTTATATATTTTAGAGAACCTCATTAAGTGCTTTTTAAAATGAAATTCCAGTTCCAGGCGAACCCTGACTATCAGATGAGTGGTGATGACACCCAGCATATCCAACAATTCTATGATCTCCTGACTGGCTCCATGGAGATCATCAGGGGCTGGGCCGAGAAGATTCCGGGCTTTGCTGACCTGCCCAAAGCCGACCAGGACCTGCTTTTTGAATCAGCTTTCTTAGAACTGTTTGTGCTGCGATTAGCATACAGGTAACGAGAAAACAATCAGGGAGGCTGGAGGAGAAGGAAGAAAGCAATTGAGACAAGAAAAGAGAGGAGAAAGGAAATAAAAGGGGGGAAGGAGAAAAGAACAGAATAGGAAAAAGGAGGGAAAGGATAGTAGAAAAAGGTAGAGAAGAGAAGGAGTGAGCCCAGAAGTCTTGGGCAAATGGCGTGGAAGTGGGATAGGGGGCGTTCTTGATTGTTATGAAATTGAACCCTTTCAAGGTCTACTGGTCTACATTTTATTAACTCTTTGGTAATTAGGTGCCTCTTAAATCCCTCATTTATTGCTCTTCAAGTAATTAGTTGTTTAGCTTTTCTCTCTCTCTTTTTCTCCCCTCTCTTTCTTTGGTATTAATTGCAGGTCCAACCCAGTGGAGGGTAAACTCATCTTTTGCAATGGGGTGGTCTTGCACAGGTTGCAATGTGTTCGTGGCTTTGGGGAATGGATTGATTCCATTGTTGAATTCTCCTCCAACTTGCAGAATATGAACATTGACATTTCTGCCTTCTCCTGCATTGCTGCCCTGGCTATGGTCACAGGTCAGTACAACAGGCGCAAGGCACTTCTCCAGAACTGCCCAGCGGGATTTGTCCTGGTTTCCCCTTGCCACCGGATCCACCCTGGTCTGGCCATCTAGCTAACCACTTTGTGCATTCCTCTTTTGTTTTTGATTGTGTTTTCTGCAGAGAGACACGGGCTCAAGGAACCCAAGAGAGTGGAAGAACTGCAAAACAAGATTGTAAATTGTCTCAAAGACCATGTGACTTTCAATAATGGGGGGCTGAACCGCCCCAACTATTTGTCCAAACTGTTGGGGAAGCTCCCAGAACTCCGTACCCTTTGCACACAGGGGCTACAGCGCATTTTCTACCTGAAACTGGAAGACTTGGTACCGCCACCAGCAATAATTGACAAACTTTTCCTGGACACTTTACCTTTCTAGACCTCCTCCCATGCACTTCAAAGGAACTGGAAAGAAAACCTAAAACTGTCCAGAGGGGGCAAGTCACAAGGGCAGAGATATCCCCCTGAGCTGTCTCAGCTCTTGCCAGCCCCCACCCCTTCCATTAAACCCCCACTCCCTTAATCCCTAAAGGAAAACAAAAAACAAAACAAAACAAAAAAAAAAACTGTTGCTGTTTCCTAACTTGCAGGCAGAACCTGAAAGGGCATTTTGACTCGGGGCATCCTGGATTTAGAACATGGACTACACACAATACAGTGGTATAAACTTTTTATTATCAGTTTAAAAATCAGTTTAATGCTCAGAAGAAAGATTCCTAACGTATGATGGGAAACATTTGGCCACATTTGGTTGTTGCAGCTAAGACAAATGTAATACATACACATACACATACACACACACCATAAGGGGACCCACAAGTATTGCCCTTTAAAAGACTTCAAAGTTTTCTGCTGTAAAGAAAGCTGTAATATATAGTAAAACTAAATGTTGCGTGGGTGGCATGATTGAAGAAGGCAAAGGCTTGTAAATTTACCCAATGCAGTTTGGCTTTTTAAATTATTTTGTGCCTATTTATGAATAAATATTACAAATTCTAAAAGTTAAGTGTGTTTGCAAAAAAAAAAAAAAAAAAAAGAATTACACAAAAAAGGGACCAGCATGTTGATTCTAGGTTGAAAATGTTATAGGCACTTGCTACTTCAGTAATGTCTATATTATATAAATAGTATTTCAGACACTATGTAGTCTGTTAGATTTTATAAAGATTGGTAGTTATCTGAGCTTAAACATTTTCTCAAATGTAAAATAGGTGGGCACAAGTATTACACATCTGAAAATCCTGACAAAAGGGACACATAGTGTTTGTAACACCGTCCAACATTCCTTGTTTGTAAGTGTTGTATGTATCGTTGATGTTGATAAAAGAAAGTTTATATCTTGATTATTTTGTTGTCTAAAGCTAAACAAAACTTGCATGCAGCAGCTTTTGACTGTTTCCAGAGTGCTTATAATATACATAACTCCCTGGAAATTACTGAGCACTTTGAAATTTTTTGTTTTTTTTTAATGTCTAAAATTGTCAGTTAATATATTATTTTATGTTTGAGTAAGAATTTTAATATTGCCATATTCTGTAGTATTTTTCTTTGTATATTTCCAGTATGGCACATGATATGAGTCACTGCCTTTTTTTCTATGGTGTATGACAGTTAGAGACACTGATTTTTTTTCTGATAAATTCTTTCGTTGAGAAAGACACTTTTAATGTTTACAACAATAAACTATGTAAATGAACAGAATTTTGTCTTCTTTCTGGGTGAGGGGGAAAAAAAGCAACATACATTAGACAGAGTTGATTGATTTGGGATAGGTCACTTATTTAATATTTGAGTTTCAAACTGACAACCTAGCTCTATGCTGGCAAAAGGAACTGGGTAATTGAACTAATTTCCAAACAATTCAGTACAATATTTTTCTTTGACCAGAATTTTCCAGTGTGGCAACTGAATTGATCAGAAGTGATTAAGTATATCTCAGCTCTTCTGTTAACTTTGCTGTTAAGGGCAGCTTTCAGAAGAGAAGTAGTTCAGGAGACCAAACAGCTTTTGAACTTCTGCAAGTCTGAAGTCTTGTCAAATTTTTGTCTTGCACAATGTTTAGGAGAGGTATCTTTTTAAGACTCAGGAAGTCAGCATGGATGTGCAGTGTGTTGTACTTAATCTGGAACTTTTCTAATTCCTCTACTTCATACTGTTGTAAAAAGTCTTGGTGGAAGGGCCAGCATTTGGGGCCCTTTGGGCCTTGGGTCAGTGGTCTTTGGTATAGAGCCAAACTCTGTGGAGGCATTTCTTGCAACTTTTTTCTTCTTTGGTGGGTAGTGATGAGGTTGATTATAGTTTTAGAATAATAGTTCACCTTAAAAGTTTGTCAAACAAATAATAAAATATCCCTTTGTCAAGGGCTTGATCTGGTATAAGTAAGTTATACCACAGCCTTTAGGTTTTCACTCAGAATCAATTCAGCAGGAAAATCATGCTCTTAATCCACTTCCAGTCTGAGCTGCTGCTGGGCACCCTGGCCCTTGGGCAGTGGAGTTCCACTGAGTTTCACCTCAGGACAGCTGTGAATTCATAGGGAGCAGAACATGGGGAGAGTCTTCTTCGCTGACCCTTATGATTACTGACTTCCTTCCGGTCCCTGAAATTTACAGAGTATTATTGTTTTAAAGAAACAAACTTAGAAGAGTGAATAGCCATGAAAATCCTCTGGTTATTTTTATTTTTTCCCCTTCTTAAAAAGACATGTTTTGCAGGTGGGTTAAAGAGAGAAAGCAGGTCTCCTAGTAACTTAGGTTGTTTTCAGGAGACGGGTTTCTTTGCAGGTAATTGAGGGGTGGAAGTGTGTGGCCATATGAAAGACTACATAATAAGTGAAATGTTCAATTTCCTGGCTTTGTTGAAAAGGTGAGGCTAGCCTTTTTTATTTTCACAACTTCTGCCTAACCGAAGCCAAACACTAATAAGCAGAAAAGAAAAAGAAAGCTCTTTAGAAATAGCAGAAGTTTGCAGAGCCGTCAGCACTCATCTCCCCGGTGTCTGCAGCCCGAGACAATTACATTCCGACTCAGAATCCCCGAGAGTTGAACCTGAAAAGAACCCTGTTGCCGGTTCTTGCTTAAGGAAGAGGCTGCGCATCACCCGAGGCCAATGGGGTGTTAGGTAGTGAGCCTCCCTCCAGAGAATTTGGGGTGAAAGGAGGGAGGGATGACCTTCTCCCATGGCCGCGTGCACACTGCATGCACCGCCTCCGCGTACGTTCAATTTTAATACCTGGGTTGCAAAGTGGCTAGTGCCTTTCTGCTTCGTAGTTATCTAGTCGCTTTCCAACTCCAGGCTGCGCATCCGTGTCGTGAAGGGAGAGAGCCTCGCACGCATCTCCCTAGGACCTTTTGCGACCGGCGCAGCTGAGAACTTGTCCTATTTGTCCTAGTTTTTCTAGGACTAAAACCCAGGAAAAGCAACAGACATGCCGCATTGCAAAAGCTAGACATTGCATGGAAGTTCTTTAGAAAGAGATTAAAACTTTGTAACAGGGGACGTCATTTCTCCCTCCTCTTCCCACGTTCTCTTTAAGAATGTCAGTTACTGTATATCGTTCTGGTTATGAAAATACATAATCATTGTTCCGAAGACTTCCCCGTACATTTTTCAGCTTAGAGAGAAGGTCTAATTTTAAGTTTTCACGGTGTCTAGATCCACTTTGAGTGGTTGCTTAGAAGGGCCTAACTTTAAGGAGAAACGCCCTTAATCCAAAGCACAGGTGAGCTGCGCTCCCGCCTGCTGCTTGCCGAGTGCCGCTTCTCCTTGCTCCCAGCGACCGCCGCCCTCTCCCTAGGTGTCCAGGCTATCCTCGGTCCTCGCCCTGGCCTGCCGCTGGGTCCTGATTGTAACGAGAGGGAGACGCCGGGCTGAAGGAGCTGATAGCACCCTGCAGTGGCAGCGGCACCCAAAGGTCTTATCTCGGGTATTTCATTTTGGCGCTTGACCCCATCCCTAGAGAGTTTGAGTGTCCTCTTCACTAAAAATACCCATCCTAAGTCTTATGGGACACTGGTTCACGGCGTGCAAGGAGCCCAACAAAGAGAAACAGATATTCTAGCCAACTTAAGAATGACACTTGTAGGTTCAATTTCACTTTGCCTTGAGAATGTTTTGGCTTTGCCAGTGTCAGTGCGACGATGCGAATGTTCAATTATCTAGTTATTTTAAATCCAAGCGTCGCCCGTGAATACTTCTACGATACAAACAGGTCTGTGAAGGAAAAGTTTGATTTGATTGTCTCTGTATTTTGATTGCAGAGTTTTCCGGTAGAGGGTCCATTTCTCATCCCGCCAGGCCCTTTTCAGGGTGGCGACACTGCAGCGCCTCTAGACACCGCGTGTGTTGCGCGTCTCCGCGCCCCCGGCATCCAGCCTACCACCGCGCGGACGTCCGTTTCCCTTTTTATCCGCGGCGCGGCAGCGCGGAGGTGGCTTCGGAGACTACGGATTGGGGTCTCCCGCACTGGTCTCGTCTCTCTCACTGAGGGACGCCTATCTCCAGGCCCTGTGTGCCTGCAGCCACCTCAAAAATGAAGAGAGGTTCTATGAAGGCGGGAGGGCAAAGAGGTTGTCTTAGTCCTGCGGATTTAAAAAACTCCCCCCCCCCATATTATTTTTGACAATTGAACAGAGTTCTGGGAATATCTCTAAAACATCCTCCTCCAAAAAGGTTTTTAAGGCTTTTTTTTTTTTTTGCCCCCAACCCGCCCCCACAATCCAGGAACAGGAACTGTTGCTTCCTGGGCGCATCTGGGAATGTCTCAGCAATGCAAGCTTCCCGGCATCCATCGAGCCGGCACTTGACTTAATTTTACAGTTTCACAGAAGACGGATGGGATTGGGGTGCAGTCTCTCTCTCCTTTCTCGCCGTAGGTCTCAGCCACAGCTAAAAACTGTACCCCGCTGTAAGAGTCTTAGGGAGAGGATGTGCTTAGACCCTGGCATCTGACAGAACTCAAAGCAGAAAGATCACAGAGCTACATTTTTGGGGGGGGGGGTTTATAGTTCCCAAGGCTGATTTTACTAGTAAAGCAAGACATGAATTTCAAAAGGTCCCAACATTTTTTAAATAATTCGTTCTGAATAATAAACACGCAAAAATCCGATTTTCATTTCTACTTTTTAATTTATTAGAACCCCCAAATTGGATATTATACATAAACATTTAGGATGGCGAAACTGTCATTTAAGCTATTTTCCCTTAGTATGTTTCCTGAACACGACTGGAAACGACCTTTGGGGCCACCAAAGTCTTTCCTCCGACCTTGACGTTGCATTTCCTTAGGGAAAGTCCTGCTTGCGTTTGAGGGCGCTTCCCGAAGCTGTCCAGGAGCAGGCATGCAGGGCCCCCTCCCCACGTTGTGGGCAGAAGGAGAGACACAATCCTAGTCTCAAACCCCGACGTGAGCTCCCGGCCCGACAGACGGTGGGGGGGGAAACTCCGGAGCGCGGGGCTCTAACTTCTTACACCTAACCCCACGCCTTCTCACTAGTTTCCCCTTCCCAGCGGGGTCTGATTTTTGAGGCTTCAAGATCACGGGAGAGGACGTGTGTCCATTTGTGGTTTGGCTGGGAGCGAAATTGGAGACGCAAGCACTCCGGCTCTGCCTACTGCGTTTTGGAGACTTGAGTTTGACTCTGCAGGTTGCACCTGGAGACTTTGCCGAGGGAGCCCGGGAGGAATGAGGGCCAACTCGCCCAGGTTAACTTTGTTTCCTCCGTTTCCTGTCCTGCCAACTCCAGCTGTTCCTTGCTTCTTTCCCAAATGTTCCCTGTCCCACAGGGCCGGAGGTCGCAACAGGTTCCAGTCGCCGCCAGGCCGGGTCCAGTGTGTCAGGGCGCAAGCACGTGCAGTGGAGCTTGCCCCCAGCTTTCCCTGCACCCACTGATCAGCGGTCAGTCTTGGGTCTCCCGGAGTTGTGAGTGAGACTGCAGCATCCATCCACACCACACTAGGGAAAAATGTTTTTTTTTTTTTTCCTGGTTGTGGGCGGGGCAACAGGCGTTAGGACACGAGTTGGAGGTACGTCGGAACTAAGGGAAGAGCCAGGAGAGGGGCCCACACACCCGTGCCACACACCTGCCACGTGTTCGACTCCGAAGCTCCGTGGAGAAATTGCGCGCCTCCCGGCAGTGTTTTCAGGTCTCCCGGCAGCCCGTGTTAGTAGCCTTAGGCCCTCACGCCCCAGGTAGTGACTCGCGCAGTGGTCAGATGAGTGCTGCGCCGGGTGGGGCGGAGGAGCAGCCAGCCCTCTAATCCTCCTGCGAACTTTTTCCTGCCGTGAAGACACAGGCAGAGGGAGGCTGGCCTCCCTCTTCTAGGCTTAGTTCAGTTCTCTTTGCGGTGCTCAGCTGGACTGGGCATAGTGCCGGAGAGGGGACCGGCTCCTTGGAGAGATCGGTTTCTTCTTCCCCTAGGTCATCCTTCCCACGCCTACATCTTTATATTTCTATCTAAACTTGCGTTTATAGAAACTAGGATTTCCAGGATATGCGCCACCTGTCGTAACGCACACAGCGACTGAGTTTCCGTTATAGACTTTCCCCCCGGTAGCAGAGGGTAGAGGGGCTGCCGTGTATGTTTTCCATCAGGTACTATAGGGACTTCCAGAGAGACTGAGTCTGCTAAGCTGTTCTACCTCTGGAATCTTGCATAAGAGGATTGCATTGACTACCTGAAGTTAAATTGGACTTTGGAAAATGGTGTGGGTAGAGAGAGGGAAGACACTCCATCAGTAGGCTGCAAGTAGGCCAATGTTTTTAAAACTGAGGGCCCTGGCCTATTAGTGGTTTGCAAAACCAATATTGTGATCATCTCTTTTTTTTCAAAGAAATGAAGGAAAAATAATAGAAAATATGAGTGCTTTGCATAGAGTAGTTAACGCAAAAAAAAAGTCTAAGCATTGTTTTCGGAAACTTTCTTTGGGCCACAATATGAAGTCTATTTATGAATATGGGTCTCAGTCAAACAATTTGAGAGCCGCTGCTCACAGAGCCAGCTATGCTAGAAGTGAAGGAGAGGGTCTGCCTGTACTCAGAGGTGTTGATAAGAGAATTTGAGGAATGCAGGTTTTGTGATCAGTCCTCTCCTTTGGGCTTGTTTTTTGGTCTTCCACCTCCTCCCTCCTCCTCCCCAGCCCCCACAAGATTTTACATCTCTTTACCCTTTGGCTTGTTATGTGCTTGGACCCTTGCTAGGCACCCTGAGTAAGGGCCAGGGTACAAGCATGTAAAGCTACCCTCTTTACCTTCTCCTGGCAACCTAGTACTTGTGAAGAGAGTGAATGGGGATGACGATCATGGGATAAGCTAGATGGGAAGAAGGGGAGTGAATGGCAAAGTAACTACTCACCGTATGCTAGATGTTCTCAGTTATGTGCTATTGCCCAACACAAGGAAAGAAGCAAAAGCTTTTGAGGGAAATAGGTAGAGATAGAGATGGATAAAGATAATGGACCATACTGTGAATGGTCACATGAGTGGGGACTGAGGAGGTGGAAGAAGAGGGAGGAAACATGAGGATTTATTTGATCAGGGTGTTAGAACTGAAGGCATGGGAAGGAGAGGACTAAAAAGTCCTAGAAATACAGGATTCCAGGGCATCTAAAGAAGAGAGATGTGACAACAAATGAAGAGAGCACATAAAGGATGCTGGGGGTTGTGTAGGCAGGTATGATATGACAGTTAGATGTGGAGGCCCTAGAAGAAGGACTATGTAAGGAGAGGATGGCTTTAGGTGTGGTAAGCCTTGGGCTAATGGAGACTGCACAGAAATTTCAGGTTGTCACAAAAGGATTAAAAGGAACAAACCATTGGCATGGAAAAGTAGATCCCCTGACATCTCACTCTAGCTGAAGGGCTTTGAACCCAGTCTTATTTCCTGAGGAGTGCTGTAGTCTCCACACAGGAGTGATGTAGACTGCAAAGATTTGGGCCCATGTGAAGGACAGAATTGGGGGTGGGCAGAAGGGTGGTACATTGAGCCAGCTTCCATGGCTTCTGAGGTTCCTCCATCACAATAACTCTACGTATCATAAATTGCAAGGCTAGATCTTATCTCCTGTAATCCTCTCCACTTCAGTCTGTGAGGTTTGAATTATTATTTCCATTTTACAAATGGGGAGATGAGGCTCAAAGGTGTTGTTAAATGTCTTGGCCTGAAAGACAGTGGAATATGAATTCAGAACTAGGACAAGCAAGTTCAACTGCTTTGCTTTTGTGCTACATGGTGCAGAAAGATTATACCTTTCTCCTCTGCTTCTACAGAAACTGACTATAGGTTTCTGCTGAGAGTTGAGGATGTTGTCTCAAGTGGGTCAGACTCCTATGAAATCATAGTGGGGTAGTGATAACTGTATAGTGGCCTTCTTACTTTTTTTTTTTTTTTTTTTTTTTTTTTAAAGAGAACAACGCTTCTGTTAGATTGCTTTTTGTAGTAGATGTGGGGAGTTTTTGAGTTGCTTGCTCACTGTTCAAGAAAAGAATGGGAATGATTGCTGCATGTGTTTTTGTCACTGAGAAAGTCATATTAAAGGTGGTAAAGAGAAAAAATGTTTTTCCTCCTCAAGCTGTTTGAATTTCCTTTTATTAATCATTTGATTTTTAGCCAGCTTCTAGGTTTCCTATCAGGAAAACCAAATTGCACATCAGCGAATTCACTTTAGTCACAGCCCCGAGCAGACCACTTTGTAAAACCTGGCTGTGCACAAGCCATTTACTCTTTCTTTCTACTTATTCTGTTTTTGTGGCCTACAATGTTTAAATGTTATTAACATTTTCTTAAAAGCTACCCTGACAATCTACCAAATGGCATAAATAGATTTTGCTTAGAGTGTCAAGCCGAGAGTAATATTTCTTCAGAAGACTATCTGCATCTAACTTCATGAGGTCAAAGGGTTGCGAAAATAGTCTTATTATATTACAAAATTTATTAGAATATACACACTTGACAAACAAAATATGGTGGATTTAGGTCAGCTGTTTGCTTATACAATAGATTTTGCTCATCTTTGACATTTAATTTAAGCTTCTCTTATCTGAGGGCCGGGAATAGGATAAGTATGTCCTACATGTATTATGCTTCTTGCTTTATAAAACTTACTTGTTGGCAGCTATCTGAAAATAATTCATAACTAGTAACTTAGGGACAAGGAAGCCTTGTGAGATGCTCTGAAAGTGCCTTTCTGAAATGAAGTTCTGTAAAGTTGAATTATGGAGACCTTAACAGGGGTTTTCATTTTTGAGGAATGTAGATAGCTATATTTGCTTTCTTGGTCTTTTGCTTAATTATTCTCCCTGCATACTGAATTGATACAGCTAAAAACAAGCTCCCAGAAATCCATAATGAACCTATTTGATGCCAAGATTCTGTGTTTTGTGTAATCGTCCTGTTCTCAGTAGTGTTGGGAAGAAATGTGCATGGGCCACATGTGTGGAAACAGCATCAAAAACATGAGACACACCAGTGACTTATTTATAATATATGTAAGAAAAATAAAGCCTGCTACTGTAAAACCTGCACTTGCAGATGTGTTAGCCCCAAATAACCTTTAAAATTGGTCGTGGTGTGGTGGGAGATGTTGGTATTCATGAGTGTTTTGACATGTTTGACATTTTATGTATGGGGTACTGCTCTGTCTTGCATTTTACCCCCAATAGTGCATGCTTGCTCACTAAAATATAGCTATTGGTGTTCATACTTGGGGTTTGAAAGTCTGCTTATTGAATGAATGACTTGTTGTTATTTATGCAAACAATGATTTAATGAATTAGGCTATGGCCGCTTTTCATGCTGTGGCCAGAAGAAAAGGGCTGTATTTTAAAAGAAATAATTTGATTTTTATTTTTTAAAGAAAAATATATGTTAAAATATATTTGATACATGTCAAACATCTTAAGTTTGCTACAATCCTGGATTAGCAAATAAAGAAAAGCAATTCTATGGAATTATTGTGCTCTCAGAAGTGGAGGAATTTGGGTGTTAAAATCTGATGTAATGAATAAAGGTTTTGAAATCAGCCTGAGTATCCTTTAAAATTGTCCTTTATTCATTTACTTTTGAAAGGGGTGAAAAGGTCCCTAGCAGGGAACTGCCAATTGAACTGAGAAATCTAGATGGACTCGAGGTAAATACATTGTATGAAAACACATGCCTAAATAGATACAGAGTCAGAGATTACAGTAGCATTCTCTGAATAAGACAGAGGTTTGATACTGTGGTCATCTTCCCTTTGTACCATCTTCTATGTCAGTTTCCAGATGAAAGTCAGAAAATGAGTTAAAAAGAATTGGGTAATCTTTGGTGAGGCATTTTTCAAATTTATGAATATCATGTTGCTAAAAGAACTACATGTGTTTTTTGAGTGTTGGAAAGGCAACCACTTTGACTGAAAAGAATTTACTCCCACTTTTTACCTTGTGGGACAAACACAAGTGCTACCCAGTCTGTTCTAACATCTACTGAGACTTATCTAAGGAGATACTTGGCTGAAAGTTTTATAATTCATAACTGATAAGTTGCTAATTATCATTTCCCTCTTTAAAGCAGATATGGCTAGTAACATGGCTTCTCTTTAAATGTAACTCTAGGACTATACCTGACTCTAAGGCTTTGACATTTTCCTGTCCCAGATATTTCTCATGTTTTTAAATCTCCACCTGTTGTCATATGCCAGGATGGCACTGTACCTCCAGGTGGGAGGACAAAGGGGCAACTTTCTCTGTCTAAGGTGTCAAGGCTGCTTTTCTTCTGGAGTGGGAGTTTTATGTGCACTTTCCTTTGTATCTTCTCTCTGAAGACTAACACATCATCTCTATGACACACACAGCAACTGTGGCCTGGGGTTTGACAAGAATACCGTTAAGTTTACTTTCAGTTAGCACAAGTATTTAATGTCTCATCTTGCAATTCAAATGGTATCAAGAGACCAACTTGCACGTGCTATCTACCAGCATCTTCCTAGTTTCTCTTCTTGAATAACAAAGCCTTAGGTCTTTTTCATTCCTTTGAGAATCTTCCTGAGCAAAATTTCATTTACAAAACACAAAACAACAGAAAACTTGAACATTGAAGGTGTAGTACTGTTCTTTTAAGAATATTATTTTGATTTGTAGAGCAATGTTAATGACTATAGTCTGACACTAACAAGACTGCAAATCTCATTTCCAATGTTATGAGTTAGGGAAAGATGCAAGGGTTTTTTTTTCTTGAATGTGCAGTGTTTTGTATGCTTAACATTGCTTTCATCAAAATATGTACTGTTGACTCATTCATTACATTTCTTGTATGTACTTAACTGAAAAGCAAGAAAAGAAAATCAAGAGCTTGTCTTTCCTTGAATTAATTTCCCTTAACATGTATTCAAAATAAGCATTCCAATGTAGCATAATATAAGCATTCCAGTGCAGCATAGTATAAAATAGTTATGAAATTTGATGATTATAGGGAAATTGGTGTGAGTGAGAAATGCATCATTCATTAGATTGCAAGTAGCAATGCCTGATATAGAAAAGGCAAGGTACTATAAACAAGAAGCTGTAAATAAGCAGTTTTTGCTTTTCTGTAACTAGAATACAAATACTTGCATTATGTAGACATATTCATAAATTTTGATGATAACTTAGTGAAACAGGATCATAAATATGGAAACTAGGCATATTATTAAATGTATATGATTTTGCAATGAACGCTTATTATTTTTAAAAGTCTGTGTTCCTATGGCTTTCACTTAGAAAAATCAATCTCCCAGTGCTATGAATAGCCCAATCATTTTTTTCCTCCAGCTAATAACAGTAACTTCCAAAATTGAAGACTAAACCACAGCAGTCAAACTTAACAACCTTTGATCAGATTACAAAACTGGTGACTAAAAGGAACATAAAATCCATGATATATTTCCACAAAATCTTATTTGAAATCTTACTCAAATTAACATGAACATTGTCGTATGTGCTGAAAATTGGTTGGAAGACTATAAATAAAATCAACTGTTATCTGGCAATAAACAGGCTTATGTGGAATGATTCAGTGGGGCTCTTTATAATTTTTTTTTATTTAACCTTATTATTGATAATTGTTATAATGGGCAAAGATCCTACACATGGTACTGAATGGAGAACTTGGTGAGACTGGAGACGTACAGTGGCACAAAGAGAGGTCAGGCATCCGCAGAGAAAATACAACGCTTCTCAGCTGAGAAACATGAAAGCAAATATATCCAATACATGTCTCAGCATAACAAATTTGAAATACGGAGTATCAGTGCAAGAGAAATATTTGTGAAATGCTAATGTTTGGAGTGAAGACTAGATAAAAAATTGGGTAGAAATACTCCATATAAAATTAGAGCAAAAAAGCTTCTATGCTTTTAAAGCTGTATGCCCAGGGACTTCTCACCATCAGAGCAAGAGACATGCTAATCTTTTTCTGTAGTGAGCATTGACTAGGCAGTGCCAGAATCCTGCATGCAGCCCTGAACTTCCTAGCACCAGAGAGATGTTGACAAATTGGACAGATTTCAGAGAACCACAACAAATATGATAAAGGGCTGAAGCAATTGACTTATGAGGAAAGATTAAAAGAACCAATTATGTGTTGCTTACTTAAATAAGACAAGCACTAGAGTGGAGAGACAAGAAACCATGTGTGATTATTTGAAGAGTGTAAATACCAAGGTAGGAGATAAATTGTTTAGATTGGTACAGGGTGGCAATAACTAAGAGGAGGAAAATAAGTAAAGAGGAATTTGGTACGTTTTACCAGAAAAATAATATGCAGTGATATTAATTGCAAAATAATGGCAGAAGTTTTGAGGAATTAGTAAACTGTATTGCTTTATTTCTTTTTAATGCAAAAGGCTTTTTATTCATGACTAGGAAAACTTAGATGAGAAGGAGGAAAAGGGGGAAAAACCAATAGTTTACTTCAATTTAGAATGTGAAAATATTTATATGTAGTTTGAATTAAATGTAACATTCAAATAAAGGTCAGAGTGAATCTTAAATTAGGCTATCCTAAAAATAGGACCATTCCTACTTTCATAGGTCTTAGCATTAGATCTACTCTTGACCATATATATTCTATAGTAGGTAATCTTACCTTGATCAATGTAAGAAGAGGATTTTAACATGTTCTTTTAAAGAATATTCCTCTCATGGAATTGTTCTTCTCATAATGGAAGTGATGTTGATGGAACTCAGTCCAGTATCAAATTGGTAAAAGAAGTAAGAAGTGTTTTCATTAGTCTTTTATTAGTATTTTTTCTGGCATGCCTCTCTGAAATTTGGCTCAGCTTGGAAGGGAAAAGTATAAATGGAATGAAGTGGCCACTTTAAAATATAATAAGCATGGAAGTGAGGGAAAGGATATTACAAAGCATGCTGCTCCAGAAGCCAAGCAAAAGAAAATATTTCTTCCAGTGTCAATGAGAAATATAAATGGATCTAAAAACAATAATGGCAAATGAAAAAAAAAAAAAGAAGTGACTGAAGGCTCATAAGGATCTCCTGCTTTCTCTGTCTTAGTAAGACAGTGATTTTCCAGTGCTAGAAGAGGCAGCATGTGAGGTAGAGATGCAGAAGGAGAATCTCATTAACATGAGCTCTCCACTCCCCATGCACTTTGAAACTGCCTGCTGTCAGGCTGCTGAGAAGCCAACATATGCAGGCTTCCAGGGCGTGCATGCTGCAGAAGGCTGCGTGTAATTATTTCTGGATAGGATCCAGTGTATGATTCCATGATAATACTGCCTTATAGTCTCTCTTGATTTGAACTAGTATTTCCTATATGTACAATATCAGCTTTAACAATGAGGTATATTGGGGGAGTGAACAGGTATTTTCTCATATGCTATGTAGTAAATGTTGATATCTGAACTCTGGTGGATTTACTGTGCTGATTAGAATAAAGAAAAAAACCAACCAAGATTTGTTTTTACTTTTTTGGGGGGATGTTGTTTATAGCTAGTGTATGATAGCTTGTATCAATTAGAGCCAATTGGCTCTATCTGGAATATCTTTAAATTTCTAATAGATGCAGTTTATACCAAAAGTTACACATAATTTCAGTTTCAAGATGACATGTAAAGGGTCTGCATGGTATCCTCTTATCTTCTGAAGGAGATCACAATTGTTTACTTTATTATTTTTATTTCTTAAAAATTATGTTTTTAAAAATGCATTGTTCTAATAAAAGTCAATAAACGATGTTTAAGAAACAGTTTTATTAAGTGGAGAGGATGCTGTATGATTTCAGTAGATTTTTTTATTTTGTAAATGGTTATAATTTGTTTTTATTTAGCGAACTTTTCAGCCCAGATATTTAATTTAATCATTTTGCCTTAAAAGGAATAGGGAGAAGAATACACAGGTAAAATATGCTGTAAGCAAACATTTATAATTGCTAAACTGCTTTACTTTTGTTTCTGTGTTAATGATTTTGTGGAAGAATGACCTTGTTTTGCATAAAAAATTGAAATAAAGCTGTTATCATTGACTTTTTTTTGTAAAACTAATGATAAACTTTTCTAACAAGGAACATTTGTGCTGAAATTACTTGTGCATTTAAAAATACCAATATGGATAAATGAGAGGGTTGATTTTGTTTTCAGTTTTATGATTAGCTTATTTCAAGCATTCTTAATTCTTCTGATCATTTAAATGAATGTTGAATTTTGGATTACTCTATTTACAGTGTTTATACCTGGATTCTGAAGCTGTTTATTGGCAAAGCATTTTTATTATTCTAATTTATTCAATAACCAAGAATTTGTTGTGATACTGAGCTTTTAAAATCATTTCTTTTTTTTTCTTTTTAGTCTTGTTATGGCTCAAATGTGGAACTTTAGTCCCAACCTTTCAATTTGCATGTTAAACTTTCTGTACACTTTAATATTTACATTATTTTATTCTCAGGTTTTGACCACAAAGTGCTCTAAAGTGATTATATATTTTTTTCTGTGTTGTTTGTCATTCCTTTCTGTCCGTCTTTTGAAAGCATAGGACAAGTCCAGTCAGGATGGAGGGGCCATATTAAGGAAACTGAATGTTATGCAATGAGGCTGTATGAGTGAATGGTCTAGATCCTTTTAAAATTATGTCATTATTGTACAACATGTGAATTTTTTTGTGTACAAGAACATTATTATTAGCTATGACATAACTTGTGTAGTGTTTATAATGTCTACTTTTTAAAATAGATTGATTTTGGAGATAGTGATTGTTATCATCTTAGGAAGATAACACTTATTTTTTAATAGAATAATAAAATGATAAAGCTGAAGGTGGTCTCACAAGCTGACTAGGGCCATCATGTCTTGCCTCCTTTGCATGTCAAAGACAATATTCCATTTTGTCTTTAACTGCACAAAGGGTATTGTATCATGTAATGAGAGTCTGAGAAAAATTTTATGAGCACTTCAATATTTAGACACTAACTACTTTAAATACATCATTATAATAAGAGAAAGATTTATCTTTTGATGTATTTCTAGGACCTAGAGAAAATTCTTAGGCACTCACGTGTTCTATCCCATAGAGCATTAACACATTTATATTCCAGATAAACATCACAGAAATGACTGTTTTTAGGCCCACTTTAGGAAGGGCATATTTTGCATATAAAATATTATGATACAGTGACAGAATATTATAGCATTTAGTGAATGATTTAGTGAATAATCTCCCAAGTGTTTTTAGGATGCCAAGTGTGTCTAAATTACATTATGTACATTTGGCTTACTTATACAGGATATATTTATTTATAGAAAAAGTAGATTTTTGAAATGATTCTTTAACATATGTGAATAATTTCAACTGATTTTTTTCCCAAGGAATAAGATGTCTTTAAGTTGGGATGAATATGAGAATTTTTGACAATGGTGAGCTTTGTTGCTTAACATTTTCTTTGTGGATTTATAAATAATTCTTATATTCTAAAGAGGTGCACATTGTAGAGGAAATGCTTGAGGGGGGTAGACATATTATTACATATAGAGATACTAAATTGCTTTGACCCTAATTAAGACATAAATAATGGCATACCTAACCAAAGACAAGCAAAACAATTTTTTGGTAATTAAAATAAAACATTTCTTTACAGGGTCAAAGTTTGTCTGTTTAAAACAGGCTAGGTCAAGTAGATATAACAAAAGGAATTAGACAGTGAGCAGTTTTACCTCATCTTAAGTACATTGGATTTCCATCGAGTCTGGGTTCTGCAGGCATGTGGAAATAGAATGTATTGATAAGATCAATAGGACAAAACCTTGCTTTAGAGCTTTTTGTTTTCCATGGTTGTATACAATACTCAGTTTACGGATCTTGCTCCCCTTGTTCTTTTCTATTTGAAAATTGTAAGTATATTTTATTGATTATGTTATTGCAGTTGCCCCATTTGTTCTCCCCTTTATCCCCCTCTGACCTGCACCCACCCTCCCTTCGCCATCCCCCCACCACCATCTTTAGTTCATGTCCACGGGTCTTACATATAAGTTCTTTGGTTTCTCCGTTTCCTATACTATTTTTAACCTTCCACTGTTTATTTTTTTATCTTCCAATTATTCTTCTTATTCCCTGTACATTTTTCAGCATTCTTCCCTCTCCCCCCACCTGCTGATAACCCTCCATGTCATCTTCATTTCTGTGATTCTGCTCCTGTTCTAGTTGTTTCCTTAGTTTTTGTTTATGTTTTTTAGGTTCAGGTGTTGGTAGTTATGAGTTTGTTGTCATTTTATTGTTCATAGTTTTTGGTCTTCTTCTATTTCTTAGATAAGTCCCTTTAACATTTCATATAATAGGGCTTGATGATGTTGAACTCTTAACCTTACATTTACCTTAAGTGCTTTCCTAATGGGAAGCACTTAATCTGTCCTTCCATTTGAAATGATAGCTTTGCTGGGTAAAGTAATTTTGGATGTAGGTCTTTGCCTTTTGTGACTTTGAATTCTTCTTTACAGCCCTTTCTTGCCTGCAAGGTTTCTTTGGAGAAATCAGCTGAGTCTTATGGGCACTCCTTTGTAGATACCTGTCTCCTTTTCTCTTGCTGCTTTTAAGATTCTCTCCTTATCTTTAGTCTTGTGTAATTTAATTATGATGTGTCTTGGTGTGTTCCTCCCTGGGTCCAGTTTCTTTGGGACTCTCTGTGCTTCCTGGACTTCCTGGAAGTTTATTTCTTCGGCCAGTTTGGGGAGTTTTCCTCATTATTTTTCAATAAGTTTTCCATTTCTTGCTCTTCCTTTTCTCCTTTTGGCACCGCTATGATTTGGGTGTTGGAACATTTAAAGTTGTCTCAGAGGTTCCTAAGCCTCTCATCATTTTTTTGAATTCTTGTTTCTTCATTCTGTTCTTGTTGAATGTTTATTTCTTCCTTTTGTTTCAAATATTGATTTGAGTCTCAGTTTCCTTCCTTTCACTGTTGGTCCTTGTATATAGTATATTTTTCTTTATTTTACTTTGAATAGCCTTCACTTCTTCCTCTATTTTGCATCTATATTCAATCATTTCTGTGAGCATCCTGATTACCAGTGCTCTGAACTCTGTGTCTGATAGGCTGGTTATCTCCTCATTACTTAGTTCTTTTTCTGGAGCTGTGACTTGTTCTTTCATTTGGTCCATATTTCTTTATCTCAGTGCACCTGTTACTTTGTAAGGGGCAGAACATTAGGTGTTCACCAGGGCAAGGCAACCTGCATAGCTGTGTTGTGATGCTGTATGTGCGGGAGGGGTCAGAGAGGGAATAAGGCCACTTCCTCTGCTCTTGCCTTGCTTTCAGTCACTTCTCCCCACTACCCACAAGAAAATTTGGCCCTTCTGGTGCTGATTTCTGGTGGTCTTATGTGTGTTCTAGGACCCCATGGGTCCCTCCAACAGACTCTTCTGTTAGGCTGGGACTTTCTACCTCCTACTCAATCCCTACAGATTTTTACAGCCAGGGGTTTTGAGTCTTTGTTTCCCAGTCCTGGAACACTGGGTTGCATGGTCTGTCTCACTCCCCAGTTGTTCCTCCTGGCTTATCCACACGAGAATGTAGGACTTCCTGGTCTGCCAGCCTGGCAACGCTGTGGGTCCTCTACACCTCGCCTACCAGTCTGGATGAATGTTTCTTCTTTAACTTCTTGGTTGTCAGACTTCCATACAGTTTGATTTTCTGGCAGTTCTGATTGTTTTTTGTTTCTAAATTTTGTTGTTGTCCTTCTTTTGGTTGTGTGAGGAAGCAAAGTATATCTCCCTATGCCTCTGTCTTGGCCAGAAGTCTAGTTGACCAATCTTGATGAAAAATTCTTTATGTGTATGTACAGGAGTGCTAGGATAAAAGAGAAGAAAATCTATAGTCACTTCCCTCAGGTCTCCTACAGACTAATAAGAAGACATACATGAAAACAAACACTTTTCAGCACCATATGTTAATAACACTTGTGAGCCATATGTTGGGATGGAGTGCCCCAAAATGTTAAGAACATCTTCTCTTTTGCAGAAAATAGTAAGGTTTTACTTCTAAAACAAAAAGGTAATGCAAGTTTGAAGGTATAGAATATGAAAAGTCCTGGGTTTTTTTTTTTGAAATACTGGCATATAAAATGCAAGGTAGGATATTGGCAGATGATTGGTTAGGTTGATATTCAGAATCAGGATTCTGTAAAGCCATACAAAGGAATTTATATTTCACATTTTGACTGATAGGCAGTAGATGGCAACTAGTTAATTTTCAAGTAGGAAATAAAATCACCTCACTAGGGTTTTATAAAGATCACTCTAACTACATATGGAGGATTAATTGAGGGTGAGAAGTTGATTTAAGAAATAGGTAGGCTGCCTAGGAGGATGTTGTAGACATTTAGAGAAAAGACAGGTACTTAAATTAAGGCAGTGACAGTGGTTATACAAGGAAAGAGAATGCATCCAGGAGATATTTTAGAGGAAGCATGGAAATAATTTTGAAATGAACTAGCTATGAGGAGTAAAGAGAAAGAGAAGAGTATAATCTGATTCTCAGGTTTTAGGTTTGGGTATTAGAGTGATGGCAATAGCTGCTATGAGTGAAGAGTAATTATTAGGAACTCTGAATACTCCAACTTGGTTTTCTAATTTATGATATGTAATAGGCAATGTGGAGACTTAACCCTCCCCACTATTGGTATAACACATGCTCTTTTAATTTTTTTGCAATATTCTAATATATAAATTAAGTATAACTTTTAGTCAAAGCAATATATTTATATAGTTTAAAACTAATCAGATAGTATTAAAAGGCTTGTAAGTTCAGTAGTCTCTTGACACTACTAGCCTCTATCCTCAGAGGCAACCACTTTCAGCAGTTTTTCAAAGCATTATTATTCTATTTCTTGATTTCTCAGTTTTGGATATTTATTTATTAACTTCTCATAGTGATAGGTGAGAAATTTTCTCTCTCCCAAGCCATTTCTACTTCTCTCTGCTTCTCTTCATTTCCTTTTCATTCATTCTTTCAATGTAGCTATATCATAATCTTAGTTCAATTAATAGCATGTCATTATGACTTTTTATAGAGTCAAAATTAAACTATGACTTATTTATTTGTAATCCTCACTTAAGGACAATTTTCATTGCTTTTAGAGAGATTTAGAGAGAGAGAGAGATTTAGAGAGAGAGAGAGATTTAGAGAGAGAGAGAGAGCGAGGGGGAGAGAGAGAGAGAGACGTGTAAGAGAAATTTCAAACCGTTGCCTCCTGTACCCACCTTTACCAAGAATCCAACCTGCAACCTTGTGATGTATGGGATGACATTCCAACCAGCTGAGCCACACCAACAAGGCCCAAATACAATTTATTTTTAATGCTAATTTTATCTTTCCTTTTAATCTCATCTTTTGTTTGCTTGTTTTTCAATGTTGTTTGCCATTCTAGTTTATTTACTATTTCCTGTCTTTTCTCACTATTTTTTTCAAGTGCCCAGATTTGTTTGCAATTTCTAACCTTGTTTGAAATTTCTCTAAATTCTTAAATCTAATTTCAAACTATTTAATAATTTCACCCTCTGATACCACACCAAGGGAAACCTTTATCCTCATTTTTCAGTCTTTCTATTCTGGTCTGGACTGAATGCTGCTTGGCCTGGGGCACAGCTCTCATCCTGAGGCTCCCCTTCAATGCCCTTCTATGTCACTTCTCTTGTTCCCTTGATTTCATGCTTTTTTCTTTTTTGGTTTTACTCTCCTGGGCTGTGACACATCCTTTAGAAACATTCTAAGAAAAGGTGCATGGAAGTAAATTTTCTATGACTTGTTATGTGCGACAATAACTTTATCTTATCCTAACACTTGATAGTTTTGCTGGTTATAGAATTCAGTGTTGAAAAAACTTTTTCTCTGAATCTTAAAAGCATTGTTATACTTTCTTTTACATCAAGTGTGGCTGTTGAGAGGTTTAGTGCTATCCTGATCAATGCTCTGTGTGTGTGTGTGTGTGTGTGTGTGTGTGCATGTGTAGCCTCTTTTCCTTCCATCTGAAAGGTCTTAGGGATCTTATTTTTAACTTTAGTATTATAAAGTTTTATGATCCTAGATTATGGTATGGGGTTTTCTGAATTTATTTTGCTATGCTGCATGTTTAGTAAGCCTTGTTTATCTAGAATGGCATTCAGTTTTGAGAAAACATTCTCAATTATTTCTTTGATGTTTTTATTGTTTACTCTTTTGGGAAGTCTGAGGGAAAACTAAGGATTTTAGACTTTCTGAATTATTTTTTTAATATACCTTTTGTGCACTATTATTTTTAACAGGCAATAATCAGAGCTTAATTTTTTTCAACCACAAGTAAGTGGAAATTCATTGCATTGACAAGATCCTTTGTTGGTGAAGGTGAGGGGAAATAAGCCTTCTTCTAAAACTGTTTGGTGGGTGTGTAAATTAGGATAGCATTTTTGGAAGAGAGTTTGGTAGTACCTATGATAATAGTTTCCAAAAGTAAGTATCCATCCTGGAGAAATTCTCCTTAAGCAAAAAGGTATAGGTCACATAGATGCTTAGTATAACGTTGTTTCTAGGAGTAAAGCCTGAAAAAGCTAAAATGTATTTTAGGGAAATTATTAAATAAACTATGATTTGTTTAAACTATAGAATAAAACACAATCAGTAAAGAAAATAAGATAAGATATATAGACCTGACTATGGTAAATCTCTAGGATGTAATGTTAAGAATAATATTTATTGTTATGTTGCATGTATAATATGATCTCAGTATATGTATTTATAAATGATACTATTCTATGAATGTTTCCCATATAATGTTTTCTACATAGATATAAATGCATAGACAACATTCTGGAATGTTGAATATCACCCGTTTTACAGTGGTTACTTATGGGGAGGGGTGTAGGACCAAGAGAGAGTAAAGAAATATTTTTTACTTTACTGTATAGACTTTTGCATGGATTTTTTCCCCTCAGGGACTATGTTGTCATGTATGAGGTTGCAAATTGAAAAAAAACCCTAAATTTATTTTTCTGTCAAGTAAAATAAACCAAGGGACATCCACCCTTCATTTTAATCCTGTGGGTTTAATATATTTTTTCACTGTAATTTATGCCTTGAAACTTGTGCATATCCTGCATAAGAAGTAGTTTTATAATTATGCTACAAACTGAACTTTATTTCTGATTGTTTTACACATTATTAATTGCAAACATATTTGTCACTCTTCTCTCACATTTCCTGCTTTTCTTGAAGAATGAATAGAGTATAGAATATGAAGAAAATCATCTGTCAAGATTGACTCAACTGCCTTTGGCTGTGAGAGTCTCAAGGAATGACTGATAATTAGTTTTCTTTAGTGAGAAGAGAGAAGCAAAGATGGATAAATCAGCTACCACACATGTGAGGCAACCTATGATTAAGAGTTCCATTTTTTTCTATGTGAATGACTTAGTATTTTTTTTAAAAATTGTATACTATGAAGAAGAATAAATAGTATATGAATACTTCCAATTTGTAGCATATTTGAAAAGTTTATGGAAAAGAACATCTGCTCATTAAAAAATAAACCAAATAAATTAAAAATATATAATGTTGCAAAGAATGCAAATTTGTACAATAATGGGTCATGGAAAAATATCTGTTCTTTTTAATTTACATGTATGAGAAGACAATTTTAATGGATCTTGGTATTCTTTCCTCTCATCACAAATTACTTCTTGATAACACTTGGTCCTGATGTTACCTGGTTTCTTTAAAAAAAGACCGATTCAGGGTTCTCTGTAGCAAATCTCAGCCTCAGACTCTAAGTTCTAGGTTTGTAATATATCTTGCTGCCGTTAAATCTTATGCAAAAGGTAACCCCAGAACCACAATGTAATGATGTGTTCTGATTTTAAAGGCAGTTCTGGGTGTCTAGGTTGCCTTTCAAAACATCAGATTGCATGGTCCACTTGAAGGCTATAAATTCTTCTGTAAACAGATGTTTGTAGAATATGACCTCTTTTTAATATCTCTATGTCATGATTGTCTTTTGAAGTTTCTATTAAGGTAAGCCAAAAGAAAAAAAATAAGGTGTGCTGATTGTTTGGGCTGGAAAAGAATTGTTATTTCAAGTTATTTTATTTATTCATCAAGAAATGTCCACCGTATACCATTCTTCTTTTTTAAATGGGGTAATATAAATGCTTAATCTTTTTGAAAGAAAATAAAAACATATATTCTCTAAGAAAATAAGTCATGTATTTAAATTTTGATCTTTTATGTAAGAGAAAGAGTGTATACATGTTGATGTATCTAAAATATAGCTCATGTTAAAAATAAGCATTTGTTTTGCAAAAAATTAGAAAACAATAGATTCAGCAAAAGTAAGAATTTCATAGTTTAAAATAGTAGATCTGAATTAATCATTATTGCATGGAGGTGTGTAAAGTGCTCAAGTATGGTCAGAGAGATGCAAATATATCTATGAAAATCATATACTTTTATATTTCATTGAAATTTTATTAATGTATTTATACGTTATTTAAAACATGGTAAAAACAAATATAATGTCTGTTGTTAAAAATCATGTATTAGTAGCTGCCTAATGTATCTATTTCAAAGTTATAAATATTTACTAAAGAAAGATTCAACCTCTAATCAAAATAAATTATAATTTAGGAACAAGATAATATCATGTTTAGAACTTAACAATAAAAAATCAGGGCAAAGAGCCATCACTGAAGCCCTTGTAGAGTAACCTGCATTCTTTGTTACTGATTCCAACCAGATAAAGAATTTTTACCTAGAATTATTCTGTTGAATAATAGATTAGTTAGAGTCTTGAAGTTTTTCTTTTTGATCTTCTTGAAGAATTCCTGGGTGGTCAATTCATAAAGTGTAGCTCACTCTGAGCTCCAGGGACATTGGGAAGTAGAGAATGACAGGAGATGGGTCCGAAGAAATAAGTAGGAGCTGGATCACACAGGACCTTATTCCTGAGAAAAATGGGTAGCCACTGACACAAAATACCAGGAGATGCTCTCCCTCTTATTTGAAGATTTTGACTTAGGTAAAGATTACTTTTCTACGAGATCAAAAATGCCTACAGAAAAAATCCATATAGAAAATAAGGTATTATTAATTAAACAAACAGTTAGTAGGTTTCTTCTAAGTACCAGATAGCATGGGGGATATAAAAATGAAAGACATAGATGCTTACTCTAATGGAGAACTCACAAAAATCACAGATGCACTACATAGTGAGCAGTGCTAGAAATATGTACATAGTATTACCAGCATATAGGGAGAGGATGTTCATTCACATTGTTAGGAAATGAAAAAAATCTGGGTGAATATTTTTTTCTAGACAAGTGACGCTATGGAAGTTACTTAAAAATACTTCTAGTGTCTTTGTGTGTGTATATGATATCTTTACAAGGTGTACAAGACTTCTTAGAAACAATACACACAGGAACTTGACATGGGCTTGACATTTCCCTTGTTTAGGGTTGGCCTGGAACATTTCAGGCCTTAATATAATTTAATGTACACAATGATTGTGTTGCAAATTCCCCCATAGAAGGAATTACTGAGACAAATGTAAATTTAATGTTTTGCACAATCTATTCTGCTACTTAAGACTCTTAATTTATTTCAAAATGCATTGAGTACCTGATATGTGCCAGGCAATGTGCTAGAGCTGGAAATTAAAATGAAAAGAAAGATGTAGTCCTAGCTACTTTAGAAAATACAGTCTAGTGGGAAATACAGTTAACTAAACAGGCAGCTCTACTTTATTGTTTTCCTAGTTGGTAAAGTTTTTCTTCTTTCTTATTAGTTGCTGTCCCTTCTCAGTACTGAGTCATTTCAAAAATCTAATTTGAGATTATAGTAATTCGTAGTTATGGATGAGTTACACTATTTTTTCTTGTTCAGCAGCAACTTCCTTTGTTTAGTGTTTCTAAAAAGATAACATTATAAATACAAAATTGGTTTACATACATAATATCTTATTTATTCAGTTGGCTTGATTAAACCTTTTGGGAACAAGCCAGTTACAAATGAATGAATAATTATTTACAACCATATTTGATGGAATACTTACTGTGTATCCTTTAAGCATACTAACTCATTTAGTTGTCAAAGCAACCCTATGAAGAGGGAATTATTATATTTGTCATTTTATAGGTGAAGAACTGAAGGCCTGAGAGCCTGTCATTTGTCCAAAGTCACACAGCCAACAAACTGGAGCCAGGATTTAAGCTTTGACAACCAGGCTCCACAGCCATTGATCTTAATCAATATACTATACTGACTCCAGAATGAACTAATACAAAAATATTCAGTTGTATATAAAGGAAAATTTTAATGCTAAGTCTTTAAATTCTAAAGTTTAGATTGTTATTGATCATGATATAATCTGCCACACAAGACCATTTATTTTCAGATTGCCCCCAGAGACCTGCTGTGGAACCTGGCGGTTCTGCCAGAAGAGTTATTCCTTTGAGGTGAGATGGATATTCTAGAAGTTGTTTATAAAACAAATGGTTATCTTGCTATGGAAACAGTAAACTTGTGGGGTACACTATCACATTAGCATGGATTACATTGCTAAATAATCTAGTTGTCTCTTAAGTTTAGGATTTAAAGGGAGAACACAAGGGACAAATAGATTTTAAAAAATTTTGGGGCAAGTCAATTTTTAGGAGGAAGATGAGAGCACTGGAACCTCACACACTTCCTGTGCAGGATAATAGGTGCTTAACTGAATTGGACAAGATACTAGGGCTCAGCATGAGGGTGATATTACTGTGCTGTTTGTCAGAGCTTTTTAAAATAAAGACTATTTTCTTAGAGCAATTTTACTTTATAGCAATATTAAGAGGAAGGTACAGAGATTTTCCATATGTTCCCCAATCCCACAGGTATATAACACCCTATTATAAACTTCCCCACCAGAGTGATACATTTGTAACAATTGATTAACCTTTATTGACACATCATAATTATGTAAAGTCCAGAGTTCGCATTATGGTTCACTGTTGGTGTGGTACATTCTATGGGTTTGTGAAAATATATAATAATAATAATGTATATCTATTATTATAATATCATACAGAATACTTTCATTGCCCCCCGAATCCTCTGTGTTCTGCCTGTTCATCCCTTTCTGCCCCCTAACCCCTGGCAACCATTAATCATTTTATTGTCCCCATAGTTTTGTCTTCCAGAAGGTCATATAGTTGGACTCAATAGCATTTAGCCTTTCAAGTTGGCTTCTTTTACTTAGTAATATGCATTTAAGTTTCCTCCATGTCTTTTATGACTTGATAGTGCATTTCTTTATAGCATTATATAATATTCCATTGTCTGGATATACCACAGTTTATTAATCTATTTACCTAGGGAAGGATGTCTTGGTTGTTTACAATTGACAGTTATGAATAAAACTGCTATAAACATCCCTATGCAGGTTTTTGTGTGGACATAGGTATTCACTTCTTTTGAGTACATACCAAGGTGTGCAATTACTGTATTGTATGGTAATAATATATTTAGTTTTGTAAGAAACCACAAAATGCCTTTCAATGTAGTTGTATTCTTTTACATTCACAGCAGGAATAAATGAAATTCTCTGTTGCTCTACATCCTTGCCAACGTTTTGTATGGGTGTTTCAGATTTGACCAAATAGGTATATGGTGGTATCTCATTGTTGTTTTAATTTGCATTTCCCTGATAACATACAATGTGGAGCATCTTTTCAAATACTTATTTGCCATCTCTATTTCTTCTTTGGTGAGGGGTTCAGGTCTTTGGCCTATTTTTTTATTTTTTTAAAATTATATTTTATTGATTATGCTATTAAAGTTGTCTTGATTTTTCCTCTTTGGAGCCCCTCTACCCAGCACCCCCTACTCCCCCAGGCAATGCCCCACACCATTATTCATGTCCATGGGTCTGCATATATGTTCTTTGTCTACTACATTTCTTATACTGTACTTTATGATCTCATGGCTATTTTGTAACTACCTATTTGTACTTCCTAATCCTTTCACCTCTTCACACATTCCTTCACACTCCCCTCTCATCTGGCAACCATCAAAATGCTCTCTGTGTACATGATTCTCTATTCTTGTTTGCTTAATTTGTTTTTTAGATTTAATTGTTTAGCTATGTATTTTTGTCGTTTTATTGCTTATAGCTTTGATATTCTTTTTCTTAAATAAACCCCTTCAGCATTTTGTATAATAATGGCTTGGTGATGATGAACTCTTTTAGTTTTTTCTTTTCTGGGAAGCTCTTTATCTTCCCTTTGAATTTAAATGATAAGTTTGCTGGGTAGAGCAATCTTGGCTGTAGGTGCCTGCTTTTCATGACTTGGAATATTTCTTGCCAATCCCTTCTAGCCTGCAAAATTTCTTTTGAGAAATCAGATGACAGTCTTATGGGAATGCCCCTGTAGGTAACTAACTTCTTTTCTCTTGCTGTTTTTGAGATTCTCTCTTTATCCTCCATCTTTTGCACTTTAATTATGATGTGTCATAGAGTGGGCCTCTTTGCATTCATCTTGTTTGGGACTCTGTGCTTTCCGGACTTGCGTGTCTGCTTCTCTCACCAAATCAGGGAAATTTTCTTTCATTGTTTTTTCAAACAGATTTCCAATTTCTTGCTCTTTCTCTTCTCCAATCTGGCACTTCTATGATGTGTATGTAGAAATCCCAGAGGCTGCTTACACTATTCTCATTTTTTTGGATTTTTTTTTCTTCTCATTGTTTTGATGGCTTATTTTTTGCTTCCTTATGTTCCAAATCATTGATTTGATTCTCAGCTTCATCCACTCTATTGTTGTTTCCCTGTAAATTGTTGTTTATTTAAACTAGTGTATCTTTGTATCTGACTGGATATTTTTTATGCTGTTGAGGTCTTCACTAAGTTCCGTGGGCATCCTTATAACTGATGTTTTGAACTATGTATCTGATAGATTGCGTACCTCCATTTCATTTAGCTTTTTTCCTGGGGTTTTGATCTTTTCTTTTATTTGGGCCATATGTCTTTGTCTCCTCATTTTGGCAGCCTCTCTCTATTTATTTCTATGTGTTAGGTAGATCTGATTTGACGTCATGTCTTGGTAGTGTGGACTAATGTAGTAAGTGTCCTGTAGGGTCCAGTGACATAGCCTCCCCTATCACCCAAGCTGGGTACTTGAGGTGTGCTTTTTGAGTGGGCTGAGTAGACCCCCTTCTTGTAGTTGAGCCTTGGTTGCTGCTGGCAGATCAATGGGAGGGCCAGTCAGCTGCAAGGATTGGCTGTGACCATTTACTACCAACCTCTGTCCTTTGTAGAGGATCAGCTGTACTTGGGAAGTGTGTTGATAATTTGACATGGCCCGTCCACTGGGTGTGCTGGCCCTGGGGTTTCCCGGGTAGTGCAGGCCAAGGTCAGCCCTTACCTGTGATTTGCCCAGTGTCACCCTGCATGAGCTATAATCTTATCTGAGATGGCTGCTACTTGTGCTGGGCTTGGAGATTCCCAGGGGAAGCCAAGTTGTGAATCTAAGCTGGCTGTTGCTAGTGCCAGGCCTGGGGCTCACTGAGGCCAGCTGTTGTTTGTTTGAGAGGATTCAGGAAGTTGTGCAGTATGAGCCATTCATATGGAAAAGCAGCTTGGTTGGGCCCATAAGTTGTGTGGGGTGGAGTCTCTGGGGATCTCCATGGTGGGGATCTTCAAACAGTGTTAGCCAGGGTGATAGAGTCTCAGATATGGCACCAGTCTGTGGCTCTGAGGGGGGTGGGCTCAGAAAAGCTACAATGACATTTGCTCATTTTGATGCCAGATACTTCAGCCTCTCCCAATGTGCCACTGGTGCCCTTCAGGATGCCACCCCAGCACTGCAACTTGAGGGAGTGAGTCTGAGTAAGTGGGTCCATGTGTTGGTTCTTTAAGAGGAACTGCTTGGGACTCCAAAACTTTCTTCCCCACCCAATCCCCACTGGTTTTTGCAGCCAGAAGTTGTGGGGACTTATCTTCCTGGTACTGGAAACTTTGGCTGGGGGGCCTGGTGTGGGGCTGGGATTCTTTACTCCTGAGATATCCCTCCTGAATTTTTATCCAGTACACATGGGTGTAGGACCAGTCTGTTCTGCATCTGTGCATCTCCTACCGCTCCTGATGGATGTAGTTACTTTAATTTCGTAGTTGTCCGACTTACACTCAACTTGATTTCTGATATTTCTGAGTGATAGTTTTTCTATATTTTAGTTGTAATTTGGATGTGGTTCTGTGAAGAGGTGAGCCATGTCTGCCTACACTGCTATCAGACTTTAAGTCTCCATTTTTCATTTTTGCTTGTTTTCTTTTTGTTGAATTTTAAGGGTTCTTTGTATCAGTTGATTTTAGGATTCAATGCAAGATAGGGTTTAATATAATGTTAGTAAGAAGAAAGAGACATAGTATAATGTAAAACATGAACTAAAGAAAGTTTTGTGTTTATAGGAGCATCATGAGTGTAGAAGCGATGAGCCATTGCAATCTAAAAATGTTCAAAGTCAACCATGGCCAGCCATGTTGTAAGAAAGTCCAAACTGGTCAGCTAGAAAAGATATGTATTGAAAGAAAGCTGAAGGCTAACCCCCAGTTACTTCAGTGATCTCAGCTCCAATGCTAGATGTGAGTGAAGGAATTATCTTAAATATTCCAGCCCCAGCAAATGCCAAGTTAAGAGTATCTCAGTCCCCAGACATGTGGCCCCAATTGAGTTCCGCATCCATTTACAGCCAGCTGAACGACAGCTGAGGTCCCAGACATTGTGGAGCAATGACCAACCATCCTTGCTGTTATCTGCCAGGATTCTGGATGCTCATAATCATAAATATAACAAAATGGTTGTTAAGTAGTTTTATGCTGAGCATTAGGTAGCCAGGACATACTTTTATAGTCCCACTAACACCTGGATTAGGTTTAAGGTTTGGGTTGGGCCTGAGTCTTCACATGAGCTAAACCAACCTAAGCTGCTGTTTAAGGTACACAATTTTTTTTGTTTGCAATTTGTTTTTAGGAATTTCCTTTGAAAGTGCAAATCATTCATAATTAATTGAGCTTTAATAACAAATACCCTTGTTGGCATCTTAACACTTTTCCAGGCGTACCCTTGGCTTAGCTCTGGTTTAGTGCTCTCTCTGGTTCAGTTGGTTTTCTATTCTGAGTCTTCTCTCTCTCTCTCTCTCTCTCTCTCTTTCATTCTCTCTTACTGGGATAACATGAGAAAAACAAAAAGTAACAGCTATGGGAACAGTGCATCATGATCAAGAACAAGATTTGTGGATTGAATAGAACCTAGGATGGCTTTGACATAGGCAGGCTTTGGAAGATTCCTATTTTAAGTATGGATGGTGAACCATGATACCAGGCTCAGTTCTATGTGTAGTGAAGGGTGGAAGCAGTTAGGAAGTATTACCTAAATAAATCAAATGAGAAATGAGGAAGTATACATAGTTTGTTCAAATACCTTGCTGTGCCTTGAGGGAGGACCTTAACCTCTCTAGATGTCTGTTTTGGGTTTCATAAATTAAAAGACTTGGATTAGAGGGCCTTTAAAATTACTCCATTTATAAAATGTTGGACCCTAAATGTAAAATAAAAGGCAAAGTCAGGGATTCTGATATATAGTATATGCTCTATAAATATTTGTTGAATAACTAATATGAGACCTGTATCAGACTTACCTAGCAGGTTCTGTGATAGCGAAACCTTAACACTTTTCAAGAATATTATGATTTTCTAACTTTAACATTTATACTTAGAGCTAATACTCAATGAAACTCATATAGCAGATTTTTTTTTTGTATCATCACTAGTTTCCTTCTTTTCCTCTAGGAATTCTAACCATATTTCAGGAATATCTTGGTGGTATTCCTAAAGAATTTTTCTCTTTAAACTGGATATCAACTGAAGTCTTTCAAAATCAAATTAAAGGCAACAATCACACTCTTCCATGCCACTGACTAAAAAAAAACTCAACAAATAAAAAATTAAACTTATTTTGAATTCATTGGTAGAATCACATGCAGTTTTAAGAAATAATATTAAGACATGCCATGATATCACATCTTGGAAATTAACATTGATATAATTCACTGATCTTATTCAGATTTTACGTGCTTTACATGAATTTATTTGCATTTGTGTGTGTGTGTTTAGTTCTATGCTATATTATCACATGTGTAGATTACAGAACAGTTAAGTACCACAAGTATCCCACATGCTACTTTTTAATAACAACCTGTGTCCCTCCCCTACCTCTTTTCCTCACTCTTGGCAACCTCTAATCTGTTCATTATCTCTATAATCTTATCATTTCAAAAATGCTATATAAGTGTAATCATATATGTAACCTATAGAGATTTACTTTTTTCACTCGATGTAATTCCAAGCCACTAACTTTTTAAGATTCAGAAAAATGAAAGTATAATAATGGACTAAGATATGAGGAAATTAATATTTTTAAATAAGAATTCCTATGTTTTCTGTTCTCCTGGCTCCCTTGATCAAACTACCTTATTTTTCTACTACCTTTGCCAATTTACACCATGTTAGCAATCTTTTAACCTCAATAAGAAGCTTTTACCTGAGAAGGTGGAGTCAGAAAAGTTGATTGAACCTGTTCTGTCATCTACCAAATATGTAATTTCTGACAATAAAGGGTTACATTTGATGGCCACAAGGTTCTTTTCACCTTGAAAATTTTATGACTAGAATCATCAAAATCCCATAAAACAAACATGTGGTGGTCTCTTTAGCTTCCAGAATTGGGAAGGCAGAGGAAAGGCTTCAAGTGATAGGGTCATTATATAAGAAAACTAAAATTGAGAAGTAACTGGGAGAGGTGAAAAAACTAACAAAATGTTGGTAGCTTCACACAAAATAAAAATAAGTATTGTTATCCTTGTTTTACAAATTAAAAAAGAGAGCTTGAGAGTTTAATAATTCCATTAATGTCACACAGTTGGAGGCAAGATTAAGACTCAAGGCTATTTCCAAAAAAATATTTCTCTTTCTCTCAGAACAAAACCTTTGTATCAAGGGAACGGAGTTTCATGCAGAGTGTAGTCTGTATATCGGTTGAGGAGGAGTGGCTATTCTATCCAGTTTGTAGGAGTTGGGAATGTGTGTATATATTTAAGAGACAGCAGGGAGAATGTGTTTATCTAGGGCACTGATTCTCAAACTGTGGTTCCCATACCAGCTTTGTTAACCTCATCTAGAAACTTAGAAATGCAATCTTTTTGGCCCCAGGCCTACTGGATCAGAAACACTTGGGTGTGGAGCCCAGAGATATGTTTTAACAAGTTTTATAGGTGGTTCTGATGGGCCCTAAAGTTGAGAACCACCAGTGCTCTAATGGGAAACATATATTTGGGTAGTATATGAAAGTTAAGTTTCGACTGTTAAATTTGGTTCATCTTTTTTTAAGTATATTTTATTGATTGTGCTATTACAGTTGTCCCAGTTTTTTCTCCCCTTTCTCCCCTCTCTGCCCTGCACCCCCACCCTCCAGCATTCCCCCCTCCCTTAGTTTAAGTCCATAGGTTGCACATACAGGTTCTTTGGCTTCTTTATTTCCTATACTATTCTTAACCTCCACCTATTTTATGTCTACCAATTGTACTTCTTATTCCCTGTACCTTCCCCGCCCCATTCTCCCCTTTGCCCTCCCCACCGAGAACCCTCCATGTGATCTCCACTCTGTAATTCTGCTCTTGTCTTAGCTGTTTGCTTAGTTTTTTTTGTTTTTTAGGTTCAGGTGTTGGTAGTTATGAGTTTGTTGTCATTTTATTGTTCATACTTTTTGATCTTCTATTTCTTAGATAAGTCCCTTTAACATTTCACATAATAGGCCTTGGTCATGATGAACTCCTTTAACTTCACCTTATCTGGGAAGCACTTAATCTGTACTTCCATTTGAAATGATAGCTTTGCTGGATAAAGTGATCTTGGATGTAGGTCCTTGCCTTTTGTGACTTTGAATGCTTCTTTATAGCCCTTTCTTGCTTGTAAGGTTTCTTTGGAGAAATCAGCTGATAGTCTTATGGGAACTCCTTTGTAGGAAATGCTCTCCTTTCCTCTTGTTGCTTTTAAGATTCTCTCCTTATCTTTAATCTTGGTACTTTAATTATGATGTGCCTTGGTGTGTTCCTCCTTGGATCCAATTTCTTTGGGACTCTCTGAGCTTCCTGGACTTCCTGGAAGTTTATTTTCTTGGCCAGTTTGGGGAGTTTTCCTCATTATTTTTCAATAAGTTTTCAATTTCTTGCTCTTCCTCTTTTCCTTCTGGAAGTCCTATGATTTGGATGTTGGAGTGCTTAAAGCTGTCCAGAGGTTCCTAAACCTCTCATCATTTTTTTGAATTCTTGTTTCTTCATTCTGTTCTGGTTGGATGTTTATTTCTTTCTTTTGTTCCAAATTGTTGATTTGAGTCCCGGTTTCCTTTCCTTCACTGTTGGTTCCCTGTATGTTTTACTTTATTTCACTTTGTGTAGCTTCATTTCTTCCTTCATTTTGCAACCGAGCTCAATCAATTCTGTGAGTATTCTGATTACCAGCGTTTTGAACTCTGTATCAGGTAGGTTGTCTATCTCCTTGCTGCTTAGCTCTTTTTCAGGGGTTTTGATCTGTTCTTTCATTTGGGCAATATTTCTTTGTCTCATTGCACCTGTTACATTGTAAGGGGCCTTAGGTATTCACCTGGATGGAGCAACCCTCCTTGCTGTGCTGTGGTGTTGTCTGAGGGGGAGAGGTCAGAGAAGGAATAATGCCACTGGTTGGCTCCGCTCTATCCCCACTTCCAGTGAACTCTCCTGTGAGACTTGGAGTTTCTCCCACCTTCGCAACCCCCACAGTATTTTACAGCTAGAGGTTTCGAGTCTTTAATTTCCTGGTCAGCCAGTCCCTCCTCACCCATGCAGTCTGAAGCCTTGACGCAGATCCTCTCGGCTCACTCAGCTGCCTGTCTCTGTCTCTCCTACAGTGTGGATGCATGTTTCTTTAACTCATTGGTTGTCAGAGTTCCATGCAGTTTGCTATTTTGGCGGTTCTGGTTGTTTGTGGTTTTCAAATTGGTTGTTATCCTTCTTTTTGTTGTGCAAGGAAGTGAAGCATTTCTATCTACACCTCCATCTTGGCAGGAACTCTTATCTGGTTCATTTTCTTTGGCTCTGGTCCTTTAAGAAGTTAAAGAAAATTCAACTGAGTAAATTTGAAGATCTAATTTATTTATTTTTCAAGATTTATTTGTTGAATTTATTGGGGTGACAATGGTTAATAAAATTATATAGGTTTCAGGTGTGCAATTCTATAATACATCACCTATATATTGTGTTCTGTGTTTACCATTCCAAGTTGAGTCTTCTTCCATCACCATTTATCCCCTCTTTAATGTCTTCTACTTCCACCCAACCCCCTTTCTCTCTGGTAATCACCATACTGTTGTCTGAGTCTGAGTTTTTTCTTAATCCCTTCATAATTGGCTTTATTAAGCAATTCATGTATTAGGCAACATCTCTTCTAGTATCTAGAAGGGTTTGTACTCCAGGGGTTGTACAAAAATGGAAGGTTTTTATAAGAAGACAGATAGGGAGAGGAGCTATTAACAAAAGAAAAGAAAGGATTACCTTTAGACTAGGACATCCTGTTTTTTGGGGGAAGTGTTTTTTAGGATTTTTATCATGCTGATTGCCTATGGTGAGGGGTGGGAGGTAGAGAGGGTCCCCGTGACAGGTCACCTTAGTAAATATAAATTTGGTGTCATGGACTTTAGTGTAAGTAATAGCATTTTGGGCCTGTACTTGTCTCTCTAACAAAGTCAGTAAGGTCTTTCAATGGCCAAAAATATTGTTTCTATTTTTAAGGGAATTTCTCAGGAACTGCCCTTTTTCTTCTGCCCCTGATTCAGATCTACTTGCAGGTGATCTTCCTTGGCTCAAATTCTACATTTTGGTATGTTGAGCTTTGATTCTTCCTTTGGACACTATTCTAGAAATCTGGGCACACTTTATATTGTATTCTGACTTACCTCTGGTAAGAATGCCCACACCAATCCTGGAAGGTTTGGGGGATATAATATCATTCTGACATGAGATACATTGTGCTATACTGAAAGATTCTTCAAACTGAAAAATTTAAATTACTATGTTTTGTTATTGGATATCCATAAAACACCATCAGTAGAGGAATGACATGGCAGGATTATATTTTTGGAATATTAATTTGAAAGTAATTTGTAAAAAAGATTAGGTAGAAGTGATTTTTAAAGCTCATTTAATAAACTAGGCATGGAATGATAAGAGCTTTTATGCTGGAAGGGAATAAGAGGGAAAGAAATAGAATGTGAGAAACATTTAGAGAGAAAATCCAATGTAACTGGGGATTCATATACAATGGAAAGTGAATAAGAAGGAGGAAATAAAAAATAACAAAATGAGAATCTTGAGAAATGCTATAGTAATGCTATTGACAGAAATATGGACTCAGTTCTGGCATTGTGTTTTGGAGAGTTAATCAGATAATTTTGAATATGTTCAATGTGAAATAATGGGTGGGGATTGAATGTGGGAATGAGGGAAGGGGCGGGGAAGAAGAGAGCAATGGGGGGAAAAGGTGGGACAACTCTAATTGAACAACAATAAAAAACAAAAAACAACAATAACAAATAACACAAACAAGTGATACTGCCCATTAGGTAAGTGAATAAAATGGATGCTTTTTCCCAAGATCAAATGGTAGAGTTAGATTGCCTTAGGAAAAATTATGGGTTTTTTTGCCTTGAATTTTTAAAAGTTCCAATGTAATTAAGTAGGTCTGTTATTCCTATTGGAAGTTATTGGAAGGCAAGTTATTCCAGACTCTGAAAAAGCATGGTCTGAGCACAGTGGTTTCTTGGTAACAGGGATAGTAATTGTGGTGGCTGTGATGGGACTTTGGTGGTAGAAGAGAGTAAGGGCGGATATTTGAGAAGATGGTGGTAATTTTTAATTGCAAAGTAGATCTATCCAGGATATCGTTCTTTCTTTCAGTAGTCTGCTGCTCTTGGATCTATCTTGCATGCGTAGAGTAGTGCACAGTGGAGAAGCAGATATGAAAATGGGTTGTCATAAAACTGTGGTCTTGTAGAACAATCTATTAGAGATTCTTTGCTTGCTTAAAAGTTGATGATACCTGAAAGAAGCCACTGATTTTGAGATGGAAAAAGGTTCCAAGGTTTCATTTCATATCTTGCTAAATTATAACAGAATTTAGAGTTTGGAAATAACATTATGGAAATTACTTAATTACATGGGAAATATATGAAAGGGAACACATTTCTTCTTTCGCAGGTATGCTATGCCCTACTATCCTCTTTACCTGACAAGCCATATTTGATTTAAGTTTTTCTTTTTTTTTATTCCTTGGGGTTTATATTAAGCTTTAAAACAATATATGAAATAGTGCCCAAGGACCCCAAAACACTGAAGCCAGTCTTCATAAAGCATTTATAAGGAAATGCTGATATATCTTTTGAGGCCATCCCTGTTAACTCACTGTTACTATAAATGTCTGAGGAGCATATTAATATGCCTATTAGCAATGTAAGTCTATTTCATTTTTGGGTCAAACAGTGAAAGGAATATTTCTTTTTCTCTTTTCTTCTTGTGATTGCCCTACCTGGGATGTAACTAGCTGAACATTTACAACTCTGAATGATATAATGCAATTAAGACTCTCTATAACATTCTAATTTGCATATCTCATTATATAGAGTGACACCATTAGAAGACATGTGTTGAAGCTTTCAAACTGATTATGATATGTGAATGTATTATGGGATGAATATGCTTTGCTGAACTGAGATTGTACAGTATTCACAGGCATGCTTAGGCTAGCAGGTGCTTCTTGAGGAAGTGATTTCTGTGAGCAAGTATCAAATACGTTCTTTATTTTGCTTTTCTTCTCTATGAACACAAACACAAAAGCTCCAAATAAGGAATAAATACTGTCAAATAGAGATTTCAGAAGACAGTGATTATTCCAACACAATTAGCTGGGTATTTTATTTCTTGTTTGTCCCTCCAGATCCACTCCTCTGGTTGGGTTTGGTCAATGGGAGGCACCAGTAGTAGAGAGATGTTGAGGCATTTATTTTCCTGGCTTCTTCCTTGCTGGGTGAAGAATTGGCAGTGACTACATTTGGAGGAAAATTTTCATGAAATGAATGAAGTTTAAGTTTAAGAGCCACTCAGATGTACAGGCTCTTTCCAAAGCCCAGAGAACTCCATCAATGTATTCACATGGTCATATTTTTGTTAAAAGGAAAAAAATATATTCTGATAAGAAGCCTATTTAAAAAGACATTTTGAAATATTTCAATAATAGAAGTAAGAAATTTAAGACTTCTGATTATGAGATAACAAAAATGATAGATACTTCAAATTCAACAATTAATAAAATATAAAGCAAAAATGATAAATTGAGCAATTAAAACAGTAGAAACTACTCTGATATTGAGAAATAAAGCACAGCTTTTCTCAGATCATACTAAAAGCTATAATTCATTAAGAGAAGAGATAAATTATTAATAAAAAGAATAAATAGGCTCTTGAATTGTCAGATAGTTTAATTAACAAAGAGGAATGAATCTTACAGACACATTGGAGAATATATAAATTTGCTAGTGTTTGACATAAATTACTGACATTGATGAAGATAATATAAAACTTACAAAATAAGACTATACTAAGGATGGTTAAAAAACTGGTTAACGACTATTGTCATTTCAAATAATATTTAAGTTAGTTAATATTTAACTACATTAGAAAACTTGAAATGCCTTGAAATCTTATAGCTTATATATGACAGAAACTTGATAGGAGGTTTTCCAAATCTGAATACAAAAAAAAATTCATTCCACTTCTGGGAATATATCCGAAGCTCAAAACACTAATTCAAAAGACAGCATTATTTACAATAACCAAGATATGGAAGCAGTCCAAGTGTCCATCAGTGGATAAGTGAATAAAAAGCTGTGGTACATTTACACAATGGAATAGTACTCAGTCATAGAAAAGAAGGAAATCTTACTTTTTGCGACAGCATGGACGGACATGGAGATAATTATGCTAAGTAAAATAAGCCAGCCAGAGAAAGACAGGTACTGTATAATTTCACGCATATGTAGAATCTAATGAACAAAATAAACTGACAAGCAAAATAGAAGCAGATTCATAGATAGCAGATTGACAGCTGTAGAAGGGAGGGGGGGTTGCAGGGCTGGGTGAAAAGGGTGAAGGGATTAAGAAAAAATACCCTTACAGACACTGATAACGGTATGGTGATTACCAGGGGGAAGGAAGGGTGCAGTTAGGTAAAAGAAGGTAAAGGAGCTGGGGATAAATGGTGATGGAAGGAGACTTGACTTGGGGTGATGAACACACAATACCACATACAGATGATGTATTATATGATGTCTTATAGAATTGTACAGCTGAAACCTATATAATTTTATTAACTAACATTACCTCAATAATTCAGTAAAAAAGAATGAAAATATGTAACATTAACAATGTGAATTGTGAAGCTGTAAAATACTTCTGTAAACTTCGAAAGGTGAAAAACAATTTTCAATCCATCATGTTCGAGAACATGCTAACATTTTCTCCCTTTAAAAATTGATCTTACTAAATTACTAATGAAGAAACAAGGAAGAATATGCAACCAGAAAATATCAGATCAGATAAAGACATACCATATGATCTCACTTACGTGTGAAATCCAGAAAAACCAAACAAAAAAAAAATCCTCAATTCATGGATATGAAGAATAGATTGGTGGTCGCCAGGGGTGGTGGTTGTGGGGATTGGGTGGTTAAACTCTGTGAAGGGAGTCAAATGTACAAACTTTCACTTAAAAAAGAGATAATTCATGGAGATATACTATAAAGCATGCAACTGTAGTTAACAATACTGTACTGCATATTTTAATATTTTAAAGTTGCTAAGAGAGTAGGTATTAAAAGTACTCACTATGAGGAAAAAAAAGAAATGGTAACTGTATGTATGGTGACAGATGTAGACTAGACATTGTGGAGATCATTTTGCAATATATACAAATATGAAATCACTACGCTGTACCTAAAACTAATATAATTTTATATGTCAATCATGCATAAAAAAGTCAGAGAAAATGTGTCCCAAAATCTGTGTTAGTTAATTAATAAAATATCTAGCTCTTTTTTTTTGGATTTTGTTATGTTAGTCCTATTGGTTAAGTTTCAAAAATTTGTAATTTTTAACTTTAAAATATTCACTTTCATGCCTAATTTTTGTATTGTTTATTTGACAAGATAACCCCAAATTATATAAACTTAAGCCCTATAGAATCTGAGTCAGCTCCTGTCTCATGGCCTTGCTTTCCAGTGTAGTTTTAACTGCGATCTGGAAATAGTTTTCTTACTTCGACCCTTTGAGCCTAAAGGTAGCAAGCAGCGCTTTACTGCATTTGTGACTCCCTGAGGGATATTATCATCTTTTGTTGGATTTTTAAATCCATAGTTTCTCAACCTTGGCACACTGACATTTTGGTTGGATAAATCTTTGTTATGAGTGCTGTCTGTGTAGTGTAGGATGTTTAGTACCACCCTTTGTTTTACCCACTAGATGCCAGTAACACCTCCAAATTGTGACAGCCAAAAATGTCTGCAGACATTGCCAGTATCTCCTAGGGGAAAAATCATCTCCAGTTGAGGATTACTGTCTTAAAACTTTATTATATGGACCCTTCTTTAAAATCCTTTCAGCATGCCCTTATCAGCATGCCATTTTTTTCTAGTAAGAAAATTATAACTATCTTTTGATGATAAAGATTAAAAATAGGTACTTTGCATTTTTTCTTTAAAAGAAGAAAATGACTATGCATTATATTCCTGTAGGTGAAGTAATAGTCTGAAGCAAATTATTTTTAAATAAGTAGTTAAAAATGAAGGAAATTTGTATATATGTATATCCAAATGATGAAATGAATAAAGGAAAATATATAAATATATCCTAGAAAGAAAAAAGCATAGTATCAATATCTAAAAATGATGAAGAAGAAAACTTGAAAATAATTTAACATGCTCAGAAGATTCAAGAAAAATCAAACAGGGCACAGTATGGAAGAAACAGAGGTAAGTTGACACAAGACCTTCAATGATGGCAGAGTGAAGTAGGGTGGCAAATCTCTCTCTTCAAAACCAACTATAGTTTTGTTTTGTTTTGTTTGCTATTGCATTGTAAGAGTTTCTTATTAATTTTAGAAATTTACTCCTCATTAGGTATATGGTTTGCAAATATTTTCTCCCATTCATTGTTATGTCCTTTGCTGTGCAAAAATTTTTAAGATTAATGCAGTGCACTTGTCTATTGTTGCTTTTATTGCCTGTACATTTGGTTTAATATCATTAAATTATTGCAAAGACTAATGTCATGAAGCACACTCCTACCTACTTCTTTCTAGGAGTTTTGTAGTTTTAGACCTTACCTTTAAGACTGCAATCCATTTTGGGTTAATCTTTGTATATGGTGTAAGATAAGGGCCTAGTTTCATTCTTTTGCATGTGGATATCCAGTTTTCCCAGCACTAGTTGTTAAAGAGACTAGCCTTTCCCCAGTATATGGGCTCTGTCCAGAAAAAGTTCAGACACTGTTAATATAATGAGAATGGTTTGAGATATTCTGACAATCTAATACCTGAGAAGGCTAATAAGTGACAAATGAGTGGGTACATCATACAGTATAGATATGTTGGACAAAGGATGATTCATGTCCTAGGCAGGACAGTGAGGAGGCATGAAATTTTATTGTGTTACTCAGAACAGCATATAATTTGAGACTTATAAATTGTTTGTTTCTGGAATTTTCCATTTAATATTTTCAGACTCCAGCTGACTGCAGGCAACTGAAACCACAGAAAGGGAAACCGTAGATAAACGTGAACTATTGCATTACAAGGCTGTGGTAAGTATATCAGCACAGCACTAGCATAAAAGAGACATGTAAACCAATAGAACAGAATAGGGGGTTCAAAAGTAAGTCCACATACATAAGATCAACTTTGACAAGTGTTTCAAAAATATATGAGGTCTGTCCAGAAGGTATCCAGCCATGTAATAGGAAAAATAGAGACATTTATTGAAGAAGATACAAAATACAAGAAACATTGTACATAGGACAATGACCTTTCAGTCCCCTTCAAGGTTTGCGCTTTGGGACCTCACTCAGTTCTCCCAATTGCCATCAGGTATCCTGTCGTATTTTCCTGAATCTCATTGATGGTCTGAAATCTCTTCCTTTTCAAAGGTGATTTTAGTTTTTGGGAAAAGACAGAAGTCACAGGGTGCCAAATCTAGACTGTAGCGGGGCTCAGTCACCTGGATGATATGATGTTTCTCCAAAAAAACTCTACATGAGACATAATGCATGATTGGGCACATTGTTGTGATGAAGCTGCCAATCACCAGTTGCCCGTGGTTGCAGCCTTCTGAATCACCTGAATAGTTTCCACGGAGGAATATTCACGCTTAATGTAAAATTTGATGCAGATTTCTTGCTCTACTCACTCAGGCATTTTGAATGTGATGGACACATAGTACACATGCTCACTCAACAACACTACTGCCCCCACTGACTAGTAGAGTGAAGTCATTATTGCTCATGCATATGCATTCCAGTCCACTCTCCTTGACTGCTAGGTTATGTTGACGTCACTCAAATCATTCTTGTTACATTAATAATGGCTGGACTTTTCCTGTACAGACCTTGTATACATACAGTGGAATATTATTCAGCCTTAAAAAGAAGGAATTTCTGATAAATGTGATAACGGATGAACTTTGAGAACATTATGCTAAGTGAAATAAACCAATCACAGAAGGACAAATACTTCATGGTTCCACTTACAGAAGGTATCTAAAATAGTTGAATATATAGAAGCAAAAAGTACAATCATGGTTGCTAGCATTTGGGGGTGGGAAAAAGGGATTAATGAAGAGTCATTAATTAACAAATATAAATTTCAGTTCTTTCAGCAAGAGAGTAAGTTCTAGAGATCTGTACAACATTATACATATACTTAGGAATTCTGTATTGTACTTTTAAATATCTGTTTAGATATATAAGAAGATATTTCTCATGTAAGTGTTCTTCCCACAATTAAAAAAACAACAACTTTAAAGCTGGATACATGATCAAAAAAACAACCTCTAGAAATCAGTCAAAGGCAAACAACAAATTGAGAAATGTTTATTCATGAAAAAGTAACGAAACTGCTGAACAGTGAGAGTTGTGGTACTCTTGCTTGGCCGAGGCTGTTTCCTTCTCCAACCTTTCTCCACTGTTCCTCAGCCTGGTTAGCATGGTAATAAAACCAGAGCAGGGCAAGCGGTAAAACGCATCAGTTTTATTGCCAGAGAGGACTGCCTTGATTTGGAGCAGAGGGTAAAAACCCCTAAGTTCAGTGGTATTGATAAAAATAGGAAACTTGGAAGAAAATAAATAGATAAAATCTACAGTTCTCTTAGACTAAGGCAATGGTTCTATTTAGGCAATAAGCAGACCAGCTGACCAGTAGGAAGAGCCTGGAAATGAGATAGCAAGTAAGTTCTCCACACCTTGCTTTTTGACCTGGAGAATGTGCACACAAGCAGATAAAACCTAGCGTTGTAAAAAGTAAAAGACAGGAAAACTTGAAAGGAACTCTACCACCCATACACATTTGCAGAAGGTGAAAGCCTCATTAGCTCAAAATGTTAGAACACATTTTCTGACCAGGCATTGGTTGACTCCTTTGCAGTTATAATGATCCCTGAGAAATGGCTAAAATAATAATAATAATGATAATATTGAGTAGAGATTTCAGTTTCCACAATGCAGAGGGAAGAAAGTTTCCATAGACTGTCCAAGTGAGTCACTAAAAAGAAAAACTAAACATAATCAAAATAAAAAACAGCAACAATGAACCTCAGAAGGAAATCAGAACCTAGAGTTCCTAGACATTATCTAAAATACCTAATTTCCAACAAAATTTTATGAAAATGCATAGAAACAGAAAAATATATTTGTAAGTATTTATCTTTTACTTAGGAAAAAAATATCAGGGCATGGATGTTGGATTTGGCAGAAAAGATGTCAAACCTGCTATTATAAGTAGATTTAAAGGAGTATATAAGTATGTTTAAAGAATTCAAGGAAAATAGGGTGATGGTCAATAAATATGGAATATCAAAAAAAATAACAGGCATAAAATAGAACCAAGTGGATATTCTATAGTTAGAAAATACTGTACACCACCATAATGAAAAACTTACTACCTAGACTTAAACAGCAGATTTGAGATGCCAGAAAAATCAGTAATTTGAGAACAGAGCACAAGAAATTAACCAATTTGAAGAACAGAGATAAAAAAATTTGAAGAAAATTGAGCAAAACCTCAGAGACATAGATGATATTAAATGTACTAACGTGTAATGAGAGTCTCAGAGGAATAGGAAAAAAGAAGTAGAAAAAATATTTGAAAAAATAATGGCTGAAAAAGACCCAAATTTAAAACAAAACATTAACCTACAGATCCAAGGGTTTCAGTGAACCTCAAATAGGGTAAATATAAATAGATTCACATTAGGACACATCGTTGTAAAACTTGAAATCAGCAAGAGAAAAATGCTCAATGTATACAGAGATGCTACAAAACATTTAATAAGTGACTTCTCTCCAGAAACAGTAAAGGCCAGAAGGCAATGGAATGACTTATTCAAAGTGTGTAAAAGACAAAAAACAAAAACAAAAAAACCCCGTCAATCAAGAATGGTATATTCAACAAACAACAAGTGCTGATGTGGATGTGGAGAAAGGTAAACTTTCTTGCTCTTTTGGTGGGAATGCAGATTGATGCAGCTACTGTGGAAAGCAGTATGGAGTTAACTCAAAAAATTAAAAATGGAAGTACCTTATGACCAAGAAATCCCACTTCTGTGAATTTTCCCAAGAAAACCTGAAACATTGATTTGAAAGAATATATGCACCACTACATTTATTGCAGTGTTATTCACAATAGCCAAGATTTGAAAGGAGATTAAGTATCCATCAGAAGATGAGTGAATAGAACAGCTATGGTATATTTACACAATGAAATACTACTCAGACATAAAAAAAAGAAGAAAATTTTACCCTTTTGTGACAGCTTGGATGGACCTGGAGAATATTTTGCTGTGAAATTAGCCAGTCAGATAAATACCATATGATTTCACTGCTATGTGGAGTCTAATGAACAAACTGAACTAACAATCAAAATAGAGACAGACTCATAAATAGAGAGCAGGCTGAAAGTTCTGGAGGGTTTGGGGGTGGTGGTATTGAGTAAAAAAGAAAATGAACTCATGGACATGGACAATGATATGGTGATTGTGGGAAGGAGGGGGTAAGTGGAGGTGGAAGAGGGTATAGGAGGATAAATGGTAATGAAAAAAATACAATAAAAATAAACTATTGAAAAAGAATGGTATATTCAGTAAAATTATTACTCTTCATACATGAACAATAAGTAAAGATCTTAAATGAAGAATAAGAGAATTTGTTGCTAGACTTGCCTTATAAGATATACTAAAGAAAATAGGATAAAAGGAAATGATACTAGATTATAACTTGAGTTTATAGAAAACAATGAAAAGCACTATAACTGGTAAATATGTTGATAAATAGAGGCTATATAAATATATATTTTTGTTTTCTTAATTTATAAAAAGGTAAAGGATTAATAAAAAAGACAAATGAGATGGGGTTAAAGATTTAAAAAGATATAAGATTTTTTCTCTTTCTTTTTCTTTTTTTAGTGTATGTTAATTTCTTTATTTTTAAATCATGTTTAGTCTATTAGAGTTGTATCAGTTTTTTCCCCTTTGCCCTCCTACACCCATCCCACCCTGCCCCCTGCTCCCACAGTCAATTACCACTTTGTTGTCCATGTCCATGGGTCACTCATACATGTTCTTTGTTTAGTCCCTTCTCCTTCTTTCCACCATTGTCTTCCTTCCCCATCCCCTCTGGTCACTTTCAGTCTGCTCCATGTTTCCATGCCTGTGGTTTATTTTGTTCCTTAGTTTATTTTGTTGAATAGATTCCACTTATAGGTGAGATCATATGGTATTTGTCTTTCACTGACTGGCTTATTTCACTTAGCATAATATTCTCTAGTTCCATCCATGTTGTCACAAAAGATAGAAGCTCTTTCTTTCTTTCTTTCTTTCTTTCTTTCTTTCTTTCTTTCTTTCTTTCTTTCTTTCTTTCTTTTTCTTTCTTTCTTTCTTTCTTTTTATTTAAAATGCAGATTGATTTTATCTATTTATTTTTTAAATGTGAAGATCCATTATAAAATATTTTAAAATTAAAATCCATTATAAAGTCTCAGCAATAAAAACAGCATGACACAAGCACAGAAATAATCAAGTAGATCAACGAAATAAAATGAGCATTCTAGAAACAAATGTATATATCTGTCTAAAAATGTAATATATGATTAAATTGATATTTCAAATCAATGGGGGAAAAATACTTATTCAACAAATAAGGTGCATGGGACACTATTACTTGAAATAAAAAGATTATAGATCCCTATTTCACATGTAATACAAAAAATATTCAGGTGACTTAAAAATCAACATGTAAAATCTAAGGAGTTTTAGGAGAAAACACAAAATAATATTTTTCTTACCATGAAGTAAAATATTAAAATCCAGGAGCTATAAAGGAAAATATTGACATTATGATTATATTAAATATTTTACATATAAAAATAGTTAATGGACAAGTAATAGAATAGGAAAATATTTGTAACACATCTAAAAAAGGGTTAATAGTTTTTTTTTAGAGAAAAAATTCTACAAACATTTAATCAAAAAATAGATAAAGAATACCAAAAGTCATTTAAAGCTTTTTAAAAATAATAGGACATAGGCAAGAAATATACAAAAACAGGTTTAGTTTCAACAAATAAGTAACAATTAAGACGTCGTTTTCATAGATTAATAAGTATTAAAAATATTGGTAATTATCAAGTATTGGTGACTGTGAAAGGACTAGGTATTTCTAGATTCTTTCTTCATCTTCTTAAATCAGTCCCTTTAGCATATGTTACAATGCTGGTTTGGTGGAGGTGTATTCTTTTAGTCATCTTTTGTCAGGGAAGCTCCATATTTTGCCTTCCATTTTAATTTAGAGCCATGCTGGGTAGAGCAGTCTTGTTTGCAGGCCTTTGTCTTTCATTACTTCGAATATTTCTTGTCTTCCCCTTCTGGCCTGTAGTGTTTCTGATGAGAAGTCCGCTGTTAGCCCTAGTAACATACTGGGGCTCCCTTATATGTTACTACCTGTTTCTCCCTTGCTGCCTTTAGGGTTCTCTGTTTGTCTTTGATATTTGCCATTTTAATTATGTTGTGTGTCTTGGAGTGGGCCTCATTGGGTTCCTCTTGAATGGGACCCCCTGTGCTTCCTGGACTTGTGTGACTTTTTCTCTCCTCCAATTAGGGAAGTTTTCTATCATTACTTTTTCGATCATTACTTTTTTGAACAGCTTCTCTACCCCTTCCTCCTCTTCTCCTTCTGGTATCCCTATTAAATGGATACTATTACATTTCAGATTGTCCTGCATTTCTCTAAATGTGTCTTCATTCCTTTTGAGTCTTTTTTCATTTTCTTGCTCTTTCTGGGAGCTTTTGTCTACCTTGTTTTCCAGCTCACCAATTTGACCCTCTGCTTCATCTAGCCTGCTTTTAATTTCTTCTACTGTGTTCTTCAATTCAGAAATTGTATTCTTCATTTCCTGTTGGCTCTTGTTGATAGTGTGTATGTCCTTTTTCATGCTGATATAGTTTGCAGTAAGTTCATTGAAGTTTCCCTGTAGCTTTTGGTAATTTTCTCTGAGCTCAATGAGCTCATCGAGCTTCCTTAGAACCGATGTTTTGAACTTAATATCTGATAGTTTACTTGACTCTATTTCATTTAGTTCTCTTTCTGGAGAGTCCTTCTTTCCCTTCAACTGGGGCATGTTTCTTTGTCTTCCTATTATTTGTGAGACTTCTTTTTCGCTTCTGCTTCTTAAATTGATCTGTCTTGATTTCCTGACTTTGTGGTGTGAACTTCTCTGGTAGAAGACTGCTGTTTTTTCTTTCTGGATCTGCCTCTGATGATGTCAGATGTTGACCCTGTCTGACCTTCAGCAGTCTGTTTGAGACTTACAGGAATCTACTGCCTGTGGCTGTCTCCTTCAACTCTTAATCTAGTCACTCTGCATTCAGCAGTCATGTTTAGGCACCACAGAGCAGGGCAGAGTCCCTCCTGGTGGTGGGGTTATTGGGTCCTCTCATACTGTTTCCTCTCAGGGGAGTGGTCTGCCTGAGCCACATGGAAGCTGCTTTATGGGGGAAGAGTCAGCATCAGTATCCTGCCAGCTACTCTCTCTGTTCTCTCCCCAAAGCCTCCTTCCCAGTCTCTCCTCAGGTGTCTCTAGCCCAGTCTGCCCCTGCCTTTGCCAGAGCCCAGGGTAAGAGGCTGCAAATAAAAAATTTATGTTTTGGCCCTTTAAAAGGCTCTTTGCATCTCCAGCCACCCATCTCTGTCAGAGAGCAACCCTGCTGCTTTTTGTAGCTGGCTGTTGTCTGTGTACTTTTTGGGCTCTGGTGCTATAGGCTGGAGATCCCCGCTTATGGTTTAGACCTTGTTCTTCTCAGGGGGATCCAACTGGCTGTTTCAATATCCTTCTGGTGCTGCTGCCTAAGGGCGCTCCACCCTCCTTCTTGAGTCTCTACCTCACTCTTGACCAGTTGGGTTGTGCTAAAGCTGAATCTTCTGTCTTTCCAAGGTTATAAGGCTCCTCTCTCACTATTGTTCAAATGTTTGTTCTAGGTGATTTCTTCACAATTTAGTTGTAATTCCAGATTGGTCTTGGGAGGAAGTCAGTGTGACTTCCATTTACTCCTCTGCAATCTTGATTTTCCAGATATAAGATTTTTAATGCAATAATTATAACACCATATTGTTTATTTTATAATATGTATTGATGAAATATACATAAGCATAATAACACAAAGGAAGAAGAAATAAATAGAATGATATTTGGGCAAAGTTGTTAGATTTTACCAGAATATTATCATGAAGCAGATTGTGAATAGGTAAGAAGCCTATTGTTATCCACTGGGAAAATAGACTACATAATTAAAAATCAACAAAGATATTAAAACAATACACTAAAAAATATTGATTTCTTAAAATAAAAGTCAGCCAGAGATGAACTGTGGAATAAAAATGTCATACATAAAAAAGTAATAGCAAAATGGCCAATGTAAATGTAACTATCAATAATTACCTTAAAGCAAGGTTTGTTTAAGATGAAAAACCTGCTGATGTAATATGCCATATTAATAGAATAAAAGAAAAAAACCATACAATCATCTCAATAGATGCAGAGAAATCATTTAATAAAACCTACATCTGTTCATGGATTAAAAACTCCTAGGGATTTAGGAATGGAAGGGAATTTTCTCAATTTGATAAAGGGCATCTATGAAAAATTTGTAATAATATTATAATTAATGGTAAAACTCTGAATGCCTTTTCCATTAGATTAGGAACAAGGCAAGGATATATGCTCTCAATACTTCTATTTACCAAAGTATTGAAGATTCTAGCCAGAGCAATAAGGTAAGAAATAATAAAGTCATAAAATTTGGAAATGAAAAAGTATAACAGTCTTCATGTGCAGCCAACATCATCTTCTATGTAAAAAGCCCTAGAGAATGTATAAAACAAACAAACAAAACCAAACCTATTAAAAATTAAAAATGAGTTAAGCAAGGCCACAGGTTACAAATTCAAGAAAAATCACTGTGTTTTTATACACTAGAAAAAAATATAATTAAAGACTTCTGGCCAAGATGGAGGCAGAAGTAGATACACTTTGCCTCCTCCCACAACCACAAGGACAACAACAAACTTAAAACATAAAAAACCATAACTGACAGAAAATTAATTGTGTAGAAGTATGACAACCAAGGAGTTAAAGAAGAAACATTCATCCAGACCAGTAGGAAGGGGGGATACGGGCAGCTGAGGCAGCAAGGACGCGCGGCAAGGCAGTGGCTGGAGGACAGGGTGAGGAGGCGGCTGGTAGAGCAGTTGGTCCCACATTTCCATGCGCATAAACCTGGAGGAACAACTGGGGAATGAGACAGACCATGCAACTCAGGGTTCTAGCACGGGAAAAGAAAGCCTCAAAACCCCTGGCTATAAAAGTGGTGAGGGTTGTGGTGGCAGAAGAAACTCTCAGCCTCACAGGAGAGCTTGTTGGAGAGAATGGTCCTAGAATGCACACAAGTGCACCCACCCAGGAATCAGCACTAGAAGGGTCCAATTTGTTTGTGAGTAGCAGGGAAAGTGACTGAAAGCCAGCCGAGAGCCAAGCAAGTCACATTTTTCCCTCTTGGGCCCCTTCCCCACATATGGCATCACAATGCAGTGACCTGGGTTGCGCTACCCTGGTGAGTTCCTAAGGTTCTGCCCCTCCCAATCTAACAGGTGCTTAGAGACAAAAGACTATGGCCCAAATTAAAGAACAGATCAAAACTCCAAAAATAGAACTAAGCAATGAATAGATAGCCAGCCTATCAGATGCACAGTTCAAAAACTTGTAATTAGGATGCTTACAGAAATGGTTGAGTATGGCTGCAAAATAGAGGAAAAAGTGAAGGCTATGCAAAGTGAAATAAAGAAAAATATACAGGGAACTAACATTAAAGGAAGGAAACCAGGACTCAAATCAATGATTTGGAGGGGAAGGAAGAGATAAACATTCAACCAGAACAGAATGAAGAAACTAAATTCATAAAAAATGATGAAAGGTTGAGGAACCTCTGGGACAACTTTAAATGTTCCAACATCCGAATCATAGGGGTGCCAGAAGGAGAAGAGGAAGAGCAAGAAATTGAATACTTATTTGAAAAAATAATGAAGGAAAACTTCTCCAATCTGGCCAAGGAAATAGACTTCCAGGAAGTCCAGGAAGCTCAGAGTCCCAAAGAAATTGGACCCAAGGAGGAACACACCGAGGCACATCATAATTAAATTACCCAAGATTAAAGAAAAGGAGAGAATCTTAAAAGCAGCAAGTGAAAAGGAGAGAGTTACCTAAAAGCAGTGCCCATAAGACTATCATCTGATTTCTCAAAAGAAACCTTATAGGCAAGAAAGGGCTGAGAGTAAATATTCAAAATCATGAAGAAAAGGATCCAAGGATCCAAGATTACTCTATCCCTCAAAGCTATCATTTAGAATGGAAGGGTAGGTTAAGTGCTTCCCAGATAAGGTAAAGTTAAAGGAGTTCATCATACTCCTTTAATGTTAGGAATTAACCCTTGTTATATGATATGTTAAAGGGACTTATCTTAGAAAAAGAAGGAGATCAAAACTATGAACAGTAAAATGACAACAACTCACAACTAACAACAACTCACAACTATCAACAACTGAACTTAAACAATGAAAAACAATAACTAAGCAAATAACTTGAACAGGAAGAGAATCATAGAAGTGGAAATCACATGGAAGGTTATCAGCAGGAAGAGGAGAGGGGAGAATGGGGGAAAGGTACAGGGAATAAGAAGCATAATTGGTAGGTACAAAATAGACAGGGGAAGTTTAAGAATAGTATAGGAAATGGAGAAGCTCAAGAACTTATATTTATGACCCATGAACATGAACTAAGGAATGGGGAATGCTGGTAGAAGGATGGGGTGTGCAGGATGGAGAGGAATAAAGGGGAGAAAAGATGGGTAACAGCATAATTAATAAAATATACTTAAAAAGAGAAAAAATAGAATTAAAAAATAATTCCATTCACAATAGAATAAAAACACCTTAAGAATAATTTAAACAAAGGAAATTTAAAGCCTTGTTCAACAAATCTAAAAAAATATTCCTAAGAAAAATCAAAGAGTTTCTATATACATGGAAAATCATATCATGGATTGGAAAACTTTACATTGTTAGGATGAAAATCATCCCCATAGTAATTTATATATAACACAATCACTATCAAAATCCCAGAAAGCTGTTTTTTAAAAAATAAAATTTGCTAAGCTAATTCTAAAAATTTATACAGAGATGCAAAGAACCTAGAATAGTCTAAACTATGTGGGAAAAAATGGCTGGAGGACTTAGAGTACCTAATTTTAAAAGTTTCTGTGATGGAGCAGTAATCAAGACAGTGTAGTATTGGTATAAAGATGTGTATATATATATATGTATATATATATATATATACATATATATATATAGAATGGCATTAATAGTCTCAAAATAAACCTTTATATTTTCAACAAAGGTGCAAAGGCAATTCAATGGGGAAAGGATAACCTTATCAACAAATTGTACTGGGACAATGGTATATTCATAGGCAAAGCCAAATGTAGACCCTTATTTCACATGATACATGAACATTAAGTAAAAATGGATCACTAGACCTAAAGGTACGAGCTAACATGATAAAACTTGTGAAGGAAACAAAAGAAAATCTCTGACCCTGGGATAGGAAAATGCTTCTTAGATATGACACATAGGGCAGGACCCATTGAAAACAAAAAATGATAAATTAGACTTTATAAAACTTTTAACTCTTCAAGACATCATTAATAAAATAAAAAGACAAAGCACAGTCTGAGAGAAAATATTTGTAAATCAAAATATCTGATTAACTCTTTAAATCCAGAAAATAATGAACTCCCACAGCTCAAAAATAAGACAGGCAATCCAATAAAAAAAAATGGGCAGAATATTTTAATAGATACTTCACCAAAGAAGATCTCTACATGAATAGAAAGATACTAAAGATTATCACTTATTAGGGAAATGCAAAGTGTGATCACAATGAGATACTACTATATACCCACAAGAGTGGCTATAATTAAAAAGCCCAACAATGCCAAGTGTTGGTGAGGGTGTAGGAAAACTTGAACTTTCTCTCATATATTGCTAGTGGGATGTAAAGTGGTACAGGCACCTTGGAAAAACAATTTGGTAGTTTCTTAAAAAGTTAAACATAAATTTACCATATATCCTAGTAATCCTATTCTTACCATCTACTCAAGAGAAATGCAAACATACATTCACTTAAGACCTGGCACACAAAAGTTCATAGTAGTATTATTCCTAAAAACAAAAAGTTGGAAGGAATCTAAATGTCTGTAAAGTGATGAATAGATAAACAAAACATCATGTGTTCATACAGTAGAATACTATTCAGCTGTAAGATGGAGCAAACTATTGACACATACTACAATATGGATATTACTCAAAAATATTATGCTGAGAGAAAGAAGTCAGGCAGAAAAAGACATCTTGTTTGATTCTATTTAAATACTTTTCAGGAAAGGCCAGTGCACAGAGACAGAAAGCAGATCAGTGGTTGCCTGAATTTGAGGGTAAAAGCATAAGGGGTCATTTTAGAGAAATGGAAATGTCCTAAAACCAGATTCTGGTGATAATTGCAAAATTCTATACATTCACTAAAAATAATTGAATTGTAAAATTATTTTACAGCCTGTAAATTAAACCTCACTAAAGGTACTTAAAAGATAGGTAGGTCATCATGTTGGTAGAGAGTTAATGATTTTTTGTACAAACAACACAGAAACAATGTTTCAGTTTAACCACAGAACTCTAGCTGTCTTATTATCAATAAGTTTTAATTCATTATCTTCGTTTGAATTATTTTTGCTAATATTTGCAAATTATGCTTTGTAGGCAAGAAAGGCATAGGGTAAGTAGTTATCCTGCAAAGTTATGAGTGAGCATAATCTTCGAAATATTAGAGAACTGCTCTTTAGATTGGAAAGGAATATGGACATTATTTTTATCATTTTACCATGTGCTTTATGGTTAAATTTGCCCACTTTTATAATATTCATATTTGATTTCTGATTTCCTAAGTTCAGTGATGCAGCTTAATTCTCTCTTGGTTCAGTCCTCTTTTATAACTTTATCTGGTGATGACTGTTAAACCAATACTTGTTCACTTATACAAGGTGTGGCGAAAGTAGGTTTACATTTGTGAGGAGTGAAATTCAAAGTTTATTCTTGTATTATTATTTATTAATTATTGTATTATCTTCCATATGAACAACTCTAAAACTACTTTTGCCCCAGCCTGTATCCTTTTTTGTTAACAATATACAACACATACTGACTTGCATTTATCACATTAGGTTCTGTGTATTTGGGCTGGTTAATATTAACATGGCCTAAACATTAGTTTGACTTAGTTTGGTTTGGTTTGGATTCGCACAAACATGTATTGTGCCCATACATCAAGTGTCTAAACTTCATTTGCAGGTGTCAGCTCCTTTGAATCAGGTTAGATAATGTGATTTGGGAAGCAGATTGCTTATTAGCATACTGTCTGTTCAATCTAATCAACTTTAATTCAGTTCACTTTAGCTTATTCTTCCCCAAGGGGCAGTGTGACTTTCTCTAACTTTTGAGGTAAAGCTCTGACCCCACAGCACTCAATGCAGCCCAGATGAACTAACCACTGTTCCCCCCACAACCACAAGTTACCTTAGGGGCTGGCAATATGCAGCCTCTTCTCTAGTCTCATTCCTTACCTCGTTATTCATTAACTGACTCAGGTGCACTTTTCTCTGCAGAAACTATTGAAATTAATTTTAACCATTGAGATAAATGCTCAAAGTCATCTGAAAGTTCTTTTTGAAATTTATTTTATTTTTTCATCGTTGTTCAAGCACAGTTGTCTCCATTTTCCTGCCGCCACTTTCCCTGTCCCCACCTTACCCCCACCTCCCATCCTCATTCCTTTCCCTCTTTGGCTTTGTCCATGGGTCCTTTATATGTGTTCCTTGACGATCCTTTCCCTTTTTTTCCTCTGTTATCCCCCTCCTCCTGCCCCTCTGGTCACTGTCAGTTTGTTCTTTTTTTCAGTGTCTTTGGTTATATTTTACTTGCTTGCTTGTTTTTTCGATTAGATTCCACTTATAGGTGAGATCATATGGTATTTGTCTTTCACTCCCTGGCTTATTTTACTTAGCATAATGCTCTCCAGTTCCATCCATGCTGTCATGAAGGGTAGTAGCTCTTTCTCTCCTGCTGCATAGTATTCCATTGTCAAAATGTACCATAGTTTTTTGATCCATTCATTTACTGATGGGCATCTAGGTTACTTCCAACAACTGGCTATTGTAAATTGTGCTGCTATGAACATTAGGGTGCATAGGTTCTTTCAAATTGGTGTTTTGGGATTCTTAAGGTATAAACCCAGCAGTGGAATTGGTCCATTTTTAGTTTTTTGAGAAAATTACAAACTGTTTCCCATGGTGGCTGTGCCAGTCTGCATTCCCAACAACAGTGTATTAGGATTCCCTTTTCTTCACAACCTCATCAGGACTTGTTTGTTGATTTGTTTATAATGGCCATTCTGATCTGTGTGAAGTGGTATCTCATTGCAGTTTTAATTTGCATCTCTCTGATGGCTAGTGATGCTGAGCATCCTTTCATATGTCTCTGGGCCCTGTGTATGTCCTCCTTGGAGAAATGGAGAAAAGAACCAGCTCCTGGATTTGTTGACCCTTTGAATTGTTCGTTTGTTCTCTATGTCATTCAATTCTGCTCTGATCTTGGTTATTTCCTTCCTTTTACTTGTTCTGGGCTTTATTTGTTGTTGTTTCTCCAGTTCTTGTAGATGTGGAGTTAGGTTGTTTATTTGAAATGTTTCTATCTTTTTAGGTAGGCCTGTATTGCTATGAACTTCCCTCTCGGGACTGCCTTTTCTGTGTCCCATAGGTTTTGGCCTGTTGTGTGTTCATTTTCATTTGTTTCCAGAAACTTTTTGATTACCTCCTTGATCTCATTATTGGCCCATTCATTGTTTAATAGCATGCTATTCAGTCTCCATGAGTTTGAATGTTTTTGAGTATTTTACTTGAGGTTGGTTTCTAGTTTCAAGCTCTTATGGTCTGATAAAATGCTTGTTATGATTTCAATTTTCTTGAATTTATTGAGACTTGTTTTGTGTCTTACCATGTGATCTATTTTTGAAAATTGTTCCATGTGCATTTGGTAAGAATGTGTATTTTGCTTCTTTGGGGTGAAAGGGTCTATATATTTCTGTTAAGTCCATTTGACCTAACGTGTCGTTCAGTTCCACAATATCCTTGCTGATATTTTGTTTGGAAGATCTATCCATTCTTGACAGTGGAGTGTTAAAATCCCCTACTATCATTGTGTTGCTGTCTATATCTTTCTTGAAGTCCTCCAAGATTTTCGTTATATATTTGGGTTCTCCTATGTTGGGTGCATATATGTTTACAATATTATGTCTCCTTCTTGGATTTTTCCCTTGAGTATTATGAAGTGTCCTTCTGGGCCTCTTTTTGTGGCCTTTGTTTTGAAGTCTATTTTGCCTGTTATAAGTATTGCTACCCTGGCTTTTTTTTTTTTCCTGTCTATTTGCTTGGAGTATTTTTTCCAAACCTTTACTTTCAGTCTGTGTAGGTCTCTTGCTCTGAGGTGGGTCTCTTGTAGGCAGCGTATGGGTGGGTCATATTATGTTATCCATTCAGCTGCCTTATGTCTTTTAATTGGAGCATTTAATCTGTTTACATTTAAGGTTATTATTGATAGGTACTTACTCATTTTTTCCCCTTGTTCCTGTATTCCTCTCTATCTCAATCTTTTTCTTCACCTTCTTAAACCAGTCCCTTTAACATATCTTACAATGCTGGTTTGGTGAAGGTGTATTCTATTAGCCTTCTTTTGTCTGGGAAATTCCTTATTTTGCCTCTCATTTTAATTGAGAACCTTGCCGGGTAAAACAATCTTGGTTGCAGGCCTTTTTTTTCATTACTTGGAATATTTCTTGCCACTCTCTCCTGGCTTGTAGTGTTTCTGATGAGAAGTCAGCTGCCAGCCATATTGGGGATCCCTTGTATGTTACTTCCTGTTTCTCCCTTGCTGACTTTAGGATTCTCTGTTTGTCTTTGATATTTGCCATTTTAATGATGTTGTGTCTTGGAGTGGGCCTCTTTGGGTTCCTCTTGAATGAGACCCTCTGTGCTTCCTGGACTTGTGTGACTTTTTCTCTCCTACAATTAGGGAAGTTTTCCATCATTACTTTTTCGAACAGCTTCTCTATCCCTTCCTCCTCTTCTTCTTCTTCTGGTATCCCTATTAAATGGATACTATTACATTTCAGGTTGTCCTGTATTTTTCTAAATGTGTCTTCATTCCTTTTGAGTCTTTTTTCATTTTCTTGCTCTTTTTGGGAACTTTTGTCTACTTTGTTTTCCAGCTCACCGATTTGATCCTCTGCTTCATCTAGCCTGCTTTTAATTCCTTCTACTGTGTTCTTCAGTTCAGAAATTGTATTCTTCATTTCCTGTTGGCTCTTGTTGATAGTGTGTATGTCCTTTTTCATGCTGATATAGTTTGCAGTAAGTTTGTTGAAATCTCCCTGTAGTTTTTGGTAATTTTCTTTGAGCTCATTGAGCTCATCGAGCTTCCTTAGAACCATTGTTTTGAACTCAAATCTGATAGTTTACTTGACTCTTTTATTTAGCACTCTTTCTGAGGATTCCTCCTCTCCTTTCAACTGGGGCATGTTTCTTTGTCTTCCCATTATTTGTGAGACTCTTCTTTTTTGCTTCTTCTTCTTAAATTGATCTGTTTTAACTCCCTGAGTTTTTGGTGTGAACTTTTATGTTGGGAAATCTGTGAGATTTAGTGGTTCACGATCCTTGATCTTTTGGGATGAATTTGATGCTCTCGAGATGCCTTTTATGCCATTTATGTTTGCTGTCTGGAAGTAATTGAGTTTTGATTGTTGTTTGGTCATTCTTTAGTGGGTTATTCCCTCCATCTGGTTGGCTGAGGGTCATTCTGTCGACCACATCTTGTGTGTTGTTTTGCAGGTTCCTAGGGCCCACCACTCATACCAGGGTGAGTGCTGCCATCTGTACCCAGGTACTGTGTCCTTCAGTGGCGAGAGTTCTCAAGCAGTGAAAATTCTAATAAAGAAAACATAGCAGTGTTTGACTGTTATGTGTGATCTCCATAAACTACTAAATATATTGTAACTAGAATGATATATAATTATATCTCCATAAAATATAAAGTTCAAACTAATGAAATTTGAACAAAACATAAGTTTTCACTATTTATGAAACACTTTCCTTTTAGTTTCTAAAAAAAATGTTTATTTTTGGTGAAATTGTCTCCTATTATCTCTATTCTGCGATTCAACTTCTACATTTGAGCTTGATAAATTTCTTCTTCTATTTTGGTACTTTAAGGAGCATGATACAAAAAAAGAATGTGGATTTTTTTTCAGTCAAACAATTCTAGGTTTAAATTTTACTTAAAACAAACACTATTGTTCATTTAGTCAAGTCACTAATATCTCTGTGCTTCAATGTCTCTATCTTAGAATGGGGTAATAAAATCTACCTCAGAGAGTGTGTAAAGATTAAAAGCAATGTTCATAAACCACTTGGCACAAGTAGGAACAGAATAAATATTGGCTGATGCCCTTTACTTTCTTTTCCTCTCCTTTTCTTTGCTGTTACAACCTCTGCATGTGTACATAAAATAAACTTACTGGTGGTCATGGTGTCCTTTTCTTTCTTTATAAAACCTCTCCCACTTTTATAGAGAAATAAGATGGTAGTGAGTCATTCACTAATTCAATGACTACTTGTGTTCTCCCATTACATACTGTATACTCTTCTAGATATTGGATATTATTATGAATGAAATTATGAATGAAATTAAAATCTCTGCCCTCATGGAACATATATACTAGTAGTTATGAGGAATCACATGAGTTTAGCTGTTTTAAAAAATCCAAATTGATAAACAATTGAGTTGTATTTCACCACTCTTGAAAGTGCTATCATGAATTGCAAATGATATGGTTGGTGAATGACTTGACTTTAGCAAAAAGTGGACCCCCTTACATAAAATATGGCACCAAATATTTTATATAGTTTGAAGATAGTACTTTAAGAAAAAAGAAAATAAAGAAACTAACACTTGTCACAAAATCTTACTTCATTTTTTTCTTTAAAACAACCATTAAAGGCAGATTTTATTTTTCTTCTCTTTATAATAAAGAACTAAAACTGAAAAAATAATGAAAAAACTTTCCTGAGTTATATAGCCAGAAGATAGTGCTTCTGTGTGTCTTCAAAAATCCATCTTTCTGATACTATGTCAAGATATGTGGCAGCGCTAACTCAGTAGACCAACACCAGTTTTTGACCATGGCAAATAAGATGATTCCTCCCTTGAATACCCACAGACTTCTCTGTAGGTGCCCTGTTCTTGCTTGCTAACATTTTTTTAAAAATGAAAACCAGGGTTCTCATCAGGCACAGATTCTTCATAGAGCACAGTTGGGAATAAATGATTTCAAGGGTTGGTTCTGGCTTTGGGATGTATAATTTATATGTGTTAGTAGCTTAAAATTTCATTCCATTTATTTGCATTTTTAAATCAGACAATAATGTTTAACCCAAAACAATGAATCTCTAAAGAGAGAATTCCAAGCATGGTGGTGCTTGGCCCCAAGGAAAATATTTTATATAAGGGGCAGGAACAATTACTGAGTCCTGGTCTAGTCCTATGGAGTAGGCCATCATCCACTCTATGTGCTCTGGTCCTGGTTATGCATTACCTAGGGCATTAGAGACAGTGGCTTGGATAAACTTCAAAGTTCTTGTATATAAGGAAGAAAAAGATATGCCCATCTTATAAACCACTCTATCATAACAATTTAAAAATAACACTTAAGTGACAAAAATCAGTGATTCATAGAGTATGTTCACAGCAAATATTTTGCTGAACTTCCCAAATGAAGTATTTCTCTTTTATAGATTCAATTTTCTTAAAAAGTATACCAAAACACAAAGTTCCCATACCGTATCCTTATTTCATTACAATTACATGAACTTTTAAATGAAAAATAACAATTTTAATGACTAAAATTAATTTTAAAAGGTATATCTAATACAGTCACAGACATATACTAATATCTGCTTACCCTAGAAAAATTAATTGTAACAAAACACAGAAAGTATCACTTATATGTCTCAAAATAAAAAATCTTTGCAGTAAAAATTGTCTCTTTCCTATTATTTCGTCAGCACAAAAGAGAAGCCGACTTCATAAAGAGCCAGTATTTCCCCGTTCCCTAATTATATGGAAAGTTACTCTGAAATCAGACTACTTTTATGCATTAATTAACCTGAGTCCTCCATGCAAATATTTAATAAACATCCAGGAAACAAATATTCAGACATCGATTGAATTAAACAAATATTCAGACATTGATTGAATTATACTGAACCCATAATCCAGATTCCACGTGCTGTTTATTTTTTCTTCACCTGAAGTGGATCGGTGGGTGTGGGTTTGACTTTTCTTACTCCCTCAGGGTTTTACGCATCATTTGCTTTCATTGATTTTGCTACAAACTGACAGTCTGATGGACAAGGAGCATATTAATTTCTTAGTCAGAGAAATGGGCTACAATCTGGGACACCAGGGCTGATCTTTCTTAATGTGACCTCTATTTCTTTCACTTAAGTAATGTTTAATGTTTAGAAAATTATAATAAGACAATAGGCATTATGAATAAAAAGTTAAGACAGATATAATATCTAGGTCTGTTATGTTATGTTAATAGAAATGTTTGAATGTCAGCAGTGTTACATATCCATCAACGATAAATAATCACAGTTGCTTTGTGAAAATGTTGATGGTTTGTTCCAACCTGATAATAAATTGCATCAAAGGCAAAGGAGGAAAGGTTGAGACAAACACCTTTATTTATATTGTGATACACCTTAAAAATATAGCATCTCTAAAGACTTTTTGACTATAACCCTTTTTCTCCCCTGTCTTAGCTCTCTCATTTTCTTTATTCAAAAAGTACTTAGAATATGTTACACCACAGGCTAGGTACTAACACTGGTTAAGTTATTTTTTACTTTTTAAATAATAGTTATTCTACATAGTCTTTTGGGAGGGAGAAAAGAGAAGGAGGAGCAAGAAGAGTGGGGTGAGAGTGATGACAGATGTAGAGAGACAAAATGTAGATGAAGACAATGGCAAGTTGTTAATTTTAATTCACACTATATTGTCTTATTATTCCTTGAGTTGGTCATTTTATTCATTTACCAAATATTTATTGAGCAAATACTATGTCCCAGGCACTGTACAATGTATGGTCTGGAGATACAAAGTTAGGAAAGATTGGCCAATTCCTGTTCTTCAGGAAGGTACAGGCGAGGCAGGCGGAGAGAGAAATAAAGTGGAATAGGTGGTGGAGAAGTGTGAATCATGCATGTAAATCTATAGGAGCCTAGACAAAACGCGCCTAAGTCAGATGGAAAAGTGACTCTGAATTTACTCCAAGAAGGCCAAAAGTAAAACAAGACAAAAACAAAAACAGAACACTTTCGTTTGTCAGATTGGTCTAGATAAAAAGGGAACGATTTAATGAGAAAAATTGAATGACATGGCTTTAATTTTTAAGTCTTATTAGCCTGCAGATCTCATTCTTATTTTAAACATGTAAAAGTAAGTTTACCATTAGCTCTGTCATATTTTAATGCTTACAGACTGCCAATGAACTTTACAGATATATATTCCGCATAATTATATTGTGTGGTAAGCCTAGTTTATAAACTTATAAGGATTGTTGAGTTGCTTTGATAAATCCCTAATTTTTTTCCCATCCTAAAATATTATCAATAGCCAATGACTATATTAACCAAATTGAACAAACTGCCCAAAATCTTAAGTTTGTTTGCTAAGATTATTATTATTTTATTCTAGTGAAGCGGGTTTTTTTTTGTAATTATGTAATTGTCAGTTCTTAAAAATACATAAGCTTTGCCAACCATATTATGTGGTAGTATCTTTGATTCAGAGTTAAAGGTGGAATGTTTTTCATCTCTGAGAGTACAGGGGAACCAACAAATGCACTTTACATGACATCTTTTGGTAAGCTGAGGCACTAAGTGAACAGCTGTATCCCACTGTGTGAAAACCATGCGTAAAACAAGAGTATTTTAAATGGCTGCCAATAAAAAAAATCCTTCAGTTTCAACATTGCTTTAGACAAATGATCAAAGTAGCCCTGGCAAGAATAAATTAACGACACTTCTGAAATTATTTTATAACCAAGGGAGCAAATATTATAGAAATAGAATTTTTATATATTATAATATAGAGAAGGTGTGTAATTTTATCAAAATGATGTTAATATTAAAAGAAATTACCCTAAATTAGATATTAGAACTATTCAATGATGGTACATAATAAGAGTAAAGTAGCACAGGTTCTTTTTATAATTCTGATTTCGTAAATTTATATCTACTTAATATGGTATTCAACTTAAGGTAGCATTCACCCTGAGAGAAAAGAAGGCACTCTAAAGCAAGATATTAATTCATGAGCAGAGAACCACCAGAGATTGTTGAATAGGTAAAGTAATGAAAATCTTGGAATTACTTCTAGCTTTTGTCATTTTAGCTTCATCATTATAAGAGAAGAGTGGTACTAATTCTTTCTAGCAAATTTAATACTAATTAAGTAATTGAATCTCCAGCTCATAGCATTTCCTTCTTTGATATCAGATATTTAAAGCTTCTCTGAAGGCTAAGTATGAGGAGTTTCCTAGGAATGTCTCACCACAATTAAGCCCTTTATAACAAATGCACTTTCATTAGCTACTGGGAACTGTCAGAATGTTGGCTTTACCACTCCCTATATGCTGTTTGTTAATACAACACACATCTGTTTTTATTTATTAACTAATTTCAATTTAGACTACTGATTAGGATATTTGTTTTATTATGGAATTTTATTAAATATAGCTTTTATTTCTAATATGCTTAATTTTTGTCATGTAATCATAGTCATCTATTATTAAAAAAAAATAACAGCTTCTCTGGGGAGGGTTAGGGGGATGGAGGGATTGAGCCAAAAAGACAAAAAAAAAAGAGAGAGAGAAAGAACTCATGACACAGACAGCACTGTGGTAGCTGCAGGGGGCAGAGGGGTGAGTGGAGGTGGAGGAGCCTACAGAAGGAGAAATGGTGATGAAAAAAATACAAATAAATAAAAAGAAGACTTCAGTGGAACACTCGTGAAATGAATGTGTACCTTTATATAGGCAGATGGATACCTTTAGTAAGAGACAAAGAATGTCATGCTGGAACCATGTGAAATTCTCAATGACTCATGCAAGAGGTCAACAGCAGAAGTGAAATGGGTTAGAATTTTTTTCCTAACAACTCGCCTAATTTCTACATAAAATACTTTTAGAGCTAGAGAAGTAAACCCTTTCTGATTTTTTTCATTTCATTTCATTTTAAAGGGCGTTCCCAGTTTAACTCTTATTTTGAATGAGGTCTGTGTAACAAACTTTCTGAGTTGACAAAGAGCACATGACATTTCTGTAATTGTGGCTACCATAGAAATGAGGATCATCTCCAAATGTTTTACTATTTTAAGGTCCTTATGTAACTTTTTAAAAGATTTAATTTATTTATTTTTAGAGAGAGGGGAAGGGAGTGAAGAAGAGAGGGAGAGGAACATTAGTGTGAGAGAGAAACATTGATTGGTTGATTCTTGCATGCACCTTGACCAGGGACTGAACCTGCATCTCAGGCATATGCCCTGACCGAGAATCAAACCAGAGACCTTTTGCTTGGCAGAATGACATCCAACCAACTAAGCCAGATTAGTCAGGGCCTGATGTAATTTTTTGAGAGCTCAGTTCCTCTAATCTTTATCATGTGTGAATCTCTATAATATACAACTATAGTACAATGTAATATGACTACAACACAATGATAATATACAACTATATGTTTATATATTTCTATATAATACATAAATAATATAATAATAAATTACAATATCTCTATAACAATCACTGTAATATTTCAAGTAATATGAAAAAGAAATAGCTTTATTGATACAATTCACATAAGACCTTTTCAAAAAATTTATTTATTTATTTTCTTGAGAGAGAGAGAGAGAGAGAGAGAAACAGAGATTTCAATGTTTTGTTCCATTTATTTATGCATTCATTGGTTGTTTCTTATATGTGCCCTGACCGGGGATTGAACCAGTGACCTTGGCATATTGGGACAATGCTCTAACCAACTGAGCTACACAGCCAGGGTGCAAGACTTACCTTTTAAAAAGTGTAAAATTCAGTGGTTTTAGTATGTTCACAAATGTGTACAACCATCAGGATTGTCTAATTTCAGAACATCTTCACCAAATCCAAAACAAACTCACACCTATTAGCAGTCACTTTCTAGGTTTCCAGAAGCCCCCCAATCCCAGGCAACCACTATACTCTCTGCTGAGAGTTCTTGATGTTAATTATCTTTGTTTTAAAGATATGGAACCTGAGGCATGGGGAGGTTAAGTAATTTACCTAAACTAACACAGCTAGTAAGTGGCTGAGCCAGGATATGAATGAAGGTTCTGGTTCTAGAGTCCATGCTATTAACTTTTCTTCTCTCCTGCTTCAGACTTGTTTGTGGTGTGCACTTTGTAACACACAACAAATTCATCTTTTTCAAGATTCATGGGTGAGTCTAGTATAAATCTATTTGTATTTTTCTAATTTCTAGGCTAATAAAGAAACATTTGATGTTAATTCACTCAAAATGACATACAATAAAAGCTCCAGTTAAAAGTACCAAATTTATAAAAAGAGCATGTATAGCATCTTGACCAATTATATGTTTATCATGCTATGTCCTAAATAATAATCACATTAAACAGAGGAATGGGGAACACAGAAAGACTGAATATGAGTGCTGTAAAAATACAAAATTTTACGTGACAATACTGTATCAATTTTGTTGTTTTGTTGACAGGATGTTTTCAAACAGATTCAAAGATGTCTATTCTTTCAAAATCAATCCACGTGTTTCAAATGCCATTGACAATCAAGATCCATGGCAATTGGGCAGAGCATATAAGAAGCCCATTTTATTTTATTTTCCTTATATTTACATGCAGTTAAGTTTGATTCTGATCACTGTTTTAATTCATACAGTGTTCATTATAGTAGAAGTCATTATACTATAGTTAATATGAAGGTCCAGCTGGTTCTTGACTGATCTGTAAACGGGTTGCTGTTTAATCTGCTCATTGCAATTCTTGTCTTTGCTAAGAATGTTCTTTTCCACATTGCCTAACTGGTTAACTATTACTTAGTTGATACAAAATTTAGTTGTGCTTCTCCAAGAAAGGTTCTTTTATTCTCCTCAGCCTCTGCTTCCCGATAGGGCTTTTTTTTTTTTTTGGCCTAGTTTTAATGGGATATAATTGACATATAACATTGTAGCAGTTTAAGGTGCATACATAACAATTTGAAATATATTGGAAAATGATTACAACAATAAGTTTATTTAACATCCATCACCTCACATCATCAGAAATTAATTATTTGCTTGTGATGAGAACTTTTAAGACCTGATAGGGTTCATCAGTCCCTGTGAAACACTGACTGGAAGTTTTGTGGTTGTACTTGCCTCACTATATTTTGTTCTGGGCATCTTACTGACTAGATTGTCTTCCCCTACCAGACTAAATTTTCTTAAGACAAAATCTATATCTTAGTTGTAAATTTTCTCCCCAGTACCCAGAATAATATTTTCCCCTAATACCTGGAACAATTTCTGGAGTGGTACAAGGTAGATATTGATATATACTTCTTACATCAAAAACAATGTGGTTGCCCATCCTTCTATAAAAAATTGTTGTAATACCTGGAAGAGATAAGAAAAGATGAATTACTAAGCATATGATTAAACATCATGAAGAAGTCCAGCCATATGGCAATAAATTTATTATATAGAGGTGTATAGCCCTACACTTCTTTAAAATGTTTTTGAAAAGAACATTATTTTATCTTTTTTTTCCACTGAAGTTTAGAACCTATGTGACTTTTCTTTATATTAACTGTTTTCCTACCTTTTTCTTTTTTAAAATATATTTTATTGATTATGCTATTACAGTTGTCCCATTTTTTTCTCTCTCCTTTATTCCCCTTTGCCCTGCACCCTGCTCCCACCACATTCCCCTCCCCTTAGTTCATGTCCATGGGTTGTACATATAAGTTCTTTGGCTTCTCCATTTCCTATACCATTCTTAACCTCTCCTGTTTATTTTGTACCTACTATTTATGCTCCCTATTCCCTGTACCTTTTCTCCCATTCTTCCCCTGCCACCTCCCCTCTGATCTCCATTTCCATGATTCTGTTTCTGTTCTAGCTGTTTGCTTTGTTTTTGTTTTTGTTTTTTTAGGTTCAGTTGACAGTTGTGAATTTGTTGTCATTTTATTGTTCACAGTTTTGATCTTTTTTTCTTAGATAAGTCTCTTTAACATATCATATAATAAGGGTTTGGTCACAGTGAACTCCTTTAACTTTACCTTGTCTGGGGAACACTTTATCTGCCTTTCCATTCTAAATTATAGCTTTGCTGGATAGAGTAATCTTGGATGTAGGTCCTTGCCCTCCATGATTTTGGATACTTACTTCCAGCCTGTTCTTGGCTGTAAAGTTTCTTTTGAGAAATCAGCTGATCATCTTATGGGCACTGCTTTGTAGGTAACTCTCTCCTTTTCCCTTGTTGCTTTTAAGATTCTCTCCTTATCTTAAATCTTGGGTAATGTAATTATCATGTGCCTTGGTGTGTGCTTCCTTGGGTCCAACTTCTTTGGGACTCTCTGAGCTTCCTGAACTTCCTAGAAGTCTATTTCCTTGGCCAGATTGGGGAAGTTCTCCTTCATTATTTTTTCAAATAAGTTTTCAACTTCTTGCTCTTCCTCTTCTCCTTCTGGCACCCTTGTGATTTGGATGTTGGAGTGCCTAAAGTTGTCCCAGATGTTCCTAACCTCTCCTCATTTTTTTGAATTCTTGTTTCTTCATTCTGTTCTCGTTGAATGTTTATCTCTTCCCTCTGCTCCAAATCATTGATTTGAGTCCCAGTTTCCTTCCCTTTAATATTAATTCTCTGTATATTTTTCTTTATTTCACTTTGCATAGCTTTCACTTTGTCCTCCAGTTTGAGACCATACTCAACCATTTCTGTGAGCATCCTGATTACCAGTGCTTTGAACTCTGCATCTGATAGTCTGGCTAACACTTCATTACTTAGGTTTTTTTTTTTTTTGAGTTTTGATCTTTTCTTTCATTTGGGCCATATTTCTTGGTCTCTGTGCATCTGTGACATTGTAAGTGGCAAAGCTTTAGGTATTCGCCAGGGCGGGTCAACCAAGGTCACTGTATTGTGGCATTGTATGTGGGGGAGGGGTCCAAAGGGTACAATGACGCTTGCTTAGCTCTCAGAAGGCTTTTGGTCACTTCCCCTGCTACCTACAAGCAAATTGGGCCCTTCTAGTGCTGATTTCCAGGTGCATGGGTTTGTGTACCTTCTAGGGCCCTGTGGGTCTCTCCAGCGGACTCTCTTGTGAGGCTGGGAGTTTCTCCTGCTGCTGCATCCCCAACAGGTTTTTACAGCCAGAGGATTTGAGGCTTACTTTTCTCCTGCTGGAACCCTGTATTGCTCAGTCTGCCTCATCCTCAACTGTTCCTCCTGGTTTATCTGTATGCAAATGTGGGACCCCCATCTGCCTGCTGCTGCCTTGCCGTGCATCCTCTCCTCCCCAGTTGGCTGTCTCCTCCCCTCCTTCCAGCCTGGATGAATGTTTCTTCTTTAACTCCTTGGTTGTCAGACTTTCATACAGATCAATTTTCTGGTCGTTCTCATTATTTTTTGTTTTTAAATTTGTTGTTGTCATTTTGGTTGTGCGAGGAGGAAAAGTGTATCTACCTATGCATCCATCTTGGCAGGAAGTCTCGTTTTTTTATGAATAATAAAGACACATCTTGCAGGAATACTCTGAAAACTCCATCAAGCTTCCAAACTTGAAGAATATTGCCAAGTTATGCACACGTTAAGATTTTTCTTCCACAAAGCCAAGAAACGTGAAACTTATTAGCAGTTCTCATGTACAGTTTTATAAGGAAAAGGAAAATGCAGAAGTTAGTGTTCCTATGGTGATGAGGTTTCAGTTCTGACTCTTTTCCCAGCTTTGCAACCAGTGAGCAGTGACTGTGGATTCCTCATTCAACAGACAGCTGGAGGAGTCTCCTAGGACCCAACAGTTGCTTCGACAAAAATCTTTGTTGGATCTCCTTTACTCCTCTCTTCTCTATTAATTTTTACTTGTGTCAGGGAAAAAACCCATGCTTATGTATTGATAACTTGGTAGATTTTCATAGATCTCATTTTTTTTCATGTACACATAACCCATCTCTTTTTTATTTCCTTATACTTATGAATCAGCCTGCACTTTGCAGCCTCCTTGTAGCATTCAGAAATAATGTCTGAAAATCAGATCATTGCTTCTGGAGCCAGAGATCAAACTCTTTGAGTGATGACATTACAATGAGGCCACAAATCAGTCATTTTAGGCACCTGAAGCTGTATTTATTGTTAGTGGAGTAACAGTATTGTACCTCAGAATTTAGTTTTGTCTCATTAGAAGGTGTGTTCATTAGAGACTAAACTTAGGCCACAGCAAAATATCTCTGACACAAGAATTCCTCCCATTCATAAACTGTATTGCCTTGAATTAAATTAAGGCTCAATACCCCGATCTGTAAAAAGGCAACACTTTAGGTCTGGAGCTTAAAGAAAGCTCCACCAAAGCTCATATATCAACTTGTTTATGGGGAAAGAGTTGTAATAACCAGGGTCAATAAGAAGCAGGGTTATTTTTTCCTAAACAATTGTGTTACCATATAATCTTTCTGAAATCAGTTGTAGCTTGTACAGTTTATCTCAGGAATAAAACTGCAATGTAAAAACAAGAATAGCATTAAGAAGAAGCAGTTTTAATTCTAGTTATGCAAAGCTTAAGGGTGGTAGTTTACTCTTCATTTCTCCAACTTTCTGTCTAGTTTTTGCAGTTGTGGGGTATGGAATGTTTGGGTTTTTTTTTTTTTTTTTTTTGGTTTTCCTCTAAGAAAAAACTTTTCAAGTCAACATAAAGTGAAATAAACTATTTTTTGGCAGTTTTATGAGTTCTAACCCATGTTACAACGGCCACTCTCAGGATACAGAACCATTTCTTTACCATGAAACATTCCCTAATGCAACCCCTTTATAGGTGCTCTTTGCCCCACTCCAGCCCCTGGCAACTACTGATCTGCGTTGTGTCATGACAGCTTTGTATTTTTGAGAATATGCTAGCCCCCTAGCAAATTATAGTATGTAAATCTTCTGCATAGACCAATCAATCAGCAGCTTTGGGCTGGGGAGCTAATGAGGGAGGTGGTTCCAAGGAGAGGAGTCTGAGGAATCACTTCCTCATCAGTTCATATGACCTCCTGGGTCTCTCTCTTCCACCTCATTTTCTCTCCTTATTAATACAGAAGAGGTATGAAGACTAATTAAAGTATCCATTCCTCTGTCTTCTAGCAAAGATTCTCATAAGGAAGTATTACATTTATGTAATGGAGGGGAGGGGAGAATTTTTTTTTTCTTAAAGATTGTGTAGACACAATCTGTTCACCTAGGTGGCCTGGTGTTTTAATCATTTTAGGTGGTACTAAAACAGGTAGCTAGAAATCTCTTGCAACTTTTAGGTACAGTATGGTGTCTTTCTACCCATATTGAACGCTACCTAGTGACCTAACTCCTCAGGACCTTCCTGACTTTGGTCATGTGTCTTGCCAGAGCAGTGGAGAGCTCTGCCGGCTGGGCCATGGCTCCCTTTTCCTGCATCCTTAGTTTAATTTATATACAGAGAAATGTCTGGTCACAGAACTAGCAACTCCCCAATTGATAGAAACAATTAAATTAGTAGGCTTCATTTATAGAAGTAGAGCTTATAGAAAAGGGGGGAGTGACAAGTTTATTCTATTTTGCTGCAGAATACCTGGAGTATTAATATTAACAGTGCCTAGTTTGGGGGGACTTATTTTTCAAGTGACATTCAACATACTTAAGATTTAGTGAATTTAAAAGATACTGAAATGAGAAACAGATTAAGAAATTACATATGACTTGAAAAAGGAAGACTCGCAACTCTGATTGTCTTCAAATATCTCTCAGGCACAATAAGATTTAGATTTATTCTGTGTTACCCCCAGAATAATGATTCTTAAGTTTTATGAATCATAGATATTTTGAGAATCTAATGAAAGCTGTGGACATTTGATGCAGAAAAATGCACATGCATTATACATACATATATACATCTATATTTTTCTATATATACATATACATATGTGTGTGTATGTGTATGTATATATAAATTTAAGGAACACTCTGTATACATTTTTAGGAAACTGTTAGATGTGTATTCTTATAGGGTAGATATAGAAATACCAGAGTAGGAGATTTTAATTTAGTAAAAGTAGAGCTTTCTAGTGATTTAAGCCTTCTGAAGTTAAATTTGTCTGTTTCAGGAGTTAAGATCTCTTGTCATTGGGCAAGTTTAACCATAGGCTGGTGGCCCCTGGATAGTTCTGTTAAAGCAAAGTCTTATAAATATGGTGGAGTTTTGGCTAAATAAATTCTAATTCCTTTAAAGCCTTGAGAATCAATTAGACTCTGTGAGGTTTATAGTAAAAGCCTCATATAACATGATTGGTCTATAAGGCATATAGTAATCCTGTTCAGACAGTGGCATTCACTTATGGCTTTATAGAGTATTTGATTTATTTTAGGACTTCTGCTTGATTTCCTCTTGGTCTGCCCCATAATTTTCATTATCTCCACTTGGAGTTCTTTTTGGGTTTGGCTGTGTGGGCCAGTATCCATATTCATTGCAGCAGTAAAGCTTTAAAACTGAGATATAAAGTCATGTGTTAGTTATCAAATTTCCTTAGCTCATTAGCTCCTAAAGAGTAGAAATTGGAGTTTTTTAGGCTGATCTTATAGAGAGACCTGCTCCATGGGGTTAGCAAAGTCAGTCTGACTCATTGTCATCCTTTCTTAGCCAAATTATATTTTCAAGGAGCTTTTATGTCAATTCAATTGCTCTAATAACTTTATATTGTTTTACTGCGGAGAGAGAGAGAGAGAGAGAGAGAGAGAAAGGGGAGGAGAGAGAGAATAAATTTTAGTCACTGATCACTTTTAGCCAGAGCCTTTTAATACTTACCTACAGTATTGTTGAAATAAACAAACATATTTAGTCCTCCTTTTCCAATCCTTGAGATTTTTCCTGGCCCTATAAGCAAAAGTTTTGCTTAATGATAATCATATCATTTGGGGCCAATTTGGGATAGAACCATAGCTGCCTTGTCCTGAGAAGACACAGAGAAAATAAAATTATCTCCTAGAAGGTAGAAACCTCATAAAAAATAGACACAGATATATTGCAGTGGAACATTTATTGTTGCATCATTTACAGGGCCTTGGATGTTTGACAAGTAGGTTTAATTTATGTTTAAAAATAATAAAATATGCTACTAATCTCTGTATTTCCATAAATCAGGGTTTATTTGAGAGATTTTTTAAAAAAAGATTCTCTCACAGAAAAGCAACTTGTTTCTCAAAATGCTGACAATTTCTGAGAATTACCCTAAAGGGTATTGGAGTCAGGAGAACAATGTGTGGAGTTTTGGTGTCACAACCAGAGGAATAGCTAGAGAAAGTCCAGAAAAGGGCACCTGAACTGAATCAAGGGAATGTGAGTGCTGCCATCTGAGGACAATCTAAAAATATTTGCTCTCATCTGTCTGGCAATATGCAGGCTAAAATGAAAAATGATTGATGCCTGTCAAATTATGAAAGTTATGTGTAATTGGAACCAGACTAAAATGCAAATGAACTAACATATGTGAATGGGATTTAAATAGTTCCTGGCACATAGTAGGTGTTCAATAAATGTTAATTCCTTTCTTTGAAAATTTATTTAGATGTTTAAAAGAGTAAATTTTAACACAAATGAAAAAAATATAATTTGCAGCAGGTAGCTAAAATATGAACTTTGGTATTGAAAGAGGTGATTTTGGTGGAAAATGTGAAACTAACTTCCAAATAGGCTTGGATAAATCCAGAGATGATGGATACATGATGATTAATTAAGGAAAATTAGTTATGAATCTTTATAGGCTGAAGGGAAAATGTTTAACTTCAAAATATGTTTATTGTTTTTCTCACTATAAAAGACATTTCAAAATAATTTTCAGAAAAATAGATGACCAAAAACCAAAATTAGTTATGATTTAGTAACCATTTAGTAATCCCACTCAAAATTTTACAGTATAGTTACAGTATCTTTCCCTGTAAATGATGATACTTCATCAGCTGTACATAAATGTTTGATAAACTTTATTTCACTTAGTGAACACCTTTCCAGATCACTAAAATTATTTACAACACAATTTCATACAAATATTACATATAATGAAGAATATCATATAAATTATAATGCTTATAGTTGGACCTTGATAATTTCCTCAAAGTTTTGCTGTTAGACCAACATCTATGCATCTGTGTTTGTGTAGTTCTTAAAGATATTTTATTAGGTTGAATTTCTGGAAGTGAAATTGTTTGATAAAAGAACATGAAAATTTTTGAAGCTTTTTTAGGCATTGCTAATTGCTCTTTAGAAATGTTGTAATAGCAGTTTGTATTCTCATTAAAGAACTCATTTCCACTGAATCTTTGCAAATCTAGGTATCTTAAAAACAACTTACCTTTGTTCTTTCTTAGGATCATGTTGCTATGCAGGGCCTTTTGTGGTTCCATATAAATTTTTGAAATATTTGTTCTAGTTCTGTGCAATATGACATTGGAATCTTGATAAAAATTTTAATGACTCTATAGATTGGCTTGGGTGGCATGGACATTTTATGATGTTAACTCTTTGTATCCATGAACACAGTGTGTGTTTCCCCTTGTATTTTCTTTAATTTCTTTCTTCATTGTCTTATAATTTTCTGAGTACAGGTCTTTTACATCCTTGGTTAGATTCATTCCTAAGTATTTTATTCTTTTTGAAGAAATTGTGAATGAGATTATTTTCTTAATTTCCCTTTCTGTTAGTTCATTATTGGCATATAACAATGCAATTCACTTCTGGATATTAATTTTGTATCCTGCTGCTTTGCTGAATTCATTTCTTAGTTCTAGTAGTTTATGGAATCTTTGATGTTCTCTATGTACAGTGCAACCACTATGGTAAGCAGTATGGAGATTTCTCAAGAAATTAAAAATGCACCTGCTTTTTGACCACGGGATCCCACTTCTGGGGATATAACCAAACAAAACACTAATTTGAAAGAACATAAGCACCCCTATGTTCATTGCAGTATTATTTATAATTGTCAAGATATGGAAGCTGCTCTAGTGTCCATCAGTACATGAGTGGATAAGACAACTACAGGACATTTGCACAATGGAATATTACTCAGCCATAAAAAAAGAAAAATTTAATGTTGTGACAGCATGTATGGACCTGGAGAATATTATGCTAAGTGAAATAAGCCAGTTAGAGAAAAACAAATACCATATGATTTCACTAATATGTGAAATCTAGGGAAAAAACTGAACCAACAAGCAAAACAGAGATAGACACATAGATGGAGAACAGGATGACAGCTAAGAGGGAGGGGGTTAGGGAGTGGAGGGATCAAGCAAGAAGGAAAAAGGACTCATGAACATGGACAAAGTGTGGTGATTGCTGTGGGGAGTGGGTATAAGGAGGATAAATGGAAATGGAAAAAATACAATAAAAATTGAAAAAAGGAACTTATCAAATTTATTTTTAAAACATTTTAATTTCACATTGATTAATAATGAGGTTAAATATTAAACAATTTAAAATGCTTATTTTTGTGGGGATAGATATTGTTATTTTATATTCTTTCTCCAATGTTGTATTGATATGCCTGCTTTTATTAATTTAAATGATTTCTCATTGTTGCAGTGTAGTTGATTATTTTTTTCTTCTTTTCTATGCTTGGGAATTCTCTTTCATTTGAATTCGGGCCAGTTTTCTACTACAGAAATCAACAAGACAAGATACTCTATTTCTCAATGTTCTTTTCAGCGATGACATTTATGTGATCTTGTGGAACCAATCAGCTGCATCCATCTGGGACTTTGACCAGGGAGTTAGTGGTACAAAGAAGCAGGGACAGAGGAGGATGTATTCTGATAATGTGGCAGTTCAAGTGGTGTCTGCTGCAACACCTAATGTTTCATGCTCAGCTTCATCTTCAGTGGTGTCTTCAGCAGATGGGATCTGTAATATGTTTTGGTTGTGATTCTGGCTGCCCAGACTCCACTTACTCATTTGGAACTATGAAGGCCTCTGTGGATTTAAATCAGTGTTCCTCATGGATTTATCCTTTAGCTAAGAACAACTCCCTTCTTCTCCCCCTCCTCCATCTCCTTCTTCTTCTTTCTTCTTCTTCCTTTTCTCCTTCCTCTTCTTCTTCTTCTTCTTTCTCTTCCTCTGTTTCTCCTTTTTTATCCTTCTCTTTTTCTTTAAATATAGCTTCTTGATTGGTAATCCCCATCACCTTTAAGTGCAACCCTTTCCATTTACAGAAGTAAGTGAGACCCAGAAATATTAAGTGACTTCTGCAAGATCTTTAGCTAATTAGTGGTAAGTCAAGACTAGGTAAGCATCCTATGATACTTAACCCATAATACATTTCTTCAAAGCTTCCATTTCCAAGATCTGTCCTGAGAGACAATAAGAATACAATAACATAGACGTGGACTCTCTGGGCTAAAAGTCCAGCTCTGTTACTCCATAGCTTCTTATTCTCCCTTATTCTGTTGTTCTCTCCATCAGTTCAACGGCGGAGGGGGGGAGGTTATGATTACAGTGTCTACCTCATGGGGTTACATCAAGATTAAACTAGTTAATATATGTAAAATACTTAGAGCAGAGCCTTGCACATCCCTGGTGGGGAGGAGGTATAATAACATTGGATCAGGGGTTTTACTACTAAATTGAACCATGGTAGTCTTCTTTCTCTTTCACAGAAACAAATTATATAATAGAATTCTCTTCATTTTAAGTTTTAGGCTTATATGTTGTTTTAAAGTTTTTGTTGTCGTCATTGTGCAGTGAAACAAGTATGACCTTGTAGGTCAACTCTCTGATCTGACAAAAAAAAAATAAAAAAGAAGAAGAAAACACCTGCCTGTCTTCTCAGGTTGTTTTCAAGTTGAAATGAAATATTATATATGAGGTTGAGTGTTGCCACCTTGGAGGAACTCAGTAAATTTTAAATTTCTTTTCCTCATTTCTTGTGTCTTACCAATGATTGATAGTAGAAAACAGAATGAATGAGGAAATTTTACTGAGTTATTTAAATGTCTTAAAAAACATTGTTTTGAGTATATTAATTAAAAATAACACTTTATTGGACAGTGAAACTTGGCCATAAAAATATTTCAATTGCTAAGTAGTACCAAACTTTTATAGAAGCTAAAGCAGTCAGGCCAATAGTGATGAATTTCTCTGCTTTTATGAGTGAGTCCTAAAGAGAAACAAAATGCTGAAAGCTAGGCTCTGCTTCTGATACTACAGCCTTAGGGTAGATGTCTGAGGGAAGACTGGGTTTTACTTTATAGGATGAGTGTGGGTTTTCCAAGATGGGAGCCATTATATGAAGACAAAACCCTTGTGAGGAGTAGGGGAATATATCTTGTTTGTTGAGATGATGCTCATAGACGGCAATCTAAGAAAACCATTACATCTGTCTGTAGCCACATATCCTCAGAAGGAGAAGACCTGGCTCTGCAGTACCATGCCCTGGTACCTGGTGGTAGAATAAGGTGATGCATGGCGACTTGTTTACTATCTCCATTCATTTTATTTTCAAAGAACTTTGTGTTGCGTGTTTAGTTATTTGGTCTTTGGTTGGGGCACTAGGAATAATTTTAGTAAGAAATATCCTTTCCAAAATTTCTCCTTCTAACTTGAAACATTCTACAATACATACCATACTAATAGTCATTATTTCTTCTTGTACATTGTTTCTGATTGGAAAAAATATAGCAATATCATGTGCTCATAAAGTTCATCATGTACTATACTATATGAACAGCTTTAGTAGTTGTTTTTAACTGAGGGAAGAATGTGGGTATAGAAGATGAAGATACTGAGCGAGGGTTATATTAGAACCCACGATGTCAAATTGCACATGCCCCAGGTTAAGAATTAAGAAACATAAAATGCCCATTCTTGGAAAAGAAAAATTTCATCCTCAAGGAGCATGTTTATGTAATTACAGAGAGCAAGTAAGTAAAAATTTAAAGGGATTATTTCAGAGACCATATTAGGGTTGTTAGTGTAGTGATGAAGAAATAAAAATAAGGAAGTTTTTAAAATGTAGCAATAGAGAATGAATTGGAAATAGCATAGTGATGAAATTCTGAGGTCTGATGCTTTGACTGCTGTATCCACAAATTACTAAGATTAGCTCAGCTATGGGATCTTTTTAAAAGATTTTATTCATTTATTTTTAGAGTGAGGGGAGGGAGTAGGAAGAAAGGGAAAGAAACATCAATGTGAGAAAGAAACACTGATCGACTGCCTCTTCCACATGCTCCTACTAGGGACCAAACTGCAATCTAGGCATGTGCCCTGACCTGGAATCAAACAGGCAAACTTTCACCTTGTGGAACAATGCCCAACCAACTGAGCCATGATGGTCAGGGTAGATATGGGATCTTTGATATAGTTATCAGCTTTTCAATGGCTTGGCTTTGTCATATAAAAAATGGAAATAATATTAATAATAATAATAGTAATTTGCCTCATAAGATTGTTGTGTGAATTAAAAGTCATCATAAATGTTAGTTTTATTTATTATCTTTTATAGCTATCATTTTATTTTCTGGAATGATATTGATATAGCTTATCTTTCCTTCTCTTGAATAATGTTAGCTCTCAGAAACTTTTACTTTTAAATAAACATTCCCTTAAACCATACTGAAAACCATATATTTTAATTAAAAAATTCACACTTCAGAAACAAGCAATGAGATAATGAGAATAAGTGATTTGTTATCTTCACACAATCAGTTGGTTAAACTTACCTGAAAGAAGGGGTGTTCTAGTTTCTGTATTTAAGGAAACCAGGTTAAAATACATAGGCTGATAAAGGAATGTACAACTCTGGGATTTTTTTCTCCTAAGAATAATTACTTGGGGACACAAGGATGACTTTATTACTAAAGTTTGCTGTTCTCAGGAATTATGTCCCACTAGGGTGTGAGACTTAGAGGCATCTAGTTATATACCAGGTTTAAAGGTTGATAAATCATAAAAAGACATACTTTCATAAGGGGGAAATGCATTAAATATTTTTTCACTGAATAAAGTGTGCAGAAAACCTGCTTAAATGGGGCATATAATTTTTAATGACTCAGGCCTTTAGTCCTTGGAAATGAACCAAGTATGATAAATAAGATGGAAACTGGTGAATATTGAGTGTCTTGTCATCACAGCATCAGATCTGAAATCACCTGAAGATGTACATGAAAGGTAGTAGCTTGAAAGAATTAGTTTTTAGGCCAGCTGACTTTGAATGCGGTATAAATTGAAGAAAGTTGATTGTAATCAACTAATCCAAAAAGTCTCCTCCTAAAAATTGAGAGATACATTATAATCAGAAATAGTGTAAAAGTTTCATTTCAATAAAAACAAAATCAAGGTTTAGTTACTCAGAAAATACTTTTTGGTCAGTTTTCTTTGACCGATACATTATTGACAAGAAAATGTGTTTCCACCTTGCACTCTTTCTTTTGGTAATTTTGACCTTTGATTTTTCAAATATTTATTAGTGTACATATAAGTAGGATGCTCTTATTTCTGTTTTTATTTCATTGGATAGCTTTAGCAGGAAATCTTAGTTCAGTATAAAAGCAAGGTTTGTGTAACATTAAAAAAAATGAACACATTTATTTATATATATTTTTATATATATTTTTAAATTTGTTAAACTTATTTACTCTCAGAATATTTGATTGAGATATATAAAAACAAACAAAACTCTCAAAATAAAAATATTTTTTGGTTTCTCAAATATCTCTGGCCTTTTATGGATTTTGTTTATTTGTGTCTACTGGACAATTTCTGTGGATCAAGCTGGCTTAATTCAATTTTTTCAGAAATAAGAGAGCAAGATTATGACCATCACCTCAAAATTTAATTGGATATAATAAATAAAAAATATGTCAAACCTGTCCTTGAATAGCACAAAGAAGAGAGAATGTAGAAAATTGAAGAATTAAGTAGATTAGAAATCTTAAAATGAACAGGTAACTACTAAAGAAAAAAATTAAATATATTGTATACACAATTGATTTTTAATATAGCACTTATGGAGCATTAGTGTAAAAAACCAGTATCCTTGTAGTTCAGTGTACTTATATTTTGTATGGATTCCAGGGTGTTAGGACTCCCTCAAACTAAACAGCATACATCAACAAGCAAAGGTAACTTTAAAATACAGGAAAAAAAAGGAAAATGGTGAATGACCAGGTTGACTTTATGAAATATTTCTGATTGATAATAATTAAAGTAGCAATATTTAATTTTGGTACTAAGATAATATTGTTAGGTAACCCATGATTTACTCAAACTCTTAACATAAACTCTTAATAATAAAATTGTTAAAATTATAAAAAGCTGGACACAATTTTAAGAACAAAAGATAAGGATCATAACTACAAAAAGATTTAGAATTACAGACCTAGGGGTTAAAGGTATAGTAGTTATCAAATATAAAACCAAAAAGGTAAAGAAAATAGACACATGATAAATCAAAATTAGGTCTGTTGAGATGAGAGATGAGAATTGAGAGTATGTCAAAAAGTATAAAAAATTTTAATATTTATGGAAAGGCTCAGAGTTCATAATATAGAAGAAACATCAGTTCATCCTGATAAAATAGAGTTGAAGAATGCAAACGTATGTTGATTTTATGGTTTCACAAAAATTCCCTAAAAATATTCTCAGGTATATTTTACTATTATTAATAGAGGAAAGCAAAGGAAAAGGCAATTTATATTACAATTGCAAAACAATATGTGATCATATTATAAGAAAAATATTGACAATATTTATAAAAGGTATCAATTTTATATAGATTTTCTGATTCATATAAACACACACAAAATCATACACAAATATAAAATGAAAAATATATATTGGGTTGGCCAAAAAGTCCGTTTAGTCTTTTCCGTAAAATAAAAGACACAATTCTCATCCTGGTTGGTGTGGCTCAGTGCATTGAGTGCTGGCCTGTGAACTGAAAGGTTGCCAGTTTGATTCCCAGTCAGGGCATATGCCTAGGTTGTGGGCCAGGTCCCCCGTTAGGGGCAAGCTTGTGATTAGCAGGTATGAGAGAGGCAACTGATCAATGTTTCTCTCACACAGCAATGTTCCTTTCCCTCCCTTCTCCTTTCTCTAAAAATAAATAAATAAAATCTTTAAAAACATTAAAACTGTTAAAAAAAGACACACTTTTCATCTTTTCTAAAACTTTGTTGATTTGTCAGCTATCTCCAATGTGGTATATAATGTTGATGGTTCTCAATTAATGTCTCGATTTGATTGCTATCAACTTCAGTTGGTCTACCCCACCATGGAGCATCATCCAGCGAGAAATCTCCAGCATTAAACTTCGCAAACCACTTTTGATATGTTTGATCAGTCACAACACCTTTTCTATATAATACACAAATCTTTTTTTGTGTTTCAGTAATGTTTTTACCTTCCTTGAATAATAAAACATAATATGCTGAAATGTTGCTTATTTTCTTCCATCTTCAATATTAAAGTGGATACACAAAAATTTATTAATTTTGGTAAGTTTTTTTTAAAATGCACAGAGATATGACAGGTGTCACAATACAATCTAACAAAATTGTTTTGAATAAAGTTAAAGACAACTGAGTGTTACTGGAGCCATCTTATGGAAAAAACTAAATGAACATTTTGGCTAACCCAATATATGCTACTATTATTTTCCTAACATAAAATCAAGACTCTGGGCATTTAAATGATAACTAAAAATAAATAAAAATGTTTATAAACTTTGTATAATGCCTAACATTTAAAACTTCTTATATTACCTCAAGTATTGACTTTATAGATGCAGTTTCAATATCTATAAAATAGGTAAAAATATCTTATACTATTGTATATGGATTAAGGAAATATATATAAAGCATTTAGCACAATGCTAGGCATATAGTAAATCTTTCATAAAAGTAAATATTATTAAAAGAAATTATAAGATTTGGGGAATTGAATTCTTATATTACTAGAGATGTTTAATTAGTGATACTGAATGGTAAACATACTAAAGCCACTGCAAAGAAAGAGATAACTACAAAAAAATCATTTTTTATCTGACAAATTGGCCTTATCCAAATATTGTTAGCAAATATTTTCATTTTTATAGCTATTTTCTTGAGTTAGTTTATGGATACTTGCTTTGAACATTCTATATAATGCTTATGACTCTACTAAAATAGAAAGTTAATTGTATTTTTCAATATATGTTATACATATAATCAATCAAAGTACTGATTGATTTCCTCAAAATATATTAACTCATTTTTCTCAAATGTCAATTACTCAATGTCCTAAAATTTGTGGCATATTAAGAATGGATCCAGGATCACTGGAATTTCTATGTATATCTTAGGAAGATAAAGACATGATGAGGGTTAAAAGTTATGTTTCCTAGAAATCTACATTTTTTTAGTAGCTAATAAATCAGCTGAATATGAATAAAACTGTTATCATTATTTGCATTTTGTTCCATCTGGTCCCAAGAAAAATGTCTCTCCAATCTCTTGTTAAAAATTAGTACATTATGATTTTTCTTCTTTATCTACTAGTGTATTAATTCTATTAAAGTTATCACCATTCTCTCAATGCCTGAAATATATCAGTTCTGTAAGAATTTCATAATTTTGCCAGTTTATAATTTTTAGAATTCAACATTCAGCATTTAAAATTTCCAATAATTTTTTTCTATTTTGTTCTTAATTATATGAGCAGAATATTCCATCCCATGAAAAGTGACTATGAAGACTAAGCATGAAAGATGTAGCCAGAATTAGGTATAAATAATAAAATAGTCAACAAATAAAATTTAATTGTTTTAAACAAGTTTTTGACATTTTCTCTTCTAAACTTTCCAGAATATGGAGTATATTTTTAGAGATGGAATTTCTGGGTTTGAATCTCAGCTCCAAAAAAACTTTTCTGAAATATAGTTATTGCCTTGATAAGTATGGATATAGTAATATTTGTGTCATAGGGTTGTTCTCATTAGAAGATGAAATGAGGTATTTATGAAGCATCTGATACAATAGGCAAACATTGCAGAGACTCAAATGAATTAGAGAAGATATTACTGTTGTTATTGTTATTCTATTAGTCCAATTTCAATGACTGACAAACGAGAGGTCCTTTAGCTGTCTGTTTAGCTTCTTTGGACTTCTTTCTTCCAGTGATGGTGCAGGTTTGGGGCAGGAGAAACTCTGGGCTATGAGACAGTGGGGGTGGGGAGAAAATCTGGGGTAGAATACCAATGAGTGGCATTGTGGAACAGGCCAAGGAAGTGAGGTAAAGACTTGTGCCAAGAGGATAGGAGTTATGGTAGGCAGAGATCTGAGAAACTTAGGGCACACATGTAAGAGAAGAGGTATCATTGCACAGGAAGGTATAGGTAAGTATGTTTGCTTAAAGTCCAGATTTACCACTTGTCACTGCACGAGGATTCTGGTGTCAACTAGAGCTTTTTAATACCTAACAGTTTACAGTACATTCATGGATCTCGAGCAGCTTCAGTCTGAATTCATCTCCCCAGGACAGAAGGAAGTTAGGACAGGAGGAGAGAGACTGTAATTGCTATATATCTTTTCAGATTCAGAACTTTCATTACCAGCCCTACTCCCTCTAACACTTCTGCTTATGAAGCTCAAACTTCTTCACACTGGAAGCAAAACTTAGGGATAAAGCCTTTAAAATGCAAATGCAAATAAACTGCAACAACCAATTATTTTCTATCAATATTTTAATATATGGGAGAGGGCTGAGAAGCCAAAAGGCATCTGGAACTTCGTCTCAGAAGTAATTTCTCTCCCTACTATGGGCTGTTTTTTTTTTTTTTTTAAATCAGGGTTATTGATCTCTAATTTACAAAATTTTCAATAGGTTTGATTTTGATGATGCACAAGACAACACTTCTTTAGCCATCTTCCTGGAAAATTGTGTGAAGGCCATTCATACTGCACCACAAATTGTTGATGAAGTCCAGCTTCCCACACCTCATCTGTCTATGGTGGAATGAAAACAGCATCATATCAATGACCCAGGTGGGGTTCTGAGTCCACCTTATTCCATTATATCCCAGAATATTATAATTTTATTCTTTTGCTAACTTTCTCATATCCCACTCTGTTTTAAAGACTTATGCACAGTATTCTGTGTCTTTTTGAGCATAATATTCCATTGTACACATCTGCTATATTTTGTTTATTTTTTTCCCTGGAAAAATTGCATCTAAGTTGCTTCCAAATTTGACCACAGACAAAGCAGTGGTAAGCACAATTATATATCATTTCGTTAGTACCTCTGCATGTATTTCTTTGGGACATAACTTAGGACCACCACCAAGTCATGTGATATACACATCCTGCAGTACACTGGGCATTGCCAGGCAGAAACGGCCTTTTCTTTTTTGACTGTTAAGATCCACAAGATTCCTATTTCTCCATATTCTCACCAATATTTGGTATTATGTCTAATTTTTTCCAAAGTGATAGGTATAAAGGGATGCCTTCTGTTTTAATTTACACCTATATGAAAATTAGTATAATTGCTCACCTCTTCATATAATTATTTTTTATTGGGTACTTTTGAGTTTCTCATCTTTCTCTTTTAAAAAACCAAGAAGTTTAAGAAGACATATTCATCCAGGATGGTAATAGGGGCAGAGACAGGCAGCTGGGGTGGAGAGGACGTGTGGCAGCGTGGTGGCTGAAGGACCAGACAGGTGCACATTTGCATGAGGATAAACTGGCAGGAACAACTGAGGAGTAAGACAGACTGTGCAACCCAGGGTTCCAGTGCAGGGAGATAAAGCCTCAAAACCACTGGCTGTAAAAACCTGTGAGGGTTTCATCAGTGGGAGAAACTCCCAGTCTCACAGGAGAGTCTGTTGGAGGGACCCATGGGGTCCTAGAAGGTACACAATCCCGCCCACCTGGGAATCAGCACCAGAAAGGCCCAATTTGCTTGTGGGCAGCAGAGGAAGTGACTGGAGCTGGGGTGAGAGCTGAGCAAGTGGCATTGTTTCCTCCCTGATCCCTCCCCTACCTACAGTGCCACAACGCAGAGAGTGGGGCTGCCCTGCTTGGTGAATACCTGAGGCTCTGCCCCTTACAAAGTAACAGGTGCTCTGAGACAAAGAAATATGGCCTAAATGAGAGAACAGGTCAAAACTTCACAAAAAAGAACTAAGCAATGAGGAGATAGCCAACCAATCAGAGATGCAGAGTTCAAAACACTGGTAATCAGGATATTCACAGAAATGACTGAGTATGGACACAAAATAAAGGAAGAAGTGACGGCTATACAAAGTGAAATAAAGAAAAATGTACAAGGAACCAACATTAAAGGGAAGGGAACCAGGACTCAAATCAGCTATTTGGAATGGAAGGAAGAAATAAATATTCAACCAGAACAGAATGAAGAAATAAGAATTCAAAAAAATGAGGAGAGACTGACAGACATCTGGGACAACTTTAAACGTTCCAACATCTGAATCATAGGGGGAGTCAGAAGGAGAAGAGGAAGAGCAAGAAGTTGTAAACTTATTTGAAAAAATAATGAAGGAAAACTTCCCCAATCTGGCCAAGGAAATAGACGTGCAAGTCCAGGAAGCTCAGAGGACCCCCCAAAAATTGGACCCAAGGTGGAACACACCAAGCACATTGTAATTGAATTACCCAAGATTAATGATAAAGAGAGAATTTTAAAAGCAGCAAGAAAAGAGAGGGTTACCTACAAAGGAATCCCCATAAGACTATCAGTTAATTTTGCAAAAGAAATCTTACAGGCAAGAAGGGGCTGGAAAGAACTATTCAAAATTATGAAAGGCAAGGACCTATATCCAAGATTACTCTATCCAGCAAAGCTATCCTTTAGAATGAAAAGGGAGATAAAGTGCCTCCCAGGTAAGTTCAAGTTAAAGGAGTTCATTATCACTAAGCCATATTATATGAAATGTTAAAGGGAATTATCTAAGAAAAAGATCAAAACTATGAACAGTAAAATGACAAAAAACTCATAACTATCAACAGCTGAACCTAAAACAAAAACAAAAACAGAAACAAAAACAAAAACAAACTAAGCAGACAACTAGAACAGGAACAGAATCACAGAAATGGAGATCACATGGAGGGTTATCAGTGGGGAGGGGTAGGAGAGAGAATGGGAGAAAATGTACAGGGAATAAGAAGATAAATTGGTAGGTACAAAATAGACAGAGGGAGGTTAAGAATAGTTTAGGAAATGGAGAAGTGAAAGAACTTATATATATAACCCATGGCCATGAACAAAGGAGTAGGATAATACTGGAGGAAGGGAGATGCGGGGTGGAGGTAGAGAAAGGGGAGAAAAAAATGGGACAATTGCAATATCAATAATCAATAAAATATGCTTAAAAAGTTTCTTGTTTCTTTTAAACATAATTGATAGTCAATTTTTGATATGCCTATCTTATTAAATGAAGTGGAAATTAGAAAGAACGATGGGGAAAGAACTAATATAGCAGAATGTTAACAGATATTGAATCTATTTGGAGTTTATATGGATTTTATCATGCTATTCTTTCTACTATATGTTTGAAAAATTAAAAATTGGCTACAATTTTTCTTTTCATAGACAGATCTCTTAGGTGCTATGGTGTGTACCTGCAGAGCTAAAATATAGAAGGTATACATACATACATTTAGCTATTAAAGAAATAATTATCAATAAACTACCATTAGACAGCTAGTCCATTTAGTAGAGGTGATATGGTGAATGAGGCAAAGTGCATATTCCTAAGGAGGTGAATCCTATGTCAAGAGACGAGGGGATGGTCAAGTGAAGGGTGATAGGAGATTATTAAACTCTGCTCTCTTCACCAGATTAGACTCAGACAGAGTTGGATTTAGATCTTATTTTATTGTATGGCAAATAACAGATTTCTAAAAATATTTTATTGACTATGCTATTACAGTTGTCCCAATTTCTTCCCCTTTGCTGCCCCCACCCAGCACCCCTCACTCCCTCCAGTGATGCCCCCCCCTTTGTTCATGTCCATGGGTTATGCATAGAAGTTCTTTGGTAACTCCATCTCCTATACTTGCTCTTAACACGTCCTCCACCCGCCTCTCTGCCACTAGTCCATAACTACCAGTTTGTATTTCTTAATTCTTTCACCTTTTTTCCCACCCGTTGCCCCAGGCTCTGCTCCCAACTGGCTACCATCCCAATGTTCTCCATATCTATGATTCTGTTTCTGTTCTGCTTTGTTTGCTTAGTTTGTTTCTGTTCTGCTTATTAGTTTAATTTATTTTTAGAATCAATTTTTGGTATTTATTGCCATTTTAATATTCATAGTCTTGATCATTTTTTTCTTAAGGCCCTTTAACATTTCATATAACAGTGGTTTGGTGATAATGAACCTTTAGCTTTACCTTGTCTGGGAAGCACTTTATCTGCCCTTCCATTCTAAATGATAGCTTTGTTGGATGGAGCATTCTAGGTTATAGGTCCTTGCTTTTCATCACTTTGAATACTTCTTGCCAATTCCTGTTAGCCTGCAAAGTTTCTTTTGAGAAATAAGCTGACAGTTTTATGGGAACTCTCCTGTAGGTAATTATCTGCTTTTCTCTTGCTATTTCTAAGATTCTCTCTTTTTTTAACCTTGGTGTTTTAATTATGATGTGTCTTGGAGTGGTCCTCTTTATATCCATTTTGTTTGTGATTCTCTGTGCTTCCTGTACTTGCATGTCTATTTCCTTCACCAAATTAGGGGAGTTTTCTTTCATTGTTTTTTCAAATAGGTTTATAATTTCTTGCTCTTTCTCTTCTCTTTTTGGCACCCCTATGATACAAATGGTACACCTGAAGTTGTTTCAGAGACTCCTTACACTATCCTTTTTTTTTTTAACTCTTTTTTCTTCTTGCTGTGATGATTGGATTCTTTCGCTTCCTTATATTCCAAATCATTGATTTGATTTCTGTTTCATCCACACCACTGTTGCTTCCCTGTAAATTATTCTTTATTTCAATTAGTGTCTTCTATTAATGACTGGATCATTTTTATGTTGTTGAAGTATACCCACTGACTTCCTTGAGCATCCTTATACCCAGTGTTTTGAACTCTGCATCAGACAGATTGCTTATCTCCATTCTGTTTAGTTCTTTTTCTAGAGTTTTGTTCTTTTTTTTTTTTTAATTGGTCCATATTTATTTGTCTCCTCATTTTTGTAGGCTCCCTGTGATTGTTTCTATGTATTAGGTAGAACTGCTTTGACTCCATGTCTTGGATCATGGCCTAACGTAGTAGGTGTCCTGTAGGGTCCAGTGGCCCAGCCTCCCCTATCCATCATGGTGGGTACTCAAGGTGTACCCTTTGTGTAGGCTGAGTATTCCTTCCTGCTGTAGTTGAGTCTTAATTGCTGTTGGCAGGTAAATGGGAGGGATTTACCCAGGCCAGACAGCTGGTAAGTTTGTGTGTGACCGCTGGTCACCAATTACCTCCCTTTGCGGCTTGTAGAGGTGGCTGTGTAGTGGTGCTCTGACATGATATGTTGAACTGTCTGCTGGGTGCATATGCTCTGGTGTTTCCCAGGTGTTTCAGGCAAAGGTCAGTCACTACCTGTGTTCTGTTTGAGGCCACTTGGCATAAACTATACAGTGATCTGCAGATGCCTGCTGCTAATGCCAGGCTGAGGCCACTCAGCGAGAGGTATGGGGCTGGGCTCAGCTGTTGCTTATTGAGTGGATTTAGGAAGGTCTGTAGTCCTGCCATTCATATGGAAAAGCCATGGCTACCAGCTTGGATAAGCCCATATGCTGGATGGAGTGGAGACTTAGGTAATGTTCAGGACAGGGCTAACCATGTGAGCCAGGTTGATGGAGTTCCAGGTATGGTGCCACTACTTTGTGGCTCTGTGTGGTGGAGGGCTCAGAAAAGGAACAATGGCCACTGTCTGCAGCTCTTGACCTGATGCCAGACACTTTAGTTCCTCCCTGTATGACACTGGTGCCCTTCAAGGTGCTGCCCTGGTGTGGGAGCCCACAAGGAGTGAGTCTGAATAAGTCCATGTGCAGGGCTCTCCAAGGTGAAATGCCTAAGAATCCTGCAGTTTCTTCCATTGACCCAACCTCCCACTGGTTTTTACAGTTATAAGTTTTCGGGACTTCCTGGCACTGAAACCCTGGGCTGGGTGGTCAGATGTGGGGCTTGGAACCCTCACTCCCAAGGTATCCCTCTGGTTTATATCCACCACATGTGGGTGTGGGACCAGCCTATTCTGTGTTTTTGCATCCCCACCCCTCTATCCCTTCTACCCATCTGGATGAGTATAATTTCTTTAATTCCTTAGTTGTCGGACTTTCGTACAGCTCAATTTTCTGGTGGTTCTGAATGATGTTTGATCTGTAGTTTAGCTGTAATTTTGCTGTGATTGTGCCAGTAGGTGAGCCACCTTTACCTGCACCTCCATCTTGAGCAGAAGTCCAAATGATAGATTTTTAATAAATGCTCTCTTGTTCCTGTTTATTAATCACTGAATGGAACAGTGAACCACCAGTAGGAGGGGGTGCAACCAATACAGGAGAGTGGAGAATTAACAATAAATCAGAAAAAAGAGGATGAAGAGAGGAATCAGGAACAAACAGCAAGAAGGGCAAGAAAAACAGGGAGGAAGATGAGGACAGAAATGTAGCAGCTGAGGGTCAGTGAAGAGATTAGTAGGATTTATTACATAAATATATTTATTGTATATAAACAATTAAGAACTGGTGCCATAATTAAACACAGACTAAGTAGACAAATCCCCTCTTTTGAGTTCATGAGACAGTATTAACATTAGCTATTTACCCTACTTGGCATTTTAAGGAAGTTGATTTTTTCATAAAGCCAGTGTGTTAGCATGAAACCTCAGTGGTGTGCAGGGGTTGATTTGAATAAAGTTGGGCCAATCAGAGGGAGAATAGGCCATGGTTTTTATAAGCTTGAGAAAAGGGCTAGAGCTATTATTCAGAGAAGTGTCTGGAAACCTTTCCATTCTATACCTTGATTTTAAGAGGTTTTCAAATTTAGTTCTTATAAATCACAACAGGTTGGAAATTGGCAGCTGTTTCTTAGACCAGATGCAGTGTTCATTAAAGGAAAATTTTTGATTGAAAATGGTCTCCTCAAGAGTAGGAGAAAAAAGGGAAGAGAAAAAAGAATTATCCTGGCATTATGCTGTAGATTTTTTTTGATTAAGAAAATTCTAATTCATAATGATATAAATTAGGAAATTAGTATCATACAGATCCACAGCTATATGTAGAATCTCAGATATGACAAGAAAGTCAAGGGGGCTTAGAATTAGTTCATATTGATATAGGCAGACAAAGACATAAGGAATCAGAAACCAAGAGAATAAATCTAAGTTAAATAATGGATATCAGTGTTCTGGGATTTCTAGTATCCTTTTTCAATCTTATAATAGGAAAAGGAAAGTAGTTGACTAAAACTTTGATGAGAAGGTGAAGTCAGAAGTTTCACAGAGTTCAGTCTACCCAGCATAATATTTGGCACACAGTGATATATGTTGCATAAATGAATGAATAGATCAGACGCGTCAGAACGAGCACAGTAGACCCTCGCCCACAGTGAGCTTCAAATATTATTTTGGCCTCTCTAGAATTTATTTCTGCTTATTCTGGAGACAGCATTCTAATTTCTCTCTGGTTAACCAGCCTCACCCAATCTCTAATCATGTTTTTCTGCTGACCTGCCTTCTGCTCCAGGGTGACATCTGACTTAGGCTAGAGCAATCAGTATAATTAACAAATATGGTTTAGTGATTGGTTCAGAAAAAGTCACATGGCTCAAATCTTCTAATCAGGGCTAATATAGTGATTTTTGCTGTAATGAATGGGAAAGAGTTATATTCTATCCACTGGGGTTGCTTGGAGTATAGCAGGTAAGCTGGAAGCTACTAACTAGTAGCCATGTTGCCACCTGAAAAAAAGAACATTTCTGGGCATTGAACAAACACTGGTAAAGCAGAGAAAAATAGCTTGAACCCATCACCTGAGACTTTGTCTGGAGATTGAACTTCTATACTGGACTTTTCAGTTTTGTTAGCCAATTTATGGTTTTGTTAACCAACTCTAATTTTCTGACCTAGGCAAAATCAGTTAAGATAATTTCCACACAAGAACTATTGGAGCAAATTTCATCTCTTAGCTGTGAGTGATCAGAGGAAGAAGGAATATTAAAAAATATCCAGGATGTTATCATCTATCCTGACAATAGCTAAACAATATAACTGTTTTACATTTCAGAAGGTGAATAATCTGGATTTATATATTACTTAAATCCATAATGGTTTGATATATTTACTGACTCACGTTTTATCTTACTTCATTCCTTCTCTGAGCTTATTTTCCCATTTACATCTCGTGAGTATTTAAAACAAATACTCTCACCCAGAATTAATGAACCTCAGTTCTTTCAGCTGTTTCTCATTATTAATATTTTAAAGATTCTTTCCTACCCTTGCCTTCTCCTCTGAATAGCTTTAGATGGTCAATTTCCCTGTGAGAGAAAAGTATGTGCAGCACAGAGTATATATTACAAGTCTATCGCCACCTAGTTTTAGATGCTTCACTTCTGTCAGTGCAACCAGAACAGGCATTGCTGGCTCATCCATCATCTAAATGAGGTTGCCTTAAGTTGAGGAGGAAGTCAAAGAAAATCAGTGAGCTTTCTTTACATTAACTTTCTAAAAGCTTCCCTAGCTGGTGTGGCTCAGTGGATTGAGTGCCAACCTGTGAACCAAAGGATTGCTGGTTCGGTTCCCAGCCAAGTCACATGCAAGGGTTGCAGGCCAGGTCCCCAGTAAAGAAGATGCACAAGAGGCAAACACACATTAATGCTTTTTCTCCCTCTCTTTCTCCCTCCTTTCCGCTCTCTTTAAAAATAAATAAATAAATCTTAAAAACAACTTTTTTAAAGCCATTCTTACCTTGTCCTGTTCTGTGCCTCTTTTTTAAAAAGCTGAAACTTCATGAGATTTAGATTGGGAATTTAAAAGACTTTATCTTTTACTCATTTTAATTTGGTATTTTGACATGTGTTTCATTTTATTTTGTCAAATACCTTCATTGGGCTTTCCAGTTCCAGCCAATTTTTATTTTTGTGGAACATACCACCTTATCCATATGAAATTTAATGATAAAATATTGGATAGGGCAGAAACATGATCAGAAATTCTATGAAAGAGAAAATCAAGATGGTGGAGAAGTGAATGAAAGTCATACTGACCTCCTCCCAAGACCAATCTGGAATTACAACTAAATTGTGGAGAAATCACCTGGAACAAACAACTGAACAATAGCAAGAAAGGAGCCCTATAACCTCGGACAGACAGAAGAATCAGCTTTAGCACAACCTAACTGGTAAGGAGTGTGGTAGAGACTCGAGAAGGTGGGTGGGGCACCCGCGGATGGCAGTGCCAGAAGGATATTGAAATGGCCAGTGGGGTCCCCCTGAGAAGAGCAGGGTCTAAACCATAAGCGGGGATCTCCAGCCTACAGCACCAGAGCCAAAAAAGTACACAGATAGCAGTCAGCTGCGAAAAGCGGCAGGGTTGCTCTCTGACAGAAATGGGAGACTGGAGATGCAAAAAGCCTTTTAATGGGCCAATGCATGAATTTTTATTTGCAGCCACTTACCCGAGTCTCCAGCAAAGGCAGGGGCAGTGGGCTAGAGATGCCTGAGGAGAGATTGGGGAACAAAGCTTTGGAGAGAGAACTAAGAGAGTAGCTGGCGGAATCCTGGTGCCGACTCCTCCCCCATATGGCAGCAGCCATCTTGCTCAGGTAGACCACTCCCCTGAGTGGCAAGAGTGAGAGGACCCAATAACCCCATGCCCATGAGGGACTCGGCCCTGGCCTGGTACTTCTAAAGCCTGACTGCTAAGTACAGAGTGGCAGCCACAGATAGTAGGTCCCTGGTTAAAGGGGACTTGAGTGGTCTAAAGACACTTGAGTAGAGACTGGAGATTGAGGCTTTAGGAAGAGAACGGAGAAAGTAGCTGCGGGGATCCCAGTGATAACTGCTCCCACACAGGGCAGCAGCCATCTGGTTCAGGCAGACCACTCCCCTGAGTGGCAGCTATGTGAGAGGACCCAATAACCCCACAACCCAGGAGGGACTCTGCCATGCCCTGTGGTGTCCAAGCCTGAGTGCTGAGTACAGAGTGACTAGATTAACAACTGAAGGAGACAGCCACAGACAGTATATTTCTGGAAGTCTCAAAAAGACTACCTAAGGTCAGATGGCATCAAAATTTAACATCATCAGAGGCAGATCCAGAAAGAAAAAACAGCAGTCTCCTACCAGAGAAGTTCACACCACAAAGTCAGGTAATCAAGACAGGTCAATTTAAGAAGCAGAAGCAAAAAAGAAGTCTCACAAATAACAGGAATACAAAGAAACACCCCCCATTTGGAGGGAAAGGAATGCCCAGAAAGAGAACTAAATGAAATAGAGGCAAGTAAACTCTCAGATATTGAGTTCAAAACAATGGTTCTCAGGAAGCTCAATGAGCTCAGTGAGCTCAAAGAGAATTATCAAAAACTACAGGGAAACTATGAGGAACTTACTGCAAACTATATCAACATGAAAGAGGACTTAGAAACTATCAATAAGAGACAAGAGGAAATGAAGAATACAATTTCTGAACTGAAGAACACAGTAGAAGGAACCAAAAGAAGGCTAGATGAAGCAGAGGATAGAATCAGCGAGATGGAGGACAAGGTAGAACAAAGCTCCCAGAAAGAGCAAGAAAATGAAAAAAGACTCAAAAGGAATGAAGATGCATTTAGAGAAATGTAGGACAACCTGAAATGTAATAGTATCCATTTAATAGGGATACCAGAAGGAGAAGAAGAGGAGGAAGGGATAGAGAATCTGTTTGAAAAAGTAATGATGGAAAACTTCCCTAATTGGAGGAGAGAAAAAGTCACACAAGTCCAGGAAGCACAGAGGGTCCCTTTCAAGAGGAACCCAATGAGGCCCACTGCAAGACACACGGCATAATTAAAATGGCAAATATCAAAGACAAACAGAGAATCCTAAAGGCAGCAAGGGAGAAACAGGTAGTAACATATAAGGGAGCCCCAGTATAGATAGCAGCTGACTTCTCATCAGAAACACTACAAGCCAGAAGGGAACGACAAGAAATATTCGAAGTAATGAAAGGCAAAGGCTGCAACCAAGACTGCTCTACCCAGCAGGGCTCTAAGTTAAAATGGAAGGCAAAATATGGAGCTTCCCTGACAAAAGAAGACTAAAAGAATATACCTCCACCAACCAGCATTGTAAGATTTGGTAAAGGTACTGATTTAAGAAGATGAAGAATCTAGGAATACCTAATCCTTTCACAGTCACCAGTACTTGATATTACCAATATTTTTAAATTACTTATTAATCTGTGACAACGATGTCTTATTTTGTTACTTGATTATTTGTTGAAACTAAACCTGTTTTTGTATATTTCTTGCCTATTTCTATTATTTTTGAAAAGCTTTAAATGACTTTTGGTATTCTTTATCTATTTTTTGCCTGGCTTTTGTGTCAGGTTGAGGCTGGCTTTATAGAATGAGTTGGAAAATGTTCCCTGCTAGGACATTTTGTAGAATTGGTGTTAGATCTTTTTAAAATGTCTTCAATTCCTCATTGAACTCATCATTCTTTTCAAGTTGGTTTTCATTATTATTTAAATTTTCTTAATAATTATAAGGCTATTTAAACTATATATTTAATATTTAATGAGTTATGGTAGTTTGCATTTTTAGAGGAATTGGTTACTTTTTCTTTTTATTTTAAATTAAAGAGAGAGAAAGACACATCAATGTGTGGCTGCCTTTTGCATGCCCCTAGCTGGAGAGCTGGCCTGCAACCCGGACATGTGCCGTGACTGGGAATCGAACCCGTGACCCTTTAGTTCACAGGCCAGCACTCAATCCACTGAGCCACACCAGCCAGGGCTACTTTATCGTTTTTAATTCTTTCCTTTTTGTTTTTGGATTAATTTTTTAATTATTCTTAAAAAGTTTAATCTTTTCTGTAAAGTTTCTTTTTATCTTATAGTTAACGTGCCGTGTTATATTAGTTTTAGGTGTAAAACAAAGTGATTTGACATTTATGTACCTTGTGAAGTGACTGCCACATTAAGTCTAATAATCATCCATCATCATACAAAGTTATTATAATATCATTGCTTATACTCGCCATGCTGTACATTACATTGCTGTGATTTGTTTATTTTATACTTTAGAATTTCTATCTCTTAATCCGTTTTACTTTTTCACTCATCCTCCCAACCACCCCCTCATTTGTTTCTTGATTTTGGAACTTAAATGATTTATTTCATAGCATTTGGTACTATAAATGTCCCTATCAGCACTGCTTTAACGTATCTCAGTTTTCATATACTGCATTTTCATTACATTCATTTCAATGAGATTTTTAAATTCCTTTGACAACTCCTTTGGACGTAGATTGTTGAGAAGTGTTTTTTAGTTTCCAATGTTTGTTGACTTTGTTTGTTACCAATTTATAGTTTTATTCCATTGTGGGCATAGAACATATTATATGATTTCAATTATTTTAAATTTCTTGAAAGTTTGTTTTGTGGTCTACGATATGAACTATCTTGAGGAGTTGAGAATAACGTGTATTCTTTTATTGTTGGGTATTTCATAAATGCCAACTAGATTGCTTGTTTGAGTTTCTTTTCATTCATTTATCTTTTAAAATTTAAACTTTATTGTTTTTTTTCTTTTACTTTCTCCATGATGATTTAGTTCCTTATACCCCTCTGCCCCCAGCAAACACCACACTGTTATCCAAATCCATGAGTCCTTTTTAGTTTTTGCTCAATCTATCCATCTTCTTACTGCATTCCTTGCCCCCTGAGCTGTCATCTTGCTCTGTATCTATGAGTCTGTCCCCATTTTCTTTGTTAGTTCAGTTTGTTCAATAGATTCTACATATGAATAAAATCATTTGGTATTTTTCTTTTTCTGACTGGTTTGTTCATCTAGTATAATGTTCTCCAGGTCCATCTGCACTGTCACAAAGAGTAAAATTTTCTTCTTTTTCAAAGACGAGTAGTATTCCACTGTGTAAATGTCCCATGGTTGTTTTATCCACTCATCTACTGAGGGACACTTGGGCTGCTTCCATTTCTTGGTGCTTGTAAATAATTCTACAGTGAACATAAGGGGGACTTAATGTTCTTTCAAATTAGTGTTTTGGATTCCTTCAGATATAGTCCAAGAAGTGGGATTTATGGGTCAAAAGGCAGATCCATTTTTAAATTTTTGAGGTATCTCCATAGTGCTTTCCCAGTGGCTGCATCAATCTGCTTTCTCACCGAGAGTGCAAAAGGGTTCCTTTCTCCACATCATAACCAGCACGTGTTTCTTTGTTGGTTTATTGATGATAGCTATTCTGACAGGTGTGCAATGACATCTCATTGTAGTTTTAATTTGTATTTCTCTGATGATTAGTGATGCTGAGCATCTTTTCATATGTCTATTGACAATCTTGTATGTCCTCTTTGGAGAAGTGTTTATTGAGGTCCTTTGCCTATATTTTTAATTGGGTTGTTTGCTCTTTTTGGTGTTGAGTTTTATAAATCCTTTACAAACTTTGGGTATTAACCCATTATCAGATATATTGGCAAATATGTTCTCCCATTCGGTGGGTTCTTTTTATTTTGTTGATGATTTTCTTTGATGTTGCAAAAACTTTTAGGTTTGATATAGTGCCATTTGTTTATTTTTTTATTTCCCTTGCTTGGGGAGATAAAATATTTCTATGAGCAATGTCTGACATTTTGCTGTTTATGTTTTCTTCTACAAGTTTTATGGTTTTGGGTAAGTCTTAACATGTAAGTCTTTGATCCATTTTGAATTTATTCCTATGTGTGATGTAAAAGGGTGGTCTAATTTCATTTTTTTGCATGTATTTGTCCAATTTTCCCAACACCATTTATTGAATAAACTATCTTTAGGCCATTGTATGTGCTTGCTTACCCTGTTGAATATTAATGGACTATAAAGGTATGGGTTTATTTATGGGCTTCTTACTCTGTCCTAATGATCTAACTTGTGGGGGACCACTTTGTGTGGTATCAGGAATTGTAGCCTCATATGAGCCAGGCCCTGCCTGTAAGCCTCAACGGAAAGCCAGGAATACTGGGAGGTACATGACCCGATATTAGCACCAAGGGTTCCAGGGGGGAGATCTGGCCTAAAGAGTGCATTGTATTTACTGAAGCTTGCTCTGCTTAGTACTGCCCTGATAAAGAAAAACCAGGTGCCTGACTTCAAGGCTGGAATGAAAATTCCTGAGCCCCTGAGCCATGCCTTAATGATCACCTGGTATCTGTATGTGTGACAGACCTTAACCCAAGTCTGATCTATGGGTCTCTTTTATTGTTATCTATAGCCCTCTGACATAGATTGATAAGCTTTGCATGCACGTATGCTGTGTACTCCTACACATATTGTTCTCAATAAAAGACATTTCAGAGAAGGGCTCAGGACATTCTCCACTAGAGGGATTCACCACCCACTTTTCCTGACAGGCAAATCATGTTTGGTACAATGTATTTCTTCATCTGGGGCAGCTGGGTGGACTCCACAGTATGGAGTACCCCATCACTAAGTGTCTGTTTTTATGCCAGTACCAGTTTGTTTTGATTACTACGGCTTTATATTATAGTTTGATATTAGGTAGCATGATTCCTCCAACGTGGTTCTTCTTTCTCAGGATTGCTATTGCTATTCAGGACCTCTTGTGGTTCCATTTATATTTTTGAAATATTTGTTCTAGTTTTGTGAAATATGTCATTGCAATTTGATAGGAATTGTGTTGAACCTATGGATTGCTTTGGGTAGTATGGGCATTTTAATGATGGTAATTCTTCCTCTCCATGAACATGGTATGTGCTTCCACTGTATCCTCTTCAATTTTTTTCTCCAGTTTCTTATAAATTTCTGAGTACAGGTCTTTTACATCCTTGGTTAAGTTTATTCTTAGGTATTTTATTCTTTTTGAAGCAATTGTGAATGGGATAGTTTTCTTAGTATCCCTTTCTGTTAGTTTGTTATTGGCATATAAAAATGCAACTGATTTCTGGATATTAATTTAGTATCCTGCTGTTTTGTTGAATTTCTTTATCAGTTCTACTAGTTTCTTTATGGAATCTTCGGGGCTCTCTATGTAGTGTATCATGTCATCTGAGAATAAAGATAGTCTTACTTCTTCCTTTCCAATTTGGAGGCCTTTTATTTCTTCTTGTATTCTGATTGCTATGGCTAGGACTTCCAGCACTATCTTGAATAAGGGAGGTGACAGCAGACATCCCTGCCTTGTTCCCCATCTTAAAAGGAACACTTTTAGTTTTTGCCTATTGAGTATGATGCTGGCAGTGGGTTTGTCATATAGAGCCTTTATTATGTTTAGGTATGTTTTCTCCCTCCCCACTTTGCTGAGCGTTTTTATCGTAAATGGGTGTTGGATGTTATCAAATGATTTTTCTGCATCTATTGATATGATCATTTGGTTTTATCTTTCATTTTGTTTATGTGGTGAAACTCACCTATTGATTTATGACGTACCAACCTTGCATCTCTGGAATAAATACCGCGTGATCATGATGTGTGATCTTTCTGATGCATTGCTATATTAGGTTGGCTAATATTTTGTTGAGGATTTTAGCATCTATGTTCATCAGGGATATTGGCCTATCATTTTCTTTCTTTGTAGTGTCTTTATCTGGTTTTAGATTTAGGATAATGCTGGCCTCATAAAATGAGTTCGGGAGCCTTTGCTCCTCTTGAGATTTTTGAAATAGTTTGTGGAGGAGAGATGTTAATTTCTCTCAGAATGTTTAGTGAAGTTTACCTGTGAAATGATCCTATCCATGGCTTTTGTTTGTTGGTAGTTGTGTGATTTCTGCTTCTATTTCACTAAGTGTAATCTGTCCATTCAGATTCTCTGAATCTTTCTGATTTGGTTTTGAAAGATTGTATTTTTCTGGGAATTTATCCATTTTACCCAGGTTGTCCAGTTTGCTGGCATATAGCTGCTCATAACATTTTTGTAGAATCCTTTGTATTTCTTTGATGTCAGTTGTTATTTCTCCTCTTTAATTTCTGATTATATTTGCTTGGGTCTTCTCTCTTTTTAACTTGATGAGTCTAATAAAAATTTTGTCAGTCTTGTTTATCTTTTCAAAGAGCCAGCTTCTGGATTCATTGATCTTTTGTATTGTTATTTTAGACTCTATTTTGTGTATTTCTTCTCTGATCTCTATTATTTCCTTCCTTCTGCTCATTTTGGGCTTTGTTTGTTGCTCTTTTTCAAGTTCATATAAGTTTGAGTTTCCATTGTTTATTTGAGTTTTTTCTTTATCATTTTTTATTTTGAGATAGGCCTTTAATACTATGAATTTCCCTCTTAGGATTGCTTTCCCAGTGTCCCACAGATTCTGGATTGTTGTGTCCTCATTTTAATTTGTTTCAAGGTGTCTTTGGATTTATTTCTTGAGCTCATTGTTGACACATTCATTGTTTAATAGCATGTTATTCTAGCTTCCATATCTTTGCGTGTTTTTCGTTGTTCTTGTGATTGATTTCTAGTATTATAGCATTGTGGTCAGAGAAAATGCTTGATGTGGTTTCCATCTTCTTAAATTATTGAGACTTGTTTTGTGTCCTAACGTGTGGTCTATCTTAGAAAACATGTCATGTTCACTTGAAAAGTATGTATAGTCTGCTGCTTTGGGGTGAAATGCTCTGAAGATGTAAATTAAATCCATGTGATCTAGTGTGCTGTTTAAGACTGCTGTCTCTTTGTTGATTTTCTGTCTGGAAGATCTATCCATTGAAGTTAGTGGGGTGTTAACATCCCCAACTATGACTGTAAATCTCTTGATCTCTCCCTTTATGTCCATCAAGATTTGCTTCACATATTTTGGTCTCCTATGTTGGGTGCATAAATGTTTACAACAGTCACAACCTCTTATTGGATTGTTCCCTTTATCATTATGTATTGTCCTTCTTTGTCTCTTACTATAGCCTTGGTTTTAAAGTCTATTTTGCTGGATATAAGAACTGCTACCCCAGCTTTTTTTTTCCCTTTCCATTTGTATGAACTACCTTTTTTCATCCCTTTGCTTTTAGTCTGTGTGTATCTTTCAGTCTGAGATGGGTGTCTTGGGGGCAGCATATATATGGGTTTTGTTTTCTAATCCATTCAGCTACCTATGTCTTTTGGTAGAAGCATTTAAACCATTTACATTTAAGGTGGTTATTGATAGATATGCATTTAGTGCCATTTTATTGTTAGACTGTTTTCCTCTTTGTTTTTTTTTTCTTTCTCTTTTTCTTCTTCCTAGAGCAAGCCCTTTAACATTTGTTGCTGCACTGGTTTGGTATTAACAAACTCCTTTAGCTTTTCCTGTCTGGGAAGCTCCTTATTTTTCTTTTGACTTAAATGATAGCCTTGCTGGGTAAGGTAGCATTATTTGTGTAGGTCCTTGCTTTTCATCACCTTGCATATTTCATGCCACTCTCTTCTTGCCTGAAATGTTCCTGTTGAGAAATCAGGTGACAGTCTAATTGGTGCACCCTTGTAGGTAACAACCTGCTCTTCTCTTGTGGCTTTTAGGATTCTCTCCTTGTTTAAAGCCTTGCCATTTTAATTATGATGTGTCTCACTGTAGGCGTCTTTGTGTCCATCTTGTTTGGTACTCTCTGAGCTTCCTGGACTTGTGTTTTTCCTTCACCTGATTAGGGAAGTTTTTGGTCATTATTACTTCAGAAGTTCTCGATCCCTTGCTTGCTCTCTTCTCTTGTTACTTCCGTATTATGGATATTGTTATGTTTCATGTTGCCCAAATGTTTTGTAAGCTGTCCTCATTTATTTTGATTTTTTTTCTTTCTGCTGCTCAGCCTGGGTGTGTTTTTCCACCTTGTCTTCCAAATCACTGATTCAGTCCTCTGCTTCATGTAGCCTACTGTTTATTCCTTTCAGTGTATTATTTATTTTAGATATTGCATTCTTTATTTCTGACTGGTCTTTTTTATATTTTCTATGTCTTTTTCATGCTGTTGAGTATCCTTATGATCATTACTCTAAAATCTCTATCTAATAAGTAGTTGCTTCCATTTCACCTAGTTCTTCTTCCAGAGAATTCTTTTTTTCTTTCATCTGGAGTTTGTTTCTTTGTCTTCCCATTTTGGCTTCTTTTTATTTGCTCCCTTAGTTAAACTAATCAGAGATATTGCCTCACGCTGTACTCAGTAGCCTGGTTTAAGCTCCACAGGGTGGAGCAGAGTAATTCCTGTGGGCAGGCATGCTACTTCCCCTAAGGCTGATGACACTTGGAGGGGAGTGTTCTGCCCGAGAAAGATGACCTCTGCAGTATGGGGAGTGACTCGGCACATTGGATCCTGGTGGCTGTTCCTTCAATTCTCTCTGCAGTGCCACCAAACCCAGACTGTCCTCATACGTCTCTAATCTACTCTGCCTTCCATTTGCCAGAGCCCAGGGTCAGTGACTGCAAAGAAATTTTATGTGTAGGTCCTTCAAGAGGCTCTCTGCATCTTCACCTGTCTGTCCTTGGCAGACAAAACCCTGCTGCTTTTCACACCTGGATGTTACCCAAGTTCTTTTCCTGGTTCTGGTGCTATAGTGTGGGGAGCGAAGGTTGTGGTATATACTCTCCCACTTCTCCAGGGAAATTCCCCCAGCTGCTGAGTTATCTCTTGAACTATAGCTGCTGCCTCTGTGAGCCCAGCCAGCTGTCTTGTACCTCTTCCATACTCTTTACCAGTAATGTTGTGGTGAAGTGGTTTCTCCTGTCTCTTTGTGGCTGTAAGTCTTCTTTCCAGTTAGTGCTCAGTTGGCTATTCAGAATGATTTTTCCAAAATTCAGTTTATTTTCATATTGGTCCTGTGAGGAGGTTAGTGTAGCTTCCACTTACTCTTTTGCTATCTTGGATCTTGAGATTTTCTATATCCTTTTTGCTTTTTTTTGTGTGTTAATAACATCTCAGCTGTTATTAGAGATGTGTGGAAATCTACAACTTTAATTGTGGGTTTGTCTATTTCTCTTCTCAGTTCTATTAAGTTTGTTTCAGATATTTTGTAGTGCTCATTAGGATTGCTGTTTTATTGGTAGGTTGACATTTTTGTGGTTATCTAATGTCCATCTCCCTCTCTGGTAATTTTTTTTTTGCTTTGAAGTTTACTGTATATAATATTAATATAGTAACTTTTTCTTTCTTTTAATGAATGTTTCTGAAGTATAACCTTGTATACATTTTAATTTTAACTTTCTTGTATCATTATATTAAAAGCATATCTTTTGTAGATGACATAAATTTAAAGCATGATTCTTATAGACTCTGCTAATGTGTTTTTAGTTCCTTTATAGTTAATGTACTTTTTGATGTGTTAAAGTTATCTAATACAATTTTTATTTGCTGTTTTTTTCTCTCTGTTTTTATTTCTGTTTTTTTTCTTTTTTTACTGGTGGGTTACTTGGACATTTTTTAGAATTCCATTTTGTTTGTAGTATTTTTGAATATAATTCTTTGCATAGGTTTTTAGTTCTTGCTCTAGGTTTTGTAAATACTAGTGTTGATATTTTACCACTGTGAATGAAATACAGAAACCTTACCTATGTTTACATTCTTTTATCTTCTCTACTTATAAAATACTTGTTCAAATAATTTTCTCTATACATATTGAGTGCCACATCAGACAATGTCATATTTTTGTTTTAACCACTAAATGTAATTTAGGAAACTCAAGAGAATGAAAGTTTATTGTATTTTTTGCTCTATCCATTGTTACTTCTTCCTTCTTGGTGTTACAAGTTTCCTTCTTTTTCTCTTCTTTTAGCTATTCATTTAAGTTTCGTCTGTTGGTAATACATTCTCTCTCTCTCTTTTCTTTTTTTATTAATTGATTTGATTTCTCTTTCATTCCTGAAGGATAATTTTAGTAGAAATAATATTCTGGGTAGTCAGTTCTTTTCTGTCAGAACTTGAAAAATGTTGTGGCACTAGGCTAAAATCAAGATCTCGAAGGCCTCATCCCTTCTTGAACCTCTTGGGGGGAGCCATTTCCTTACTTTTTTTCTAGCTCAGGAGACCATGGCTTACATTCCTTGGCTTGTGGCCCCCTGTTTTCATATCAAAGACAGCAACATTCCACCTTTCTTACCATTTTTCATAGTCAAATCTCCCTCCGACTATAGCTGGAAAAGATTCTCTAATTTTAAATATCTGTCTAGTTTGGTTAGGCCCACTTAAATTATTCAACTAATATCCCTGTCTCAAGATCCTAAATTAGTCATATCTGCAAAGTCCTTTTTTTAATGTAAGGTAACATATTCATAGGTTCTGTAGATTAAGATCAGACTATAGTCACATAATCATTATTCTGTCTCTCATGATGATATCGCCTCTTTCATTCTTAACTTGAGCAATCTGAGTCTTCCCTCTTTTTTCCTTGTTTCAGACTGTCTAAACAGTTATCAATTTTATTGACTTTTCAAGGAACCAATTTTTATTTTGCTGATTTTCTCCATTTTTTCCTAATCTCTATTTCACTCATTTCTACTCTAAGCTTTATTATTTCCTTTTTAAATGTTTTATTGGGTTTATTTCTCTTCTTTTTATAGTCTCTTAAAGTAGAAGTTTAGATGATTGATTTGTGATCTTTATTCTTTTTAAATATAGGTATTTCTTGCTACAGATTTTTTTTGATCACTGTTTTAGCTTTGTGACATAAATTTGGTAAGTTTTGATTTTGGTTTTATCTTCTCAATTTTTTTCTTATTTTCTTAGTAGCTCTACTTTGACTTATTTATTTAGCTGTTTATTATTTAATTTCTTCATATTTGTAAATACTTCAAATTTATTACTTTCACTGATAGCTAATATAATGTCATTGTGGTCAGAGAACACAGAGAACATATTTTGTATGATTTCAATCATTTTAAATATCTTGAGGCTTGTTTGGTGTCTAGCATATGATCTATCCTGAGAATATTCCTTGTATACTTGAGAAAAATATGTGTAATACTGCTGTTGGGTGATGTATCCTATAAATGTCTCTTAGATGTTGTTGGTTTATGGTGTTGTCCAAGACTTCTATTTCCTTGTAGCTCTTCTGTCTAGTTGCTGTAACAATTATTATAAATGAAGCATTAAGGTATTTAATTCTTACTGTTGAATTATCTATTTCTCTCTTCAATTCTTTCAGACTTTAGTCATCATATATTTTTGGGTTTGTTATTAGTTGCATATCTTTATGAAAGCTATGTATTTATGATGGATTAAAACTTTTATCATTATAAAATGTGCTTTTTGTGTCTAGTAATAATATTGTCTTAATGTCTTATTTGTCTATTACTATTGATATAACCATTCCAGCTTCCTTTCAGCTACATTGCATAATGTATTATTTTCCATCATTTCGCTTTCTCTCTCTTTCTGTGTTTGAATATAAAATGTATTTTGTAGAGAGCATATAGTTGGGTCATTTAAAAATATTTTCTGCCAATATGTGTTCATTTTCTTTTAAATTTGATTGAATTACTGATAACTTAGGATTTATGATTGCTTTTGCTATTTTTGTATCTTACATGTGTTTGTTCCTCTTTTTCTCCTTTATCATCTTCTATTTCTTTATTAATTTACGTATGTGCTGAGGTAACACTGTTATAATCTTCTTTAATTCTTTAGACATAATTTCCTATAGTATTATGAGCTTATTTTAATAGCTCATTATAAGTTTATTATTTTTGTAAATCCAACATCTGAAACCCTTCAGAGAACATTTCTTCTCAAAAAATTTCTCCTACATAAGTGCCATATTTTCACATTTCTGTGTTTTTCCTGAAAACTAGGCATTTTAAGTAATAAAATATAGCTATTCTAGAAATAAGTCACTTCTTTCCTTCCCCTCTCCAGAATTTGCTGTTGTTGCCTTTTCTTTTTTGGTTGCTGTTTTTTGTTTAGTAACTTTTCTGGCTTACTTCCGTCAAGGTGTTCATTATCTTTTTCTAGTGTGTGACTTTTGAAACCTTTGCTCAGGTAGTTCAGAGGTAAATGACTGGACATTTTTAGATTTCTTTGAACCAACAAATCTACCATTTGTCAATGAACTCTGTGTATGTGTGTAGGGGCATCTCTTTTACTTTCTGGCAGTTAATAATTCTGGCTTAGCTTTTACTTTCTGCTTGCTCAGAGCCTCATAGTCAGCAAAAGATGAGAGATCATGGCTGTGATGTTTAAGGTTTTGTGTCAACTTTGCTAGGCTATGGTACCCAGATGTCTGGTCAAATAACAGTATAGATGGGCCTTGGCAGGGTAGCTCAGTTTATTGGAACATCGTTGCAATGTGCCAGGGTTGTGAATTTGATCTCCAACTGGGGCACATACAGAGTCAACCAATGAATGCATGAATGGGTGAGCAGTGGATGTATGTTTTTCTCTTTCACTAGAAAAATTAACAAATTAAAAAAATAACAGACTAGATGTTACTTTGAAAATATGTTTCGTTGTGATTAACATTTAAATCTGTAGACTCTGAGTAAAGCAGATTATCCTTCCACAATGCAGGTAGGCCTCATTCAATCCATTGAAGGCCTTAGAAGAAAAGATTGCAATTCCCTGACAAAAAAGAAATTTTGCCTCTAAATTGCCTTTGCAGGCTACACTAACAGTTCTTTCTTGGATTTCCAAACTGCCTGTCTGTCCTACAGATTTTATACTTTACAATCCTGTGATAGCATGAGCCAGCTCCTTAAAAGAATCCTCTTTCTACGTATACATGCGATTTGTTCTGTTTCTATGGAGAATCCTGACTAATACAATTGCTGTTTCAGGTATTTCCTTGGCATGTGCACACCCATCTCCATGCATATAACCCTCTAGATCCAAGGAATACTTTATCATTTTTTAAGACCTCCTATAAGCAACTTTCTCCAGATCTTTCTTTTAGGTTTTTGGACAAATTCTTTTTTTTTTTTTTTTGCCTCAATTAATATTAAAGCTTTAGGCAGCTGTAATGTGAAATAATTGTTGTTGACTATTTTTAGCAAATGCCCTGGGAATGAGAGTTTTTTTTTCTTGGCAGCTAGCTTTAAGTAATGATAATGCCCTGTGAATGGGGCTTTTCCATGGAGTTATGAGACCAATCATAAGGATAATGCACTGAGGATGGGACTTTTTGAGACACTGCCTTCTCCAGTGGCCTGAAAAGCCAATGGCTTACACATCTATTGTGATTATGAGGCTCCCAATTTTCAAGATTATAGTGGAGTGAAGAAAAGGTAGAAGTAAGTTAGGTTGCAATGTCATCAATCCTGATATTTTACCCAAGGTCCCACAGTTTTTCCTGAAGAAACACTTTTCAGACTGTTGTTACTGTATTTTTATGGGGGAAGACATATTTACTAAGATTTTCACTTCATCAATCTGGTAGTCCTACCTCCACTCTTCTTTAGATCAGTTTTTATGAAACACAATTCATGATTGCATGATTATCAGTTTTTATAATATTTTTCTGAAAATAAGAAAATAAAGAAAAATATGACATGGGTTTCAATCTCTTACCTAGGTTCTCAGAACAACACAAGTGAAAGAAACTAGCTGATATTATTGGGTGCCTGTTATTTGCCTACCAATATAAAAGTAATTTACATTCATGTCAATCATATCAAAATGAATATTTTATATAAAATTTAGAGATTTTAGAAAGATGGCGGAGGAGTGAAAGGGAGTCACACTGACCTCCTCTCAAAACCAAACTGGAATTGCAACTAAATAATGGAGTAATCACCTGGAAAGCAGTGGAGCGATAGTGGGAGAGGAGCCTTGGTGCCGCGGACAGCGGATTCGACTCTCACACATCCCAACGGGTGAGAATTGCGGTGGAGGCTCGAGAGGGTGGGCTGGGTGCGCACGGGCACTGGCACCAGAGGGACATTGAAACAGCCAGTTAGCGTCCCCCCGGGAAGAACGGGGTCTGAATCATAAACAGGAACCCCTAAACTACAGCCGCTAAAGCCGAGAAAATACAGACAAAACGCAACCCCAAAAAGCTTAGGGGCACTTTCTGCCAGAGACAAGTGGCTGGGGATGCAAAAAGACATTTAAAGGGCAAACGCAAAAGTTGCAGCGGCAGCCACCCTCCTTGATCGCTGGGTACAGGCGGCAGCAGGGTGGGCTGGTGCCTGGGAAAAGACTGGTGAGGAAAACTTTGTGAAGAGAACTGACTGCGGCCGGTGGAGCCCGGGTGATAACGCACTTTCCACTCTGCAGCTACCATCTCGCTCAGGCATAAGGGAATCAATTAACCTGCCTTTTGTGCGCTCCGCACACAGCTTGTGCGCGTGTGACCTGCGGGGCTGAGTGCAGACTGTCTGGGAGAGCCTTGAGGAGAGACTGGAGACAGTGGCGTTGGGGAAAGAACGGGAGGAGGAACCGGGGAGTCCCGACTCCCTCCCCGTTCGGTAGTCTCCATTGTGGGCTGGAAAGGCGCGACCCCAAAGAGGCAGAAGCGGGGCGCGCATGAACCAGACTGCCTGCGATTGAAACGCAGTCCGCACAGGGGTTGGATCCTCAGCCGAAGGGGACACAGAACTGCCCAGAGGCCCCTGAGGGGAGACTAGAAACGGAGGCATTGGGGAAAGAACGGGAGGAGGAACCGGGGAGTCCTGACTCCTTCTCCTTGCCGAAGTCTCCAATGCGCGGGAAGAGGACACACCCCCAAAGAGCCAAAAGCCGAAAAGCAAACATAGACACCCCCAAAACACCCAGAGCAGGCGCGCACACTTGCGCCGAGTGACTGGCGAGGGTTGGCGAGCGTGTGTGTGACCCACCCGGGCTGGCAAACGCTTGCACCTGCCGGCAAGGCCTCACACAGACTGGCACCCATACGGCCTGCGAGGGATTGCACAGAGGGGCAAGGGCAGGCGTAAATTGACCCGCCCGCCGCGATTGCAGAGCGGCCCACAAAATAAGTAGAGCTGCCCAGAGTCGCTGGAGGAGAGACCAGAAACAGGATTAACCGGAGAGCTGATTTCCTCCCATTTCCATAGTCCCCATTTGGCGAGGGCAAGCAACGCACCCAAAGAGCCAAAAGCGGGGAAAACACACAATAGAAGACTCTAAACTGACCAGTGCCGCGAAGCTCGCGTGCCAGGGAGGTCAGATGAGCACGGGAGGTCGTGAATAAGCCCTCTGGTCTGGGGCAAACACATGCGAGCCCAGGCAGGTGGGGGACCCTGCCGCGCTGGGAACGCGCTCAAGGAGCTCTCGTGAGAGCGCAGAGAGATCCCAAAAAATAGCCCAGCCCTGACCGAAGGGGTCACAGAGCTGTTCCAAGCAGGAGTCAGACACAGGCATTAGACTCCTGAAAGGCTCAAACAAACAACCCAAGGCCCTATAGGGTCAACAACTGACATCATCAGAGGCAAGCCCAGAAAGAAAAGTAAAGGACAAAAATACTTAACAGACTCTCACAAAAATGGGAAGAAAAAGAAGTTCTCCCCAAATGAGTGGAAAAGGGGACTCCCCACAGAGAGAGCTCAATGAAATAGAGGCAAGGGAACTATCAGATATGGAATTTAAAACAATGGTTCTAAGGAAGCTCAATGAGCTCAGCCAGCTCAAAGAGAACTATGAGAAACTGCAGAGAAACTATCAGGATCTTACAGCAAACTATATCAGCCTGGAAAAGGACATAGAAACTATCAAGAAGACACAAGAGGATATGAAGAATACCATTTCTGAATTGAAGAACACAGTAGAAGGAATCCAAAGCAGGCTGGATGAAGCTGAGGATCGAATCAGTGAGATGGAGGATAAGGTAGAAAAAAGCTCCCAGAAAGAGCAAGAAATGGAAAAACGGCTCAAAAAGAATGAAGAAGCATTTAGGGAAATGCAGGACAACCTGAAACGCAATAATATCCGTATAATAGGGATACCAGAAGGAGAAGAAGAGGAGCAAGGGATAGAGAACCTCCTCGAAAAAGTAATGATGGAAAATTTCCCTAATTTGAGGAGAGAAAGGCTCTCATGGATCCAGGAGGCACAGAGGACCCCACTCAAGAAGGACCCAAGGAGGTCCACTCCAAGACACATCATCATTAAAATGGCAAATGTCAAAGACAAAGAGAGAATCCTCAAGGCAGCAAGGGAGAAGGAGAAAGTAACATACAAGGGGGCCCCGATACGCCTAGGAGCTGACTTCTCAACAGAAACACTCCAAGCCAGAAGGGAATGGCAACAAATATTCCAAGCCATGAAAAGCAAGGGCCTACAGCCAAGGCTGCTCTACCCAGCTAGGCTCTCCATTAAAATAGAAGGAGAAATACGGAGTTTCCCAGACAAAAGAAAGCTAAAAGAATACATCTCTACCAAACCAGCACTCCAAGATATGCTAAGGGGACTGGTTTAAGCAGATGAAGGAAAAGAATGAGACGGAGAGGAACACAAGTACAAAGAGAAAAGATGAGTAAGTTTCTATCAGTAATATCTCTCAATGTGAATGGACTAAATGCCCCAATCAAAAGACACAGGGTAGCTGAGTGGATAAGAAAACATGACCCACACATATGCTGCCTACAAGAGACCCACCTCAGAGCAAAAGACCTACACAGATTGAAAGTAAAGGGATGGAAAATAATATTCCAAGCAAATGGACATGAGAAAAAGGCTGGCGTTGCCATACTTGTATCAGACAAAGTCGATTTCAAAGCAAAGGCCATAAAGAGAGACCCAGAGGGGCACTTTATCATACTTAAAGGAAGAATCTATCAAGAAGACATCAATATTGTAAACTTATATGCTCCCAATATAGGAGCCCCCAAGTTTATAAGGAAATTGTTGGATGACTTCAAAAAAGATATAGATAGCAACACACTGATAGTAGGGGATTTCAACACCCCACTGTCCAAAATGGACAGATCTTCCAAACAAAACATTAATAAACATATCGTGGAGCTGAATGAAACACTGAATCAAAGAGACTTAACTGACATATATAGAATCTTACATCCCAAAGAAGAAAAATACACATTCTTTTCAAATGCTCATGGCAGTTTTTCAAAGATAGACCACATGATAGGACACAAAGCAAGCCTCAGTAAATTCAGGAAAATTGAAATAATACCAAACTTTTTCTCAGACCACAAGGCCTTGAAACTCGAAATCAAACTCAAAGAGAAACTTCAAAAACTTGGAAACTCATGGAGACTGAACAGTACACTTTTAAACAATGAATGGGTCAATAATGAGATAAGAGAAGAAATCAAAAAATTTCTGGAAACAAATGAAAATGAACAGACAACTGTCCAAAACCTATGGGACACAGCAAAGGCGGTCCTGAGAGGGAAGTTCATAGCAATACAGGCTTACCTTAAAAAGATAGAAACATTTCAAATAAAAGACCTAACACTACAACTTGAAGAACTGGAGAAACAACAACAAATAAATCCCAGAGCAAGTAGAAGGAAGGAAATAGTCAAGATTAGAGCAGAACTGAATGACATAGAGACAAAAAGAACAATTCAGAGGATCAACCAATCCAGAAGCTGGTTCTTTGAAAAGATTCATAAAGTGGACAAACCTTTAAGCAGACTCATCAAGAATAAAAGGGAGAGGACCCAAATTAATAATATCAGAAATGAAAGAGGAGAAATAACAACTGATACCACAGAAATACAAATGATCATCAGAAACTATTATGAACAATTATATGCCAAGAAATTTGAAAATCTGGATGAAATGGACAAATTTTTAGAAAAGTATAATCTTCCAACACTGAAGGAGGAAGAAACAGAAAGCTTGAACAGACCGATAACAGTTGGGGAAATTGAAGCAGTAATCAAGAAACTCCCAGCACACAAAAGTCCAGGGCCAGACGGTTTCCCAGGAGAATTTTACAAAACATTTAAGGAAGAGCTAACCCCTGTCCTTCTCAGACTATTCCAAAAAATCCAAGAGGAGGGAAGACTGCCAGACTCCTTCTATGAGGCCAGCATCACCCTGATCCCCAAACCAGATAAAGACCCTACAAAGAAAGAAAACTACAGGCCAATTTCGCTGATGAACATAGATGCTAAAATCCTCAACAAAATATTGGCAAACCGCATCCAGCAATACATTCAAAAGATTATCCATCACGATCAAGTGGGATTCATCCCAGGGATGCAGGGATGGTTCAATATACGCAAATCAGTAAACGTGATACACCACATAAATCAAAGAAAAGACAAAAACCACATGATCATCTCGATAGATGCAGAAAAAGCATTTGACAAGGTACAGCACCCATTTATGATCAAAACACTCAGCAAAATGGGAATCAATGGGGCATTCCTCAACGTAATAAAGGCCATATATGAAAAACCTACAGCCAATATCATACTCAACGGGCAAAAACTGAAAGCTTTCCCACTAAGATCGGGAACACGCCAAGGATGTCCGCTCTCACCGCTTCTTTTCAACATCGTATTGGAAGTCCTAGCCACAGCGGTCAGACAAGAGAAAGAGATAAAAGGCATCCAAATAGGAAAGGAGGAAGTAAAACTATCATTGTTTGCAGATGACATGATAGTGTACATAGAGAACCCTGTAGACTCTACCAAAAAACTCCTCAACCTAATAAGTGAATTTGGCAAAACAGCAGGATACAAAGTCAACATTCAGAAATCAAAGGCGTTTTTGTACACCAGCAATGCAATAGAAGAAGAAGAAATCAGAAAAAATATACCATTCGATATAGCACGAAAAAAGATAAAGTACCTAGGGATAAATTTAACCAAAGACACAAAAGACCTGTATGCAGAAAACTATACAACATTGAAAAAAGAAATTAAGGAAGACACAAATAAATGGAAGCATATACCGTGCTCATGGATTGGAAGAATTAATATCCTTAAAATGTCCATACTACCAAAAGCAATTTATAGATTCAACGCAATCCCTATTAAGATACCAATGACGTATTTCACAGAAATAGAACAGACATTTCAAAAATTTATATGGAACCATAAACGACCTCGAATAGCTGCAGCAATTTTGAGAAAGAAACACAAAGTAGGAGGGATCACAATACCGGACATCAAACTCTACTACAAAGCCACTATACTCAAAACAATCTGGTACTGGCACAAGAACAGACCCATAGACCAGTGGAACAGAATAGAAAGCCCAGAAATAAGCCCAGGTCTCTATGGACATCTAATATTTGACAAAGGGGGCAGAAGCATAAAATGGAGCCATAACAGCCTCTTCAACAAATGGTGTTGGGAGAGCTGGATGGCTACATGCAAAAAATTGAAATTGGATCATCAGCTGACACCATACACAAAAATAAACTCAAGATGGATAAAAGACTTAAATATAAGTCGCAACACCATCAAAGTCCTAGAGGAGAACATTGGCAGGAAACTCTCAGATATCCCACGCAGCAATTTTTTCACTGATATGTCTCCTAAAGCAAGGGACATAAAGGAAAGAATAAACAAGTGGGACCTCATCAAAATAAGAAGCTTCTGCACGGCTAAAGAAAACATCAGCAAAATGAAAAGGGAGCCAACCATTTGGGAAAATATATTTGCTAATGATACATCAGATAGAGGTTTGATCTCCAAGATATACAAAGAACTCACTCGACTTTACTCCAAGAAGACAAACGATCCAATCAAAAAATGGGCAAAGGACCTGGGCAGATGCTTTTCTAAGGAGGAGATACAGAGGGCCCAGAGGCATTTGAAAGGATGCTCTGCATCACTAGCCATTAGAGAAATGCAGATCAAAACCACCATGAGGTACCACCTCACACCGGTCAGAATGGCCATCATAAACAGATCCACAAACAACAGGTGCTGGCGAGGCTGTGGAGAAAAGGGAACTCTAGTCCACTGTTGGTGGGAATGCAGACTGGTGCAGCCACTATGGAAAGCAGTGTGGAATTTCCTCAGAAAGCTGAAAATGGAACTGCCTTTTGATCCAGCGATTCCCCTGCTGGGACTATACCCTGAGAACACCAAAACGCCAATACAAAAGAACCTATGCACCCCAATGTTCATAGCAGCACAATTTACAATAGCCAAGTGTTGGAAGCAACCTAAATGCCCATCAGTAGATGATTGGATCAAAAAATTATGGTACATATACACAATGGAATACTACGTAGCAGAAAGAAAAAAAGAAGTACTAAACTTCGCAACAGCATGGATGGAACTGGAGAGCATCATGCTAAGCGAAATAAGCCAGGGGGCGAAAGACAAATACCATATGATCTCACCTATAAGCGGAACCTAACCAACAATGCAAAGAAGCAAGGCAAATATGGCCAGCAACACTGAAAGGAAAAGAAATCAACAGAGACAAGAGGGAAGGTGGGGGCAGGGAAAGGGAAGGGAAGTGGAAAGTCAAGGAACATATAGCAAGGACTCATGGACAAAACCAAAGGGGAAGAGCTGAGGGAGGGAAGGTGGGAGGGGGCAAGGGAAAGGGGGGGGGGAAGGAGAGACAAATGTATTTAAAAAGTAAATAAATTAATAAAAAAAAAAAAAAAAAAAAAGAAAGACATCAAACATGATCTAAATAAATGGAAAGCTATTCCATAAAAAAAAAAAAAAAAAAAAAAAATTTACACAGACATAAAGTAAAGTATTTATTTGGAGTTTCTGGTTCTTTTAAAAGGCATAAAACACCTGGGACATCTTGTGATCCTAAGGTGTGAGATTATTTTAAAAATAATTACATGAGGTATTTTCTTAAATCTTCAAAAGAGAAGGCGTCAGACTATTACTTTGTGAACAGCCAAAGCCTAAGGGAAGTTCAACCTTCCTAACATTGACTTCTAAAGACAACTATTTGTAATTACAAATATGATAAATAATAAATAAAACATCACATAAAACAAGAAATGTTAGCCTGTAAATTAGGCTCAGTCCATGTAGACAAGGAAAAGGAGACTTAAATAACTGGAAATACGAGCTAGATGTGATGACTAATTTTACTCATTTGGAGTAGCAATCACTCTTTACTTGAATTAGTATTTTTCAAGGCACTCAATTATCTGGATAATTAAAGCTGCTCTTGGTTTTACTTTGAATTTTAAAATAAATAAATAGAAATGTGTTATTTTTATATCTAACAATTATGTATTGTATATTTCTGGTGCTTTATACAGTGTCTTCTATGGGAAAATTAAAAAATGTTGGAGGTGGTTCAAATATATATCCTGGCTTGCCTGTTATTAGCTGTACAACACAGGAAGACATTTACTTTACTCTTTTGAACTAAATTCCTAATCTGTAAAATGGCTGTTCTAATACTTTATAGTCTTGGTGTGAGGATTAAATAAAATATAATTTGTAAATATTTGACAGGGTGTATACAATCAATAAATGTTTCATTCTGAGAAGAAATTATTAAAAATATTACAAATATAATAATATTTATTAACTTAATAAAATTCAAGTATACCCAAATGTGCCTAATATTTAACTTGATATTTTAGGATGTTAGATATGAGATATGAAACATGTGTCTTTGTGGTTCTTTTGGAGGATAGTATTACTGCATCTTGATTCTCGATTTTGCTCACAAATGGAAAGATCAATCACATGTTAAATCCGGAGCAGCGGGAAAACTAGTTTCCATATATAATGAGATTTAGGATTATTTTTATTTGCCACAGTTTTGTCTTTCTCATTGTCTCATTTGCGCTAATGTTAAAATGAGTCTGCTTTTATTCATAAACATCAGTTGGCAGCAAGATAAAATATTATGAAACACATTGAATATCTTGGAGAAGAAAGAGGAGGAGTAGAATGAAAACAAACACTGTGAATAATCCATACTATGAAAATCAATTATGTAGGTAAATAAAATCAAAACACTTTCTCCTGAATTTACATTCATAAAGTTTTATTGGTCAGAGTTTTTCATGAGCAGACATCCTTCACAGAATGTTAATGAACACATATTGATATTGTATAAATACTGAGAGCAAAGGTTTCAAAATTCTTTGGCACAAAAGGAAAAAAATGGGTGCTATATCTGTTAGTTTACAGATTTGTTCAACTTTTCAATTTCCTTGTGAATATTCTACCTATTTGTCCTATCAATTATTGCAAACAGGGAATTAAAGTCTCTAATTTTTATTGTTGCATTATCTATTTCAATTGAAATTCTTCAATTTTTTCAGACTAATGTTGAAGAATATCATGTCTCATACTGTTGCCTTTATGGGAAGTGTCATAGATCTGAAAAAGCCCTATTCAGTTCTTCATCTTTTATATAAAGCTTTACATAATGTCTTATCACCTTATAGCATTCTCACTGACTTCAACCTTTCCTTTGATCACTGTTATCATATTCATTTTCTAAATGCACTGCCTTGATTATTTCCGTTTTTGTTGCCTATCACCTCTGTTTAGTAACATCTAGATTCCTTAATATGGCATGCAATGCCTTGGGTGTTGTGGTTCTTTGTGTATCTGTACTGCCTTAGCTCAGGCTGCCAAACAAAATACCACAGGCAGACAGCTTATACAACAGAAATTAATTTTTTCATAGTCTTGCACATTTGGAAGTCCAAGATTAAGATGCTGTCAGTGTTGGTTTCTGGTGAGACCTCTCTTCCTGGTTTGCAGACAGCTGCCTTACGTTGTGCCTCACATGAACTTTCCTCTGTGTGCTGACAAAGAGAGAGCTATCTCTAATGTCTCTTCCTCTTATTTTAAGGACAGGAGTCCTATTGGTTTAAGATCCCACCCCCTTGACCCCATTTAACCTTAATTATCTTTTTACAGGACCTATTTCAAATATTATCATTTAGGGAGGAAAATATATGATTTTTGGAAGGACTCAATTAAGTACACATGTATTATTTAGCATTAGGCTCAGCTGAAAGTTGCAGAAAATCCCCAAATAACAGTGGCTTAAAAAAGATAGAAATTTACTTCTCATGGAAATGCAGGTAGTTGTGAGATGATATGGCTCTTCACATTGTCAGGAACCCAGCCTCCTTCTATTTTGTTGCTCCTCTAAGATCAAAAAGAGTTTATTTATTTCATTTAAAGACATTTCTGGAAGTTGTTCATTTCATTTCCATTAATGAACTATTGTCCAGAACTTAGACACATGGCCTCTCCTAAGTGCAAGGAAGTCTGGTATATGCAGTCTTTATTTGAGATGGATGTTCCATTGCTGAGGAAAATGGGGAAAGTTCATATACTAAGATAAATATCAGCCTCTGCCATAGCATTTTCTAGCTTTTTGTTCTGCTTTTTAAGTACAAGTTCCCTAAGCTTTTGCTAACCTGGATTACTTTTCATTTCCTACATTTTTGTGTTTTACAATCTTAAGTTTTGATGATGCTGTTGTTTATTTCTGGAATGTATTGTCTATTTAAGGTAGATTGTCAGAACTTGGTCATAAGTCCTTCAGAAGAGGAGAACATTTTTTTTCTTTCTGCAGAAACTGGTCAAAATTCCCTGAAAAAACTTTTTCTCTGAATGATCATGGTCTACTCTGAGCTTTAAGGACTCAAAAAGCTATTTCCTAGAATATAAAAATATCTGATTTATTATTGTTCTGGTGAGTGATTTGTGTGCAGTGGAACATTATTGATCATGGTAATTTTAAAGTAAAAAGCACTTGTTTCTAAAATTATATTTAATTGATTATGTTATTACAGTTGACCCACTTTTTTTCCTTTTTGTCCTCCTCCACTTAGCAACCCCTACTCCCTCAGGCAATCTCTCCACCATTGTTCATGTCCATGGGCCATACAAAAGTTCTTTGACTACTCCATTTCCTAAACTGTACTTTACATCTCCATGGCTATTCTGTAACTATTTGTATTTCTAAATCCCCTCACCTCTTCACCCATTACCTCACATGTGCCTTCCACCTGACAACCATCAAAATCCTCTCCATATCCATGATTTTGTCTCTGTTCTTGTTTGCTTAGTTTTTTTCAGATTCAATTGTTTATAGATATGTATTTTTTCATTTTATTGTTTATAGTTTTGATCTTCTTTTCCTTAAATAAATTCTTTTAACATTTATAATAATAATTGTTTGGGGATGATGAACTCCTTCAGTTTTGCCTTGCCTGGGAAGCTCTTTATCTGTCCGTTGATTCTAAATGATAGTTTTGCTGGGTAGAGCAATCTTGGCTGTAGGTCCCTGCTTTTCATGACTTGAAATATTTCTTGTCAATCTTTTCTAGTCTGCAAAGTTTCTTTTGGGAAATCAGCTAACCATTTTAATGGGAACTCCTATAGGGAACTAACTGCTTTTCAAGATTCCCTCTTTATCTTTAACCTTTGGCATTTTAATTATGATGTGCCTTGGAGTGGGTCTCTTTGCTACCATCTTGTTTGGGATTCTCTGTTCTTCGTGGACTTGCATGTCTATTTCCTTCGCCAAATTAGGGAAATTTTCTTTCGTTGTTTTTCTCAAATATGTTTCTAATTCCTTGCTCTTTCTTTTCTCTTTTTGGCACCTCTATGATGCAAATGTTAAAATGCTTGAAGTTGTCTCGCAGGCTGCTTACACTATCGTCATTTTCTTTTGGATTCTTTTTCCTTCTTGTTGTTCTTATTGCTTGTTTTTTGCTTCCTTATGTTCAAAATCATTGATTTGATTCACAGTTTCATCTACTCTACTGTTGTTTCCCTGTAAATTGTTATTTATTTCAATTAGTGAATCCTTCATTTTTTTAAAAGATTATTTATTTATTTATTTTTAGAGAGGAGAAGGAAGGTAGAAAGAGAGGGAGAGAAACATCAGTGTGGGGTTGCATCTCGCACACTCCCTGCTGGGACCTGGCCTTCAACCAAGGCATGTACCCTACACTGGGAATCAAATTGGCAACCCTTTGCTTTGCAGGCTGGTGCTCAATTCACTGAGCCACAGCAGCTAGGGCTAAATCCTTCATATCTGACTGGATCTTTTTTATGCTGTTGAGGTCCTCACTAAGTTCCTTCAACATCCTCATAACCAGTGTTTTGAACTCTGTATCTAAGAGATTGCTTATCTCCATTTGTTTAGTTCTTTTTCTGGAGTTTTGATCTCTTCTTTCATTTGGGCCATGTTTCTTTGTTTCTGCATTTTGGCAGCCTCCCTGTGTTTGTTTATATATGTTAGGTCGAGCTTCTATGACTCTGTGTCCTGGTAGTGTGGCTTAATATAGTAGGTGTCCTGTAGGGTTAGTGGCACAGCCTCCCCTGTCACCCAAGCTGGATACTCGAGGTGCACGCCTCGTGTGGGCTGAGTACACCCTCCTCCTGTAGTTGAACCTTGATTCCTGTTAGCAGGTAAATGAGAGGGCTTTACCCAGGTCATTCAGATGCAAGGATTGGCTGTGACCACTTACCACCAACCTCCACCCTCTGTGGAGGATCAGCTATGCAGGAGCAGGGTGGCTGTGCTCTGATGTGGTCTATAGTAGTCCACTCGGTGCACAGGCTCTGTGATTTCCCAGGTGATGCAGGACAATGTCAGCCCCCACCTGTATTTTGCCCAGGGCCATACTGCCTGGGTACCAAGCTATCTGAGGTGGCTGCTAACTGTGCTAGACATGGAGATTCCCAGGTGAAACCAAGCTGTGAATCTCGGCTGGCTATTGCTAGTGCTGGGCCTGGGGCAAATTAGCAAGAAGTATGGGGTCTGGGGACTCACTAAGGCTGCCCTTTGCTCATTTGAGAGGATTTAGGAAGTTGTGAAGCATGAGCCAAGACCAGCCATTCATATAAATCAGACATGGTTAACAGCTTGAGTAGACCCATAAGTTGGGTGGGACTGAGTCTCTGGGGATCAGCAGGGTGGGGCAAACAGTGTTAACCAGGTCAACGGAGTCTAAGATATGACACTTGTCTGCCAGCTTCGTGGCTCTTTGGGGAGAGGATTCAGAAAAGGGACAATGCCCTCTGTCTGTCTGTCTCTCTGGGAGGAAGCTGTTCCCCAGTTCTCACCTTGATGCCAGACACTTCATTTCCTCCCTGTACGTCACTGGTGCCTTTCAGGCTGCTACCGCAGTGCTGGAGCTCAGAGGGAGTGAGTCTGAGTAAATCCATGTGTGGATTCTTTAAGAGGAACTGCTTGGGATTCTAGCAGTTTATTTCACTGACTCAGTCCCTGCTGGTTTTTGCAACCAGAGCTTATGGGGACTCATCTTCCTGGCACTGGAACCATGGGCTGGGATACCTGCTTTTTTATTCACTTTTCTACTGATGGGCACTTGGGCTACTTTCAGATCCCAAGCACTTGGGGCTGGGAATCCTTGCTCCCAAGATATGCCTCCCAAGTTTTTATCTACCACACGTGGATGTGGGACCAGCTCTTCCATGTTTCTGCCCCTCCTACCAGTCTGGATGGATGTGGTTTCTTTAATTCCATAGTTGTTAGACTTCCATTCAATATGATTTCTCACAGTTCTGAGTGATGGTTTTCTATAATTTAGTTGTAATTTTGATGTTGTGCACGGAAGCAAATTGTTTTTATCTATGCTGTCGCCTTGACCAAAAATCCAAAGAACTGTTTTTAGAAAAATGTGTATGTTTCATTTATAATTGTCCAAAGCAAATTCTGTCTATTCCATAGTTTGCTTTGGTATATATATTGCCAAGATTGCACTAACGTAATATTCTTACACTGTTTTTAATTAATGGCTATTTTTCATTGTTGGAATGATAGGCAGTCCTTAATTTTTAACTTGTATAATAATTATTAGTTGCTTCCTCCATTATCATTTTCCCTCCACCACTCTAAAAAAGTTATTTCTAAAGTTTTGAAGAAGTCCTTTGTTAGTTTTGTTAAAAACATTTTCTAGGTAAAAAGAGAAGCAAAGATATTTTTAAAACTTCACTTTATTTACATGTATAATTAATTTTTTTACCACTACTACATAGAACATTTTTTATTAGAAAGGTAATCATTTTTAAGGATACCACAGAGCTACATCTTTATCAATGATAGCTGGTGTAGTGTTCTTTCTGTGCCCTACTGAACTCCTGGCTTTCCTGTCTTTAATAACCTCCTTTACAAAACCTGATCTTTTATAAAGCATGATTTTCTGACATGCATTTTTTTTTTGTCTTGTGTTTGTCATCAGTCAGGATGGGTGAGGTTATGTTGTGAAAAAAAAAAAAACAACTTACAATCTTAAGTTATAACAAGTTCAAACAACAGAATTTCTTACTCATGCTGTATGTTCAGGGAAGGATGCCAAGGGGCTCAGCTCAGTAGTCACCCAGGAACACAGGCTGATGGAGGGTCCAACCTAACACACATATCCACAATCTCACGGGTGAGGGAAAGAGAATGTGTTCTTCCAGATTCATATATCCAGATTCCAGAGGTAACTAACATATATCACTTCACATTCTATTTGCCAAAGCAAATTGCAAGGCCACATCTGAGTTCGGTGGGCCACAGGAGGAGAAACCAAGCAGTTGTGAAAAGTAGCATAGTTTACCACAGCCTTGGCACAGACATGTCTTGCTTTGGAGGAATATTTGGTGGTATAGAATTAAGACAAATTTACTGATATAAATTTGCAAAAGAATATTTCAAGGGGAAGACAAACTGGCTGATTTGAATAACTACCTGATACTTAAAATGGTGGAGAAACAGGACTCATATTTTAGTCTGAAAATTGAGGGGAATGAAGTTTGGTAAAATGGGCTCAAGAACTAGACCTCTGTATCTAGATAATTAACTGCAAGATTAGTTCAAAAAACAGTAGTCCAGGAAAATAGCAAATATATTTCTTTAATTAAATGATTGTTATTTGGAGTGATAGGTTGGCCATTCCCTATATTGTGCCTTAGTTTTCTAGGCAGAAAAATCATCAGTAGTTTTCTACCTACATAAGTGTTCCACAGCTCAGGGACATTAAATGCTTGGTAACTAGTAAAAATGTTATAAATTTATCCTTTAAATAAATGTTCTCAGGTACTAAAATATCTAATCCATAACCATGTTCATTTTATTGATTACTTTCAAAACTTTACATGTGATCACAATTATAATCAATCACATGTTGTAACTTTCCTTTGAAAAATGATAGACAAATATAATTACTACCATTTATTGGGTAGCTCGTATGTGTTAGGGATTATCAGTTAATTATTTTGGATTCTTACACAACTGTAAGATATTATTTCCATTTAGGATAAAAAATGAGGTTAAGAAAGTTAATATTTTTCTGGATTTTCTAGCTAGTCAGAGAATTTCTGAATTTTAAACTCAAGTCTTCCTTGTGTTAAAGTCAGCCTTCTTTTTTCTATATTATATCACGTCTTCCCACTAAACTCTATCAAAGCCATGATGCTGTATTTTCTTTGCATATTTTTTTAAGGTGATGTTGCTGACAGTGTGATTAATCAAACATTTGCCAGACATGATTTGTTCCTGAAAGAATGTGAAGATGGGTAACTTGCTCAGATTATTCACTGAGCTCTTTCCTCTTTCCTCTTTGTTTTATATACTGCCATTCTATGTCAAAGGTAATAATTTCCCCTAATGGGTTTCAACACACTTTCTACTACTGCAGTTGTTTACAAAGGATAATTTTATATCAAGGTGCATCTGCTTAAAAGGCCAACCTAGTCTATTTTTAGAAGAAAACTAGTTGACATCACAAATCACCATTTATTATTCAGTCCCACTTCCTTTTTCCTTTGCTATCCTAAAGCTTAACAGTGTGAGCTATTTGAATAAAACAGATACCTATTTCTACCATATAGATGAGAAAACTGAGAAGCAGTAAGATTAAATGGCATATTACAGTTTCTAACAAATCCACTAAGCTTGGTATTTTTAGTTTTTTCATATGCTAAGGCCATACTTTCTCTTTGTCTACTTCTATTAGAAAAATAAAGTCTTGGTTATCCATATGATATTGAAATATCAATTTAAAAACCTCAGATCATTTTTTGGTGTTCCTGTTTCTTAATTTTATTTTTATTTTATTTTTTTATTATGATCTATGACTGTTTACTTCTTTATTGTTGTTCAACTACAGTTATCCCCATTTACCCCCCTTACTCTACCCTGCCCTACCCCCCCACTTCCCACATTCAATTCTCTCCCCGCATTGTCTTTGTCCATGGATCCTTTATACATGTTCCTTGACCTTACCCTTCCCCTCTTTCCCTTGCTATTCCCCGCCTCCCTCCCTCATGGTCACTGTAAGTTTGTTCTTTCTTTATTTCCATGTCTGTGGTTCTATTTTGCTTGCTTGTTTGTATTGTTGATTAGGTCCACTTATAGGTGAGATCATAAGGTATTTGTCTTTCAATGCCTGGCTTATTTCATTTAGCATAACACTAAGTAAAGGATAGGAGTTCCTTATTTCTTTCTGCTGCATAGTATTCCATTGTGTAAATTTACCACAGTTTTTTGATCCACTCATTTATTGATGGGCACTTAAGCTGTTTCCAGCACTTGGCTATTGTAAGTAATGCTGCTGTGAACATTGAGGTGCATACGATCTTTTGAATTGGTGTTTCAGGATTCTTAGGGTATAATTCCAGCAGTGGAATTGTCAGGTCAGAAGGCAGTTCTATTTTTAGTTTTTTGAGGAAATTCCATACTTTTTTCCCTAGTGGCTGTGCCAGTCTGCGTTCCTACCAGCAGTGTACTAGGGTTCCCTTTTCTCCACAACCTTGCCAGCACTTGTTATTTGTTGATTTGTTTATGATGGCCATTCTGACTGGTGTGAAGTGGTATATTATTGTGGTTTTAATTTGTATCTCTCTGATGGCTAGTGATGCTGAGCATCCTTTCATAAGTCTCTGGGCCATCCGTATTCCTTCCTTAGAGAAGTGTCTGTTGAGGTCTTTGCCCATTTTTTAATTGTATTTTTTGTTTTTGTGGTATGGAGTCATGTGATAAAAACCTCAGATCTTGAATATAGTGAGAAAACAAGCCATACAATGAAAATAGATGTTTGCAATGAATATTTCCAGTGAAGGATATAAATAAAATATATACTGCATATCTATAAATCAATAAGTAAAAAATGAATGTGGAGATCTAAGATGGCAACAGAATAGGTAGAAGCTACACTCAGCTCATCCCAGAACCAAATTGAATTACAATGAAATTATAGAAAAATCCTGAATAACCAACTAATGACTAGATGAAGAGAAGTCTTATAGTCAAGGATTTATAGGAGAAACCACAGCAAGCCTAATAAAAATGGCAGAGACACAAAAATGGCTGGTCAAAGGCCTGTGGGCTATGGCTGAAGGGGTCTAAACCCCAAGCTGGGCTCCCCTGCCCAAAACACCAGAGCTGGACAGAAGTGCCCACATAACAGCTGACTGTGAAAAGCAGCAGGGTTACTGTTCACCAAGGAGAGATAGTAGTCTGCTAGAGACACAGGCACCCTCTTAAAGTGCCTACTCACAACATTTTGTTCACAGCCAGTCACCCTGGGCTCATGTGGAGAGAGGGCAAAATGGAATAGAGTTGTGTGAGGAGATTCTGGGGTTTGTGGCTCTGGGGAGGCCGCTGAAGGGACAGCCACTGGGATCCCTGTCCTGAGTCATTTGCCCGTAGTGTAGATGCCATTATTCTTGGGTGGAGCACTCAACTCCATGTAGTATCATCAGTGGAAAACAATAGCCCTGCCCTCTGGACTCCCTCTTGCCCTACCCTGTGACTATTACACCCTACTGCAGAGAAGAGTACAGACAGAGGCTCTTTCAGTGACTGAATCTAACAGGCAACGGGCTGGTGGAAGTAGGCAGAAATGGATCTCAGAGTGCCTTGTGACTTTTGCTGTCTTGCCCCTGGGCATGTGGTTGGTAAAAGCCAGCCTTATTGCACAGCTTAGTCCTTTATGCACTCACACAAACCCAGCAGCAGTCACAAATTGTGTATCACTTGTAGATCTAAATATGTTGGCGAATGCCAAACACAGACAGTGTCTGATATTGGGCTGCATTAGAGTCCCTGCCAAGAGGCTCATAACCAACTCATCCAGTGGTGAACTTCAGACAACATCAAAGCAGGATTCAGTAAGCTTTGCAAGCAGCATATCCAAATTAAAATCTAGGTAGGCACCAAGTCCTGTTGAGGGAAATTCAGCTTCATGTGGTCAATACCTAAACAACAGCTCACATACCATGGTTGAGGTTGAGCCTCACAGTCAGACAGCCTGTGTTGATCCCATGCAAAAATAGGCAAATAGCCATCAAGACTCAAATGTAACAGAAGGGCCAACATAATCTCACACGAGTCATTCCTGGCGCACCCAGTTCAGGTAATCAAAAAGACTGTACTGCTGGGTCCCACAAGAAGCCTACTATATAACGCTACCCCATGAAGACTGGGAGCCATAGCAAAGTTATCTAATACAGAGAAACAAACACAAAGAGGCAGCCAAAATGGGGAGATAAAAATCAGGCCCCAAATTAAAGAGCAAGAGAAAATCTCCAAAATAAGAGCTAAATGAAATGAAGGTAAGCAATTTATTAGATACACAGTTCAAAGTAATGGTTATAAGTGTGCTCAAGAGCATGGAAAAGGATATAGAAACCATAAAAAAGGACCAATTAAAAGTAAAGGATATAATATCTGAAATGAAGACTATGCTGGAAGGAATAAACAGTAAGTTAAATGAAGCAGGAGATTGAATCAGCAATTTGGAAGACAAAGTAGGAAAAAACCCCAATCAAAGCAGCAAAAAGAAAAAAGAAAAAAACGGGGATAGTTTAAGGGACCTTTAAGACAACATGAAGCAAAACAACATCTGCATCATAGGAGTACCAGGGGAAGAAGAAAGAGAGCAAGCGATTAAGAACCCATTTGAAGAAATATAACCAAAAATTACGTAACCAGGTGAAGGAAAAAGGCATACAAGTCCAGGAAGCACAGATAATCCCAAACAAAATGGAGCCAAAGAGGCCCACATCAAGATACATATTAATTAAAATGGCAAAAGGTAAAGACAAAGAAAGATTTTAAAAGCTTCAAGAAAGGACACCTAGTTACCTACAAGGGAGCTCCTATGAGTCTGTCAGCTGATTTCTCAACAGAAACACTTCAGGCCAGAAAGGATTAGCATGAAATATTCAAAGTGATAGAAAGCAATAGCCTATACTCAAGACTACAATAGCCAGCAAGGCAATTATTAAAAACTGAAAGAAAAATAAAGAGCTTCCCAGACAAAAAATGCTAAAGGAGTTTTTACCATCAAATTAACATTATAAGAAATGTTAAAGAGCGTGCTTGAAGAAGAAGAAGAAGGGGGAGGGGAAAGGAGAAGGAGGAAGAAGAGGAGAAGGAGAAGGAGAAGAAGGAGGAGAAGAAAAAAGAAAAAGAAACCAGATGAACATAGTTAAAAGAATAAAATGTCAATAAATACATACTTACGAATAATCACTTTAAATGTAAATGGCTTAAATGTTCCAATCAAAAGACAAATGTTAGCTGAATGAATAACAAAATGAGACCCATATATATCCTGTCTGCAAGAGACCCACCTCAGAACAAAAAACACACAGAGACTAAAATAAAGGGATGAAAAAAGATATTTCATATAAATGGAAACAACAACAACAAATCTGCGGTAGCAATACTTATATCAGACAAAATAGAGTTCAAAACAAAGGTCATAACAAGAGACTAGGAAGGTCACAACAAAAAGGGATTGATCCATCACAAAGATTAAACTTTGTAAACGTATAGAGACCCAACACAGGAGCACCTATGTATGTAAAACAAATCTTGATGGGCATAAAGGGAGAGATTGAAAGTAATACAATCTTTTTAACAGATTTTAACAACCCATTGACATCAATGAACAAATCTTCCAGGCAGAAGATCAACGAGCAGACAGTGGTCTTAAATGACACACTAGATCAGATGATTTAATTGGTATCTTTAGAGCATTTCATCCCAAAGCAGCAGAATATACCCTTTTTTTTCCCAAGTGCAGATGGGACATTTTCTAGGATAGCCCATAAGTTAGGAGAGTAAGCAAGTCTCAGCAAATTTAAAATGATGGAAATTATATCAAGCATCTTCTTTGACCACAATACTATGAAATTAGAAATCAATAAAATAAACACCCTGCAACACACACAAATACATGGAGGCTAAATAACATGTTTCTAAACAATGACTGGTTTAACAATGAGATTAAGGAAGAAGTCAAACGACGCCTCGAAGCAAGTTGAAATGAGAATGTAACATCCTAAGGTCTATGGGACACAGAAAAAGCAAACCTAAGAGGGAAATTCATAACATTACAGACCTATATCAAGAAGCAAGAAAAATCTTGAATGAACAATCTAACATTACATTTAATGGAACTTGAAAAAAAGGACAACAAACAAAGCTTAAAGTGAGTAGAAGGAAGGAAATAAAGATCACTGCAGAAATAAGCGAGGTATAGTCTAAATACTAAAATAGGTCAATGAAACCAAGAGTTATTTATTTGAAAAGATAAATAAAATTGGTAAAGCTTTAAACATACTCATTAAGGAAAAAAGACAGGACCCAAATAAATAAAATCAGAAATGAATAGGAGAAGCAGTAACTGACACCAAAGAAATAAAAAGGAGTGTAAAAAATATTAAGAACATCTATATACCAACAAATTGAACAATCTGGATGAAATGAGTATATGCTAGAAACATACAGTCTTCCCAAAGTGAATGAGGAGGAAACAGTCAATTAAAATAGACTGATTACAATTAGTGGAATTGAAGCAATATCAGAAAACTTCCAAGAAACAAAAGTCCCAGACTAGATGACTTCACAGGTGAATTTTACCAAATATTCAAATTAGAACTAACATCTATATTTCTTAAAGTATTCCAAAAAGTTCAAGAGAAGAAAATACTCCCAAGCTCATTTTACAAGACCATCATTATCTTAATTTCAAAACCTGGTAAAGACATTACAGAGAAATAAAATTATAGGACAAAATTCCTGATGAACATAGATTCAAAATCCTCAACAAAATATTAGCACACCAGATCCAGCAATACCTTAAAAATATCGTACACATAGATAGAGAGCAAGCTGATAGCTTGGGTAGGGGAGATGGTAAGGTGAGGGATTGAGGAAAAAAAAAGAGAGAGAGAGAACAAACTCAAAAATAAAAAAGATCACATATCATGATCATGTGGGATTTATTCTGGGGATGCAAAGTTGGTACTAATTCTCAAATCAATAAAAATGATACATCACATAAAGAAAATGAAGGATAAAAACTACGTGATCATATCAATAAATGTAGAAAAATCATTTGATAAAATCTAGCACCCATTTATGATAAAAACTCTCAGTAAACTTGAAATAGAGGGAACAAAACCTTAATGCGATAAAGACCATGTGTGACAAACCCACAGCCAACATCATAGTCAATGGTCAAAAACTGAAAGCATTTCTTTCAAGATCAGGAATAAGACAGAGATACTTGCTTTCACCACTCTTATTCAATATAGTACTGGAAGTCTTAGCCACAACAATCAGAAAATAAGATGAAATAAAAGACATTGAAATTGAAAAGGAAGAAAACTGTCAATATGACACAATACTGTATATAGAGAACCATGAAGATTCCACCAAAAACCTAGTAGAATTGATAGACGAAGTCAATGAAGTAGCAGGATAAAAAATACATATCCAGAAATCAGTTGCATTTTTACACCAACAATAAACTATCAGAAAAGGAAACTAAGAAAACAATCCCATTCACAATTGCTTCAAAAAATACAATACCTCAGAATAAATTTAACCATGATGTAAAAAACTTGTAACTCAGAAAATTATAAGACACTGAAGAATGAAAATGAAGAAGACACAAATTAGAGGAAGCCTATACTATATTTATGTATGGGAAAAATTAAATTAACATCATTAAAATGTCCATACCCAAGGCACCCTCTATTTTCATTGCAATTCTTATCAAGATACTAATGGCATTTTTCACATAACTAGAACATATATTCCAGAAATTTATATGGAACCACAAAAGACCCCATACAGCAACAGCAATGTTGAGAAAAAACAACAATGTTGGACAATTCGTACTACCTGATATCAAACTATACTGCAAAATCATAGTAATCAAAACAGCATGGTACTGACATAAAAAAAAGATATATAACCCAATGGAACTGAATAGAGAAACCAGAAATAAACCCACACCTTTAGAGACAATTAATATTTGAGAAAAGAGGCAAAAACATATTATGAGGTACCAATAGTTTATTAAATAAATGGTGTAGGGAATATTAGACAATACAGCAAAAATGAAACTAGACCACTTTCTTACACCATAAACAAAAATAAACTCAAAATGGATTAAAGTTTAAATGTTTGACTCAAAGCCATAAAAATCCTAGAAGAAAACATAGGAAGTAAAATCTTGGACATTTCTAATACCAGTATTTTTTCTGATATATCACATTGGCCAAAGGAAACAAAAGAAAAAATAAACAATGGGATTATGTCAAACTAAAACTTTTGTACAGCAAAGAAAACCATTAACAAAATGATAAGACAGCCCACTGAATGGAGAACATATTTGCCAATCATACTTCTAATAAAGAGTTAATATCCAATATTTATAAAGAACTTATAAAACTCAACTCCAAAACCCCCCCAAAAATCCTATTAGAAAATGGGCAAAGGACTTGGATAAACACTTCTCCAAAGATGACATACAGAAGGCCATTAGACATATGAAAAGATTCCGAATGTCACTAATCATCAGAGAAATGCAAATTGAAACTACAATGATATCACCTCATACCTGTCAGAATGTCTATCATCAATAAATCAATAAACAATAAATGATGGTGATATGGAGAAAGGGACCCCTTTTGCACTGTTGGTGGGAATGCAGATTCGTGCAGCCACTGTGGAAAGGAGTATGTAGTTATCTCAAAAAATTAAAAATGGAACTGCCTTTTGGCCCAGTGATACCACTTCTAGGAATATATTCTAAGAATTTCAAAACACCAACCAGAAAGAATATATGCACCCCTGTGTTAGTAGCAGCGTTGTCTACAACAGCCAAGATCTGGAAACAGCCCAAATGTCCATCAGTAGATAAGTGATGAAAAAGATGTGGTACATTTACGTAATGGAATAATACTCAGTTGTAAAAATGAAAGTAATCTTACTTTTTGTGACAACATCGATGTACCTGGAGATTATCATACTAAGTGAAATAACCCAGTCAGAGAAGGACAAACACCACACAGCCTCACTTATATGTGGAATCTAATGATCAAAATAAACTGATAAACTAAATAGAAACAGAGGCAAGCATACATGGAACAGACTGACAGCTGTCATAAGGGAGGCTGGAGGAGGGACTAGATGAAAATTGAAGGGATTATCCAAAGAACATATATATAATCTATTCATACAGACAACAGTGTGTTGATGGCCACTGAGAAGATTGAGTGGAGGCTGGGAACAGGGGTGCAAAAGGAGGGAAAATGGGGGCCTCTGTAATAGTGTCAATGATAAAGATAAAGAAAAAAGGTTATATTCATTCTTATGTTCATTGTGATATTATTTACAATAGCCAAGATTTGTAAACAGCCCAAGTGCCCATCAGGAGATGAGTGATTAAACAGCAGTGGTATATTTACGCACTGAAATACTACTTGGCCCTATAAAAGAAGGAAATCTTATCCTTTGGGACAGCATGAGTGGACATGGAGAGCATAATGCTAAGTGAAATAATCCAGCCATAGAAATAAAAGTACTATATGATTTCACTCATATGTGGAATCTAATGAACGACATGAACTAACAAACAAAACAGTGACAGACTTACAGATAGAAAACAGACTGACAGCTGTTCAGGGTGAGGGTGCTGCGTGAGGGAGTGAAGGGATTGAACAAACAATAAAACAAAGAGAAAAAATTCATGAACATGGACAACAATGTGGTGATTACTGGGGGGACAGGAGGTGGAAGGAAGCGGAAGAAGATATAGTGGGGATAAATTACGATGGATGCAGACTTGACTTGTGGTGAACACACAATAGAGTGTACAGATGATGTGTTGTAAAATTGTGCACCTAAAACCTGTATAATTTTTTTACCATTGTCACCCCAATAAATTAAAAAGGAGAAAAGAAGATGGATGCAATAGAATAAAGGATAAAAGTCTTGATAGGTACTTTGCAAGTCATGATATCCAAAAGTCCATTCTTATCTCCTTAACTTTCAGGAGAATATATAATAAAGCAACAACTTTGGGGGGAGGTAGTCAAGAGGCTGTGACCGCATGTTGACTGTTAAACTGAACCTAGGCAATTGGAAGCTCCTCACTCTCTTCCCTGTCCTTGAAATGTATACTCTGCTTGCGGTTCCCATAGTGGGAGCTGTTCCAAGGACAAAGCCTTGAAGAAGTATGATGTTGTTGAGATCATCTAGACTGAATACCTGACTAAATACAGTAAATGCCTCTATATACACTTTTAGATTCTGGCAGGTGGGTGTGATGAGATCTATGCATTTAGCAGTCACCTAAGACAAGCTTTGTATGTAAGTTCCCTTGCTTATTAAAACTGTCCCTTAGCAATGTGGAATGGCCTGCCTGTTGCTCTGGTCTCTCATTATCCTTCACGCATGGAGGCCAGTTTGCAAGCCATCAACAAATAAACTAGAAAGAAAAAACGCACACCTGACGACTAGTATTACCAGGATATCCAGGACTATCACACACTGATGGTGAAAAAGAGGTCTGAGCATTCTGGAAAATTCTATGTCTGTATTTACTAAAGCCGAATATATGAACCAAGTGATTCCAATTCTAGGCATATTCTCCAAAGATCTGTGTACAGTAGTTTATCAACAGACATAGGCTAGAATGTTCATAGCTATGTGATTATAATGGCAAAATTATAAAACTACCCAAATACCCATCACCATAGAAAGAATGAATAGATTGTGATATATTAATAATCTACAATGAAAATGACTGAACTGTAACCACATGCAACAATACAGGTGAGTCTCACAAACATAATATTAAGTGAAAGAAGCCAGACAGAAAAGAGTAGATACTGTGTGGTTCCACTTCTATAAAGTTCATGCATGTAGGAATCGGAATGTTGGTCACCTTGAGCAATAGGGAATTAGGGAAAGATTAATGAGATAAAAATGGGGTGCTAGTAGTATTCTATTTATTGTCCTGGGTTGAAGTTAATAGCTATATTTACTTTGTGAACACTCATGAAGCTATATACTTATGATTTAGGCAGTTTCAATGTTATACTTTAATAAAAATGTATTTAATTTCAGGTATGCTTTTCCTTTCTACCAGAACCTTCTTGGACTATTATAATTCCTTTAATCTACCCACTTATACAGAATAGACTCTTGGCCATTTCTTGCCCCTTAGATGAGGTACAGTCAAGGAAATAATCAGGTTTAGGTTGGCTAAATAAAATCTTAATTAGAAATTAATTAGTGTGAGTCAAATGTAAACAATCTCTACATTGTATCACACTCTTGAGCCACTCTTTATGAATATGGGTAATTCAGAATTGTTTATCTATAGCTTGTTGTTGGAGAGAATTCTTAATTAATAATTTCTATAAAGTAGGCAGAAGAATTATTTTGCTTGTAATAAAATGCTGATCCCAAGAATTTTAACCTATCTTATTAGATTGTTCTTTATCTTTATTTTTCTATATTTTCTCTCTCTTTCTTGTTCACTCTTTTTTGCAAGAAAATATTTCTGTTCACTTAATGGATTTCATACCTTTAAAAAAATTCCGATCCTCTGATATTTATCTTGATTTGGATGTCATATAGAGTGTTTGCAATGAAAGAGATTTTCTATGTGCCTTTCTAATATTTAGTATCTGTCACTGTCACTAGACTGGTATGCCCTTGGTTTTGTCTGTCTTTTTGAAGAAACATCCCATGAGAATAATATGAGATGCATAAATGTGCATTTAAAAAAATTGATTTTAAATATTAGGTAAGGCTGTTAGATTTAGAGACCCGGTTTATTTACCTACATGGAAGTAATAGTCTGGTGTAATTATAAATATGATGAATTTTGTGTGGCCATTAAAAATGTGGTACAGGTAATAATTAAAGAAAGCCATTTGTGATCTATGTATTCATACAAAATTAAAGAATAAAACTACTACCCAGATGGGGTCTTCAAAGACTCTGATTATGCTTTAGTGTATCTAGAGGATTCAAATATGCATGAAAACTTTTTATATTCATTATTACTGAGGGTCATAAAGATGGAAATTGAAAGATGAAATTTTGGAGGGGATAGGTGATTGTAATGAAGTATTATTGGTAATTATAGTGTATATTGTATTTTATTCACATGTTAGTTTTTGCATCTTCTCCTTATAGCCTTTCAAACCCACCCAAGTTTAACTTTCTTTCTTTTTTCAAACTGAATTTATTGGGGTGACATTGGTTAGTAAAATTATGTAAGTTTTAGATATACAGTTCTGTAATACATCATCTGTATAATATATTGTGTGTTCATAATCAAAGAGAAAGATGACTGTCTTATGTCCATACCCAGATGACTAATGTTTGCGAGTTCTTTGTACTCCCCTCACTTCTTCTGTGGGCCTCTGATCATCTGGCCCTTTTTTTAGTATCAGGTTTTGAAAGGTGTATTTGTGCCATACTCAGCTGAAACAAACTGTAAATAAATTCCTTCTCATTACCTCATACACAAATGTTTCCTCTTTTTTTCTGGTCTCTGGCTTGGTTTTCCTCATTTGTTTCTGTGAAGACTCTCTTCCCATTTCAGACTGCTCCCAACCACACTCTTCACTTCTTTTATTTTTATTTGTTTGTTTGTTTGTTTGCTTGTTTATTTGTTTGTTTATGTAGAGCAACTCAGGCAGGTCTTAGTTCCTTGTTCTTTTCCAAACTAGGCTATTGGGGCCTACCAGTGTGTTTTGCCCAACAAAGGGCCTGCTACTTCAGAGAGGAGTTATACTTGTTCTTTGGAGGCATAAGTGGTTCAGTCAGTTCTATTTTTTTCCTCTCTCTGTTAGAAATAAATTAAAATGAAGTGTCACAGAGGAATTTTTGCCATTTCCTTCTCATAATTATTGATATCACTACTCACTCTGCCATTCATAAGTAGGCAGTCCTCCATTTACAAGTTTGCCCACATACAGCAATCTTGAATTGAGTTGTGACTGATATCCTTTAGAAGGTGATGCCTTCTACCACCTATTAGTGCCAAGAAGCAGAATCAGAAAAATGAAATGATCATGAATATTTCTTGGAATAAAACATAATCAATGAAAGGCCAAATTTATCATCACTGAATAAGATTTTTATTTCAAGTAACTAAACTATAGGATTATTTAATTAAAATTTTATAGTTAACTTCCAAATGCCATTTAAATTTGTCATATACCTCTTCTAAGTTAATGATTCCTAGTGACTAAGTCAGATGAAATCCAGACTTTCATGTGTATATGAATATATGTGCTTCTGTCACATGTGTTTGTGCATGTTTATGTATATATGTATTTGGATAAACCCTCCCTGCATCCTGCCCCCACCAACAACAATTTAATTCACTCCCTTTGCCAGTCTTATGAGAATAACAGCTCTAAGCAAGCATTACAAAGTGGTTAGCTATGTGATCAATTTCTGTTATGATTATGTTCTTTGAATCAATATGGCAATTTTGGTGCAAAATATTAATATTGTTGGTGCTGCTTTTACTGCTTTTAATTATTGTTTGAAAGCATGCCCTTCATTGACCACACCTTTCCTTTAAATCTGTTACAAAGTCAAAAACAAACAAAAGCAAACACACAAAGAAAAAGATCAACTATGTAATCTTATAATCTTTATCAGCTTGTTTAGTAATTATGATTTAAAATTTCATTTATTTCTCTTTGGATACATGAATTCATGCTCCAAGAACAAAGTTGAAAAAAAAATAAGATATAGAATAAAAAGTAAGTTTTCCTTCCATTACTGTTCCTACTGACTCAGGTCACTTCCTCAGAGAGACAATTGTTTTAGTTCCTTTTCTCCCATAAGCTTTCTATATATACATAAACATAAACATCTATTTACTTGCTTATTTATCTATTTATTATTATCTATCAGCCTTACTGTTTATCATCTATATATTTTGCAAGACATTCCAGAGCAGCATTTTAAAAAATTGTTCAAAAATGGTATTAATAAGTTGTTTGTCCACTACTGGTGGACACTTGATTTGTTTCCAGTCATTGGCTATTATTTATATATATGTGTCATTTTACATATGTACAAGTACATTGGTATGATAAATTCCTAGAAGTGGAATTGCTCAGTATGCTGAATTGATCTCCATGGAGATATACCAATAACAATGCTATCTGAAATGTGGACCTTATATAATGTATACTTTAAATTGTAATTATTATTGAAATTTTATCTTCACAATTTTTATATATAGTATGTATTATTTGCCTAAGATAAGATGAAGAAATTGAGGCTTGAGTTGCTTGCTACTTGTCTAAGATCCCACAAACTCCTGAGACAAAATCTCTTTCAAGCATAGTCTTCTCTTTCTCTGAAAGACCAAAAGCGCAGTTTCTTCCACATGGAAACTGTGTTTTGAACCACCAGGTTTGAGATTTGGCAGAAGTCAACTCAAGAAACATCCCTGAAATACAGTATATTGCAGTTTTACTATGTCAAGGAAAATTCTGTCCCTTCCTCCCTATTCCTTATGTGCACAGAAAGAGCATGCATAGATATTTATGTTTTATTGATGAAAAAACCTAAAAAGGAACGTTTCTGAATATTTTCTTTCAGAGTTCATCTCTGCTTCCTCATTTGTAAAATAAAATATTAGACTAAATTATCTCTGAGAATTATATGTTAAACATTAATAGGTCAATTAACATGATTAAATGTGAAATTTCCAAAAACTAAGCCCAGGATAAAAATTTTTAAAGTTTTATTTTTTAAAAAGACCCTCCATTTTTATTTTGGTTTAACACTTGAAGAGATAAAGACTAAATGCATATCTGTCAAGAACTGTATCTATAAAAAAACAAAATAAATGAACAAGCAGGACAGAAACAGACTCATTCACAGATACTGAGAACATTTTGATGGTTGCCAGATGGGAGGGCTGTTTGGGGGATGGATGAAAAAGGTGAAGGAATTAAGAAGTACAAATTGATTATTACAGAATATTCATAGGGATGTAAAGTGAAACATAGGGAATATTGTCAATAATATTGTAATAGCTATGCATGGTGACAGATGTGTAGATTTATCAGGATGATCACTTACTTATATAATCACTGGGGTGTACACCTGAAACTAATATAATATTGTATATCAACTGCAATTGAAAAATAAAAGATGAGTAACATAAAAAAGACCGCGAACCTCCCAGATTTGGTATGATATGATATTTTTCTCTTTCTGGTCAATGCAGTATAATTCTCTCCCGTTGGGATCATAACTTTGCCATGTACTATTCATGTGAAGTGGCTGTATAACTAAGAGGGTGACTTAGAAAGAAGAACATTTGGCTCTCTGAATTGTCTGAGCACCACAGCATACTTCTCATGATGTTGCTTTAAATGATATACATTTATAAAGGTGACATTTAATTTGTCATGACATACGCTCTTTGAAAAAACATACTGATAATGCTGTGATTGGTTCTCTTGAGTGTTCCAAGAAAGGGTTACAGATTGTGTTATGCAAAGTACAGCTGTGCTTCCAAAGATTTTGCAAATACTGTTCCACTTCCACTTCTCCCCATTTTTTTCAAATTAGGGATTAAAAGTAACTACTGGTTTTGAAAACGAAGAGGAGGTCAGAAATGATTCCTTTTTGCTTGGTCTTTTTAATTTTGGAATTCTGTTTATGAGACACATTTGCAGAAAAGGGCTTAAAAGTGAATCATTTCACTCCCCTCCCTTACAATAATGTGGAGTCAAGTAACTGTGGATTTTACAAACTCAAGTTAATACTATAATTTTTAAATAGTAGACACATTTTATTATCTATCTACCAATTAATTAATTATTTTCCACAAGTAAAGAATTGTTTCCTATAAACTCATGGATTAAAAAGGCATCTTGGTCATTTGTTCAGATTTATGAGATACGTTGCACACCTAGTATGCAAGTAAATATTATTATCTCTGATTTAATTTTCTTAGTCTTTGGACTCTGAATAAATTTAGGTCATTTAAGAAATTATAGGTGGAGACAATAAGGTCTAGAAGTCAAATAAATAAAAGCTCAATAGCCCAGAAACCCAAATCAGAAATAAGGAATAAAAAAATAATAAAATATATTTTCATTTTTTGGGTGGGGGCTCTTTCTCCCTATTTTCCATTATCTTTTTATGTCCTTTCTACTGCTGTTAAGCTAAACAATATATTTTTCCTCTGGATCTCTCTTAACTGGGAATCTTCCTTAAGAAATTTAAAAAATGATATTAATTTCTGTAATCTCCCCTCTAAATATTTTATATTTATGGGACTTTGTTTTTATTAAAAATATTCCATATACAAATAGAAAAAACAATTACTTAAGCTAATCACTGCTCTTCTACTATCTGATTCCATGATCCTTTGTGGAAAATCTTATCTGAAGAAAAATCTGTGGAGACTTCTGGCCAATATAGAAGTATAGGTAGACTCCCTTCTCCTCCTCAAACAACCATAAAAAGGATACCAACCCATCTAAACAAAAAACAACCAAAACTGCCATAAAATCAAACTGTACGAAAGTCCAACAACCAAGGATTTAAAGAAGAAACATCCAGATGGGTAGGAGGGGCAGAGAAGATGTGGTATGGTGTGGTGAAGTGGCAGCAGTGAGGCAGTGGTGGCAGTCGCTGGCAGAACAGGTGGTCCCATATTCACACGCAGCACATAAAAACTGGGAGGAACAGAGATCCAGAAAGTAAAAACAACGGTCTCCAACCATAAAAGTTCACACCACAAAGTCAGGAAATCAAGACAGATCAACTTAAGAAACAGAAGCAAAAGGAAAGAGTCTCACAAATAATGGGAAGACAAAGAAATATGCCCCACTCGAAGGGAAAAGAAGAATCCCCAGAAAGAGAACTAAGTGAAATAGAGGCAAGTAAACTATAAGATATTGAGTTCCAAACAACGGTTCTAAGGAAGCTCAATGAGCTCAGTGAGCTCAGAGAGAATTACCAAAAACTACAGGGGAACTATGAGGAACTTAATGCAAACTATATCAGCATGAAAAAGGACATAGAAACTATCAATAAGAGAAAAGAGGAAATGAAGAATACAGTTTTGGAATTGAAGAACACAGTAGAAGGAATCAAAAGCAGGCTAGATGAAGCAGAGTATTGAATGAGCAAGCCGGAGGATAAGGTAGGAAAAAGCTCCCAGAAAGAGCGAGGAAATGGAAAAAGACTCAGAAAGAATGAAGAGGCATTGAGGGAAATGCAGGACAACCTGAAACGTAATAATATCTCTATAATAGGGATACCAGAAGGAGAGGAGAATGAGGAAGGATAGAGAACCTGTTTGAAAAAGTGATGATGGAAAACTTCCTTAATTGGAGGAGAGAAAAAGTCACACAAGTCCAGGAAGCACAGAGGGCCCCATTCAAGAGGAACCCAGTGAGGCCCACTCCAAGACACATCATCATTAAAATGGGAAATATCAAAGACAAACAGAGAATTCTAAAGCAAGCAAGGGAGAAAGAGGTAGTAACATATAACAGAGCCCCAATATGGCTCGCATCTGACTTCTCAACAGAAACACTGAAAGCCAGAAGGGAATGGCAAGAAATATTCCAAGGAATGAAAAGCAAGGGCCTGCAACCAAGACTGCTCTACCCAGCAAGGCTCTCAATTAAAATGGAATGTGAAATAAGGACCTTCCCAGACAAAAGAAGGCTAAAAGAATACACCTCCACCAAATCAGCACTGCAAAATATGCTAAAGGGACTGCTTTAAGATGAAGAAAAAGTTTCTATGAATACCCAGTTCCTTTCAGAGTTGCCAATACTTGGTATTACCAATATTTTTAATACTCATTAATCTGATTGTGACAATGATGTTATTTTAATTGTTCCTTTACTATTTGTTGAAACTAAACCTGTTTTAGTATATTTCTTGCCTATATCTATTTTTTTAAAAAGCTTTAAATGACTTTTTGGTATTCTTTATCCATTTATTGATTAAAGGGTTGTAGAACTTTTTTCCCTAAAAAACAAACAAACAAACAAACAAACAAGAAAAAACCTATTAACCATGTTTTAGATGTGTTGCAATTACTTTTCTATTCCTTGTCTTTTAACTTTTTCTATATGCATATTACTACATAGTTAAATGTTTAATATAGTCATATTGTCAATATTTACTTTATAGTTCCTGGGTTTGAATATTTTACTTCAAGTCATGAAAAATATTAGTTCTACTTTCTTCTAAAACTCCTTAGATTCTACATACTTATTTTTAACTTACCTGAATATTTCTTGTATAATGTGTGAAATAGGGTTCTATATTTGTTTTATTTCAAGTAATAGTGGTCCATGCACTTTATTTATTGAATAAGCCTTATTTTACCCATCAATTTGAAATATCAACTTAATCATATATTACATTGTCAGACAGATATATACGTTTGTCTCTAGAATGCTCATTATATTTCATTGATCTACTTGATTATTTCTGTGCAGGTGTCATGTTGATTTAGTTGCTGAGACTTTATAATGGTTTTACATTTTTTAAATATTTTATAATTAACGTTGACATTTTAAAAATAAATAAAATCAATCTGCATTTAAGAAAGAAAGTAAGAGAGAGAGAAAGAGATAGAACTCCTACCTTTTGTGACAACATGGATGGAACTGGAGAATATTAAGCTAAGTGAAATAAGCCAGTTGATTAAAGACAAATACCATATGATCTCACCTATAAGTGGACTCTAGTCAACAAAATAAACAAATGAACAAAATAAACCACAGGCACAGAGACATGGAGCAAACTGACAATGACCAGAGGGGATGGGGAAAGAGGACAATGGTGGAAAGAAGGAGAAAGGACTAGACAAAAAAAATGTATGAATGACCCATAGACATGGACAACAGAGTTGGAATTGACTGTGGGAGTCGGGGGTGGGGGTGGGATGGGTGGAGGAGGGTAAAGGGGAAAAAACTGAGACAACTGTAATAGAATAAACATGATTTATAAATTAAAAAAAAACAAAAAAATACTAGGAGGAACAATTGGGGAGCAAGTGATCCCAGCCCCAGGCCAGACTGCACAGCCCAGGGTTCCAGTGCCAGGAAAATAAAGCCTCTTAACCTGGTTGTAGAAACCGGTGGGGCTTGGGGTGGTAGAAGAAACTGCCAATCTCTCAGGAGAGTCCATTTAAAATACTCACAGAGTCCTAGAATGTAAGCAAATCCACCCACTCTGGGAATCAGCACCAGGGTAATAGCTAAAAGGGTGCCAGTTACTTATAGGAAGTGGGGGAAGTGACTGGAAAAGGTGTGAGAGCCAAGCAAGTGGCATCGTTCCTTCTCTGACGCCCACCTCCCCCCCACATACAGCACCACAAAGCAGTGAAATGGGTTGTATAGCACCGAATATCTATGGCTCTGCCACTTACAATGTAACAGGTGATATGACACGGGCAGTCAAAGCAGCTCTACCTGATACATAGAAACACAGGGAGGCTACCAAATTGAGGACACAAAGAAATATGGCCCAAATAAAAGAAAAGATCAAAACTCCAGAAAAAGAACTATGCGACATGGAGATAGACAACCTATCAGATGCAGAGTTCAAAACACTGGTGATCAAGATGCTCAGAGAAATGACTATGGCCACAAAATAAAGGAAGAATGTGAAGGCTATACAAAGTGAAATAAAGAAAAATATACAGGGAACCAACCGTGAAGGAAATGAAGCTAGGATTCAATTAAACAGTTTGGGAGAAATAAACGTTCAACCAGAACAGAAAGAAGAAACAAGAATTAAAAAAAAAAATACAAGGAGAGGCTTAGGAACCTCTGGGATGACTTTAAACATACCAACATCTAAATCATAGGGGTGCCTGAAGGAGAAGAGGAAGAGCAAGAAATTGAAAATTTATTTGAAAAAAGAACGAAAGAAAACACCCCTGGTTTGGTGAATGAAATAGACATACAAGTCCAGGAAGCTCAGAGAATCCCAAACAAATTGGATCCAAAGAGGTCCACACCAACACATAACATAATTGAAATGCCAAAGGTTAAAGCTAAAGGGAGAATCTCAAAAGCAGCGAGAGAAAGCCATAGAGTTAGCTACAAAGGAATTCCCATAAGACTATCAGCTGATTTCTCAAAAGAAATCTCGTAGGCAGGAAGGGACTAGAAAGAAGTATTCAAAGAGATGAAGAGCAAGGATGTACAACCAAGATTACTCTATCCAGGAAAGCTAACATTTAGAATAGAAGGGCAAGGTAAAGTTAAAGGAGTTCATCATCACCAAGCCCTTATAATATGAAATGTTAAAGGGACTTATCTAAGAAAAAGAGCAAAACTATGAACAGTAAAATGATGAGAAACTCACAACTATCAACAACTGAACCTTAAAAAAATAACAAAAACAAACTAAGCAAACAACTAGAACAGGAACAGAATCACTGAAATGGACATGATATGGAAGACTATTAGTGGGGGAGAGGAAGGGGAGAATCAGGGAAAAGGTATAGGGAATAAGAAGCATAATTCTTCTTAGGTACAAAATGGGGGGGGATATTAGGAATAGTATAGGAAATGGAGAAGTCAAAGAGCTCATATGTATGACCCATGGACATGAACTAAGGGGGTGATTGCTGAAAACTGGGACAATTATAATAGCATAATAAATAAAATATACTTAATAAAAAAAGAGAAAAAGCTCTGCATTCAGAAGGCAAGAAAAAAAATTTCTAGAAAGAAGGGAGCATGGATGATTTCACCTGGGAGTGGGGCAGATGGAAATGAAATCAGCCAAGGCTGAGAGGGACCTGGTCCTGCACCTCCACTATCCAATAGGGGCAGCCCTATCCCTCTCTGCCCAGTGGAAAGTCGGAGTTTCACCAGCTCCCAGATATGACAAGGTTAATGATCATATCAAGAACCAGGAAAAACCTCCACTTATATGAAAAAAAATAAACAGATTTCAACAATTAGATGACACAGATGTTGGAATTATATAGATTTTAAAATAGCCATTATAAAAATACTTCAAAGAACAATTATAAACAGGTTTAGATAAAAATGAAAGAATAAAAAGCTTCAACAAGGGAGCAAAAAACATGGAGAAAAACTGAAATTTTAAAACTAAAAAATAGAGTAACCCAAACGAACAAAACAACAAACAAAAAATTTACTGGATCAGCTTAATAGCAGCATGAAGAGGACATAAGAAATAATAAGTTAAAGTGAAGATAAAAACAACAGAAGTTACCCAGTTTGAAAGAAAATAACCGGGAAAAATAAATAGAGCTGCTGGTACATTTGGGACTAGAACAAAAGATCCAACATTTGTGTCCTTAGAATTTTAGAAGGAGAGAAAGAATGTAGAGTTGGAAAATACTAGAAGAAATAATGGTTAAAAACTCCTCAAATTTGGCACTAGATAAAAACCTAGAGATTCAAGAAGTGGAACAAACCCTCAACATATAATCCCAATAAACCTTGGCCAAGACAAATCATAATCAAACTCCTGAAAACTAAAGACCAAGGGAAAACTTTAAAAGCAGTGAGAGTTAAATGACACCTCACCTATAAAGAAAAAGAATTAAAATGAGAGAGGATTTCTCATCAGAAACTGTGGAAGCCAGAAAAAATGCCGCATATTTCAAGTGCTGAAAGAAAATAATTCTGTGTCAGAATTCTGTGTCTGTTGAAAATATCTTCCAGGAATAAAGGGAAATTAAGCCATTTTCAGATGGAGGAAACCAAGAGAATTTGTCACCAGCAGAACTACCCTAAAATAATGCCTAAGAGAAATTTTCTAAATAGAAGGGAAAGATACAAGAAAGAACCTTGGAATGTCAGGAAGAAAGAAAAGACATTGGAAAAAGTAAAAATATGAGTCAGTACAATTGATACTCCTCTTGAGTTTTCCAAATTATATTTGGTGCTTCTTAATGTCTGATGTGGCTGTCAGAGCATCTGGAGGAAACATTTAAGGCAATTACATTATGAATAGGAAAGAGCAATGGGACTTGAAGATTTCTACTTGTTACTTATACTGATGAACTAGGGTACCAAAAGACTGTGGAAGTTATGTACATATAATGTTATACCCAGAAAACTACTAAAAACTATTTGTAAAGGTGCACTCAAAAACACTGTAGCTAAATCAAGATGGAAACCTAAAAAAACGTTCAAACACAAATAAATAAAATCATTACCAATTATTCATAAACATTTAAAAGCATAAAAATTATTCATTACTAGAAATGATCAATTTATTATTTTAGCTTTCTTCCTAAAATCCAGTTGACAAGTGCTGCAGAGAGCCAGTGAGTATTTTATCTGAAGGGAGGAAGGCAGTAGGGAAGTTTGGAGCTGAGGCCGCTTGCAGACAGAGGATTAGTTTACAGCGACCTATTGGGGTGAGGTGCTTAGTGAAGGCTGAGCATGAACCTAAGCAATGGAGGAACTGGGTTAGAAAAATTAGGAGATGGAAAAGGAGCACCAAAAAGAGGTGTAAGCAAGAGGATTTTGCTTATTTTTTTTTATCCAGCATGAGCCCTTTACCTATATTGGAATTTCTTCTTGTATCTCCTGTATACAGCACCCACGTTTTCTACTCTCTGGACATAAAAATACATTAAATATATAATAGGCTAAGAAGATCATGGAGAGAGTGTAGGCCTCACTGTCATGAAAATATTACTTTTTTTTTGGCTAAATAAATTTTGAGACTCAACACACCACTCATCTTTTGGACTAGCCTTTTTGTAGTTGGAAATGGTAGTGTTCTGCTGAGATTACTGCTTAGCGCTAATGCTCAGAGAATGCCCTCTCATGAAATTTATCAGCAAGAAGTGCATAGCTATTTTATTTATCAGACTATAATGAGAAGTTCAGCTAAAGATACTTTTAACGCACAGAGTCAGTAGCTGCAGGGTTGTGTAATACATTAAAAGGAAAGTCAAATCTTAACTTTGGGATCCAGGGTTGGGGTGAGGGCCACCATTTGTGTTAAATGAAGTAGACTTTTTTGTAGGCTAAATTTGAAGAGGGAATAGAGGAACACAAACACAACTCTCATGAGACCAATTACACTTTTAAAATGACATTGAGCACAAAGCATTTTCAGTGACAGAGATATACAATGACGGAGAACAGGAATAATTTTATTTCTTTCTCTCCTTTTGTCTTTTCCTTCCTCTCCACATTTATTCCTTTCTTCTAAGAGAAAAGAGGCAACACCATTTTTCCAATCTATTGCTTTAGATCTTGGGCCCGGATTGCCTTTTGGTGTAACTCAACAAGTATTTTGCTGGACATCAATAGTTAAAAAGAACTGTGTGCATATAGTATGGTATGTCTATTTATATTGAAATTCATTTATTTCCCAGCTATTGTTAATGATGACTGTCCAATAAATGCTATTATTTTTTAAACCAAAATAAGTTTTCTGAATTAATTTTCATGTGACTGTGTTTCAATGTATCGGTATGATTATTTCCTTTCTATTTCGATCTCATTTCTCTACTTAAATTCCACTGTGCTAGAATAAAAAGTAATAAAGTAACAAAAAATGGAATATAAAATATTATTGTTCTTTGTGACCTTAGAGTTTTTTAAAAAAGCACCATTTTTAGATATATGATTATTCTGAATCTAAGCAAATTCCTTTAGAACATAAATGATCCTTTTGACCTGCATATTTGAGAAGCTCAGATATGTAGTTAGTCCCATGTAGTTTAAAAATAAAAGCTTTTCAAACTGAATAGAAGAGAGGTGTTTTCTTGACTAATGGGTGTGTGCAATTTTGTTTTTTTTTCAGCATAGAACCAACCCCAAAGGAGAAGTCCCAGGACATACCCTTGTGTTTACACTCACTCTTTAGGCACTAGTGCCCTATTGGCCTTAGATTACATTTGTGATTAAAAAAAGAAACAGGTTATTCAGTAATTTTGCAAGATCAGACATCTTTGTGAGAGGAGCTTGGTCTTGTCTTGTACTGAATTACCTAGACATGGATTGTCGGTAGTATTCCTCAGTGTATGTTCTTCCAATGCTCTTGCACACTCAGAGCTAGTGTTGAAGAAAATATTGGCAAGATATTTAAGCATTTTAAATGGATACATTGTATGCACATTTGGGAGAAATAACTTTTCATGCATTTTAAACAAGTTCACTCAATTCACAATGAATAGTCACTAAAAGACACTGCACAGTTGAGCATAGTTGACCTTTTGGGATGTTCAGGAGTACTAATATGGGAGAGGTCTATGTTAAGAGTGAGGTGTAGAAAATGGAAATGCTAGGAGAAGAGCTAAAGAATATGGTGAATTATCACATAACATTAGTATTTTTATTTAAAGGATATTTATGCATTTTGAATGACATTTAAAAAATATAAACTTTTAAAAGGAAAGGCATGCTAATAGCATTCTAATAGCTGGTCAAAGTGAAAGAAATGGGTCAAGAAAATTCTATCTATGTACATTGTACCAGAGTCTACATGTGGTACATTTTGCATAGGAAAGTATGGATTTTGTTTTGAGTGTTGATGTGGAGTCAAGTCCTCTAAAAACTATAAGGAGAGTTTCTTTTTCTTTCCTCATGTCATTGCAATCTACTTATAGTAATTTTTCCTCACCCAAACTCCACCTAATAAGATGTCATGTTATGAGTATGATTTATGAATATGATTTGAGTACTTCTCAAATCAGATGGAGTGGAAAACAAGTGAATTCGTGAGTTAGGGAAGAAAAATTCATTTGCTTGTGATACTGTTTTCCGTCCAAAGTCTCATATTTAAAATGTTGAAATAACTTCAGCAGGACTCCGACCTTTTGCTGTAGCTGTTACAGCCATGGCACAAGTGACTGTCACACACAGTGGCTGCTGAGTTAGCAGGAGCAAAGCTGCATCTCTCTCTGCTCACCCCATATCACCTGAGCAGGGAAAAAAATGCTCTGTTTTTCACACTTCACCTTCTCCTGCTGTTGCAGAGAGTTTTCCTTATATTTTCAAAAGTGAAGACCTACTTCTTTTCCTGTAGGCAAACTCCTTGCATGAGAAGTGTGATTAGAGGTGTAGCTATTGCATTTGGTTCTGCTACAAACACAAACTGATACTCCTTTCTCTTCCTTGCATAGAACTAGGTATTCTTTTAGACTTTAAAAATAAATCATAATTTGGCATTTGATTTTTTAACTATTAAAATGTGATAAATTAAATAGTGAAATTGTAAGTATCCTAAGAGTGACATTAACTTTTAAACTTTATTAGTTTTGTGGTCACTAGAATATGCAAAAAAAATGATTTGGACTAATATATTTCACTTGAGACTCAATCAACAACTTGCTAATAGATGTAAAATTAAAGAAGGTGTTGGTGCATGTCTCATTTGAAATGAATGAGAACTGAAAATATTAATCCAATTAAGCTGATTAAAATGCATCACCCCCTTTTAAACTTACACCATTTGCTTGAAGAAAAGAAATATTACCCTATGAAAAGCATAGGCTTTCATAAATATTGAATTGTAATGTCCCATTGGATAAGAGTATCTATCAACTATGTTCAGCATTTTAAAGCCTCCAGTGACAACAGTATCATTTTGCTTCAGAAATGTAGTAGGTGAATTGTAATTGTCCAGCCAAAGTTGGAATCAGTTCAATAGGACTATCCCCCATGTTTATCCAATTCCAAGTGATGTCAAGAGGTGAGATGTTTGATGAAGGGGATATGATTTCTCATCTATGAAATGCTATTCTCATTGGTTCCTCTGGGGAATATAGCTGTCAAAAGGGGGGAAAAAAAAAAGACAAGCTGAAAAAAGAAAATATTTATCCAAAGGGACCACAGAAATATCTATTTAATCCAGGTTTTAAAAAGTTTATAAATCTTGATTGAAAAATAGTAGCAGCTCACCCATTTTTAGTCAACCATATATAATAAAATATACTGTGGGAGCGATCACCAGGGATTCTGTGATTAACAAGTGTATATTGATCACTCTTCATGAGTGTAGTGGACTGAGAGCTTTTGGATAGTCACATTTCCTGGAAAAAACATTGAATCCTACTTTCTTCCAGTCTCCCATCTACAGATTTAGCCCCCTGGTAACCCTAAAGAATCTTGTAGCTCTCTTAGCTTTCTAGTTCTTCCAGAGCACTTTTACATATGAGCTCTCACAGATAAGGTATTCTATTTTACAAAATTTTATACTTCCAAATTATTCTATATTGATGAACAGAAAAAAATAGATGTGAAATTTTTATACAGGCAGTTAGCTTTTTTAATTTCACAATTAGGCATGATCAAGTGTAGTTTGTGAATTGTGATTAATAGTCTATAACATTGAAAAAGCACAGTTTTAATATCTAATTAAAATGGATTCAGTGTTTGGATCCATTTGGAAAGCAGAGGCCTACATAGCTGTAGGTTACTATTTAAAATATTTCATTAATGGTGTACAAGACCACCTAGGCTAATGTCTATATATCTGGAGTATTTTTTGGCACTTGATTATAAACATAGATTTAACTAACAAACCAATCACATAGAATAGATTAGAATTATACTGCCAAAGATTTTTTATTTTAATCATGTCCAATTAATAATAAAGTGCATTTAAATTTTTATTGTAATTATTTGCTACAGTTTTGAAGATAAGCTGTGCATTTAAGCAAATGATGTTTAAGCTTTCTAACTGGCCTCAAAAGAGAAACCCCACAGTAATTTTATCTTGCAACTGTGTGTGTGTGTGTGTGTGTGTGTGTGTGTGTGTGTGTGTGTGTGAGAGAGAGAGAGAGAGAGAGAGAGAGAGAGATGAAACTATTCCCATTGTCTTTTGAATAGTGCTTTATTCTATCAATCAGCACTGAAAGAGTGAAACAAAGGGTGCCAAAGGAAGAAGAAATATGTTTCCTATATTTATGAGAAAGTATTTCAATAACAGAACTACTGAATAGTTAACAGAGGTAGTTTCTTATTGGTGTCTCTAGGACTGGTTAGGTGCTCTAGTTCTACATACTAGAACTATAGCATGGGGTCTACCCAATCCTCAGAACTCTCCCCTCATTTCTTTGTCATTACATAAGTCATAAATGTTAAGCATAGTTAAAAATATTAATAACATAAAAGAATGACATTAAATCACTTCTCCTGTGAGTAAGGTATACCCCATCAACAAATTTATTGATTGAATGAGGGTACTCAATAAGCTAGATATTTCTAATGGATCATCCACTCCTGAGAGAAAAGTGAGCACTTCTTATAAGTTGTGATAAGTTTTTAATTTATGAACAAGCCTTGTTTAGGCAATGAAGCATTAATTTAATGAAAAAATTAACACAACTTCAAAACATTTTCTTGTAGGGACTCTCTGTAAGCATCATATGAGACAAATGATCAAGTACACCAAAGATATTTCATTACTTCTCATTATGAGAGTACTCTAGAAAATAAATACTAGAGGTGTATCCACCTATTTCCATTCTATAGACAACCTCCAGTGACTGACTTTTTAAAGGTAATGCATATCATAACAGTGACTTCTATAGTAGTCTTTTAATCAGGGAAAAGCTTCCAGGAGGAGGTATGAGGCCTGTTGGTAGGGAAAACATGGTATTAAACCAGTAAGGGTAAATAACTATGCAGTTCATGGGGTTGGGGAGAATTGGGAACTAAAGGATAAATATGTAACTCCCTGATAGTGTTTGAAGGATTATATAGGAAGCATGGAACCCAGCTGTTGTACACTTTATTAAGACCAAACAAGAAGGAATAGACTTGAAGTAAGAATTGACAATGGAGGTTCTCAAGTACTGGAAACACTTATGAAAGAAGGTTCTGTACTTGTCCCTGTACACACACACACACACACATGCTCAGCTGCTACTCTCAGTTGATGAAGACCAAGCTGCAAGACCTTTTGAGACCCTTCACAGTTTTATAGAAATTTGAAAACTAATTGAATTGGATTATGTGACTTTGTGAACAACAAATTCTGGTAAACTGTTCTGCCTTTCCAAATCCAAGGTCTTAAAGTCCTTTCAAACAGTAAGGATATGCATAGTATCCCTGGAAAGACATTCTTCAGAATTCTGTTACTATCCTCTACTGTGAGCCAAATAGAGAGTTTACAGTTAATATGTAGACATCTGGTCATTTGCAATTAGGCTCAGCCATTCATTCACCCATGCTTTTATTCATTTTCTTTTAAGCATTTTTTGAGTGGCTATTTAACTGATAGAACCTGACTAATTTAAGTAAAAAAAATACCCTAAATATTTTCAAGTACCTGCAGTTATATATACCTATGTATATTTTAATAAATTGAGATTATTTCTCTCATTTGTACGCAGCTCAGCCTTTTGTCTCAGTTACTTTAGATAAACCTGAAAAGAAAGAGATGAACATTTAGAGTTCTATTATGTAGAGTTTTGTATTCTAATTTGTTAACATATTTTTAAAGCATTGTCTATTTCACCAAACTGACATTAAAAGTAAGATTTTCATTTTGTGGGTACTAATTAGTGCTTTTCTGAAAGTTAGAAATTAAGCTGCTTTCATATTTTACAGCAATAATCAGTTATTAGAATAAAAACAGGGCAAGTTACTGAGTTAAAGAACAACAATACTTTTAATGCTTTTTAATGTGGCTTGACTGCCATCAAGAAATTTCATGAAGAGTATATGAGAATGTCTTTTTCATTGCACCTTTACCCATACTGACTATTAACAGAATTCAAGGTTTTAAATAACATTAAATGGTTTCTGATTTGAATAAGGCTGATGAAATTAGTCATATGTAGACATGTTATCATGGGCATATGAAACAACCTACAAAGCTTTTAAATTAAACAACTTTTTCAAAAATGCTTTTGATTTCATGCACTCACATTCATTAATTTGACAAGTATTAACTATGTATTTAAGTTTCTACAATGTGCCAGGCTGTAACCTTTATTAAAAGAATCAGTGGTTAAATCTCCAGCTACTCAGATCCCTATAATGTCTTTCCCAGTTTACTGTATCAACTTTCCCAGTGTTCTGTCTGGATCCAGTCTTTCATCATCACATTCACCACTGTAATGGTTAACTTTATGTGTCAACTTGACTTGGCCATGAGGTGGCCAGGTATTTGGCCAAACATCATTCCGGTGTCTCTGTGAAGATGCTTTTGGCTGAGGTTAATGATTAAATGGATAGACTAAGTAAAGCAGATTGCTCTTCCTAATGTGGCTGGGCCTTATCCAATCAGTTGAAGACCTAAGAAGAACCAACTGACTGACCCTCTCCTAAGGAAGAGAGAATTCCTCCTGCCTGACTGCTGTAAACTGGAACTACGTTATTGGTTTTCCTGGTTCTCAGGTCTGCAGGTTTGGAGTAGAACTACATCATTGGCTTTGTTGAGTCTCTGTTTCACAGCCAATAGATTGTGGGACTTCTCAACCACCACAATTCTGTCAGCCATTTCCCTATAAGTAATGTGTCTCTGTTTCTGTCTCTTATGTGTATATAATCTCTATTAAAAGAATCAGTGGTGGAGACAAATGTATTTGAAAAAATAAATTAATTAATTTAAAAAAAAGAATCAGTGGTAAAATAGTCATGCATCACTTAATGATGGGGATACGTTCTGAGAAAAGCAAAAATATGGTATGAGAGATTGAACATGGTACAGCTGTATAGGATATTTACCATTAATAAAGCTTTCAGGATTAGAAGATGTTCTAGGTGAGTCACTAAATGAGTGGTGAGTGAATGTGAAGGCCTCAGACATTACAGTACATGACTGTTGACTTTCTAAACACTGTCCCACAAGCTGTCCCTCAGCTTCCTTCCAACAGAGTCAGAAGTGGAACATCAAAACTATCAGTGCTGCTCCATAAACAGGGCTGTGGGCTGGACAATTGAAAATGTTGAGGAGAAGGTGGCTAGGTAATGTGTAGATCACCATGATAGTGACTGTCAAGAGGGAGTAAATGGTGGCCTGAGGATCACTAAAAATAAGAAATCAAGAAGGAGAGAAAAAGGAAAAAGGGCACTGTCATTGCAATGTGGTTTTGGCTATTGCATGTTGGTTTAGTGGTCAAATTAAGGAACTTTGTGGTATTCATAAAAAAAGGAAATTATTTAACATGAGGAGGGTATAGAACTGAGGACTCAATATTTTGACTGTGGGAATTTGTTTATGGTTCCATTGACTGTCTAGCACAAGGGTTTCTCTCCAGCATTGAATGGATTGGAGATATAACACTTAGTCATTACAACCTTAAAATGTTTTCAAAGTACAGGGATGGGCTCTACACTACCACAGAAAATGATCTTAAAGAGGTGGTTGCACTTAATATTTTCTAAGCTAGCTCTCTTTCACCTATGTCCTTGTAGAAGACCTTAGGTCCTCAACACACAATTTACAGCAATGTACTCCGAAGACAGTCAGGCTAGATCCGGGAAGGCTGTAGTGCTCTCTGGATGATAGCGCTGGCAGGACAGACTCCTCTGGGCTAGAACAGGTCAGTGGCTGCCTGATTGGGATGTAACCTGTGCACTCAAAATTGAGGTGCTCTGGGTGAGAGGGAATCTACTGCCAAGCCCCACAGATATTGCTCCCATCAGAGAAAGAAGATTCCTCCTCAACTATGTGTCTTTGTGTTCCTTACAGGGCATTTAGCTTCATTATAATCTTATGGACCACTGTTGTGAATGCAGTCTACCATGGACCAAAAACATCATTATGCAGTGTATGACTATGTATGTGTATATATCTTCTATTAGTTCTCTTTCTTTGGAGAATCCTGACTAGTACAACTACTGTAGCTAAGGTGATCTCTGAAAAAAAATCTAATAATTCTGCTTTCCCCTTTGAAATCACTTATGTGAGCTCCCATTGCCTTGGCAAAGCCTCAAACTCCTTTACATGGTTCCTCTATGACTTAGCCCCTCTTGTCTAGTCTCATTTCTTTACACACTTCCCTCATTTACTGCACTTTACCCAAGTTGCAACAGTCCTATTTCCTCCAACACTTATGTTTTATTACCTCTCAGTGTCACCTCTCATGCTGTTCTAGCTTCTTAGTCATTCTCACTGTCTTTCCTCAGCCTCCTTTCTGTTCATCCCTCAGGTCTTACCTTAGACCTAATGTCTTCTATGAATCTCTTAAATCTCTAGTTAAGGAGTGCCAGCTGCTTCCCCACATTAGTACACTGTAATCGCCTGTTTCCTTGTCTGACTTTCCAATTGGCATTGGATGTTTCTGTCATTTTTAACTCTGAAACCCAATTTTTAACACAGTGCTTGATATTGTCTAGGCTCTTAATAGGCACTTGTTGAATAAATGAATGGAAGCATTTCATGAGATTTTAGGGTTTTCTTTATTTGCTATATGAAATTGTTGAGGTTGGAACTGAATTATTTTTTTCTTGATGAACGTGGTAACTCTTTTAATAGACTGAGTCATGCCATTGACATTGATCACAGTATTAAATGAATGTAATTCCAGAAAATTAACCCCCATGTAGTAGGTGGAATTTTAGGTACAGTAATAGAGTGCATTCTGCCTTACCAATGATTCCTTTCCTATAACCATGATCTATGCCAGTGATTCTCAACTGGGGACAGTTTTACTCCACAGAGGACATTAGGCAATATCTGGAGACACTTCGATCATCATGGCTTGGGGTTGGAGGTGCTGCTTGTCTCTAGCAGGTGGGGACGAAGGGTGCTGCTAAACATTCAGTATTTCACAATGCAGTCCCTGCAGTGAGAGTTCATCAGGCCCAACATGTCTATGGGACCATGGGTAGGATACCTTAGATTATATAAATCCAGAAACAGCTTATGAAGAAGCAAGCTGTCTCATGTGATGATCATGCTGTAATTGCTTGACACCTGTGGTCTTTTCTGGTTGTCATTATTTGACCATTGAAGGAAAAACAAAGGAAAAGAAATAGGCAACCAAATGATACTCTGTATTATTGCATGGGAGCTGTTTTGGTGCTGTATTTTAACTCATTAACATTTAAAAATTGTTATGCAGCAGAAAAATAATTATGTCCTTTTAACTGTTGAAACAGAATCCATTTTTTCCAAGCATACTTTTTTTTAAGGGCATATTGCTAAAACACCAACTGTTTTACAAGCACAGTAATCACATTGCTGGTGAGTTTACTGTGTTTTGTTAGGACACACTTTATACTGTGGAAAATGCATTTTAAAGTAATTCTTCTGGGCACAGTTATGGAAAAGAACAAAGGTTTGCTTTCTTTTTGTAAGTGAGCAATTAGCTGCACAGTGACCCCCTCTGGCAGACAAAAGGTGCAGTGGTTTCTTCAGGTAATTCCTGGAAAGTCCAGTGTCTGAGGATTTGACCTTCACTTAAAGGAATGAGGAAGCTAATGAGAAAAAGTGAGAAGTGGAGAAAATTCAAGGGGCTTTAAGACTTTAATATTTTTCAAGAGAATAATTTATTCTGTTCATGATCAATAGTCCTATTGTTGTCCTTCATTCTCCTTTTCCATCACTCTGTAAGGCACTGGTTTTGGACCGGGTACCGTGGACCTGCATATTCACGTGTGCAATTTCAGGGAGTTTCTGAATCATTGGAAATGTATGTAAACATTGTGTGTGTGCACATTTAATAATTGTTCTGATAAGAGGTGGTTGCAGTTTTATCAGAATTCCAAAAGTATCATGCCTTGAAAAAGTTTGACAGTTCTTTAGGAAATTCACACTTACTATAAAAGGAATTTTGACATTTGTGTGGCTTTAGAAGAAGGTGTAGGACGTTCAAAAGGGAGCTGCTTACTCATGAACGGGGCCCATGGTCACTTCCTGATTCGTAGACGTGGTGTGGGATGCCTAAGATGTGGTGTGTTCTTTTTGTTCTCTTACTACACACAGGGGCTCAGAAGGTCATAATCTCTGCACTGATAGATGACTTTTGGACTGTGCTTCTCTGATTTACCCCAGATTAGCTACAACTCTCTTGATTCACCCAACCCTGTTTACATCTGATTTTTCAGCTTCAAAAATGAATTCATTTAAATTAACACATATCTTTTTTTATATGCGATGTAATGTACTTTGGGATTAAATATAAGGGAAATGTGTATATAAGAAAAAAGAGAGCAGTGCAGCTTCATGTGTTCTTTCTACAAGAGGGAATTCTGGTCTGGCGTTGATGTCATTGTTGGCCTTCGGCTCATTTCCGTGCTCCCTAAAGGATTAAGCTGGTCTCCTTCCAGCTTTCCGTGGCCTTCATGTGCACCACTGTCTCTATACATCATCCGCCTGTATGTGGATCAGAGCAGGAAGGCAACATTTGTTCCTGTAGTTTACTTTGAAAACACTGAACTTTGCTTTCTCCTACATAAAAATTGTGCAATAATTAGACATGCAATAATCCTCAACTTCTTTTCCTATAGAAATTGCCAGTCTGATGTTCTACTCTCCTACTGTTTGAACATGTTCTTTACTCATGTTCCCTAGACAGCTTGTAGTGGGGGTAGGGCAAGGCAGAAGGGACTGCAGTATTATTAATATAACTTTTTCCTACCCTCGACATTTCTGTGTTCTTGAGAGAGGATTATATGGTTTATGTTTTTATAGTCACAATTCAGTGAGGACTCCTAGACTCATGAAAAGGAAAACTCGTATCTTCAGAAAAGAAAAGGTGGAAAACTTTCTTAAAGCAAGCTAACTATGTAAAGGCCTTAAGTAAACATATTTTGAAATGAATGCATTCTACTGCAAGTTATATTCATTGTGACTTAGTGGTACTTATTCAGTGAATTTTTTCTTAGTATTAGCTCCTGACTATAAATCATAGATTTATAATGTTTGACCTGTGCTCAGATAGAAAAATATAAATATTAAATGATGGTGCTAGTATAATGCTATATTTTCCTCAGTACTTTATTAAGGAGGTTTCTTCTGAGGATATTAGAAAATCAAGTACATATCGTTCAATGGTCCAACAACCTGAAACTGAGAGTTAAGTGTAGGTCATCAGCATAGGAAATTGGATATAATCTTTAATTTAACTATATTTTTAAAAATCTTGGCAAAATAGAACCAGAGACATGGAAATAAAGAACAAACTGACAGTGACCAGAGGGGAGGTAGGGAGGATAGTGGGGAAAAGAAAGGGAAGGGTCAAGTCAAGGAGCATTTATAAAGGACCCATGAACAGAGATAATGGGGTGGGGATTGAATGTGGGAGGTAAAGGGTAAGTAGGGCAGGGGAGAGTGATGGGGGGAAAATGGGGATAACTGTGATTAAACAACAATAAAAAATTAAAAAATAAACCCAATTTTAATATCAAAATTAATTAATTAATTAACTTGTAAGGGCCTTGGCTCAGAATACTTTATGGCTCATATAAAGTATAGGAAGACTTTTGTGTTTGAAAGTGACTTTAGCTTAAGACAACATTGGAGCTCTGGAGAAAACTCAGTCCAACTTTTGCATTTGAGGAAGCATTCGGGTACAAAGGTTATTGCTGCATCAGCCTCAGAAAACAGGAATTAAGGCTTCACATCCTACTGGTTGTTCCACTGGGCATTGCACCAAGTTGGTTAAACAAACACAATGGCAGCCATACCGAAGTATATACTTAAGGTCAGAATATACTCTTTGGAAGTGTAATTTGCATCAATAAAAGTAGTATCCCAGTAACAAAATAAAATTGTAGCAATAGTAATAGTACACATTTTAAATCCCTCTGTTGGGATTTAAAAATGCATTCTTTCAAATTATATTATTCTTAAATTACACCAACCAAAGAAAAACCTTTTTGAAATCTTTTTTCTTTAATGTTTTAATTCCAATAAATTCTCTAAGGATTTACTGAATACTCACTCTATGTATAGGCTACATCGACCACATTAGCACATGGAACTTGCTCTCTTACAAATAATGAAGAATTTTAGGAGACAAAACATACACCATGAAGAGCTGAATAAAGACACATTTTAGAGTAGTATTGAAGACCATAGGTTTTAAGATGACAATGTAGGAAATGTGACAAAGTAAAATGTGTAATTTTTACTTTAAATCAGAGAAAGTACAAAAAACACCAAGTTACATGAAGTTAGGATTTCATGTCAGCAAAAAACAACAACAAAAATTACTTTTTCCTAATCTGAAACACTTGATAGCATATCTTTCTCAGGAAAGAGCTGTAACTATGGCTATACTGTTCTCCAGCAATCATTGTCTTAACACACTACTCCATTCACTGAAGTCTCTTGTGTACACAGTGCTGGCTGAGGTGTTTGTTTTATCCCACAGTTAACTGCACATTGTGCAAGCCATCAATCACCAGTCATAGGTGTGTTCCTTAATTGCATTTAAAGGTCTTCTGAAAGGGACATATGTATTATTTCTGCCCCTTTTTCACAGGTGAAAGTCCTTGTTTAGAGCTATAAAAAAATTTTGACTATGGACTATAACATTCCTTTTCAGGCTTGCTTCCTAATATAAAATAGTCAAGAATTGGTGTTGTTCAGGAACATAATTCCATTTGTTAGAGTTTACAATATATCGCCTTAAAATAGGAAAACTGGTGTTTTCCTGATGATGGGACCAGGTGATTTCATTACTTAATATCTGATTTTTCAAAAACAAGAAAGTACTCCAACAGATAATAATCTGGTGGCTATAAGATTACTTCTAAACAAAATTCTGGAATTACTCATTCCTTTGTGTTTTTGTGTGGTTAGAAGGAGAAATCTTGATCACTTTCAGCTAATTTACTAGAAACAGGTTATCTAAGACCAATTTTGTAGCCTGTTTTCTTTTACTCAAATCTTTTCGGTAATTCCTTTAAGTAAATGACAAATATAAGTCCAGTTTCATACCAGGCACAATATAAAGATCTATATATCTTGTGCAAGAGAGGCCTGTCCCCTGTCCCCCTAGGGGTGTTGCTTCATGAGGAGCAATGAACCTCCCCCAAAACTGAAAACAAACAGTACGCACACCCTGTAGAAGCAGACACAAGGCAACACAAAAGAATGTAAAAATGCCAATACAGCTATGAAGGAACCAAAAAAAGAATAAGAAAAATGTTGACAGGGACCTATTACATATAGTAGCTCAAGATCATCTGTATATTGAAAATTACATGTTATTTGGTCTCCTTTTTAGGATGAACTGGTTTTTGATAACAAATGATCTTAAAATTTCTTAGCTTTAACGCAGCAGAAATTTCTATCTAGTTCTGATAATAATCCTGGGCAGTGTTCAGGCAGGCAGAGTGGCTCTGTTTTAAGCAGTTGTCCGTGGACCTGGGCTCATAGAGTATGGTCCTGTCATTCCCTACTGTACAGTTCCTCAACCTTGACATTACTGACATTGTTTTGGGATGTTCAGCAGCATCCCTGGCCTCTAATCACTTCCTTCAGCCAGCAGCAGAAGGAAGAGGAGGAAGATGAAAGAAGGTATAAGGAGGAGAAAGGAAAGGAGAGATGTCTCCTTGATGGTTTGTTTAACTATTCATGAAAGTAAGACTGAGTCAGATCATTCTTCTGCATTCTTTCCTACCTTCCTAGTATGAATATGGCACACATTTGGTGACTTGAAAGTGAGTTATACTAATGTCTCCATTCTAGCCTTTGTAATAATTCCAGGAGTAGGTTTCTTTGAGAAAAGACATGTTGGATAGCCCTGAATATCAGGAGGGATTTAGTGTGGTTCCTGTGCTTTCCCATAAAGTACCCAAGATAAATTTTTCCTTCAAGAAATTCCAGTCCATCAACAGGGTGGGGGGAGGTAGGAGAGGGTAAAGGGGAGATAAATAACGACAGAAGGAGATTTGTCCTTGAGTTGTGAATAGACAATACAATATACAAACAATTATAAGATTGTATACATGAAACCTATATAATTTTATTAACTAATGTCACCCCTATAAATTCAATAAAAATTTAAAAAAAAGAAATTCCAGTCAAGATTTAACTTTTTTTTTATATTAATGGAGTCTTCTTATTCTGAATATTTTCTTCAGGTAGGTTACAGCACACTCTTAACTAAACAGTTGGTGTCTTTTTGATATTAAAGATTTAAATTCTGGCTAAAGTGGTTTCATTGTACATTTCCCAAGAAAGATTTAATATCACACACATTTATATATAATCATGTGCCAGAACTTAGAAGTCCACCTCAGTTCCATTTTTAACTTAGTGCATTCTTTTTGGCAATTTGCTCATTCTAGAGGCCTACTTCCTAGATCTGAGCTTTCATCTGGAACTAAGATTCTTACTAGGAAACTGTGCCAGAGATCCACCATTGGAAAACATCCCTCTTCAGGGCGTAACTTGGCACTTGCAAACTCATGCAGAGCAACAGGATGTAACAATTTAGGGCAAGAAAACAAAGGTATATATTGTACTAAATAGAGTTTGACATGATAGAAACAATTTGAAGGGGCCAAATGTAAGTTTCCAAGGCACTTGTTCTCTTAGGAGTCAGCACTGATTTTTCTGATACGGTGGTAGCAGGCTTAATTAAAGTAAGAAGTGAAAACTTTAGATTTTTCTTTACTTTAAATGTAGAGACTGGTTAGAGTCTTTAAATGTCTTAATTTCTGGAAGAAGAATGGATACGATTTAGTACGTAGTTGCCGAGTATCATTTCAGTGGGCTAACTTATTATTCAGGATATGAATTATTCATTGATTTTGAAAGCAAACTAGGATCTTAAATGAAGGAAGGAATCGCATGGGACAAAATACCTTCCAAATGGTGGGAAGAGAGTGATATGGAAGTACTGAGTTAAAGTGATTGTTTATAGTATTCCTGTTCCCATAGTGCATGTTCCAAGCTTATTTATTTTAACACCCCAGCCTAAGTTCTGTGCATTTCCCCAACTCTTTTCTCTGCATATTACTTTAGACGTTCCACTTCAAGCTCTCTTATTTTGTACTCTTGACATTTGTCTTATTCTTTCCCGTACCTTTCCTGGTTGTGAGAAACAAGTGTTGCCCTTTCTCCTTTATTTCTGTCTTCAGTGCCATGTTTAGTGCATCTGCGAGGACACTGGAACCTTTATCTTTTGTTTTAAATGATCTTCATCCAGCCTACAGGATGGGATGTGAAAGATTCCCCCCAAATCCTTTAAGCAAATGGTTTCAAGCTACTCTTCCTTCTTTTTCACTCCTTTTTTGAAGTCTGTGACCCCCAGTAACTCATCATTCAATAATTCCTTAGTCTTTTGCAAATTAAGTTTTATATGGTACCAGTCTAGGGTTTTCATTCATCTGTCAACCATTCTGTTTTATTCATTCTCCTCTTCAAATCTTCTAAAACTAGGAGTTTTCCAAGGTTCAGTCCTTGGTCATCACCTGTCTCCCTACTTCTCCACATTGGTAATATTATGTATATTCGACACTTTTCTCAAGATGGATAATGGGTGAGGCTATTGCCACACACTTTATATTTTACTAGAGATTCTGCTTTACATTGTCAACTGCCTGCTGCAAATCTCTAAGTGCAGCATTTTCCACACAAAAATGCAATTTATTCTTTAACCATCTCCCCGGACCTCCTTATATTCCCTCATTTGTGATCTCAAATATTTACTTCCACTGTTTCTCCCCATTACTTTTTTTACCTCCCTTGGTGCATTCTTAATTAAAATTGGTACTATTCCACTGTTTTCTAAATAATCTTTCTGTATTCTCTATTTTTTTTTGCATGTGGTTATATAACCAAATTTATTGTCATACTATTAAGTGAACTTGACAACCTGCTCATTGAGGACAATGCTGGCCCAGCCATCACAGGCAGAAGAAAAGGTGTCACTGTTAAACTCAGAAGAGAGAACCTGATCTTCTGTGTAGGCCAAAATGTCCTTCAAAGGACCCTCTAATACCTGACACCTCTAACACTTAACACCTTCTTTAGGTTGCTCTATGTTTACTTTTTCCAGAATGCATGTCAAGTCCTTGACAGACATGTTGGGGGTAGAGAATGAGAAGACTATTCCAGTGAAATTCCCATCCAGCTCAGAAATGACCTTGTTCTATATTCTATTCCTTCCAATTTACTTTTCCACTCTTATCAAATTAGATTTCTATGTCATTGTTTCAGTGGATCTTTGCTACATACTGAATATAATTGAAAACTCCTTAGCTTGGCATTGAAGTTGTGTTTTCTTGCTACAGTGAGAGAGAATAATACTTCTTAAGTGTCCTTAGGAGATTAACTGACCCACCGTAAAATCAGGAAAATAACAGTGGAGTTGACTGAGGCTATTTGCTCTCCTTGCTGATGTGGATCAATTGTTATAATTCTGCTGAGATATACTTTATAAAACCTTTGGTTATAGATTTTATTTGCAATGGATGTCAGTTTGGTAGAGATCTTCAGTGTTTGTAAGTTTAGATGGTTAAGTTTTCTTGCTATTTGTCCTCAATTGTCATAGAAACTATTTAAATTCCTTTCAAAATATAAGAACAAAACATTCTTTGCTCTAGTTAGGATGGTTGTTTTCATTTGAAATGAAAACTACAGCTGAGCTGATTATTGTCTTTCCAGGAGAATTAACAATGATGAAAGTAATAAATGATACTTGAATTATAATCAGATAATTTTTCTACCAGTTATAGGAAGTTATAATTTTTGTAAGTACCTTATCAGCACATAAAAATCCACTAATCCAAAAACTAGAAAATGTTTATAGACATATACAATCTTCATTGTCAGTTTATTTTGAAAGCAGACACTTATAGAGGTCAATTAGAAAACATAACAATCATTATTACAACAGTTTTTGTATCCCCTTACCCATCAAATTTCTTAATTAGACAAAACTGGAAATATAATCTGGAAAGAAATCCTTTTCAAAGTAAATTATATGAAGTATTTAATTCACTATGCTTTTTGGTAAATGGGTTAGAATATTTGTCTCAAGCTGTTGCTCCTTGAAAATGTACTTGTCCTAAACAAGGTTGCTGATGTCACGGATAGAAGTTCACATCCTGGGAGAGGTTTACAGCTGAAGCCAAGACAAGGTGTATCTGATTAAGTCTTGAGGCAGAAAAACTGGACGAAGCAGTTTTTTTTCCCTTCCCCTTTACAGTGGTGTGTGATTTGTGCAACAGCTTTGGCTTTGCAAATAGGGAAGTGTCAGCACTAAATCAGCTTTACTCTAAAGGCACAGTGTGCCTGTGTTTCTCAGCTCTGATACCCAAGTCCAAGACCATTTTACTTCAAGTGGAACACACACACAGAGCAAACATGCTCAAGGTCTGGCATACATATTCTTTATTTTCTACTGCAAGAACCATTTTCCTTGTTCAGAAAGAGGCATAGTACCCATTCATGTTTCAGAACAGTAAACTCCATGAAAAAAAAAGTTCAAAGAACCATTATTTTTAAAAGAGAAGATGTTATGTAATCAGTATTTATGGGATGGATAATCAAATATGTGTGTGTGTGTGTGTGGGGGGCGGGGGCGAAGGGTGGCCGCCTAGGTTTACCTTCCTGTACAGTTTTTTTGTGTAATGGCCAGATTTCTATGGCATAAGGTAGTGAACAGTTAACCCAAGTAACCATATTCCATAAATTTTCTTCAATTACAGTATTTCAAGCAGCAATAAGGTTGGGGGACTGATAGTAATTTAGATTATTCCTTCTTTTTTTGTTTTATTTTGGTGGAATAAGTAGCAAACAATTTCATATATGTCATTGTTATTATTATTTCGCAGTTCAACACAGCTTATTTTTGTTGAAGAAAGATTCAATAATTTAATAAGGAAGACCTGAATTGCCCAGGTGCCTGTAGTGAAATGAAGTGTGGATTTTTCTTTCCCTCTATCTTACGCTATTAAAGACAGATTCACAATTATAGATGAATGGGTTATTTATTATTATTATAGTTATTATTATTATTTTTACAGGCTTAGTTAATACCTCTGGATTCCCCTCCACTTCTCAGTAATGAGTGCTGGCTGTCCTATTGTTTCCTTTCAGGTTGTGCCACTTCATATCTCTTACCTTTTTTCCCCTTAGTTTTATGTAAATTGTGTGTGGATAATGGAATGAAATGGTTTCCATGGAGCTGAACAAATATAGGTCATAGAGTAAGGAACTCTTCCTTTCTTGAAGTACACAGGTGAATTTGCATATAATTTTAATTATTCAGTTTTATAAGTATTACTGAAACCGTGAACAAAGTTGAGCTTCTTGTGAGGTAGACCTTCACTTTCTCTCACAAAATATGTATAAATAGATACAATAAAAGCTCAAGCTACACAAAAACATTAGAACTTAATAGAGAGAAAAACCAGATGGGAAGTTTATTTTTTTACAATACATTTTTATTACCTACTAGCTGCATGACTTATTGCTTTACTTTTTGGTGCACCAGCTTTAAATTACTAACTGCACTTTTTGAAAAAGCCTCCTATACATTTAGGCTAATCCTTCATTTATTTATGCATTAATTAATACATAAATATATAAGATTTGGATCCAGACTCACTTGGAGTTAAATCTTAGTCTGGTCCATGCTAGCATTCATTTGGGAAAGTTGCTGAACACCCCTGAATGTGAATTTGTTCATGGGTGAAGATGGGATGATCACACTATTTTACAAGGTTGCTGTGGTGCAGGACAATTATATGTAAACCACCTGATCGATGGCCTGCCACCTGATAGGTGCTACAGTGGCCATGAAAAGGCGACCTGCAGACCTCTAGCTACAGGACTGACCAAGAGCATCACTTTCTGTGATGTGAAATCCACCAATGCATTGGTGATGAGGCTGCTCCCAGACAATGACTGGGTGCATCAAAGATAGTAAGGCAGGTTATCCTTGGAAGACAGGGACCTTCTCAGTGTGGTTGCTTTGGCTCAAGGACGTCTTAACAGCTTTGTCCTGCTGAACCTTCCTTACACTGCAGGGCTATCTAGGACACTTTCACTAAACCCTTTGTCCTTTTCTTTCACCTGAATTTTGGTCTGAAGACTCTCCTATCCTTTCTTGGCTGCCTCTTTATACTCTTTCACAGATACTTCTCCTAAAGCAGCCTGGTGTCTACTTCTTGGAGAACCCACACTAATACAAATGCTCATTAATGACAGTTAATTTTGAAGATTATGTTTATTACTTACTCTGTGCAGAGGATTTTCTTGGGCTCAGTGTATGATACAAAGCTGAATTAAGCATATTTCATTATTTCAAAGAAATTGGAGCATGTACTGATGAGTGGTGTCATAAGACTAAAACAGATAAGATTGAAAACTTTTACCCCTTAGATAAGCATCTTAAAGTTAATGATGGACAAAATAAAATGAAAAGACACCTTTTAATATAATGCCATTTAGAAATGTGACACCAATGCATTTCTAGTCTCCTGATATAAATTTGTTCTAGCATAATTCCTCAGGCAAAAATTTTTGAAGGAAATATGCAATGAGGAATTTACAACATAGGCTTGATTTACTGTAATGTATGCTATGTATTAATATTTTGATAACCAAGTTCTATATCAGAACTATGAGCAAGTTGGTAGTGGAAAACAAAAAAAAAGCGTTGATTAAACAACCTTGTTCCATGTATTGTGACCTTGGGTCCTCTGTCGGATACTTCTATTTCTCATTGGTCAAAGTAAGTGTAAGCCAGATGGACAAAAAGACTCAACATTCTCTGAACTTCTGAGTTGAGTACTTCCACATCCTTTTAGATAGGTTGATAGGGTGGTGATCGGAATATTAAGATACCTCATTTTATGAAAGTGTCTATAACTGAACTGACCATCCTAAACTTTGATGAGGAGTTTTTGGAAGAAAAATTATTTTTCCTCTTCCTCTTGTTATTGTCTCAACAAATGAAGATATTGTGTGTGTGGATGTTTTGACATGAATGTGTATGTGTGTCTGTTTTGGAAGTAGGTGAGAATTTTGGTTTCAGTTTGTTAGAAATGAATCACTGATTTTTAAAAACACTTATAGAGCCCTATAGACATAACTTACTACTTTTCACCCTCCCAGGCAGGAAGGAGGGAGGCATATATGATTATTACAATTTTATAGATTATGATCTTAAGAAATACAAATTTGAGTGGCTTTTTCAGCTTCGGAAATAAATCTGATACATGCTGATTCCCAACTTCTATTTGGCTCTACAGATATTTCCTGTAATTAAAGAAAATTATATTAACAAATCCAAATATCTTAAATTTTTGCCATTAATCACAATTCTGCTGAATACTAGAGGAGGGTATTAATTGTTTGACTGTGTAACACACATACCAAAGGTGTGGATGAATGAAAATGATCATTTATGGTATGAAATAATTTAGTTATTTCAGAGAAACAGTTCTTTCTTTTTAGCACCAAAGTTCATAAATATACTTTTCAGTAAATATGTTTGAAGCAGAAAGTTTTCAATTTGCATAATATTCCTGTCTTTCCCTGCAACTCCAAAGTAATAGTTCACATAAAACCTGAGATTGTTCTTGGTGCTTTTGGTACAGGTGAGAGTCCTTAAGACTCTTGAGCCTGGAACTTGATGCCACCGTGACTCTAGACTGACCACCTGCTTCTCTCCACTTTTATTATCCTTGTAGACTCTGCTTGGGCTCCTTCACAGGATCCAAACTTTTTCACGCAAAATATTAAGGTTTTTTTTTTCACCTTTCAAGTCCCCTTCCTGCTTCAGCCAAACAACCTATTATATAAAGGATCTATGTGTTGGCCCTATCTCTAAAGCCCTGATATCTAGGACAAATTCATTTAATACAAATTATTTGTATAAACCTGAGTTCTTCAGTATGTCAATAAAGTTTTTTTCTAAATAAATGCATAAAACCAGAAATACACCTGAGGGCTATCAGTTTACTCTGGTATGAAATTATGACCCTTAGTCCTTAAGCCTGGGGTGTTATTCTAGAATTTTTGTGTTTTCTTTTCCTAGAGCTCTTACATCCACCTTCCAGCCTTCTTCTGCTTTTTTTCCCCTCACCCAAGGATATTTTTTCATTGCTCCTAGAGAAAGAGGATGTGAAAGAGAGAGAAGGAGGGGTGGGGAGAGAGAGAGAGAGAAAGAAAACATTGATTGGTTGCCTTCCCTAGGTGATCTGATTGGGGATCAAACCCACAACTTAGATATGTACCCTGACTATGATTTGAACCTGTAACCTTTTGGTTTATGGGAGGATTCTCCAACCAACTGAGCTCCACCAGCCAGGGCATCAAACTTCTGCTTTTATGCTTAATAAACTCCCAGACTTTTCTCCCATCAATGGGTAGGCAGAAAAGTGATAAGTATAGATGATAGCCTTTCTCAATATTAAGTGTTCTTCTATAAATATTCCTTAAACTTATATCAGCTGATCTTGCTTGAATTTGTGAGATGAGGTCTGATTCTGCACAAAATTGCACTAGTCACCTGAAATTTAACATCTCAACAGTTCCTGGTGTTCCACATAGAACCACAACTTTAGGGACTCTGCTTTCTGAAGGCAGAGGACCTCTTAATTGGAGGAGTAAGGATGCCTGGCAATTTATCTACCATTACAGACTTGGCACCTTTCTCTGAACACACACCGATCAGCTCTTGGGATATTTTAAGGGAAAAGAAAGAATCCACGGCCAAATCATTTTAGGAAGTTCTATGTATTTGAACTTTTTATGCCTTTTTTTTCAGGTAGATCTGCCCTCAAACTTGGTAAAAAAAAAAAAAAAAATCCACAGTCTATTTTCCACAATTGGGGAAAGAAGTTTCCAATGGCTCATTTTGTAATATATTCTGGCATTGCTGAAAACTTGCTGACTAGAAATTCTAACATTTAACCTAAGCAGTCCCTGTTCTGGAACAAATTATTGACTCCAATTTGCCATTGATTAAATTCTATTATTTAGATTGTTAGTTTCTTTAGGGAAGAGGAAACATTTTTATGTGACTGTGACATGTTGACATGCATTAAATATGTGAATAAATTAGTACTTCTATCAAGTCGAGCAGTGTGAACCAAATAAAAAGTAGAACACTCTTGTTATATATTTTGGTATGTGGTTAATAGGAAAGTCTAACATCTTTTTGTAAAGACCCTATGCCTTAGCTTGGCAGTTCTTTTTCTTCTTTTCCTTGTTTTTAAACTTTATTTTTATTATATTTTTCCATTACCAGTTATCCCCCTCATATCCTCGTCCACATCCACCCATCCCCTCTACACACAATCACCACACTGTTGTCCATGTCCATGAGCCCTACTTTTTTGCTCTATCCCTCTACCTTCTACCCCTTAGCCCTCAGAGCTGCCAGTCTTCTATCTATAAGTCTGTCTCTATTTTGCTTGTTATTTTAGTTTATTCATTAGCTTCTACATATGGAAAAATGGAATTGTTATGACCCAGCAATTCCACTTCTGGGAATTTGTCTGAAGTAACACAAAACACTAATTCAAAAAAATATATGCACCCCTATGTTTATTGCAGCTTTATTTACAATAGCTAAGATTTGGAAGCAGTCCAAGCATCCATCAGTAGATGAATGGATAAAACAACTATGGTATATTTGCACAATGGAATACTACTTGACCACAAAAAAGAAGGAATTCTTACCTATTGCAACAGCATGGATGGACCTGGAGAACATTATGCTAAGTGAAATAAACCAGTCAGAGAAAGTTTGGCAGTTCTTAATCCTGGCTGTATAGCAGAATCAATGGAGTGTTTGAAAAAAAAAATTGTGATGCCCTAATCCTACCCTAAATTAGTTAAATCAAAATCTCTGAGCAGAAAAAGGATGAGGCCCAGACATCAGTATTAAATAATTCTCAAGAAATTCAAATGTACAGCTAGAGCTGAGAACATAATCAGTGAAATATTAACTTATTTCTGGTGATTTCTTTCTATAAATTGGTGGCAAATACTTGGATTTCGCTGCTTCTGAGTGATCTCCTGAGGAATTACTATGAGCTCCTAATGTAACGGGGCACAGCCAGGGTCCCCAACAAAGGGAATTTGTAACGGGGTCCAGAGATTGGGGTGTCCAAGAAAAATATATTCTCCCCACCCCAGGGCGGGCCACCATGGGGGATGGGAGCCTTGAGCAGGGACAGAGAATCATTTTGCATGTCAATAACAGGACAGCATCATTCCTCATATGCAAAGAGGGTTATTTTGCATATCACGAAAACTAATCAGGAAGGTTAAAAAAGACAATACAGAATGTAACGGAGAGTAAGAGGAGAGACAGGGGCCTGCAGGACACAGATTCCCGGGAACAGTGTGAAGACCACCAAGAAGAAAGAGGGGAGAAAGGACTCTTGCTAGTGGGCCATGAGAAGGTACCACATTGGTTATGGATTAAGAGCTGGAGATCGCGGTGATGCAGTAGATGGTGCTGAGACCCTCGAGAGGCCTGCCTACCCGAGCCCCGGACTTTTTCTTCTGAAGGACGGTACCCCTGACTGGCCTGACTGGGCAGGATGGTGTGTGTGCTGGTGATTGTTTTGAAGGGATTTTAGGGTTTAAGGGTGACGTTTAGCCATTAATCAAACCTGTATAACTTTTGAATAAATAGTTCCTTTTCCTTTTCACCAAACTCTGCCATTCAGAGCCATAATTCCAAGGGCGGCGGGCAAAGGACCCACAACCGAGGGGTCCCGGGGAAGGAGGGTGTCGTAGTTTCGGTAATAGCATCTGGGCACTCCCCCACCCCGCCACGGGTCCTTTTTTTCGGTAACACTAAGACTTCAATTCTACAAGGCACATCTTGGGATATGTGATAACCACTGTGTATGGGGCCACGGAGGTGACCTGACCAGTTGGATAAGTCAATTCATAGAAAAACAGAAGCCTGTGGTGATCCCGAGGCTACTGTTCTCTAAGCTTCAGGTTACCAAGAAAAGTGAAATCATTTTGTAATGTCATAGGCTTTAGCCATTGCACAGTCAAGTGAAAAGAATCCATGGATCAGCCCCTCCCCTTCATTCGCATACCTGGACCTATCTCTTCCTATAACCACAGGGGACAGGCCACTAATTTAGTTTTCCAGGACCCCTTTGGGTCCTGAACAACATCTACTGGCAATTGTCTAGTTCAACATACAAGTATGTTATGCCAACATCATAAATTGCTAACAGCAATATAATGAGTTTACATGCAAAAAACAAAATAAAAAGAAAATCCCTTGCAGTCTGTTAACACCTGAATAATATACATTTGGATAAGTAAGTGGATGGATCCTTTACATCAGAATTGCTCTTGTAAAATCACTGCCTTTCTCCTTCCAATGCTGCTAAGTTATTTCTTAAGGCTCCGATTTTGGTTCTGAGTGTGTTCGTAACTTGTTTTTTAGTCTGGTCCCTGAGACTTGTCAGTGCCATGTTTCTTGTAAGCAAAACCCATGTCACATGGCAGAGGTGGATGACTGAGAATTTGATCTCTTGAGCCCCCAGGGATAGGGCAGACACCACAGGGCAACTTTCTCTGGGTACCGCACTATATATTGCAAATACGATCATTTTCTATGTGTTCCACAGCATGAAGAAGTTGGAGATATATGTTTTCATGTCTGAAGCTGGATTATTTTTCTAATTTGTGGAAATATATATATATATATGATATAAAACATTATATCTACTTAGAAAGTTACATTTTACTAGGAAACAAAACGATATATTTTAACTTTTTGTTACCTAACGTGGACCCATAGTGGGGAGGAGCCCCAGGTGCTATTACCAGAACAACGCCCCCGCTTTCCCCGGGGTCCCTCTGTTCTAGGTCCTTGCCCACTGCCCTTAAAACTTATGGCTTTCAGTGGCAGAGTTTGGTGAAAAGGAAAGGAACTATTTATTCAAACGTTGTATAGGTTTTTAATAATGGCTAAATGTCGCTGTTAAATCTCACAATCTCTTTAAAACACCGACCAACACAACACACACAGTCCTGCCTTCCCACCTTTGCCCAGTCAAGGGTACCATCCTTCAGACGAAAAGGAACAGAAGTCCAGAGCTCAGCTACGCAGGCCTCTTGGTGTTCCCAGCACCATCCGCTGCGTTGTCACGATCTCCGGTTCTCAGTTCACCACGACGTGGCACCTTCTCGTGGCCCACTAGCAAGAGTTCTTTCTCCCCTTTCCTTCCCGTCTGGACTTCGCATCGTTCCCTCCCGGAGTGGAGCAAACCATCTCCGAGCTCTCATGCACACCCTGTAACCAGGGGGAGCCACCTTGCATGGCTACTACTTCTTGCTTTCCTGCTTCCTAGGCTGTGTGGTCAAGGGAGCCCCCACTTGGCTCCCAAAACTGCATGGTCAAAAGCCTCTAGCGTGGCTGCTGTGCCTGGGTCCCAACGCAGGAGGGAATCCCTTCCCCACCTCCCTATCTCCGACTCTTGGCAGGCGCTGCAACCTGAGGAGCTGCCTTTCCAGTTACTTCTTGGGTTACACTTACGCAAACCTTCCACATTAGCCTTGTTGATATGCAAAATAACCATCTTTGCATATAAGATTTGAAGCTATCCTGCTGTTATTGACGTGCAAAATGACTCTCAATGGCTCTGCTCCATGTCTCCCATCCCCCATGGCAGCCTGCCTTGTGGGGGAGAAGAATGTTCTATATTTTTCTTGGATACCCCAAGATCTGGGCCCATCACAAATCCCCCCTTTAGGGGGCCCTGATTGTGCCCTGTTACATTATCACTTAAACCTTGGCATATATTGACTATATGTTGGGCTATAATATAACATAATTTCCATGAAGAAGTTCATTTCTGACATTTCTTAGAAAATTTTTGTTTTGAATCCTGAATCATCAGAGCAATCAGTTGAGAATTCAGAAAAATGGGAAAAGGTATTATAATTCTCCTATGAGAATTAAAGCTTAATGAAGAAATGACTGGTTTGAAGGAGTCTGATGTTAAGTCAAAATCAAGAGCAGGAAAGACTGGCAAGGGGGTTGAAGGTTCCTGAAACTGGAATTGGAGCAAGGAAATCACCATCCAATCAGTCAGTCTTGCTTGCATTTGTTTCCTGTTTACAAGGGTGTGTTTGTGGTTCTGTCTGTTATGGTGATAGCCATTCTTGTAAAAATGAGTTTATGCACACAGTATATTTTATACAAGTCTTATGAGTGGTGTTCCATGAGATAACAAGGTTTGGAAGAAAAGAACTCTTTAAATTGGAAATTTTGACATGTGAGTCTGTGTAATGCTGTTAACTTTCATAGGAAATTCGAATGTTACCTTATTTGAATATTACCAAATAATGTTTGGTGGGGTTTTCCAGTGTTTGAATATTTGCTGGAGGCTACAGCTCTTTCTAAGTACTTTAACAGAAAAAATACAAAGAAAAGAAATGAATGTAATATTCAGAAAGGAAATAAATACCAATCTAAAATTTAAATTAGCAAAAGCAGTATCAATTTTAATAGCAAACTTAGAGCAAGTAGAGAAAATTTTCATTGTTAAGAAAAGCATTAGTTGATACGCACCTTAACACCAGCTTGAATGTAATTTTGGATACATTTTGAACAATGCAAAATGAAAGAATCTTTTCTATTTCTGGGGTATATGTCATAGAACAAAGGTTGAGACTATTGGATAGGGTAATTAATGCTTTGTGTAATTAAAATTTCTTTTTAAGAGTAACCATTTTTAAATATTAAATTTTTATGGTGTTTTTTAATTTTTAAATGATTTTCAATGATATTCTTGTACTAATGATTCATTTTACTATTTCAATTATCAAATGTTTAGATTATTTTTAGATTATTTTTGTTATCAAATAAATTTTATATATTGTTTCATAATAGTTACACATCATGAATTTATTATTACATTTTTAAACATAAAACCTCTGAAAGTTTAATAGAAAACCTCAATCAGAAAAATGATTTGCTGTTTATTACAGTTATTTTGATTGAAAAACACATTAAGTGTTATGAGAGATACAGAATGCTGTGATTTTGGGAACTTCAGAGAATATCTGTGTCCTAATCCTGAAGATTAATACTATTAGAAATCTTTAATGCTACAACATAAACCACTGTTATCCTGGGGGCCAGTGCCCAGGAAAGAGAAGATCAACATGAAGCTTGGGAGGCAGGAGAAAAGTTGCAGGGTTAAGCCAAGTTCAATTATAGGGTGTCAGGACAGAAGACACCAGGAGCATAATGGCGTGAATACCAGAATTGGAATCCTGAAGACACATCAAAGTCAGGAAACATCAGAGGCAAATGAGGGGGCAGAAGAAGGAGAATTAAAAAGGAAACTAATTCCAGGGGTCAGCATCTTCGAATCAAGATTGCTTTAAAATGGCTGAGCATGGATCTTGGTAGTCCCTGAGAGGAGATTTTAAAACAACAGCCTATTGTCACTTGCTGTCTCCTGCAGAGTTTGAGGATGTAAGGACACACATTTGATAAATTCTTCTTTTGGTAATGGGAGAGGTGAAATGTGTGAAAGTGTAGTCATTCATTAATCTGGGGCGGATAGTTGAGGTTTTTATTCCCTTTCTTTTCCCATAGGAGAGGATAGGGAAATAGTCTTCATTGAAGTTAAGTAAGAGACCATCAATATAATTATTTGTTATAATTAACAAATTATAACTGGAGGTGCAGGAGACTGGAGGTGCCTGCAAGAAACAGACTGGCACTCTGGTCCTCATTTAGACTTCTGCTAATCTCATCTCTGTGACTAGTTGGGCAGGAGAAGAGAACTGGAGAGAAATGTTAGGCAGAGAGAAAAGCCCAATGGCACAGAAACAGACTGGTTGGTGTCTCAAGAATGTGGTTGGTTCCTTTAAGTCTCTGCAGTCTGTACAAAGTGGCCAGACCTAATCCAACCCACTGAAGACCCATCTAAGAAGACTAGATGAGCAATCCTGCCACATGAAGTCAGGAGGGTAATCCTCAGTGTGTTAGGGGAAGTTGAGCCAGGGCAAGCTCCCATATCAGGCATTGGATGAACTGCGATGAGCTGCATCCCTGCTACCTCAAAGGCACTCACCAGTGTCCCAGGGAGCACCAGCATTTGTGCACAGGCAACTCTGAGGGCTTCATTTAGCAAAATCAGCAGAGTTCATTCTAAATGCGCATTTAGGTTCCTTTCTCCTTAAAAATATTTCTCCTAAGTAATCATAATCCATGGGTAGTTCATTGACATTCAAATTGCACTGTTCTTTTCTAACTCTTTACACACACCACATTCCTCATGCTCCCTTTTATTTCTGGGACCTTGCACATGCTATTCCATTTGCATGGAACACTTTTTCCTCCTGCTCAGGAGCATGCTAGTGCCCATTAATTCTTTCAGATTTTCAGTTTACATGTTGTGTGTTTAGAGAGGTCTTCCTTGTATCCCCAGTAGTTTCATCCTTCTATAACATGCTTTCTTCTCATCCTGAAATTACCCCTCTAATAGATATGTTAAAAATCATATCTCTCTTATTCAAAACTGTGCTTGAGGTACTTCATTGGTGGTATAGTGAGCACAGCTTCCTCCCAAAACTCTAGTCCAGGACTTACTACTGAGCTTAGTGTATGGGCAATGAATGTCTATTCCTTGCTTCAGTAAATGGAGGAAAGTAGTTATATATAACTGCAAAGAGAAGAATGAGAAAACTGGACTTATACTATGTATTAATAGAAATCAGTTTTATACTTTAGACCATTTGTATTTTGAAAGCATTATCTATGGCCTAATAAAAACTCAGTTAATTTTGTCTCTAGCCATTTATCTGCAGTTATGATTCATATGACTAACATTGAAGATATTTATTTTGACTGTGTTTATTTTATTTTTATTTTTTTTGTCATGGCTCAGAGATGGGAAAGCATTGGCTTTATTCAGGTAGGACTTTTGCAAAGATGGAATGAGTTGTGGTTTATGTGAGACGGTATGAATAATCTTAAAGTATCACTTACCTTACATATTTCTACTCCATTGGTCCATACTGTGCCATAATTACCACTATTAAATAAAATGTTCCTTTTAAAGGAAAGATATACTACAGAGGGATGCAATTTTATGGTGATGTTAGAGCTAATATGGATTATGAAGCAGGTCTCCTTTAGTCATGTGTCATATTTTACTCTAGGTCAGATAGGTCTTGCCTAGTGAACAAGTGAACAGAAAAGGGGGTCCAAAGTACACTAGAGAGTCCTTATATTTCTTTCCAGGGTGGAGGAGCATGGTATAATTAAACTCCAAGGTTCCTATTAACATTGGAATCTATGATTTTATCTAAAAATGAGGCTGTTTATTGCAATGAAACAGCACTGGACTGGGCATGAAATAATCAAGTCCTTTGTTATTACTAAACAGTTAACTTTTTGAGCTTCTGTTTCTTCCTCTGAAAATTAGGAATTATGATTTATGATGGCTCGGGCCTTTTCTAATCTTAACATTGAATTAATATTGATAATTATTCCTAATCACAGAGGATATAAAGGAATAAACTTTAGAATTCTTTTTTATAATGATGTAATAATTCCACCTAGGCATTATAAGGATGAGAAATCATAATAAATATATTTTAAAATGAGAGAGAAACTTATCTAGAACCCACCAGGTCTATTAAAGAAATCTCCTGAATGGGAATTTTTATTGTAATGATCGTCTTCCCTTTCTAGGAAACTGGAGGAAGCGCCAAACATTATAGAAAGATGATCCAAACAGCAAAGTCTCTGGCAGGTTAAGGGAAGGGGTGGGAGAACAAGATTACCTTTATGAAACACATTTGAGAGAAAAATTCTAGATGACCTTGGCTTTGGCAAAAATCTTCCCAGGCGTTAAAGGTCATACAAATTTCTCCGATATATCTAATAATGGATTGATGTGTTACCATATTTCTATTACTTCCTGAGTGAACCTCACAAACTCTAGGTTCTTTACTTCCATATTATGAGTTGAAAGGGATAAGAGGGATTAAGAAAAAGTAAGATTCCCATTTACTCTTTGTAAAAATTTCAAACCAAGTTTGCTTCTGACATGTACAGAGAGGCATTAGCGAGGGGCTTATTCTTTGCGTGAGAAGTTGATGCACACTGCAGAAATCCGTGGCTGCACTCTCAGGATGGCCCCTTTAAGGCCAGAGGTCCCATTTCTCCTGAAATTCAAAGGTCTGCTATAGGAGAGAAGCACGCAGGGAAGATTCCTCTACAAAAGGTCGGAGTTGGCCCCTCATCTGAGACAGATACCATCACAGGGCAATAGGGGGCTCAAGATCAGTGGGTTGAATTTTCTGCCACTCTTTAGGGGCCTTCAAACTTACAAAAATTAATCCTTTTGATTGACTCTGTCTCCTAATCTTGAAGATAAACTCAGAACACTTACCAGTTCTCAACACTGCTTACCAGGCCAAGTCTTAGCACCAAATTATGAATTTTGTCATCACTGACCTTTCCAATCTTCCCTTTTTACCTGCCCCCTTGGTAGCTCAAGTCCTCCTCCTTCATTCTTTGTGGAAATTTATGTCAAAGTGTTTGGGATTGTTAGGGATTTAAAACAATCAAATCATTCAATCTTTTTATTTTCAGAAGAGAAAACTAAGATCCAAAGAGATTAGATGACTTCTTTAAAGATAGTCTTTTAAATTGTCTTGGTGATTTCAATATAAAACAGCTGAGTTACTCACCAACGTTAGGAGAGTCATTATTAATTGATGTCACATGTAGGTCCCCCAAATTTTAATTTGGTAACATCTATCCATTCCAGATATTCAGTGTCAATGCAGATGTGTTTCAAGATAATTTAAATATTATTAAACATATAAGTCATCTCATCATTCATTTAAAAAAAATTCTTGGGAAAAAGCTTTGGGATATAAGAGCTATTTTCTATGATTTTGAAAATTATTTTCAACTACAAAAATAAAAATTGGCTTCCACTTAAAGAGCACAGATCTAAAAAGAAAGAGGTAGTGGAAAATCAGTTTGTGAGCCAACATTAATGAGACTTTAGCAATTCAAATATTGTAGAGTCTGAAGACAAGTGTCAGGTGTACTCCTGCAAAAATCAAGGATGCTTGCTTCTCAGGGTAACCATGTAAGTCAGTCTTCTCAGGACCACCGTGTAGGGATGAAACGGCTGGAAGGCAGAGTCATGTGCTATAAATCTTGCCCAAGACAGATACTACCATGACCTGAAGTTTTTGTAATACTGCTTGATACAAAATGGTTTGAGAGGGCTTCCGCCCGCCAGATAAACTTCAGCTCTCTGTAAAACCACTAATGTGGGAAATCTTATGAATAAGCCAAACTCAAAATAATTTTTATCATCAACATGTTGGCATCACTGTTTATGGTTTCCTTTCTCCTTGTTCTTGTTCCCAATGTAAAGTTTTACAACCTGCTGAATTTTTCTTCTCAAGTTTATTTTGTCAACTTTGTGAAAGAGAGTTCTGATACAATTTTGTTGTGGAAAAAATTTGTTAGCTTTTTAGGTAAATAATGCATCTATGGGCATATTTTCCAATGAAATATTATAGTGCTAAAATAAATAAAAATAGTATAACTTTTGTGAACTTATTTCATTTTCTCCCAGATGTCAAACATTACTTTTTAAGTAAATGTTAAAAACATTTTCTATAAGTAATTAAAATCTTATTCTTAAAACAATGAGAAATGATAATTTAACTCTAAAGGAAGTATTAAACAACAATTGAGTCAATGATTCTTTATAATTTAATCATTGGTTTATACTCATTTTTAATAGCCCTTTTCCTAAAAACCAGTATATGAACTGTTGATTAACATAATTCTTAATGGAGAACCAGTACACTCAGGCCTCTTGCATTTGCCATATTTGTCCTTCATGCAGTTTTCTTTTCCCAATCATAGTGGTTTAGAAGATACAACTTCACAGTGGAAACCTTTTCTACTTGCTATGCCTACATCTCATCTGCCTTTTATATCCTTTGAGCAATTTGGTACTCATTTTCAGGAGTCATCTTTAAGAAAGTATTATTTTTTTTATGGAATGGATAATATTTGAATACACAAGTTCATACAATGCAAAAACAATGTAGCTTACCAAGTAAGGCCATGGACTTTCTGCTTTAGGTTTATATCTATGAGGAAAGGTCCGCCTTCTTCTATTCTTGCCACTGGTGAACTGTGCTTGTGTTACTGGTATTTATATCGTTTTCCTCGAAGTCATCATCTTTTATCCAATATCTTGAAATGTGTGTCGAGCCCATGCTAGGTCTAATGCTGTACATTAGCTCCTGCATATAAGATCTTGCTGTACTCTACTGGAAGCATAGGAATCCAATGTTCTGTGCATCCATCATTGAGAACGACAGAAGGTTAGTTTTGTCTACTAAAGTATTTTAAAATGTCACTCCATGAAAAGGAGGTTTTCATGCTTAGCACTGCCAAGGATGAAATCCTACCATCAAAGATGAAAAAAACCGAACATGTTCCCATTTCTAATTAATTTCAATAGTGCTGACTCTGCATAGAAAGGCTGATGATGAAACATTCAGAAATGTAGGTTCATATGGAAGGCCAAGGTACGTATGTGGGTGGAACGAATAACATAGGCTTTTTCCATTTTATGAAGAAACAATCATACATTTAGATCAGATCTTATTCCTTGGGCCAAAGACATAACCCTAAATATGAAGGTAGTTGGTATAGGCTCAGGGACAGGTCTTCAATTGCTGCTGCTCCTGCATTGTTAGTGCATCACCCTTATTACCTACCTCTTGTGTCCTGGTATGGGTATGTGTGTATTTCTATTTCTGTCTCTGAAACTACCATCTCTAGCATAATTATAATTATCTATTAGTATTATATATTAATATTAATTATTATTAGTATAGTTCCCGGAGCCCTTACAGAGGGGGGAAAAAGTAAGAATTCTAAATAAATGATATTTGTCCCTGTATAGTATGCAAACTCTGGCTTTCAAAATCACCCACTGCATGCAACATGCCCAGTTAAGCACTGGGGTTCAAATGGGAATAATATATCCCTGCTCTTGTGGGATATTGTAATCTGGGATGGGGAGCTAGACAAGCAAATCTACAACTATTTCTTGTGCAGGCTGGAGCATGCAAAATGATCTACTTAGCTGTGAGATTCAGCATGAAGAACATAAGCTCTAGTTTCAGACTTCTGTGCAAATCCAGTTTTTAGTGCTTAACACTGGGATCTTGGGAAAATAATTTACTCTTTAAAGCTTCAGTTTCTTCACCTGAGGAATTGCAGTTAAAATGGGACCTACCTCCCGGAGTCATTGAGAGGATTAAATATGATAATTTATGTTAAAGTTCCTTCTTTAAAAATACTGTATCTGCCAACCAATAAGCCTATGGCTCAATAAAGGTTAGCTATCATTATAAACAAAGTCTTATGGGAACATAAGGAAGATAAAACACACATGCCATTGAAAGAGTTAAAAAGATCTATCTCCAAAGAGGATTATAATTTAAGGTGGCTTTAATTTATATGTATTGGTAAGGTAAGGTTTTACATGTCTGCTTAGTCCTTTACTCAGTGACAAAATGTGTACTTACAACCATAATTAAAGCAACTTAAAGTACCACTGTAATACATCACAGAATACTGTACCTCTGTAAGGAAACACAGTTGCTATAGATAATTTTAGATGGTTATGATTTTATGAATATTTTAAGAAGTAAAGGAAGTTCATTCGTAGGTGTATTGCTATTATTTTTAAACACAGATCTCAGAAATCTAAAATTGTGTTATGGAAGAGCTCTAAAAAGCTCTTCTAATAACGAAAGACATCTCTCATTGCCTGAAAGATTTACCTCTGATGGAATTATGTAGCATTAAAATGCTAATACATATCAAGCATTATTTTCAGTAAAAACTTGCAGATATTGGCTTATTTGTACATAAAGACTGTGGCCAGGCTAAAGCACAACAGGACAGATGATTTTGAGATGATACCAGTACATATCTGTTTTCTTAAAGTTTGCCCAGGGAAAAGTCTAAACTAGAAGTCTGACAGTTTTGTGGACTCCTTCCCAAGAAGAGCTACTAGTGATAGGAGATACTGTGAGGAGTAGGTTTGGTTTCAATTGTGTCTGAGGCAGAAGAACTCACCTTCTTCAGAAATTAATGGAGGCTTTCAATCTTGCTGGCACTGCTACTTTATCATTCATATGACTAAATAGACAATCAATTTAGCGGCAATGTGTGGGAATGAAGGGAAGGAACAAATAAGCTATGAATGATGAGAACAGAAAAATCAAAACCCCCGCCCTTATTCTTTTTTAATGGCTAATACCAACAGGGACAAGACCAGTAAAAAGAGGTTAATGAATTGCAAAGATCCTTTAGAAAGTGATTGACTGGTATTGAAGCACAGTCAAATCAGTCATAAATATTTACTTTTATTAACAACAGTGGGTTGCCTGTTATTTTCAATTGATTTTTAAAGCTGGCAAAAGTCTACCACTGTGTTATTATCAAATGTTCCCAATTTTGTCAATATTTCCCTGCTCTAAACAATTCCAAAACATAGCCTCCTACACCTCTATTTCAAATGTTTTTTTTTCCAGCACAGTTTCTAAATGATTGCAAATGACAAGGTAAAGTGAGGTTCCCTATATCACTAAGAATAATTAAAATTTTTTCATTTTGACATTTGTTCAAATGGATGGAACGGCAGTAATTGTGGGATTAATGTTCTCTGATAATCTATATTCCACTAACATTGATTTGTTAACCTGCAGTTGTGTTATTTGTTTTACCAAATGGGAATGAGCTATAATAGAAAGCTTTCTCTCCCCTTTTTTTCCCACTTTTAAATTTCTAGTCAGTGTAACAGCGACTAGAACTATAAGAGTTAACAGAACAGGGCAGCATCGTTCCAGTTTTTGAACAGTGTGCAATATTGCTGTTTACATCATTGAATAACATACTGCTTTATTTTGTAAAATCCCATTTCATATGAGGACACTTTCCTGAAACTTGCTGTCTAGATCATCAAAAAGATGGAAATTGTTTTAACACACAGTTTGTAACATTAAGATCTAATAATTCAATTCAAAGGAACATAACAAAAGGAATTTCCTACAGATAACAACAAAGAGTTAATATTTCCCAGGGCAGACAAGTTTCCAATTCAATTAGTTTTAATGAACCTTCTGCTCACTGGTTACTGAACTAGAAAGAACAGCAATAAATGCCCAGAGGAAAGAGAGAGAGGATATTAAAGGAGGGTTAGTGTATAGTATATAAATTTCCAAGTTGACTCAAAGAGTAGCCTTGATGTAGTTTTGGGAGTTAAAGGCGTAGAATCAGATCCGTCTACTGAGTTTAGCATATAGGGGCAGCAAATCTTAGCCAGTTGTTCTGTGTGATGAGACAAACACACTAGTCTATCTCTTCGGTCTGATAATAAAATAGATAATAGAAGAGATGATACAATATGCAGCTCCTTAAAGAGCTGAGCATATTCCATAAGGAAAACATAATGTGAATTCTTTTGCTAATAATCAGATTTGTTAGTTTATAAGTGTATATATATGCATACATAAAAATGTGTATATATCTTTCAGTATATTTTCTCAGAGAATTTAGATATTTTTTCAGTTTGCATGTAACTGGAATTATATATTCACTCACACAGGGAACAGTATCGGCATACAATTATGAAAGTAAAAACCTGCCATACACAAGCAATTTCCTGTTTGAGATGCAGAGAATGAGTTTTAGCCTAAGAATTTAATGCATTTCATATTTTTACTTGATTCCAATGGTCACCTCAAATCTGTACTATAGCACAGCAAACTTATATTTCCAGGATCAAGCTGCAAGTCATACTGTATGTAGTTAAACATGACTACCATCACAGATATGATTGTATAAATATACAAATCCACTCCAGTTAAATGTTTGAAATAAATAATAGAGTCCAGCAAGAGCTTCTGCATCTATTACTGTTTCGGGTAAACATTGTCAGGTATTTCTCTAATTTTTGACTTCTCAAAAATTTTCATCCCTAGTCCCATTAATTATTTTGAACTGTACTTTTATTCTTAGCTACAGCCAAGTTCACACCAATGTTTCGGAGGTCTTTTTTTGGATGCTAAATGTGAAAGTTCTAAGTGTGTGGTATTAGATGGAACCGATATATTCCACACTGCATTAAGATTCGCCTAACCCCAGAGGTGCCCATGTTTTCTCTAGACAAGTGTTAAAAGAGCACAAATGTGTTTTAAAGGTAACCTGCAGCTTAGATCACTCAGTTGGTTTCATAAAGATCGTACTTGAGAATATGGCTGTAAGTATGATCAGCAGCTATACCATTTCAATGATGCCTATTTTTCCTTGCAGATGCATTTCTTTGATTCAGTTTAAAGTCAGCCTTGTGTTTGTGGAAGTCTGCTTTATCAGTGAATATTTGGATTTTGAAAATGTAGCACCTGGGTTGGTTTTGAGAGAAAAATGCTTTTAATTTCATAATCACAGTTTTAATCAGCATCACAGCAAAATTAAGATGAGATATAACCAAATCAAATGCACAGTACTTGTTTAAAAGTACAATGTCTCTCTAACATAATCTTTAAATAAGACCAAATAATTGACAACATAGGAAAAACGTTAACTTCTTTCTGAAATGCTGTAGAATTTATATGCTTTGCTGACCAGCTGAAGCAAAGGCTGTTTTAATACCTTGAAAGCTGTTATCAACATTTTGATGTTATTTTAATGAACTACTTTTTAATTTATTTAGTATTGTATTCTTAACATTAAGAGATAATATCCACTCATTGCATAGTTTGTAAGAGATGATTGTTTTAAGTAGGTAGAAATGAAAAAGAATACAAAATAAAGTATAGAGCAATAATTTCTAGCACAAATCCTTTGTTTTGCATTTTTTCTCTTTTGGCCACATAGATAATTATTACAAATAACCAACAATTCACAAGTGATCTCACTCTAGTTAAAAAATAGAATATGATAGGGTTAACCTCTTTATAAATATAAATATCCATGTTACTCCAAAGAGATTATTTCCAGGTCTGGAATTTAAAAATTCATTTCCAGTTTGGACAAATGTTTTACTTTGTCTCTAATTCATTTAAAGTTTTTGTTGTGCATAAGTAGTTCTGAAAGGAAAGGGTTGGTGAATATAAAATTCACATTTACACTCTTGGTAGTGGTACAGAGAGTGGAACTTTAGGGAAAGGGCAAATTCTTTAATAATTGATAACTAGAATATGAAATGTTATTATGAACACATTAATGGGAAAACAACCTTACTTAAAGTGGGGCGTTGCTAGGTAGTAGAATTCAGAGCGTACGGTTGGATGATAGAACAAATGCAGAGGAACTCCTCCCACAGAACAATAGAGACACATGAACAGGCAGAGGCAGGCGTAAAAGGAAGCAATATCTTAGTCCAAGGCATTTAATTGCAAAACTAGAATATAAGTGTGCCGAACACTAAAGACCTCTGATGCTCAGGTTTCTTAAATAGCAAAAGAAACTCTAGAACTTTGCCTCTAAGGTATTACAAGAACTTTGTCAACTTGCACATGAGAAAATAGAGCCCACAGCCACAGAGTAAGCAAAAAAATTCTGTTTGAGTATTGACATGACAGTTTTTGAAAGTTCAAGCAGAAAACCAATTATAATGAGCACTGGAAAGCCCGGAGCCCTGCTGTTCAATAAATAAAAAGTACAACAAACTATTTTCCAAAAAGGTTCTAGAGAGTTTCTTTTTGTCCCACTACTTACAATCTGATTACATAAATAGTCTCTATTTGCTGTTGAATTGCCAGGCAGCTGTATTAAAGTACAAATCAAATCAAGTCAGGATTAGAAAGTAAAAGAGCATGGTTTAAAGTAATCTATCCCCTAGGAACTGTGCTCAGATTCATCAAACAGAGCTTAAAGTACAGTATATCTTATACCCTCGTGTTTCCATGCTGCATTGCTGCAAAACCAGTTATTATTTTTGCTATCCAGAGAATGTTGCTTACTGCTGAAGAAGGCTCACTTGCTTATTTAAAGGTACTATTCATATGTGCCACTTATTTATTACTTCTTTTAGTTAAGATTCATGGGAAGAACATAAGGACGAAAGGCTAGTAGGCTTTTTATTGATCAAATCCTTTCTGGCTCAGATGTGAATTGTCATGAATATTTCTTTTAGCTAGAAGAATGGCTAATTTATTCCAGATTTCTGGTGATACACAGTTGTGATATTAAAGAAAACCGAGGAGTCCTTAGATGCTATTGGCTAATAAAGTGTTATGTGCACCTGCCCTTGCAAATCCTGCTCGATCCAATTATTACTAAAGAAGGCAATTTAGTCGTTTCAACCTGTAATTGCTTTTGATGGAAAGCTCTGTATGTAATTGTCAATGTCATCATTTTTTGGTATTTACAAAGTTGTTGTCACCTTAAAGTAAAATGAACAAAATTCAATAACTATGTGTGATTTTATCAATGACCATTTTCTTCTTTTATTTGTTTACAAACAAAATCTTATGTCTCATTATACTCCTTGTACTTGTATAATAGTAATATAACTATTTACAGATGTTATAGTTGCTTCAGTTATCATATTCTACATTTATCTCCAAAGGGCATAAGTGTAGCCTGTGAAGATAGCTAGATATTGATTTATAGTGATGAATATATATTTTATTTGTAACATGGAAGGGGAAACAGGCAAAAGTGTTATTTCTGTGAGCTGAATGGCTTCAAGAGAATGGATAATGTGTGTTTTAACCAGGCAGCCCAGTGATCATTTTTCTTCCTACCTCCAAGCTAGGGAAGAAAAAGTCGACCAGTTGCCATTAGTTAACATTTCTCATGTAAGTAGCTCTACTCGCAAATTATGCCGCATTAAAACAAGCATTCAGTGTCATCATTGTGCACCAGGATGTTAGAAAGTCTGGCACCTCTCCATTGCAGTCTGAGGCTTTTCAGCCCAATTTAAACTTTCATTCTTCTGCACTTTGCTAACCTGATCATTACCACTGACGCAAATCACCTGTAGTGCCATGTAGCCAGGTGACTTGGGTAGCAATGCGAAGGGACCTACATTCATGAAGGACTCTTGGAGATTTCTCTCTATGGGGACAAAGATTTCTGTCTGAATTTTTTTTAGGAAAAAAGTGGGGAGACTTAATAACCTTCTCTGAACTCTTTCAGACTTATCATGTAAAGGTCAAAATTGGAATTTGCTATTTATAGCCCCTCTGAACCACATATTATGAATAGGGACCTTACCAATTTACCAGGAATGTAACTGCAGACCAAGATTCCCACACAAGGTGTTTGTGGGGTGGGTGGGTGCTCATGGAGACATTTACTTGCTGAGTCAGGCATAATGATGCTTCTAAGAAACCACCTGCCAAATTCATCTGGCTCTGTGTTTGAAATAAGCAATTTTTGAAAATCTTTTAATGAAATACTGATTTTATCAAGCACATCAAACTAAAGGGGAATGTACCATGGTGTCATGATTTAAAAAATAACAATATGGCTCTGGCCGTGTACCTCAGTTGGTTAGAGCATTGTCCTGATACGCCAAGGTTGCAGGTCCGATCCCAGGTCAGGGCACGTACAAGAAACAGCCAATGAATGCATAAATAAGTGGAATAGCAAATTGATGTTTCTCTTTCTCTCTTTCATTTCTTCTCTCTTTCTAAAAATCGATAAATAAAAATTTGAAAAATTAAAAATAACAATATGTTATAGGTAAACCAAGATAAATGAGTTAAGTGATCAGTTTGTGTGGCAAATTGAAACCATATATCACAAACTTTCATTATATTACATTTCTGCTAGAGAACAGACTGTGGAAGATGATCGAATGGTGATAGAAGATTAGTAGGGAGCTTTATCCTGCTTCAGTTGATGGTACTAAAAAGGGATTATTTCCATAACAAAAGTTTCTTAAAAATGTTTTAAAGTGAATGCGACTGATAATCCGGAAGACTGTGGCACCCTGAAATTGCCCTTCCCAGATCTCGCAAGAAGAAGTGAAGGGATCTGTATTAATTTTAAACCTCCCTTTGATTGGGTGAACCTGTCTCCGTTTTGTATGACATTGTTGCCACAGGTCATTGCCTGGTGCGGTGTACCATGAAACAAACAAATAGAAAAAGGCACCTTCTGGCACTTTAAGTCTCACTGCCATCTGACTACTACCCTAGTGGTTCAGAATGATGAAAAGCAGAGGCTGGGAGAAATCTTCCTATGGTTAGATTGGGAAAAATGAGCATGATGATCACATGTGCTGGGCAGGGCAGGAGAGACAGCCGAAGTCATCTCAGAACTCAAGAGAAAAGGAGAAGACAAGAGGTCACAATTATATTCCGGTATCACACTCCCTTTCATAGAGATCTGATATATTCAGTTTGTTCTTGTATGGTGCTTAGGGAAGTTCTAATTAAGGGAAGAAAGAATTTTGACACATGTGAAGCAGAGATCAATATTTAGCACTATAATCAGCAATTCCTGATGGGTTGACAATGTCACTATACACATTGTAACTATCCATTATTTTCTCAGAGAAGGGAGCCAGGCAGAGGCTAACAGGCTTACGGCAAGCTATCATGAATCACATAAAGCAGTGTCTCACTCGCTTCTATTTGTCTTGCTTTTCATCTTCATTCATCCTTATAAAGAAGGCTGGACTGCCACTAGCCCCGAAATGCCACCCTACCTCTGAACTGCAACAACAAAAAGCAAAAAGCATTTTCTAAAAATGTCTACTATATAAAGTACACTAACTACTTTCCAGAGAATTAAAAAAAAAAAGTGGTGGCTATTTACTCTCTGAAAACAGACATGGCAGACTCCCTTCACATTTAACCTAAAGGGACTCTATTAGCCACTAGAAAAATATTAATTTAAAACACTTTGGGGGAGGTTATGTTTATAGTAAGTTACAGGTTTAGAATATATTGATCTCATTTTTCACCAGACTAAACAGTGTCTGCTCGATAACAAAGAAAATCCCACTCTCACAGGGCTGGACCAAATTCTGTCTCAAATTTTGTTTTTGGCTGTAGAGGAGGAATTATAATAAAATATCAGAATAGCTAGTCACCTTACTTTAGTGGTGCAAGTAGATGACAGAGTTCCGTGTTTAAGTTTTCAACCCACAAGAGGTTTGTCAGACTGCAAATCTTCCTTTATTGTTCATGGACACGAAATGTTTAAGTTTATAAGGCATCTCTCTCACTCAGATTTTGGCAAAAAGTAAGTTACTTAGGAAGTTTAGCTGGATATAATTTTGGTTCTGTTTTTTAAGCTACAAATATGGTTTTGATATCATAATTAATGATCATTTCAATACATTTAATGCCAATGTGAAATAAAATACAAATTCTAAGGCTATTGTTCACCTGATTTCAAGTTAATTGCATTCTGTTGCTCCTTTTAACTAATTATAAAGTGCTATATTCTGTTTTCTTTTAAATATAAAGAATTGTGCCAGGTCTAGTTAATTTTAAAAAATTGTCCAGAAAGTAATTTCAAGATTTATTTTATTTTTGCACATTAGGTTTGATTGTAGAACACGTACCTGGTTAACTTAAAGAAATAAATACTCTGTAAAATGTGATGGAGTAATTTGACTCCAATTTACGTACAGAACATTATTTTCAACATTTTTCATAACATTCCCAGGCATGCAGCTTGCAATGTATGACTGTAGGTGGAAGTGGAAGACCTGGTGTCTTGCATTTCAAACTGTCAGCTGATTCTCACTGCTCTATTCCTGTTTAAGTGAGATGCTGACACAAGCTCACACACTGACTATCACAAGTACCACTAATTAAGGGCTGTCCAACTGCGCTTTCTGTTGAGCAGTTTGCTCCAGTGGGTGACAGGAAACAGCCTGAGCTCTGTCTGCAGAATGACATAACAAAGAAGGTTTAAAAAAAAAAAAGCACAGATCTGGTGGACTGGATAAAAAGACCTAAGAGAGATCTAACTTGCCTATTTGTTGCTATGAATATATAATTTTAGATTAAGAAAACTTGCTAAGTCACTGTTTTTGTTAGTTTATTAGGACACTCCTTGCTGGAATTCATAATAATTATAGGAAAAGAATGTGAATTAATAGCATTCTTTTTATTCAAAATGTTATCAATAAATCTCTTGTTAAAAATGGTGGTCAAATGGTGTCATTATAGTAAAATGGCATTATTAATAACTTGGAGAATTTAGCTTAAAAAACAAAGACGTGAAAGGAATGACTCCCTTGGGTATAACTATGAAAGTTAATTTATTTAGTAGCCAGGTTGATTAAGAAAGTGTTATACATAAAAAAGAACAAGCAAAACCAAAACAAAGATTCCCACAAAAGGGGAAAAAATAGAGCAACATTTGTTTTCCTTAAAACTCCAATGAATTTGAATCTGTAATTTGAATTTCTACTCCCCCTAAAAATAACCCCATGTAGAGTCTTAAGAAAAATATATATAAATGAAGGAAGTACTCCGCAGGGTCTGATATCATTACTTGGATCAATGGGGATATATGGTCAAAACTAAAAGGGAAAAAAACATCCAGTTGTGTTCTTAAGGTGTTACTTTGTATTCTGATGAGGATATCATCACCATCCTCATCATCTACCAGAAGACATGGCACTTGGAGGCAGAGTGTGTGCAGAGTGGATTTCTTGACAGCACTAAGCGATAACGCCTCCTGGCTGCTACTGTATGCTTGAGAAACTGGCTGGCCCACTACTGTCCTTTTACAATGGTTTCATTTAATTGTAATCCAAAGATCAAAGGTCTGTAACTCTTTAACCAAATTCCAATGTCTGCCAAATTCAATAGCTATCATTCTTATAGAAAAAGGCAGTGTAATATGTGTGTCCTGATCTAATTTTATAGAAAAAGACACAATTTACATACTGTTTATTTAGTTAAGTCCCTAAAATCAATACCTTTGTCTGTACCTCTTTTGTTTAAAATACATCATGACATGGCAAACGGCTCTATAAATGAATTTTTCTAAACCACACGCATTGTTAATGTTTTTCTATTGCATGCTCAAAAAGAATAGTTGAAATCATAGTATTTTATAGATCAACCTAAGTGTATTTTAATGTTGGAATAAAGAATGTTAAATTTTACATTTCTAAAATTATAAATTTTGTTTGAAAAGGTCAGTCATTTTCCTGAGCTACATTTCCCAATAGAAGAACATATTTCAATCATTGTAATAAAAGAAAAAGTGATTATGTTTACTATTAAGAGAAAATGATTCTTAAACATGGGTCTCTGTAATAGGCATGAAAACCCAAACAACAACGAACTCCTGAAAAAGTTTCAGGGTGGAATTACAGTATTTTTAAGGAAGAAAACCCATTTAGGGCTGATTAGAAATAAATCCACTCAACTAATTATTTTATAGATTACTCTGAAATTCATTGAGTCTAAGGAAGAAAATAATGGTTTTACTTTTAGTGTTACAGTCAGACTTCCCTTTACTGACATTCCAATGGTCATGGTGGTATTTCTTTGAAGTGTGAAGCAAATGGCTATCTTTAGAACAACTTTTTTCCAGCTCTAAGAATAGCTACTTATGTGTTAAATTTGCATTTTTAATGACACGTGGCTTTTATGTTTTGATTAGCTCTTTAGAATAATTTTCTTCCTTCATTGTCTCTGGTATGTAACCATAATTAGTTGGCAAGATTAAGCAGGATGGATCTAAGTGACACATTCACTGGGGTGGTGGCCACGTGACAGTGTATATTTAAACACGAATGTGAGGACCCACACAGTCACTGCTTTGGTAAAATTTGATAACTTTATGCTTTAAAAAGCCTAAAGTTTAATGTTGTTCTCATTTTAATTCATCAGCTTTAAAAGGCCAATATATTTATATATGTTCTCTTTTCACATGAGATATTGCACATTTAGTTTCCTGTTAACTTTATTTTTCTAGGAAGAACTTTTCCAAGCTGATGTGAGACTAAATTTTTTTAAGATATAAAACCTAAACTATGCATCTTCCATACAAGGGCAATTACTAAATCTAAATATTCTGTTTGTCTTGTGTGAGGGAGAAGGACTTAAAGATTCTTGATGAAGGCAGGGTCAGGGGAACCCAAACCAGAGGTCTTGATGCTTTTTATTTATACTTTCTTTAACTGTATTTCTTTGGACTTAATCTTGATAAAACTGTTCTACTTTTTAGCTTAGTTTTCAGATTGTACCTTCTCACTACATTCTAGTACCTTCATTTTGGTACATTGGGTCCTGGTATTTTTCATACTCTGGCTCCAGGTATTCTATGGTTAGTCTATATTTTTCATCCTTTAATAAGAAAAAAGTGTTAGGAATTTCCATGCTTCACATAAGAAAGTTTTCCTGGGAACTTAAGAACATAAGTCATTTCTTTTAATTACAAGATTTTTCTATGTGTCTCTCACTGCCACTGCTCTTCCATGAATATCTACTTACATATTCATCTTTCTGCCTATCAATCCATTTAACATTTAAATATCTATGTATATTGAATATCTTCTATATACCAGGAAACAAGATAAGAATTGGGAAAAAAGACATCTATATTGAAATCCCTGTTCTTAAGTCATTCTTGTTATAGTCAAGTCACTTAAAAAAAAAACCCCAAACCAAAACAAACAAAAACAACCAAAACACAAATCCCCAAAGCTAAGGCTATGTTTCCATGTATTCAGATAAATACTTTATATCATTTGGTAGACTGAAGTATCAAAGTTGCTTGAAAACCTAGCACATATATTTCCTTTCCTGCATTTGAAAAGTTGAATGGTACTAATGTGGAGAGAAAGGTACTGATTATTCATCAGGCATTTTAACTAATTTGGGGAAATGAATATCCAAGGTAACTTGAATTGAAACTGTTATTTCTGAAGAGTCCAACAGGTTTCTATTTTCCCCAGTCTCACAATGGAGAAAAATTATCCTAATGCTGCAAAGCTATGGTATTTATAATTTGCTTTCATCATTTGCGATTTTTAGCTTCCGTGTCAGTATTGTATAAACAATACAGCCCCATCCTCAATATTTGCTCTCTTCTAGCTGCCTCCTCATAGCATTGTGGCCTCTTCCTGCTGCCTTAACGCCATTTCCAAGGGCAGGCAGGAACATCAGAAGCCCACTTTTCTGTGACTGTCTTAGGTGATATATAGCCCTCTTCCCCTTTCCATCCTCCTATCCAACAGTCCTGCTGCATAGTCCAGAATCTGGGACCAACTTTGTTTCTTTGTCATTTATGACTTTGTTTAAAGGAAATAAATATTTACTAACCTTCAGAAAAATTTTCCTGAATATCATCCAAATAATTGCCCAAATTAAATGGACAATTGACAAAATTTTGTGTAACTCAGTGATGTGCTACGAGTTCTGGCTTTTGATCCCATTACATATGCTTTGTTTAAAATATTTGGCTAGGAAATCTGTCAGGGTACCATATAGAAAAAAGGGATAGTTCTTTCTCACTGGCTTCTTATAATCTAGTGAGTCATAAAGACAAATAGTTCCAAAACAAGGCAGATCATGAAAATGCAAATTATGTCGTTTTATATAGTCTCAAAAATCTCAGAATGCTCTATGTATTTCTTGATGATTCATTTATATTCAGTTCTACTTTTCAGACCCTGGCACATGAACAGAACTGCCTTTTCCAATATCACAAGGTAATGGAGCCACTACCTCCAATACTCAATGCAATGTGTCATTCACGAGTCCTCATAGCCTTTTTTTATTACCTAGTGTCCTTTTTCTCCTCTTCTTCCTCCTTCTCCTTCTCTTTCTTCTACTTCCCTTCAGGGATCTGACTTCCGTTTATCAGACATACTTACTCAGTTCCTTGAATTTTTTTCAAAGCTTATTTGGTGAATTAGCTCTTACAGCTTTTTCTGGGACCAATCCATCAGATGATTGAGAATAGATCTTTTCATTCCCAGTAGGCAATAAGAATAATAAAAAAATAATATCACTTAAAATATTTTTTCTTTGGAAATTAATTCACATTTTAATTTTATATTTTATAGACTATTTGTCCATTATTTTCCTATAATACCATCATTATTTAGAACTTGAATTAATATTTGAAGTAGGAAGTAGAAAATTTGGTTTACTGATATAACCAGGAAGAATATTTTTCTGTCACCATTAGTAACTCAAAAAAAAAAAAAAAAAAAGAACATGTTAAATGAGAAGATTGTTCTCTGAGGAGGAAAGTAGGAGCCCAAGTGTTCCCATTTATTTGACCCATTTGACAGCTTGTTTTAAATCTAAAATCTTGAGATTTTGCTAATTATAAGCTTATGTTCAAGCTGGAAAAGTACTTTAATCTGTATCTGAGCATCTAGCACATAATTATTAAAATTTGATTACATAATTATCTTAAAAAAGGAAGGAAAGAAGGAAGGAAAAAAAGAAAGAAAGGAAAGAAGTAGCCAGCTAATGGACTGGGTGTTTCATTAGCATCATTTCTATGTAAGTTAGATATTATTATATTCACTTTACATCTAAAGACTACATTAATTAAGTACTTTGCCACAGATTGCTTGCAGTCAGTAATGAACTGAGCTTTAAACCCAGGTTTATATGACTCTAGTTGACCACCTTTCTTTTATACTAGGACTCATGAGTAACTGCTTTGAAAGGCCTGGCAAATGAAATATATGTGTGAAGTACTCAATCTAAACAATAGTAAATTGCAGAATTCTCAAAAAAGACATTTGATCTCAGAAATGTTAAAAATCCTGTGCTGGCCAATAGTAAAATTCAAATAACAACAATAGCAACAACAGTAGCAATGAGCAAAAACAGTTGTGGGACCCATTTTTCACATTTGGGGTGACCCCTGCTTTATGCTAAACTATCCCTTGAAATGATTGCCCTGTTTGATAGATCTTTATTTCAGGAACTTCTAATCAGAGGAACTACTTATTGACTTTTAATATTTTCTTTATTTGTTGTATAATTTTCTATGTGTAAGTAGACTTGCAAAAAAGAGGGAGATGGCTTGAGTCAAGTGGGAATTCATAGATGTAGGAGGAAGGACAAATGGCAGATGTAGCAAGCTGGGGAAAAGATTATTCCATCTTCTATTTACATATAGCCTATATGCCTTTGATCTTGGCCTAGATGCAACTTCTTTCAAGAGGCACTCCTTGATCCTGCTGTTTGTATACTTCTGTGACATCTTGTGTTTACCCTTTCATAGAATATTAAACTCTATCCATTGCCTTTCTTATCTTCTTACAACCAACTCTGTCATGGGAATCACTTGTAGCTTGCTCATCATTGCGTCTCTAATATTGTGTATAGAATCTCCAAGACAGTTGGTGCCCAATAAATATTTGTTTAATGAATGAGGAAATAAGTTAATATTAGGTGTTATACTTTTTCATGCACATTTATTTATGTTGCTTTGGAAAATATTTACTGCTTCCCATGATTCTTAACTATAGAAATGAAAACCTGTGAAGCTTTTGGGGACAAAATATTTTATTTTCATTCTAAGGAAGTTGTTGGATATTTGGAACTTGGATGATATTAGTCAAAATTTGGTTAAGAAAATAGTGTTCTAGGTGTTTCAGAAGGAAGGGATTATTTATTTGTTTATTAAAACAAATTTTTAGCCAGTCAAGATAGAGGTGTAGGTAAACACGGCTTTCATCCTTACACAACCACATCAAACATTACAAGTAGACTACAAAACAAATATCAGCAAGAATCTTCAAAAAAATTGAGCTATATGGAAGTCCAACAACCATGGAATTAAAGAAGCCACATTCATCCAGATGGGTAGGAGCGGCAGAGATACTGAGAAGCACGGAGACATGCAGAGGTGTGGAGAGGTGCAAAGAGGTGCTGAGAGGCATGAAGATGTGGAATGGGTGGTCCCACACCCATGTGTGGTTGATAAAAATTAGGAAGGATAACATGGGAGCAAGCGATCCCAGATTCACACCATACCATTCAGTCCAGGGTTCCAGTGCCAGGAAGATAAGTCCCCATGACTTCTGGCTTTAAAAATCTGTGGGGGGTTGGGGCAGCAGAAGAAACTGTAATTTTCAAGAGTCTCATTCTAAAGGACCTGCAGTAGACTGAAGACTTACACAGGCTCACTCCTTCTGGGCTTCAGCACCAGGGCAACATTAGTCAGGGCATCAGTGGCATATGGGGAAAAACTGAAATGACTGGCACCAGGGCGAGCGCTGGGAGACAGCTCTCCTAGAGGCCAAGCAACAGGATTGTTGGCCCTCTGAGCCATCCTCCACACAAAGCCATAAGGCTGCGACTGGGACTGCCCCACCCTGGTGATTACCTAAGGCTCTGGCCCATCCAATTTACCACTGTGTTTTCTATACCAGACCGTGCTATTAGGACAGGGAGTCAAAGCATCTCTACCTAATACACAGGTACAAACACAGGGAGTGTGCCAAAACTAGGAGACAAAGAAATATGGCCTAAATGTAAGAACAGATAAAGAGAGAATCTTAAAAGCAGCAAGATAAAAAATATAAAGTTAATGGATTTTGATCTTTGGGCATTAATAGAAGATATATCTCCTAAACAAAGAAGGACATTTTTTATTCTCATCTGCATTGCTTGGATCACATAGAGGAAAATGGGTTTAATTGTGAGTATGACTCTTTAAAGAGGGTTCCCCCCCAAGTGATTCTGAGATAGGATGGAAATAACCAGTAGTTTTAGTTCAAATGAAAGAACCATAAGAGTTGCTCTGTATTGCAATATGCTGCCTTGCTAAATAATGACAAATACATTGATGAACATAAAATTATGGGGCATATTTTACTCTCTATGAAACCCTTAATGTTCTAACAATGTCAGTTTCACTTAATGGTCCATAATTCATAATTTAAAAATATTTCTGGATTAATTTAGATTTTCAGATTCACTACTCTTTAACTTATAATGATTGCATTATATTTATTATTTACGGAGGTAAATGGAATTTCTTTTTAGTTTGCTCTAAATTTAATGGGCTCCAATTTCAATGGATATCTCATGCTCTATTAGTTCTGAATTGTGCAAAGGTCATTACTTTCAACTAATCTCTCAAATTAGAGTTGTTCATATTTTCTCTCATGCACACTATTTTTCAAAAAAGCCTATGGTTTGTACTTATTAAATCTATATTTAGTCTATTTATATCTTTTATTAGTTAATAGATTGTATTAGTCAATATTTTTAGTCATCACTTATCCAAACAAAATTATATAATTCTTTTAGTTTTATTTTACTATAGACTGAATGTTTACTATAGACTGAATGTATTTTCCTACAATTCATAAGTTGAAACTCTATCTTCTATGTGATGATGTTTGGGGATAGGGTCTTTGAGAGGTGAATAGGTTGAGAAGGTGGAGCCTTCATGAATATAATTATTGGCTTTATGAAAAAGACCCCAAAGAGCTACTTTTTTTCCTGCCATGTGGGGACACAGCAAGAATATGGCCGTCTGTGAAACAGAAAGTGGGCCTCTCAATACACCTAGTCTGCTGGCACTTTGACCTTGGAATTCCAAGTCTCTAAATCTGTGAGAAATAAATTTCTCTTGTGTATAAGCTACTCAGTGTATGGTATTTTGTAATAGCAACCTGCACAAACTAAGACAGATTTCTTTCCCCCGATTCAATCTGTCTTCCAATTAATTTTTGAAACTATTTCACTTTCACAACATAATTATTGAAGTGAAAATATAATGTTCTAGAAGAATATTCAACATGACTTAAGTGTTTGTGTTTTGTTTCAGTGCCTCTTGATGCACATTGACCTTATGTTTCAGGTTGTAGCTGCAGAGGAAGGCTTTGTTGTTAGGACGACTTTTTTGCTAAGATGTTTACAAGACTCCTATAAAAGAAAGGCTGAAGTCCGGATTTGAATGTAAATTTGTGAAGTCTTGTAGGTTGTATATGGCATTACCATTCCAGAACTTTTCAGATAAGAGGCATTCTCCACTCTCCCCCTCCCAAGTCTTTTCCTCTCTCCAATACTTTCTATTTCACTATACATTCCAAGAATAGACCTGGTCACAGTGATTCTTTTAGTCAAGTGTGTCACCCCTAGACAGAGCCAGGGAAGCAATGAATCAAGTTTTGAAAATCCTGGGAAACAATTTTTTTCCATTAAAATAAACATCTGCAACATCAAAGAAACAGACAACAAAAGAAATATTAGAAAATTGGACTTCTTAGAAATTTTAACATACTATGCATTAAAAGATACATACTATCAACATAGTAAAAAGGCAACCTACAGAATGGGAGAAAATATTTGCAAATTACATATCTGATCATGGATTAATACCAAGAATATATAGAAAACTCTTAAAACTCAACAACAACAAAAACCACCTGATTAAAAAAATGAGCACAGGACTTCAAAAGAAATTTCTCCAAAGGAGATATACAAATGGCCAACAACCACATGAAAAAATGATCAACATCACTAAGTCATTAGGGGATTGCAAATCAAAACTATAGTGAGATACCACTTCACTCCATTAGGGTAGCTACTATAAAAGTTTTACCAAAACACAAGTGTTGGTGAGAATGTGAAGGAAAGGAAAATTTGTGTACTGTTGTTGGCTAAAATTTTAAAGAGGTATAGCTGCTGTGGAAAGCACTATGGCAGTTCCTCAAAAAATTAAAAATATAATAACTATATAATCCAGCAGTTCCACTGCTGGGTATATATCCAAAAGAACTGAAAGCAGGGTCTTGAAAAGATAATTTGTATACCCATGTTTATAACAGCATTATTCACAATAAATGAACTATGGAAGCAAACTAAGTGTCCATTGATGGATAAATAGATAAGCAAACAGTGGTATGTACACACAATTAAATATTATTCAGACTTGAAAAGAAGGTAATTCAGACATATGCTACAACATGGGTGAACATTGAGGACAGTTAAACCAGTCACAAAAAGAGAAATAATGTATTATTACACTTATAAGAGATACTTAGAGTAGTCAAAATCATAGAGACAAAAATAATTGTGGTTGTCAGGGTCTGGGAGAAGAGGGGGGATACAGATTTATTAGTTAATGGGTATAAAGTTTCAGTTTTATGAGACAAAAAGAGTTCTGGAGAGGGATGGTGGTGATGGTAGCACAACATGAAAAATGTATTTAATACCACTGAACTCTACACTTAAAATGGTTAAGATGGTAAAGTTTATGTTATGTGTATTTTATCACAATACAAATTTGGAAAAAGTGAAACTAGACCACTCACTTTTTCACGCTGTACATAAGGAGAAATTAAAAGTGAATTGAATAATTAAATGTTAGGCTCAAAACCATAAAAACTCTAGAAGAAAACATCGGCAGTAAAATCTCAAACATTTCTTGTAGCAATATTTTTTTTTCTTGATATATCTCCTCAGGAGAGGGAAACAAAAGAAAAAATAAAAAAAATTGGATTACATCAAACTAAAAATATTTTTGCACAGCAAATGAAATGATCAACAAAGTGAAAAGACAATCCCCTGAATGGGACAACATAGTCACTGAGACTTCTGAAAAGGAGTTAGTATTCAAAATTTATAAGGGACTTATAGAACTCAATATCCAAAAAACAAACAACTCAATTAAAAAATGAGCAAAGGGTCTGAATAGATACTTCTCTAAAGAGTACATATGGATGGCCAAAAGACATATGAAAAGATGCTCAGTGTCACTAATACAAATCAGTGCATTTTAAAGTAAATGAAAATCATAGTGAGATATTGCCTCATACTTGTCAGAATAACTATCAGCAAAAAATCAACAAACAACAAATGTTGGAAAGAATGTGGAGAAAAGGGAACCCTTTTTCAAAACTATAAATTTTGCATTCAACAGTTTGTTGAAAACATGCTTTTTGCAGTGACTGGGTCTTTAAACATGCTGATTTTTCATACATACCTAGGCAATTCATACTTACCCTTGTGCAATAATGCACTTCTGCAAGGCACATTCTCTGGCCTATTCTTCCATCCTTCACTTCCAGGTGTGGAGTATGTATTCCTTCTACCAAGTTCCACAGCACACTATATTCACCCTTTTTAAAGCACTCAATATGCTGTTGACTTACCTTCATCACCACTGACTCCAAGCCTCAGCAGGACAAGAATTTAATTTTGTATCCTACTTGTGCCAGTATCAAATACAAGGCTTTACCCATTGTATTTGTTGAATAAATGAATGATTGATTATCCTAAAATTACTTAATCTTTATTCCAGGGAATTGGGTAAAGTGGGTGTTTAAAAAATTTTAAAAACAATATTCACTGAGTGTATGTTTTTATTGATTTAAGAGAGGAAAGGGGTAGAGAGAGAGAGAGAGAAAGAAAGATTGGTATGAGATAGAAACACCCATCAGTGGCCTCCCATATATGTCCCAACCAAAAATTGAACCCAAAATCAAGGTATGTGTCCTGACTGGGAATTGAATCTGCAGTCTTTGGTGTACAGGATGGTGATCCAACAACTGAGCCACCCAGCCAGGGCTATAGGGGCATTTTTGAGAATGGTTACTTGCCCAAATTTTTCAAGGAATTCATTTGTAGAAAAGTCATATTTTTGGGTTTGAGGCAAACTATCAATTGTTGATGATGTCTTTGAGACTAATTTAGTATTAAAAAAGTACTTTGTAGATTATCTGTTGCTTAATCAAATTTCTTCTCTTATATTTATGAATTATCATTAGTCAGCTCACCACACAAGCCAGACAAAGCTAATAATGGTAAATAATTTAGTTAAAGACAGGGCCTAGAAGTTAAAATAAATGCTTTTTTTTTTTTTTAAATTGAGACACTATAAAACATTGGAAGGTTTCACACCAAAATTCAGAGTTCCATCTTATCTTGGAAAAGCAGAAATTTATCAAGACTGAACCCTGATTTCTTTAAAATAAAAATTAAGTGCATATGAGGAGTGAATTTCCCATTTGGATGGAACACCTGCTCCTGATTAACCATGATCCCCAATATTCAAATGAAATGCATCTTCCATATGGAAATGTTATTGCTGTTAGTTAGGGTCCCATGCCACCCCATGTAAACCCATAACATACTTGAGATAACAGACAGTGGTTTTGTTTATCATTGGCAGAAATTTATAATAAAGTTTCCAATGATAATAATTTTTCATTTTTTCTACTCATGGTACGCAAACCAGTCCAAGGCTGATGTCCAGAAAAGTTGTCAATAGGAAAAAAACGAGACTTTTTTTTAGCAATTTTGTACATTGTTAGTATTGTTTCCTATTGGTCTCCCTTCTACCCTTGCCCTCCTCTAAACTCTCTCAGATGTGATGGTTTTATATCATAAATATGAAAAGGTCATTCATTTGATTAAAACAATTGTCCTCAAGGAGGTGCATGCAGTAGCTGCTACTTCCCTGTCCATTTTCTTTTGGAATTGTTCTTACCATTTCTCACCAAGCTTCTACTACTGACCTTTTAGTGCCACAAATATGTCAAATAATCTCCCAATGAGGACTTCACACATACTGTTGGCCCTCAATTTCTTAAAAAGATTCTCATCTTTCTGTTCTCATTTTCAAACACTCTTCCTCCTACAGACATTTTTTGACCACACAGTATGAAGTGGGCCCCTTCCCTCATGGCTCACTATAATTTTTATTTCATGTATCAGAATTTGTAATGAGATATTTACTGGAGTATTTACTTTCCACTCTACAATACTTCAAGCTACATGAAGGTAGGGCTCACATGTACTTTATACACTGCTATATGAATCATGTCTAGCATGTATGTTCAATAATATTTTGAATAAATTAATATATATTATAGGGACACATAGATTTGGAATTCAAAAACAGTAAAATTTGCATAATTTCAGGTTTATGTTGCTAATATTTCTCACCATAAATACAAATAATTCTTAAAATATTGAGTGTAGAGTATGTAAACACTTGTTTTGAAACATATGGAATAAGCAAATGCATGTTGAAGTAACTCCCATTTGAGGCAGTAAGATGAATCAGAGCATAATATTTTCCAGATGAATACAGTTCTATGATTCTCCTTTTTTCAAGCATAAAATGTAATCCTACATTAGGAAAATATTGCAAGTATATAAGCATGTGAATAATCACAATCTGGTTGTGCTCATAAAGAATTTTCAATTTAGCAAGTAGGTAGACACCCCTTTCCCACTGTTTGAGATTCCTTTCTTATAGAACTGAAACTTTTCTTTCCAAGGAAAGCAAATTTGATTAAGGGTAGCTATACATTGATATTTTGTAATCTTTATTTTTCTATGGTGATGTAATTATGAAACAACTTGGCTGAACTGTAGTTGTACTGGTGAATTTGCCGATCAGCATTGTTCCTTGAATTCTGTGACGTTACATCACTGGCATGTAGAATCAGTTTTTCAAGGATAGTTGCCATGGAAAAGAGTACAATAGGTATATTTCTTGGGGTAAAACCCTACATAGGTATATATTTGTGCTTAGGCCTAAGGTTTTAGTGTCAATTACAAAATATTTACCTTGACTACAATTTTCTATTGCTACATGAATGCACTTAAGTGTCTTTGTTTCTCAAGGAGTGGACGTACAGAGTTAGAAGATTTAAGTTTAAATCCTAAATAAAAAAAAATTAAATGAAAGGCAAGCTCTTGCACTTTGTTGCTGGTGGGTGCAATTTCATTTGCCACATACTGCTGACGTGACATTTTCTCATGCCTACATACACAGACATGCACAGTTGCACCTGCAATATTCTCTTCTTGGTTTTGTAACATAAAGAAATTTCAGTAGAAATTAAAGTAATTTAAGATATTTTGCGGGGGAAGAACTGTCAGAAAACTGTTTAGTGCCTTTTCCTGCTTCTTACCATTATGACAACATTTAAAATTCAGAATCATATGGGATAAATCAACCTACTTGGTGACCTCAGTTTTCAGCTGCATTTCATGGGGTTTGACTAAGCTTGGTGGATAAAATAGACACAGACACCATGTGAGAAGTGGCTTGGTGTTTTTTTCACTACTGCAGTCTCGTTGCATAGGAGCATGTTTGGACAATGAAAGCACATAGCATATATTTATCAGATGAATGCATTTTCCTTCTCTTGCCCAGGCTCTCCATATTTGCTGGTGATGCTGTGATGGTGACAATGGTTTCTCTGAGAAGATGGGTTCCTTCAGGGGACTGACAAGACTTTCCATAGGTAACAAGATCAGGTTGAACTGGAGTGACTAAACAATGCTGGAATCTTTGGGAACATCTGGAGGGAGAGTGCTAATCTTAGTTAACATTTGTATAACAATTTACTCTCCTAAGGGCTTTACTTACATTAACTCACGTTATGCTCACAACATCCAAAACTAGAGGTAGGAAATGTTACCCACTTTACAGAAGAGGAAAACACACACACACACACACACACAAACTTGCCCAAGATCCTGTATCTAGTAAGGAGCAAATGCCAGCTCTAGAATCTGTATTTATAACTCACTGTGCTATTGTGCCTCCTATATGACGAATGGGGGTTTTGAAGAACATTAACTTAAGTACTTAAAAAGAAGGGAACATATTTTGAATGCCAGGATAAAAAAGACATGTCAGTTACAGGCAATTTTTAATGGAAAAAACTGATAACTGATGATACTGTATCAGTATTTCCATTCGTGTTGATCCAGACATGTTAACTATACACAGAGACATGCACACCCATACATACAAAGTTGTATATATTATATTTTTCAATGCAATGTTTAACTATATATATGATCTTCTTGGCTTTCACTTATACTTTGTGTGTATAATATTTATTAGTTTTCTTAAAAAGCATTTAGACACAGATTTTTAAGGAGAAAAGGGAACTACAGCTATAATAACTAACTAAATAATCATTGTTTTATTAAAAATTATAAAAGTAATTGAGTATGTTTAGAAAATTAAGATGGTTCAGATAGGAATATAAAAATAGAAAACTGGTATTCTTCTCACTACAAATCGAAAAGTACTACTCCTTAGAAAGACTTATTTACTCAATTTAAGCAAGCATTATAATTCTTTGTAAACCAGAGAGCTTTTCTTAAATAAAATTTGAATTTTATTAGGAATCACATAAAAGATGCCAATTTACATGCATGTATTGTATGCTTTTCAATTTCACTCTTAAGAAAACAATTTGTCCTGGCATGGTGGCTCATTTGGTTGGAGCATCATCCTGTACACCAAAGAATTGTGGGTTTGCTCCCTGGTTGGGGCACATACAAGAGGCAACCGATCAATGGTTCTCTCTCACATCAATGTTTCTCTGTCCCTCTCACTCTCCCTTCCTCTTTCTCTAAAATCAGTAAACATATCCTCAGATGAGGATTAAAACAAAAAAAGAGTTCCTCATTATATGGATATGTCACATTTGATATCCAGTCTTCTACTGATTGATATTTTTGGTTTTTTGATTTAGTTGCAATATTGTAATTCTTGTGGAGCACTTGTATATGTATATTTTTGTATAAATATGTTGCAAATTCTTACAGTAGATTTCCTTTCTACTAGTATATACAAGTTTATTTTACTTATTTTTTTTTATTGAATTTGTTGGGGTGACATTTGTTAATAAGATTATATAGGTTTCAGATGTGCAATTGTATATCATCTGTGTATTGTGTTTAAAATATCTGAGAGGGAAAATAGATATAAAAATTATTTAATGTTATGAAAAATATCAAATTATAGTGATATTTAGAAATGTCTAATAAGTAAACATAGATTACATAATTTTAGGACAACAATGGTTTTGATTATTTGGAACCAACTAGTTGCCTCTGTACAAAATATACATTCAGAGTAATTGAGGACAGACCAAAAGATCCAATTTTTAAAAATAAATTTGATGCCTTAAAATTAATGAGATTCCTATTCTTTTAGTATTAACTAGTACAACTGACTTCCAATCAGTTAGCTCTGGTATAAACCCAGAAAAGAATAATTAATATAACATTTACCCACCCCCAAGTTGTCTCCTTTAATCCCCATTTTCTTCCCCTTTACTCTCTTCTACTTCCCCTCTACACTTTTAATTTTAAGAAATATTTCCAGATTACTCCTAAAAGGTGACAATGATTTATATACTTGCCAATCAAGTATGAGAATCTCCATTTCCTCACACCTTAGTTGTCAATAAATTTAAAATAAACTACCTATCTGGTAGGCAAAAAATTAATAGCCTAATTTAATTCTTAATTGTGAATGAATTTGGGCATCTTATATGTTTATTATTTTTCTTACTGTAAAATCTTTCCCTATTTTCATTGGTCTGTAAGTTATCATACTGGTTCCTATCATTTTTCCCTTGATGTTTTCCTCTTATAAAATATTCTTGACTATAAATTTGGCCTTACACTAAAAATCTTTGTAAGGAGGTCTGTAAAATGGGATAAAGATATTCCTAATTCTTTGTTGAAAAGTTCACTCAAAAGTTTAGCAGAGAGAACTTTATAAGGGAAAAGATTAGATGGCATACTCTTAAGAAAATAAAATAAAGTAGGAGGGAGATAAGCTAAATTGAAGAATGTGGATCTTATTACATGTTAATTCTTTTCATTAGTTTTCTCTTTTATAAGTTTTACTACCACTTTATGTTATACAGGGTGGAGCAAAAGTAGGTTTACAGTTGTTTGTATGGAAAATAATATAATTAATAAATAACAATACAAGAATAAACTCTGCATTTTTTATACTCACAACTGTAAACCTCTTTTTGCCTCACTCTGTATTTTAGCATGTAGATTTGTCTGTATATTGCACTACATACTTCGTCATGTTATCTCTAGAACTGTTATTTTTTAAGCTCAGCTCTTACTGAATAAATCCTCTATGTTCTTTGGTTTTCTTTTTAATTTTTAACTCTTGGGAAACCAGATTCAATGAAAGGATTTCTTAAAAGATTTTATGAGTAAGACATAACTAAAATATTCCATACTGTGCTCTGATTATAATTAAAACAAATGTTCTCCCTTTTATTTAAAATTTTAGCTCTGAAGAAACTGAAGCAACTGAATCATTTCCTTTTTCTCCATTTTTATGCACTCTAAAAACTTCCATATTATTCTTCATAAAAACAGCAACAAAAACACATCCATTGAATCCTGAGTTAATATAGTTGTCTGCTTTTATAATTTAAAAAAAAATAGTAATATGTCTCCTTTGTTAATTTTAAAAATTTTTAAACATTGTAACATGGTAATTATAAAACACTTTTAAAAACCTTATGGAAATCTGAATTTAATTTTTTATGTGTGGTTGATATTAATTACCTAACAATAAAGATATCTGGAGGTTAATATAGCCCATAAAATCTTTAGTAAAATACTTATGTAGCACTTATATATTCAATTTATATATGTTTAGTAAGCTCCTTTTTAATTGTTGACACTCTTACAGGGGTGCCCATTTTCCCTTCCTTTGCCCACCTCTACCCAGCCCCCAGTCCCCCTCCCCTGGCCTTCACCATACAGTTTTCTGTGTGAAGAAATTCCAGATAATCTATCATTTAATATATATCTGGGGATTTTTTTCTTCTGTAGCACATCAAGTTTTTGAATTTCACTGGGATCTGATAGTTAACACTTTTTTTCTTATTTTAAATGGTATATTTTGAAATACTTTAGTTGTTTCCATATATTATGAAGCTTACCATAATATTAATTTTATCCTTTTTAACCTGATGCTAGAAAGTATTTATTCTCTCAGTCCATGATGTCATTGGTAGTCTCTTAATTTTCAGACATCAAATTTATTTAAAAAAATTGGATCTTTTGGTCTGTCCTCAATTACTCTGAATATGTATTTTGTACAGAGGCAACTAATTGGTTCCAAGTAATCAAAGCCATTGTTGTCCTAAAATTATGTAATCTATGTTTACTTTCTAGACATTTCTAAATTTCACTATAATTTGATATTTTTCATAACATTAAATAATTTTTATATCTATTTTCTCTCTCAAATATTTCAATTAGAACAGAAAATTTTTGACTAAATGTTATAAATTTTTAAATAATGGAACATTAATTTGAAAAATTAAGCTAAAATTTCCTTAAAATGTGTAATGTTCAGTAAACATCTATATTTATAAAATTAATATGAAGAAAGAATTTTTTATTGTCTAACTGGAAAAAATGTTTTAATGTTATAAGACCTTAATAATATATTTCAAATTTAATCATCAGAATCTTTATTTTTCCCATATTAGCACACCAATAGCAAGCATAATATTTAAATAACAAGAACTATGAGGCAACTTTTTTGTCGCTTACAAATTTAAAAATATTATTTATTTATGAACTAAAAACTAAAAACTTCTTTGTGCTACACTGTTCAGATTATTTACTGAGTTCTTATTGCTAATTACCTTTTGATTTTAAAATATATGGTATTAAGGAGCTAAATTTTACAGTATTACTAAAATAAAGAAGTGAATTCTTTTGTATAACTGCATCATTGAACTAATGAACTCTCTCATTACAAAACAAATTTTAAATGCATCACTGATTGTCTCATCCACCCATTCATTCATTCATTCATTCATTCCACAAAGATGTGCTTATTTTTCTAATGGTCACTAAACGCATACTATATATAAAACATTGGCATATTGACAGAGGAAAAAAGATTTCTCAGCATATGGAAAAGAAAGAACTATTAATGCTTAAAATAAATAATAATATAGTTGGGTGTAATGACAGAAGTGTCCATGGGGGGCCATTGGAACCAACCACATATACAATCCAGCCTTACCAGGAATAGTAAATATTATATGCAGACAATTGAGAGCAAATGCATGAGAATAGTTGTAATGATGCTTGTGTCTGGGGGAAATCATGGATTCTGGAATAAAGAAGGCACTGACAAGTGTGAAGAGGAAAAATGACACAAAGAAATAGCAAAATTATCAGGTGCAAATTAAAACATTATTTTAAAGATGGGGAAATGCCTTCCATAATTTTGGGAGCATGACCTCATATATTCCATCATTGCTAAAACTTTTTGCTCACAAAATTGGAGGAATATTTTTCTGCTAAGAGACTAAATCTATAGTTCTTTATTCAACTTGTTTAAGGAGGAGATATTAGTAAGGAATACAGGTGGTCATTTCATCTTTGGGACTTCAGGGCTAAAAGTTTTTCACCTTAAAGAAATAAAACGCCAAAATGTACAAAGAGAGTTGATCAAGTCAAAATCGCAGTGTTAGATCCAGTCAACTTGGACAGGAAGTCAAAGTCCTCAGGTTTTGAGTACACAAAGTCCTGCTTCTCAGCTCTCTGTAATGTTGATTTGTTCTTAAATAAAATAAATTTTATAATGCTTCAAGATCACAACTAATTCTTTTGACACCTAAGAAAACTAAAGTTTTTGTAAAGATATATTTCACCTGCTGAATTTCTCCAGTAATACCCAACTACTCAGTCTAGGTGTTTCTTTTTTTCTAATTGTGCTCCTTCAGTCAAAAGCTGACAAAACTGTCGAAACACAGTCACTGTTACACTAGTCAGTCACACTCCGATAATGTGTCTGTCATCATGTTAAAGCAGTCATTTGCTGACATATTTTATGGCCATGAACATGTTTCAGAAACCAGCAAAAAGGATTGGCCTTTAAAAAATAAGCTAGAGTAGCATTTCCTTCTAGTGAAATGACATATAATTTGAAATAATAGTGTGTCAATAGTGACTATAGGAAATTGCTAGAAAGTGGACATTTCCAAGTCCACTTTTATCTGGGAAAAAAAGGTTCTTCTTAAACCAGCAAACACTTTATTAAATTAAAAACATTTTTTTCAGATTTTGAAAATGTTTATTGCACAAGATTTGGAGTTCTGAACTTCTCTAAATATGTAGAATGCAATTTTGAAAGAATAAATGTTAATGCTGTACAAGAGAGCATTCTATTTTCAATACCTCTTCATTTACATTAGAGCATGACCAAACTGACTTTTGCATTTAATAAGCTCTACTGGAAAGTGTAAGTATACTCAGGGAAAATTTATAAATAGAAACATAAACATCCATATAGATCACCTGGAGTCCAAAAGTTTATTCTGAAAACTCTTAAAATATATCATGGATAAACTCCCATTATTTAATAGGTAGGAAACAGTTTGGAAATAATAAAGCATAGACAAATATAACAAGGTTATATACAAATGCACACTAATTTTTATATGCCATTGGAATTGGCAAAATGAATATTTTAGTGGATCCCTAAGTAGCTATAAGAATAACATGTCTTTAGAGTGAAGTATTTACTCATTACAAATACCTGCTAGTTCTCATTCTGCATTCAACTTTACACAAAGAGCTCACATTCTTTTCTTAATACCATTGTATTTTGATTCATCAGACTATTTATAGATAATCCTAAGAGCTTATTGTTGAAATATGAAAACCATTGAATATGAAACTATGAAAATGATTTACTTTCTAAATTGCTTGCTAAATCAGGAAACAAATCACAGTCCTGAAAACTATTTAATCAACATTGGTACACTATTGAAGTTGTGGATAAAAAGATCGTATAATTTTAAGTTAAACATTCTTGAAATTATAGGGAATTTTATATCCAGAAAGATTTGTTAGTTATTTTAAGCATTTTTTAAACAACAATTCAGTGTTTCCTCTTAACACACATTTAAATCTAGTATCATCAGCTCCCTAGAAGCATGGAAAGCCAAACTGTTTTATAGATGCTTATGTCCACAGAAGCAATTTTTACAGAAGAAGCATTATTTCACTTACTTGGCTCCTTTGTTCATTAAGCTAATTACTCTAGTCTACATTCATGCCTTTCATCTACCTTGTTTCTTGAGCTTGATCCTTTCCCAACCCTGAATCGACTGTTACTGAACAGTTGAAGCTGAACAGGAAGGAATTGCAGGTGTCAACTCACAGTTTACAAATATGACATCTCCTCTGGCATAGCTGGAAATATGAAATATTGATTTATGTGCAGTAAAAGGTCTTATAAAAATGATCACATACACATGAGAGATTAATGCGCAGGAGATCAATAGAAATTTCATTCTTGACGCTAGACTGTCACCTATGGTGAAATGCTAAAATACAGAAATCAATATTATCTATGAAATGTCAAATTTATTATAATTATGAGGATGAAAGCTGGCCAAGTGGCTCCCAGGAGAGAAGGAAGGATAGGTTACTGTGCTGAAGCATCCTTCATGTCCCTTGTTCACTTGCTGCCAATTTGAGAGCAATATTGGTGTAGGGGGTTTGCAGGCGTTATGTACCGCTGTGTAGTAACAAATTCCTGCTGGAATATTTAACTCTTGAAACTGACAATAACACAAGTGTCCACATAGTCAAAAGGTGCAAAACTTTTAGCTCTAAAATATGGAGAAGAGTTTAACATAGATTTTCATATGGTATGTGTACCACAGCCCATTGCTTAGGAAAATTGAGTTTTACAGACAGAAGAGTTATAAGATCTTGGTGCAATTTTATTGAAGCTAGTGTTCTGTTCTCTCCAGTGGTAGGGGGAAAAGGGGTAATCCTAAATTATCTATTAGTAGGCTTCACATTTTCTATAGTTTAAGCCATTAGCTTGATTCTTAGAAATTGCCATTCAATTTCCACTCCTAGGCAGCAGTTCTTCGAAAAGGTTTTTATGAGTTTGTGGCAGCCTACTAGTCTCATGTATCAAGTTTAATAGAGTCTTTGAAAAAGTAACACAAAGCTAAAAGTTTATGAGCCTATAAGAAAACAATAAAATGAGAGTATTTTTGTCTTTCCTGTTAAGTAGAGAGGGGGATTTTTAGAAGTTGAAGGTAAAAGCATAAAAAAACCCACAAATATTTCTTTTCACATATTCTCCACGTCTACAGAAAAGCAAAGTATTAAACCCTTGTCAATAGTATTATTGTTTCTTCTAGTGAGTGTAGGTTTTACTAATGAATGTTAATGATGTTACACCATGATTCTTGGAATGATTGGGATGTGGTGTAGGTACAAGGAAGGATGAACGCATCTGACTAGCTAGTGAATTAAGATACTTGAAGAAAAATCAGGTTCTATTGTAAGTGGTATAGGTGATGAATAGACTGTGTTATTTTCTGTCACTAAACACTGTTCATAAATCTTTTAATACAAATTTTAATGATTCACAGTTTTGGGTATAAGCAGTATGCCCTGCCAGCCTCACCGAGAGGACATCACGAAAAGCTTGTTCATTTTGCTACTTGGGTGACTTTGTGTGGAAAGTCTTCAGAAATTCACGAAATGAATGAATGAGTGAATGAAACTAATTCACCCCATGGTGTTCTGGTACCACATGAGTTGTAAGGGATAAAATTTCTTTTCATTTGGCCTTAATGGTCTGTTGTCTTCTCTTATGACTCTCTTTTCTCTCCTTCCTTTTCGCCCATATAGATAGCCCTTTGGTAACCAATACTTCTGGCTGGAACATGGACTTGAGTACTAATTGCTACATATCAAAATTTCAAAACATAAAATCTGCCTAGTGTCGATGCTTTTCATTATGCATTCCTCACTAAATTTTTAACTGGAATTACATACAATGTGGGTATTTACTTTCATTATTAGTAACATTTATTTTATAACCATTATGAATTTGTTAACTGTCTCATTTGTTATTATACATTTTTCTTAAATCTTCCTAACTCTGAATTTATTTTAGAACTTTGTTTTTAATCCTTAGGGAGATGTTTCTTATCTAGACTTAGATATAGTTGAAGGCATTTTGAGTGAAGATATCTACATACTAATATCTAGCATTTATTCTCAATTTTTAGGTGTTTGTATAAAAATTGAGCAGCATCATTTAATTAGTGACAGTCAGGCCCCCTTCCCACTAGTAGATTACCATTTTACTAGAATTTCAGTTTTTCAGGGCTATTGTGTAAAGCTATTGTTTTTTTATGACATATATTTTCTAAGTATTACGGATTATTCATCAAGGAGCACCTATCTTAGGTGCCATGGTGCTGGCAGACCTGGACATCTCTCACAGAGAAACACAAAGAGGAGTCATAAGGAGGGCTTGTAAACACTGAACAAGACCCCATGTGATTGTCAGTTAAGTCAATGAATGTTAGTTGAATGTCTACTACATGCAGAAAACTGGGAAAAAGTAAAAAGGGCACAGAAAGAGCTCCCTCAAAAGTGCACAAAGTAGTACAAATTTGGTGATATTTAGAAATGGGAAATATTTAGAAAAGGAAATTTCAAGATTTGGAACCTATACAAGCTATCTTGAATCCTTGGGTTGGTGCATTCTCAGCTCAAATAAAATTCCACTTCTATACACTTTAGAAAAGAGTCAGTCCATAGACATGCCATAAACATAAAATATAAAGTTCCTTCTCATCTATCATTACTGGGTTATTTACTCTTCCTAAATATTATCTCTTTTGACCAGAGTTGTAGAATTATTATTACTGCCAAAGGTGATGGGGGATGCATAAACTTTCCTCCAGTTGGTAATACAAACACTTTTTTTTTAATCTGGAAAAGAGATAAAGATTTATTTACTTTAAAAAAATGCTATAGCATTTACACAATTTATAAATAGAGATTTGGGAAGATTTTCTACTCTACACAGCTTCTTAAGGCTTTTTCCCCCCTCTTCTGTACCTCAAGTACCCAAAGCAGTTAAAGTTAATACTTAATGCAACCCAGTTGAAGAGATAGGCATTTCTTGCAGTCAGGTCTCAATTAAGAGATAAAAGACAAAAAGTGCAAAGCGCTTGATAAAGCTAAGAATACAAGGCCTGCCATGGATGTGCTTGAAGCTGTCCATAGCGATAACTGGATAGTCAGCTGGAATCTTCTTGAATTGAAGTGGGTGCTCTAACTTATCAAATTCCACATATGGGGAAATTATTGGTGCCTACAGTGGTGATTAACACTAACCCAGTGGGTCAGAAACAAGCTGGGATAAAGGTGAAAACTGTATCTGACTATCAACACCAAATACATCCATTTAGAAAAAGATAGCAGAGGGTTTTTTTCTTTTTTTATATCTTCAGTTGTGCAGGTTGTCAGGCTGGTCACACGGTTAACGCTGCATATAGAGTGCTCTCTATAATGTGCAAATTGCAATGCACATTAAAATGTAATCTACTTTAATAAGTCACATGAAGATTACATTTTAAGATAATTATTTGTGTGTTTATACCACACACCAAAAATATTTTCCTGCTTTGTTTACAGTATTTTCTCTTTGCCTTTAAAACATAATGATCATAACTATTAGCACTAAATAACTCTCTCTTTCAAATGGTTGGTTTTGAAGTTAATGGAGATTCAGATTTTGGATTTCTGAAATACAGTTCATAATACAACATTCAAACTGTTTAATCTCGTTGATTTCCCAAAGTTAGACTTGTTATGATGTTATGATTATTAAAAACCTCACTCTGCATCTGTAATTAAGACACTTGAGTTATGCAGATAGTTTTACAAAGTTGTTCACTTTCCAATTCCTGTGTAGACAAAAATATTTGAAAGGTGACAATTTTTGAAATAATTATAATAAACATAATAATCTGGGCTTTGTGACAAATCTATTCATTGGAATATGACCAACTATCAATGATTTATTAGAATGGGTGAGAGAGAAATTAGAGAAAAATGGAAATAACAAATAATCTCAAAATTCACATTGTTCATTCATTTAAAAGTGCTTTTCCACTCAGCCACCAGTAAAATCATTTACAAGTGATGACATTTAATTGAAAATATTTTTGTCTCTTTTTCCCCCCTCTTACTCATCTTTTAAAGGAAGTATCAATGAATACTAAAATAACCCACTGGGGTTAAGAATCCTTATTAGTCTGCGTAGATATTGTGCACTCAGCAAGAAGCAAAATGACTAGCTCAGGGTTGGTAACTAATAAATATTTCTTAAATGGATGAATGAATAAACAGAGAATTAAAAACATAACTGAATTATGAGTTGAAAGAACTATGCATTTTTAAAATCTGGGAATTATAATGCTCAAAACTTGCTGCATTATTTTGGTTTGTTTTGTGGAGCACCTATCCTTCAAGAACAGGCACATGGCTTAATCATATATGATCACTTATTTAATTATATTAATATCACTAATATTTGTCATATTCAGAAAGATTGTACTAGTCTTCTCGGGAGCCATAGGACACTTCATTATTAGTCTCTGGATCAACTGGTAAAATTTCCAAACTACTTCCTATTGAAATAGTTTGGTGATCATTTTTATCTGCTGGAATATTATAATATGAGATTCTGACATTCTGAAAACAGAATGAAGCTATATATTTAGATAAATATTTCAGTTCTAAGTGATATAAAACTCAACTGTAATAGACTGCAGAAGAAAAAAATATTAGTTTATATATGTAACTGAAAATTTGACAGAAGGACTTAAGGCATAATTAGACACAGGAGCTCAGCTAATATCAGTTCAGGTTTTTTTTTAAACTCTCAGCTGTGACTTCCTCTGTGTTGGCTTCCTATTCAGGTAGCTCCTCCCACAGGAAGGTTAGATGCCCTCAGCAACTCAAAGCTGCATTGTTACTAACCTCAACTAATGGAAAGAGAATCTCCATTCTATTACTACCACTAAAAACTTACAAGTTGAGCATCACGGACTTGTTTGGGTCCTGTGTTGATCCTTGATCCAAACACTCTGGCCAGACACATGGAATATGCCATTTGTAATGTCTTGATCACAGGTACTAGGCCAATTCAATTTGTGTTGTTGACAGTGAGCTGTGAGGCTCTCTCTTGGGTCCTATATCTAATATTTGGATTCAGGAGTACGATTAGTATGAACTGAATCCCAAGAACTGGGTGTGAAGGAAGATGGCTCTCTAGGAAGCATAATGGTACACTTCCAGAAGAAAGAATGACTCTTGAAGTGATGAGAACTATAGATGTACATAGCAAGAAGTGTAGATGGAAAAAAAAAGATTACAAAGAATAAAAGCCTGAATTACAGAAGCTCTGAAATCCTATCTACTAAATGACTGAAGTTTTCTCAAAAGCTGTTATCAGTTATTGTGGCAAACACTGTAGAACACTACTTAAATATCCAGGTCTATAAAATATTTTGGACTATATTCACTCATGTAGTTGAGAAATAAGATCAATACATTATTTTTGATGTTGTTCAAACTAGGAGGAGACCCAGCATTTACAAACTTTCTTGTTTTTAATTTTATCTGGATTTTGGTTTTGAAGGCAACTGAGAGTCAAAGCTGGAGATGAGCAGAAGTGGCACATTTCCCCATAGGAAAGACTCATCAGCTGGGGGCAGATGCTGACTCTTTATACCACATTGAATTTTGCTGCCCCTAGAGGACCTTTTTTTTTGATGTCAGGGATAAAATTACATTATTGAATCAGAATGGAAAAAGGAGAAAAATGATTGCCTTGATGAGGTTTAATAGATTAGCTAAAATAATATTTGACTATAAGATCTCCTCGATAATAACAATAAGCAGGATTTTATTCTAGACTTTTAATATGACTTAATAGGTTAAGTAAAAGATAGCACCTGAAAGATTTGGAGTCTAGAATAAATTAATCTAAATAATGTAATTTGTGAATAAAAATATTTTATACTTTAAATTTTGTACAGAATCTTGTCTTGTTCATTCTTGTTCTGCCCTTTGGTAACTACTACTAAAAGATGACATTATTATTCATATTTATATCCTATTGTTCCTAGCCAAAGGTATTCTTCTTTCCATCACAGTTTTATGATAATTTCTAAGTTCTAGACTTAGATTTAGAATCTTGGTATGATTGAACAGACTCAAGAGTACAAATCTATTTTATAAGTGATCCTTCATAATTTCTTCTTAATTTATCATTACAAATATACAGTATTTTTTTTCAGCAAATCATCAGGTTGCACTAAATTGTGTCAATCCTTGCAGCCTATTGCAGTTCTTTTCTAAATTATCTCATTAAAATCTCTATGCCTTTGGAGAATTTTCTATATGAAATTAAGATGATATTACAAAATTTGTGTTGAATTTTAGATAAGGCATTATAGTTCAGTTTATCATGAATTGTTTTCATATTTCCAAGCAATCTATTCTGGATTGACTTAATGAGCTTTGTGCTGCAGTTAAGGGGCAGACAAAAGGCCTTCTGGACCTACTAAAACCTCCTTCATCACAGTCTCATGTAAGTACTGTAATTCCTATCAAGCGAGCCACCTTATCATTAACTCATTATTTCTAGAAAGGCCTGTGAGGATAACATATGGGGTCATTAACAGAACCATTAACATTTGAAGCCAGCAAAGGTATGGTGGCTGGAAAGGGAATGGGTGAAGGATAGGGTTTCAAGCCCTGTGGTCTGCAGTGGAAGATCCTGTTTAACTGCAGAAACAGAAATGATTTCACAATTTTGCCTTCATCATTTTGTATAGAGCAGACTAGCTGAGATATTATTAAAAAATTGGCTTCAGTTATAAAGATTGTATATAATATTGACTACATATAATTTTGGAAGATATGGTTCTTTGTTATAATGAGTTTCTGTTTATTCATTTATGCATTCTTTCATGTAACAATAGGTGTTTTTCAGGTTTACTGCATACCAGATATTGTCCTAATTGAATTATCTGTGTTTTAAGCTTTCTAAACAAATCTCTGAGATAGGTACTATGACCCACATTTTACAGAATGAAACTAGTAGCGTAGATATAAAATTAGCAAGGACATAGTTGGTAAATGATGTGTGTAGGAGCTGAGGAGTGTTGAAATGTAGCAAACAATTAACATGTACATGAAAATCTAGTATTGTACATGCAAAAAAATAATAATGGGTGATATTACAGAGTCATGGAGTTTGGGTGTTGGAAGGTAGGAATTACACTGCAATCAAGTGGTTAGGGAAGGATTTGGGAGGAGGTTAAAGTTGAGAGAAAACTTGTAAATGAATAACAATGACTATGCAAATGCAGTGTAAATTTTCTAACAAAGATAAGCTTGGTGAGTTTTATGAAAAGAAAAAGAATTCCCTGTTAGCCATGTCTTAAGTGTAATTCTTCTGATGCAAAACTCTGGTCTACTTAGAGATCTAACAAAATCATAGGAAGAACAAGTAGTTATTTTTTTTAAAGTTCTGTTCAATTTTGCTCATTTTTTTTTTGAAATCAGCAAGTATTGGGTACTGAAGTGTCTTTCTCACCTTTTGGATTTCACATAAAATTTCTCTCTCTAGCCTTTTTCATGCCATTACTTCTATGATTGGTGTATACACTAAAGCTCCACAGTGTTTAACTAAGAAGAACTTCTTTCTGTAGTCAGTCCTTATTACCATTAGAGCTGGATGTGATTAAAAAAGCCAAGTTTCTTGAATTCACAGGCTTACACAAACACTAATCAAGGGTCTACTATATATACTTTGGATAATACCAAAATGAATTTGTCATGGACACTATCCTTCAGAAGCTTAAAGTCTAATATAATATCCATTTTTAAATATAGGAGGTCTGTCCAGAAGGTATCCAGCCATGTAATAGGAAAAATAGAGACATCTATTGAAGAAGATGAAAGATACAAGAAACACTGTATGTAGGACAATAACACCTCAGTCTCCTTTGAAAAAGGCACCTTGGGACTTTACACAGTTCTCCTAATCACCATCAGCAGCCCCGTTGTATTGTCCTGAATCTCATCAATGGTCTGAAATCTATTCCCTTTCAAACGTAATTTTGTTTTTGGGAAAAACCAGAAGTCGCGGAGTGCCAAATCTGGGCTGTTGGGGTCTGAGTCACCTGGATAATTTGATGTTTTCCCAAAAAGTTCTGTACGAGACATGATGCATGAGTGGGCACAATGTCATGATGAAGGAGCGAATCACCAGTTTCCCACAGATACATCCTTCTGAATCACCCCAATAGTTTCCCTGGAGGAATGTTCAAGCTTAACGCAAAATTAGATGGAGATTCGTTGATCTACTTGCTCAGTCATTTTGAACGCGATGGCCACACAGTAAGTATACTCACTCAACTGGCATCTACTGCCCCCACTGACTAGTAGAGTGAAGTCATCATTGTTCACACATGGGCATTCCAGCCCACTCTCCTTGGCTGGCAGCTTACACTAGTGTCTCACAAACAGTTCTCGATATATTAACTATGGTGGACTTCTTCCAGACAGACCTCATATACATTATTTTAAAAATATTTGCCTTATTTATTTTTTATACCCCATCAATATTTTTGCCTTATGATTTCACTCTCCTTAGAGCCCATGGGCCACTCAGAGAAAGCAAGGAAGTCATTATTCAGGCTTAAGTTTCAAAAGCAATTTTAAGTTAAAGAGACAAGAGTATTTAAAATCTAGCTTTGCGGAGAAAGAAAATGGCATTTGAAATTCCAAAAATTTGTTTTTTACATAGCAGGAGTAAAGCTTGACAATCTTAGTATCTTATTATAAAGTATAACATACAGAGATTATAAGACATAATGTAAGAAAAGTAATTTTTTAAGTATATTTTATTGATTATGCTATTAAAGCTGCCCCATTTGATTTCTCCTCTATGCTCAACTCTGCCCAGTACCCTCATCTACTCCAGCAATCCCTCCTTAGTTCATGTCCATGTGTTGTACATATATATACACACACACATATATACATGCATACACACACACACACACACATATATGTGTGTGTGTGTGTGTGTGTGTGTATATATATATATATATATTCTTTGGCTTCTTTATTTCCTATACTTAACCTCCCCTTGTCTCTTTTGTACCTACGACTTATGCTTCTTATTCCCTGTACCTTTTCCCCCATTCTCTCTCTTCCCACTCCCTGCTGGTAATCCTCCATGTGATCTCCATTTCTGTGGTTCTGTTCCTGTTCTAGTTGTTTGCTTAGTTTGTTTCTGTTTTATTTTTTTAAGGTTTAGTTGTTGATAGTTGTGAGTTTGTTGTCATTTTACTGTTCATAGTTTTAGATCATCTTCTTTTTCTTAGATAAGTCCCTTGAACATTGCATATGATAAGGGCTTGGTGACGATGAACTCCTTTAACTTGACCTTATCTGGGAAGCACTTTATCTGCCCTTCCATTCTAAATGTTAGCTTTGCTGGATAGTGTAATCTTGGATGTAGGTCCTTGCTTTTCATCACTTTGAGTACTTCTTGCCAGTCCCTTCTTGTCTTCAAGGTTTTTTTTTGAGAAATCAGCTGATAGTCTTTAGGATATTCCTTTGTAGCTAACTCTCTGCCTTTCTCTTGCTGCTTTTAAGGTTCCCTCTTTAGCTTTAACTTTTGGTATTTTAATTATGGTGTGTCTTGGTGTGGCCCTCTTTGGGTCCCACTTGTTTTGGATTCTTTGAGCTTCCTGGACTTGTATGTCTATTTTGCTCACCAAATTGGGGACTTTTTTTTTTCATTCTTTTTTCAAGTAAGTTTTCAATTTCTTGCTCTTCTTTTTCTCTTTGTGGCACCCCTATGATTTAGATGTTGGTACATTTAAAGTTGTCCCAGAGGTTCCTAAGCCTCTCCTCGTTTTTTTGAATTCTTGTTTCTTCATTCTGTTCTTGCTGAATGTTTATTTCTTCCTTTTGTTCTAGATTGTTGATTTGAGTCCCAGATTCCTTCCCTTCACTATTGGTTCCCTGTATATTTTTCTTTATTTCACTTTGTATAGTCTTCATTTCTTCCTTTGTGGCTGTACTCAATCATTTCTCTGAGTATCCTGATTACCAGTGTTTTGAACTCTGCATCTGATAGGTTGGCTATCAACTAGTTGTTTAGTTCTTTTTCTGGAGTTATGATCTATTCTTTCATTTGGGCCACATTTCTCTGTCTCCTCAATTTGTCTGCACAGCTGTTATGTTGTAAGGGGCAGAGCCTTAGGTATATGCCAGGGCAGGGTAGCCTTGGCTGTGTTGTAGTGCTGTATGTGGGGGAGGGGTCAAAAAGGGAAAAATGCTGCTTGCTTGGCTGTCGTCCCACTTTTGGCCACTTCCCCTACTTCCTGCAAGTGACTGGAGCCCTTCCAGTTGCTGCCCTATGTTGATTCCCCGAGTGGGTGGGCTTGTGTACATAGTAGAACCTTCTTGGCCCCTCAAACAGACTCTCCTGTAAGACTGGCAGTTTCTTCTACCACCACAACCCCCACAGGTTTCTACAGCCTCAGTTTATGAGGCTTTATTTTTCTGGAGCTGGAACCCTGGCTACACAGGCTGTCCTGAGCTGGAATTGCTCACTCCCCAGGTGTCCCTCTTGGTTTTTATTGGCACATGAATGTGGGACCACCTGGTCCACCAGCCACTTCCTCGTAGTGCATCTTCTCTGCCCTGGCTGCCCGTCTCCACCCCTCCCACCTGTCTGGATGAATGTTTCTTCTTTAACACCTTGGTTGTTGGACTTCCATGCAGTTTGATTTTCTAGCTGTTCGGGTTGTTTTTTGTTTTCAGATTGGTTGTTATTCCTTTATTTAGTTGTGCGAGGAGGCGAAGCGCATCTACCTACACCTCCATCATATCTAGAAGTAATAAAATTCTTAACTAAGTATTAGAAAAAAGACCATTTTGTTTTATGAATATGAAATCATAGAAATACAAAAGAACTGGCCAAAAGTTTTTACCTGGGTGGTTCAAAGATTCTTTTTAGCCTGGTCCTTGAAGGTTTTAGCCTTTGGCCCTATAGATGGACCAAATTAAAACAATATATAATTGAGATAAAAGCCAAAAATATGGGTTTTATGCTTTCTTTTGTTTTAGAAAGTTTGTGAGGAAAACTGTCACAATGGGTCACTATGTACCTCTGAGCACCTCGAAACTTTGGGGAGTGTTACTCAAATTATAATCTGTTTCAGTTGTACCCCTGAAGTTGTGCATTGCTCAACTGAATTATGAATATGGTATCTTTGACTATCTTCTTATTATAGGAAAGAAATTGTTTCAAGGGATGCTTAGGCAAAGAGGGGCCTGAAATAATTCTCATGAGTGTCCTTCTTTTCATATGTGATGTAAAGGACTTGAAAAATTTCCATATTTCTCCACTTAAGGAATATAGAAAGAAGATGTTAACTTTAGAGACTACTTGGGAATGATGGTCAAACCACAGGAGATTTATAACCTGAATAAGAAAAGAAGAGGGTTCATGGATAGCAGGTGGAGGGACAAGTTTCCTGGAAGGAATCACAATTCTTTTCTTTAAGAAGAGAGCAAATAAACAAGTTAAACTTCAGTACTGTACAGCCACTTCAGTACTGTACAGCCACTTCAGTACTGTAGTGAGTAGGAGAGAGGCTGCTTGCTCCTCACTGGCTAGTGAGGTGGGAACACCTAAAAGGAAGTAAAGCACAAGGTCCCTTCCTCTATGCCGTGAGGCAAGGTCAGCTCCTCCTCACACCCAGATACCTTCGTGGGAAAGAAAAGAGTTACCTTGATAGGGAGTTGAACTTTGAATTGTCTTTATAGTTACCAGAAATAGATGATTTTTGAATCAGAGGAGACATAATTAATATGATTTGGTAAGATAGAGGGTTTTATTAATTTTTTTTCCCAGGATCCCTGTCACAATAATTTTTTTCAAAAAGAAAACTCTCACGCTCCCACCCTCCATTCTAAGTTTGTAGTTTGGGAAGTTTTCTTTTTTTCTTCCACCTCTATATACATATATGGGACTAAATATAAAACAGGGCATCTGACAAAGTTTCAGTAAAGTAATTTTGAGATCAGAGGAGAACTAGATTCTGTGTATATAAACCAACTTGATTTTAGTAAAATCTGTGTGCTGCTTTTGGTTTCTTAACTCTAAGAGAGGATTGCCCACATTGATATTCAGTTAATTCATGTAGTTGAAGCTACTTATGTTTTATTAATTACTTTCATGATTCATTTAGATTTTAAACAATTGTGCTTTCAATAATTAAAAGAATTAGTTTTATTACTATGAGTTGGAGTCCATTTTGTTTCCAAATGTACTAGATTTTTTGACTGTGTACCAAAAGTAGAAGCTCAGGTGTTTTTCACTGACTCAGTTAGTTAGTTTCCTAGTGCCAACAAAATTGCTTTGAGGTTTTCTGTAGAAAATGGAGTAAATGAAATTTTTTATGAATATCTGCACTAAACTCAATTTAAATTTCTAGCAATATTTTAAAAGTTGGATCACTTTGGTAAGGTATTGGCTTCATTTTTTGTTTCTTGTCAACTCTTTCAAAAACTCTCTCTCAACAGTTGTGCCCCTAGGCAGAGCCCTATGGAATATTTAAAATGATGTATCAATTGCTTTACTTTATCACCAACCAATAAGGGCCACAATAGACTGAAACCAACATATGGCCTTCCTGATGACAGCCAGCAAATGATCAACCTTGGTTTAGGCTAAATAACATCAGCTTGATTTAGCCTTTATTAGGTTTGACACTAGTAGTACTAAAAGTGGCTATAATTATAAAAATGAGGTTTTCTGATACTCCCTCCTCACTTTTTTTTTTTGAAAAGGGCACAGATCCATGTCATTCCTGAAGTCCTCATCCGTATATAACTAGATAATAGAGTTATTTTATTGATTTGTTCTCTGTTTAGTTTGAGAGTGTAGACAAAAGAAAATATATATTTTGGCAGCATAATAATAGAAGGGTTAGACAATTGGGACAATCAGTGTCAGTAGGTAAGCACCTGGCTTGTGTTAAAAATTATTTTCATGGAGGCTGAACTGGGAAAAATATCTTTTCTTCATCTCCTTCACCAGAATCTGGGTCTGCTTCCTTTCCTTCAGTTCACTTCAGGATAAAGTATATGCGTCAAAGAACAGGAGGAAGACTCAGAACTCTGGCTAAGGGCAGATGAAATAAAGTATGAGGAGGTTAAGGAGAACCAGGAGAGGAGATATTAGAGAGGTAGGTGATCCTTAATGTCCATAAAGAAACAGACTCTGTGACTAAGGCAACTGCTGGCACAAGTAACTATTTTTCACCAGGTCTTGGACAATTTGCATGCTTGACTGTCTAATAGTAGTACTTTATGTAATGGGCTGTCCATTTTTATCCTTTCTAACATTAATGGCTTAATATTGTTTTGTGTGTCTTTTTTCCCTAATGTGAACCATTGGAATTTGAAATTATGTTACATTTTTTCCCTATCAGTACTTACCACAGTATTTGACACATTCTCAATAAATGAATTCATTACAATGGGGGAAATTCCAAAATTACATATTTGTTCTTTGCGACTCTGAACAACAGATTTTGATTTAGTTATTGCCTAGTTTGTCTCTCCAGGGGACTTTACAATCCAAGGTTATCAAGATGTAATATAATGGAAGTCTCTTTAAAACCTCTAAATGTTGTATGTTTTTCTTCAAATATAAAATAAAAGAAATTAAAAAAAATTTTAAATGACTTAACTTATCACAGAACAACCATCAAAAGAGCTCTTGTGTTTATATCATGCTCTTATAAAACTGTAGTAAAATTAATTGAACTTTTTCATCAGATTACCTTTTACTTAGTAATATATTGACACAATATCACCTTAGCTACTTTCCCTTTGGAAAGGGAAAAAATGTTTGGAACAATGTTTGGCCAATTAATATTTTGTCTGACAAATAATGCGTCTTTACAATATGAAAGTCATTGTTGGCCACAGTAACAATATAACAATGAACAAAATACTTTCCTGCTCTGATAGAGATTACATTCAAGTGTTAGACACAGAAAATAATCAGAGTAAATAAGTAAACTTACAAAATATGATATGTTTACTCCCATCTTACACTATATAAAAAATTAACAGAAAATGGGACAAAAAACTAAAATGTGTGTGTTAAAATTCTAAACCTGGCCCTGGCTGTGTGCCTCAGTTGGCTGGAGAATCATTCCATAGACCAAAAGGTTGGGGGTTTGATCCCAGTCGGGGCCCATGCGGCAGGCAACCAACTGATTGTTATTTCTCTCTCATGTCAATGTTTCTCTCTCTGTCTCTCTCCCCTCTTTTATTTTTCTCTCTAAAAATCAATGAACATATCCTTGGTAAGGATTAAAAAAAAAACCACATCTGTTAGAAAATAACATGAGTGAATTTTTATAACCTTGGCTTTAGCAAGGGATTCTTAGATAAAAAACTGAAAACACAAGTAACAAAAGAAAAGTAAATTGGGTTTCATAAAAATTAAGAATTCTCATACATCAAAAAACTTATCAAGAAAGTGAAAATACAATCTAAAGGATGGGAGAAAATGTTTGATAGTCATATATTTGGTAAGGATCTAGTGTGCAGAATACATAAAGAATTCTTACAAATTAATGATATAAAAGACAAACATCCCAGTTAAAAAAAGGGAAAAAGATTTGAATAGACATTTTTCCTGGAGAAGAAATTCAAGTGGCTAACATGCACATAAAAAGATGCTCAACATCATTAGTCATTAAGAAAATGTACATAGCAAGGACTCATGGACAAAACCAAAGGGGAAGAGCTAAGGGAGGGAAGGAGGGAGGGGGCAAGGGAAAGTGGTGGGGGGTATGCAGAGACAAATGTATTTGAAAAAATAAATTAAAATAAAATTAAAAAAAAGAAAATGTAAATAAAAACCACAATGAAGTACTACTTCACACCTACTAGGATGGCTATAAAATAAAAAACAAAAACAACTAAAAGATTAAAAAACAACTTGGATAATAACAAATGTTGGTGAGGATGTGGGGAAATTGATATCTTTGTATATCGCTGGTGGGAGTATAAAATGGTGCAGCCACTGTGGAAAGCAGTTTGGCAGTTCTTCATAAAGTTATACATAGAATTAATTAGTATATGATCCATCAGTTCCATTCTTAGGTGCATACTCAAAACAATTGAAGGCAGGTATTCAAACAAAACTTGTACATGAATGTTCATAGCATTATTTACAATAGCCAAAAGATAAAAATAACTTAGTTCCCATTAATAGATAGATAAAGAAAAAAATGGTATATTAGTACAATTGAATATTATTTAGCCAAAAAAAGAAATTAAGTAGTGATATATGCTACAATGTGCATGGACTTTGAAAACATTAATGGAAAGAAGAGGACACAAAAGACTACATATTGTATGGTTCAATTTATATGAAATATCCAGAATAGGCTATAGAATATGTGATAGAATTTGATGATGGATTATATGTGCTATATTAGAAAAAGAAGAATGAGGAGTAACTCTAGTTTTCTTGGTCCAAACAACTGGAAAAGTGGAGTTGCCATTTGCTGAGATGGGGAGGACTGAAAAAGGAGTAGGTTTGGGGAAAGATCAAGAACTTGGTTTTGGAGATAACTGTAAAAGACCTATTTGACACCCATGGGGAGGTATGGAGTAGGTAGCTGAATATACTAGTCCGGTATTCAGGGGAGTGGTTTGAACTTAACAAAACGAAAGAACTTAAAACTGTGAGACTTGACTGAGATCACCAGAGTGTGGTTAGACATGAGAAGAGTAACAGTGTCTGAGCCTTGGAACCTTTCAATATTTAGAGGTTGGGGAAATGAGAGGCTGCAAAGGAGCCAGAGAGGAAGCAACCAGGGATCATCTCATTCTGATGGTTTTAATTATCGTTTATATTCTGGTAATTACGATATCTAAATCACCAGTCCCAACCTTTTCCTAAGCCCCAAATTGCAGTTTTCACTGTCATTTTAACACTCTACTTTAGTTCTGCCAGAACCTCTACTAAGTCAATATACTATGTTGACAATTTCCCTCCAACCCCTTTGTCCAATTCCATCCTTACTCCCGCTTTCTTCATAAAGTTATACATAGAATTAATTAGTATATGATCCATCAGTTCCATTCTTAGGTGCATACTCAAAACAATTGAAGGCAGGTATTCAAACAAAACTTGTACATGAATGTACAAGTTTTTTTTTGTGACAATGGCAGTGCCATTCCCTCAGTGACCCAGGCTCAAAACATCAATAATACATATGATTCCTTCTCTCTTGGTCCTGAAAATGTCATAGTTGAGACTCTCATAATCTTCACCTGGACTGTTTCCAAAGGATCTTTCTGCTTTGTCTAGCCTTCCCTTCAAACCAATCCTGTGCACTGTTGTAAATTTAACTTCCCTAAAGAGGATCTCAGCAATGTTATTCTCCTTTCAAACACTTCGATGTCTCCTCTTAGCCTTCTAAGTGAACATTTCAAGGCCTTTCTAATCGCAGCCACACCTTAATTTACAATCTCGTGCTCATTACGTCTATACACACATTCTTGCAAACACCAAACTTCTTATTGTTCCTTTACTGTCACTCTACCTTCCTTGCTAATCTTTGTGTAAATCCTAGATATTTCAAGGTTCATTTCACATGTGACATTCACATTGGGCCACATTATTTTTCTTAATCTCCAGTCCACATGAACTATCTCATTCTCCTTAGAAGGTTTTGTTTTGTTTTTTTTTTTTTAGGTCATAAGCATTTTTTTTATTTTAATTAATTTATTTACTTTTTAAATACATTTGTCTCTGCCTCCCCCCCACCTCTTTCCCTTGTCCCCTCCCTCCTTCCCTCCCTCAGCTCTTCCCCTTTGGTTTTGTCCATGAGTCCTTGCTATATGTTCCTTGACTTTCCCCTTCCCTTCCCTTTCCCTGCCCCCCCCCTTCCCTCTTGTCTCTGTTGATTTCTTTTCCTTTCAGTGTTGCTGGTCATATTTTCCTTGCTTCTTTGCATTGTTGGCTAGGTTCCGCTTATAGGTGAGATCATATGGTATTTGTCTTTCGCCCCCTGGCTTATATCAACTTTTCTTAAGACCCAGTAGGTTTTGGTTATTTTGTAAGTTGAGAAGCCATGTCTCCTTCTATAACAACTTTTTGAATTTCTCTTGGGGGAAATATTTATTTTATATTATTCTCCTGGATGATTTGGGTGGTACTGAGGGCATTCCTCCTGATTCAGAGATGGTCATGTGTTCCAGGCCTGCCTGAACAATCTCACTTAATGATTCAGGGCTGGACAGGCAACACAACTGGGTAGGTGAGTTACCTTTAATCCCCTACCCTGATTTAATTTTCTTTATAACTCTTATTAAAATAAGTTTACGTATGTATTTTTATATTTGTCTAATGTTCATTTTCCCCATTAGCATATGATCCCATGAAGGCAGGGGCTTCGTCTGTTTTGTTCACTAACATATCTTTGAAGAACCACCTACTACTTAGTATGTGCTTAACATTTGTTAAATGACTAAATAAATCAATGGCACCAGCCAAAATCTATTGCAAGACCTGAAAAATAGAACATAGAATATAAGTTTGGAACTAGTAGTTGTTGTTTTGTCACCATAGAGGAGATCCTGCCTGAAAATTAGGCAATCCTGGGCCAAAGGGAGCTAAGAATTTACCAAAGACAGATTTCTAGCAACATGATTTGAATGCCTGTACCCAGTTGCTCTGGAATTACTAATACCTATGGAATTTACAGTTTCTGAACCAATATATTTCCCTTCCCAACAGTTTTTTTTTCCCTTCAGCCAGCTTTAGTCATTTGCAATGTTGAGTCCTAAAAGCTTCTATCATACTCTTCCTGTACAGTGTTTCATAGATTTAGAAATTTTTTAACTTCCTGAGAGTAAAGAATATGCCTTATATTCTTTACATTTCATGTAGTATTGACCCTTTGATTTCTTGAGGCCCCTTGGTAAATACTTGGTAAACACTGTTGAATTAAAATGAAATCATTTGTTTTAATTTGAAAGTTGGAAATAGAAATTTTTGCATAATGCTTTAAAGATATTGATATTCCTGAACAAAATGTTTACAGTATGTCCACTTTTCAGTGTTCTTTAAAGGATGAATCTCAACTACTAAAAGCATTTTCAATAACATAGTATACTATATTCTATAATAATATATTCATCATATTAGAATTTTGGATAAAAGTCTCTAAAGAAACTTGATAAAATTTGGCTCCTTATCAAAAGCCTGGGAAAAATACCACCACATCTCTTTTTGAATTTATAACTTGTTCGGAGTGCTTCTTTGGTGTGCATTGATTAAAAAAAATAAACGGTGGTTCTACTCACTTAACAGATGGCATGACGTGTTTTTGGAGTTGCATTTATCTAACCTTAATGATTTGCTATCAACAGTCTCATCTTTAAGCTTGTATTTCTTCCTAGGGAACTTGAGTCAAATAACAGGTGGTAGATGAACCCAATTCCATTCATTCTCTCTCACTCAATCTTCCTAGTGACCAGCAATACCAACAGGTTTGCTAGCCAGAGTTAAAAACCAAATGATATCCTGTTCAAGGAATCAGCAGTTTTGATTTACTGAGCTTAGGGCTTTAAAGTAATGGAAATAAGCAGCCAAGGATATAAGGTAGTCTACCCTGGTTCAATAGCATTTGAAGGAGAAGAAAACAAAGACCATCGTTTTTCCTTTGTATTTCTTTGATGGAGATATAAACTCCAACATGGTCACAGGCCAGAGCCTTGTAGGCAATTCTCTACATACTTTTCATTTGAACATTAACACACATGCCCTGAAACTGTATTTTAGCCAAGAAGTGAGGAATATTTGACCCAGAAGAATATTAGAAATCATTGGGTAGAGCGCACAGAACTGGGGTGCAGGAGACTTGTTAGCTCTGGTCCCATCTGAGGCATAGGACCGTGCTTTCTTTATATGCTCACTGTGGAGAGCAGGACCAATAAAATGGCATTGGTCTGGTCAAGATAGCATGAAGTATATAAAACTAAGTAGAGTCACTCATGTCAATGAAGATGGTTGCCAGTCAGCCATGATGATTTGATTCAAGAGGGAAACTACCTAAGTCAGAGCAGTCGCATCTGGCAAGGAGATACACATAAGGTATCTGCATACATGATTAGAACAGCTGTGTCTGCAGAGTGGCACCACCTGTAGATAGGCTCCTGGGAAAATTCTCCACTTGTCACCAAGGGTGCCAAAACACTTATCAAGAGACCCAGAAGGGTGGAGTACACCCCTTTCAAGGTTTAACTGAGATAGGCTCCAGACCACTGCTGAGACAGCTGAGCTCCACACACCAGAGTGCTGCTCCATGCCATGCTGATCTCCCTTGGCATCAGCCACCAGAGGCTCTGGCCTGCTGGACTGAGGAATTCATCGCCCTGCTGCCCACCTGGTTCTGGAGACCCTTCCTTGCAAAGATGCTGATAACTCCCTTGCCCACCATGCTTTTCCCTGGATACTCAGACTGAGACTGTGGGACTGGGGTTTGTTATTTCCCATTGATTCGTGTGTGTGTGTGTTATATTTCTCATAGATTGTTAGAGTGTGAATAAGACACTAATGTATGTTGATGTTCTATGTTGACTGAACCTACATGCAATGAAAGCTGAGCGAATAACATAATTACCTTGTGGGATTCTTGTCTATTCCTTGGTGCCATGCTGCTCAGCAGGCAGCTGGCTGAGCAACTGCCCGGCTAATTTATAGGAAAGACTATATCATGAACATACACTCAGGACACTTACACATTCAGGGTCTGACACATAGTAGAGGCTCAGCAATCTATTATTTTGATGAATAAAGAAAGAGTCCTGCAACCTTCCCTGGGGCAGAATTATAAGATATAAAACTCAGTTCATTTTTAGTTTTATTCTTTGAGACTTCCTAAGTGGATTTGGTACCATTCACTGATTAACAATTTTTAGAGTCTAGATTTCAGAGGTTGTGTCTCACTGATATATCCATCTATTGTTGCCTGTCAATATTTTTTTTTTTAGTTCAGTGCTCTATAGAATTGAACAGCTGCTCAACACCTTCTTTATAATTTCAATTCATTAATGTAGAAAACTCTCAGACTTATTTCCCTCTCTAGGTTAAGTAGCCTTAACTTCTCAGAAAACACCTAGCATTAATTTTTCCCCCTAATTGCCTTTCTCTGGATAATCTCCAGTTCCTCCAAGTACCTCTTTTAAGGGTGTAAAAACTCATTACTGCAGGCTTTCTTGGACAATAACAATCCTGTTCCTTGTTCTTTGGTTGACAGGGTAATGTGCTTAACGTTATGGTAATATAACGATTGAGGGACCTGAGAGTTGTTTTCTACCTTTACTCAGTGGCCAATTTAAATACTATCAATATTTCCAAATTTACTACACAGCGATCACACACTGAGAAAACTCTTACATGGAAGTAAAAGTCTTTTAAAGTCGTCCACCAGTCCTTGTAACATGAGAGGCAATTTTCCAATTCTTGCAAACACATCTGTAGGCTGGTGCCCCAACATCAGGTGCCACAGGTCAAACTCGTTTAAACTGATGAAGCTGGTCAAGTACCAAGCACCTGTTCTAAGTATTCCATATGGTTTTCCTCCCAGAAGGAATGACCGATCTAAAGCAGCTGTGGGTAATTTTATTAGCCAAAACAAGCTGGAAGCAAAAGGGAAAAATAACATAATTAAAATCTTAAATGGAACCCAGTACAATCTCATTAATAAGCTACAAAACACTTCAATAACTCGAGTGCATATGTGCTTGCCAGTATTGCCACATCATCAAGAAAGTGAAAAATGGAATACATGTTATGCATTAAATTCTTGAAGGTAGGAAACTTGTGGACTGATTAATTCAAGCAGGTAAATGAAGCCAAGGAGTATGGATCATTTGATGGAAAATAACCAAGCCCATTACTAGCTCACCTGTCTGCTTGTCATGTGATAGAGAAATAGAATAAAGGGTGCTACCAGAAAATAATAAATGTGCATCCTCACAGAGAACTCAGAGAAAAAACTGTGACGGTTACCAAGTCAGGAAATAATTCTTCAATTCCTACTCACTGTGGTGTTTCAGTCACATTGCTGATTACTGAAGGTATTCACTAAACTTTGGAGTCCTAAAAGTTAAAAAGAAATGCAAAAATAGAAAATTGCAATAACAATTAATCCAAAAAAAAAGTATATAATTAAAACCTGTTCTCATTCCTATCTGTACATCTGTTTGAAATGTGACTTTTGTGGTCCTCTCAAGCAGTGAACATAATTCCTCTGCTCATTAAATCTTGCCATGTAACTACCTTTGGACAAAGGAGTACTATTAGCTAAAATGACTCAAGCAGAGGCTTGACAAGTCTTCATATATTTGGATCTGTGATAGTTAATTTTATGTGCAACTTACTAGGGCTAAAGGATGCTCAGATAGCAGGTAAAACATTGTTGCCAGGTGTGTCTATGAGGGTGTTTCCAGAAGAGATAAACAGAAGACCTTTCTCAGTGTGGGTGGGCAACATTCACTCTCTTGAAGACTCTGAATAGAACAAAAAGGAAGAGGAAGAGCCAGTTTTGTCTCTCTCTTTTTTACCTGAGCCACCCATCCCTTTCTACTTCTGCCTCTCAGGATTATTGGGGATTACACCATTACCTTCCCACCCCCAACTTTCTCCCACACTTTCTCTTAGGCTGTCCAACTCAGACTGAATTACTCTACCAGTTTCATGGTTCTGCAGCTTGCAGGTGGCAGATCATGGGAATTCTTAGTCCCCATAACTGCATGAGTCCATTCCTGTAATAAGTCTCCTCTTATGTATATCTACATATATTTTATTGGTTCTGTTTCTTTGGGGAACACTGACTAATACAGGTGCTGCTGGGAATCCTGAGTGCTAGCTTTCAGGAAAGAGACGAGAGAGAGAAGCTCTAACATTCCATTATCTCTACTCAAACAATGTGTACATAGAGGCTCAAATGTTCCAGTCACACCACTCACTTGGTGGCCCAGATATTTGAGAGAAACCAAACCAGACCAGCCAGTCTTCTGCTTAACCACCACAAACTAGAACTGCCAAGCCCTCCACAGAAATGCGAGACATAATAAATTGTTTTTGTTTTAAGGCCACTAAGTCAGCAGCAAAAGCTAATTGATATGCAAAGAAATAAACATTTATATAATTCACATTTAACTGTAAAATGTGATATGTGGTAGAATGATTAGAGAAATTATACAAGGGTGAGGCCTAGATGGAAGGGCCTTAAAAGCAAATGAGATTTGGTGGTTTTGTGCAGAGTATTCTGCAAGGATCATTTTATGCTTACTTTTTAGCCCCAAATCTTACCTGCAAATTCTGGTAGCTTTCTATTTAAATTCTTGCAAACACCTTCTTCTGCATCTTTCATTTTGTCTTGTCCATAATACAAATAAGTAAGCTTAGAACCACTTGAATTACATACAAATTCTATGAGGACTGGAACTATACTTAGTATCAAGATATTCTGACTGTTCAAATAAAGTATGTCGACTTGAAAGCTAAATATATAATGTGGTAGTTTAAAAATATGTCCACGAATTCTCTGACCCTCCCCTTTCCTTCAAAAGGTGGAGCCCATATTCTAACTAGTTTTCTAATCATGTCAGTCTGTTTAATAGGCCTCCACAGGAAATGCCATTTGCCTCTTGTTCAAATGAAAGGGGCCAGACTTAATGAGTATCTTCTGATGAATTGATTGTATTGAAAGGGATTCCAAGTGACTTCTCAGGCCAAGCTGTTAAAAGGATGATTTCTACTTGGTTCTCCCTCTCTTGGCTTACTCATTCTGGGGGAGGTCAGCAAACGTGTGAGAATAATCAAGCCTTTGGAGAGGTCAACATGGCCAGTAACTATGTTTCCTACCATCAGCCAGCAAGTTGGTGTCACACTTATAATAGACCTGTGCTTAGAATGCTGATCACTTGTTCAACATTTCTTGTGTATTTGCTATGGACAAAAAATTCAATCACACTCTTTAATAAATCAATGTAGAATTGTTCTTGAAATAAAATTATAATCTGGTTTTTCTTTTTAACTATATTTTATTGATTATGCTAATACAGTTGTCCCAAATTTTCTCCCTCTGCCCCTTCCACACAACACCTCCTCCCACTTCCTCAAGCAATCCCCACATCATTGTTCATGTCCATGGGTCATGCGTATAAGCTCTTTGGATAGTCCATTTCCTATACTGTACTTTACACCCCCAAGGCTATTCTATAACTGCCTATTTGTACTTCTTAAACTCTCACCTCTTCACCCATTCACACACACCCCCTTCCATCTAGTAACCATCTCTCTCTGTATCCCTGATTCTGTCTCTGTTCTTCTTGTTTACTTAGTTTGTTTTTAGATACATTTTGATAGATATGTATCTATTGCCATTTTTTGTTCATAGTTTTGATCTTTTTCTTAAATAAGTCCCTTTAACACTTGATTATAATGGTTTAGTGATGATGACTTCCTTTAAGTTTTTCTTGTCTGGGAAGCCCTTTATCTGCCCTTTGATTCTAAATGATAACTCTGCTGGGTAGAGCAATCTTGGCTGTAGGTCCCTGCTTTTCATGACTTTGAATACATCTTGCCAATCCCTTCTGGCCAGCAAAATTCCTTTTAAGAAATCAGCTGAGAGTCTTATGGGAACTCCCCTATAGATAACTAACTGTTTTTCTCTTGCTGCTTTTAAGATTCTCTCTTCATCTTTAACCTTTAGCATTTTAATAATGATGTGTCTTGGAGTGGGCCTCTTTGCATCCATCTTGTTTGGGACTCTCTGTGCTTCCTGGACTTGCATGTCTATTTCCTTCACCAAATTAGGGAAGTTTTCTTTCATTTTTTTTTCAAATAGATTTCTGATTTCTTCTCTTTCTCTCTCCTTTTGATACTCCTATGATGCAAATGTTGGATTACTTGAAGTTGTCCTGGAGGCTGCTTATACTTTTCTATTTTTTTTTATTCTTTTCTCTTCTTGTTGTTCTATTTTTCTTTTCTTTTCTTCTTTTCTTCCTTATGTTTGAAATCATCGATTTGATTCTTGGCTTCATCTACTCTATTGTTTCCCTGTAAATTGTTCTTTATTTTATTGTCAAATCCTTTGTTTCTGACTGGATCTTTTTCATGCTGCTGAGATCCTTACTAAGTTCCCTGAGCACCCTCATAAGCAGTGTTTTGGACTTTGCATCTGATAGATTGCTTATCTTCATTTTGTTTAGTTCTTTTTCTTGAGTTTTCATCTGTTCTTTCATTTAGGTCACGTTTCTTTGTCTCCTGTTTTGTTTGTTTCTATGTATTTGTAGAGCTGCTATTTGTAGAGCCTCCCTGTGTTTGTTTCTATGTATTATGTAGAGCTGCTATGACTCCCTGTCTTAGAAGCATGGCCTAATGTGGAAGGTGTTCTGTAGGGTCCAGTGGCACAGCCTCACCTATCACTCAAGCTGGGTACTTGAGGTGCACCCTGTCATGTGAGCTGAATTCACCCTCCTCTTGTAGTTGAGACTTGATTGCTGTTGGAAGGTCAATGGGAGAGATTTCCCCAGGCCTGTCAGCTGCAAGGACTTGTTGTGACAACTGACCACCAACCTCTCCCCTTCTGTGTAGGATCAGTTGTGTAGCAGCAGATTGGTAGTTCTCCTACATGGTTTGCAGCTGTCCACTGGGTGATCAGATTCTGGTGTTTCCCAGGTGATGCAGGCCAAGGTCAGCCCCTACATGCGTTCTGCCTGGGGTCACCCTGCCTGAGTTATAAAGCAATCTGAGATGGCTGTTACTTGTGCTAGGTTGTGAATATAGGCTGGCTGCTGCTGGTGCTGGGCCTGGGGCCATTTAGCAAGGGGTACAGGGGCTGGGAGCTTACTGAGACTGGCTGATGCTTATTTGATAGAATTTAGGAAGTTGTGGAGCATGAGCCAAGATCAGCATTCGTATAGAAAAGTCATGGTTAACAGTTTGGGTGGGCCTATAAGTTGGGTGGGATAGAATGGCAGGGTATCTCCTGGGTGGGGGCAAGCTGTGTTAGCCAGGTTGATGGAGTCTCAGAATGGCACCTGCCTGTCTGCTCTGTGGCTCTATGGGGGGAACACTCAGAAAAGGGACAATGGCCTCTGCCTGCCTTTCTGTCTGGGATAAAGCTGTCCCCAATTTCCTGCCTTGATGCCAGACACTTCAGTCCCTCCCTGTATGCTACTCATACCTTTCAAGCTACTACCCAGGTGGTGGCACTCAGAGGGAGTGAGTCTGAATAAATCTGTATGTGGATTCTTCAAGGAAAACTGCTTGGGACTTCAGAACTTTCTTCCACCAACTCAATCCCTGCTTGTTTTTGCAGCCAGAAATTATGGGGATTTATTTTCCTGGCACTGGAACACTGAGCTGGGGTACTTGTTGTAGGATTGGGACTCCTTACTCCTGAGATATCCCTCCTGAATTTTTATCTACCACACGTGAATATGGGGCCAGCTGTTCCTCATCTCCACCCTTCCTATCAGTCTTGATGGATGTGATTTCTTTAATTCTGTAGTTGTCAGACTTCCATCCAACTCAATGTCTGCTGGTTCTGAGTGATGGTTGTCTAATACTTTAGTTTTAATTTTGATGTGGGTGTGTGAAGAGGTGAGTTATGTTTACCTGCGCCACCATCTTGACCAGAAGTCCTGGAAACTTATAACTGGGAAAGAGGACTTGACTGAATGATCTCAAACAAAAAAAATCACAGGATATGACCCCAATTAAAAAAATCCAGAATAAAAGCATTTATGTAATTATATCTTTAGCATGATTACTGTCAAATGGCAGTGGAAATAAGAATCATTCAGTAAGTTTGTTAATATGCAGGTATCTAGGTTTTTTCTGGAGATTCTGAGTTTATTGGTCTGGGAGCCAAAAACTTTTCTTTTTATTTCTTTTTACAAGTTCTACAAGGGCATTAAAGACCTAGTGAAAGATTGACCTTTATTGCTCAGGGCAACCAACAAATAGTAATTTCTAAGCTCAAATGGGTATATTCATGATCTAAAGATAATTCTTTCTCTGCAGCAAAAGGTAACTGAACTCTAAGAAAATTGGAGTGGTTATCCTAACATCAGACAAAATAGGCTTTAAAATAAAAAAATATTACTAGAGATAAAGAAGAGAATTTTATAGTGTTTAAATGGTTAATTTATTAGACATATAAAACCATTATAAGCATATATGCACCTAACAACAGGAAACTAAATTACGTACAGAAACATAAATAGAGACACAAATTATATTTAATAAAAATTTTAATTATTTGTGCATCAAAGAACACTATCTTGAAAGTGAAGACCCATTAACAGAATGTTTACAAATCATATAACTAGCAAGAGATTTTTATCTAGACTATATCAAGAACTCTTACAACTTAAAAATAAAAAGACAAGAAGAAATTAAAGAATTTCTTCAAAGAAGACATGCAAATTGCCAATATGCATGTGAAAAGTTACTTAATATTGTTAGTCACCAGGGAAATGCAACTTAAAACCCCAATGAGATAGCACTTCACACATGCTAGGATGGCTATAATTGCAATGTAAGTTAATAGCAAGTGTTGACAAGCATATAGAGAAATAAGAATTTTAATACATTACTAGAAGGAGTATAAAATGGTAAAGTCACTTTGCAGTTTCTAAAGAGTTAAACATGAAGATACACTTTTATCCAACAATTTCATTCCTAGTTATATATTAAATTTTATGTCCATACAAATATTTATACAGAAATATTTATAGAAACATTATTCATAATAGCTTAAAGGAAGATGCAACCTAAATGTCCATCATCTGATGAATGAAAAGTTCATCAAAAAAAATATTATTGCCATAAAAATATAATTAAGTACCACCACGAGCTATAGTATGGATGATCCTTGAAAATATTATGCTAACTGAATGAAACTAGACACAGAACATCCCATACTGTATGATTCATTTTACATGACTTGTACAGAATAGGTAGATATTCGATGACAGAAACTAGGTTCGTAGTTGCTTAGGGAACAATTGGGTGGTGATAGCTACAAAGTACAGCGTTTCTTTTTGAGGTGGTGATAGTGATGATGGTTGTGCATCTGTGTGAATATACTGAAAAACCATGCCCTTTAAATGGGTGAATTGTAGCTCAATAAAACTGTTACAAGAAAGCTCAACTAACAACACTGACAATACGTTTTCAGATTCTTAATAAATGTGTATTTTGTGGATACAAAAATTTTATCTGTGACTGTTAATTTTCAAATTTACGCTGCATTCCAGTTTCTGTTAGAATATATATACTCTCAAATTCCCAAAGAAAGTTTCATTAGAATCATGGGAGCAGACTAAGTGTAAGCAGAGTAGGCTGTGGATTGGACTTTTTTGCTCAAAAAAAAAAATCAACTCTGCATACAAGACATCATAATGTCACAAGACCAGAGCCAGATGAATCGCCAAATAAACAAATCAAACCTTTAAAAAATTATAGCCTCTTTTTATTCTTCAAAATAAAACAAAAGAGACTATTTCTAAACTTTGGGGACAAAATTTTGGAATACAGGTATGATGTTAGTGTATGAAACATGTTTAAGCACGCATGTCGGTGTGTCAGCCCCACCCATCACAAAATCATCCCAACCTGGGATCACTTTCCTGAATAGTTTCCTCATGTATTTTTGTCTATATTTTCCATTCTTTTACCTCCTACAAGTTATCACTAAAAATTATTAATTATTCTTTAATAATATAGGCTATTATATTTTGTCAATCCACAAATAATTGGATTTCCTTTATGTTGAAAGACAGCTTATCTTGGAGCATTACAGCCCAAGCATGACAGGTTTACTTACAATTTAAGGACATGTAGGACTAGGGGTTCTTTAAATTAGTACAAGGTCAGGAGAAGAGGTGGATGTGGCTGGAAGAACAAGCAGAGTGGGCTTGAGAAACCCCTGAGAGAAGAAGAAAGAAGGGAAATGGATCAGAAAGGGACTGGAGAGTGGTAGAGTGAGGCACAGCAGGCAACTACTATGGTGGTGGTTTCTTTTTCTTTTCCTTGCTACAGACCATTAGTGCTGGTGAAATGCTCCTTCTATCGCTCTCTTCTGACACTTCCCCTCTCTTAGGGTACACTTGAGATTTTTAGGCAGGGTGAACCAATAGAGGTGATAATCCTCAGGAATATTTCCTAGGGCCGGAGCACCCAAGTGCCTGAAAAAGAGGGCAAGATACATACCCAAGACCAGGTGCTTGAAGTCTGCAATCAGATGCCCTGAGGGGACTGGACAAGCTGCAACCTCCTAATCCCACACAGAGGTAATGGGGTTTAAGAGATAGTCTGGAAGCAGATCTTCGTTCAAGTAATAGTTCTACATCTTACTGGCTGTATGATCTTGAGCAAATCACTCTACCGCTCTGAAACCAATTTGCTTTAACTATAAAATGGAGATAATAGTAACATCTACCTCATATAGTTATTGCAGGGATAACAAAAATTCTGACAATTTAATAACAGTAAAATAAGAGCAGTGTGTGACACATAGCAGCAAATAAATTATAGACATTATTATTATTGTGTTCAGACATCACATATCCAAGGCATTGGAAATAAGACTCCAAAACTTATGTTTTCATTCAGCCAGCCAACAAATGCTTAAAACTCTTTGGCCATCTTAATATCCTGACTATATAGCCATTTGGAATATTTACTGGAAATAGTTTAAAAGACTTAGTAAAGACTCATTGTAACATTTTTCAGTGAATGATGGATATAAATGAGTAAGAAGACCTTTCCCATCACTTTTTTGAAGAGTTCCAAAGTATTTAACATCAGAACAGGAACAGATTTTGGAGATCACTTGAGGTAGCTTCTTTATTTACTGAGCAATACTATGCCATTTGATTATTAATTCTTGACATTTTATTTTTAAGAGAAGCAAGGTGAGTATCTTTTGAACTTTGATCCCACAAACCCACAGGATTTGGAACCTAAAAGAATTAATAATCTTATCGAGATATAATCTCATGTTATACTAAAATAATGATGAATAGTTACTAACAGTTCTATTCTTTTCACTGAAGAACTTATTTTCTGCTATACATTATTTGAGTTTGTATCTTGTATATTAGCAAGGTTACTGGTTTTTATTTGTGTCAAAGATATAAAGTTAAAAAACTATTAAAAAATGAGTCAACAAAAAACAGAAGAAAATATAGGACAGGCAGTACGTGGATATGGAATGACAGAACCCTGGTGTGCATTGATAGCTCCGGTTTTCAGCATCTGTTATGTGTTTAATAAACACTTGTGTCTGAATGAATGGGTGGAATTCTGCCTTGCTTTCCAGCGCATGCCTGCTGTGTGCCCAGTTCAAGAAATATGCTTTCACTGAATCTGCTACTTTGTGTGTACATTTACCTCTTGAGCTTGCACCTACCTTTGATGTTTTATTTCTTCCTTATTATTTCCCACTATTCTTCAGCACTTTGAAGCCTAGGACAGCTCTGTATTTTCTTTTTCTTTGCTCTTTACCCTTTCTTTTCCCCACCCAATGAAATCTCCAGTCTTCAATTTCAGGGATCTTTCCTGTTATATACTTTTTGTGTCCTCCAGGACACAGCACAATGCCTGACATTTAAATACTAAATACAGGTTTAAGATTGAACATAGAAATAATTTAGTGACTGTGTAATATTAAAATCTGGTAAAAACTGTATGTTTGCATATTAGATTGGTCAATTCTCAGTTCTCATCTTTCTTCATTTTCTTATCACTTGTCACCCCTTTCTTGTTATTTCTTTCTTAAAACACATTTTTTAATTTTCTTCCAGAAAACTACACTCTTCTGGTTTTCTTCTTACCATACTTGATACTCCCTCTCAGCCTCCTTTGTTGGTTTTCCTCTTCTTTGCAAGCTGTTGGTGGAGGTGTATACTAGAGTTCAGTATTTGGACCTACTCTCTGTTTATACTCACTTTTGTAAAAAACTTATCAATTTAATTTTTGTCAGTTGTTAAGGCCAAAAATCTTGGAGCCATTCTTGAATCCTTTGTTTCTCTCACTTTATATATCTAATTTTTCAGCAGAATATATCAACTGCCTTCAGAATATATTCAGATTTCAATCACTTCCCTCTACCACTTCTATAATTCTGATATTATAATTTTGTATATGTCTATATTATTTCCTTAACCTCCTAAATCAAATGTTTACTTCTACCCTTATTCCTATAGTTTATTCTTAAAAGAATAATTTAAAAAAGTCAGCAATATCATGTCATTGTTCTTTCACTTCACATCTTTATTTAATATCTGTTTCAATTTTTCTCCAGTTCTCTTACCATATTTATTTTTAGCATTATACTTAGGTATAATTGATGTGCAATAATTGGTACATATTTAAAGTATTTAATTTGATAAGTTTTGACATTTGTGTACACTCATGAAACAATCACTACAATCAAGGTAATTAAGACATTCATTACCCTGAAAATTTCCTCCTGCTCCCTTTTTTCCATCCCTCCTGGTTTTCCTTCACCTGACCCCATTTCCCAGGCGGCTAGTCATCTGCTTTTCTATTACAGTAGGTTTTTTTAAATTTCCAGAACTTTATTTGTGGAATAATATGGAATGCATTCTTTGTTCTAATTATATCCAGCATAATTATTTTGAGAATCACCTGTTATTCTGTGCATCATACCCCAGTTTTTTGTTTTTTTTTTTTTACTGCTGAACACTATACCATTATATCAGTTTGCCCTGGTTTGTTTTTCCAGTCATCTGTCAATGGACATTTGAGTTGTTTCCAGTATTTAATGCTACTATATAAAGCTACTATGAATATTCTTATGCAAGTGTTTGCATGGATATAAGCTTCCATTTCTTTGTGGTAAATATCCAGGAGTGGAATGATTAGATCATATGGTAGATGGATATTTTACTATTAAAATAACTGACATACTGTTTTCAAAAGTGTTTTATCACTTTATCTACCCACCAGCACCGTGTAAGAGTTCCAGTTCCTCCACATTGTCAGTAACACATGCTGTGGCCAGTCATTTAATTTTAGTCATTCTAAATTCTCTGTTTATAAAATTAACAGTATAATTATAATTTGCATTTTTTGATGATTAATGTTGAACATCTTTTCATATGATTATTTGTCACTCCTATATATATGTTGGCGAAATGTCTTTAAAATCTTTTGTACATTTTCTTATTGGTTTATTTTCATATCTGAGTTTTGAGAGTTTTTTAAAACATATTTTAGATAGAAGTATTTTCATCGCATATATCACTTGTAAATATTTTCTCCAAATTTTTGGCTTATATTTTTATGATTTTAACAGCATCTTTTGAAAAACAGATATGCCACATTTTGATGAAATCAAATTTACCTTTTTTTCTTTTAAGTAACCTTAAACTTTTGTGTTGTGTTAAAAAAAATTTGCCTAAGTCAAAGTCACAAAAATTTTCTCTTACATTTTCCTTCAGAAATTTTATAGTTTTAGGACTATATTTTGGCCTATGATTCTTTTTGAGTTAATTTTATATTGATTGAAGTTTTTTTTTGTATATGAATCTTCGATTATTTCACCTCCATTTGTTGATGATACTTTTTTATACTAAATTCTTTTTTCACCTCTGTCATAAATCAGTTGCCTATGTATATGTAGATCTGTTTCTGGAATTTCTATTCTGTTTCACTAATCTATTTGTCTGTTTTGGTGCCATATCTGCATTGTCTCATTTATGCATCATCTTCTAATAACACATGCCGTATGATTTCCTCATTTATGTTGTTTATTGTTTTCTCTCACCCCTAGAAATCAAGCTCCATAAGGGAAGAAATTTTTGTTTCTGTTTATTGGTGTTTCCCAGAATGTTGTCCATTACAGTGTAGTCACTTGATACATTTTGTTAAATGAATGAATGCACAGAAACAGAGAACTCAGGGAAGATGATTAGCTGCTGTCAATTTGGAGTGATAGCAGAGCCTCCAGGGAGAGCTGGCTTCTGAAAATCTGAGACTTGAGAAAGATAAGGTCAGACCTAGAAATTTGGGAGATGTTTGTATAGAGGAGAAAATTCTTGGGGTCTTCTCACTGCTTTAGAGGACATAAAAACAATGATGAGGGTATCCAGATCCGGATTCTGCCTGGCATGAGGAGTAGACAAAGCTGGATTTCCCTCTTTCATGTGTTTGGTATATCAGACTACGCATGCTTCTGGTCTCTGCTACTTGTCCCAGTTTAAAATCTACTCTACCAGCTTGACATCTGACTGAGGCATGATCCCTTTCTTTTCATTTCACTCAGTCTTGATTTTCTAATTGGCCTTTGCTGACTTGTGTTACTTTTCTTGGTTCCAGACTGTCTGCTTGGCCTGACCCTATGCTTAATTCCTGACCTCTCCATGACTCCTAGGAACCGAAGCCTGAACCTTAGATTGACTGCTGTCCACAGTTCAATCAGAAGATGGAAGCCTTTAGAATAAATGAATTCTCAAAGGCAGGAAAAAAAATATATTTATATAAGTACAGGTCTTTGGGTCAAACCTAGTGAAATGCTAAAAGTAGGGAAAAGAAAGAAGAGATTGAAAGGGGAAAAAAGACAGAAAATGTGGAAGAGTATAAAGGAGAGTAAATATTTTGATGAACAAAATTAACCAGCTGAATGAAATTCTACACAAATATCCTACAGAATTAAGAGTGATTTAAGTCCATTTGATTGTGTGAATAGAAAGCCATTAGTGACCTTTCACTGCATCTGGATTTACATGCTAGATAATTTTGGTACTTGTTTGAATGTGCTTTACCATTCAGAAATTAACGTATGTTTCCATATGTGTGAGTGTAAGCTTTTCAAAGAGATGATTTGGCTTAATCCTACTGAAGGTAAGAAGGTATGTGTGTATGTATGCATGTGTGTGTAGGTGACTGTGCAGAAGAGAAGCCCTTAGGATTTAAAAATTTTTTATTTGTATTTTTTCTCTTACAGCGAATCCAAATGGCATAGAACTAGGAGGTCGTGGTCAGGCAAGTATTTTTATGTTTGCTGTGAAGGAAAAAAAAAAAGCTTTTTGTTCACCCATCTCAAACTCTTAATTTAGTGCTCTTAAAGCCTAGCAACATTTGTATATCTATGTTCTACAACATTCAATGGTCTCAGCTTGTTCAAATTACTTGCCTGATAGACTGGCCTCACATAGCTCTTTCAGAAGTTTGAATTTGGGCTTAAAAAGCTGAAGGTGGCAGTGAGCTGTGATTAAGAAAGGCAAAGATGGTCTTGTGTTTCCACAATAGCCAGAATTTAAAGGTGCTTAATTCAGAAATAAGACTGTAGTGTTATACATATTTATATGTTATATACATAATGTATATGTAGTACACATTTGAAACTAGAATTTGTGGCACAAAACAACTTAGACTTTGGCATGGTGTAATTCCCCAAGGACTTTTCTTTTTCTGTTTGAAATTTAATTTTTAGCTCTCATTTTAATGAAAACACTACTGCTTAATAATTTAAGAAGCTAATTTACTTAAAGTCAAAAATATTTCGACAAGTACATCTTAGGTCCTGTCACTGGCAAATGCTTTACACCAAAATTTTAATGACCCAATTTATAGGTTGTTCTGTAGCATACACAAACAAGCACACACACAAACACACACATATTTAAGGTATGGATTAGGAGAAAAAGTAGTAGTTTTGGGGACCCTGCTTGATTGTATGCTTCAATTCAAGATAAGCAGGTGGCCTAATGAAGTAGAAAAGGCTTGCTAAACAAAGAATTTTATTTCCTGGTTGGTGCCTGCAGGGGAGAAATTATGAAAGGAAAGCAGAAATCTGACAGCAAAAGAGTGCAGAATTTTGGAATGAAGTGTTTTTATTGATTTTAAAAGATTCAAATTAATTATAATTTACAAAAAAGCTAAGCTTTTGAATATGATAGATTATTTAAAAAATAATAGTTGAAAAATAGTTTATTTATACCCTATAAGAAATCATAGCTCTAGCTCAATAGAATGGTGTAACTATTTTATTACAGATGATGGATTTTGTAAGAAGTCAAATATGTATACAGTTTGGAAGAAAGAATGATATAATGCTTAGTTACCTATGCTTTTGCATAACCTATTAATGAATAGATCAAACAGAAAAAGAAAAATCCTTGGGAATTACACCATGACAAATTCTAAGGTGTTTGGTGCCACAAATTCTAGTTTCAAATTATTTCTAAATAGGAAAGGCCATTTACCTCAAGCTATATAAAATCTTTATTTTAATAGACATGCTAAATATACACTACATGCTCCTTATATTTCTAAAATTAATATTTGTAGCCACAAATGCCCATATTTGTTTTTGTATTTTCATAGATGATTTCACTAAAAAGAAGCCCTTGTTAATTCTACATTCACACAGATAGAAGGTCAAAGTTGGTCAGTGAGCCAAGAAATACCATATCAGAGTTTCTTTCCTCTTCAATTGAAAAAGGTATAAATTGTGGAATTAGTGTATTGATTGAAGACTACAACTTCAAGCAATCAGTTTTTCTGGCTTGACAAGATTATTTTATCCTACTTTTCTTTCATTATTATGTGTAGTATTTGAGTCATCCTTCAGGCAGATGAAGTGACAGGTTGATTTAACTCAATAAAATCCACCAGTTAGGTAACCTACTGAGCCGAACAAAAGATGAAAACGACTGCAAGAGGCAGGTGCACTGTTAGTTTAAGGGAGCAGAGGAGTCTGAAGAAGAAGAAAATATTAACAGAAATTATGCCCTAATCAATCCATTTCTATGGAAACTTGAGAGAAATTTATAAATCCTTCTTTCTGGGCAATTGAGCAGATAATGCCTTTGCTTTAAAAACAAAACAAAATAAACAAATCTTTAAAACTAGACTACGTGCATGAAACACAATGTCTCTATAATGGCTGTGCTTTTGTTTAATTGCAGTAAGTCAAATAATCATTAATTTCTTGGTGTCTTTGAGATGAAAATGCTACATGATGTATTTAGAGTAGTTTGGAAATTAAAATTATAGTATCTTTCATTGAACCTTTGTTTTCTTACATCATATTCAATTGATGTCTTTTATGGTTTTTTGAAATTAGGGTATTTGAACATTTAAAAATATAACCAATTTAAAATTTTCTATGGAACCTAAATGCATAAGTCATAGTGGATATATTGTTTGCAGAACTAGAAGAGTTTTATAACTTTTAATGACCTCTTAATAGAACTGAAGTCTCTATTTAAATCTCTTCCAACCTAAGGATGCTCATTGCTCTTTGCTTACATATAAAGATTTCATTACTGAGAGTGGGAATGGCTTCATTTTCAATCAAGATCAACTTATATGAATAGAAGTTCATTTTAACTTAGCAATTACATTAATACTCACTTGTGGAGTTTTTGAGACCATGTTGTATTCTGCATTACTTAGAGTGCTGACTTAAATAACACTGGGTTAGAGATCCTGGAGGAGTGTAGGTGAGGTTTGTGGTATAGTTGTGGGGTAAAAGATGAGGAGTTCTTTATAAATACTATAAGAAAATTTGGAAATTCCTTTTGTTGGCAGCACTCTTAGGTTTCAAATGGATCTGGTCTGGTCTTTGCACAGAGTCATTTTTTACGTAAGCCAGATACGTGAACACCAATTTTTCAGATGTTTTCCAGACTTTTCCTTAGTGAACAATACCAATATTTAATAACTTTCAGAAATACTTTTTATAATATTAACATAAAACTCTCATGGTACAGAAAATAGATTTTTCCTTGCATATGAATTGTGACCAATTGGTAGTGTTTTCCTGATGTTGTGAGCCCAGGATGATTCTAAGGTTCTATTCAAGCTTAGCAAGTACAAATATAAGGCATTAGTGGCAACTGCCTTAAATGTGGGACAGGGATATCATGGTAAATGGACTGTTATTTTTAACTACTTTTTCTTTCAATGAGATATGTCATATTTATTTGTAAAATTAATTTTCTTTGGTAGCTCTTTGATCTTCTCAGAGTTTTCCACATACATTTGTCTCACCAGAACTTTCCACAGTTAAGGGGAATTTCTGATGGGTGAGAGAAATGGTATCAAGCCAGTGTGATTTCTTAGGTTGCCAGGGCTGGCATTCATACCACTGGTACAGCAATGATGTTGGCAAGTTAAAGCCACTGGGAAGGAAACAGGTTGGTTGTACTATGGGGCAGGTGCCCATTTACTGGAGGCACTAACATTATAAAGATTTATTATTTCCAAACACTTTTCATTTCCTTTAAGACCCAAGGAATTGAAAGTATTTTGAAAAGCTGTGGTTAAAATAAAGAAAATTAAAATCTTATGCTTAAGGATGTAAGCTTTTTAGTTCCTTAAGTTTAGGAGAAAGGGAAAAAAAGGAAAATATTTTATTTAAAATTCATACAGGATTGCCCTCTTAGAGCCAATATAGTGATTTTCTCTGACATATAATTTAGAAGATACTTTCAGATGCCCAAAACATAATTCAGCTCCTATTAGTGAAAGAGATGGAAACTAATTAAAGTTAATGTTATTTTAATAAGCTACATTCAGGGAATAACTTGTCAAGAAATTCATGTCTAATGCTGACTTTTTGATTCACATTTCCCCATATGTGCTTCATTTTGTTTATGCTCATTTTTGGGATCGAAGCAATTATAGTACCCCGTTTCATACCAAAATTGCTATAAATTTTTAAAATTTTTTATTATATTTTATTCTGATGTATACTTCACATGTTCAATTTAATGAGTTTTGACAATTACACGAGGTCTGTCCAGAAAAAGTCCAGCCATTGTCTGTATAATGAGAACGGTTTGTGCGACATGGATATAACCTGGCAGCTGAGGAGAGTAGACTGGAATGTGCATACATGAACAATGATGACTTCACTGTATTAGTCAGTGAGGGCAGTAGACGCCACTGAATGAACATGGGCGCTGTGTGGCTGTCACATTCAAAATGACCAAGCAAATAGAGCAATGAATCTGCATCAAATTTTGCACTAAGCTTGAACATTCCTCTGTGGAAACTATTCTAATGATTCAGAAAGCTGCAGCTATGGGCAACTGGTGATTAGCAGCTTCATCATGACAATGTTCCCGTTCATGCGTCATGTCTCCTGCAGAGTTTTTGGCAAAACATCAAATCACTCAGGTGACTCAGTCCCCCTACAGCCCAGATTTGGTGGCCTGCAACTTCCCAAAACTAAAATCACCTTTGAAAGGGAAGAGACTTCAGACTGTCGATGAGGTTCAGGAAAATATGACAGGACAGCTGATGCTGTGTGAGCTCACAAAGTGCCTACTTTGAAGGGGACTGAGGTATAATTGTCCTATTGTCCACTCTCTTGCTGCTTCTAGATTCTCTCTTGATCTTTAATGTTTGCCATCTAATTATGATTTGTCTTCATGTGGGCCTCTTTGGGTTTATCTTGTTTGGGACTCCCTGCACTTCCTTGACTGGTATATCTATTTACTTCACTAGTTTAGGAAAGTTTATGTCCTTATTTATTCAAATAGTTTCTTCAGTCCTATACTTCATGTTGTCCCAATTGCCTTTTAAACTATCCTCATTCTTTTAATTTATTTTCTTTTTGCATCTCTGATTGGTTTTTGTGCTCTACCTTGTGTTCTAAATCACTGATTTGATCCTCTGTTTCATCCAACCTACTCTTTATTTCTTCCAGCATATTCTTCATTTCAGATATTGGATTCTTTATTTCTGGATGATCCTTTTTTATGGTTTCTATGTTCTTTTTCATATTGTTGTAATTCTCATTAACTTCCTTGAGCATACTTACAACCATTATTTTGAATTCTATATCTGTTAGATTGCTTGCCTCTATTTTATTTAGTTACTTCTGAGGCTAAGCAGTTAAGAGAAAGAGAGGAGAAAATACTAGAGAGAAGAGGGAGAGGAAACAAGAGAAACAAATAGGATTGTCCTCCATACTCTTAAAAGAATGGTTTCTCTGGTTAGCGAGAGAAATTCCTTTATTTCAAGTTTTAGACACCTTCCTATCTACTGCTGCTAGCACCACCACTATAGCTACAGGATTTTCTGGGAGAAGAGAAAACTAACAACAACAACAACAACAAAGCCATTAAATTTTGTACACTATTGGTGACTCATAGAATCCCCCTTTCCTACTGTGTAAAGCAGAAATAGGGAGTTCTCTTATAGTGTCTTCTGTCGACAACTGGTGCATAGGTCCAGGTTTCGTGATACTTTTGAGCTATGATTCTTATGAGGCCGGGGAGAAATATATGTTGAACTCACTACCAGTTCAGTGGCACTGAGGTTCTGGCTTCTGCCTCTTGTCTCTTCAGCTACCATTTAACTTAAATAGTTGCTCCTTAGATAGCTGATGTATGTGTTCTGTCTACTGTTGTCATCTATAGTCAGAGGAAGAGAAACACACCGGAATGTGCTTACTCCACCTTGATAGGAACCTGAACTTGTTAAAAATGTCTGCAGAGATATGTGCAGTAAGATAATCTGAAATCTGGGGATTAATCTATATAGCACTTCAATCTGAAAAATCACAAAGTGAGATTTGAAAATGGGCCATTAAGATCCCAGAACTCCTCTTGATTTCTAGCAGGCAATTATATGTGATTGGGCAGGGGATCTGGTAAAGTAGACTTTAGGATAGTACCACTGCAAACTTGTGAAATTGGACTGTGTTTAACTTAAAAAACAAACCAAAACACACACACACACACACCAAACACTCCTGCAATGTACTCGCAACATCTTACATACCCATCAGTGCTGTAAGTTTGGTTTAGTTGCTCCACATTCTAAATGGCATTTGATATTGTCATTTGTTTTGATTTTACCTATATTGTTGGGAGTGAAATGGTATTTCTTCATTTGATTTGAATTGTATTAATGACTAATAATTTTTAATACCTTTTCATATGCTTATTTGTCATTCATATACGTACCTCTGTAATGTGTTTATTTGAGAGATGATGACAGAATATCTGAATGCTACTCTATAGGCAATAGATGACATAAATATAATAGAACCTGATAAAGAGAGAAGACTTTACTTTAATAAAATGTTATTAGCCATAAGAAGTGAAAGAAAGAACATGAGAGTGACTGTACAGCACAGTGGTTAAGCCATGTGACCTTGGAAAAATTACTTGAACTCTTTATGTCTCAGTTGTATCCCTGTACAATAGGGAAAATGTAAGCCCTCACCCCACAGAGTTGTTGTAAAAATTAAAAACAAACAAACAAACAAACATTTGGAAATCTCCTGGAATAGTGCTCGGTCCATTTTGAATGTTCTGTAAACTTGCAAAGTAAATAGTATATAAACAGAAGCGGGATTAATTTTTTAATTGTTTCCCTTTCCAGTGACTAGAAACTTGTTTTTGGTGCTTACTTATGACTTATGTGACTACTGAATGACCACAGAAATATGTTTTTTCTCATGTTTTGGATATATGAAAATGAGCAACAAATTCTCCACTGATTCATTGCTTCCTGTTAGAAAACACTCTTAAAATCAACAGAATCAAAGATGGTTGTCTTCTCACTGTGTTTTCACATAGAGGAAGGGAAGAGTGACCTTTCTTTTTTTTTTAAAAAAGGGCTTAATCCCATTCATGAGGACTGTGCCCTCATAAACTAATCACATCCCCAAATCTCCACCTCTTAATACTATCACATTGAAGATTAGGTTTTTAAATGAATTTTGAGTAACACAAACATCCAGTTCATAGCACTAACTGTTACCTAAAAGTGATTTTCTTCTACTTTAATATGTTACCATTGTTAACTTTATGAAGTAAATTTAAAGAAATTTTATTTTCATGGAATAATTTAACAACAGATTGCCCCACCAATAATTATTTGAAAATACTCCCAAATTGTTGATTTATTCTAGGGTAAGTAAATAAGCGTAAAACAGGAAGTGACAGGTATTTGATAGATTTTCATAGTTAGGAATTATTTTAACAGAAGAAGAGAAAAAAATAAACCATAGTGAAATGAAGCAAAGCACCATGAAGGAAAACACATTGATTTAGGTGATAAGAGAATATGATAAAAAAGTATAGAAATGTGTCCTCACAGTTTTTAATATGTGAAATCAGTGTTTTCAATATAAAATTTACTTTAAGTGAGGGAGGCTAGTACATGGCTGAGGTTTGATAGAGACTGCTGAATGATTAGCTGAAGCCAATATAGTAGAAAGCACATTGTGCAAGTATAAGTTTTGGAGGTTAGAACATGTGAAGGATATAAATCTGAGTGCATGCAGAAAAGGTGACAGGTGCTAAACCAAAAACAAATTCACGTATGTAATCATGAATCAGATATGATACATGCAAAATACATAAAAGAAAATTGGGCAATTTAACAAAGGAAGGAATTACTGCTTAATTTCGTCATGCTGTCTTCTGTTAATTTAGCTGTAGCCAACATTGTTTGCAAAATAGTGCAAGTGAGGAAAAAAGGGCAATGTTTGATCCAGGTAATAGAAATTATATGCATGTCATATATCAAAGTGTGATATTCACAATAATCAGAATTTGCAAAATTTATGAAGCAGTAGTTAGCAAAAGGTTAAAGTCTTAGGAGCCTTAGTTTAAAAAAATCAGCTTAAGTAATGCTATGTTATAAAGCATGTCATCTGTTCATCATTTTCCCCCCAATTTATAATTTATAAATTCAATTATAAATGAAAAGTATAAATTCAATGAAAAACACATAAAAATGCTTGTAAACATTCACATCTTGTATTTTGGTTAGGTAGACCTTTTTTCATACAAGTGAACTTTCTGCTAAAAAGATAAATAAAAATAAAAACATAAACAAGATTGTTCTTTTTTCTTTTGTTTGAATTTGTTTATAATTAAGAAATCTGTGTTCATTCCATGACATAATACTATTTGTTAAATTTCAATTAGTCTTCATTCTTTATATATTTTTCAAGTAGTAATTGACTGCTAACCTTGTGATATACATTATTTCAGTGTCTGGAAGTATAGTGGTGAAAAACAGTGAAAAATCCCAACCCTCATGGAGCTTCCATTCAGATGGGGAGACACACATACACAAGTTAAAAGGTAAAATATGCCAGCTAATGATTTAAGAAGAGGAGTACTGATGTTACTTTCTAATAGGTGGGCAAAGACCACCTCATTGTTACAGAGCCATTAGCACCAAAGCCTGGAGATGGAGCTATGAGCCATGCTGATATCGGAGGGAAAGATTTTAGACAAAGAAACTAGCAAGTTATTTAGACTTAAGAGCTTGATTAGTTTAGTTGAGGACAAGTGAAGGGCCAGTATTGTCAGAGCAAAGTCAGTGAAAGGACATGGTAGCAGATGTGATCACTAAGTTAGTAGAGGTCTGGACATGTAAAAAATTATTTTACTCTGAGTCATATAGAAGCCATTAGAGGGTTTTGAAGAGAAGAGTCATATAATTTAACCAAGGTTTTTAAAACATCCCTCTAGTGGCTACATTAAGAAGAGACTGTGTATGTGTGTGGAGGCGGAGTGGTAAGGATGAAAACAAGGAGACGCAGTAGAATACTGTTGTAATTGTCTAATAGGCAGAATGTGGGACCTGCTTACAAAGAGTGGGGATGGTAAAAAGTTGTTGGATTCCAGATATATTTTGAATGTTGATCTCATAGAATTTACTGATGAATATATGTATAAAGGAAGGAAAAGAGTTAAACTTGCTTCCAAGGTTTTGGTTTGAGGAAATGGGAATGCCATGAAGATAGGCAAGACTACAGGGAGATCAGGTCCTGGATATAATACCTTTGAGGTGCTTCTTGGACAACCAAGTGGAGACGTCAAGTAGATCATTTGATATGTAGGTCTCGATTTAAAAAAAAAAAAAACTAGGTTAAAGGTATGCATTTTGAAGATATCAACATACAGACACTAGATAAGATTATCTTGGAAGTGTGTGCAGATAATAATAATATTTAGTGTTAGAGATTGCGGGGAAGAAGCAAGGAGACTGAAAAGAGAAACCAGGATGATAACAGGGAAAAAAGTCTGTTGTTTCTAAAGCCAATTGAAGAAAACACTTCACAAAAGAGAATACACATTTTTTAACGAAAGCCATGGTGCCTTGTTTACATCATTTGTACCATGCTATTCTGAGTGTTCCTACCAAGATTTAGCTGTCAGCATCCATAACTTCACCCCTGAGGATTATCTCCAAAATCAGGAAAAAATGTTCTGTCCAAGCATTAGCCAGAGATGCTATGAAATTAATATAAACTTCTCACTTAAGAGCCCTTCACCAATGACGACAGGGAGATGGTATATAAATACTTCAGCTCTGCACCCATAGGTGAAATTAATGCTGAGGTGCTTGTTTTTACTGGTTCTATGAGTATCCTTACGGGACCAAATTCCAGTAATAAGTGTCTTAAGAATATGACACTTTATTATCTTTATTATCTTTATTGGCTGGTTTTCTTTTTCTGTACCACTTCCCAGTTACCTGTTAGCATTCCCTGCAATGCCTAATAAATGCATCTGAACCCTTGTTTCAGGGTTTGCATGGGAAAAATCCCAAACTAACACTACTGGAAAGTTAATAAAATGAGGGGACATGTTTGATTTTTGGAGTTAGCATCAGTGGCCTTGAGAAAATTGGTTTCAATGGAAGGTTTAAGCAACAGTTTTTTTAGATTGCTTTAAAGAAGGAAGAAGAGAAAATGAAGTAAGGATATCAATTATATTCTACTTTTTAGGGAGTTTTGTGATAAAAAGAAATAGACGAGTAGAAAGGTAGTTGGAGGGTAATATGGAATTGATAGTATTTCTGTTTTGTTTTAAGAGAAGAGAAATCCCAGTGTGTTTGTGTGTTGTTGGGACTAATCTAGTTGACAGGGGAAAATTATGGTGTAGGAAAAATGAGGGACAATTTCTGGATTAATGCACTTGAGTAGAATAGAAGGGAAAGAACTGAGTGGATAAATAGCAGCTTGGACTGTAGACATCTATGAAAAGCAAAGAAAATAAAAACATCATAAAGGCACATAGAAGTATGTGAAATGCCTTTTCTGATTATTTCTATTTTCACTCATTTGTGAAAGGGGAGGAGGAATGGTATTTTCAGAAAGACAAAAAGTGTAAAATAAGCATTAAGGAGAATAAATAGTTTTTATTTTTTTTTAAACATGAAGTTTGTTTAAATGTTTTGATGATAAAGTGAAAGAGAAACTAGTGGACATGGTTCTGTGTGTGTGTGTGTATGTGTGTGTATTGGTTATTTATATTCAACTGCAAAGTTAGAGGCACAAAGCAAGATTGAATTTTTTTCTATGTGAATATATAGAAAAGAAGGGAATGATTAAAATGATAGATCATGAAAAATAAGGTGGGTAAGGACTGAAAGGAAGAAATTAATAAAAGTGAAATGAGTGTTGGGGTAGTAGATTGAAAGTTCCCAGGAGTCATACAACTATTGGAGTCAGGAGTCTAGAGGAAGTAAGCTGGAAAGACAGGAGGTAGAGGTCAGGAAAATGAGATGACTGCAACTGAAATTACGGAGAACTAGTACAATTACTGTCAGTATCATAAATATTTTAGAGCTTCAGGCCATAGGGTCTCTTGTCACAACTACTCAACTCTGCTGCTGTATAGCGGGGAAGAGTTCCAGATGATAGCAAACAAGAGGGCATGGCTGTGTTCCAGTAAAATGCATTTATCTACAAAAATACAATATACAAAGTTTTGTGATCCAAGATTAATATGCAAATTAATAGAATCAATTGCTTTCCTATATATCTGTACCTGTATTTCTAATGAGAAAAAAGGATTCAGTTTTTGAACAAATCACTTTTCAAACAGCCTTCTGGAATGAATTAAGTGTGAGAACTGAGGTTCCATTGTACTAGCAAAGAACAAGTGGAATTCAAAATTAATACATTTTACATTTACACCCCAAAATAAAATACTTAGATGTAAGTCTAATGGAATATATACAAGATCTATATGGGGAAGAGTACAAAGCATCGATAAAATATATCAAGCAGACTCAGAAGATGGCAGCTGAGTAGGTGGAAGCTGAGCCCACTTGCTTGTGCACCCAACATGGATTTTCAGCTAATCTTCTAACAAGTGACCTGAACAATCAATGGAATCTCAGCTGATATGAATTTTTGAAGCCAAGGAGTACAGATGCTTTACACCATCTGGCAAGAGATTTAAAAGTTGAGGGGGAAATGCCCTGTGCGAGGCGCCTGCAGCAGAGGAGGGAACAGACAGAAAATGCAGTTTAGTGCTTCCCTTCCCTCCCAGATTGGGTCCCTAGTCCCAAATAGGAAAACCACCAACCCTAATTGGAAGAGACTTGAAAGGGTATGCAAAGTCTGGGAGACAGGCTACACAGACACAGCCAGCAGCACGCCCATAGCTGTAGCTCCAACAGGGAGAATTTCAGAGAGAAACTTTATCTCTTAAAACTGTCAGAGGCACTGGCAGGCCGTGGACAGCCTGCCCAAGATAGCCTTTGTGCTTTTTGGGGAGCTGGAGCACATGGAGAACTAGCTCAGGGCTCAGTGTGGCCCTGTGGGCCACATAGAAATTCTTCTAAAAGAGGAGCTGAGGTGAGACTCGCCAGGGACACTGTGCTCCTGTGCGTGCACAGTGGTTTTGCTAACAAAGAAACCAGAGTGAAAATGTTGTTTGGGTCCACCGAGTCTAGCTGCATAGGAAGAACAAAAAGTGGCACCTGTGCAGAGTGGAGAGTTTGGGTCTGAGTCTCCTGTGTGAGTAGTAGACTGGGAACTGGATGGTCAAGAGCTGATCACCTGAGACTTGTTGCAGCCAGGCAGGTCCCCTCACAGACAGGCGTGCCCAACCCCAACCTGGGGGATGGCAGGCTCTGCAGATTAGTGGGGCCAGGCTCAGGACCCCCCTGCTCAATGCATATCCACAGGGGAAAGAAGGAGAAGCTCTGAAAGGACCCTTTCTGAACCTCTATGAAACACTAAGAACTATGTTGTTTCCTCAGGCTCTAATCAACTGCAATCAGCAGAGCAGAGAGATTAGAGACAAGCATAAGAAGGAGTGTTCAGGGTCCAGCTCAGCCTTGGCTCTTATACAGAACTGCCATCAGCACCAAGCAGAAAAAAGCTGCCCCTTTTATACAGATTGGCCCCTCACAGGAAAAGAACAGCTAATTCACCAGAAACCATACGTTATTGGAAATAATCTCCGGCAGACTAAGACGTGTGGTGTTGAGGCTGGGAAAACACTCCCACCTCTTCCCTGAAGACTGTACAGCTTCCCCTGGGGGTGAACAAAGGATTCCACCCTCCTGATTGCACCAGGGATCCTGTCTGGAGCCAGGGGGAGGTGGTACTGGCAGTGCTCTCAGACATTAGATGAACCACTCTTGGGCCTTGTGTTGATGGGAAGCCGGCAGGGCAGAATTGTGGGCACCAGCCAAGCCTGAAGGAGACAGCCACAGGCTATGGATCGCTTGAAGTCTCGAACAGGCTGCCTAGGGCTAGACTAGGACACCATCTGCCGTTACAATGGGTGGATACAGAAAGAGAAGACAGTGACAAACATTAGACTCTGCTGAGATGAATTCCACTGTGGTCTTCTTCATTATTTACATTACTTTTTCTTCTGCATAGTTTTTTAACATTTTTCTTTTTCTTCAAGTTTGTCCCTATTATTTTAATATTTTTTATTTTAGTTTATTTCAAACTAAGTATTTTACTCTGCCTTTTTCTTACTCCATTTTGTCTTTTTCTGTTCTCTTCTTACTTTTGTTTTAAATTTTATTTTTTACCTTTCTATGACTTGTTTCTGTTCTTCACTGTTGCTATTTTTCCTCCCTCCAGCCTCTCAAAATCATTTTTCTTGCCATTAGTGATCTCAATTCTTTTTTCCTTCCTTATAATATCCTATTCTCTTTCAACTTTATTAATCGTTGCTCCTTGGTTGTTGATAAGGTGGTGGTTGTTGCATTTCTTTAATTTTATGCCTAGATGTTCACTATTTGTGTATTTCAAATCTCAAATTTTGCTGCTCCCCTCTCCTACTCCATTTTGCTTTTCTCCTGACCTTTCATTTTTTTCACTTTAAATTTCATTTTTCCATCTTTTATCTTAGTTTTCATTCCTCACTCTTATTATTTATCCTCCCTCTCTCCTCTCAAAATCACTTTTCCTTTTTTAGACATCTCATAGTCATTTTTTCTTTCTTTTTTCCTTCTTATTCCTTTCCACTTGTATTACTCTTTGCTCATTTGTCATTGATATTGCTTTGGTGGATGTTTTTCTTCAATTTTTTTGCCTAGTTTTTCACTATTTTTTATTTTTTAAATCTCATATTATACTCTTCCCGTTTCTTACTCTGTTTTGCCTTCTCCCTTCTTTCTTTTATTTACAAGGTAAGTTTTCTTTTCTTTATTTCTTCACTTTGGTTCTATTCTCTACTCATTATTTCTCTTTCTTCTACTCTCTCAAAATAATTTTTCCTTTTGTTAGCCATCTCATATTTGTTTTTCCTTTCTTATAATAATAGTTGTAATCTCTTTCCACCTTTATTAATATTTGCTATTTGTTGTGATAGTGTGGTTGTGGGTGGGAGGTTATTTTTGCAGGTAGGGGTTTTGTTTCCTGGGTTTTTTGTTTCATTCTGGCAGCACCGGTACAACAGAATACAAGACATTGTGGGGCACGTGACTCTCAGTCAACCAACTGAGGGAAGAACCCACCGAAGAATGACCCAATAACAACCAAAACCCAATTACAACAAGAAAGGCCACATAAATGTCATAAATGGCATCTAAGAGCATCTTGCTTAGGAGATCAAGGAGACTGTATCAATTAGTCTTACAGGTCTCCTATCACAGAAGGCCACCCCATGATAACAAGGAGTCAAAACAGATCAATATGCAGAACAAAGAAACAAACAGAGACACCTAAAAAGAGGAGACAAAGAAGCAACTCCCAATCAAAAGAAAAGGAGGAATCCCCAGAAAGAGTGCTAAATGAAACTGAGGCAACAAATCTGTCAGACACAGAGTTCAAACTAATGGTTATAAGGATGCTCAGGGAGCTTAGTGAGAATTACAAGAAACTCTGTGGAAGTTACAAGAACTTATGGGGAACTGTATCAGCATGAAAAAGAATGTAGTAACTATGAATAGGAGCCAGGAGTAAATGAAGAATACAATATCTGAAATGAAGAATACATTAGAAGGAATTAAAAACACGGTGGATGAAGCAGAGGATCAAATCAGTGAGCTGGAGAAAAAGGTAGGAAAAAACACCTAGACAGAGTAGTAAGAGGAAATAAGACTCAAAAAGAACTAAGATCATTTCAGAGGGTGACTAGATAACATGAAATGTAATAATAGTCATATCATAGGGATACCAGAAGGAAAAGAAGAGGAACAAGGAACAGAAAACCTGTTTGAAAAAGTACTGACAGACAATTTCCCTCACTTAGTGAGGGAAAAAGTCATTCAAGTCCAGGAAGCACAGCGGGTACCAACAAGATGAACACAAAGAGACCCACCTTAAGACACATTATAATTAAAATGGCAAAATTTAAAGACAAAGAGAAAAATCCTAAAAGCAGCCAGGGAGAATGAGCTAGTAACATACAAGGTAGTTCTAATAAGGCTATTAACTAATTTCTGAACAGAAACACTACAAGCCAAAAAGGAATGGCATGAAATATTCCAAGTAATGAAAAACAAAGCCTTGTAACCAAGACTACTCTACTCAGCAAAGCTCTCATTTAAAATGGAGGGCAAAATAAGGAGTTTTCCAGACCAAAAAAGAAAGAAAGAAAGAAAAAGCTGAACGAGCACAAACCAACATTTCAAGAGATGCTAAAGAGACTGCTTTAAGAAGATGAAGAAAAAGGTAGAGAGAGAGGAACACAGGTACAAAAGGAAAGAATAGCAATGAATAAGTACCTACCAATAATAATCTTAAATGTAAATGGATTAAATGCCCCAATGGAAAGACATAGGGTAGCTCAAAAGATGATACCTATATATATATATATGCTGTCTACAAGACACCCATCTCAGAAAAAAAAAAAAAAACTTACACAGGCTGAGAGTGAAAGGATGGAGAAAACATTCCAAGCAAATAGACAAGAAAAAAAAGCTGAAGTAACAATACTTATATCAGAAAAAATAGACTTCAAAACAAAAGCCATAACAAGAGACAAAGAAGGTCACTACATGATACTTAAGGGTGTAATTCAACAAGAAGATATAACCCTTGTAAACATACATGCACCCAAATGGTGGCACCTAAATATATAGGGAAATTATGGAGAACTTCAAGGAAGGTATAGACAGCAAGAGTTATCATAGAGGATTTTAACACCTCATTGTAAACAATGGAGAGACCTTCGAAACAAAGAGTCAGTGAAGATATTGTGACACTGATGATCCAGATCAAATGGACTTAATTGATATATACAGAACCTTTTGCACCACAGAAGCAAAATATACAGTCTTTTCAAATGCTCATGGAACATTTTCAAAGATAACCCGCATGGTAGGACACAAAACAAGCCTCAAAAAAAAATTCAAGAAAACAAATAATGTCAAGCATATTCTTGAATCACAAAGGCTTGAAACTAAAAACGAACCTCAAGGAAAAATTCAAAAAAATTCAAATCATGGAGACTGAAATTCATGTTATTAAATAATGAATGAGTTAACAATGAGATCAAGGAAGAATTCAAAAAGTATCTGGAAACAAATGAAAATGAACACATAACAACCCAAAACTACTGTACACACTGAAGGCTATCCTGAGAAGAAAGTTCATAACAATACAAGCCTACTTAAAAAAGATAGAAAAATCTCAAATAAACAACCTAACCCTACATCTATAAGAACCAGAGGAATAACAACCAACATAGCTCAAAGTGAGTAGAAGGAAGGAAGTAATCAAGGTTAGAGCAGAATTAAATAACAAAAACTAAAAAAGAAAAATATCAAAGGACCAGTGAATCCAAGAGCTTTGAAAAGATAAACAAAATTGACAAACCTTTAACCAGACTCATCAGGAAAAAAATGAGAGAGGACCCAAATGAATAAAATCAGAAATGAAAAGGGAGAAGTTACAACTGATACCACAGAAACACAAAGGAATGTAAGAAATTACTAGAAACAATATGCCAAGAAATTGGACAACTAAGGCAAAAAGGACAAGTTTCTAGAAACATACAATCTTCCAAAACTAAACCAAGATGTAGATAGCCTGAGCAGATCAAAACCAACTAGTGAAACTGAAGACATAATAAAAAAACTCCAGGCACACAAAAGTCCTAAACTGGATGGCTTCACAGGCAAATTTTACCAAACTTTTAAAGAAGAACTAACTCCTATCCTTCTAAAACTATTCCAAAAAATTCAAGAAGAGGGAAGCCTCCCAAACTCTTTTCATGAGACCAGTATTATCCTAACTCTAAAACCAGGTAAGGACACAACAAAGGAAGAAAACTACAGGCCAATATCTTGATAGACATAGATGCTAATGTCCTGAACAAAATATTGGCAATCTGGATCCAGCAATTCAGTAAAATATCATGATGAAGTGGGATTCATCCTAAGGATGCAAGGATGGTACAATATTCTCAAATCAATAAACATAGTACACCGTATAAACAAAAAGTACAAAAATCACATGATAATATCAATAGATGCTGAAAAAGAATTTGATAAAATCCAGAATGCATTTATGATAAAAATATCTAAGCAAAGTGAAAATAAAGGGATCATACCTCAATATAACAAAGACCATGTACAAGAAACCTACAGCCATCATACTCAATAGGCAAAAACTAAAAGCTTTCCCCTTAAGAACAAGAACAGGACAAGGGTGCCTGCTTTCACCACTCTTATTCAACATAGCACTGGAAGTTCTAGCCACAGCAATTGGACAAGAAAAAGAAATAAAAAGTATGGATATTGAAAAGGAGTAAATAAAACTGTCATTATTTGCAGATGATATGGTGTTGTACATAGAAAACCCTATAGTTTCCACCAAAAAACTACTCAATATAATGAGTGAATTTGACAAAAATAGCAGGATACCAAGTTGATATTCAGAAATCAAGGGCACTTTTGTACACCAACAATGAAATATCAGAAAGAGAAACTATGGGAAAAATCCCATTTACTATAGCAACAAAGAAATAAAGTACCAAGGAATAAATTTAACCAAGGAGGTAAAAGACCTATACTCAGAAAACCATAGAACACTGAAGAAAGAGATTTAGGAAGATACAAATAAATGGAAGCATATACCATGATCATGCATTGGAAGAATTAACATAATCAAAATGTCCATACTACTCAATCTATAGATTCATGCAATTCTTATTAGAATGCAATGGCATATTTCACAGATCTAGAACTAATATTTCAAAAATTTATAAGGAACTAAAAAAGACCCCAAATAATTTCAGAAATCTTGAGAAAGAAGAATAAATTAAGAGAGCTCACAACACCTGATATGAGAGTATACTGCAAGGCCACTGTAATCAGAACAGTCTGATACTAGCATAAGAAGAGACACATAGATCAATGGAATAGAACAGAGAATCCAGAAGTAAATCCCTGTCTCTACAATCAATTAATATTTGACAAAGGGGGCATGAGGATACAATGCAGTAAAAATAGCATCTTCAATAAGTGTTGTTGGGACAACTGGACTGGTACATGCAAACAAACAAAAAGAAAAGGAAAAGAAGAAACTAGACCACCAACTTACACCATACACCAGGATAAACTGAAAATGGATAAAAGATAAGTATAAGTTTTGATGCCATAAAATTCCTAGAAGAAAATAAAAGCAGTAAAATTTCAGATATCCCACATAGCAATATTTTTGCTGATATATCTACTAAGGCAATGGAAATAAAGGAAATATAAACAAATGGGACTACATCAAATTAAAAAACTTCTGCATGGCTTAAAAAAAACAATCATCAAAATGTAAAGGGGACTGACTGTATGGGAGAATATATTTGCCAATGATACCTCTGACAAAATATATAAAGAACTCATATAACTCAACACCAGGAAGACAAACAATCCAATTAAAAAATGGGTAAAAGACCTGAACATACACTTCTCCAAGGAAGACATACAGATGAGCCACAGACATATGAAAATATGCTCAACATCACTAGCCATGAGAATGATGCAAATTAAAACCACAATGAGATATCACCTCACACCAATAAGAATGGTCATCATAAACAAATCAACAAACAACAGGTGCTGGTGAGGATGCAGAGACAAGGGAATCTTAATGCACTCCTGGTGGGAATGCAGGCTGATGCAGCCACTGTGGAAAACAGTTTGTAATTTCCTTAAAAAAAACTAAAAATGGAACTGCCTTTTGACCCAGCAGTTCCACTGCTGGGATTATGCCTGAAGAATCCTGAAACATCAATTCAAAAGAACCTAAGCACCCCAATATTCATAGCAGTGCTACTTACAATAGCCAAGTGCTGGAAAGAGCATTAGTACCCATCAGGAGATGAGTGGATCAGAAAAATGTGATACATTTAAACAATGGGATACCACTCAACAGAAAGAAAGAAGGAACTCCTGCCTTTTGCAACATCATGGATGGAGCTGGAGAGTATTATGCTAACTCAAATAAACTCATTAGTGAAAGATGAATATCACATGATCTTACCTATAAGAGGAATCTAATGAACAAAATAAACTAATGAACAAAACAGAACCAGAGGCATGGAAACATGGAACAGACTGACAGTGACCAGAAGGGAGGGAGGAAGAGGGATAACTGTGGAAAGAAGGGGAACTGATTACTCAAAGAACATGTATGCATGACCCATAGACATGGACAACAATAGGGGATGATGGTAGGAGTGGGGAGTGGCTGGGTAGAGGAAGGCAAAGAAGGAAAAATTGAGACAACTGTCATAGAATAACAATAAAAAATAAAAAAAGAAGAAAATATATCAAGGAAGAGTTAAATAAATGGAGAGATATTTTATGTTCATGAACAGAAAGACACTATAGTCTAGATGTCAGTTCTTAACTTGATCTACAGATTCAGTACAATTCAGGGAAAACCTCAGCAAGTTATTTGGTAGGTGTTAACAACTTAATTTTAAGAATTATATGCAGGAGCAAAAGACCCATGATAGCCAACACTATTGTGTTGAAGAAATACAAATTTAGAGGACTGACACTATACAACTTCAAGACTTACTATCGAGCTACCCGAATTCAGGTAATGTGGTATTGTTAAAACAATAGAAAAATAGGTCAATGGAGCAAAACAAAAAACACAGAAATAGACCCACACAAACATAGTCAACTCACCTTGACAAAAGAACAAAAGCAATACAATAAAGCCAAGATAGTCCTTTTAACAAGTAGTTCCGAAGCAACCAGAAATCTCATGAAAAAAAAATCTGGACACAAACTTTACCCCATTCACCAAAAATTAACTCAAAATTAATCATAGACCTAAGTATAAAAAAAAAAGCTATAAAATTCTCAGAAGTTAACATAGGCGAAAACCTAAGATGACCTTGGATTTGGTGATGACATTTTACATATTACTCTAAAGGCATAATCCATGAAAGAAATAACTGATAAGCTGGACTTCATTAAAAATAAAAAAAACTTCTATGTGAAAAACAGTGTCAAAAGAATGAGAAGAATGCTACAGCTTGGGAGAAAATGTTTGCAAAAGATTTATCTAATAAGGGACTTTATCCAAAATACACACAAAACTCTTAAAACTCAACAATATAAAAACAAGCAACCTAGTTAAAAAATGGACCAAAGACCTGAGCAGATAGCTCACCAAAAGAAGATATATAAATAGCAAGTGAACATATGAAAATATTCAACTTCATATGTCATTAAGGAATTGCAACTTCCAGCAATGAGATATCACTACACACCTATTAGAATGGCCAAAAAGCAGAACACTGATGAGGATGTGGAGCAATAGGAACTCTCACTTATCATTGCTGGGAATGCAAAAAGGTACAGACACTTTGAAGAGAGTTTGGCACTCTTTGGCATTTACTTAAATGAGTTGAAAATGTATGTTCACACAAAAACCTGCACACAGGTGTTTATACTATATTTATTAATTGCTAAACCTTAGAAGGAATCAAAATGTCCTATAGAAGGAGAGAGGATAAATAAATTACAATACATCCAAATAATGGAATATTTTTCAGCACTAAAAAAATGAGCCATCAAGCCATGAAAAGACATGGAAAAAACTTAAGTGCATATTGCTAGTTGAAAGAAACCAATCTGAAAGTGCTACATACTATATGATTTTAACTACGTGACATTCTGGAGAGAGCAAAATTATGAAGACAATAAGAAGACTAGTGGTTGTTAGGGATTGGGGTGAGGGAGGGATGGATAGGCAGAGCACAAAGGACTTTTAGAGCAGTGAAACTATTCTGTACAATACTCTAATGGTGAATGAATGTCATTATACATACATCAAAACTCATATAATGCAGTATAGCAAGAGTAAATCCTATGTAAACTGTGAACTGGATGATAATTGATATGTCAATGTACGTTCATTGGAACAAATGTATCTCATTGGTGAGAAATGTTGATAGTGGGAGAGGCTGTGCATATGTGGTGAGAGGAGATGTATGTATGGTAAATTTATGTATCTTTTGCTTAGTTTTTCTGTGAGCCTAAAAGTGATCTTAAAAATAGTTTATTAAAAGAAAAACAAGTGGCTGGCCCATGGGCATAATTTGCCAACTGCTGGCCTATGCTATGTCCAAGAGCCTGAGTTACTGCAGTAGGATGGGAAACAAGACTGTTGAAGGAGAAGAAATAAAGTACTTGTCCATGCAAGCTAAAGGTGGACTTGAAACAGACTTCAGAGACATCACCACAGAAGCTCATCTATGAACAATCTGCAGAAAGATAACCAGAGACAGTCAAACTATAGCACAGGAGAAACTATCAGACTGTAACTGTACCTTCAATCCATATGAGGATGATTTGAGATATCTAGAAATCTCCTTGGCTGCCTGTTTTCATAACTCAGAAACAAAAATTAGAGTCTGCTCCAAAGGTTAACTTTTGCTTTTGTTTCCATAGAGATGCTTCCTACTAAATACCTGATTGCTTGCACCATAGGCTTAACTTTGGGAGCCCACCAGCATCACCTTCTCCTAAAGTGAGACACAACTGTTTAACTTAACTTAACTTTTCTCAACTGATAATAGCAGAATGGTCTATCAGCCCAGTTTTGTAATATGAAACTTCCAGGGAAATTTCAGAGAAGGGAACTGTGGGGATTCAGTACAAGCTATTCCAAAGATATGCCTCAGCAATATGCAGATTATTTTGAGCTGAGTGCAATTTTAGTTTCAGGTTCAAGAGAAATTTTGCTTTCCCCTTCAACTACCTAGAACTTGAATTAGGAGTCTTGTCCATAATAAGAGAATATCCTGATAAACTCTTTTTTGATCCACCTACATGGCAAGGCAAACTTTTATTTACTGAACATCTGCTCTTCTTATGATCCTGAAATGATCCTCAGAAGCCCTCAATGGGCATTACTTCCTCCTTACTCAGAATGTCTAATATACTTTCATTTCCCTTTCTGTTTCTGAACTTTTTCTGCATGAGAGGGTCTCTGACTCTCTAATGTACATGGGTTTCCATACATACATATGTATGTGTCAAATTTGGTTGTTTTCTCTTTCAGAAAGGAAAGAAAGAAAAAGAAAGAAAGATTAAGAAGAAAGAGAAAGAAAGAAAGAAAGAAAGAGACAGAGAAAGAAAGAGGGAGAGAGAGAAAGAGAGAAAGAGAGAAAGAGAAGGAGGATGTGAGTGTTGAAAGAGCCATTAATATGGATACTGACGTTAGACACATGAAAGTAATTCTGGGAGAATGACTTTAAGCCTAGAGTTCACGTGTTTAAGAAATGAGAGGGAGTGACTCTGGTGTTAGTAAGTGACTTCACAAATGTATGATAGAACAATCCTGGTTATTTCTTTTAAAATGTAACAAAGAGTTCCAAGTGTCCTGAATATCTGAATTTGAGTATTACTGTTTAAATGACATAAAAAGGCAAAAAGTATTTGTTAAAAAGTATAGAACTATACAAGTACAACCAAGAAATCAAACTTTCCTTAAGGCAAAATGCTGAGTAGTTATGAATTATTTGTCTTATACCAGATATGACTTCCTCTGTCTATGGCACTGATATCCATGATATCATTGTTTTGATTAATTTTGGTAAACTGTTGTCAGACTTGTCTTTGAATACAGTTTTGGATGCATTCAGTGTTAATTCTTAATAACCTACTTACAGGGTTATTTTTTGTTTGCATTTAATGTTAATTTTATTTATATTTGGTTAAATTTAAAGACCTGCTAGATAAAATAATTTTTTAAAACCATAACTAAACTAACCTCCTGTCTATGTTAGGTAATGTGCTTGCATCTCACTACTCCATCAGAGTCTGGCTGATTGGCTGATAATGTATGTCTCTTTTTATTGCCTCTGATTTGCAGAAATGTGGCTTCTTTCTAAGCTAAAGTCAGCTATTGCTGGTTAGGTACTGTGAGGGCAGAAAAAGGACAAGAGCTACTTAGAGGAGTTTTTGTTTCCAAATGATTACTCATAATCATAGACTGTAACATTAAGATGCCTGAGATTGCAGATTAATCTTTTTATCAACCTGTATTCCTTTTTCCACCCATCACTTCATTACCATTTCAAGTTCTTGATATTCTTTGTGAGAATCACATCACAATCTCTCGATATTATAGCTTGGTAAATTACTTGTCCAAAATTTAAGTGAAAGCAATTATAAATAAATACACAGTTTCCTAGTATTTCTCACTTAGATGTCTATATTTTGATTAAATTTACTCACTTTAACCTTTCAAAGAAAGTCCAGGAGTTCTTATTTTTTCACATATATTTTTAGTACTCAGCTGACATTCTGACTTACCAAAAGGACACCACCATTTTTTCCCAAAGTGCATCTGTTCAAAATCAGAAGAAAAAAAGAATAAAAGCTTTCATTTTTTTTCCTTCTCATATTTTTTCTTTATTTTAAGGAATTTGCCAATCACAGTTTCATAGGTGATTCATAGAGCCCTTAAATTCCATAATTTTATAAGCTGGATCCACAATGTACCGAATGCTGCCAGCTGTATTAATAAAAAATGCTACTCAGTATGAAAATAGTCATTGCTTTTTCATTGTGCACATTCAAATCTATCTAATTGAGCACATCTCCCATTAATACAATAATGTACTGTCCTGAGCTTTACAGAGGGTGCTCCTGTACAACTGAGGGAAGAGTAGGCTCTTGGAGGAGGGTTTTCATGATGCTTTTTGCATATAGCCACATATAGCTTTTTGGGTCTTCTGTGGCCAGCGTATCAACTTGGTGTCTAGCTAAGATTTCAAAAAATTTCGAGAGTTCTTTTTTGGAAGGCACATATTTTTGGCAAATATTTTTAATTAAAAAATTCTTTTACCTTCTAAATAATCTGTTTCTTATTAGGTAGTAAAAGATATTTCACTACTCATTTACTAGTCATTTCAGAATGAACATGACATAATTGGTGGAAACACATTTGTTCTTATTTTATACAAAGGAATATGTTTGCTGCTATTCATACAAAGGAATGTACTTATTTTAATCTTCATAGTTGAGAAAAAATATTAAGAAAGAAAATTCTACCTTTATGGTGTGTATCTGTGTGTGTACATTTGTGTGTATACATATGTGTGTGTACAAGGACTTTACACTCATCACAGATCTAAGTTCATTGGTTATAATGGCGAGCCTACATGTTTGTTCTTGAAGAATAGAATTACTGGCATACAGAAGCTTCTGAATAACTGGCTCAAAGATTTTTAATGATATCTGTAATTATTTGCAACAAAACTGCTTAATGGACTAAAAACTATGGCATATATTAGTTTTAGGACACTTGTTTCAAGTGTGTTATAAAAATGGTTTAATACCTAACCTATTTCATATTTTGTCTTGACTCTATACTTGTTAGAAGTAGATTAATAAAACATTGATTTTGATTTGGTTCAAGGAAGAAAGTAAACAGAAATCCCTAACTCAATCGCTGGCGGTGGCTACTGGTATGGAGCTTAGGGGCCTCTTGTGTCACAGTGTCTCTCTAACTGGGACTGGACACAGGAGGTGGGGAGCTTGGGGTTTGAACTAACGGAAATAGGCTACTGCAGCCCAACATTTTCCAACATCTGCTCCATCAAATACAGATTGCTGGAGAAGTCAATAGTTGCTTTATAAGAGTATACATTGGGACAACAGAGGACACAAGCATGCTCATGGTTTCAATGACCTGTCATTCGGAAAAAGGATATATTAAAGCAATTGTGACATATATGGTATGCCTTGAAGTTAAGATAGCATTTCTAAAAGGTACATTACATTCTAAGAGTGTCTGTGTGATGTCTGTGTTAGTATACGAGTATATACAGTATTTAGTATTTAGTTATATTACTACTCAGTATTTAGCATCATGGTGTAACTACTGAGTATGATTTTGTATTTTATACAATCCAGAACATGTAAAGGAGAAAGCAGAATGATTACAGTCACAGTTTATGTCTCTCCTTTTTATTTGATGATGCTATCTTTCTCTGGTATTTTATACAGTGTGGGGCAAAAGTAGGTTTATAATTGTGTGAAAAAACAGTACAATAATTAATAAAATAACAAGAATAAACTCTGTTTCTTGTACTCACAACTGTAAACTTACTTTTGCCCCACTTTGTATATTAAAGCAAGGCACATTTTCAGTCTTCACTAGACAGAAAGTTCTTTAGAGGATTAGGAAGATGGATTTATTTACTTTTTCATTTTCATTGAAAGCACCTGCTAGGTGCTAGTATGGCAAAAGATAAAATGAAGTATAATAAGAACTTTACAATGGAGTAGGTCTCCACATTAGGAAATTGATCATATTATATAACATTTTTGCAGATTTGTGATAAAAAAGAGCATATTAGAAGTTCTGACAAGCTCTGAGGAAAATATGTCTCTTTAACTTTGTTGAAGACTCCATGTCCCAAGGATTCTTCCTTTGTAAAGCAACTATTAATTTTTTGAGCAAGCTTTATATATATATATTTGATGGAACTAACTTTGGAAAATGTTGGGCTACAGTAGCCTCTTTACCTCAGTTTAAGCTCAGTTTACTTACCAAATTTGAATTGAAGGTTTCAGTACTTTTTCTCAGATTTCTGATTAAGACTTTGAGTATACAATTTGAAACACTTACCAGATGTAGAGATGGGATTTAAGTTGTTAATAAGTTCTTATCTTCCTTCCTAAGTTCTGAGAATATTCATAGTGACCTTGTAGGGCCACCAAGCTATCATGACAACTCATTAGATATTTGGAGGAAGACAGGTATTTCAAAGCCCCAAAATCAAGAAGTATATGTAGTTCACAGATTAGCCTAAAACTCCAACTTGCCCTGGTCTGATGACCACAACTGTAGAATTTTTATTTGACAATCTTTTTGTCAAGCTGACTTGAAAAATAGAGCAAACATATTTTATTCAGCAAAAATATTTAATGCATCATTCACCCTAGGAGGTAGAGTACCCAGTATCTCTCATTGAAATTACTGGAAAATCTTATACCTGATTTCAATGTTTTCATCCATACACCCATGCCCCAAGAGATTTTATAAAGCAACTTAGGATCACTTATTTCTCTATTCACAATCCTCAAATGCCTTCCATTTCAGAGAAAAATAGCCAACATCCTCACTATGTTTGACAAAGCTCTGCACATCCTAAAATCTTTGTTCCATCTCACTTCCTACCTCTCTCCTCTTTACTCTTTTATACAGTCACATTGGCTTTCTTGCTTCATATCCTCTCCTAAAGAAATGGTCTTCCTTCAGAATAACTCATGGTTAACTTCCTCATGTCTTTAAAGTTGTTGATCAAATATTAGTTTCTCAGTAAGGTCTACAGTGACCAACTATTTAAACTTACAACTCCCCCTAAAACTTTTAATCCTCATTATCCTGCTTAATTTTTGAGCATATATTATTTTCTAAAGTACTGCACAACTAATTATGTCTATGTTTATCATCTCTCTACACAGCTATAATTTAAATTCAGTAAGGCCAAGTGTTTTCATATGTTTGCCTGTTTTAAATTTTGTACTTTTTGTTCATTGTTGTATCCTGGGCTTCTGGAACATTGCTGACACATAGCAGGTGGTTAATAGTATCTGTTGGCCAAATGAGTGAATGAATGAGGAAAAGAATTAAAAGAAAACAGTTCTTACTTGTTTGATAAAAAATTATCAATTGAAACTTTTCTTGATAAAAAGATCTAGTGGTTCATAAGATAGAAAAGTTCAACTTTAACCTAGCTAATTGTTTCATTGGTTTCTCTTTAGATGAATAGTATATTTATGAGATTATCACACTCTAAGTCATTGTGTAGTAAACATATTTTGGTATTCACTGCTGGTTTTGAGTTGTGTTTTCAAATCTCATGCCAATACTTAATGTCTAGATAAATGCTTTGTGGTCCTGAAACCAATATTCTTCTTTTTAAATTCCAGCAGAAGATATTACATTAGCTTTTCATTAGTCATAACTAAAGCCAAGATTTCAAAAGGCAACAGGAGACATGTTTCATACAAGTGGCGTCATAAAAGTTTTCATGCTATATATTTTCTCTATTTTTTTTCAAATTTTGTTTGCAAAACAGCAGGGAGAAATACTTATACTGCTTGTGATGGGAGGTTACCCATGGGGGCAAGGTTGGGAGAGGCAGGCTCCTGGCAGAAACCGTGCATCCTCAGAGAAAGATTAAAGGACTCTCAGCAACAGCTGTGGGGTGAGGGAGATTAGAGAGCTGGCAAATCCAGCAATAAATAAATAAGATAAATAAAATAAAATAAAATAAAATAAACAAACCACTATGTGCCAGATTTGCACAATTATGACCACCACTTTAATCCTTCTTTAGGAACTACTAGCCAGTTGCTTCTTAGAGCACCTTGGAAGGGGTAGAATTATACAGGAAAAAATGGAAATGTTAGAGTCTTATTTAGAAGTTCTGTACTCATTGCTTTACTTTTGTCCCTTTAAATGATACTTTTTTACTCCCTTCATTGACTGCATGATAAGTTTTGGCCTTCCTTATGTAAAATGGTAAACCTAAATTCTAAGAACAATTTTTATATATGAACTCATTTTTCTTGCTTTTGCATTTAAAAATCTACCAGTTTGTAAATAACCAAAAAAAAAAAAAGCTCAAAAGATGCCCAATTTACTTCTTCCCCAGCATGCTGAAGATGCAATTCCTTATATTTCTAATCCTTTAGTCCAAGTCTAGCTCATCAACTACCCTAAGAGTATCCTTCTTTCCAACATGTTCTTTTAAACCTTGACAAAAAGGACATTTATTCAACTGTAAAAGTCTGAAACCCATAATTATGTATTTTAAACTATAGGTTAACTTAAAAATATTAATTAAAATACACTTCTAAAAAAATTTATAATTTTAATTTTTTTCTTGAACTTTTATATATTTTGAAAATTTTTGCATTAGGGATAATGACACAATCAAAAATATTCTATTAAACAATTTTACAAGATTTTGTGACACATTGTGAGCAAACTGACATCCTTTGGAGTAAGCCCCTTCTGTAGACAGGTCTCCTTTGGGCTGCACAGTATCTCTTAGAAATCTCATGGTTGCCAGGGACTGGGGAGACTGGGAAAATGGGAAGTTGTTTAATGGGTATAGGGTTTCAGTTTTAGAAAATGAAAAAGGTTTGGAGAATGTTTACTGAACAATGTGAATATATTTGACACTGCTGAACTGTACATTTAAAATGGTAAGATGGTAAAAAATAGAACAAAAACAGCTCATTAATCAGCAAAGTTACACAGTCATCAGAATATCCTTGGGCATGTTAAATGTAACATCTTCAGATTTAAAAGAAGTTGTATCACCATCTTTGATGCAATCTTCCATTCCTGTGTATGAAGGGGCAGCAGACTATAATTCAAAGGCCAAATGTAGCCCACTGCTTGTTTTGTTTTTTTTTAGACCTTACGAGCAAACAATAGTGTTTACATTTCTTAATGGTTGAAAATAATCAAAAAGAGAATAATAGTTCATGATATGTGAAAATTATACAAAATTCAGATTTCAGTTTTATTGGAACACAGCCAAACATTCATTTATGTATTGTCTGTGGCTGCTTGTATGGTACCGGATAGAGTAGTTGTGACAGAGACCAAATGGCCAGCAAAGGCTCAAATATTTACTAACTGGTCATAAACAGAAAATTGAAGTTGCTCTATTGCAGCAGTTGCCAGATCCTTCACAATATCATCTTTGATGGCTTTAAATGCCCAATTAACAGCTTTGTCATGGACTACTATTGATTATTATCATTCTATTCTAATATGTGAGGAGATTCTTACTTCCTTATTCCCTGCTGTGACACCCTAACCAATTACAGAAAAGTCTCATTCTCAGTAAACTTTAGTTGTGGCTAGAATCCTGTTAGCAATTTCTGGTATTTATTTTAAAGCAACAGACTTCTGTTGGGCCAGCCAGGCAATTGGGACCACCCACAGCTGTGTATGGCCAGCCTTTAAGGTAGACTAAGATCTCACAGAGTTCAAATAAAGAAAATTCTATATTTGAATAAAGACAATTAAAAACTAAAGAAACTAACTCTGACTGGTGTGGCTCAGTTGGTTGGACACTGGTCCACAAAGCAACAGGTGTCCAGTTCAGTCCTTGGTTAGGATGTATACAAAAGGCAACCAGTCAATGTTTCTCACCAACCTTCCTTTCCACTCTCTAAAAATAAATAAATAAAATGTTTTAAAAGATAAAAAAATATTCTTAATAAATATTAATTAGAAGTTATGTTATTTATTATTATAATTTTTTTTATTTCAGACTATTCTCTAAACTTCTGGACCACTAATTTGTTTTGTATTTCCACTTATAGCTTCTAATGACATTTATTTTATTTTATTTTTTAATTTTGAAATATCAATACTTCTATTACATTTCATTTTACACTATTATACAGATATTATAAAGGTAATTATTGCCAAAAATTAAAAAATGTGTAAATTAAGAAATCTACTAATCCAGAAAAATATATAAATTATAACATAGAAAAATGTTCTATAATTTCCCAACTGTAAGATGATAATCATTTACATTTTACTATATAGACTTGAATATCTCCAAACATGGGCATTTACTGTATAATTGTGTATAGACACATCCCTGCACACACATTAAAAAAAAAAACGGAGCATAATTTGCATACTATTTTGTGATCCAGTCTTTAAATATACAGTAAAAGGCCAAAGATTTATATGATATGAAGAGGAACCAGAGTAGTCTTTAAATATATAGTATATACATCCATTGAATAAGTGTACTTGAAATTGCTTAATTTATTATTAAAAATATTAGATTATTTTCAATTTTTCATTGCAATGAACATCCTTCTACACACATCTTTTATACTTGTGTAATAATTCCTAGTGTTTGATATTGAAATATGAAAAAATATATAGTATAAAGCAATCTAATAAGTTTATACAGCTTTTTTACATTTTTAATTCCCATAAAAGTGAAATGTTTGAAGATTTCATTTTCATTGTCAAAATTTACTGTCTTTATATATGGTAATAATGGTCCTGATGGAAAGAATCAGAATTATTAGACTAATAAGAGAAATGTCTAATACTGTTAAACACTCTATTGCATTTTCCTGGTGCCTAGTTTGTAGTGATCAGAGAAAGAAAACTAATTCAGGTATAGTTAAATAACACTGCTATGTGCCTTGCCATTCTCTGCTGAATTCATTATTGGTCAAATTATTTTTGTTCCCAAAACATATGTTATTTTGTGCATTCAGAAAGTTTATAGTATGGTTGTTTTCCTCTCTGGAAATTTAAACTATTTCTTCTTGTTTTGCAGAAAAATGTAACTAGAAATGCAATAAACTGCTATGAGGAAGACTAGAAAGAAACTCATAGACCATATTCCAACACTGTCTACAACATAGTGTGAGAAAAAGGAAGTAGGGGCTACCTAAATTCAGTCTAAGACATGCAACAAATTGGCCATCAAGGAGACACTAGTCACCATCTGTCTGAAACACAGTTTCCTCATTTGCTAAGTTTCATTTGCCATGTCAACTTTCAAGGTCATTGTGTGGATGATAGGAAGTAATGTATACTGATATTTTTTGGAAATATCAAGAGCAGCTTTACACAAGGTATGTCACTCATGGTCCAAGTATCAAGGAGAATTTCCACTTGATAGTATCAACTGAAGAGAATTTAGTTAAATCACTCTTTACAGAGGTATGTATAGACAGGAAGAAAGAAGCAAAAGAACTAATGGAGACTGACCATAACCTACAACAGCACAAAAGCATTATGACGATATCAGTCAGCATATATTAGGTCAGTGGTCAGTGACTGTAATAGTCTGGTCCTTGAACTAGTATCAGTATCACCTGTTAGAAATGCAGATTTTCAGGTTTTATAACATAGACCCACTGAATCAGAACCTCTGGGTGTGGGGTAATAGTCTAGGGGAATCTGACAGAAGCTAAAAATTAATCACTGAGCTAGGTGATGTATGGTAATAAATAACTCCAAATAATGAATCTAAAAACATTTGTTTTTCACTCATGCTGCATGTTCATGTTGGACATGCTTATTGGGTTAATTGAAGCTCTTTTTGTATTCTGTCTAAGACCTAGACTGATGATGAAATTCTTGTTGACACTATTGCTTGTGACCACAGCAGAGGGAAATAAGAATATTGTGAAGGCTGGTTGAGAAGTGACACAAGTCATTTTAATCTTTATTGGCCAAAGTTGGTCATGTGGTCAGGCCCAAAATTAACACATCAGGGTGTGTATTTGATCTACAGTTAAGTGCCCTGAATATGGGTGAAAAATAATACCATTTACATCACCACTCCCAGGCTCAAAAAAAAAATGTCATGGAAAGAGACAGAGTTAACTGGAGGTCAGGACAATCTGGAGCCGTAAGAGAGGGCTCCCCAGCAGGAGAGGAAATATGGAGGTGGTGGTGGTGTGGGGTGTAGCCATTGATAAAAAGAAGCACAAAAACAAAGACCTCCACACTTCTTGTGTATCACACAGGTCAGTCTACTGTAGTACAGAGCAGGGCAGAAAAGTGTAGAGCCTGGATTTGGGGGTGGTGGTAATTACCAGTCTACAAGTTATTATCATCAGTGACTTTTGATTTGCATGCTGTCTAGTTATTTGCATCTTTGTGTCTCCTCTTTAGTCTGGGGATGTGAAAATTGAACATGCATGAAAGTTTCTATCTGTATATTATATATCCCACTTTATAAAGGTTTGACGTTCTGGTGAGTTAATTATAATTCTAATTATCTTGAATTTCCTCAATGTTTATTTCTTAATCACCATAGTTTATTTGGTAACATTGTCATCATTGTCAGATACCTTTGTCTCAATAAATCTGGATGAAAATTATGACTGGGAGACTGTGTACACTTCCTAAAGCAAAGTAATGTACAAGCAATGACAAAATAAAGAATGGTGAAGTGAAAATGTCTTCACTGGAGAGTCAGGGACCTTAGTTTTAACCTTTGGTTTGCTGTAAGCAGGCTACATAATTGTGGAAAAAACTCAGTTTATGCATCAATAAAAATAAGTTTGGTTGAGATAACCATCTGGAATTCCTTTTAGTAACATAATATAATGTTTTAATGTCACATTTGCTTTATTATGGGATGGGTATTAACTAAAATGGAGGAAAGATAGCAATGGCTGCCACTAATCAGCCTTTTTCCCCAACAAAGTCTATATGTTATGCAATGACCAATGTTAATTTATCTTTAAAAGTTTCAATCCCAAGATAATTTAATATACATATGGTTCGTTCCAAGCAGATATGATATTTGTTGATTTGTAGTTTGGTGGTAGGATTCTCTTGGACACTGCAAGATAGTGAACTACAATAACATTGTGAGGTTTGTTTTTTAACCTATCAAAGAACATAAAAAGCGTTAGAAATATTAGGTATACTGAATTAGTTTGCACAGCTTGTACGAAGCAACACTGGGATTTGTGTGGTCTTGGCCAAGTTATTCAATCTTTTTGAACTTCAGTTTATTCATTTTTAAAACCAAAACTATAATGTAAATAACAGAGTGATTTTGAAACAAGTAGGAGAGATATAATATGTATGGTCCTCAAAGAAGCATCTAACATATAGCAGGTTACATTATAAATGTTATTATTTCCTCTTACTGCCTTCTGTTTCTCCAAAGCAGCTACTCCAATGTTTTCTGTATAACAGGTGCTTAATATATAACTGATGATTGCTTGGTGGGACTAAAATATCTGAATTGGCTATTACTGTTTACTAGTTGCTGTATGAATATCCTGATTGAGATATTTGTGACATTCCTAGTCACTTTTATTTCTGTTGGCTATGGTGATTAAGAACTTGACTATTTAGAGTCCAGTTTTGCATCTTGACTTTGGCAGTGAATAGCTATGTGATCTTTGCCAAAGTTACAGTGTCTTAGTTTCCTCATATGTAAAACAAGTATATAAATAGATGACTATGACAGTGGTAACTTTCTCATAGATTTTATATGTGTTTGTGTGTCTGTGAAGACTGAAGAAATGAATACCTGTAAACATTTAAATTAATGCCTGGCACAGAGTCAATACTGAAAAAGTGTGAGTTTTTTGTTACTCTTCTGTCTTACTCTAGGTACTCACATTGTTTGATAAATGCCTCTCTCCTGGCACACACACAAACGCACACACGCATTTTCTAAAGAACTCAAATTATATCCCTCCTGAGAGTGATTTGCGGGAGAACAGTATCAATAAGTGCAGGTTTCCAAATGACACTTTATAAATGGGCTCCAAAAATTCTCTTAAGCAAAAGAGAATCAAATACCAAAAACTAATTAAATAACATGAAGGATAAAATACTAACTGACACAATCAGGCGACAGAAAATGAAGGCCAAGATAACGTTTCCAGCTGTACACCCTGGTGCCCTTTTCCCCTTTATAACGGGGTGAGTTAAGGTGGAGTGTCATCCTTAACTTTGAATTTTGCTGCTTTTGTCAGTTGTGTCACAACCTTAACATTATTTAAATGTACATTTTTATATTTAATATTCATATTCAGGTGTTCCAACCATAATTTCTGTTAGTAAAAGTGACATTTCTTAAAGTTCATTATTTTTTCCACAGAGAAATCTCCAGCATTAAAAAAAAAACAGACTTTAAATAATAGAACAGAAGTGTCTTCAGGCTAACAGCCACCCCTATGATTTGTCATTTTAGTACTTGAGTACTTGGAAGAAATAAGTTTGATAACAGCCGAGCCATTTAGCTTTGTGATTAGAAACCGGGCAGTCAGATCTACATGTCGAGGCAGCCCTTCACATTCAGTGGAGAGCTTATATAAACTGTGTTGCTTTGACTTTTTTTGCTTGACATTTTCAAGCCAAGATGCACTATATAAAAGTCCGTTAAATTTGCCAAGGATTGCAAATTATCACGGCAATATATCTTGATGATAATCAAGAATGTGGCAACAATTATATGGCACCCATCTGTAGGGTTTAGGTAAAGTACTCAACTGAACTCTTTCAAATAATTCACTTGCACAAAGCAAAATGAGTAATTCTTATTGCAGAGGGAGAGAGAATATAAATAAAATTTGTGGAAATGTATCATGAGAAGAAATACAAAAAAAAATCACCAACTTATTAGAAGGGCAAGGACAGGGTCTTTCTGGTCAGATTTTTCCCATACGTATAACATTAATTTTGTTTACTTATTTTAACATGGCAGATAATTTTGAAAGTTTTTCTGAAGAGTACAGATTCAATCCAATAACATTGAATACAGGAGACTGTTTTAGAAAGGCATAGAATCTTTCTGTTACTAGAGTTTGATAAATAACATTTACCACTAATGCTGTTCGTTTACAATAATGGAGAGAAAAAGAAACAAAAATAAATTATCCAAACTTTGATATTATATCATGTTAGGAACATTTCCAACTTCAAATCCCCACGCTCCCAAATCCCCACTTTAATAGCCTATCATGTATATTCGTACCTCATCTTTACTGAAGGGTTTGTGTTCTTGTCTTGGTTAAAGAGAATCTGTCATATTCAACATTAAAAAAAAGGTTGGCCAAGGAGGTGGTATCTCCTTGTAGTTTTGATATGTACTTCTCGAATAACTACTGAAGTTGAGCATCTTTTCATATATCTGTTAGACATTTGTATGTCTTTTTGGGGGGGGGTGTCTGTTCAGGTCCTCTGCCTATTTTTAAATCGGATTGTTTGTTTATTTGGTGTTGAGTTTTATGAGTTCTTTATGTATTTTGGATATTAACCCCTTGTTGACGTTGTTGTTTGCAAATATCTTCTCCCATTCAGTTGGTTGTCTTTTTGTTTTTTGGGGGGTCTCTTTTGCTGAGCAAACATTTTTTTTTAGTTTGATATAACCCCATTCATTTATTTGTGCTTTTACTTCCCTTGCCTTTGGGGTCAGATTCGTAAAATCTTCTCTAACACAGAAGATACATTTACTTAACATTCAGAATCATTTAATTCTTCATATCACTCACATTGTGTTGGTCATACATTTATTTGATACAAGGTTGGTTTTAAAAACTCGTTAGGTTCTAATCTTCCAAGAATCTGAAGCAGAGTGAACCCCCAAACCATGAAACTCAGATGACTAAACTCTTTGAAAGATTTATATGTTATCCTTCTCAGCGAAAACTGTTGATGGTTAACCCCATTAACCATGGAACCAGCTTGGAAAATAATCCCTTTACCCATACAATGCATAGTGGAACTGGTTTTAACACATTCCACTAAGGCAACGAAATTAAAGCTCTTTGTTAAGCTATAGTCCCCTGCAGTACATGTTCAACCAGGCAATGAGTGAAATGTCTTTATTAGCTTGAGTCCAGTACTCCTTTGGGAGCTTGTTTTGAACTCAGTTTAACCTTAATAGAACCAAATTTTCCATATTTGTTTAGAATTTTCTCATTGTGATTCATAGATTTGTTGTGATAAAATGTTGCTGGGTAATATAACTGGGCTCCAATGGAAAATAAAGGTCACTGGGTCATGAGAAGTTATTTTCCCACAAAATTTAATGGGCTGAACAATATCTGACTTTAGGAAATGCATGTGATAAATTATGTTGGGTTTCTAATAAAGCCTCAAAAAGTTAACATTTTTTGTGATGAGTGAGCCCTTATGGCATGAAATAATATGCTTTTCTAATAAATTCAGATATTAAATTAAATTATCACCCAAATCTGGGTAAGACATAGAAAAGGATTTTGTGTTAGCAAAGATCTCCTAAGGGTTATTTAGCTTTGTTGATTTCTTATTGCCTTTGTTATAAACAAAAAAAAATCATACAAATTCAAATATCCTTAGCATATATAAAAACAATAGTTACAAAGATCTTTTCTTAGAACTCTCCCATGCTGCTGTCTTTCCCCCTTAAAAATGTAAGATGTGGTAAACAAGATGGAGGAATCACTCCCCCCATGGGGAAAAGGCAGAGGTCTACCAGAACTAACAGCTCTAGAAGGATGTTGGGAACAAGAAAGATCTCCATTTTTCTTGTTTTTACTTTTCTCTGAAATTCATTAGCTTTCTTACTACTACTTTTTTTTTTTGGTGACAATTAATCTACCTTTTCCATACCTGTGGCTTCTATGTTTTTTTTTTCCCATATAAGACACTTTTATAAAATGCATCTGGTTTGTTGGGTATACAAGAGCTCAGGTAGGTTGCACTAGGTGTATACGAGATGTAGAAATCATCATTTCACTTTTGTTAAATATCTAAGTAGCATTAGAATGACTGTTGGCTGGTGGAAGCAGATAGGAGTAGTAATTGTGTTTTATCAGAAATTTAAGTTATTCTTAAGATACTCTAAGATAGCATTTTATTGTCCTGTGGAACAGAAGAAAAAGAGTCTAGATGGGAAGACTTAATTGTGTTAAGAATTCTGGGGCAGTGCAACATACTAAGCAATGCATTGAGGGCAAGCAATGAGTAGATTCAGATACAAGTTGTATTAAAGGATTAAATTACTAGATTAGATTGGAAATACCTGTGTAAATGACCGAAACTTTATTTAGAGAGTTTTACTCAATAATCAATTTATTTTCAAAGTTTTCAAAGAGCACTGTGACTATCCTCATTTCCTATTAAAATAATAATTAGTTTCTTTAGTGTTAATCTCACCTAGTGAGAGAATTTTCTTAATAATAAACTGAAAAATGCATTTAGCTTTATTGTTTGGTAGCATGTACAGCATATCAGAAACCTCTCCAGAAAGGAAAAAGCACCCTTGTAACTGTGAAATAGGATTCTACTTCCATGTTAATTACTTATGCAGTAATTACTTTAACCATTTAACCTTTATATGATAGTACCTGCCATGAACAGTCACTATGAGTTGGTTTCACTATCATTTTTTACTTTTGATGTTAAAGTTTTCAAATAATTTACTTTAAATTTTGCTAAAAGTATTATCACCTCTCCTTGGTTTCGCCCCCTTTGGCTGTAGAGTATCTGGTAGTTGTGATACAAAAATAATTGTGTTGCCTAATCATAAAAACAAAATCAGGTAAATACCATAGAGTTTATAAGACTAATAACACTGTCTAATAAATGAATTGATTCCTTAAACATTTTTACTGAGAACCTAGTATGTTTGAAGGACTATTCTAAAGGCATGGGGGAATAAGTATCATCAAAAGAGATAACGAAAAAGCAATTCAAAGAAATACATTCAAGATAGGAGATGCAGCAAGTATAAATATCAAGATATATACACACACACACACACACACACACACACACACACACACAGGTCTGGTCTGGAAGAATGATTGTATTCTTGTTTTAAATTGTTTCTATTTTGATTCTGCAGTCCCATCCAGCCTGGCTGGCATGACAATTTATCTCAGTCATTAGCACGGTTCCTATTTTCTATCAAACTTTGGGAGTTGGGGGGCACTTTGTAGTGTTCAGAACTAGCAGACTTATAGGATTGATGATGCATCCGGTCTAACTATGGGTAGTTTCTTGAAATCCAAAAGTTCTCTGCTTTTATGACACCCAAGGGTTAGGAGAATGTTTGTCAAATTTGGGAACATTGTTTGTACTATCAGATACCCTTTCTGAAGCTTGCTAACTCATCTATTCAACATATAGTGGAAATGGGGCTCAGTTCCTTAGAAGTCTTGGGACCAGCTGACTTTCCTATTCTTTCTAAAACAGGAATCTACCAATGTACCATCTTATTTCTCTCTCTGTCTTCCTTGATCTCGCCTTCCTTCACTCCCGTCCCTTCTCCTCCACTTTTTCTCTCTTATCTTCCTTGTGGCACCTAATATCACCTTCTCAGTGAACTTAGGGTTTACAGAAAACAGGAAAGTTCTTGATTCAGATTCTTTCCCTTATTCTTCCTTGTAAACTCTGGAGGAAAATCACAGAGAACACAGAATCGTATCTCAACAAATTATACTGACATTAAATGTATAGTTATATATCAGAGAAGTCAATGTTTATGTGTTTTATATCCTCTAACACAGAGAATTCCAAACTTCAATGAGTGCATTTGGGGTATCAGGCAAAAATATTAGAATTTCCATTTTTATTTTGCATAATGTTTTCTTTATTTTTTTCATTTTATGTACATGTTATATTAATACATTAACAAGTATACGTGGTCTGTCCAGAAAAAGTCCAACCATTAATAATGAGAATGGTTGCAAGACATCAATGTAACCTGGCAGTCAAGGAGAATGGACTGGAAAGTATATGCATGAACAAGGACTACTTTATTGTAGTAGTCATTGGGGGCGGTAGACGCGATTGTGTGAGCATTTGTACTGTGTGGCCATTGCATTCAAAAGGGGCTAGTAGAGCAATGAATCTGCACCAAATAACATTCCTCTGCAGGAACTATTCAGATGATTCAGAAGGTCGCGGCTATGGGTAGCAGGCGGTTGGCAGCTACACCATGACAACACACCCTTTCAGGCATCACATCTCTGGGCAGAGTTTTTGGTGAAACAAATCACCCAGGAGGCTCAGCAACCCCTAGAGCCCAGATCTGGCACCTTGCGACTTCTGACTTTTCCAGTAACTAAAGTCACCTTTGAAAGGGAAAAAATTTCAGGCTGTCAATAAGATTCTGGAATATACGATGGGACAGCTGATGGCAACTGGGAGAACTGTGTGAGGTTCCAGGGGCCTACTTTGAAGGAGACTGAGGCATCATTGTTCTATGTACAATGTTTCTCGTATCTTGTGTATTCTTCAATAAGTGTCTCTATTTTTCATAGTGCATGTTTGGATACTTTCTGGACAGAACTCATATGTATAAATATATGTATAAGTAAATTTATAAGTAAATAAATGTGTATCGAAATGGGACATTAAGAGTATATGAGTAGCCACCATGTATAAAACAATGTGCTAAATATTTCAGAGCCACAAAATATTAAGAGAGATATTGCTGTGTTGTAGTTTCCTTTTTAATAGGAGTATTAGAATAAAGTTCATATCTATACCACAGACCTGGTCTGTAAAAAAGGGTCTTATAGAGAAAATCCTATTATAAGGTTTCAACACAGGGAAAGTTTACATCTAGTGGTGTGTTTCTGTGGTGGGGAGGAAGGGAGGACATGGATCAGGAAAAGATTATTATTTTTAAATCCTAACCCTCAGCACCTTAGGCTGTAACCTTATTAGGAAAACTTCATGAAAGCAGTACTTTTGGATTTGTGTCTTGAAAGGAAGGTAGGTATTACCTATGAAAATAAATTAAGAAGAAGGGTAATCCAGGTTAAGAATGTTTAAACATGAAGACCCTTGTACACAAATAATTTTTAGGAGGAGCTCAAGCATAAATATTATTTTTTAAGTATATTTTATTGATTATGCTATTGCAGTTGTCCCATTTTTTCTCCCCTTTCTCCCTCTCTGTCCTGAACCCCCCTTCCCTCCAGCATTTCCCACCCTCAGTTCATGTCCATGGGTCATACATATATTATTTGGCTTATTATTTAAAGAAAAGAATTTCAGATTCTCAACAAGTATTTCTTTCTTAAAATTGATCTGTCTGCTTCTGAAAATCTCAGGAACACAGAACAGTAATTCCAGAATCCATGTTCCTACAAGATACACCATAACACTATGTAACACACAGAATAATAATTAATGTTGACCATTAATGTGGCCCAAGAACACAGTGAAATAGCAACATCATAGATGTATCATTAAAGTTTGAGAAGCACTACTATAGATGACAAAGCAGACATCTCCATACAGGTACAATAGTTTTTTGGCATTTACACTATTACTGCTAGTTAATGTTTCAAACATCTGCCTCAATTACAACTTTTCCTTGTTTATCCTAAAAATCCAAAACCAAAAATGATAGTTTCTCATCAGCTCTCCATTGTGGAAAAGAAATCGTTTATTATGTTTAAATTTAGTAATTAGTTAATTTAAAAATAATGTTTACCCAATTTAACTGCACAATATCCCAATAAAGATTACAATTTAGATATAAACTATGGGCAGATTGGCTGACTATTAAATATTTGGTTTTCCCAGCATTTGTAAATGATTTATATTGAAAGTTATAAATCATATTTAGAGTTTCATGTTTTCTGTTTCTTAGAAGCAGAGCATGGGCAGATTAAAAATGTGCTCACAAAGAAGTGGCCCTAGCTTTTCCCCCTCTAAATTCTGATGTATTGTCCCATGCTTCCAATACTCATCAGGGTTTTTTTATTTTAAGTTTTAAAAAAATAAATATTTATAAAGTTGGTGGTGGTTTGTTTAAACTCACTGCACTTTTGTAAATTTCAAGTGACAAGTATGCTCTGCCATTAATCGAGTTTTTGGAGCCATCCATACAAATGTGCCAGCACATGCAAAAGCTACACATTCTTTGTTAAACCAAACAGTCCTAAGCATTGTGTGGACTCCTGGCATAGTATGGCTAAATATTCAGACACATGCCTATATAGTACTGTATGTTCTGCCAAATAGTGGGAAAACAAAAGAAAAAATTCATATAAATATACTGGTAAACATTGACTTTGTAAGGAACAGCATAAGCTGCTTTGAAAAAAATGTAGAGCATGATTCAGAGAATACATTTAAATCCTTTTCCTTAGGAAAATGTATCTAATTTGTTTTTCATGAAAACATGTATTTAGTGGTGGGGAGTTTTTCATTGGCTAAGAAATTTTGGCATATTTATGGTGTAAAGGTGATTGGAATAATATTTGCATTCATTTTTCACTGAAATTTGAAGTAAGCATAAGATATACACTTTGTAACATAAAATCATTGCCAGTCAAGCTATATTCCCTTTTAAGAAAACATAATTCAGTACATGAAAATTCAAAGTGACTAACCTATGAATATGAGGGAATTATTCATTTTACCAAAGGAACCTTCCCTTACCAAGCATCTATCACAGGATATCTTTAAATAGCTAGTTTCCTTTTAGGACATTGAAAAGTACTAGATTTAAATTTTTTGATATTCAAGGAATATCTAAGAACACAGCTATTATATAAGGCATTAGCCTAAATAGACAATTTGAGAAGTCCTTAATAATCTTGATTTATGTTGCATTATTAATCATTTTCAGCCAAGGAAAGATCGAAAGGCTATTGACCAAGCTAATGTGATATTTCCTCAAATACTTTCTTTACCCACAACAGAATACACATGAGTTTTGTTTATTTTTAATCTTCATGTGATGACTTTTTAAATAGCATTCTATTATGCTTATAATTATCTATTCCAGAGCAGGTGCCAACTTCTTAGGGGCTACTTGAAAGCCAAACTCTTTCCATAAAAATCAATGCTTTGTTATCCTTTTTCTTCAAACACTTTCTGCAAAATTGCACAATTAAATCTCTTTCTGACCAGCCTAGCTCAATTTCCTCTAGATCCTCTCATAAGTTATACCATATCCGGGAAGGTTCAATGAATGATGTGGTTCCAACTGATAGAGTAGCTTGTAATGGCTGTTGCTAGGCCTATTGGCTTTTTCATTCTCACTGGCATTGGATAAACTATTAGTAGTAATCAATTATTAATTTCTCATTCATGACTTTGCTCCTCACATAAACTATTCTCCGTCATGTTAATTTTCACTCACTCACTATGCATCATAGAGTCTAGTGGTTCTTTCCATTCTAGGCCTTTCTTTAAATTGTCATCAGTGCTCATCTTCTAAGAAACAAGTCTGGCCATACTATCTTCTTTTTTAAAGGTTTTCCATGATATTCCATTTAGTGTAAGAATTTTCTACCTTCTATAAATGACCCGATGACTGGGATAAATTGAGTGAATGATTCAGTCTTAAAATCAAATCTTTGGGGTCTATTACATGGATTATATGGTTTTACATCAGTCCCCACAATGAGTGGGGAAAAAAACAGCCAATAACCTTTTTGTCTAGGTCCAAGATACATTAGAAAATTGTCATTTATATTCTTACCCCTCCCTTTAAAATACTTTGTAGTGTGTCCATCCCCTCCACACAGGCACAGATTCATTGACTTTCATCCATCCAGTGCTAATCCTAGGTAATGATGTTTCTTCTTTTATCTATTTTTTTCTATAATTATATAATTATTTTTGTGGCTATAGATTTTATCTCTTCATTCTATTTCCAGGATTTTGCTTTCTATTCCTTTCTAACCTCAGTCTCTTGGCTCAAGAAAGTATATTGTACCAATTTTCTTTGTTAATTCAGATGGCAGTTTCATTCAACATATATTTTGTACCATTCTGAGCAATATTGTAATGCAAAGTAGAACTAGGCATAGGCAGAATTACCTTAAAAATGAGGATTTCCATAATGCTGTTATTTGAAAAATAAATTCATGTTGACTTATAATTATACTGGTCCCAAACCATCAATTCCCCTCATGTATTCTATTCCATAGCTGGTCAGAAAGGCCTGTTATTTCTTTGTAGGACCACATGTGTTTGCACATGCTATTCCTCAAATTTAAAATTCTTTTCCTCTTTTGTTTTAACAAAAAAAAATTCTTATGCCTGCTTCAGAGCTCAAATGTCATCTCTTGAGTCAAGTCTTTTAAATCTCTTTGGGCAGAATTATGCTTTCCCCTCTGTGCTGTGGTATTTTAAAATTCACATTAATATTCATTTAAAAAATTTTAGTATGACAATATTAAATTTATATTAATATACATAGCAATGGGTTACAGAAAAGCCGAGGGCTCTGGTCATACTACAATCAGAATAATAATAAAGAATCAGAAGGAAATTTTGAACATTTTTTTCATCTCTTGCAAAGAGTTCTCTCAGTTTGGAGAAAGACCAAGAAACATACTACAATACCAGTTGTATATTTTAGATGACTTCTTGTGCTAAAATTATTTTAGTTGTGCAGATATCAAGAAAAATCCAGAAAAAAATGTAAGCTATTGAAACAAGTGAACTAACTCATATCCTTACTTACATTGACAGACTAAACTTCAAACATCACCTTTAACATTTTAACCAATATATTAGATGTTCCTAAGCCAATTCCCTTGCCTAGGCAACTCTTTCATTGAGTTACACACAGGTTGGGAACTTGTCTCATTAATATTTCACACAGGTGTAGTATAAAAACTTTCTGGTATTTAGTATTTACAGAAATACAAAGATGTACCTTTTCAAGGACTGAGACAAATGTTTTCCCTTAATCTGCTTGCAGGCATCACCATATAACTAATTTTGGGAAAAATTCCATTATCTCTGGGAGAAGCACTGAGAAATCTTCAAAAGGAACTAATGGTTTTTAAGATAACAAATGATTAGTTTATTGAAATTGTGTATTGGGATTTCTATCTAATAAAAAGATTAGACACCACCACTTGAATTAGAACTTGAGGGAATCCTCCTCTGTTTAGGAGATATTGTTAAGCCTTGGGAACTGTCTCTCTCAACCAGAAAGCATATATATTGGCCTGAGTCCATTTGTATCTGGGTTGCTTAGGCTATAGGCACTCAGAACAGCTACAATTTGTTCTTACAGGTCTGACTGTCATTTCTAAGTTTGTTAAATATATTTCCCACGGTATTGTGTTTGATTAACTAACCCACAATCTATACTTTCAGGACAAGTCTGTAAGGAATATATTATTTAATTATTTTCTATAACAATTTTTTTTCAGGTGGTCTATTCAAATCTTTTACTCATGTCCCTTGCCAAAATATTTCAAAAAGGAAGCTTACTTCTGCCATGTGTGATTTCTGATGTGTGATTTCTTTAGATGTCATTTTTCATTGCTTGTGAGACAGCTATTTTTTATTTCTTGATGTCTGTTGCACCCAAAGAAAATCTGTATTTTGCTTTCTGGAAGAAAAGAGCAACTGGGTGGTATCGGAAAAACTTCCACCCACTAACATGGAAAAATATTCAATCTGTCCCATTACATTGAAGTGGGAGACTGACTTTAAAGGGCAGCATACCCAGTTAAAGAAGATATATTTCCATCTATGATCAATAGCACGTAAAGAACTGCTCCTCTCTGAGCTCTATCCAGAGCAAAATTACCTTGGTAGTTCCTGGACCGTGGACACTCCACAAGTTTCTAAGGCTGAGCAGCCATGGGGAGCCATACCTGATTCTGAGGGGGGGACAGTTCTCTCTGTGAGGTTCATGGAATATGACTTTTCGCTGTTCCCCAGAGCTGCAGGACAGCTTTTAGAGACTGTGTCTTCTATATTGACTACATAATAAGCAAGAGATAAATAGGTCCCTGAGAGCATTAAAGTAGGGCTAGCATGACAAATGTTTTCTCATTCCTTTCTGCTCTTCCATTCTTCTTTACAGAGAAATAATTTGGTTTCCTGATTGGTTTGGGGGAATTGAATATATTTCCCATAAAAGAACCAAAGCATCTAGTTCTCTTTAGTCAAATGAAATGTTTTATCCTGGACCAGGTACTTATACCTCATCTTGCTATCTGAATATTTTTATTCTCTGAGACACATAAAAAATTAAAAGGCAATAAAAGTCTAATAGTGACATTTCTTTGTAAGCTATATATAATCTCCCACTTTTTAATAGTAAAGGCTCTATAATTCTGAGATTCTATTTAGTGTCATTTATCAGTTTCCTCCCTCCCTCCCTCCCTTCCTTCCTTCCTTCCCTCCCTGCTCTCCTTCCTTTCTTTTTCTTCCTTCCTTTCTTCCCTCCCTCCTTCTCTTGCTTTTTCTACTGCTGAAGGGAGCAGTTAGCCATAAAAAGTTTTTATTTATTTGAACATGCTCATTCCTTTTTATAGTACATGAACTAATCAGACCAGATTTTAGTGGGTTCACAAAATTTAACCTAAATTTCTCCTGTTGGTGTAGCAAAATGAAAATCAACAAGGGGCACACACACAAAAACCCAACAAAAATATTATTGTTACCTCTGTATTATATCAATATTTTAGTTAACTTTGAGTCCTTCTTAAGAAAAGATTTTCCTTTCTGGGTTACTGGTCTTTGGGGATTATGACAGTATTGTCTCACCCAAACAACTGGACCTATTGGTTTTAGAGGGCATTGTAATTGTTTCCTCAAGAAATGAGAAATTAGGATTGGTTACTGGTGTTCCTTTGGTATAGGCGCAATTCTCTTAAATGTTATCTTTGAGGGGTATTTTCATAGAAAACAACAAATTGGGAGAATGTGAAGAACCAGGTAGAAGGTAGAAAAAGAACTGATTGATGGAAATGTTTGAATCCAAGGAATGCTCAGAACAGAGTTCAAAACAGAACGGTGTTAAAGACAAGGTAATACAATAAAATTATCATTGGACAAGGAATTAAAGATAAGTTCTGAATTCCACCCTATCACTAATTAGCTGTGAACTTAGATAAGGATGAACACATAAGTCAAATAAGGCATCTTCTTTTATAAAGCTTGGGATGTACTAGAGATTGAGGATGAGTGAAATTCTCCACCTAGAAAGGTAAACGGTCTTATTAGGAAACACCACAAATTTATTAGTACACAAAATTTCTAATTAGCCATTTTTAGGAGGGCATTGGTAAAATAAATATTTTACATCAACGTATTTGTTAAATCACATACATGTTTTAATTTAAAAAGAACCGTGAAGAGGGAACAAGACAAGGATGTCCGCTTTCACCACTCTTATTCAACATAGTACAGAAAAGTCTTAGCCAGAGCAATCAGACAAGAAGACAAAATTAAAAGGATATAAATTAAAATGGAAGAAGTAACACTGTCATTATTTGCATAAGACATGACACTGTATATAGAGAACTCCAAAAATTTGACCAAAAAACTATTAGAACTAATAAATGAATTTAGTAAAGTAGCAGAATACAAAATAAATATCCAGAAATCAGTTGCATTTTTATAAACCAATAATGAACTAAGAGAAAAGTAATCTAAGAAAACAATACCTCACAATTTTTTCAAAAAATACCTAGAAATAAATTTAACCAAGGATGTAAAAGACCTGTAATCAGAAAATTATAAGACACTGAAGAAAGAAATGGAAGAAGATACAAATGAGTAGAAGCATACACCGTGTTTATGGATTGGAAAAATTAACATCATTAAAATGTACATGCTACCCAAAGCAATCTATAGATAAGAAAGCAATTCTTATCATATACAAATGGCATATTTCACAGAACTAGAACAAATATTCCAAAAATGTATATGGAACAACAAAAAGTTCCAAATAGCCTTTACAATCTTGAGAAAGAAGAAAAAATTGGAGGGATAACACTGTCTGATATCAAACTATACTACAAGTCTATAGTCAACAAAACAGTATGACACTGGCATAAAAACAAACTTCTAGATCAATGGAACAAAACAGAAAGCCCAGAAATAAACTCATGTTTCTTTAGTCAATTCATATTTGAGAAAGGGAGCAAAAAGATAAAATGGAGTAAAGATAGTCTATTCAATAAATAATATTGAGAAATCTGGACAGATGTATGCAAAAAAAAAAAAATGAAACTAGACCACCTTCTTACACCATACACAGAATAAAGTCAAAATGGATTAAAGACTTAAATATTAGATTCAGAACCATAAAAATCCTAGAAGAAAACATAGACAGTAAAATCTCAAATATTTCTCATTGCAATGTTTTTTTTTTCTGATATATCTCCTTATGCAAGGAAAATAAAAAAAAAAACCAAAAAATAAACAACTGAGACTTCATCAAACTAAAAAGTTTTTGCAGGGCAAAGGAAATCATCAACAAAATGAAATGGTAAACTATATTCCCCAATGATACATCTGATAAAGAGTTAATATCCAAAATTGATAAAGAACTTGCATTATTCATATCAAAAAAACAAACAAGCTGATTTTAAAAAATGGGCAAAGGACCTGAATAGACACTTCTGCAGAAGACACACAATTGGCCAATAAACATGTGAAAGGATTCTCAATGTCACTATCATCAGAGAAATACAAATTAAAACCACAATGAAATATCACCTCATACCTGCCAAAACTGCTATCATCAACAAATCAGCAAACAAACAGTGTTGGAAAGATGTGAAGAAAAAGGCACCCTTGTGTACTCTTGGTGGGAATGCAGACTGGTGCAGCCACTCTGGACAGCAGTATGGAGTTATTTCAAAAATTAAAAACTTTTGCCTTATGACCCAGTCATTCTTTTTCTGGGAATTTATCCAAAGAAACTCAAAACACTAATTCGAAAGAATATATGCCCCCATATGTTTATTGCAGCGTTATTTACAATAGCCAACATTTGGAAGCCTCCCAAGTGCCCATCAATAGGTGAGTGAAAAAAAAAGCAGTGCTACATTTACACAATGGAATATTGATACTACTCATCTGTAAAAATGAAGGAAATATTACCTTTTGTAATAGCTTGGATGGACTTGGAAAGTATTATGCTAAGTGAAATAAGCCAGTCAGAGAAAAACAAGTGCCATATGATTTCACTCATATGTGGAATTTAGTAAACAAAATGAGCTAACAAATTGGAGACAGATTCATAGATACAAAGAACAGAATGACAGCTGTAAAAGGGGAGGAGTTTGGGGGCTAGGTGAGAAGGGTGAAGGGATTAAGCAAAGGAAAAAAAGAGACATTCATGGACACAGGCAACAGTATGGTGATTGCCAAAAGGAGGGGTTGGGGGAGGAAAAGAGTGTAAAGGATGGATAAATGGTGATGGAAAAAGACTTGACTGAAGGTGGTAAACACAAAATACAATACACAGATGATGTGTTGTAGAACTGTATACATGAAATTTACATAATTTTATTAACCATTGCCACCCCGATAAATTCAATAAAAAATAAATTAAAAAGTATCATAAGTTATTTAATCCTAAAATGACATTTACTTTGACAAAGAAAATGAACACTGCACAAATGAACACTGAACGCTGCAACACTGCACAGGATAGAGTATATTTTTAAAAATATTTGATTTACACACATTTTACAGAACTTATTTATTGGAAAAATGGGGACTCTCTTGTATTTACCAAACAAAATAGTTTCTATTTTTTTGATAGACTTGCCAATTGTGAGGCTGAAAATGCAAGTATTGTTCTTTCAAGAAACAGAAGAATCGATTAAATGACACTTTACTGACCATTTCTAAATATATTTCTATTTATGTTACTGCTAGAAGGTGCCTAAAAGAACTTTATTTTAGCCTTTATGTCTTACATATAGTCGCTGAAAGTTTCTTACTTGATAATTACAATGAGGTTGCCCCCCACTCCCTTGTGATAATATCAATAGTCTATCTAGTCAGAATGATGTTAATATTTGGGGGCATTTCCCATGTACCTCTGTGAATCAAGGATTAGTCAGATGAGATTAATTGGTGTGTTCATTATTTAATCTCCTTAACCTCTCCCTCTTTTTTCCTCTTCTTCTCACCTTGGCTATTTCAGTACTCATTAATAAGCTTATCAAAGAGTGGGCAGAGAGAGAAGATGAAACACAACTTTATTTTTTTTTATCATTTTCCAGAACTGGTTAAAAGTTTTCAGGGGCATAAATAGCATAAATATTATACATTAACTAATTTTTTAAACCACAGACATGTCTTAGTTTTAAAAATGTCAGAAAGCAATTAATCCTGAAATTACAGGGGAAGTAGAAGAGAATAAAGTCGGGGTGGTAAAAGATGATGAAAAGACACGTGATTGAAAAGATACGTGAACACACAGTACAATATACATATGATGTATTATAGAATTTTGTATCTGAAACCTACACAATTTTACTAACCAATGTAACCTCAGTAAATTCAATAAAAAATGTTAAATTCATTAAAAAAAAAGAAATGGTACATCCTTTAAGGGACATTATCTGTTTGGGTATAATCCAATAGCAAAAACTCACAGTGATATAATTAACTGTAATCCATATTTGGGCTAGCATGGTGTGTCTGTGCTAAAAAATTTGGCATTTATTTTTCAGGGGATGAAAACTTTTATGTGTGGAAATGAGGGTGGCTGGGAAGAAAAGAAAACTATTAGCTGAAATAAGATTTTTTAAATTATTATTACTCATTTATTTCATCTCAAGTGCAAAGGAACTATAAATGTGCTGTTATCTTTGTTTTCTATAAGCATGTTTTTAAAAATAAAGACAGCATACATTAGTGTTTTTTCCCAATGATGAATCAAATAATGCCATACAGAAAACAGAATACAAAACATAGGAACTTCTATGTGTGCATAACTGAAATATTGTTGTTTGTTCCATCACTATCTTAAGAATAATAGTGGGACTTTGACCCCCAAACTCAAATTCTCCTTAGATATCTTTCTCCTTCTAGAAATTATGAGAAGTAGTTTATCCATCAATCTCAAATAAAGTTCTTCTTATGTTTAATTTTACTCTAGTAATCATCCAGGGGAACCTCCCATTTGCTTTGATTACCATCATCTTCTGCATTTCTGGAAAAACTGACTTCTGTTGGAAAGATGTTGTCAATATTCAACCTTTCATAGAAGAATAAGGATGCTGTTTTCTTTACTACTTCATTCCAAACATGGATGTAGGCTCTGTTCCTAATTCTCCAAAACACAAATGATACCAAATTATAGCATTTAAAAAAGTTCCATAAGTCTTTTTTAAACTGAATTAATTGGGGTGACAGGTTAATAAAATTATATAGGTTTCAGGTGTACAATTCTATAATACATCATCTGTATATAATACTGTGTGTTGATTACCCCATGTCAAGTCTTCTTCCATCACCATTTATCCCCACTTCACCCTCTTCTCCCTCCTCTCACCTTTTTTTTCATCTGGTAATCACCATACTGTTGTCTGTGTTTATGAGGGTTTTTTTTTAATCCCTTTATTTTTTAGGTGAATTTTACCAAACATTCAAAAAAGAACTAACACCTATCCTTAAACCATTCCAAAAAATTCGGAGGAGAAGAGACTCTTAAGCTCAATATTTGAAGCCAGGATTGTCGTAATTCCAAAACCAGATAAAGACACTACAAAGAAAGAAAATTATAGGCCAATATCCCTGATGAACATAGATGCTAAAATCCTTTAAAAAATATTAGCAAACTGGTCCCAGGAATACATAAAAAGATCGCACACTATGATCAAGTGGGATTTATGCTAGGGATGCAAGGTTAGTATAATATCTGCAAATCAATAAATGTAATACTTCACATAAAAAAATGAAGCATAAAAATGACTCGATCATATCAATAGATTCAGGAAAAGCATTCAATAAAATCCAGCACCCATTTATGATAAAAACTCTCAGTGAAATGGAAAGAGGGAACACACCTCAATATAATATCAGCCATATATGACAAACCCACAACAAGCATCATACTCAAAGAGCAAAAACTAAAAGAGTTTCCCTTAAGATTGGGAACAAGACAGGGATGTTTTTCCCCACTCTTATTCAGCATAGGACTAAAAGTCCCAGCCCCAACAATCGGACAAGAAGAAATAAAAGACATCTAAGGTAGAAAGGAAGAAATAAAACTGTCAGTATTTGCAGATGATGTAGTACTGTACATAGGGAACCCTAAAGATTCCACCAAGAAACTACTAGAACTGATAAATGAATTCAGTAATATAGCAGGATATAAAATAAATATCCAGAAATCAGTTGCATTTCTATACATACACCAAAATTGTTCCTTAAGTTTTAAGGATAACAGAAAGGCACCCAATAGAAGGACATTTAAAACTGGATTCAATATTAGGGATGACTCCTCAGGCTCTTGTGTGCATGTCAAGGAGCAGTGTTTCTTTCACCTTCTCTCTGCAAAGACTTCAGTAAACCTATGTGCTGCACAGTGTCAGCCCTCTGCACACATCTAACACCTCCCATAGTGGGGAGGAGTCTTTCTCAATCCAAGTTTAAGATCAGATCCTCAATATCTAACCCCAAATCATCTCTATTTCAAGATACTCACTCTCTACCCCTTTCTAGAGAGAAGTTGCCTTCTCTTTGCTCTTCAATACTGCACTCAGAATGCATAACCAGGTATTAGTGTATTGCCCAAGGGCCCAAGAGTTATTCTGCTAGGCATATGCCTCATTAAACCACAAACTGTCCAGGTTAAGTCGAATATCCTCACGTACAGACTTATTTTTTCTTATAGGTTGCCCTCTAAGTTGAGGAGAATGTGAGATTTTATACTGTTCAGGGTCTTAGTTCCCCATATCCTGATATAAAAATGTTTGAACAAGAACACACACACACACACACACACACACACACACGAATGCACACACACACACATCCTAACAAGCAATAATTTCCAGTTATTGCAGTGTAAATAATTATGCTAAGTATTTCTTAGAAAAATACAGGGACCTACGTATGTACTATTTCTCACAACACTATTTTATATAATCATAAAGAACAGATTACTTTCTTAGAGCAGAGCAAAATCCTTGGTTCCAGGAGAGGAACTCTGTTTCGTATTTTTTCATTTCCTTAACTAGAATTACTATTATGATGATTTTTAACATCAAAGAAAGTATGTTCCCCAAAGGTGAATTCAAGTCCCCCTTCTTTCAAAGCTAGAGGTATTGTGAACCTTTGAAAGTAAAGTTTTCTTTAATTTCCAATATCTCTACTTAAAATTAATATATTTGGGGGGCAAATTTTGACAAAGCTCAAGAAATTTTTACTTTTTCTCCACTGTCTTTGCCCCCGAGAAGCACCTATACCATAAAGAAGGTCTTAACCTTGAGATGAAGGTGAGTAGACCACAGGCTTTACCCTTCCACTACACATCAGTGCTTTCTCTGTTTCAAGCAAATTGCAAGCACAGATTTAGGCTTTATTCTAATGGCTTTGCGTTTGGTGTCTCTGTATCAGTTCATTCCCACTTGGTTTTAAACTTTATTTCTATGTTATAAACATTTTATTTCTTTCTACTTCCTAGGCTGTCTTAAGCAATAATATTTTAGTGTGATTCTTAGATGCAGAGCATCAGTTTCAGTTTATTTCTGTCCTGTTTTCTCCCCCTGATATAGTGTCTCCTCTTTCTGTTACAGCTCATAACAAATCTCTTCTTTCTCTGATTCCACTGTGCCTTTTATAGTGGTGGCATGTAATGCCAATCTGTCTTACTTGATTCTAATTAACATGCCTCCAGAACCTCTCTGGGTGACCTGACTTTTTAAGGAACTCAACTAATTGGAATAGCCATCATAAATTATATAGAATTACGTCATTCAATACTATAATATAAGTGAAACATAAACTGAAATCTTCACAAATCACTTAGTACCTAGGGTTATGAATAAAGGAGAAACCTGATTACATTTGAATTTTATCCCTTTTCTCTTTCAAATGATCTGCAGTGAAAGGAAGATGCTTGCAGGTTTTCTATTTTGTAGAATTAATATCATGTTCAAAGAAGTATCTAGATATGGCAGCAACCTTTAAAAAATTATGTTCTGCCCTGGCTGGTGTGGCTCAGTGGGCTGAGTGCTGGCCTGTGAACTGAAAGGTCACTGGTTCGATTCTTAGGGCACATGCCTGGATTGTGGGCCAGGTCCCAGGTTGGGAGTGTGTGAGAAGCAACTGATCAATGTAGATCAATGTATTTCTAACACATTTCTGTTTCTTTCCCTCTCTTTCTCCCTCTCTTCCCCTCTCTCTAAAAAGTAAATAAATAAAAAAAATTATGTCCTCCCAATGTGCACCTTAGCCTGTGTTGTGAGTTGATTTGTGTTCCCCCCTCCCAAAAGTTATTATATTGAAATCCTAACTCTCAATACCTCAGAATGTGATCGTGTTTGAAATTGTGTCATTGCACATGCAATTCGTTAACATAAAGTTATACTTGAGCAATATGGGTTCCTAATCTAATATGACTGGGGTCCTTATAAAAAGGGGAAATTTAGACACGAGCATGAACACAAGGAGAACATGATGTGAAGATGAAGGCAGAGACTGGGGTGATGCTTCTACAAGCCAAGGAATGCTAAAGAGTATTACCAAATTGCTGGAAGCTATGGCGAGGCTCAGGTTCTTTCTCACAGCACTTACAAGAGGAAGGTAGGACTGTGGGAGAGTCGGTCCAGTGGGAGCTGCTGTTGCTGTTGGAGATGCTACCTGAGGAAGAAAATGAAACTGACCTGTGCTCTGGCTTCCTTAGAAAGAAGCAACTCTGCTAACTCCTTGATCTATGCTTCTAGCCTACAGACAAATTTCTGTTGTTTAAGCTGCTCAGTTAGAGATAATTTTGCTGGGCAGCTTGAAAATACAATTGTGTTTGCCTGTTGATGAAAGAGTTGATAGGTGTGACAAATTGACTCTCACTTATGTTAAAGGAAGGAATTACTCATGGTCCTTAGCTATGTCTTTAATTCTTGGAAACTATTTTAATTTTTTTTATTCTCTGTAAACTTTGCAAGCATAAGCATTTTATTTCTAGGAATAATGTTTTCATATAAGGTTATAAATTTTATCAAAATCAATACTGTATAAGAAAAAGATTATCATTGACTTGGGCAAACTTTAACTTGGCTTCATCAGGAAAACACAGCCCATGCTATGTACTGTCTTAGGTGGAATTAATACAGGGACCAAGTTACCAAATTGTCCAGAGAGCTGAAAACCAAAAACCAAACCAAACCAAACCAAACAAACAAAACAAACAAAAAAGCAGGGTGAGGAAGTCCAGTCACCTGTTACAGGAGAAAACACCACCAACAGCTAGGGCTGGGGGACTGAGGGAAGATATGGTGTTATTAGAACTCCAGAGCTGAGACTACCCCATGACAGGTGGACCCACAGCAGTGGCTATCCGGGGCAACTGGGTCCATGGAAGGAGATCCTGTCTGTGGGAGCTACTGGTGCTGTTGCAGATGCTACTTAAAAAAATGAGAGAAACAGAACCATACCCTGGCTTCCCCTTTCATTCTACCTCCTTATTTTTTGTCAAGGTTTGTATGGGCTGAACTTAGCTGTCAGCTAGCTGGCAATGGCGCTTGGGAAATGTAATTTGCTGTGTAAGTATAGGAAATATATTTTCTGTCTCAAAAAACAAATAACTGAATGGCCAGAATAGAATGATTTCCAGAAATAGTGATAGGAGTTGCCAATTTTTCAAAAATGGTATCTACATTTTATTGAAATGTGAAGTAACATCTACTGAAAGCCAACTATATGGCAGGTTCTGTTGACTGTCTTAATATTTGCATAAATTACCTCATTTTTCTATATGCAAAGACTATGATGTATTATTATATATTTAATGGATAAAGAGATTAAATAAAATATTTAGATATTATATACATGTTTGTATTTTTAGTGGCAGGTAGAAGTAAGATTTTAATCATTTGTTTTGTCTGACTCTAACCCAAAGTCCATGCAAGTTCTCTTTACCACTCTACAGTTTAACTCTTTAGCCTGTGGGTCATGTTTGGCTAAAGATTGGTAGTAGATGAAGAGGCATGCACCTGTCAATAAAAAGTAATAGGCTGTTTAAGCAACATAAAAATGGGCCAGACACTTGAAAGATAATTTTATGTAACTGTGATAGGTGCCAGATAGTAGGGTATTTGGCATGGAAACTTAGTCAACTACCCTGCTATCTAGCAACAGTTTTTGAAAAACCTGGTTTATGATACTATAATGGATACAGTGGTTTTTTTTTTTTTTACTTTTTAAAGTATATTTTGTTGATTATGCTATTACAGTTGTTGTCCCATTTTTTCCTTCCCATTGTCCCCATTCCTCCAGTACCCCCGTTCACTCCAGAAATCTCCCGATCAGTTCATATCCATGATCGTATATGTAAGTTCCTTGGCTTCTCCATTTTGTATACTATTCTTAATCTTCCCCTGTCTATTTTGTACCTACCAATTATTTTCTGTACCTTTTCCCCCATTTTCCTTCTTCCTCCTCCCTGCTGATAAACCTCCATGTGATCTCCATTTCTATGATTCTGTTCCTGTTCTAGTTGTTTGCTTAATTTGTATTTTTTTTTTAGGTTCAGTTATTGATAGTAGTGACTTTGTTGCCATTTTACTATTCATAGTTTTGATCTTTTTCTTAGATAAGTCCTTTTAACAATTCATATAATAACGGCTTGGTGATGATGAACTCTTTTAACTTTACCTTGTCTTGAAAGCACTTTATCTCCCCTTCCATTCTAAATGATAGCTTTGCTGGGTAAAGAATCTTGGAGGTAGGTCCTTGCCTTTTGTGACTTTGAATACTTCTTTCTAGCCCCTTCTTGTCCACAACGTTTCTTTTGAGCAATCAGCTGATAGTCTTATGGAAACTCCTTTGTAGGTAACTCTCTGCCTTTCTCTTGCTGCTTTTAAGATTCTTTATCTTTAAACTTTGGCATTTTAATTATGATGTGAGTTGGTGTGGCCCTTTTTGGGTCCCACTTGTTTGGGACTCTGAGCTTCCTGGACTTGTATGTCTATTTTGTTCACCAAATTGCGAACATTTTCTTTCATTCTTTTTTCAAATAAGTTTTCAGTTTCTTGCTCTTCCTTTTCTCCTTCTGGCATCCCTATGATTTGGATGTTGGTGCATCTAAAGTTGTCCCACAGATTCCTAACCTCTCCTATTTTTTTGAATTCTTGTTTCTTCATTATATTCTGGTTGAATGTGTCTTTCTTTCTTTTGTTCCAAGTCATGAATTTGAGTCCCAGCTTTCTTCCCTTCACTGTTGGTTCCTTGTATACTTTTCTTAATTTCACTTTGTATAGCCCTCACTTCTTCCTTTATTTTGCTGCCATACTCAATCATTTCTCTGAGCATCCTGATCACTAGGGTTTTGACCTCTGCATCTGGTAGGTTGTCTATTTCTTTGTGTTAGTTATTTTCTGGAATTTCGATCTGTTCTTTCATTTGGGCCATATTTCTTGGTTTAGGTGCACCTGTTATGTTGTAACTGGTGGAGTCTCAGGTATTTGCCAGGGTGCAGCAACCCTCTTCACTGCATTATGGTGCTCCAGGACAGGGAGAGATCAGAGAGGGAACAATGCTGCTTGCTCAGCTCTCGCCCCACTTTTGGTCACTTTCCCCACTTCCCACAAGCAAATGGTGTCTTTCCAGGTGCTTCCTTGGTACTGACTCCCCTAGTTTGTGGGCTTGTGTAATTCCAGGATCCTGTGGGCCTCTCAAATGGACTCTCCTGAGAGACTGGCAGTTTCCTCCACCACCACAACCCCAACAGATTTTTACAGCCACAGGTTAAGAGGCTTTATTTCCTGGTGCTGGAACCCTGGGTTGTACATTCTGTCAGAGTCTGGGACTGCTCGTTCCTCAGTTGTTCCTCTCAGTTTTTATCTGCATGTGAATGTGGGACCACACAGTACACCAGCAAACACCTTGCTGAGCATCCCCTTTACCTCAGCTGCCTGTCTCCACACCATCTCGGCACAGGCTGTCAATCTCTGCCCCTCCTACTGTCTGAATGAATGTTTCGTCTTTAACTCTTTGGTTGTTGGACTTCCATACAGTTTGATTTTCTGGCAGTTCTGGGTTTTTTTTTGTTTTTATATTGGTTGTTATCCTTCTTTTGGTTGTGTGAGGAGTCAAAGCGTATCTACCTATGCTTCCTTCTTGGCTGGAAACTGGGATAAGGGTTTTTTAATTATACATTTAAGAGATGTAGATTATAAAACATATAGATTATAAAATATACAGATTATAGAGAAGTTACTAGAACAGTTTTATTTCTATTAGGGGATTTAGCCTATATGGAAAAAAAGACGATGTGTATATGAATCTTAGCTTGAAACTTATACAATGTAAGACATTTATGCTAATGAAGTTGATTAGTAATTTAATTGTGAATGTGAACAACATTGACATGCTTAGGTTCCAACTACAAGGAATAACTAGACAGCCTGTGGAGAGAATCTCTTTCTGTTGCTTGTGTCTCTCAAAACAGAAAAGAATAGCTAATATATTGGTAAAATTGATCAAACTTTGACATCTACTAAACCAAAGTTTTTCTTTTCTGGTGGGTGCTATTATTTAGCCTTAAAAATGGCACATGCTCTCTTGCTTTCTTCTTTCCTTTCTTTCATTTGCTTTTTTGTCCTCCCTCTCCTGTGGCATCCCTTCTCACCCTGCCTTTCTCATTTTTATCTGCTTCACGAACTGGTAAGAAGGGAATTGTACTCTTCTCTACTTTCTCTTTCTATGTGGTAGCATAATCAGGTCATAAAGTTAGCACTTTCCTACCTTTCATTCTGCTCATGACTCACTTTGAAAGTAAAACCAGATGGGTAAGTCAGAATCTGCTTGGCAGATTTAACCCTCCCAACAGGTGGATCACAAAGTCTGTTTGACATAGGTGGTTCCAGGCTTTCACTTTGGTCTCCAGTGCCAAAAGTGTGATTTTCTTTAGCTTTGTCAAAGAACTGGGCATTTGGAGGCCCATGACACGCTCATTAATGAGATGCGATTTTGACCCCTATCATCCTTGTTTCTATCAGCTAGAATCCTGGTGGGGGGTCGGGGAGGAGAAGAATGGTAGGCATCCTGAACCTAACAATTACTTCTTTAACAATTGTAACCTTTACTAATTTTGCTGTCCAGAAAGTCTCCCTGGTGGCCTTATCCTGAACATACTTCATAATAGGAATCTCACATTTTAGCAAACTAAATGTGGCATACTGATCTCTCAGTGGGACCACCTTCCTCTGAGTGTACCTGTTTTGGAATCACTGTGATGTCCATTGTTTTTGTGCCCATCTTACCACTTCTTACTTTTCAGCATCAAACAGTATCACTCCCCATCTCATTCAACCTAAGTTCTGAATCCTTTTCTTTCCATCGTTGTTAGTTTCTATTCTCCCATGTCCTTCTGTATGTAAATCTTCCTTATTAAGTTAATACAACCATCAACTTTTATCATACATGATCTACTGAGAGCTACTAACATCAATCATTATCTTGTGTCAATTTGTGTTTCTAAATTTTCCCTCATACACTTTTATTTTAACAATTCAACTTTGGTTTTACTATACCATGCTCATAATATACATTTACTCTCTAAACCTATGTAAAGCACAGTCTGGGTTTTTCCAAGACTTTTTTTTTCTCCTGTAAGATCTCTTTTCACTGAAAATACAGTCCTTTAAAGGTCTCAGTAATTAAGATGTGCTATTTCTAATGTCATGTATCTTGTAGTCATAGTCCTGCATAATCTTCCCCTGTGTGGGCAATGTATTCTGAACTCTTGTTTATCACTAAATTTGATAGCCCCATTTCCCCCATTCAAACAGCTATTGCAGAATCAGATGTGGCATTATTCTATGGTTTTATTTTCCTTTTGTTTTTCTTTTCTTAGATTGTCTCTTTTTCTCTGCTGGGAGAAAACTTCTTTAAAAATATGTTTGCCATATTTTTATCAGCATGGGTTTGTGTTCTGTTTAGTCTACCTTGTTTCCAGCTTTCAATTTATTTTTACTATAATCCTATTTTGTATGTATTTACTCTCTTTCTCCTAACAGGAAATAAACACCAATAGGTAGAATAACATTCCCAGCACCACACAGCTACTAAGTGGCATAGCCAGGATTTGAACTCAGAAAGCTCATTCACTTAGCCACATATACTGGTATGAGATTTTAGTTTCCAAATTCTACCTTTAGAACTCTTCAAATTATCATCCTTTTTTATTAAGTTAGAGCTAAAATATAGGTAAATATCTTCTTGTTATTATAATTCAGTTCCTAAATTCTTGAATAATCTTGAGATAATATTTTAAGGAATCATGTCAAGGATATTAAAAATCCTGGGTGAATATTTATTTCGTATTATTTATAGAGGCATCAACAGGCTGTAAAGTACATATTTGGTATTTTTCTAGGTTTAAAGCTGAGTAGTTTTTTTATTTTTAAAAACAAACCTTTTTATTTTAATATTTTAGAGCTGAGAAGTTAAAAAAATTGTCTTCAATTTCTTTATAACTTCCAGAGCAAGTCTTGGGTATTTACAGTATAGAGGATGAACTTAAAGAAAAAAAAGAGACACAATTAGAAAAAGTCTCCCCAGATGCCATGCTGCACTTAGAAAACATCTTACACTTGAAGAAATCTTTCCTTGCTGTGTGTTTGGCCTTTGCATCTGCCAAGCACCCCAGCAGTATCATTGGCCTGGGACCAATTTATATGGCTGTGGCTCTCTGTACCCTGCCCTTTCAAAACTATGGGAGGGGAAAGCATGAAGAAGCAAGAGAAATTAAAAGCATAAGTGTACATTAATATGTTTAGTGGTTAATGATATTGGACTCCACTTTCCCTAGCATTATGACCAGCATTTTTTCCTAGCTAACTAGTACTGCTACTCTCAAATATAATGGACTTTTAGCACATTAACTGACATTGAATATGTTGTCTTATATTGCTCGTGACTATTTCTATAGTTAGCCTTCCATATGAGAAATCAGAGAATAAAATGACAAATGTGATAATAGGTGAAATCTTTTATGAGTAGGAGGCTTATAACTTCCACAACACTCCCTGTATGTACTCTTTAATATGTGGAGGGTACTAAAGAATTTGAAAATATAGAAGACATGAATAATCTCCTAAGAATAAACATTAGGAAAATTGATCAGAGGAATTGGAAAATGCAAATAAGCCAATGACTATAGATAAAATGAACATGCAATAGATGACAAAATTGATGCTTTCAAAATGTCTAGCTTGGTGGGAAGAATATAAAAGAAAGCTGACTCATTTTTATTTGAAGAATTATAAACCTACCGAGAAGTTAAAAGAACAGTACAGTGAATAGAGTATCCCACATCTAGATTTACCAACTGTTAACATCTTGCCAAGTCTGTCCCTTTTCTATAAATAGATACACAACTCCCTTTTGTCAAGTGATTTAAAAGTAAGTATCCACCACCATTATACTTTACCTCTAGAAACTTCAGCATGCATCTCACTTCCTATTTGTATTATGTCTATGCATTAGAGTAGTTAGTTGGTTAGATATACTATAATTTATCTAATCAGTGCCCCATGGATGAGCATTTTAGGTTGTTTTCAATATTATTAAATAATATTAATTATAAATGTTAAACCATAATAGAAGGTTTTTGTCAAGTTGAAGATCTATTCTTAGCATGCTGAGAATTCTTAACCGAAAGTTTGTTGAGCTTTATCAAATGCTTTTCCTGTGTTTGTTGAGATGTCATTTGTTTACTTGTTTTTTTGTTGTTCTATTAATAAGGTAAATTAAGTTTATTTTGCAATATCAAACAAATCTTGCTTTCCTGGGATAAACTGTACTTGCATTATACATTAATCTTTTTATGAATTATTGAATATAATTTGTTACACATTTGCCAAAAATTTTTGTCTATTCTTATGAAGGCTATTAGCTTTAGTTTCTGTTCTTGTAAATCAACAATTCTTTACAAAATCCTTACTCTTTTTCAGATCTCATCAGAGAATGTTGAGTGCTCTCTCTTAATTATAATGAGTAATGAAGTGATAGAAGCACAATCACTTCTGTCTATTGCCTGGTGAATGATTTCAGTTTTTGTGTCTATTAACTCTTGATTATGCCTTGATTCCCATGACTCTCCCACCAAAGATGAAAGGTTTTACTTGTGAATCAGTTTGATCATATGTATCCTGGAAAAATCACAATATTACCCAAGAAAATCCATTATTAATTCTTTTGTTGTGATGCCTTTAATGGCCTTTTATTGGGATTATCTGGAGAAATACCCTTAACTTTGTAGTCAAACTTCTGAGCATTTCTGAAGTGCTCTTTTTCCCCCACCATTTATTCCTTTTTTAGACAGTAGAAAGGGATGCTCAGGAAGCTGGATTGATAGGTAGTTGTCTTATATATTGAATTCATTGATTGGATCTGTGAATGTCTCTATATACATTCTGAATGGTAGCCGCGATGAGAATTCAAAAATTTTTCAAATGATACCTTGGGTTTTTTTTTTTTTTTTTTTTTTTAATTTGTGTAGGGTACATGGAGGAGGTCTGGCTCCCTTACCTAGATGCGTGGGTAACCAGGGGGAACAACTCCTCACAAGCTTGAAGGAATCCGCTAAAGCAGTGTTCTCACGGCCTTGAGCCTGGGTGAGATAAACTACCCTGTAGCCTTGAGTAGGCTCGCATGTGCAGCTCATGACAGTTACTTCACCTTTCTGGCCTGTTGCCTGTTTTGTTTGGGGCTGGTATTTAAGGGATAGGAGCTTTGGACGGGGTAGGGAGTCGGGGCGCCAACTTGGACATGGGCTTGTGGCCCGTGTGATTCCCTCCACACGAGCTCATGGTCTATGTGCAGCGCAGACATAGATTTGGTGGCCTGTGTGGTTTCCCCAGACTGGGCTTGTGTCTGTGTGACTCTCCTGAATAAAGGCATGTCAAGCATCCCCAAAGCTCCACGTATCTTCTTCCATCTACCCGAGCCCCAGGTGAACCTGTCTAGCCTAGAGAACCTGCCACACAAATTGCTTGTTTCCCAGTTTCATTGAGATATATGGGGGAGGGGGCGGGGGTTAAATTGTCTTTTTAGTTGTAGGACTCAATGGTTTTTAGTTCTGTTCAGTTAAGAGGAGCCAGTGGGAATCTGTACTTTGCTTGAAAATTTATTTGAGGGTCATAGTGGAAAAATCTAAATTATGTTATAGAAGATAATTGAAAAAAACCCATTTACCAGTCTTATTTTTGTGCATATGAGCATTACCCACTATTACCTTTCTTTTTAATCCTAATTTACTTATGGTTCATTTTGTATTAAATAATGAAAAGATACTTATAATTAAAAAAGCACCTGAGAGAAATAAAATTTAGATAACTTTTTAAAAGGAGATAGAAATAGTAATAGTCTACAATGACATTCAAGGGTTAAATATGAATTTTTTTCCAATTGATGTGCGTTGTTATTTAATTCAAAGGTCCAAATTGGGCTAATTCAGGCAACAGATGTATTTACTTTGACTTTCAGTGTGTTTAAAAAATGTCTAAATTGGTATCAGAATTTAAAAATCATGGGAATTTTTTTTTTCCATAAAAACCCAGAATTCTGATTTCTCTTGGAATATTAAAGGAGTTTGTTAGTCTGGGCTTCATGTTCTTCTGGAAACAAAGAGCTGTTACTGAGTGGGGTTTTTTTTTTTTTGGTAAGTCTTGTGTGTTCATTTTAAAACAGTCCACCCCTGGACAACTTAACTCATTTTGATTAACTTCATGGCCTGATTAGACATCTGAGTTTGAAATCCCTGATAACTAATAACAGATTTTGTTATTAAGATTTTTATGAGCATAATAAAGCAATTTGGTTTCAGATTAACATAGATGTTTGATGAGTCTCTGAAAAGGAGAACCATTTCCTTTTAGCTAGATTTAGAATTTACAGATCTTTCTAGGAAGGGCATGATTAAAGCATGGACTCAAAGGTGTTCAGTGATCTGTCTTTTATTTTATGACTTTCTAATTGCTTATGTCTAAAATATTATTTATTTCTGTTAAAGGTCAGAATTAATGACTAGATAGTAAATAGAACCAGGAGGTAACCAGGAGGTAGGAGGGAAACATGAAAAGTAATTGCAGACTAACCCATACATTTATTAATTCAATTTCTACACTTGAACGAAATTGCTAAAGTTTGGACCAGAAGGGTTTGCTCCCTGAGTAGGCTGATCACAAACAGCTAAGTTGAGAATTACATGGGCTAGCTCACTTTACCATTTTATAACATTTGGTTGGCTTAAATAATGAACTTTATCACAATAATTAAATTTCTAATAATGGAACAAGAATGTAAGCCAATTATTCTGGTTGTCTATTTTTGAAGTCTAATAATGCTGACAATCTCATATTGTTATTATATTATGTGCCAAATGGATATTTTGTCAGTGAACTGACACCACAGGGAATCCATCAGAATATATCTGGTAACAATCTTGTTTAAATTTCTTTAATATATTGCATATGAATACTAAAAAATCACATGCATCAATTATCAAAATAGCATAAATGTTTTATCTGATTTTCCTTCAATGAAGCAGTAGATTTTTATTCACTTAGATAAGTGATGAAACTAATTGGAGTTTCAATAAAACGTTGGTGTGTAGTGGAAACATAAGGGAAAACTGCCAGTTTATAGAGATCAAAAAAAAGCTGTCTTGAAAAACAGGTAGTTCTTGCAATAGATTTGAATCCTAGGAAGCAAGCCTTCTCTGTAGGACATTTGTGGCCTTTAAGGCCATTTTGTTTAATCTCCTTCTACACTTGTAAACCCAATGGAATAAAAAAAAATCCCTGTGTGATGAAATTTACTTTTTATTATTTGCTTTTGAGAACCAGTACTCAATTCCCAGGGCAGGCAGTTAATGTTGGTTAATAAGAATTATGTTCAATGGCTTTTGCAGGTTTTCACCTCCTCGTGTGCCACTTAAGTGAGGGAAAAAACCAAAAAAAACAAAGAGTTTTCCAATGACTTTAGAACTTTTTATAAGACATGCTAAATAATAATTAGAGCTCCATGTCTTGTTATTGTAGTCAACTAGACTTCCCACCCGGGAGTGGATTTTTATCATTTCGCCCAACCCTCAGAGTTTACCCAGGAGTCTCATGATGGGCCTAGTATAGTCTGTTCAATTGTTCTGTTCTCACAGCTGATGATTAAGAGTTTGGGGGACTCTATAGTGCTGGGGATGTTTTTTATTTGCAAACATTTAGACATCTTATTATGTTTCATACTATGTGTTTTAATGAATCTCAAGGTGTGTCTGGAGTGAAATGGGTGCAAAATTTAGAATGCTGACACATGAATATTTTGTCTCTCCATGAGTATTCATTAATTAAACTTTTTGTTTACCAGGTTAATTAATGTACATTTGATACATAAAACATATTTGTGACATAACTGCTCTCAGGTTTTTTTATTTCTCAAATGTTGATATATTAAAGATACCATCAATGATTATGTTTTAATTGTTTTTATTTTTACTTTAATTTTGAACAGTCACACTATATATCTATTGTTAAAGTAATTCTGTTGGAAAATACACATTTGGAAGAATCTCTCTTGGCTTGAATTTCTTCTTCACCATATTTTCCCTATCTTCCGGGAAGATTTCCCTGCCATGTGTCTTCTCTTTCTCTGAACATATACAATACTCACTTATAATGTCTACCACATATGCTACCATTTGGATAGATGTATGGTTTTCAAATTTTTTATTCATAGATTTTGTTTGAGATCCCAAAGAAAAGAACCATATCTACATCTTTTTTAGTTCCTACGATTCTGGCTCAATATACATTAGATCATATAGGATGTGTAATATTTCTTACTCTATGTGATCACAACCATGTCAGCTTTGTTGAAAAGAATAATGTAATTTTAATATATTTTCCACATTTTACACTTGCAAAACCTATGGTGGTTTGATTTGTGTATACATTTGAAATATACATATTTACTTTCAAAAGCGTGTCCTCCTTGAAAACTTTCTCAAAAAAGTCATTTTTCTTTCAATTTCTGATCTTTTTGTTGCTCTACTTTATTCAAAGTCATTGTTTATTATTCTGTTTCTATAGTCTACTTTTCTTCTCTTGAAATTTCTGCTTGCATCTCTAAGATCATGGTATACTGCTTTCCTTCAGAATTTCTACAGTAAATGTTGCTTTAATTCTTACTAGGTTTTAGCTCACCAACTTGGTATGTAGGAGATAACACTTTCCTTTATTTCCTTAAAATCCCACCCAAATATGACTCTGGGATGCCCTTCCTGCAACACTAAAATTTTAATCTTAATACTAATTAAGACTTTCCTTAAAAGATTAAATGAAAGGCAACCCTAGAGCCAATATGTAAACAAGGATTTTGGGAGCCACAGTCATTGGTTCACACAGGTAACTTTAAAAATGTCCTTTCAGTCTGGAGGTTCTTTACATTTTGTCACCCTTGGGGCATAGGGACGCTGTGAGCCTGGGCTTCTAATGTCTAGGATCTGACCTTAGTTGTCCTACATGTATCTACAGGGTCACTGATATTCCAGGAATAACAAACATGTCCTTTTACCCATGTCCTTGACTGCAAAATCCTGCTCCCTCTCATCTTCTACTCTCGAGCACATGCCTTTATCCAGTCATGTCTTTCACTCCATCTGCACAAGTCAAAATACTCTAGGCAAGAACACACAAAACTGACTGCCCATCTGTGATGTGAAAAGAGAATCTTCAAGGAGAAAGATGCATATTAACCTTGTCAGAAGCCCACTGCTTTTTATCCCCTGACATTTAACATCATTTTGATCATAAGGACACAACTAATGGGCTTAAGAAAACAAGCTCCATTTTCCAAAGAACATGGGATTCAGGAAGGTGTGAGGGAAAAAAGCACTCACCATGTCTATCTGGTTCAAAAGGCAACAGGAGCAGCTATCAGCCTTCCAAACCCAGGGCCAGCAGATCTATGGTGTAATCTTACTTTTATCGCAGTGGGACCCAGACACAGCACATAACCCTGGACCTCAAACAGAAGCTCCTCTTCTAAGTTGAAATTTATGTACTTTTTAAAATTTAAACCCAATGGAACAAAACTCTTCTGACTCTGCCCACTTTCAACAGGTGAAGAAAGTGTCACTAATGACTCATAAATAAATGACATTATAAGCAGGCTTTTGGAACATAATCTATTAGTAGATAAAAGAAATTCTTCTCTACACATTGATGGTTGCCAGATGGGAGGGCGGTTGGTGGGAATGGGTGAAAAATGTAAAAGGGATTAAGTAGTACAAATTGGCAGTGATAAAAATAGTCACAGGGCCATAAAATATGGCACAGGGAATATAGTCAATTATATTGTAATAACTATGTATGGTGTCAGATAGGTACTAGACTTATCAGAGGGATCACTTTGTAAGGTACATAAATGTCTAAGTGCTATGTTGTACACATAAAACTAATATAATATTGTACATCAATTGTAATAGGAAAATAAGTTACTTAGCGAAAGAATTTATGTTCCAGAGTAGCATATAGGCACAAAATTAAAGATGATTATAATTTATTTCTGTCTCTTTCCCCCCTTCTTTTCATTCTTTCCCTATCTTCTTTCTCTTATTCAAAATTATTTAGTAGTAGATACCACTCTGTGGTATTTCTGAGTAGTAAAAAGTTAGAGCATAATAAACCACTTAACAAGCTGGAAGAAAAGTGATGAGAATATAGAGATAATGGATCAAACTGAGAGTTCAGCAGAGAGAAAAATAAAGAGCCTGCATAGAAAAAAATGGGAAAAATGGATATAATTCAAAACCACAGAAAGAAAAAGTATAAGAAGAGAGGACATTCTTTGTAGAAGGGAACCTATGGACCTGAGAAGTGACAATGGCCTATTGGATGACCCCCGCTTCCTTCTGAAGGCCGTTCTAGTGCTGGGTCATCTGCTCCTTGATTTGTGAAGCTGAGCACAGCAGTTAGCATTTCCAAAAGAACCCTGATTAAATGTTGTATCTTCTCATTACCTTTGTGGCGTTCTCTCATTTCTATTTTCTTTGAAATGTGATGTGACTGACTTACTCCCAGATTAGATATGTACATTATACTTGTGACATTATTGAGTTAAAATTAGAGAATCTGCAAACTTTGGAAGTAATGATATCTTAAATAATAAAAGTAACCATATATAGAATTTATAATGTTTTAAGCACTTTATATACAAATGCATCTAATCCTTTCAACAACCCTATGAGATATACATTGTTATTATCCCCATCCTATGGATGAAACAAACACATGAGCATAAAGCTTCAGCTAAGCAAAGAGGATTCGAAACCAAGCAGGCTAGCCTTACAGTTCATATGCTTTTCTTCTCTGCTACACTTGTTTTGGAAACTGAAATGAAGAGCAGATCATTTGATAGCACCTGAAAGAGTCTTATTTTAACAAAAATGTAGCCAGTGCTAATGTTTGCTATGTACCTTTAGTGCTTCTTATAATATTTCTAGAATGAGTAATGGCTCATGGACAATTGGTTCATCCCATTTGCCCAAGATTTGTTTCTATCTCTGTTTTGTCCATTCCCTGCAGTTTTGTGCCCAATCTTTGTGTTGGTTCCTTGGAGCTGCTGTAACCAATTACCGTGAAGTTGGTGGTTTAAAAAGCAGGAATTTTAAATTTTTTTTCTAGGTTTTAGAAGCCATTAGTTCAAAATCAAAGTGCCAGGAAGGGATGGTTCTTATTGGAGGATCTGAGGGAAAAATCTATTGCATGCCTCTCTCTTTGGTTTTGGTGGGAGCCGGGCAATCTTTGGCATTCATTTTGCAGCTACATAATCCCAATCTTGTCTTCACATTGCTTTTTCTTTGAATGCCTCTCTCATATCTTCTTCCTTCTCTTATAAGGATGCTAGCCATTGGATTTAGGGCCCATGTTAAATCCAGTATTACCTCATATTGGTAGCCTTAATTTAATCACATCTGCAAAGACTATTATTTACAAATAAAGTGTTTGTAAAAGACATGTAAAAAACATGCATAAGTACCAGGTTAGGACTTGGTCATATATGTTTCAGAGGCCAATATTCAATCAACTACACCATCTCCCCATTTACTCTATCATTTAATTCTACTTTTAGTCCATTATTATTAAGTGAAGTGACTGTATTTATGTTAAAAAAACAAATGTGCTGCTAATAAAGCATAAACATTCTTGCATTATGCAAATTCCTGAGTCACTATATTGACAAACTTACTGTAGCCCCACAGGAAACTAAAGTCTCCTGCAACAGTCCTACTGGCTTCTAGTGGTAGCCGTCTCCCCTAAGATGTTCCCTATCACTGACATCTAGATCAAAATGCATATCAGACATGGCATCAACTCTAGTAATATTGATGTTCCTAATATTTTATCATAATAGTAAAAAAAAGTTCAGTTTATCCTGAGTTTTCTCATCAGTGTGGTTTGACCTGACCTCTATTCAACTTAACTTATTAAGACAAGACTCTAAGGACAGTTATGCTATGATATATACATTTTATCTGAAACATATATAAAGCATAATTTCATATATTCATTATTTTCTATACAATATCATCATCCTAAACAAAATTTTGGTGCTTCAATATGTGGAATTAATACTACCATTGAATTGAATACATTAAATCCTTAATCACCTCCCCAGGGTTTTGCTTACTGCTCTAATGCCTTCCGTTCACTCATTATAATTTTAGTATAAAATAGTATTTCCTAAACCATATATTGTTATTTATTTCCTGAGGTGATTTCTGATAGGTAGTGTAATATTTAAAATTTTCTTTTTAATACAGTATGTAATATCAAAATAATTTGATGAGCCAGATAAGTATTTTTATTTTTTATAACAGCATAGTAACAATTTATTTCACCATTTGTAAGATGTACTTTATTTTATGTACCACTATGATCCTAATTTCAGAGATGTTAAACCGTGAAAGAGACATATCTTAGACTTAATTAATCCTTAAACCTATAAATTAAAAAAATACCTATTTATTATTTTTATCACAACGTATTTGGCCTTATTGTCTTTTTATTTTGTTTAATTAATTCATTTCCTTTATCCAGTGTCTATATTTTATTGATTATGCTATTACAGTTGTCTTTATTTTTCCCCCTTTCCCCCCTTTGCCTGGTTCCCCATTTCCCTCCAATGATTCCGCCCCCTCTTAGTTTATGTCCATGGGTTGTGCATGTAAGTTCCTTGGCTTCTTCATTGCCTATACTGTTCTTAACTTCCCCCTATTTTGTACCAACCAATTATGCTTCTAAATCCCTGTACCCTTTACCCCATTTTCCCTCTTCCCCTCCCAGCTGATAAACTTCCAAATGATCTCCATATTTATGATTCTGTTCCTGTTCTAGTTGTTTGCTTAGTTTGTTTTTGTTTTTTAGATTCAGTTGTAGGTAGTTGTGAGTTTGTTGTCATTTTAATGTTCATATAGTTTTGACCTTCTTTTTGTAAAAGAAGTCCCTTTAACATTTCATGCAATAATGGCTCGGTGATGATGAACTCCTTTAGCTTTACCTTGTCTGGGAAGCACTTTTTCTGCCCTTCCATTCTAAATGACAGCTTTGTTGGATAGAGTAATCTTGGTCTAGTGCCTTTTTATAGGTACAAGATTCTGGGAAGCACTGACTTTCCCACACATCACATTGTGAAGAGGAATGATTGAAGTGACTTTTGGGACAGGTGTCTTTGGTTACTAGTTCCACCTGGTAGAGATGAAGCTGGTGTTAGCTTTGGACTGGTTACAAGTAATTTAATCAAATTGTCTGATGACTTCAGAATTACAGGTAGCAACTAGTTTTCAGTTTCTCAAGAAAAGAGTTCCCAATCTCACTTAAGGGTGTTAGAGGAACAATTCTTTGAGAAAATAAATCATAAGAGTAAGATTTTAGTATTCAGGAAGTAGATTCAGCTACTTGGGAGATTAGCATGCCTCTACTCAACCTTCTTAATCTGTTATGAAACAGATGTGGCAAAGGTTGGACCAGGAAATTGAGTGTAGGGTTATAGGTGATAAGATGGGGAAAGACATCAAGTTAAGACTCAGAAAATTTAACTATACCTTTACCAGTATTTCACCAGGGTGGGACAACACATGCTTTATCCCACATGAATATATGCCAGCAGTAAGGGACATAGAATGATATAGTGAAGTTTTCCTAATAACCTAAGGCTCACTGTTTAATGAACAGAATGTTTCCTTGTATTTTTAAGACATCATTGGAATTAGGGACATAGAATGATATGTATTTTTTTCTGTTAGACTTATTAAGAAATTCTGATTTAAGTATAAATGTAGAGAATGATTTTAGTCCTTCCTAATGGATACCATATATGTTTATATTTATTTTTGGATGCATTTAGAAAAAGTAGGAATGTGAATGTCTGAAATCTACCTGGTCCATTATTCATTGGAATGTCTGAAGTAAAACCAAATAAACACAATTCTTCTTCCTTCCTTCCTTCCTTCCTTCCTTCCTTCCTTCTTTCCTTCCTTCCTTCCTTCCTTCCTTCCTTCCTTCCTTCCTTCCTTCCTTCCTTCCTTCCTTCCTTCTTTCCTTCCTTCCTTCCTTCTTTCCTTCCTTCCTCCGTTATTCCTCTCTCTCTTTTCTCTCCTCTCTCCCCTCTTTTTGTTCCCATACTGAAGGGTTAAATGAAGCAAAACATATAAAACAACAAGTATAATGATGGTCATGAGAAGGTTATTTCTGTTATTTTTGGTTATGATAACCTTGCTTATTATGGTTATTTTTGAAGACGATGATAAAATTGAGAAGTTATGGGAACAAAAGTTATAGAACTAGAAATTAATTAGAATGAGTTATGGGTCAGATTGCTCTCGAATTGGTTATCCTTTATTGTATCAGAGCTACTATGATGTAGGCTTTGATGTAAAGGTAGCAGCATGATTTAGACAAAAATAACATTGGATTAGAAGCCAGAAGACATATTACGGACCCACTTCTTTCATTTACAAGAAATTTGACCTTGGAAACTTAATGTATTTAAACCTCTGTTTCCTCATCTAAAAAATGAAGACATTGTATCTGCCTTACCTCCATTTTGTGAAGATCCAATGATATGAAGTGCTGTAGAAATGTGAGGTGTTACTTTTTAATAAAGGAATGTAGTGAATTTACATTTTACAAAGTTGGATAAGTCACCCCTATATTTTAAATTGCTCACAACCTCAACCATAAAGGTGTCTTATTTTCATGCAGAATCCCATCTGGTATATATATCTTACAGAGAAGTAGACATGAAATAGTGAGACAGTAAAATACTGTTGGATGTAGCCAGACAAGTTTGCTTGAGTGTATTTTATTAAAGCTATCATGGAACATGAACACTACACAGGTGAAAGTATTTCAGAAGTTAGAATTCCTCTGGAAAATGTTCTCTTTTACTAAATTATAACCTTTTTATTAGGGAGACCCTGGGGTCTCAGAGCAAGAAAGGAAGATGACAATTTAGTATGAAGAGAGAAATGCCATTCTTGTGTTCATGAGTCCTATAGGAGATACTTTTCAGAACATTTGAAAGAGGTAAGGACTTTAAAATATATTCAGTAAGCTTCCCTTTTGGTTGGTTGGTTGGAAGTAGATAGTAAACATAATACAGAAGTTGTATAGTGTGTTGGAAAGTTGCAAGTGGTCTATATGTGAAACAACAATGACAACACAACAATAAAACCTAGAACAAGGAAAGGAGACTAGAAGTACAGGAACTTGGGGTGCAGAAGAGAAATTTTAAATAGGATGGTCAGGGAAGTTCTTATTGGCAAGTTGAAAGCTGAGCAAAATTTGAAGAAGTTAAAAGAAAAAAGTGCATCCATGTAGTGGAAGACCATTCCAAGGAAAGAACAGCCAAGTCCAATGGCTTAAGAAGGAGACATACCTGATGTGCTCAGGAAACAGCATAGTAGTCAGAAAGGTAACTGGGTGGGGAACACTCACACCCACTGTTCTTTCTGGATGTTTGATAATTTCTTTGCTGTCACCATCAGATTAAAATATCAGTTCTGATTTGCTTAAGCCATCCCGTTGCTTACATATTACATGTAAAATATATTATTTAGGTATATAGATTATATAAGTATATATAATATATAAATACATACACTAACACATATGTATATATAATGTTTTGATTATAATATGTATAGCCCTTATTTTATAATTTTTCATTAATGTTTTATGATTATATTAAATGATTAATATACTCATGTAAGAAATTACAAATATGTTATTTAAAATACCCCCTATATATTGTTATGTGGGTTGGATAGTTCTTAGATAATAGTTTGACTCAAGTATGTTTTTCAGAGTAAGTTGACAAGACTATTCTCTTTGCACATTGTTGTCTTAACAAGATTTATATTTGGAGAGTATGACACTTACAATGAAGCATTTTGAAATAAGTATAAAATACTAACTGACTATTATGGTTGTATGACTAGGATTTATTTTCTTTTACTTAAGGGAGATATTCTATGTTTATTTCAATTAGAAATTAGACTTTATCTCCTGGAATAAATATATGCATAGATTTGTGGGTATAGTTAGGTATCATAAACATCTAACTCTCAATCTACTTAACTATTTTTAGCTATATAATTATGTACAAGTACACATAAATGGGTTTGTAAATTTAGATAAATGTCAGCTCCCTCATCTACACTTTATTCTATGTTCAGCTTATTTTTCTGATATTTTCCCACAATGATGACCCTAATGTCATTTTATTTTATTAGTTCTTATATAGATATGACCCTGATCCTCTGAGAGAGTTGCCTTAGAACTCTTCCCATTTTCAATGAAGACACTAAACGGTAAAATGAGATGATCCTTTCTCCTCATTTGACACCATTCTTAACAAATTTTAGAAAATGTGTTTACTTTTTTATTACCATGAAAATGATGCTCAGTGAGCTACCAGTTTTAAGGGTATTCTCTTTCTGTTTATCAAGTAGTAAATTTGTGATATATAGATTTCAGCTACCATGATATTGTGAGTTCATAACAGCAAGCACTCAACTACTTTATTTTTTAATGGAAATAATAATAAAAATTTCACAGTTTCCCTAAATTTTATTTATGTAAGGACACCCTTCACATCTGATTATAAAGTAAATAAAATATGAAAACTAAGATAAAAAAAAAAACTCTGGCCCAATACCTTAAAAGAACAATATTGCCTTCTATGGATATTTATATTTCAGTTTATGAAAGCTTTAAATGCTCACTTTTTCTATACACTTGAGAAAAAACATTGAAACTGTAAAAAATAACTCTGCACTATAAATTTTTATGCTTAATCATGGAATTACAGGTCTAAAAAATGTTTTATAATTTTTTTCTCAGATTGCCTAGAGCTCTTAATTAAAGTTATGAGTTGGCATGAAGAAAAAGAAAAAAAATTTCTGAATGGCCTTTCTGTAGAATCAAATTGAAGTTTTCACTTTTCTACTTTATAGGCATTAGTTTTGTTAATTTTAGGCTCAAATTTGTTGAGAATTATATTTATTTGGTTGTCTCTAATTTCTAATACAAAATTGGGGGAGATTTTTCTAACTAATTTTGGTCTAGAAGAGATATGTTTGTCATATCACTGTAGTCTCTGAATTCCTATCTACAACAACGGAAATTTGCCATGGGCATGAAACATTCTTTATTCTTGTGGTACCCAAATTCCTAAATCTGCCTGGGGAACATGGATGTTAATGTTTGATTATCTTGGAATCCTGACACCCAAAGAAGTAGTATAGAAGTCCTTTCAAAATCCACCTGTTTAAATGTGAAAGTGAATAGTGTCAACTATCATAGTGAGTTCTCTACAGATAGGAAAAAGACACTTCCACTATAGTCCTCAGAAGTGAACAGCTCATTCTCACAATTCTTGTGGTGAAATCTAGTGGTGTCTTAATGCACTAGGCAGGGTTAGGGCAGGGGAGCATTTTTTTGACATGATGGTCTTCAGGGAATTTAACTTTATTCTTGATATAGTTAAGACAGCCAGTGCCTTCGCCTCTACAAAATATGGTGAAATTTTTATAACTGTACACCCTGACATCTGTTTAAACTCTAAGATTTGTACTATGTAATGTGACAGCTAGTTATAAAATGGAAAATCTTGTTGCTTTAAGTCAAATTCGTTGAGGGCAGTAATGGGAAATGTGCATAATCTGTCTTTCAAGTTGTAATACTGTATTTGGCAACAAATATATACATTTTTCTTTTTCTTTGTTTTATATGTTTTGTGATGTCACCTGTAGGCATCTGCCTGATAGAATTCTACAACCATTTATTATTCTGGTTTCTGGCTCTGTCCAGATGTTTAGCTACAGGGCAGTGTTACTGCACAGATTAGTATAGCTGGTTAGAAGGCACTGTGCTAAATATGTAGAGCATCTGCAGTTTATCTCAGAGGTTGAATTTCAATTATTTAAATATGTGGCTAACTTACAGAGATCTTGTTTCTTAGTTTAAAAGACTATGGAGAAAAATTAATTTTAAAAGCAAAGAATAAATAGTATAACAGAAAGCTTTTAAAAAATACCCTCAGACTACAGAACTATTTTTTAAATTAAAAAAACCACTATCATTCTATCTAGAAATTATGAATCTCTTTAATACTGCTAGAAAAGAGCAGCACATTTTCATAAGATTACCTGAAAACTAAGCCCTTTGAATTCACTAAGAGTTCATTTAACTGCCCTTTTTGCTTTACTGTTTACTTTTCTATGAGAGAAAAAAAAAATTAAGTAAAAAATAATCATTTCATCAACATTATTTTGAGCCAAAATTAATCAGAGAGCAACTATAGCTTATACCACTTATGATTACAGTTGTAATGTTTAAATGAATTTCCTGGCTTAATATTCTGTTAGGAGGTCTTTTGTCATTATTCAGACATTTGGAAAATGGGTTTTATGAAGAAACATTCTAACAGTGAATGCTTACAAAACTTCCCCCAAACATCTGCAACAAATTAAATCAGCTTGTAAATATAATAAATAAGCTAACTTGAAAAGTACTAGGGAATAAACAAAACTTGATACCATTTCTTTGTCTAGCTACAAATAATTTTATTTGTAATGGCTTTTGCAGTCTCCATAGCATGCATGCCAGATACCTGACTGATACAAGGGACCACCCGTCTGGTTCACTAAACAAAAAGAAAAGGGGCAAAAGCATTAGTTCAAGTGCAGATTCTACACATAATATGAATTTGGGGTTATATAGTTTGCAAGCATCTAAATGTGTGAAAAACCAGTCTGTATTTTTCTTTGGCCTATGCTAGTACTATATGTGCCCACTCCAAATTTATGTGTGGAAGCCCTAATTGCCCATGTGTACAGCAAATAGGGACTTTAAGGAGGTGACTAAGGTTAATGAGGTCGTAAGGATAGAGCCCTGACTTGAAAGAACTCTTGTCCTTTTACAAGATAGATACCAAATCACTCTTTCTGTGTGTGTGTGCGTGTGTGTGTGTGTGTGTGTGTGTGTCCTTCTCTCGCTCTCTCTCTCTCTCTCCACCCACCATATATGAGGAAACAATGAGAAGGTGGCCATCTGCAAGCCAGGAAGAGAGTTCTTACAGAACCTGACTATGCTGGCATCCTTATCTCAGATTTCCAGACTCTAGGCTGCGAAAAAATACATTTCTGTTGTTTAAGCCACTCCAGTCTATGGTACTTTGTTATGGCAGCTCAAGCAGACTAGACAGGATACCTCATCCAATGATGACACCTGTTTTAAAAGAAGAAATTCTTCATTATTGAACCAGGTTATGAAGTTTCATCATAGTTCAAATACTGCTAAGAGGTCGGCACAATTGATTTCATCTTGCTATGAAGCTATTAGCACAGGTATGCAGAAATTGTAATTAAGAGATGAGTACACAAATTGCCATGGGCTTTACATTGGCTATCACAATGCCATCTTTTAAGATCACACATCCCATGAAGGCAAGAAGCAAGCCTTCTAGGGAATTTTAAAGATCATCACCTGCCTAAAAGACCCATGGGAACTTTCCAGTTTCCCTGAGATTGGTAACAATATCTGGCTTTTAAAAACAGGAGAAATTAAACTTTGCAGCATTTTGCTATTTGACTGACCTACTCTGTGGAATTATAGCAGCAAACTAATCCTTTAGGAGCAATGGCTCTATCAATCTTTGGATTTTTCTAATGTGGAAGCTACTCAATTGCATCTCAGAAATCAGGGAGGTAATTACTCATGCAGACAGCACAAAATGAAAGAAAAAAAATGCAAGTTCTGCTGAGTATCCCTTTTAGAACAAGCTGTGAAACAAGGAAAACAGCCTCTATAATCAGTCAAATTCTTCCACTAATTTTTCAGGTGTTGAAGGCTGTAGTGAGAATACATGCTATGAAAGTTAACAAAGCAAAGTGGCTTAATAGTGGGTTTTATAGGAGAGAGAAAAAAGGGAAGAAGCATTTCTTATTTTTAAGCAAGAGTTCTACTGGGAGTGAAGTTTAGATTCTTCCAATTCTGTTGCTATAAGTAAATGTTCTAAGACTTAAGTCTGATGGTATTCTATGGGTCATTTACCAAATGTCTTATCACTTTATATTACACAGATATCAGTGAAGAGAATTAAAAATTTAAGTTTTGACTGGGGATAGTTGGATTTTCAAAAATCTAGAGAGATCTTATTAGAAAAATGAATTAACTGTAGGAAAAAAATTTGAGAGATGTTGTTTTATTACATTCTCGATTACTTCAGAATTTTCAGTATTTCAAAAATCTAATGAATTTATACCTTTAACTGAAAGCTCTACTTTATCATATAACACCTGTCTCTAAGCATTTAAGTGACTAAGGAGGCTTCAGTTTATTTCCAGAAGTGCAGGGAAATAGCATTGTTATTATGCAGTTTACAGGCATTGGATTTGGCATTGCTCCTTTTCGTTTTTGAAATAAACAAAAAAAACTTGGTTATAAGTAATCTCAGCCATTTCCTCAAGCTTCTTTGACCTTCACTCAGACCTTTATATTTCTTACTTAAACTACTTAATTTGAATATTTAATTTAGGTTAGCATACTTCTTTCATCTTAGGGAGAACAAAGAGGTGGGAGATAAGATTATGCAAGTTGTTCATCTGTGTGACTATGGTCACACGGACTCCAAATGTACTATTTTTTGAAGCTCTTTTTACAAATAACCCATCTTTCAGATTGCCAGTCATGAGAGTAATTCTGTACCATAAAAAGGATTAAAAAACATGTAATTTTCTTGGGCTGCTAGATTTCAGTGATGCTACACCTATAGTGAATAGTACTAACTGTAAAGAATATTAATAATTCTGATCCGTATAAATGAGTTAGCTATACTATTGGTATCAGCAGTACATTTTTTTTGAGAGTTGAGCAATTGTGATATTTGCAATCATTTAAAAAGTTATCAGTGACAGTGTGCCCAGAAACAGGAGTGGAGGTTAGTTTTCATCATTAGAGTCAAGTTTTTGTGTGGCCTTTAGGAATCACAAGCAGCTGATATTTCATTTTGGACCAATTCAAGATAATGCAAAAGTGAACTACTTTTATTCAGAAATTCAATGTAAAGTTTACAAAACTGTCATAGGGATATTATTTGACTTATATCTTCATTCACTCTTTCTACTTATAATTGTTTTGTACCAAATTACCATTTTCTAGAATGGTGAAAATCTTACTGGATAAGATAGTTTTTAAATTATCGAGGAAGTTCAATTTTGATGGGTACCATTAAAAACAAAATGAATCAGAACTAAAAGAATGTTGAAAAATAGACTCATCGAATTAATACTCTCGTTCAAAGTTTATACAAAGAATGACAACTATGCCATAATTGTGGGAGACCTAGATTCTTTTCTGTCATATTGGTTTTTGAAACATTTTGAATTTCTCCTTTTCTGTGTGCTTTGCCATATAAGTAGGTGTAGGGGTAAGACAAATGACATTAAACACACACACACACACACACACACACACACACTTTTATGGGGTATAAAAGGAGAGAAATATTATAGGCAGTGTATATATCAACAAAATGCCATAGTAAAAGTAGCATTTTAAATGGGTTTTAAACTAGAGATTAGCATTTCTACTGGCTGAGAAGGTTTTAGTAGTCCTTTGAGTAGACAAATCTAAACAGAGTGCAGAGGATGGATAAATAGGAGTGGGAAAAGACAAGACATGAGTGGTGGTTCTGTTACTGAACAGCAAATGGAATCCTGCTGCCTGCCATGACCCTCCAGGCAAAAATCCTGGAGGCAGAGCTGTAGTGAAAAAGGGAGTCTTTATTCAAAAGCTACACAATTTTGGAATAACAGCTTCCTACATGCATTAGTCACTTAAGCCTATCACTAAGGCTAAAATCTTTCAGGGGTGTCCAACTCAAGGCCTACAGGCTACGTGCAGCCCAGGATGGCTGTGAATGTGGCCCAACACAAAATCCTAAATTTACTTAAAATCTTTTTTTGCTCATCTGTTTTCATTAGTGTTTGTGTATTTAATGTGTGACCCATGTGTGACTTCTTCTTCCAGCATGGCCCAGAGATGCCAAAAGTTTGGACGCCCTTGCCTCTTAAGTTCCCTTATCATTTCCTTTGATAGTTTTTAATTACCTTATTTATATAAGATTAGTTTTTAAACTAAAACAACATAAGATATAAAAGCTACACCATTTTGGAAGAATGTCAGGCTTTGGCCTCATAGCCTGTCCCCTCTGGAACACCCAAAGAAAAATAACCCTGCCACTCTCTGCCAGGCCAGCCTGATCCTAGGCTGTACCCAAAATTTTTTTCCTCCCATTTAAAATGCCATCTTTGGGAAACACAGGTAGCTATAGCACAATCACCCACACAATCTGGATGAAGAGAAAAAGAGAGCCCCAGTCTCTATCTTCCTTCCGTTTAAATCTTCTGGCCCATAATTCCATGTGTTCCAGAGTAGTTCAGATCCTCAGCCAATCCCATCCTAGACTGTTCACCATTGCCTGAGGCAACCTCTTCCTCTAGCCCCTCCCTAAACCTCCCAAGTGATCTGATCAAATCTTTCTGAATCAGTTCTTGCAGTTAAGGTAGGGAACATAAAAGTTTTAAACCAGGATGGTAACAATAAGAATGTGAAAGAGGATGTATAGTTATAAAATTTAAAGTGAAAAAGAAAACCATATGTAAGTCTAATTTTTTGTTAAGACACTAAAAACATGGTTGAAATATAAAAAATATAGAAGTGTTGAATTTGTTATCGCAATGAGGGAACTAGGAGCAAAATGTAAGCATTATATTTGGGAGTCATGTCCATAAATGTAATGATAATAGAGGAAATGATTATGTTTCCTGGATAGAAGAGTGTGAAAGAGAAGGAAAGGTCCTTAAAGTCAGAACTTTAGAAAATGTTCTAAATGTTCTTGGTTACATTTCCAAGATAGTAGGAGAAAAGAAATCATTCCAAGATAAGCTTACTTGTCGCAGAATCTAAGAGAGGGTCTTTTCAAAGCAGTTTAGTTAAAATAGTCAAATATTCAGAGATAAAAAAGAGAATGAGTGTTGAGAAAATTAATTAAGGTAAAATATTCTTCTCTACTTTTATTTATTCATATATAAATAGAATTTTGTGACACTCTGTACCTGAACAGAACAAGTTTCTTGAAAAAAAACTTGTTTATGTCATTTTTAATTTTTACATGTCTTTTATGATTTCTATATTGTAGAAAAGAAAAAGTGGCTACTGAGATCTAAAAACCCAAGATATCTTCCTTCTTGTTGTCACTCTTCACCCTAGGCAAGCTTTCTGTCTTTTCCCTAATCAAAATCTCCTACCTCTTCTCTGTCTCCTTCTGTGTGTCTCTCCCTCTGTGTGTGTGTCTCTCTCTCTCTCAGTTAGACCATAAGTTGAGTTAGAGCCTCAGAAAATAAATCCATTTCCAGTGAGAACATAAACAACCTGATAAGCATTAGAATGCTCTGAGGCCATGTCTTCCTTTACTCAAAAAAGATTCACTTCTTGTTTATTCAGAACTAAAATGGCATCCTTGGAAGGAAGAAAAACATATGTGTGCCCTAAAGAGTGAACTCTCTGTCTAGTAGAAGAAAATACAAAGAGCTGGTCCTATCATTTTTCATTTTTGCTTTAGAATCACAAATGCCTTTTGATGTCAAAATAAAAAGCCTGAAATTTGAATAAAACACACTTCTTCAACTTGGAAATGTTCAGTCACACAAGGACACCACAACTAAAATTACTTGTTTTTCTTAACATGTTCTTAACATGTGTTGTTAAATGGGTGGGAAAAGGGGAGAAAATACCTCTCTTAGGAAAGGAGGTAGATAGAGAAATTATACTCAGTACTGATAGAATCTTTATATCCTGTTTTGCTTTACTGAAGTCTTATAACAGACAGCAACTGTACTATAACGATACACTTAGGACTTGCACATTCCGAAAAAGGGAATAGTGATGCTATTACGCATGAGCATTGTTATTACCTAAATTTGAATCATGGAAAAACTAGTACTTCCTAATGGTCAGCAAATAATTCTCAATACAGATACAATATTGTTAAGAATTTTTAGCTAGACTAGCCTGTTTACTCTTCTAGATGAAATTTAGAATAAACTTATTGAAGTTAAAAAACTTAGTGTTTTTTATTAGAATTTCTTTAAAAACCTAGGTTGTTGGGTCATTGTCTTCTTACTGAGAAATATGACACGTTGGTTCTTTCTTCATGAATCTCTCATTTTTTATTGCTAAACTTATCTCTGGTTAATATTCTGTTGTTATTGTGAGTGGAGCATTTTGTGTTATCTTTATAATTTGTTTTTTATATTCTAAAATATCAGTTTTAAAATGTGCTGTGTACTTGTCACTATTCAGCATTATTATTATTATAAAAATTACAATATTTCCATTAAAATAAAAGTAAGATCAAGGAGAAAACTAGTAAAAATAATAAAATTTCGGGGTGTCACAGGGAGTGCTGTGCGGGGCGTTCCTGGATCTGAGGGTTACTGTCTGCAGCCACCTGAGGAGGGATCGGGACTTTGAATCCTGCAGAGTCAAAGGTTGTCACAGATGCAGGGAATAAACATGAGTTGTCATGAACACATGTCTGTTTGCCAGGAGAGGAGACATGGCTCTTTCCTCTAGTGGAGAAGGCCCTAAGGCCCCGTGTTCAAAGGTTTTATTGAGAACCATATGCACAGGAGTATGGAAACAATCAATGTCAAAAGGCCATGTTTACTGAAAACAAATAGAGATTATGGATAACAATTGAAGGAACACAAGAAATCTGCCTCAGATTAGGGTCTATGAATAATGTAAACCTCCTTCCCAATATGAGCCGGTTGTCACAGCTTCTGAGGGAAGAACAAAGCATGCTTCAAGGAACTTACTTCTAGGCCTGATTTCCCCCTGTGAACTGCCCAACCCAGTTTAGGGCTGTACCTGCCTTTAGTATTGTTTCAAGCCTGTGCCAGGCAGGAGGGGCAGAGCCACCAAGAGATAAAGAGACTTCTTTCAGATAGAATGGGGATTCTGGCCATGTCCAAGATGAGCCAAGGGGTGCAGGCCTTTTGGCCCTTTTTCAGTGTCTCCCAAGTCCTTGTCTGCTGCCCATACCAGCCATGTCTGTCTTAAGTTGTCCCTCCTCATAAGAGATCTTACCCATCTTGACTAACCGACCATCACAGGGCCAAGCAGGGTGATGTGAGGGGCTCAGAGCCTGCCAGGGGGACAGGTTTTGTCTTCTCAGTGGCCTGTCTTCCCAAGGCCTCCTTGATTATTTCCAGCCTTGGAGCCTCTCACCTGTTGACAAGGCTATAGTCCCTGAAACCAGGCAGGGGGGTTCCCAACATGGAGGGGTTTACTATGATTCACTAAGGTAAATGATTTATAATGATTACCTAATTTAGTCTTTACAATAACCTATGAAGTCTGTAATTCTATGGCATTTTTTTCAGAGACTCAAAGAGGCTAGTGTGTACCTTTGTGGTCACACAGCTGCTGAGGGGGAAATTCTGGATTCATGTCCAAATGTAATGGGACAGAGCCCAGGCCCCCCTCAAAGGGTACTTGTAACAGGGTCCAGAAAATGGGTTGTCCAAGAAAAATATATTCTCCCCACCCCAGGGCAGGCCACCATGGGGGATGGGAGCCTTGAGCAGGGTCATTGAGAGTGATTTTGCATGTCAATAATAGGAGAGCTTCATTCCTCATATGCAGAGAAGGTTATTTTGCATATCACCAAAGCTAATCAGGAAGGTTTAAAAGACAATACAGAATGTAACTGGGAGAGGAAGGAGGAAAGACAGACAGGGGCCTGCAGGAGAGACAAAGAAACACAGATTCTGGGGAACAGTGTGAAGACCACATGGGAAGAAAGAGGGGAGAAAGGACTCTTGCTAGTGGGCCGTGAGAAGGTGCCATATGGTTATGGATTAAGAGGTGGAGATCGTGGTGACGCAGCAGATGGTGCTGAGATCTGCGAGAGGCCTGCCTACCCGAGCCCTGGACTTCTATTTTTTTTCTTCTGAAGGACAGTACCTCTGACTGGCCTGACTGGCCTAACTGGGCAAAAGGGGGAAGGCAGGAATGTGTGTGTGCTGGTGATTGTTTTAAAGGGATTTTGAGGTTTAAGGGTGACATTTAGCCATTAATTACACCTGTATAACTTTTGAATAAAATAGTTCCTTCCCTTTCACCAAACTCTGCCATTCAGAGCCATAATTCCAAGGATGGCCGGGAAAGGACCTACAACCAAGGGACCCTGGGGAAGGGGGGTCATTGTTTCGGTAATAACATCTAGGCACCCTCCCCCCATGGGTCCATTTGTTCGGTAACACAAATAGTTTGACATGGTTTTAACTTCTATGCAAAACCTGTCTTATAAGCTAGGAGCATTGGTAATATACATATGTAATTGCACACTGTAATTAAAGAAACGTACCCAGCCTGAGATATCAGAATGATTTTTAGGGAAGGAACACCTTGTTTTTTTAGGAAAAAATAGTAAGTTAAGCTTTTTGGTTGTAGAAAGCTCAAGTAGGGAAGAAAGAAACTGTAGGAGAACTTCTAAATCCTCCAACATCAAAAATGAACAGAAATTTGGGCTGTGGATAGCCAAATATGATTTTGCAAGATAGTGATAAGAAAGACGAGAGAAGGGCAAGGAACAAAGATCAAGGCAGAAGTGATCAGGTTCATTACCTGAGCATCTGCAGACATGTTGTGGGGAGCAGTGAATTTATCCCTGAGTTGATGGGGCCTATGTCAATTCCATCTGACTTAAGAGGACAGAGTGATATTTGGATTAACTTAACAACCTATGTGTAATATGTGAAGAATCAAGTACACATTGGTGTTTGTCATTTTACTAGTAATTTGAGAGCCATCTCTTCACCAAACAACTGTAAATATTATAAAAAATAAAACTATTTTGTTGTAAGTGCAGTAGATGAAATTAGATTTCAAACTTATGAAAACCATGATGGACATATTCGACTTGACATATTTTACTTAAATAGAGAAACTGAGCATTGAATCCATAGCTTATGTAACTAACAACTTGTAAAGACACACAGAGAATGGTTGTATTTACAGTTGTAACATGATACCTTTCTGTGCTCTGTTATTCAGGTTAATTATTTTCAAATTATCTTGAGTTTTGTCAGAAGAAAATCACACTATCTGCAAATAATGTTATTTCCTCCTTATCACTAATATTTCTTAAGTGGTGTATCACATAGGTGAGAGCTCTTCTTGGCTTACCTTGAAGATTTTAATCAGGAATTAGTATTGCATTTTTAAAGATCTTTATTAATATTCATTGATCAATCATGTTTTCTGAAAATTAATTTTAATTAATTTCTTAATATTATATAATAATTATACATAAACACTATTTAGTTGTGATGAATTCTCTTGATGCTATTTACATTCAGGCGCTCTTATTTTATTTAGTATTACTTCTCTGTTTTTATTAGTAAAAGCAACCTAGTTTTTCTTTTTTTGCTTTATTTTAATGAGTTTAGAATAGAAGTTTTGCTCATGTAATATAAGTAAACCATCTTACATATTGGAGAGCAATGGGGAAATTTATTTCTTAAATATTTGGAAGATTTCACCAGTAAAATATGATTACTTGGTGAAAATAAAAATGTAAAAATGGTAAACCAACAGCAAATCCCCTCAGAGCTCAATACAATATTGTTTTATTTTAAATTTTAAAACAATAAAAACATAATTTTAAAGTAACACTTTTCATTCTTTTCTTTTTGTTATTGGTATATTTTTAATTTAATATTTATTGCATTTGTTCCATTAATATTTAGTCCCCTTATACCTCCTCCCCTCTGCAATCACCACACTATTATCCATGTCCATGAGTCCTTTTTTTCTTTTTATTAGTATATTTTGAACAGTGTATATCCATTTCATTAGAATGAGGAATTAGATGCATTGAGAAATTAAATTATCTTTTATTATTGCATGGCATTCCATGTTACTGTACTGAATCATGTTTTATTTAATAAGTCCTCTTGGTACATATTTATTTTATATATTTTTTAACATTTAAAACTCTCCCTTTCTGTTTACTATCCCTCTCCTAACCCCTTCTGCCTTCCTGTCTCCTGCTTCTTTTCCTCTTCCTCTCTGTCTCTTTCTCTATTCTCTCTTGTCTGTATATATTGACCTATCAACCTAATTATTCTTTACAAACTATTGCTTAGTATTCTGCTGATTTCTGTATGGTTTAATTTTTTCTTAGCATTTAGTTTGTTTCCAGTTTTTCATTGTTGCAAAAACTTTTTAATGAAAATCTCTGTATCTACTTCCTCTCTGGAAGGTAAAAAAAGAAAAAAAAGCTTAATAAAAGTGAATAAACATTTAACATTTTTGAGCTACCACCAAATTGCTCTTCAAAAAGATGTGTGTGTTTGGGTGAAGAAATAATAAATACAAATTTTAGAGAATTCAAACAACACTGAAGTGCATAAATAAGAAGCAAGAGTCCTATTTCTAGGGTGATCATCTTAGCCAAATTGGAGTACGTTTGAGAGCAAAAGTAATTAATATTCATATAGTTACTTTAGGAACAAAGATGAATCAGAACATTTCCATAGAAACAATCCTGTGATCACCTCACCTATTCCCTTTTCTGCTTCCTAGACTCTTCAGAATTAACAATTGTAAATTTTGGTGGCATAAACTTCCAGGTATTTTTCTACACATACATAAATAAATATACATATTTTTACAAAAGTATTAAGCAGGAACAATCATGCAAATTTCATTTTTTTTTAATTTAGCACTGTATGTAAACATATTTCCATATCATTTCTTACTTAGCTTTCTTTATTGGTTGTATTATATTTCATAATAATTTTGTATTATATTTTATGCAACCTCTCTTTCATTATTATATCTTTAGGTTGTCTTTTTTTGTTTGTTTCTAATCATGTTACAGTAAAAATATTTGTACCTTGAACAGATGTTTGAGAATATTTGCAGAAGTAGCATTATTAGGTCAAAAGACATACTCATTTTAAATATCACTGGGTATTAACAATTTGTCCTTCTAAAATGTTTACATAAACTTATAAAGACTCCAAGATTTCTATACTCTTCCAATGTCATGAGATGTTTCCAATCACTTGGCTATATAAAAGGGGCAGATTGAGATCATATTATTGTTTAATCTTTATTTATTTGACTAATAATAAAGTTGAAATAATTTTTGTTTATTTGTACTCGTTTTCTTGAAAATGTATGTTTTTGTCATATAATCTATTTCTGCTGGAAGGTGTTCCATTTACCATTGTTGTATACTAAGTCACACTAAAATGTAGCAGCTTAAAATAATTGTTTTATTGGGTTATTGCATTCTAAGGGTCAGAAATTGAAGAGGCATAGCAAGATATCTCTGCCACATGATGTCTGCACCCTCAGCAATGGGTACTAAAAGGCTGAGAGTGACTTCATGCCTGTGGGCTCTGTCCAGGCTCAGTTTCATGAGTGGATGTGTGACCTTGGAAGTTACACAGGGCTCTGCACTTAGAAGGTCCCCTGGCTTGTTTCATGTTCTGCTGTGGCTGTATTGAAATTCTTAGTCATTTTTAAGTATAGAATCCTGCATTTCATTTTACACTGGATCCTGCAAATTATGAAGCTGGTTCTGGCTGTATCACCTTGTGGTAGGCACAATAGTGGGTCCCAAAGTTGCCCTTCTTCTAATCCCTAGGACCTGTGACTATGTTACCCTATATGCAGAAGGGATTTTGCAGATATGATTGTGCAAAGAAGTTTGAGGTAGAAGATCTTTCTGGATTATGCTGCTGTGCCTCTCTTGTAAATGAAAAAAGGGAGGCAGGGCAGTGTATGTTAGTGATGTGATGGTGGAAAGATGCACGGGCCATTGTTGGCTTTGGACACAGAAAAAGGGGTTACAAGCCAAGGAATGTAAGTAGCCTCCAGAAGCTGGAAAAAGCAAAGGAGCACTCAGAGCCTCAGTCAGAGAAGGAACACAATCCCGCTGACGCTGGTTTTAGCCCAGTGAAACCCATTTTGGACTTGTTTCAGGTCGTAAGATAAATTTGAATTGTTTCAAGATACTAAGTTTGTGCTAATTTATTACAGCAGCATAGGAAACTAAAACACACCTGTATAATTATACACAATTAATACTAATACACACACAAACTCATTCATTCACTCATATGTCTGGCACCAGTTTGGGAATGACTCAAAAACAAGGACTGCTGACCAGGGTACCTACTTAAGGTCTTCCAGGTAGCCTGGTTTCCCCATTGTAGTGTCCTTAGAATTGGTGGACAGTTACATAGAGGGTCAGAGTTCCAACAGTGAGTGTTCTGGTGATCCTGCATTGTCTTTTATGATACATACTTGGAAGTTACTCAGCTATATTCTGTTGGCTGAAGCAGTCACGAGACCTAGATTCTAGAGAAAGGTACATAGACCTAATAGCTCACTGGGGGGATGTCAAACACTTTTAAACAAAGAATATAAACCCAGTGTTTTAAAACTATTGCCAACGACCCTGACTGGTGTGGCTCAGTGGATTGAGAGCCGGCCTGTGAACCAAAGGGTCACTGGTTTGATTCCCAGTCAGGGCACATGCCTGGACTGTGGGTCAGGTCCCCAGTTGGGGGCCCTTGAGAAGCAACCACCCATTGATGTTTCTTTCCCTCTCTTTATCAGTCCTTTTCTTTAAAAAATAAATAAATAAAATATTTAAAAAGATAAAACTATCACCAATGGTTTGCCTTTTTCCTATGGATTTTTACTTGTTACTTATCATGGTAATGAACCATTCCTACTTTATGATTATTGCAAATTGTTTTGACCTGGCTGTTATCTATCTTCATATACTTTGAAACAAAAAATATTACATATAAAGAAAAATAAGTTAAAATTAACTAAATAACTGAATTTTCAGGGATTGTCTAAAACTAGATTTAATTCATTCATGATGACAACTTAATTTGAAGGTTAAGCAGGAAAAATATGGTAAGATTTCAAGGTAACATATATTAGAAATTTGAGGGAAGGAAGAAAGAATTAAATACTGTTTGATTTGATCACATTTACACTGACCAACATTTTATTCTGTCTTTGCTAATTCATTAAAAATTTTTTTTAAGTTATATAATCTTTGAGTTTTTGTAGTTAATGATGAACTAAACCTAATTTTGGGATATTTCTAAGTAATAAAAATTATTCTTTTGATAGCATTAAAGTATCACAATTAATAAAGATTTTCTTCTTTTTAGGGTTCAACTGAGTTTGTTTTATTTAATTCTAGGTATTTATTTTTAAAACTGGCAGAGAATTATACGTTTGCTTTATTAAGTCACTTAATTACTTTATTTTAAAGGACTTTAAAAATAAGAATATATTTTAAAATAAATATGGATTGAATTATAAATCTGTTTATATTCAAGTTGGTATCTTCAAGGGTTATAGTGTCACTTATTTTTTGAATACATCTGTGTGTTAATAGATGCATTATTTTATATGATAAAATATAATCAGTTTTTCATCATCTTATGGAAAAGCTTTGAAAGAGACATTAATTAATAAATATGGATCAATGTTCAAAACCTAGTGTTCTTTTAAAAAAGATCACCTATTTAGCACTCATGTATTTAACACATATATCTTTCAATATATTTGATTGAGACATTAATAAAACCGTATTCCTTATATTAGCATCCACTTGTATAAAACAATTAATGGGCAAGAAGAACCAGTCACAATACATTAATCATTGATACAAAAGCAGAACAATTTAAAGAATTTGTTAAAGATAATCATTTTTGATAAAAATAGGAAAATCAAATGTAATATTATTCTCTTAATTAGTCTATATACATAAAAGTTTAGTGAGATGATATTCAAAGACCATAAATGAAGAGAGGGGGAAGGGATCTCTCAGAGCCAAATTTATAAGACAAAGTGATTATGCTTTGTGTGTTGGTAAAAGACTCGGTCTTCATTACAATGATCGATAGTGTATTTAAGTAACTGGTCATGTCTAAATAGTTAGTGTTTGTTTACTTGCAAAGAACATGTATATTTACCATTTTATAATTCTTTTTAGATTGCTCACAGATAAATTGGGATCACAAAAAGGGAAAATAAACAGTAATGTTCTGAAGATATAGTGGATATGGCACATTTAAATTTGGCCTAGTAATATGTCGTGCAGCTTTTTGCTTTCCAAAGAGGTTTATTACACACATTCCACTGCAGTCGTGTTTTTATCAAGATATCAAGGGCCAGCTAATACTATGCTCAGAAGCTGTTTAAATAGGTGCGTTTTTATATCTTTCCTTAAATGGTTTACTGTCAACATCTGGCAATAGGGTGATTCCTATGAAAAAAGTAAAAAATTACAAATGAAAAATTCCTACTAACCTAACTCACGATCTGAGAGAGGTCCATTAAAGTGCATCTTTTTGGTTAGGGCACTGGAGCCAAAAAGAAACCAGTGAGAATGCCCTTGTAATGGCCTAACAGTTTAGTTGATGTCACTTTGGAAAATTTGGAAGATAAGAGGGGAAGGGAAGTTAAATTCTGATAATAGCAAGGGTGTGTGAAATATTGTGGCTCATAAGAAATTATTGGAGAGAGAATTCTTGGGTCAGACCTTAAGTGGGTGAGTCCCAAGAGACCAAAGGATGAGAGTAAATTACTCCATCAGTATTTATTGAGCAGAAAAATAGAAAATAAATGTGAAAGAGGAAAGGAGAGTGTTCATTCTTTTTTACTGAGCACCTACTCTTTCAAAGGCTTTGTATTAGATGCTGGAAATACATATTATTTCCACCAGGTTCCACTGGCCAGAGCTGTGATAAGGTCATAGCTGATTTCAAGTAAGACTAGAAAATGCTGTCCAATTGTGTGACCAGAAGGAAAAGAAAGTCCTTTAGTGGGAAATGTAGGAAACTCCTGCCTGAGTTTATGTTCTTATCTATAAAACTCATCCCTTCAAATGTAGATCACACCTCCTCCCAGGAGACACATCCTAAATCAAGCTAGGACCTCAGGTGATAAGCAGTTCTTTTTATCAAGTTTGAATGTGATTGTTCATGGTCCAATGGACTGTAAACTAGAAAGACAAATTATCTACCTTTTTCCTCCTTCACCAAACCAATATACAATTTTAGAGTAGGGATAAAATAACCATAGTTACTTACTCTCATTTGGATAGGGGAAGAAATGAAGGCACCCTCCTTGGAGGAGTGGGAATTTCCCTGATTATATCCAACCTTTGCTTTCTAAAGGAATGTATATGCAATCAACCCCTAATGGCTCTGAGGTTTTCATCCATGAGTATGGAACCCACAGCTAGAGAACCCATAGATAAGATGGCTGACTTAAGGGACTTGAACATCCATAAATTTTTGTAAGAGTGGGGATGGGAGTGTAGGGGTGAGCTTTAATCCAATCCCTCATGGATTCTGAGGGAGGACTGTATAATGTATGTGTGTGTATATATATAGTATATATGTATATGTGTGTGTGTATATATATATAGTATACATGTATGTATGTATATATTTAAATTAATGTAATTCTTAAATGAGAATGGATTTCATACCAGATATCAAGATCATAATAAATAAACTTCTTTTTCATCTCTCTTTGCCAGGAAATATTTATTTTAAAGTGTACATTCTTATTGAGGATCTTTTGAGCATTTTAACTTGCTATAGGTGTCTCGATTTTAACTCTTTAGCTCACATGGATTAAGGTTTTTATACCTTGTCACTAAATGTTCATTAAACCCCAAATTCTTGGTTACCAAGGTTAGCAACAACCACATCCTGTCTCTCAATTCATACCCATAATCAGGACAACTGATTCCTGTGTTCACTTCCATCCTGGTTTTCAATTTTCTTCAATTTCAGCTGCTGGAGATAAATCTTATTGTCTCTGGACTTCAGTTATGCACATAACAGGCTTTATCTTATATTTGTATACATGTTTTATGTTTTTCATAACAAGGGAATTTTCCATAACAGCCAGTCAGTCATATTATTAGAAATACAACTATTGAAACTGAATTTTGAAGTGGGACAATGCCAGACATTTTAGGTATCATAGGTTCAGTAATTGTAAAGGAAAGAGTGAAGGACTGCATAAAAGAATAAAAGATAAAGTTTATAAAAGTTTCAATCTAAAATAAAAGCATTATATTTTTAATTTTTGTAATTTTAAAGCCTTTTTTCCCCAGGTTCATAATTTATTGTAAAAATTGAGTATCACATGATGAGTTGACAGTAGCTACTCCAGGCACGGGAAATTAACAGGCGAGCTACAGTTTCGAATCCGTTTATAGTGCTTTCATAGCTGGAGTTCTTTTAGACCCTCACTTGAAGTATAAAACCAGCAAAGCAAGGGTCCCTCATGTGGCCAGTACACTTGCAGAAAGCACGAATTCTACAGGCTGCATCCTTCAACGTACGGAGCTAAACCTCATAAATTTTAAAGTCTTAAGAGTTAAAAAATACTTTTAACATAATCTGCTTATTTATTTAAACTTTGCTTTTTATTTTAGAATAAATTGAGGTCAAAAGAAGTCACAGACTTATCTAGAGGTATGATGCTACCTCAATGGAGTAAAAGAAGTGAAGTTTTTCTCTGTCCTGACAATATCACGTGGCTGTTATTACCTTATATTGATAAAAGCTTTGAGAAAATTTCTTTGATATGTTAAAAATGATCTAAAATAATTTTTCTATAAAAGCAGGCAAAATGAAAACATTTTCAAGACTACACAATGCATCATGGTGTTGAATACAAAATATCTTATACCTAATAAAGAGTGCAGGAAAAGTAAAACAGGAAGTAAGATTTTTAAAAAGGATAAAATTCAAAGGACACTCACACAAAAATCTAATTTAATAATTCTAATCATTCCTTTTTTATTCCATTCTCATCAGAGCCAAGATTTTCCTTCCAAGCAGTATGCTTAGTAACCCCATTCTTTTCCCAGAGGGCTTACCGATGTCCAGAACTGTTGGACAGCAGCTTATTTTTGGGTTAGGGTTACAATAACAACAACAAAAGAGGACACAGAATGAAAGTTTAAAAAAAAAAAAAAAGAAAGTTAAATTTCAAATAAAAAATAATAAATTTTAGTATAATTGTGTCCCATAAATATCGCATGGGACAAAGTTATACTAAATATTTATTATTTGTTCATCTGACATCAAATTTAACTGGGAATTCTATATTTTATCTGATTCAAACTGAAGCCCTGTTTATTCGTATTTATTTATAAAACATATCACACAATTGTTATTTTTTCCTCCAGGAAACTGAATTTCAGTGTTATTCTCCATTGTTCCAATATAACTATACTTAGCAAGATATTTTCCTTTCAATTTGATTGTCAAATTCACCTTAACAGTTAATAAGAGGAATCCTCACACTGATCCAGTAATATTTCTCCAGTTACCTTTAGCCACCATGAAAAGTTTTTATTTATGGCCATACTTTTGTTTGCCCTTTAGCTAACATTCAATCCATTTTATGTACATTTATGTCCATTCTGTTTTCCTCCTTTTGTAGACCTCAATCTCTTTACCAAGACCTTGATCTGTGATGTGGAACTTTGTCAAATGCTGTCTGAAAGTATAAGAGCACCCTCTTCACTGCATGAGGACAAAGCCAGAGTCTTCCTTTGAAGGAAGGAGGACACTGAATGAATAAACATTGGTATTTCATGGTGGGGCTCTCTGTCAGACTCAAGCTGCTCCAGATATGAAAGTTTGATTAGAAATTTCAAGAGGTTTTGTATGGAAAGTCATCATTTGTCCATTGTTGAATGATTTTCAGAGATTACAATGATACTTTTTCAAACCATTTGTTAATTGTTAAGGAAGAAAGCAGAGCAGTCAGTTGCTTTTCATTAAGCATTGTCCAAAATAAGACAATGGGTGTGAAAAATTGTTTTTGTTCCTTTTTGTTCAAAAAAAGTAGCTGTGGTAAAAGTCTTAGGAATAGGTAAAATTGACTGCTTAATCTTAGGAGAGGCTTCCTCAATTGTAAATGAATATTTAGTCTTTTTTAGAGAAATATTGATTATATTTTTAGAGGTTACTATCAGTTTTATGAGCAAAATTTTTTAAAATTATATTTTATTGATTATGCTATTACAGTTGTCCCAATTTTTCCCCATTTGCCCCCCTCCACCCAGCACCCCTCATTGCCTCAGAAATACCCACACCATTGTTCAGATCTATGGGTCGCACGTGGATTCTTTGGCTACTCCATTTCCTATACTGTACTTTACATCCCATTGGCTATTCTGTAACTACCTATTTGTACTTTTTAATCCCCTCACCTCTTCACCCATTGCTACATACCTTCAGCCCATCTAGCAACCATCAAAATGCTCTCCATTTCCATGATTCTCATTCTGATCTTCTTGTTTACTTGTTTTGTTTTTTAGATTCAATTGTTGATAGATAAGTATTTATTGCCATTTTATTGTTCATAGTTTTGATCTTCTTTTTCTTATTTAAGCCCTTTTAAGATTATATATTAATAGTTTGATGATGATGATGAACTCCTTTAGTTTATTTTCATCCTTTATCTGTCCTTTGATTCTAAATGATATCTTTGCTGGGTAGAACAATCATGTCTGTAGGTCCCAGCTTGTCATGACTTTTAATATTTCTTGTCAATGCCTCCTAGCCTGCAGTTTCCTTTGAGAAATCAGCTGACAGTTTTATGGGAACTCCCTTGTAGGTAACTAATGTTTTTCCTCTCTGCTTTTAAGATTCTCTCTTTATGTCTAACCTTTGGCATTTTAATCATGATGTGTCTTGGAGTGGGCCTCTTTGCATCCATCTTGTTTGGGAATCTGTGCTTCCTAGACTTGCATGTCTAGTTCCTTCACCAAATTAGGGAAGTTTTCTTTCATTATTTTTTCAAATAGATTTCTTTTCTCCTTCTGGCAACCCTATGGTGTGAATGTTGAACCACTTGAACTTGTCCTGGAGGCTGCTAGCACTGTTCTCATGTTATTATTATTATTATTTTTTTGCATTCTTTTTTCTTCTTGTTATTCTGATTGGTTGTTTCTTGCTTCTTTATGTTAAAAATCATTGATTTGACTCTCAGCTTCACCCACTTTACTGTTGTTTCCCTGTAAATTGTTCTTTATTTTAATTAGTGTATCTTCTGTTTCTGACTAGATCTCACTAAGTTCCTTGAGCATTCTTAAAACAGTGTTTTGAAGTCTGTGTCTGATAGATTGCTTATCTTCTTTTTGTTTGTTCTTTTTTGGAGTTTTGATATGTTCTTTCATTTGGGTCATCTTTCTTTGTCTGTTTATTTTGGCAGCCTCCCTGTGTTTGTTTCGATGTATTAGGTAGAGCTGCTATGGTTCCCTGTCTTGGAAACATGACCTAATGTAGAAGGTGACTTGTAGGGTCCAGTGGTCTCTTGGGTGATAGGTGAGACTTGACAGTCTCACCTATCACCCAAGCTGGGTACTCAAGGTGCACCTTTGTGTGGGCTAGTACACCCTCCTCTTGTAGTTGCACCTTGGTTGCTCTTGGCATATCAATAGGAGGGATTTCCCCATTATAGTCAGCTAGCAGCAAGAATTGGCTGAGACCACTGACCACCAACCTCTGCCCTCATTGGAGGATCAGCTGTGTGGGGAAAGGGTGGTGGTGCTCTGACAGGGTCTGTAGCTCTCCACTGGGTGCACAGGTTCTGAAGTTTCCCCAGTGGTGTAGGCCAAGGTTAGTTTTACCTGTGTTCTGCCTGGGGCCACCCTGCCTGAGCTACAAAGGAATCTGCAGATGACTGCTACTTGTGCTGGGTTGGAGATTCTCAGGTGAAGCCAAGCTGTGAATTCAGGCTGTTTGCTGCTAGTGTCAGGCCTGCAGCCACTTAGCAAGAGGCACAGGGGGTAGGGGTTCCCTGAGGCTGGCTGTTGCTCATTTGAGAGGATTTAATAAGTTGTGAAACCTGGGACAAAGCCAGCCATTCAAATAGAAAAGAAGCCTAGGTGTGTCCATAAGTTGGGTGGGATGGAGTCTCTGGGGATCTTTAGGGTGTGGCAAACAATGTTAGCCAGTTTGATGGAATCTCAGATATAATAGCTGTTAGCCTGCTCTGTGGCTCTGTGGTTCTGGGGAGAGGGCTCAAAAAGGGACAATGGCCTGTGCCCACCTTTCTGTCTCTCAGTTCTTGCCTTGATGCCAGACCCTTCAAATTTCTCTCCATGCTGCTGGTGCCTTTCAAGCTGCTATCCCCACGCTGGAACTCAGAGGATATGAGTCTGAGTAAGTCCATGTGTCGCTTCTTTAAGAGGAACTGCTTGGGACTCAACAAAGTTCTTCCACAGACTCAATCCCTGCAGATGCTTGAAGCCAGGAGTTATGGGGACTTACCTTCCTTGCACTGGAACCCTGGGCTGGGGGGCCTGGGGTAGGGCTGGGACTCCTTTCTCCTCCTGTATTTTTATCCACCACATGTGGATATGGGAACAGCCAATTCTGCATCTGTGCCCCTCCAACCAGTCTGGATGGATGTAGTTTCTTTAATTTGTAGCTGTCAGACTTCCATTCAAATCAATTTCTGACAGTTCTGAGTGATGGTTGTTCTATATTTTAGATGTAATTTTGATGTGGTGGTGGGAGGATGTGAGCTGTGTTTACCTATGTTGTTATCTTGACTGGAAATCATGAGCAAAGATGTTTTCTATTCCAATTTATCGTAGGATAAATTAGATCCTTAAGAACAAAGTGTATGTGTGTGCGTGTATATGTGTGTGTGTGTACAGAGAGAGGGAGAAGGAGAGATAGATATCTCTATATAGATGTTTATATATATATTAAATAAGATAAGAGTTCTTTTTTAAGAGCCAAGTAAAACTAGAAACCCATAGAATATCAAGATTTTTATGCAGCTAAGTTTATATTATAAAACTTTTTATTTTTTATTTTACTTTTTACCACTTAACCCCGTTTACCCTTCCCCCTGCAATCATCACACTGTTGTCCATGTCCATGAGTTCTTTTTCCTTTTTGCTTGGACCCTCCACTCCCTAACCTGCCCCCTAAATAACTGTAATCCTGCTCTCTATCTATATATCTCTCTCTATCTTGCTTGTTAGTTCAGTTTGTTCGTTAGATTCTCCATGTAAGTGAAATCATTTGGAATTCATCTTTCTGTGACTGACTTATTTCTCTTAGCATAATGTTCTTCAGGTTCATCCCTGTTGTCACAAAGGGAAAAATTTTCTTCCTTTTTATAGTCGAGTAGTATTCCATTGTATAAATGCCCCATAAAACAGTTATAAACCTTTTTACATTCAGTTTTAATACTATTTAATTTTTTCTTATTCTTCATTTTAGCAGTGGAGTGTGTAAATTATTATTACCCTGACATACTTGATACAGGAAAAGAAAAGCAACAATGTAACTTGCCTCTTCTTTTTCTAATCCACTAAATTTGAACTCCCAGAACTGGGGATCAGAATTGTGTAGAATATTTGAAGTTTATTTATTGTACATTCAATAAACATAGAAAATCCACTTGCAAAATTTCCGAATTTTATCTGCAAAAGTTGACCTTCGTATTTTTAAACATTGCACAAAGTAACAAAATAAAAAATAAATATATCTAAGTTCACATAAAGATTTTTATTATGATTTTAATAATAAAGTTATAGTAATCTACTGAGAACACATTTGAAAAAAGAATTATTCAAGTAAAACATAAATATACTTTCTTTGAAAAAGTTTCAGACTCTAGAGAAGTATCAAGAACCATACATGAAATATTTCCCTTTGCATTTTCCCTCAATTTTATCTGTCTTCAGACTTCACTAGTGCTAATAGCTTGTAGCAGTATGTTTCTAGCATTTTTTTCTATGTGTTTAGATATATACACTATATGCATATAGTTCTCCCTGATGGCTTTTTCTTTGTATATTCTAAATACTGGAGTGCTCCAATGCTCAGTCCTGTCTCATTTCTGTGTACATTCTAGGTGTGGAGTCAAAGAAAAAGTCCACAAATTCATTATCATTCCCTTCCCCTGTTGATCATTAGGCTCAAGCACCAGTCCCTTGAACATGGATGAGGTTTGGATGGGTTTGGATGAGTTTGCGACTGCTTTTGATCAACTTGGAAGTGACACCAAATGACTTTACAAGCAAAGCTGTGGAAGGCTAGGAAGCCATAAGCAATCCAAACCATAGGCAGAGAGCTTATGTAGGCCATATCCTGAGTGTATTCTTTTACTTGGGCAGACCAGGTGCCCAACATGTGTGACAGAGCCTTTGGGTGGTTTCATTCCTCAGCTATGCACAATGTAGGCTCCGGCATTCTGGAGAACAAGTCATTTGCACTGTACTTTGTCTGAGTGATCAAACCAAAGACTCCCTGACCATATAAAGTGGTTGCTGCTTTCTATCAATAGATAACTAGAACACTAGTGGGTCTCATTTAGTTTCATAGCTTTAAAATGTATCTATATAAAAATATATTATCTATATGAAAGTAACCCCTCAGTTGCCCTCCTCAGGTGCAGAGGGTCTTGCCTCTTTAAGGTTGCACTTGGGTATGCAATGGCTATCAGTAATAAGGTTTTTTGAAGATGAAATCAGTTAATACATAAGTGCTTAAACCTAAATATTACATGTGTTAGTTTTATTATTAATATTAACTCAAGCCTAAGGTGATAAAAACTGAATTTGTGATTTGCACAGGATTGACATCTATCCTTTTTCTTGTCTTTCCATCTTAAAAAATTGTTCCACTATTTACCATGACTGATCAAGTCCAAAATCTTGGAGACTAGTTTGATTTTTTTTTTCATATTCTCCATATCAGTAGGTTTTGTTGTTTTGCCTCAATATACACTACAGTCATGGGACATTCTTTATCTCTAAAGCTAATGCAAATCACTGTAATGCCATTTAAAGTGCTGGAACAAGTTCTTAACTGGTCTCTCTGCTTCATTTTTGTCCTCTATCATTCATTCTTTCTGTGGTAGCAAAAGTTACATTTCTAAACACAAATCAAATTGTGTTACCTGATGAAAACTCTTCAACAATCATTTCATTGTACTTTTAAAAAAATGTAAACTTTTTGCCCCCGGGGCCTTTTTTAATCTGGCTCCTGCCTACATCTCTGCCAGTACTGATCATGTGGCAGTTAGAGAGGTTGTCTCTTTTCCATCATTAAGGGCTCTACACTCTTTTCTACTTCAGGGCTTTTGCATTCTCTGTGCTTGAAATCTCCTTTTCCTCTTCTGGTTTGCTCCTTCTCATTAATCAAGTTTCAGCTCAAATGGGCCTCCCTTAATGCTGCCATCTGTGACCACTAAAATCTAATATTTGGCACAGCCCCTCTTTCATCATCTATGGTATTCTTTGTATTATTTTCTTTATAGCACTTCTTAATGTCTGAATAATTGCTATTTGAATAACTTCCTTATACTGTTATTTTTTTTGTTCTGTTTACACATTTTTGTCAGCTTCTGGGAGAAGAACGCCTTGAGATAAGAGGCCACGTTTGTCCTAGTTGTGGAAAAAAAAACAAAACTGGGGTTTAGTAGATGTTCAACACATATTTCCTGCTTGAATGTACTTCCTCCTTCCCCCACCCCGACCTGTCTCCCCTCTGTCTCTCTCTGTTGTGCATTTTCCTTTAAAAAAGGGAATATACATATGTGATTCATTTTTTTAAGTCATGTTTATTCTATTACCGTTGTCTCAGTTTTTCCCCCTTTACCCTCCTCCACCCATCCCACTCCTACCCCTCACTCCCACAGTCAGTTCCCACTCTGTTGTCCATGTCCATCGGTCATTCATACATGTTCTTTCTCTAGTCCCTTCCCCTTCTTTCCACCATTGTCCTCTTTCCCTATCCCTCTGGTCACTTTCAGTCTGCTCCATGTTTCCATGTCTGTGGTTTATTTTGTTCATTAGTTTATTTTGTTGAGTTGATTCCACTTATAGGTGAGATCATATAGTAATTTGTCTTTTACCGACTGGCTTATTTCACTTAGTGTAATATTCTCCAGTTCCATCTATGTTGTTGAAAAAGGCAGGAGCTCTATCTTTCTCTCTCTTTCTTTCTTTTTCTTTCTTTCTTTCTTTCTTTCTTTCTTTCTTTCTTTCTTTCTTTCTTTCTTTCTTTCTTTCTTTCTTTCTCTTTCTTTCTCTTTCTTTCTTTCTCTCTCTCTCTTTCTCTTTCTTTCTTTCTTTCTTTCTTTCTTTCTTTCTTTCTTTCTTCTTTCTTTCTCTTTCTTTCTTTCCTTTTCTTCTTATTTCTAAAATGCAGATTGATTTTATTTATTTTTTTAAATATCAGAGTAAATTATAAAATATTAAAAAATTAAATCCATTATAAGTCTCAGCAATTAAAACATGACACCAGCACAGAAATAATCAAGTAGATCAATGAAATATAATTGATATTTCTAGAAACAAATGTATATATCTGTCTAAGAATGTAATATATGATTAAATTGATACTTCAAATCAATGGGGAAAATAAGGTTTATTCAACAAATAAGCTGCATGGACCACTATTACTTGAAATAAAACAAATATAAAGCCCTATTTCATGCATTACACAAAAAATATTCAGATGAGTTAAAAATCAACATGTAGAATCTAAGGAGTTTTAGGAGAAAATACAAACTAATATATTTCTTACCCTGAAGTAAAATATTCAAACCCAGAAGCTATAAGTAAAATATTGACAATATGATTATATTAAGCATTTAAGACTATTTAGTAATATACTTATAAAGAAAGTTAAAGGACAAGTAATAGAATGGGAAAATATTTGTCACACATCTAAAAAAGGGTTAATAGTTGCTTTTTATTTTATTTTTTTAAGGAAATAAATTCTGCAAACCTTTAATCAATAAATGGAAAAAGAACACCAAAAAGTCATTTAAAGCTTTTTAAAAAAATAATAGAAATAGGCAAGAAATATATAAGAACAGGTTTAGTTTCAATGTATAATCAAGTAACAATTAAAATGACACATCATCACAATCAGATTAATATATATTAAAAATATTGGTAATATCAAGTATTGGTGACTGTGAAAGGAAGTGGGTATTCATAGACTCTTTCTCTTCATCTTAAAGCAGTCCCTTTAGCATATTTTGCAGTGCTGGTTTGGTGGAGGTGTATTCTTTTAATCTTCTTTTGTCTAGGAAACTCCTTATTTCACCTTCCATTTTAATTGAGAGCCTTGCTGGGTAGAGCAGTCTTGGTTGCAGGCCTTTGCTTTTCATGACTTGGAATATTTCTTGCCATTCCCTACTGGCTTGCAGTATTTCTGTTGAGAAGTCAGCTGCTACCCATATGCGGGCTCCCTTATATGTTACTACCTCTTTCTCCCTTGCTTCTTTTAGGATTCTCTGTTTGTCTTTGATATTTGACATTTTAATGATGTGCCCTGGAGTAGGCCTCTTTGGGTTCCTCTTGAATGGGGCCTTCTGTGCTTCCTGGACTTGCATGACTTTTTCTCTCCTCCAATTAAGGAAGATTTCCATCATCACTTTTTCAAACAGCTTCTCTATCCCTTCCTCCTCTTTTTCTTCTGGTATCCCCATTGTATGCATATTATTACGTTTCAGGTTGTCCTGCATTTCCCTCAATGTCTCTTCATTCTTTTTGAGTCTCTTTTCATTTTCTTGTTCTTTCTGGGAGGTTTTTTTCTACATTGTCCTCCCGCTCACTGATTCGATCCCTTGCTTCATCTAGCCGGCTTTTGATTTCTTCTACTGTGTTCTTCAATTCTGAAATTGTATTCTTCATTCCCTCTTGTCTCTTATTGATAGTTTCTATGTCCTTTTTCATGCTGATATAGTTTGCAGTAAGTTCCTCGTAGTTTCTCTATAGTTTTTGGTAATTCTCTCTGAGCTCACTGAGCTCATTGAGCTTCCTTAGAACTGTTGTTTGGAACTCAATATCTGAAAGTTTACTTGCCTCTATTTCATTTAGTTCACTTTCTGGGGATTCCTCCTTTCTCTCCAAGTGGGGGGTGTTTCTTTGCCTTCCCATTATTTGTGAGACTTTTCTTTTCTGCTTCTGCTTTTTAAATTGATCTGTCTTGATTTCCTGACTTTGTGGTGTGAACTTCTATGGTTGGAGACCACTGTTTTTACTTTCTGGATCTGCCTCTGATGATGTCAGATGTTGACCCTGTCTGACCTTAGGCAGTCTGTTTGAGACTTCCAGGAATCTATTGTCTGCGACTGTCTCCTTCAGCTGTTAATCTAGCCACTCTGCACTCAGCAGGCTGGCTTAGACAGCTCATGTTGGGCGGAGTCCCTCTTGGGGGTGGGGTTGTTGGGTCCTCTCACACTGCTGCCACTCAGAGCAGTGGTCTCTGCCTGAGCAAGATGGCTGCTGTTAGAGTGTACTAAAGTGGATTCTTCTGTCTCCAAAGTTATAAGGCTCCTCTCGTTATTGTTCAGTTGTTTGCTCCAGGTGATTTCTCCACAATTTAGTTGTAATTCTAGATTTGTCCTGGGAAGTGGTCAGTGTGATTTCCATTCATTCCTCCACCATCTTGATTCTCCCCTGTGATTCATTTTTATATGTACAAATTGATTTGTATATCTAATATGTTTTAGAAATATTTACATATTAGTGCATTTAGTTTTAACTTATACTTTTAAAATAACTTCAAGGTATAGTATTATGTAAATGAATCATAATTTATTTACTCATATAATGGGAGAAATTGAGATGACTTAACAATTTATTTAAAAATAAGCAATAGATGCTATAATGAATATTTTTACATAATTTTTTATTTATGAATGCTTACATTTTATAAAATTGAGACATAAAAGTGAAAAAAATTAAATTTATCTTCTAAAGTATTTACTAAAAATACAGAAATTTGATTTTTCTTACCATTATCAAAACTGGATATTAATATCTCTAAATTTTTTTTCTCGTTTTTTGATGAAACATAAAATCTTAGTTTTAGGTTGTCCTACCTGCAATTCTTAGTTAGGTGGAAATATTTCTATATATGTATTGGCTAATTATATTCTTTTCCTGAGATGTTTTCTTTTATTCTTTTCTCATCTTTCTAATGCATTATTTTCTCTTTTGCATATTCTAATTATAAATACTTGACTCGTATGTGCTGGAAATTGTTTTCCTACTTTGTGCCATGTTTTTTACTTTTGATGATAAGATCTTCGAAATTACAGCAATACAAAAATTTGGCCAAATATGTTGAATGTTTCTTTTATGATATTAAGGTTTATAATTTGTTAGGAAAGCCTTTTCCAAAGCTATTAAAATATTTTCATTCTTTTACATGTGCCATGCTTAAATATTTTTTACATTTACCTCTTTACTTATCTGAAATATACTTTTAGCTATGTTTTATGTACATATAGGATTTGAATTTATATTTTCCAAATAGCCAATTTTCTTGTAGTCATTTATAACATAGTCCATATTTTTTTCTAAATGATCCAATTCTTAAATGTTCACAAAGTCATTTACATTTTTTCAGGATTATTTTCTTCCATTAATCAATGTATATATTTCTTCAACAAATGCACACTAAGAACCATTATGACTTTATTTTAGGTTTTGATAATAAAATACTGACATTAATCAGTGGGCTCATATTTGATTATAAATTCTATCTCATGGAGCCTTAAGGTACAAATACTAAATGTCTTGTCTGTATAAAAATTCAAAACGACAAAAGTTAAAAGAATTTGGTTTAAAAATAAAAAATAAATCTTATCTTTGTGTGTCCAAATACATGAAAGCTGGGGGGAAAATATAAAATCACATTGATTTATTTATACTTATCTCATGGAATGAAACAATAAGACATGGACTAACTTCTGGAAATCAATTTTTAAAGTTTAAATACACTGTTTAAAAATTTGACAGGAGAATAGAAATGGATGCATAACCTCATCCTCTATTGCTCTATAATTTTCAAGACTGGTAGTTAATAATTATCAATAACTTACAGTAAATATTCAAATAGGTACAGTTTGGGAACCCATGAACCCTCTGAGACCTCTTCTAGGAAGTCCGAAAAGTTAAGCTCTTTTTGTAATGATGGTAGGATGTTATTTGTCTTCCTTACCTTCATTGTCGCTTTTATATTGGGAGTTTTCCAGAGGTGCATGATGTGTGACTACATTATTGCTGTGAAGACTAATAGAATGTATGCTCTGCAGTCTTGTGTTTTTAAGAAATTTATAATTTTAATTTCTAATATAATAACTATCAATAGGTATTATCTAAAGAAATAAAAATTTTTTGAGTTACTTAATAATAGTGTAAATAGTGTAATAATAAAAGTGTAAAGAAGTTCTGATACCAAAATATTTGAGAATCCCTGTTCTAGAATGATATTTAGTAAAGCAGTTGAAACATAGAGCATATGTTTATATATGTTCTAAGGCATACTTGCCCTAAAAGTGTAAATCATAGTCACTGTCTAGAAGATTACAGAATAAAGAATTGGGAACTCATTCTGTACTTCAGTGATTTAGTATATGATGTAACACTGCAGTTAGGAAAAAGAGAAGGAAGCAACTTGATGATCTCCACTATATAGGGAACTTTTTCAAAAATGAAAACTTAGAGGTGGAGAAGAGAGCTTATGAAGAAAAACATGCTTTAAAAAAAGCTTGTTCTCTGTTTTGATTTCAGTCACCTTTACATACTCCCAACACTTTCTCACCCACCACCAATAGACTTTTGCAAGTGAATACACACACATGCATGCACATGTGCATGTCCATACACTGAATATCACTACTTGGATCATTAGACATTCATTATCATTTTAGGATGATCATTGCATCTGAATAGAAAAATGCAACTTTGAGAAGCATTTAGAAGGAGGGAAGAAGAATTTGAAACATTTCTAAGACTTCAATCTATCTTAACAAAACGAGGGATGAGTCAGGCAGTTTCTAATCTGGTTGCCAGAGCAGATGTTAATATTATCTGTCATGGATTTAAAATTTAAGTATCTTTAAATTTCATATGTTGAAACTCCAATCCCCAGTGTGACTATTTATGTAGACAAGACCATATGGAAGTAATTAAGGTTAAATGAATCATAAAACTAAAGTTCTGATACAACGGAATTAGTATTCTTTCCTTAAAAATTATTTTTATTTTAATTAATTTATTTTTATTGAATTTATTTGGGTGACATTGTTTCATACAACAATACATGTTTCAACTGTACAACTCAATAAAACATCATCTGCGCTCTGCATCATGTACTCATAACCCAAATTAAAGTCTCTTTCTTTCCCCACTTGTCCTCTGCCCACTTCCGTGTACCCCTATACCCCTTTCCTTCTGGCTATTACTATACTGTTGTCTCTTTCTATGCGTTTTATACACATGAAGTCAAAGTCATCCTTTCCAGGTTTTTTGTTTACTGGGAGTTTTTTGATTACTGCTTCAGTTTTTATTAACTGTAATTGTTCTATTCCGATGTTTTGAGTCTTCCAAATTCAGTTTTGAAAGACTGTATGTTTCTAGGAATTTATCCATTTCACCAAGATTGTCCAGTTTGTTGGGATATAGTTGTTCATAGTATCTTTTTACAATCTTTTTTACTTCCGTGGTTTCAGACATTAATTCTCCTCTTTCATTTCTAATCTTTATTTATTTGGGTCATCTCACTTTTTTCTTGATGGGTGTGGTTAAAGGTTATCATACTTGTTTATTTCTTCAAAGAACCTGCTCTTGGCTTCATTGATCTTTTGTATTTTTTTAAGTACTTATGTCATTTATTTTTGCTTTAATCTTTATTATTTCCTTCCTTTTACTGACTCTGGGCTTTGTTTGTTTTTCTTTCTCTAGTTCTTGTAGATATGAGTTTAGAATGTTTATTTGATATTTTTCTTACTCCTTCAAGTAGGTCTGTAAGGCTATAAACTCACCTCTCAGGACTGCTTTTGCCATGTCCCAGAGATTTAGGGTTGTTTTATGTTCATCTGCATTTGTCTCCAGGTAATTTTGGATTTCTTTCTTGATCTAATTGTTAGCCCATTTATTCCTTGATAACATGTTATTTAGCCTCCATGTATTTGAGTGTTATTCAGGTTTTTTTATTGTAATTGATTTCTGGTTTTATACCATGTGTCAGAGAAAATGCTTGATATGATTTCAATTTTCTTTAATTTATTAAGACTTATTTTGTGTCCTAACATGTGTTCTAGCTTTAAGACTGTTCCATGTGCACTTGAGAAGAATCTATATTCTGCAGATTTGGGATAAAATTTCTTTAAATATCAATTAAATCTATTCACTTCAGTGTGTCATTTGAAGTTGCCGTTGCCTTGTTAACTTTTTTTAATCTTCACTCAAAGATGTATAATTATTGATTTTAGAGAGAGAGTGAGAGAGACAGAAAGAGAGAATGAGAAACATTGATGTGAGAGAGAAATATCAATTGATTACTTCCTCTGCATATCCTAACCGGGGTTTGAACCCTGTAACCTGTATGTGCCCTGACCAGGGATAGACCTGAAACTTGTTGATGTATGGGATGACACTCCAACCAAGTGAGCCACTTGGCCAGGACATGTTGTGGCTTTTTCTTTTGTCTAAAATATCAATCCATTGATGTCAGTAGTGTGTTAAAATCCCCTACTATGAGTGTATTACTATTGTTTTTTCCCTTAATGACCAACAAGATTTCCTTTTTATATTTAGGTGATCCTTTGTTGGGTGAATATATGTTTACAAGTGTTATATTCTCTTGCTGGGTCAACCCTTTTAGTATTACATAGTGACCTTCTTTGTCTCTTGTTATGGGCTTTGTTTTAAAGTCTATTCTGTCTGATATAAATATTGCTTCCTCACTTTTTAAATTTGTTTCTATTTGCATGGAATATTTTTTCATCCTTTTACTTTTAGTTTGTATGTCTCTTGTTCTGAGGTCGATCTCTTGTGGGCAGCATATATGTGGGTCATAAGTTCTTATCCATTCAGCTACTCTAGGTCTTTGTTTGTTTTTATTATTTAAGGCATTTATTAACAAGCTCTTGCAGTTTGTTGACTCTTCTGAAAAAAATCAAATAATAAACTTTTATTACAAATTAAAAATGAGTTTCTTAAAAACCTAAACTTGGCCAGCTATGAAACAATTTAAAAACTTTTAAAGATGTTTTGAGAAAAACCATGTTTGAAAAAAAATACTTTTGTCATAACCAAAAAAAGATGTCTTTAAGTCAAAATAATAAAACCCCCATGCTGCATAGACAATGTAAGAAACAGATTTCATTTCATTAACAGGAATGACACTAAGAAAGATGTATTGCCTTCCATAAAGAAGAATAACCCCAGGAAATACCTTCACATTGTAGGGGATAAAGAGGCTGTGGAATTTAATGTTGATGAAGGAGAAAAGGATACAGAGGCAGCAAATGTTTTAAACCCTGAAGTTCCAGTGCAAGGCAGTGAACATACAGCAGATTGTAACCATTATAGATGCTATCCATATCTCTACCCTTTTTACCAGTCTCTTTGTGGCTTCTTTTATAAATCCGTGGTTATAATATTTCAGTTTAGCTAGCCTTCAGTTGGTTATTCAGGTTGATTGCCCTGTAATTTAGCTAGAAATCCTGTTTGGTGTTGGGACAGGGTAAGTATAGTTTCTACCTGTTCTGCAGCTATCTTGAAATCCAGGATTCATATCCCTGTAAGGAGAAATTGATGCAAGAGAGCTTGCTCTCTTTCTCTCTCCATTTCTATTCATCATATAAAGACAAAAACGAGCTTTCACTAGAAACCAAAAAGGCCAGAACCTTCATCTTGGCCTTTCAGCCTGCAGAACTGTTATTTGAGATATACAATCTGTGGTATTTTGTTATGGCAGCCCAAGCTGACTAAGACATTATTATACAAGATCCAGAAACTTGGACAGGGAGGGGAATAGTATAGATAAATTCAAGAAACCATATAATAAATTACAAAATATTATTTTCTCCCCTGGACCAGCTAAGTTGCCTGAAATTTTTCAATATATATGATAAATGTTTTGGCTTTAAGATCCTGTTTTAATGTTATATGAAAGACAGAGTGAAGTAAAAATTCATCATTGCTTTTTAGCCCTTTACGTTAAATTAGCTTCTTAGATTGTGACTGAAGGGGACTGAAGAGAGGTGATGTAGAATAGGTCAGGGAAATTAATGATGACACACAGGTGTTGCCTGATGTCATCTATGGGACAATAACAGTGTCACTGAGAGCTTGAGGAGACCTTGCAAATCAGGAAGCTCTCTTTACACTGATGGGAATGTTAAACTGTGGACTTGAAAATTGATTTGCCCATGATCTTCAAAATAGCAAAATGAATGGCTCCTAACCTAAATATCTTTTTTTAAGATTTATTTTATTCTCATTCAAGTGAGAAATGAAGGAAGAAAGAGAGAGAAAAATCAATTCCAAAGAGAAACACTGACCGGCTGCCTTCTGTATGTTCCCCAGCTGGAACTGAGCCTACAACCTGGGCAAGTACCTTGATCGGAAAGTGACCTAGTGACCTTTCTGTTATGGGACAACGCTCCAACTGACTGAACCATTCTGGCAAGGGCTATCCCAAATATCTTCACTCACAAAACTTCCCACTAAGAATCCTCCACATTGGTGATGGTAACTAATAACTTCCAAGTCACACTTCATCTATTATTTTAAAATTAAAATAAATTAAAAATTATATTTCAATTACAGTTGAAATATAATATTATATTAGTTTCACATGTACAACATAATGATTAGACTTTTGTATAATTTATGAAGGGATCACTCCAATGAGTTTAATATCCATTGACCAAGTCGTACTTTAGATGAGTATTTTTGAATGTACATATTTGTAAGCTGTCATTAAAATATTGGTTAGAATTTTTTGTATTTTTTATTAAGAATTTATTTCTAAGAACAGATAAATGTTCACAGCAAATTTGGGAGAATGTATAGCAATTTTCCATATTCCCTTTGTTCTCACACATGCGTAGTTTCCCATATTATCAACATCCCCTACAAATGTGGTACATTTGTTACAATTGAATAAACATTGATACATCATAATGCCCCATAGTCCATAGTTTATATTAAGATTCACTCTTGGTGTTGTACATTCTATGAGTTTAGTCAAATGTATAATGACACGTATCAATAATTATGATATCAAACAGAATATTTTCACTGATCTAAAAATCTTCAATGCTTCCATCTATTTACCTCTCCCTTCACCTTTAGTTCATCATCATCTGGCAACTTCTAATCTTTGTATCATCTCCATATTTTTGCCTTTTCCAGAAAGTTACATAGTTAGAAACATGCAGTATGTAGCATTTTCAGATTAGGTTCTTTTATTCAGTAGTGTGCATTTAAGTTTCTTCTATGTCTTTTCATGGCTTGTCAGCTCATTCTTCTTTACACTGAATAATATTCCAATTTCTGGATATAAAATAGTTTATTGATTCACTGAAAGACATCTTCGTCACCTCCAAGTTTTTGCAATTACAAATAAGTTTCCTATAAACATCAGAGTGTAAGATGTTTTTGTGGATATGCTTTCCAGTCCTTTGGGTAAATATCAAAGAGTGCAATTGCTGGGTTACATGACAAGAATATATTTAATTTTATAAGAAACCAGCAAACTGTTTTACAAAGTCATTGTACCATGTTGCATTCCCACCAGTATTAAATGAGAATTGCTTTTGCTCTGCATCTTTGTCTGCATTTGGTGTTGTCAGTGTTCTGTATTTGGCCATTATAATAAGATATTTAGTGGTATCTCATTGTTGTTTTCATTGCAATTCCCTAATGACTTATGGTGAGAGCATCTATTCATACACTTATTTTCATCTATTATTTATATCTTCCTTGGTGATGTATCTGTTCAGGTTTGTAGTAAATTTTTAAAGGCAGGTTGTTTGTTTTCTTCTGTTGGGTATTGAGATCTTTGTATACTTTGATAAAAGCTCTTTATCAGATCTTTTGTAAATATTTCCTCCTGCTCTGTGGCTTGTCTTCTTATTTTCTTGATATTCTTTTTTACAGAGGATTAATTTTTTATTTTAATTACATCTAACTTATTATTTCTTTCATGAATCATGCCTTTTTTGGTTTATCTAAAGAATTTTTGCCTTACTCAATGTTATAAGTTTTCTCTTATGTTATCTTCTAAGAATTTCATATTTATGTCTTATATTAAAATCAATGATGTATTTTGAGTTAATTTTTGTAAAAGGTTTAATGTCTATGTCTCAGTTTTTTGATTTATACTTCTCATGTGGATGTCCAGTTGCTCCAGCACCATCTGTTGAAAAAACTGTTTTGCCCTATTGTTTTGTCTTTCTTTTTTGTCAAAGATCAGTTGATTATATTCATATGGGTCTATTTCTGGGCTCTCTATTCTGTTCCTTTGATCTGTTTGTTTATTCTTTCATCATGCTTCTTTCTTTCTATCATTATTACTGTAGCTTTATAGTAAGTCTTGAAGTTGGGTGGTGTCAGTACCCCAACTTTGTTTTACAATTTTATATTCACTATCTTGGGTCTTTTACCTTCTATTTGTACAAACTTTAGAATCAGTTTTTTGATATCCACAAATAGCAGGCTCAGATTTTGAATGGGACTGCACTGAATTTACAGATAAATTTGGGAACAATTGACACCTTGATAATATAGTCTTTCTATTTATGAAAATTTTTCTCTATTTAGCTATTTATTTATGCCTTTCATCAGAGATTTCCTCCTCATATAGCTCTTGTACTTATTTTGTTATATCTAAGCATTTCATTTTTAGGGGTGTTAATGTAAATGAATTGTGTTTGTAATTTCAAAGTCCCTATGTTCATTGCATATATACCATACACATAAGCGATTAACTTTTGTGTATTAACTTTATATTCTGCAAACTTGCTATAATCACTTACTAGTTCCAGGAGAGATTGGCCATTGACATAGATGATCCTGTCATCTGTAAACTAAGATGTTTTTATTACTTCCTTCCCTGTCTGTACACATTTCCCTTCCCTTCCCTTCCCTTCCCTTTCCTTCCCTTCCCTTCTCTTTTCTTTTTTTTCTTGTCTTATAACATTAGATAGAACTTCCAGGATAATGTTGAAATGGAGTAAGCTTTGAGTTTCTCATCATTACATGCTATGTTAGCTATAGAGTTTGTTTGTTTGTTTGCTTGTTTGTTTTTGGTAGAGGAGTAGGAAGTTTTCTCTAGTCTGCTGATTAGGTTTGTCTTTTAGTAAGTCTGTGCCCCTGGACTGAGAACTTCTCAAGTGTTTTCCAGGTTTTTCTCCCTCTTTCAGCAGGGCAAAATGGCACAAGTGGGCTGGAGTTGGATATTTCCTTTCCCCAGGTTAGTTAGGCTCTTCCCAGAAAGTTAGGTTTTGGTTAACTGCTTTCTGCTGAAGGCAGTCCTTTCTAAGGACAGAATGTTCTGGCCTATTTTAAAATGATTCCTTTCGCCTCTCCCCGCTGGAAGCAAAATTTTTCTTTGATATTTACTGTAGGAACCTAGTCAAGCTTATTTCTGGAAGTAAATATCACAATACTATGTGAGCCCCTCTATGATTGGATTCCCCTGGAGTTTTTAACCTTCTGACTTGTCCACAATAAGCATCCAGCAGTTCAGCAACTACTGCTCAGGTTTTTCTGCCTGGCACTGATTCTCTCCACAGTTAACAGAGACTCCCTGTCTTTGTCTCTCCAATCCAGGGGACAGCTGTTTGCCCTGTGTCCTCCCCTATATTACAGATCCAAGAAGAGCTGATGATTTTTCAGTCTCTTCAGCTCGGTACTTGTTGTTAGAACAGAGTGGCAACTTCCAAGCTCTCGACATGCAGACCAGAAACTGATCTTTGGCTGAGTTTTTTTTAAACTTTTTTATTTTTAATTTATAGCCTTTATTGGTCTGAAACACACACACACACACACACACACACACACACACCCCCACACACACACACCCACACATATATCCATATACATATATATACATATATATAATCATTCCCTCCTAATGTCTTTTTAAATTTCACAATTTCACAATAGACACTTGTGTTTAGCCAGCCACCAGTATTTTACTTCAATAGGTAAATATTATCAATATCTATTGAGCATGATAATTAAATATTGTTTTGAATAAAAACATTATGTATTTCACCACATTTGGTAGTCTTCCTTTGCTCTTAAAGTTTTACTTCAATTTAATATGTAAAAGACACTTCCCTAAGGAGGTATAGTATAAGAATGTTCCTCTTTCAACTTGGGATATCCTATTGATTTCTTCATTTTCTTCACTGTTGGGCCTGTGCTTGCCAATACAGCCCCCTGTAGAGAAATTTTTTAAAATTCCCAAATGTTTTGAAGAACGCTTTAGAATGTAACTTCTGCCAGAATGTAATTAGACAGGAAACCTGGATTTGGGGAGACATTCTTTATAGCTGGCTTATTTTTTCTTTACGCCTATTCTCAAAGAGAATCATAAAAATATTGTCTTCATAATTATTCCTTCTCCTTATTTTTGGCCTTTTCCATAATGGCTTAAAAATTCTTCTAAACAATAAGAACAAATGTTATAAACAAACTCCTTCACAGGCTTTTTCTTCCTCACATCCTCCTTCTCTTCCTACACTCTGAATAAAAAAACAAAGACAAAACCTCATGAAGCAGAATTTCATGAAGAAAATGCAGAAATCACAAATCTAACAAAAATAAGGAATGGGTCAATTTTTCACAACTTATCAATACATTTAGTTTTTCAAAGTGACTTTTCTATCATATCTAAGGAAGTTTATCCCATTAGCAACAAACTAGCCTGGCGGTGTAAAGGCTGCTGACCATTCTGGCATTGATTCTGCCCACAAAAATATGCAGCATGTTACAAGTGGAATTTACCCTTTGGCCTTTAGCTCCCCCTCTTTTAAACCAAGAAGTATTGTTTGCACTGTGAGACCAGTTTTCCACCAGCTAAAAGTGTTTGTAGCTTATTACCAAATCATCTTAAATCAGTTCCAGAAAATATGGAATTTCTTTTTTCATGAGCACAGAAAAAAAGGCCTAAACTTACCAGTTATCAAATAAAATAAAATTAGTAATATTCTTCTAGCTTTTCGTTATTTCTCACATTTTGTTTCATTTCAAAGCACACTGGAACTTATTATTAGAATGATATACATCTGAGAATATAGTGAGTTTCTGTGTTTAGATTCCCACTTATACATCAGCTTCCTTAAATTCACTTATCTTTACTTTTAAAGAAATAAATAAAAAGTAGTTGAAGATACTGTTAGAGTTTTCAAAAACAAAGTTGGTATGTACAAAAAAATATGTCCAGCAATCAGAAGAAAGAGCTTTGTATTCTTTTCTTCTAAAGAACAAAGAACATAGATTGGTCCATTATAAAAGTAAATAAAGAAAACTCAGAACATTGATAAAAACTGCCTGAATAATCTTATTTATACAAATGTAGAGAATATGGTTGGATAATTTGTGATTATCATGTTTAAAAGATCTGTATTTACCTTGGGAACATGGGCTGATATACCCACTTTTATCCTTTTATGTTCAAGAAAACTAAAGTACAGAATTATTGAAGTTAGTGCCTGAGGTAAGAAGAGAATCAAATATACCTTTGTGTCTTTCAAACCGTCCTGTTGCTGCTGACACTTAGCTCCCTATGGTAATAATAATAATAATAATAATAATAATAATAAAAGGCAGGGAAGCAAAATTTTATGAAAATTGGCCATAATTTACAATGGAAGTGGAAAAAGAAGTAAAGCATTTAAATGCCAAATGTGATTTTCTTGGCTTAATCATCTCAGATTTCAGATTAAGAACTAAGATTTATTTAAGTCTCTTTTGTTTGGGCATAAGGAAAGAGTTCTTGTCAGAAAATTGTTCACTTTTCTTGGCTGTAGTAACATTACAAATGCTGCCAAAAAAAGTGGCAATAAAGAGTTAACTAAATATATCCACATCTCAAAAGCATTTTAATTTGAATTTTAGAAAAAGATTGTAGTTAATTCACTTTTAAATGTTGCAAACTTTCTTAATTGTAAGAAGTAAAAATGGAATTTATATATTAAAAAACTGTATGGTTTGCTATTTAGGAAAGACAGAGAGAGACAGAGAAGCAGATTCAAAAATAATTGGCAATCTCTTTCGAATCTATTCAGAGACTGAGGGTCATATCCAGGATGAAGACCATTGATAGTACAATTATTTATGCACTCTAGGTCACATAATCACAGGGGACACAAGGAGAAAAGAGACTGTCCACATATTATTCTCTCTTACTTAATTATTTGACCAGAATTCCAGTAACGTCTTATTTGTTGCAATAAGAAACAAAATACTTCTAGTAAGATTATTGCTTTAATCCCAAGGAAATGTAATTCCTGGAACTATTTTTCAGATACTATTTTTCAGAAAGTTAGAATTAGTAAAAAATAAACAAAATTTACAAAGGGGAATCAAAGAAACATTTTCTGAAGTGTTTCCATTCTCCAAAATGATAAATTACAAAGGACCACAGATTAGGTATTTTTTCCCTTGGTTGGGCATGACAAAGAAAGGTGGAAGAGATAAGGGGGGGGAAGTAAAATGCAGATACTTTTTAAAAAGTTTTAATGATATGCATTTACATAAAATAAAATTCATTGAATTTAATTATATAATTCAAATGAGTTTGGAAATGTACATCTTTGGATAATGTACATCACAATCATGGTATAAACTATTTTCCATCATGCCAATGAATTCTCTGTTTTTCTTTGTTGCCAGCTCACCAACAACCTCTGGTAACAATTGTTCTATTTTCCATCTTTGCCTTTTTTCAGAATTTTTCATGAATAGATTTATAAAGTATGCAGTCATTTTATTCTGATCTTTTTTTCAGCGTAATATTTTGAAATTCATCTATATTGATATGTGTACCAGTAGTGATTTTTTTCTTTTCATTGTTGAGTTGTATTTTATTATATATATATTTGACAATTTATTCATCAGTTGATAAACACTTGAGTTTTTATCTATTATTAATAACACATTTATAAATGTTTGAGTTCATTCCTTTGTGGGAATCTATGTCTTCATTTCTCTTGAGCAAATATCCAAGAGTGGGATTGCTGGATAATATAGTAAATGCATATTTAAATTTGTAAGAAATTGTCAAATTTTTTCATAAAATGGCTGTTACCATTTGGCATTCCCAGAGGCAGTGTATTAGAGTTCCAGTTGCTTCACATTCTTAACCACTTTGTTTATAGTCAGTATTTTTAATATTAGCCATTCAAGTGGGTATATAGAAATATTTCACTGTGAATTTAATTTAGATTTTCTAATAAATAATAGTGTTGATTTTTATGTGCATATTTGTAATTCATTGGAAGAATATTAAAAATTTTTGCTCATTTTTGTTCAGTTTTAAAATGAGGTTGATTTTCTTTTACCACTGAGTTTTATTATACCTTCACATATTCTGGATTGAAGTTCCCTTTTTTTAAGAATACATTAAAAAAAATTTGGGTGAAGTCTAATGTATCAGTTTTTTTTTCTTTATGAATACACCTTTTGGAATAATATCTAAGAATCCTTGACTGTCTTAAGGTCACAAAGATTTTCTCTTTTGTTTTCTTTTTTCATATTTATAGGTTGAGCTTTTATATTTAAATCTATGATCACTTCATGTTAATTTATACTAATGGTATATAGTAAGTGTAAAGTTTTCTTTCCTTATTTTAATATATAAATACATAACTGTTCTAGAACTATTTTTGAAAAGACTATTTTAACCCCTTGAATTACCTTGGCATATTTGTCAAAATTAGTTGACCACATTTGCATAATTTTATTTCTCAACTTCCTATTCTATTTCATTGACCTAAATGTTTATCCTTTTGCCAATGCTACAATGTCTTACAGCATTTTTTTTAAAAGGTATTGAAATAGAGTAGAATAAATCCTCCAACTTTGTTCTTCTTTTTCAAATTATTTTGGTTATGCTAGGTTTTTGAATTTTACATACATTTTAAATCAACTTGTGATTTCTACAATAAGCCTGCTTAGGATTTTATTGAGACTGCACTGAAACCTATGATCAGTTTATCTGGGTCTTCTATTTTATCTTTCAGCAAAATGCTATAGTTTTCAATGTGTAAGTATTATGCATCTTTTTATATTGGTCCTAAATATTTTATCTAATGGCATTTAAAGATCCAATTATATGTTGCCAGTATGTGAGAATTCCATTAATTTTTTTTATATTGACTTTGCATCCTATGACTTTGCTAAACTCTCTCTTTTTAACTGAACAAAGAATGAAGAGGTAAGGAGATTTTAAGATTGGTTAACTCAGGATTATGTAATATGATCAGGATCTAGATATTTTTTATAGCTCATCTCTGCCATTCCCATCAGATTGGCTTTGACCTCCAGTTCATTTTCTTATAGTCATAAAATGGCTACAAATGTTTCAAGCATCATATTCTCACACAGGAACACACACAATCCCAAGCCTAGATAAGAAAATGATTTTTCTGATGCCTCTTTATAAGAGATTTACCAAATACTCTTTTCTTCTAAAACTTACTCATCAGAATTTAAATTGCAAACCCATTCTTGAACAACTATGGTCAAGGAGACCAGACTGACCATGACTGGCTGTTATTAATCAAGATTCATCTGTTGGGTCTGGTGAAATGTTCAGCCTCCTCTAAAACATGTGAGTGCCCCCTCTCAAACAAAATCAGGTTCTCTTCTTAAGTTAGAATAGTAGAGAATGACTAATGTTTAATTAAAAAGAGTATTTTAGGTCCCTGATAATTTTAGGGATCATTTTATAGTTTTTAATTGCTTGGCCACAGAAAGATGGAAACAATTATTTTGATCTTGACTTACAAACGTCAGTGTTATGAGACAGAGACATGGGATATTATCTATATCCTATCCATAACAACTTAATGGAACAGCAAGTCAAGTACAAAATCATAGTAATTATACATAGATTTTAGAAAAACCTTTACTCTTTTTTGATAAAGAAGTCTATTTAAAGTTTTCCACAGTTATAAACTTAAGGTTAATCTTATTTTAGTGAAACAATGGCAAAGGAAAAATTCTTATTCATGTTATTTTGGGGTGTTATAAATAATGGTAAAAATGACTAAGAGTATATCTGTAATCTTAAAAAAAGAAAGACATTAAAGTAACCAAAAAGAAACTGGCCAGATAACACACATGAGAAGAATGTAAAATCGCAAAGCATAATGCTGGAAAATTGTTCATTGATCTCTTAAAATAGATATTCATCTGTGAAAGTGCTTGAGACTCCAAAAGAGCCTACTTAATTAAACATAAATTCAAAATAAGCACTGAAGTGAAAGTTTAGACATTTCTTTTACTTATTTTCTTACTAAAAAGAAAAAATCCACAGTATTTTTGGTGTATGTGACCCTATTCATTGAACTGCCTCCCTCCTATAAATACCTTATGTCTAAAAATCTTTAATAAAGCACTTGAGATTTAAAGGTTAAAACTTTAAATTTGAAAGTTAAGAGTTTAATAACATTATTAACAAATTATACTATTTTTTGTTAAACTGGTAAGTTCATTTATTTCTGTGTGATAGTAACATTACATAATTAAATTTTCTAATATAATATAATATACTTTAATACATATACACACACACACACATACCCTGTGTATATATACATACACACACACGGTATGTGTGTGTGTGTGTGTGTGTGTGTGTGTGTGTGTATTAAAACCATGATCCCAACAAGCACCATGCAAGGTATAAACTCTGGCATCTAGGAAAATAAACCAAAATACTTAATTTTCTTGGCATTTGGGAGGTTCAGAGAGTCTCTGGGAACATTTTGCCCCAGGTAGCTGGGGCAAAGCAGTGAATGGCAGTCTCACCAGCTCTGCCCAGTGTCTGCCAAGGACCATGGCTGGGCGAGCACAGGGACCACGTGAGGACATTGGAGTGTTGTATACAGGCAGACTCCTGAACCACCTGTGTTTTAACCCAGTAAACACCACATACATCACATCCCAGGTGATGAAAGGGGAAGGGTAGAGGCCAGGGTCTCTGAGTCCAAATGGCCTAGCAATGCCCCAGGGTCCTGAATAGGGCCTTTAGGACTGGAAGAAACTGTAGGAACCAGAGGCTCTATTCCAAAAGGGAAGTTGAGGGTTGAAAATATATTAACTAGAGCATGTGGGGTTAGTGACTTTCTAATCCTTTCTCAGATACCAAGCCACATACAGTTTTTCAATTTTCAGAATATCCATAATTAAATAAAAATTTTAGAGGGTGAAATTTTCTTTCTAAGAATAACTTGTGCATTATTAATCCTTGAAATCAGAGAGTTTGGGAGGTCAAGCAGCCAGTAAGTATGGGATAATGTGGAAGATGCTAGTGATACAATCAATGACGGCAAAACAGATTTTATTCTTTCCACTAGTTTTACCTCTGCCTTGACTCTTTTCCTGAAGCTTGTAAATAGACACAGTTATCTCTCTTACTTAAAGTAAAACAAAACCATGCAACACAATGCAGATGAAACTACACTGAGCCAACAAAATCTTTGGGGAGTTACCTAACTTCTCTGTGCTGGTCTGACAATCTCTAATGCTGAGAAGGTGATGTAAAGGCAGACACCAGTGTGAGAACATAAATTAGCTGAGAGGATGGAAATAAAGGGAGGATAACAGAGAAAATTATTAACTTTTTCTTGGTATATATGTTTTCAATAATTGAAAAGAGAGCATGTTATTTTGTAAATTAAACAATTTATAAAGAAAAATTGAAAACAAACTATTTAACTAAAAGGTCCTAAATCCAACAGCCCCCAAAACCATTATTTTAAGTAAGGGTGATCACAGAATCATGTTCTCCTAATTTTCTGATTACTGATAGTGATTGTCAGTAGCAAATGTTTCCTAAATCTCTCATTGATACATATTGCTCAGAGATATCCTTTACCTTGGTTTGCCTATAGTCAGGAACAGCTTAACAGTGCTAAACAGTGTCTGAGGTCTGCCTGAAACATGCAACTAAGTAGTGAGAATTAAAATTTCTCTGCTAATTTCAGTTTCAGAGAATTCTCTGAAATATGATGATTTTCAGAAATTCTAAGAAGAGAAGAGGGAATTTCTTAAAATTTTAATCATTTTGGATTGTCTTTAAACATATGTATTCTTTAATTTGCATAGCATATGTGATATCACTTTGAATATTATCAGATGAGAAGATAGCGACACATAAGGAAAGAGAAGTGAAAATATTAATGATAATTACAGCTGCTCCATGAATAAATTAAATAACTTGATGCACCGTAATGAATTTTTCTCTGCTAATAATGTATAGCACATTCAAATGGAACTTTCTTCTGCTTTGACCCATCTTACAGCTTTATTATAGAAAGTGTTAGCCTGTATTAACCACTTACTAGATAAATATAGGAAAACTGCCTATCACTTATCAGTTTATACATTGTCATCTCAAATAGGGCTGAGTAGTCTGATTTCAAAATGACAGCTGGTGGTGTCTCTTCCTGATACATGCTAATCCAGTTTTTATTATGGAAAAACTGCCTGTGCATTCAGACAGCGAAAGGGAGTTACTAAATGTAATCACTGAGGAGGAACCTTGGGATTGCAAACATAAAAGACTAAAATGAACAGTTTTCTCATTACAGAATGGTTTCCTGATTAAATACAGATTAAGGGCAGGGAGAAATCATTTAGAGACCTAAATAGCATTCTCCATTGTGTATATACACACAGAATCGCAGATATACACATCTTTAAGTGGATATGGATATTGAGTTATATACACACAGATATAGATAGAACTTTGGTATAGCGCAGTATGTGTTACTACACACAGCCATAGCATTTATTCTCTTTTAATACACTTATAAAACAGTTTAAAAGAATGTGGATCAATTCCCATTTTCTGATGTAAATGGGGGGAGCAGGGGCATAAAAGAAATAGTTGTCATTTAAACAAAGTGTGACTTTTGTATAGATCACTGCTATGGTTTTATTGTATCACTTTAGTGTAGACTGACTTGTATCAGAGAAATGAAGAACTTCCAACTATCTCTTCCCAACATAGGAAATGAAAAGCTAAGAGAAAACTATCAGAAAGGACTTGCTGGCTAGGGCATCATAGCTGCATGATAGAGTCACCAGGAATGAGGGCATATAGTGTTTATAGAGGCATACCTTCCTCATACTCTGCTTTGAGATCTTGATGACATTTGTACTCTATAATAAACAGCTCTCTCAAATTTTAACTCCTAGCTGTCAATTGAAAAGGCCACCTAACTATTTCATTAGGCCCTAATTAATAATACACTTCAATAAAAATAATTTCTTTACTCTATAATTTATCAGCATGTTGAATACCTTGCCCAATACTTATTGCTAGAATAAAATAAGCATCTTATTTGTGAGAGAATAGGGAGGCTGTCTAATTGAGAGAAGAAAAGATGAAGAATCGAATTGAAAAGCAGTAATCCCTTTTCTTCAATATCTATAATTGTTGTGCCACGATTATTTTGGACCTCAAATCACAAATACAAATAACTCTGCTGGAGTTAGGTAGTTATGCCAATGGATGAACAGTTGCCAGCACAATAAGCCATCTGACCTCATTTTGAAAGTATAAATGCTCATAGTTTCTATGTCTTTGGTGAAATTTGTGACCACACACAATTCTGGGTGCAGAATTTGACTCAGCACAAGTCAAAGGTCTAGTTGAAACCTCTTTCAAAATCTAGCTGTCAAAGTCAACAAAATTTTTAACCTGTCTGTGGACTCACAAAGCACAAATAATCATGCCCAGAAACTATGGGCTTGACTATAAGGGAGTATCTTAGTCCATTTGATTGCTATAACAAATATAAGAGACTGCGTAACTTATAAACAACAGAAATTTATTTTTCACAATTCTGGAGGCTGGTAATTCTAAGATCAAGGGTCAGACAAATTCTGCACATAATGCGGGTCCACTTTCTGGTTCATAGGTGACGTCTTCATCTTCTTGCTATGTCTTGACATGGTGGAAGGGGTGAGCTTGCTCTCTGAAATTTGTTCGGTTAATGTACTAGTACCAATCCTTCAACCCAATAACATCCCAAAGGCCCCGTGTCCTAATACCATCACTTTGGGGATTAGAATTTCAACATATGAATTTTGGGGGAACACAAATATTTAGGCCACAGTAGGGGGTAGAAGACTATCATTTATGGTTCAAAGAAGTCATAGTTGATCAAATGTTAGACAATGGATTCTCTAAATGGGCTTTTCTTTTGTGTATTTGATGCCTCTTCATTGTATATAATTAAGGAAAACATTCAGAGACCTTTGTGGCAGTACTAAGGTCAAACTCATTAGGTGCTTTTCCGTGATGTCACTTAACCTGATCAGTTTACATGAAGGGGGGTGGTAACAAGTGCCCGTCCGTTGGCAATGCTGTGAGGCTATGTTGCTATTTACAAAATGGGCATTTTTATCTTTAATTTTTCTAGAGATAATGGTGTTTGCATCCATTTTATGTTTGCATTCTGTAGTGTTAAAAACAGGAATAAGGATTTTTAAATACCAACATCAGAAATGGAGGGAAAAATTACAAAACATGGGCAGAATTAAATGCTTACTATTCCGCATTGATTCAGTTATGCTATTGTAAAACAGACTCAAATGAGAGTTGATATTTCTAATTTTACAATATTGCTACTATGCTCATTTGATGCTATAATTGATGAGATAATAAAACATTAAAATAATGAAATTTCCCTTCCAAATGCTACATATTTTTGTTCTAAAGTTTGTAGAATATTTTCAGAATAACCAAATTAGCTAATATAGTAAAAATATGTAAGAATTAAATTAATATTTTGAAACAGAAGAAAATTTTCAACAATAAAATTGCTGAAATAAAGTAAGTAAAAATAAAAATAATGTATAAAGGTTCTAATTTAAAATACAAGTGAATCTGTCAATTATTTAGGATGTATCTTATTTTGTGTGGCTAGATTGGCCTGATCTCATATGGACCTTACTTACAGCTCTGAACAGAGAATCAGAAGACTTAAATTTTAGTCCCTTACACAAACTACTTTATTACTTCATGAACCTCAGCTTTCCTCAATGGTAAAAGAAATGTTATAACAATTGGCTTTTCTTCTTCATAATGTGAATGAGACAATATATAATAAATCAGACTGCAACTTCCCAATAATTTATTTCACTATTTTACTATAGATTTATTATTGCTGCCTTAGATTAAGCCTGTCAAATTAGAATAGGTTTAGTTAATAATTTGCCTGGAAATGTAAAGAGCTACTAATTAACCTTCTGGGAAGTTTTATTTTAAAATGTATTCTGAAGTCCTAGAGGAGAACATAGGCAGGAAACTCTCAGATAGTCCATGCAGCAATATATTCGCCAACATGTCCCCTAAACAAGGGACATAAAGGAAAGAATGAAAACATGAGACTTCATCAAAATAAGAAGTTTCTGCATGGCTAAAGAAAACACCAGCAAAATGAAAAGGGAACCAACTGTATGGGAAAATATATTTGCCAATGATACTTTGGACAAGAGTTTGACCTCCAAAGTATATAAAGAACTCACAAGACTCCATTCCAGGAAGACAAACAACCCAGTTAAAAAATGGGAAAAGAACCTGAACAGACACTTTTCCAAGGAGGACATACACCGGGCCCAGAGACCTATGAAAAGATATTCAGCATCACTAGCCATCAGGGAAACGCAAATGAAAACCACATTGAGATACCACTTCACACCAGTCAGAATGGCCACCATAAACAAATCAACAAACAAGTGTTGGAGAGTTGTAGAGAAAAGGGAGCCCTAGCACACTGTTGCTGGGAATGTAGACTGGTGTAGTCACTGTGGAAAACAGTTTAGAATTTCCTCAAAAAGCTAAAAATGGAACTACCTTTTGACCCAGCAATTCCACTGCTGGGATTATACCCTAAGAATCCCAAAACACCTATTCAAAAGAACCTATTCAGCCCAATGTTCATAGCAGCACAATTTACAATAGCCAAGTGTTGGAAGCAACCTAAGTGCCCATCAATAAATGAGTGGGTCAAAAAACTGTGGTACATTTTTACATAATGGAATGCTATGGGGCAGAAAGAAAGAAAGAGTTACTACCCTTCATGACAGCATGGATGGAACTGGAAAGCATTATGCTAAGTGAAATAAGCCAAGGGGTGAAATACCATATGATCTCACCTATAAGTGGAACCTAATCAAGAAAACAAATAAGAAAAATATAACCAGCAACACTGAAAGAAAAAAACAAACTGATAGTAACTGAGGGAAAGAGGAAGGGGGGTAATAGGGAAAAGAAAGGGAAAGGTCAAATCAAGGAACATGTATAAGGGACCCATAAACAAAGCCAAAGTGGGGAAGGATTGAGGGTGGGAGGTGGAGGTAGGTGGGGCTGGGGAAAGTGGTGGCAGGGAAATGAAGACAAATGTATTTGAACAATAAAAAATAAATAAATAAATAAATCCTGAGCTACCTTTAATAAAAAGATGCTAAAAAACAAAAATTTATGGATATTCCTACTTTGTATCTTGTCATCATTTTAAACTCAAATATCTTCTTTTCCCTATATTTTCTCTGTCCCTGTTAATGGCTACTATTTGGTCAAGCAAGCCAAACTTTGAAACCTTTAAACTCTTTATTTTTATTGTTTTCTGCCAATATCCAAATAGTTAAAACTTCCATATAGACTTATTTCATATGTATGTTTTCTTTTCCAATTTTATTATTAATACTCAAGCTTAAAATTATACAAGTACTAAAACGTTTTTTCTTGTTGATTTTTAAAAATTACACATTCATTGTGAACTGCATAAACATTAAGAAAAAATTAAAGAGTAACACAATCCAGTGTTTCAGTAATAAGTATACTACTATTAATAAATATGCATATATTCTTTTTTATGTATAATTTTTGCATCAGTTGAAATCCTATTGTATTTATACTGGCATTATTTTTTTCCGAAAAGAATATTAAGCTATACAATTTATTTAATGCTACTAACATGTCACTTAATACATGAATTTTGAAAAGTACGTTTTATTTATTTAAATAAATAAAACATGCCTGTGTTTCAAAATGAACAGAAAGCATGCTGTGAACATCCACTCCCCCATTATTATTTAAGTCTGTCTCCCATCCAGCTAGCATCCTCACGGAAATAATAATTTCTGCCAGTTTCTTAAATATTTTTCTAGAGATAATCCACACATATATGTTTCTATAAACACCACTATATTTACTACCATGTACATCAACATACTTTTAAAGAAGAGTATATTTTTACAATGTATATGTACATACACACTTACTTAAAAAAAAAGTGTACAAGGTCTGTCCGGAAAATTTCCAGCTATTGTTAATATAATGGGAATGGTTTGTGGGTCATTGATGTATCTGACAGATGAGGCAAGTAGACTGGAATGTGCATGTGTAAACAATGAAAATTTCACTGTATTAGTCAGTCGGGGTGGTAGACACCATTGAGTGAGCATGTGTACTGTGTGGTCATTGCATTCAAAATGACTGAGTGAGTAGAGCAACAAATCTGCATCAAATTTTGTATTAAGCTTGAACATTCCTCTGCAGAAACTTTCAGATGATTCAGAAGGCCACAGCTATGGGCAACTGGTGATTGGCAGCTTCATCATGCGAATGTGCCCACTCATGCATCATTATCTCGTGCAGTTTTTTTGTGAAACATCAAATCACCCAGGTGACTCAATCCCCTTACAGCCCAGATTTGGCGCCCCGCAACTTCTGGCTTTACCCAAAACTAAAATCACCTTTGAAAGGGAAGAGATTTCAGACTGTTGATCAGATTCAGAAAAATACAACAGGGCAGCTGATAGCAAATGGGAGAACTGTGTGAGGTCCCAAAGTGCCTACTTTGAAGGGGACTGAGGTGTCACCGTCCTACGTACAATGTTTCTTGTATCTTGTATCTTCTTTAATAAATGTCTCTATTTTTCATATTACATGGCTGGATACCTTCTGGGCAGACCTCATATATCATTCTGTTCTTCGCTTTAACAGGGAATTTTATAACAAATTTAGTAAAGTTGAATTGAATCACAAAAGTTTTGTTACTTGATCCTTATTTTTAATATTTTACATCAGAATTAATGAAATGCCTTTGTAAGCAAAGTGTTTCATCAAGTCTGTAAAATTATAAACATCAAATGAACTATTGGCTAAGACAAGGACTATAAAAATGCATTCAGAAAATGTAAGAAAGTAATGATTGTAGGAGTGGGGACCCCCCCAAAACAAGATTATCTGCTGGAGCGTGGCCCCTTGTAGTACAGGCTTCCTTCTGCTAGGTGCGTGTTCTAGGAATCCATCCGTGTCAGTGTACTAGCATGCGTTGTTGTGAGAGGCTGCATTTGGCATCAGTGACTTTTTTTTTTTAAGACTATTTCAATGAGTTTGCTCATTTCATGGTGGGTTATTTATAAGCACACCTGCTCACATCACACTGAGTGTTCAGCAGTGTTTAACCAAAAATGGCATGACCCTCAATGGCCCACCATCCCTATTAACCAGATCTCGCCCCCAGTGACTTTTTTTAATTTCACTGGATAAAAAAATGTCCTGAAAGGGGAATGCTTGACAAATGTGAAAGAAACAAAAAAACAGCAGAAGCTCCAAAAGTCATCAAAACTGATGAGTTCAAAACTATTTTGAGAAATGGAAAAAAATGTCTTGATAGTAGTATTGCATCAAATGGGGCATACGTTGAAGGCAACTGAAGTTCAAATGGCTAATAATAAATACGTAGTTTTTTATAAGTAAATTTTTTTTCAGGGTCCTGTCTCCTGTAAAAGGTACCGTAATCGAGACTTTATTATTTTTTTTTTTTTGGCAGAGCAAGCCACTGAGCTATATTTGGTTTCTTAGTAAAAAAAGGTGATAATTTATTATTCTCACTGGCATCATCTTTAAAGATAACTCAGTTATTAAAATGTGCAAACTTAACAAATATTTTTTCTGCTCATTCAATCAGTTCCTTAAAGTGGTTATGTTAAAATCTCCCACTATATTATTGATTATATGTGTTAAAAATTCTTAAGATAGTTACTTTCCTTACATATGTGGAGGATATATTTTTTAGGATCAAAGAGATTTATCATTAATATATCTTCCCAAAGAATTGTTAATTTTATTATAATTGAATGACTTCTTTCTTAAATCATTTTTGCTTTAAAGCCTAATTTGCCCAATACTCATATTATCATACCAGATGCTTTGGATTAATATTTGCTTGGTTTTAGGTGTGTCTCTTACAAAGAATATGTGGAAAGATGATTAAAGTCTAACCTTACAAACTTTGTCTTAAAAAGAAAGTTTTATTTTTTACCTTTATTAGGATACATGTATATGAATTGTGGTTTCATTGGTTTAATTTACAATGTTTTTCCTTTACTCATTTCTCTTTTTTGTCCCCTATTGCAATATTGACTTTTTTGTACCCCCTTAACCCCGTACCTTTTCCAAGACTTTTTCCTTTACACTTTTGGAAGTTATTATATCATTATTTTTTGCTTTTAGTGGTTACCTTGGAATTTTAGCAGGCATACTATTTTTACCTCGGAAGTCCGTAGGCATGCCTGTTTTCTTAGTACCGTATAACAAACAGAATACTTTGAAACCTCATTTTCATTTTCCTTATACTATTGTCTTGTTTCTGAGTTTCATCTTGTTTTTAATCCCAACAAGCATGAGTTATTATAATTGTTTTATTATACATTATAAATGTTTGTTGAATGAATAAATGCAGATAGAATTTTGAATGCACAGTCATTTTAACCAGCTCATGTTTTTTATTTCCCCTCATGGATGACTGTTGTTTTTTTTCCTCCCTAGAAGTTTTGAAGTTTTGGGCAAAGATAAGGCTCTAGTCTTTCCAGACCTGTTAGGTTTGTTATTGTTTTTAAGTTTTAGGGAGCATTAAAACTGCACTTTCTAACTTATAGGTTCTAAATTTTGGAGAAATTTTACCTAGGCTCCTCAAATATTGGCTAGTAATAATACCTTCCTGCTTTAAACTTCATTTTCTTTTTGACACTCAGGAATTTCTCTTTTGACTAATTTTTAAATTATTACATATTAGCCAGCATTTCTATTTAACTGTCATTAGAAAGAAATCTATATAGGCTCAGCTCAAAGTGTTGCTAAAACCAAAATTAATATCTGTGTGTACACAATTTTATATTCTATAGTTTTATTTAACATTATAAGTACCTTTCACATGACCGCAATTTCTTTGAAAGTCTTATTTTCCATTGTCTTATAATATTCTATATTTTAGAGTCAAAATGTTTGAGTTTGATTTTTGACTCTGCTTCTTTCATAGTTTAAAAGTTTTGAATAAGGTACTTAATCCTTCTGTGCCAGTTTCTTTATCCATAAAATGGAGAAACTAATACAACAAAATTGTTATGAAAAACAAATGATTTCATAATCACAGCATGGGACACTTAGAATCATGCCTTGTGTCCCTGTATCACTCAATAGATGTTTGCATTTTTACTGTTATCTTTATCATCACCTTCTATCATCATCATCATTATCCACACCTTTGGGCAGAAATTTCCTCCAATCTAAATTCAGCAATATAAACAGTGCTTTGATCAGTGCATCTTTGAGCAATCTTTATTTGCACATTATTTTCTTAGAATAGATGTTAAGAACGGAATTTTAAGGCACAGAATATGGTCATTTTTAAGGGTTTTTAAATACTAATTTCCAAATGCTTAACATTATTGTGAATGTTTTTTCTTCCTCCCCTTTTATTTTATTTATTTATTTTTTTAATTTTCAATATGTCTGTTGGTGGTTTCTGTGAGGTGCCTGGGGCCTTCGCCATCTCTACCTGAGGACTTTCTCTGCCATCCTAGGAACTTGGTTGACCACAGATGGGGCAAGCTGAAAATGCTGGGAATTAATATCCTCAGGGGCAACGTTCAATCAGCAAGGGATCAGAGTGGATGAATAAACGCTCCAGTCTTCCCGTCTTTGGATGAGATAATTATGAGATGTGGTCCACATGGCTTCTCACAGGGTGCCCAGCAATGCTGAGCCTCAGTTGCCCACAATGACAGACCACTTCTTAATGAACTTTTAATGCTTTTCTCCCTTCCCTGTCTCACTTTCTCTTTCTTTCACTAGTGTTTCCTGAGATTTCTTCCAAATGAACTACCCAGCTTTATTCTCATCATTTGCTTTTGGAGAGGCTCAGACTAACACAACATCTTAGAACAGTTTAATCTTTCTACACTTTTTTATAAGTTAATTCTGCAGTGTTCCATAGCTTCCATGCACACAAGGCATTGTACAAACTCTTAGACTTAGAAATTAAGACACACTGAAATTTGTCTTTCTATTTATCCTGACCCCATTTTCTCATACAAACCATTTTCTGAATGAAATGATTTATTCATTAAAAAAAATGTAATGGCAGATTATTCCTTATGCCATTTCTTCACATCACTGTGTCTTCCTAGGATGCTAGCCTTTCTTTTCTCTTTTGGTAATATTATACTCTTTTTTTTTTTTTTTTTTTTTTTTTTTTTTACTGTATTGCTTCCATTACCATTTATTTCCTTTAATCCTCCCACTCCTGCAACCACCTCACTGTGAGTTCTTTTTCCTTTTTGCTTGATCCCTCCACCATTTAACCTCCCGTCCTTCAGAGCTGTCACCTGCGCTCTATCTGTGAGTCTGTCTCTATTTTGCTTGTTAGTTCAGTTTGTTCATTAGATTCCACATATAAGTGAAATCATACTGTATGCGTTTTTCTCTGACTAGCTTATTTCACTGAGCATAATATTCTCCAGGTCCATTGTGCTGTGACAAAGGGTAAACTTTTCATCTTTTTTATGGCTGAGTGGTATTTCATTGTGTAAATAGCCCATAGTTGTTTTATCCATTCATCTACTGATGGACACTTGGGCTGCTTCCATATCTTGACTATTGTAAATAATGCTGCCATGAACATAGGGGTGCTTATGTTCTTTTGAATCAGTGTTTCAGATTTCTTTGAGTAAATTCTCAGAAGTGGGTATTATATTCTTTCTCCACAACTCATCTTTGTGAACATTCCCAAACTGCTGTAATCAGGGAATTGTTGAACATCCCCCTTAAATATGAAGTGTGACTGCTTTCTCCACTCATTTGGCTCTTGGCATAAGTTCTTTTAAATGTACTACTCTGTTGTAATCTTTCAGGGGTAAGGGTTCTGTGTTCAGGCTTCTATAATGAATATTCATTACAAAAAATGAGCATATATTGAAAAAGAAAACAAAACACATGATATTCTTAAAAAAACAATATCAAGAATTTGAAATACTTTATGCTATACTTTCTCTATTTTAATGATCTTAACACTTACTGTGAGAATACACTATATGCCAGGCATTTTGGTGTTTTGTATATGGAAAGCTCTACAACAGTATGAAGGATACTGCTAATTGACCCTATTTACATATGAGAAATCCAAGGTGTAAAGAGTTTATATAATTCTTCTGTTCAAATGTTATTAAGTGGTTAAGTTGGGACTCAAACTTAAGTATATCTAGTTGAAATGTTTATTCTAACCACCTTCACATTCTATCTTTGGATTTAAGTATTTAGAAATTGAGTAATCATAATCTCCAATGATGATGCCTAATCATTAGACTTCCTATGTTTCTGTGTATGTATATATCATCTACTGACCACTATCTGCCTGTCTTCTTCACATCATCATCATAATCATCATCAATCTTTTTAATGTAATAAATACTGAGGAATCTATCATTTGACTTGAATTTTAACAAAAACTATTACATGTAAGCTCCCCCCAATCCTCTCTCTCAGAACTCCTACTTATAATTATCTTTTTTTATATATGCATGTTGTATTTATGTTATGTGTGTGTGATTATGTATTTTTAGACTCATACAAAATGTATCATGCTGTGCTAATTGTTTTAGACTTTCTTGTTTTACTTAATAGATGTTCAGATTCAACCATATTGTTTCACACCACTGTAGTTGTCTTTTGACTGCTAGATACTATTCTAATTGATATTACACACATTTATATATCTATCCTCCTCTGATGAACATGTAGACTTCTAAGTTTTGGCTATTGTGAACAATGCTTCTATGAACATTTTTATATGTGTTTTTATCTTTACAATAATTTTTGAACTTAGCTTTAAAATTACCTTTTATCATAAGCATTCCTCATCTTATTAAACAGATTTTTACATTTTTATTTCTAAAATTAAATTGCTACTCAATAGTCTATTTTATATTTCACTTAATAGCTCCCTGTTGTAATTTGTGGATAGTCCCAATTTACTTTTATTATAAAACATTCTGTAGTGAACACCCTTGTACTTAGAGTTTTTCATGTGTAGGTGGATCCACTTATGATCGATATGAATTTCTGGCATCAAGATAGACACCACAAATAATACATTTAAATATGTTAAGATTATACTTTATGAGTCTATGGAATAAATGATAGAGCCTCAACTGCACAATTAGAATATGCTGTTGTCATCTGTTATGACAACAGTGACACTATGTTATTGCAAGCATAATGACATCTAATATTTTGCTTTTAATAAACTAGATTAAATCAGGTGTGAATTCAAAAAGTTTGATCGACACAGCATTTGATGCAACTCAATAGGAAAAGATAAGTTTCTTGAGGAGTAAAGTTATAATTTTTCATTTGGAAATGGCTCAAATTTGTCTAGAGTAGAGCTATTTTAAATGTTTATTTGACTTAAGATCTGTGTATACATGTTGTAAAAAGGAGACCTAATTAATTTGATTCAGAATCAAGTAAAGTAGGACACATAGCAAAAAAATTTTAAAAAATAGGACACATAGGACCATATATGTCTTTTTGCTCAGTTTTAGAGTCCTAACTCTTTATCTGGAATCACAAACTTACCTTTCTCTGAACAATATATTTTCAGCACTATTTACAAACATCGATGAGACATCTAACAAAATATTTTACTTAACACTTTGAGCTCTATCACCATTGTTCTTACCTGTCAAAATTGACAAGAACTCCATTATTCTTAGACTATTTTCAATGACATAATACCATAAAAGTATACATTTTCTGTAGTTTCCTTTATGGATAATTATTGAATTAATCATAATTGATACTATTTAGAACCTGGAGGCATTTTTACTTCCTTAACTTTAGTATGATGGTGTGGCCACAATAACAAAGGGAGAAAAATGAAGAAGATAGAGCTAAAATATGAATCTGCATTAAAAATTTTCTTAGGAGCAGGTTTTCATTAGTTTTGGATTGTTCATGCTTGCACTAGTCAAAGGCTTTCATTGATATCCTAGTTATAGAATTAGGTGTGTTCCTAGTTAACAAACTGGGTTCTACAATATCTGAAAAATGATCTTTAAATAAGTGATTGTCATCAATTTCATACAGCATAAAATTTAGTGATAAATTACAAATATATAATAAAACTTGCACAAATTATATTCAAACCACTTAATATTAGAATTCTTATAAATATGAAAATTGTCTACTAAAGAAACTGTTTTAAGTATGTCACCATGTAATAAAGCATATAATTGCATACAAATAAAAAACATGAGAATTGCCACAATATGTATACTTTTTGATTATCTTTCCTGCTATTAAAATATCAAATGCAGATTTTTTTTTGTTAAAAGAAATTTCAGATTTACATATAAATCATTTTAAAATAACATTTTAATACTTTATGAGAAAAAATTAAGCAGGCAAAAAATAGAAACTTTAAAATAATAACATTCAATACTACATGAAAAATATTTGAATAAAATAGTTACTGATATTATTTCTAATATATTTTTTCCTCAGCATAGCACAGGTCTGCAAAATTTACAGTTTTGCTGGAAAGCAGGAACCAAATTATACAATTTAAGTTTATAAAAACACAGGAATACAATTTTAACATTATGAAACTAGGAGTCATATGTCACACAATAAAAAGGGTACATGCTAAATAATTTTTTTCAGTGTATGAAACAGTTTTTTAAGTGGTGAGAATTATTAAAGTTATGAGAATTATATACAATCTGAATATAATCTAAGACTACAGATTAATTGAAAAGTTTTAAAACCCATATAGTTGTTTTCAATGAAAATATTCTCATTATGAAACAAAATTTAAAAAATTGTAAAGTGGTTTAAATATGAAAATAATAGAAAGTAAGAAATTGAGAGAAGGAACACTTCATTGTTCATACAACAGCAGATATTGTGGTGGGCAATTATGGCATCACTGATATTGCTCATTTGGAGTATTGAAGTCAACACCTTAATATTATTTGACTATAATTTTTGTGGTATAAAACAAAATGATTTTAAGTTAGATTTTGGTGGAAAATAGAGCCCATTTGGCTGCTACTTTTCTTGGAAGAGAAAAAAAGAAAAGCTTTATCTTAATTAAAGTTTAATTAAGGATCATGTTTGGCAGTACTTTTCACACCGATCTACACCAGCAGATTTTCTAGGGCTTAACTTTATCGTGCAGAAAATCCTCTTTTATTACTCCCAACCTGTTGTAAAAGCTGTTGGCACAGAGCGGTGGTTGCTTCATTCAGACGCCTTGTTTGCCACTGGAAATATCCCAAGTCTCTAGAGATAGCACCACAGTGGTTCAATTTAATATCTGTCCTATCACTACAAGACTCCAGCTCATTATTAATGATACTATTCATTAATTTCTTGTTGGGCTGATGTTGTTATTTATTAAAATATTAAAAAATGCCCCGGGGACACATGCATAATGAGGGACACCTCAGTTTCATGAGCGGTACCAGCTGAAGGAATGAATGAACACACTACAGATTTACCTACCCTGTGCTGCTCCATTCCTCCCTCATTAGTCCTGCTACATCTCTGAGTGACACTGTAAATTCATTTTGTGCTCTGTCCAATCAGAGCTTAATACAAATGCAGAGCCCCTTTTTTTAATGAGCCATTCCTATGCAAAATGAATTGACTACTGCCTAACTCATCTAATCCGCCTGTATTTTGGGGAAGAACTAAATTGTCTATATTTATATAGGAGATAAATAAAAGTTGACATTTTTTTTTCCCTTTTCAGTCTTACATTTGGAAAATTTCAACATAATAAATTCTCCATCTTAAGAACCTGCCATCCTAGTTAACTAAATCCCAGCATGGCATTTAAACATGTGATCGTTGTATTTAAAAAAGCCTAAACAAGCAGTTTGTACACAGCAGTGGTCATTTGATGTATGTTTGCACATGCATTCAGGTGCAGCTTCCAGAAATTCTAAGGAGGCTTGATGTATTTGCTCACCCTTTTAATACTTGGGTGTGTAAAGACATCCTTTGAGAGTGCTCAGATGTATGTGGTAACAAAAAGAGGAAAATGTATGAAATGCTATAACCATTTTCAACCGTTTGGGGGATAAATAACATTAAAATATTTTTCTTAAGAGAAGAAAAATCTTAATATTTGATTCTATTGCTGGTCACTGAAAGCACAGAGTAAAATCCACATAACAATTTAGGGAACATCTGAAGGTAAAGTTTTAATTTGTTCTATATAGTTGTTATTTTCTCTCCTGTGCAAATAATTATTCTGGTGAAGAAATACCACACTGTTTTGAGGGGATTAACTGGGCATAATTGCAACCCGTTTTGATCCTTCTTTTAATAATGAATTCTTTCAATCTATATCTGGTAGAGCAGCTTTGTAGGGATAGTTTTAAAGCTTTTATAGAAGTCTATGCAATCTTTATACTGCAAATTTATACCTGTTTCTTTCTGAGCCAAAAATAAAGGCATTGTATTTGTATGGTGACATCAAAGGAGCACATTGCAAATCTTAACCAATCTTTGCCTAAAGCAATGAATTGCTTCTGTTTTAATTTCATTCATTACTTTATATTTCAATATACATCATCTCTACATTATATTCTGTTGAAAATAAAGATTATTGTATGTTTTATTTTGAAGTACTGACTCATTTTGTGAAATAATATTTCCTGGTCAGTGCTAAGGTATTCAAAAATCATTTGCAAAAATAAAATATGCTAGGCAGACTGCAAAATACTTCATTTGCCTAAATTTGCAAATCTTGAACTATTAGTGAACTAATTTCATTATGTAGTATATTTGCTTCACAATAGTGGCTTAGAAAGGTACTAATTTTTAGGTCATTTTTTAAAGTCCCAATTAAGATAGATGATATCTTCATATTTTAATTTATCACTATTGGTCATATTCAAGAAAGGCATATGAGTTTATTTTTTTCAAAGTAAAAGCATAATGACCAAATGGTGTTTTTCGTTCTCATAATTGCATATCAAAAATTATATAATGAAACTTCACTTCAGTCTAAACAAAGAGGAATGAGAAATGTCCTTAGTTATATAAAATAAAAACAGAGGTTGGAAAGATAAAGATTGAGAGAGCAATGGCCAGATTAAAACAAAATCATGAGAATGCAAAGAAATAATAATAATATACATTGTTATTATGCATATTCCTGAAAACTAAAACCTGGCTTCTTTTTGGAAGGATGAGAAGAGAATTGTTCAATGAAATTTCAGGGCTGAGAGGTGTAGAGTGGTAGGGAGAAAGACAAATGTATTTGTTTTCTTGGGGAGAAAGCTGGTGGGAAAAGTGAAAGAAATAGGAGCTTTTGGATAGCTATGCTTTGTGCCCTTCCTCCCAAAATCAGTATAACACATTAAAACTTACCAAATACCTGGGAGGAAAGGATTTTGGGGTGAGAATCAGTGGAAAGCTTGTCTTCAGACAAAGATATAAAAGTTCACCTAAATGTGGAAAGGCTGAAGTAGAGAGAAGCTGTAATATGAGGTGTGGGACCAAAGCTAACAAATTATTTTATGGATGGGAAAGCTTTGGCCAACAGGATAACGCAAATTTCTACAGGTAGAGCTAGAAGAACTCTTTCCCATAGATATTTTCAGTTCAGTAAGCCCTCTTATTTACAGATAATAAAATACACATTAGGAAGTTAAATGGAACACCTAATTACACTCTAGTTAGTGTAATTTCCATTCTACCATGTTTGCATAGGATGTTTATAGGCTCATAATGTTAAGAAGTAACATAGATTTAAACTATACAGTGCAGAAGCTGTAATGTATAATTATGCATAAAACATATATAATAGGTAACACAACTTTGGGCGACAGTTCTAGGATTTATTTTTACAGGTAAAATTAACATTGGAAGAAGTAGTTAGACATTAGGACAAAACTTTCCTTGGATCATCTTCAAAGAAAAAGGTTTTATATGTATTGAAAAGTTATATGACTTTCTTAGATTCTTATCATACTTTGATACTGTTTATATGAGAAAACATTAATTTAATGTAACATTTTAAATTTTGAAAATTTAAATAAGGACAAAGTTTTTCATTAATTATGAAGGAAAGAAACAATTTCTCTCTCATATCACCTTTAAGTTTCTAAATTAAAGTATCTGCTTAGTAATATCATTATCATTAAATGAGTGTAGTTAGATTTCGAGAGCCATGCCTTAGCATTGAAAATTTGAAATATGTTGATATTTCTTCTGTAGTGTAATCTTATTCCTTCAGATTAAGAAGACAGAATGGATTGCACTGTTTAAGTCAACTAGTCAATATTTTTGTAAATTTTCATAATCAGTTTGAATATAAATATATAAATAAAAAAGTACAGTGTAAAAAGCAAATATTCTGTATGCACTTATTTTGATATAGGCCAAAGAGATTGTATTGACAGTTTTCAAATCAAATCGTGAACCTATTTATGATAAAAATGAACTTATTTGACAGTCATACTGTGAAGTTTTTCTTCATCTCATTTTATCATGTTGTTTTTGGCAATTAACCTTTATTTTATTATCTATCAAGTACTAAGCTAATACTTATACTATTCAAAAGGATTCATGAGAAATAATAAGAACTTAAACCAAAGTAAGTTTAAGAAGAATTCCTTTCCTAAATTTATGTTTTGATTCATATATTTGATTTTTCAATGGCCAGGATGTTAAACTTAATAAAAGAATCTCCATTTTTTCCTAGCTATGTCTTTCTATGCATATTTAGAAACAAGTTTCTTTGTACTATATTTTTTTACAGAGTTTATATCCAAACTATCTGAAGGGTTTTAAAAACTTTAGTGAAAATCATTATTTAAAATTATAGGATAAAAGCAACCATAGACAATATGTAAATAAATGGGTATGTCTATGTTCCAATAAAATTTATTTACAAATAAAAAAATTAAAATTACAGAATAAAAAAGGCAACATATATAAATCTCCCTTGAAAAATAAAAGAATATTTGATTGCTTCTTTAGCTCTCTTTCTGGAAATTAAATCTAATTTAATAAAAATTCAAAGAAAAATATTATTTTTAAAATAAATTTAAAATATAATTTCTGATACAGACATATGGATTGTTCTTTTGAATAATGAAAATCTTATACTTGAAAAAGAAATGCCCTAGTGTAACTCCAGTGAAAGTTATCACTTCTCAATAACTTAATTATTTTAGAGAATGGAGTTGGCTTGATAATATGTATGTATACAAACTCACACACATACAAATCTTGGAAAAGAAAAGCAAATATAATGGTATTTTTCTAGCAAGAAAATCAATATTTTACTTATACAGTTAATCTGGAATTTGGTCTGTCAGTACCTCTAATTCAATAGCTTTCAAGAAGTCCCTTTTACTGTAATAAGTGTAGCCACTTCTCTTTGAGAATATATGCATATGATTAAATATACTTGACTTCTTGAAATGACCTCTTAAAATGGTAAGTATACCTTTCATTTGAAACTATAGAGTTGTTTCTTTTTTCAAAAATTTTTAATGGCCATATATAGTGGTAAATTTATTTATGTATAAATTATAAGTATATATTATAATTTATATATTTATATATAATTGATTTATATATAAATTTATATATAATTATATATATTATTTTATATATGTATATATAATAAATAAATTATATATAATATATACATATATACTTATATATTATATAGAATATATTATATATAAGTATATATAATAAATAAATTATATATAAATATATAAAATATAAATTATAATATATACTTATAATTTATATATAAATAAATGTACTACTATATATGGCCATTATATACATGTGTATATATTTATAAATTTACCATTGTATATTTTTTCATATAATAGCTCTATAGCACTTAGTTGTCTTTAATTTCATTCCAAACAATTTTGTTAGATTGTGTTGTGACAGCTGTCATATCAGCATGCCTTTAAAAAAAACTTATCAAAATTGAATTTTTGTGTAGCCACTTTAATATTGAAGATGGAATAAAATAGGCAATATTTTTGGTATATTATGCTTTATTATTTCAACAAAGGCAAAAATGCAGCTGAAATGCAAAAAAAAAAAATGAATTGTGCAGTGTTTGGAGAAGGTGCTATGACTGATAGAATGTGTCAAAGTGGTTTGCAAAGTTTCGTGCTGGAGATTTCTCGCTAGATGATGCTCCACAGTCAGAAAGACCGATTGAAGTTGATAGCGATCAGATTGAGACGTTAATTGAAAACAATCAAAATTGTACCATGCAGAGATAGCTGACATACTCAAAAGTCCAAATCAATAAAGTTATTGGTGAAAAGAAAAAAATGTGTCTTTTATTTTATGGAACAAAACTAAACAGACTTGTTGGCCAACCATATACACGTAAGAAAAAAGTGTTAATGTTCTATGAACATATGGATCAATGTGATCTACTGGAATCTTGTGAATCCTAAGCTTCTTAATGGCACCTCCACTTCTCACCATTAGTTTTCCTTTAAGGACTTACTGTGTGAGAGTTTGAGAGGCTCTAGTTTGAAAGGCAGAGACCCTCCCACAGAGTTACAATCTTTAAAAGACAAGTTTCTGGCAAGATTGACCAGTGATAAGCACAAGAATGAACATGGAGAAAAAATGATACTCAATAAAGCTGCAAACCAGACTTAACATAGCTAATTCCTGGTAACATCACAGGGATTGGTCCCTTACATTACCTGCATTATGAGAATAAGGACATGTCTTCTCTGAGGGAAAATATATATCAAATTATCTGACATTTTAAAATGCAGAATTTGTGGCATGAAATCAAAAGAAACTATGAGATATGGATTATTGCAGAAAAATTTGACCCATATTATGGAGAGAAAAATTACTCAATGAAGCAGAAACACCCACGATACAAATGTTGTAATAAGCAGACAAGTAGCTTGAAATAATTGTAGTAAATGTTATAAAAATAAAGAAAACAATGGAAAAAGTGGAGGAATGATGAAAAAATTATCAGAGTATTGAAATTCCCAAAAAATAAAAAAATTAAAAAGAACTTGACGACACTCAAGTGAAAAGTATAGCATCTGAAATGAAGAATTACTTGGATTGGTTTACAACAACAAAATGTGGCAGAATACTCAGCGAACTAGAGAAATTAGTCAGTCTGAAGTCCACTTACTGGACCATAAAGCAAGTGTCAGATAGTTTGTTGAATAGCTCTATAGAGAATGACCCAAAAATGTTCCCACATGTTGGGGAAGGAGGGCAATGGAAAGAGGAAAATTACTGGAAAGTCCTCCCCATTATCTCCATGGATCCCAAATGGCACTAGGCAGTTTGGATAGTTCCACCACTGTCTTATCTTTAGTACCTCTCTGCAGGCAGACATATTTGCAGAATCTGAAGAAATCATACACCATCTCAATTCCAGATGTTTGTAAACTACACAGCCACTTTCTTACTCTCAGTTTTTGCCAGGGAAATGTGTCCTTATTTTTGAAGACACAGCTTGTATTTCCACTTAATTGGAAAAATGTTCTTGTCACTTAAAGTTGCAATGCCCTGCTGTGTGTTTTCAAAATACCTCTGCTTTTCTGCCTAGCATTGTTCTTATTACGTTTTATTTTATTACTGCCATTCTGACTCAAGTTTAAACAAATCTATAGATTTTGTCTTTCTTGAAGATGGAACTTACATTCACAATGCCAGTTCATAAAGTGATCAAGAACAAGTAAAAGTATTTATGAGTATCTATGTTATAAATAAGTAAATAAGTAAGTAAATAAATATATATATATATTTATATGCTTTTGACCCTTGAAGAACAACATGGAAGTTAGGAGAACTGACTTCCTATATAGTAAAAAAATCCATGTCTAACTACATGGCCCTCGTATACTCAGATTCCCAACTGTGGACTTGACACTGGCACAACATGGATTTGAATTGTGTCAGTCAATTGAAAAAAAACTTGCATAAGTGGACTCATGCCATTCAAACTAGCATTGCTCAAGGGTCACATGTATTGAGGCAGTGCTATTACAAATGGTAGTTTCTTTGTTTCATGTCTTCAGTAAGTCTCTCTTTGTACTTTCGAGCAGCAATACATTTTCTTTGAAACAGTAGAAAAAATCTTTTAAAAATGATTATTCAGAACATACATACTACTCAAGCTCATTTTTATCTGAACTAAAAATGTACTGAGAAATGTTATCCTTCCTTCTTCCATTTTATCAAATATTTATTGAGAGTTTGATATGTGCTAAGCATACCATGGCTGAGGGAGAGGATTAAAAATAAATCAGAAAAAAGTTGTGACCCTTAAAGATGTTTAATCAAGTAATGGATATAACACATGTATATTAATAATCCTATTATAATGTAAAGTAACTTTATCATTAGGTCTAAATGAAGTGCCATAGGAGTTCCAGTGATGGAAGGATATGATTAATTCTCCCAGTTTTGGGTGGTCAAGGAAACCTTCATGGAGACAGGTACATCAGAAACTTCTGCAAAATGACTAGGATTTGGGCACAGTGAGACAGGGAAGAAAGACATTCATTGTAGACAAACTGAGCAAAGGCATAGATGGCAAAGAGGTATGTAAAAGGGAAGTTTTTCAGTTGCCTGGTTACAGGGTGCAGGGAATTCATTGAAAGAAAGGTTGGAATGGTGTGACATATTAGCGTTACTTATCTGGATTTCATCATCCTTGTGGGTATTAGATGAGGATACCCTGTATTTTGTAAAATCAAATAATCTGCTTCAGTCTCTTACAGTTAGATAGAGTATCTATGGAGACTGTTGCTTATTCTTAGTATACAGAATAGATTCCCAAAAGTTCAAACTTAAAATTTAAAAACATAACCTTCCAATAAAAGCAATTTGAGGGGAACTGATTTTAAAGAACTCTAGCCTTCTGGGTAGACATTTTTTTCATTATTTCTGTATAAATTCATGATACTCTGAGAACATTTTCCGAATCACATTTTTAAAAAAAAAATCTGAAGTGTTTCCTGTAAAACATTTCCTGAGGGTTGATGTGTACTCCACAGTGTCAATAAAGTAGCAATTTCATGTTAAGAACTAGGCAGCCACAAAGTGAATAAATTGTTCATGTTTTTTGACCCAAGTTTGTTTTGCTATGTAAAATCTGGAGGAACTAGTTTTATAAAAGAAATAAAAAGTGATTATTATAATTGAATGTTTTGAACTGCTACTGTTAAGGTCTCAGGGAATGTGCTGTGAGGGTTAATAACTCTTGGAGAGGGAAAAATTTTTATATCCTCAGCAACCTGCAGGACTGTGAAATGTTTCCAAGGGTAATTTTCTTGAAGTTAAAGTTGGGGTTATTAAGGTTCACTTAGCAGATAAAGTTTGCTACAATTTCCTGGGACTCTATGATAAGATGACAAGATTTCTCATTTCTAAAACCAGGACAGAATACTAGAGGGCCATGAACCATGCTCTGGGGACATTTCTACTGTTTCTCTTTCACACAGAGTCCTACTGACAAAGATATTTGAGGGTGCTCAAGTTGAATTTTACACAAGCAGCCATTTTGGGTTCTTACCTTTTTTTTCTTTGCAAACAGAAAGATTTTGATGAGGTCTATGAAAACAGTGAAAATATTAACTAACATCAGACTTTAAACATAATTTCTATTTATCAAGATTTAATTAACTGGTATAGAAATACTTGGAATAACTATATGCTGTTTTTTAGTCTTCCAATAGAGACAGATTTCTTAATAAACAAAGCTTAACAAGCATTTTTTAATTAAAAGAACAATTTTCAGTAAGAAAAGTCATTTAAATATGACAAAAATATAGGTTGTATTCAATTGTATCATATTATGGTTTAAAAATAATTCATATGCATAAGAAAATGTAGATCAAAGTACATTCTTAAAAGCTGGCTAACCGAACCAATACGACTTGAAAAAGTCCTCCCAGCCTCATCTTAGGAAGGTGATGTGCTTTCTTATGAATGAGATAGTATAGAAAGTGGCACATTATTTCCTTTCAAGATAGAGCATCAAAATGACATTAATTAGGCCACAATAATATCTAGATAAAAATTGCTTTGTTAAATAGATACACATTACTTCTTTTTTACTATTTTTAAGGTACACTTTAAATATGCAAAAATTTGTCCCTTTTAGAGTTCTATTCTGTAAGTTTTGACACAGTTTTTTAAGAAATTGAATTTATTGGCATGACACTGGTTAACAAAATCACACAGGTTTCAGGTGCACACTTCTACAACACATCATCTGTCCACTGTACTCTGTGTTCACCACCCAAAGCCAATTCTCCATCACCATTTATCCCCCTTCTAATGTCCTCCTCCTTTCTCCATGCTTCCTCCCTGCAATCACCACACCTCTGTGGGTGTCCATGAATTTTTTCTCTTTTGTTCAATCCTTCCATGTTCTCCTCCCAAGCACTGCCCCCTCCCACCTCGATTGGTCTGCTCTCTCTGTTTCTGTCATTATTTTGCTTGTTAGTTCAGTTTGCTCATTAGATTGCTGAAATCTAATGGCTGAAATCATGTGGTCCTTGTTTTCTCTGACTGGCTTATTTCACTTAGCATAATGCTTTCCAGGTCATCACGAACCATCAAGATAAAGGAGAATTTCCTGTCAACCTGCAAACTTTTCATATGACTGCTTTAGTCAACTTTTCTCTCCAACCTAGCTTCTGGCAACCACTGATCTGTTTTCTATTCCTAGAATTTTGCCTTTTCCAGAATTTCATTTAGATGGAATCATTTAGCCTGTAGCTTTTTGGTTTTGGCTTTTTCACTTAGTAATGTGCATTTAAATCTCATCCATGTTATCATGTATAGCAACCATTTTTATTTCAGTGTTGCTGAATAAAGTTCCATTGTTTATTATTCAACCACTCTCCTTTTGAAATTTTTATTTTTTCCTAGATTTTGGTGACTATGAAGAAAGATATTACAATATTAACATTCAAGTTTTTGTGAACATAAGTTTTCATTATACTGGGTTAATTCCTAGGAGTGAGATGTCAGTTATATGGTAAGTACATACTTAACTTTTTTAAAAAAACTACCACTGTTATTCTGAAGGTGCTATAACACTTTGCATTCCCATCAGAAATTTATTTGTGTTCCAGTTGTTCTGTGTTTTCAACAGGTCCACATTTTCACCAGCTCTTGATCTTGTTAATTATTATTGTTATTGTTATTGTTGTTTTTGTTATTATTATTATTAAATTGTTAGCCAGTATAATAGGTGTGGAATGGCATTTCATTATGGTTGTAAATGACATTTCTCTAATGACTAATGATATTGACCGTTTTCTAAATATGCTTATTTTCTCTATGTATGTCTTCTTTGATGAAATGTGTGTTGAAATCATTCCCCTATTTTTTAAATTGAGTTGTTTATTTTCTTATTATTGATAGTCTTTTAAAATTACAGAACTATGTTTAAACATACTAAACATTGTTTTTACTATTATTTATACAACTAACTTAATAATATTAATTCTGAATTTGATATCTTCTGATTCAATTAATCACATCTGTTTTCTAGAAATTTTGTGTGATTTAATATTGGACTTTGAATTGTAGATATGGTAAATGCAATAAAAAAATTGAAATGCTATTTTGAAAATTTCTGTTGATAAAAATACTATCAGATTGTAAGCTAGGATAAAATTGAAAATATTTCTTAATAGATTATAAACCTATTATTCTCTTTGAGAACAAATCTGGGTTTTTGTTGGTGACATTGCAAACAATAATTTAATTGTTTATATATTCAAATATGTGAAATTATGTCTTCCTAAATTCTCCAGTCTAAAAGCTGCCCTGGAATTTTTAAGAGTTCCATGCCCCTTTCAATTAAAAACCCAAAAAACCAAAAACAAGTACTGATGATTCTGTATTATCTGAAAATTTGGCTTTTACAAATTGAGGTTAGTTTTCTATGTGATTTGCTGCCAGTATCCCAGATAGCAAGAGTTCTGCCCCCAGGTGCTTGTAGTTTTATTTATTGGCTATCTGATGATGAAGAGGTTGAGGTTTCCCTGCCAGAATGTAAATGGATTTCTCAGAGCTTAGCATAACAGAGTGCAAAATAGATACAGAAACTGAGTGATGCATGGTCTTCTCAGAGAAGTGTTCTTTTCAGTGCGTTAATAAAACACTTTTCTCATTACAGACTGTGTGAAAACCATAATTATCTGGTCAGAGGATGGCTGCTCTGCCTAGTTCACCTTTACTGTCAGGTGCAGTCATCTCCCAGCTGCTGTGAAGGTTGGCTGCTAATAGCTCATCACTGCCCCTTTTTTCCTTGAGAATTACCCTCTTATTAAACACTAGCTGTCTAACACAGAAGGTAGCATCTCCCCTACACTCGCAATCCAGGCAACCCTTAGCCAAGACTGACTGGTGAAAGAGTACACAAACACAAGCTACGTTGCCACGAAGTGGGACCACTTTTTGGTGCATTTTGTGCTCTTCTGGGGGATCAAACTGAAGCAAATCTCGAGCTGAAACTATACTTTGCTTCCAAACCATTTTCTGAGCAATTCACTTGCACTAGAAAGTTTACCTCAATCTCTGGTAGGAGAAACTTTGATTTAAGACAACGAACTATATTTGGGGAAAAATGTTTACTACCGCTAACTCATGGAGAGTCAGTGAACTTTGCATATTAGAGGCTGTAATGTTCTGCAGTCACCAATATTATTTTGTTTAATTTATAATTTCCCAAATTTATGTAACAATTAAATCATTTTTTTCTATAGTAACATGTTACATATCTCAATTCTACTATTTCTCTTGGGGAAAAATGGCTTAGAATATATGATTTTTCATTTAAACCTAAAATACACTAAATTTAAAATTATAAACTTATACTTCTTTCTTACAAGCTCGAAGGAGTACCATGCCAGCTGAGTGAAAATGATGAGTTACAGGACATTTGAGGTTTCGGTCAGACATCAAAGTAGACACCAATATCTTTCAGGAAACACCCTTTGTTGCTATCATCAGCTCCTATTGAGGACCTAAACTTAGTGAATTTAAATTCTGATTGCTTTATAATAGCATTTATGTTTCTTTTCTTTGATTGCCTATTGCTAAGAAGACAATACATACTGTTTGCTCTGCATAGTAGAGTCTAGAATTCACTTGCCATCTAGTGTAATTAACAGTACTTCTCTCTTAAAAGTGTCCTGGTTTAGGTAATAAATTGTATGGTTAACATACCTACCACCACAGTGATTTTACTTGTTGGGCTCTGGGACTCTTCTGAGACCGGATGTCATATCTGATGTCATCATGTGCTATTGAGTTTGCCAACGGAGGTGACATTTTATTATTTTGTGAATCTGCTGTACCTAGTGTCCTTGCCCATTTGATACATTAGAATTTAATATAGAAATAAATTGAGATTATCATGTCAGGGAGAAGTTATTAAACTTACTAAATTTATTTAAACTTATAATATATAAATACAGTTTCCTTTCAACTGTAGTCAATATCTGTTTACCACACCACTATTTGTTTCTTTTTTTTTACTTCAGAGAAATAGGAAATTTGTACACTTTTTTCTTTTGTAAAATCCCAGTTCTAAGATAGAATAGTATGCAATTATCACTACTTATGCTAACTTGGAGCTAAAATGGTATGAAAATATCACGTGTTGAATGCAAAACAAACTTTTGGAGAATATAGCTACAGTCGAAACAGGTCACTTACAGCTCGGGACTACAGAAGTAAGTAATCAAGATTTAAGAAATATGGCTGAATATGAGAAATAGTAAAAGAATAGAACACTAAGAGTTTTTAAAAACAGTTTTTATTCTCATGATTAGAAAAGCAAATCCTTCTATTTCAATAGTCATTTTATATTGTTTTCCTCTCAACTTAAAACATAAACCAAACTCATATATTAAATCTTTACAACGAACTTTATAATACAATACCACAAGTGCTCCTTAAATGTGACTTTTCTGTGTTGCCAGCAGAACTCATGTGTTTCATTATGTAGGAAGTGGATTAAGGGAGAAAAAGAATCAATCTGCTTACTAGTGCTGGAGTGTGAAAGTCCTATACCCCTGTCAAAAATAATAGCATAGTCCATATTTTGTTATATTTTTCTGCTTTCACAATTTTTTAAATGTAGTTTTATGTTGACTTGTAATAGAATATCCTACAAAAAGTGGTAAAACTTTTTCTCAGAATGTTGAGATCTCCAGAGATTTCCTGTATCTGATGGTTTTACTGGTATTCTAACAAGAAATAAATGCTTTTAAAATGTTGATGTATGAGTATAGAGATTAGTGAACAAATCTAAAGTTGATTTAATTTTTCTGACTCTTCACTGTAGGGCGCATCTACCCTACAACTTTCAAAGTAAAATTAAACAAACAAACAAAAACCTCTTTAACATTATGGGACTAGTTTTGAACACTAAAGATGTGTTTTTAGTTTAAAAACTCTTTAAAATGTCATCATTTAGTTTATACTAGAAAAAAACATGGAACGCCATTATTTCTTAATCCAACCTTATAATTACTGGGAACAGTATTAGAATCCCTAGGTCTAGCTTCATGAATTATAAATGTGATTGCACTAGAGACTCAGCTCTGGTAAAATAGTCCCATGGATGTCCAACATATAAGCAATTATAAAAACCCGGGGAGACACACACACACACACACACACACACACACACACACATTTCAGGACACCAAAAAGTGAGACTTTGCATCTTCCTGGCTCAAGTGCACTGCCCAGCCTCCAAAACTAACAATTGAAGAAAATGGCACTTGAGAAACAGAAATTATACTGGGAAAACAACAAATTGATCAGCTAAAAGTACTAGAAATTAGCATTTGGTTCTAGAAAACATCTAGAAATTTAAAAGACAAATCCATAAATTTGGGAAGAAACAAAGGATTCTACCCATTTAGAACATAAAATATCCAAGTCTTTGGCTGACAGTTAAGTTACACATATGCAAAAGACACCACAAAGGACACACTGAAAAGGAACGCAGAGATCAGAAAGAAGATACTCTTGAAACTTAGAGCAATAGTGACCCAGAAATGTGAATTCAATGCTTTTCTTAAGCAAATTAAGAAAAGGTGCAGTCAGTCTTTAAATTTCTGCTTTAATCTTTATTAGTTTTATTCTCCTACTTTTTATATGTTTTACATTAATATATCTTTGCTGATCAGTAGTTTATTTTTAGATTATATAGCTTAAATATTTTAATTTTGAAATAATTTGACATTTTATGATTGATTGTTGTTCATATTCCTTAAATATATGAAACATTGACTTTAATTTTTTACTATAAAATGTAGGCATATTTTATATTTGGATTATAATACAAAGTACTATGTATTTACCTAGCAAATTTATTCTTTATTCTACTTAAATCTTCTATCTCCTTTATGTCCTGTCTTTTCTGTAAAATGATAAGAACATAAAAGTTAAGTTGGTAGTATCGCTAATTTCTTCTATTTCAAACAACAACTTTTCCTTAAATATTTTGGTGCTATGATTTTTAGTGTATAAAATCATCATGACTATTTTATCTTTGACATAAATTATAATTTTTATTGATACAGATTTTCCACATGTATGGAGTTATTATATTTTTCTTGATCCTATAATATTTTAAGCTGCCCCAAATTAATATTAATAGATCTGTAATTTTTTTCATCTCTTTTGTATAGCTTCTTGTGGTAGGCAGAATTCTAAGAGAGCTCCTGAGTTTCCTGACTCTGGTGTATACATCCTGTATGTGGAGAAACTTGTGAATATGATGGGAGAGTTGCTCCTTTTACCAAGTTACATTATAAAAGCAAGAGAGATATTACTTTATAAAAAACTCAATTTTAGTAGACTGAAGTGAGATTCTCCTTCTGGCCTTGAAGAAACAAACTGCCCATCTGTAAGAGGGCCATGTGGCTATAGAAACCAAGAATCATCTTTAGGAGCTGAGAGCAATCCCCAGCTGTCAACAAGAAAATGAGGATATCAGCCTTATACCCATTAAAAACTCAACTATTTAAACAATCCAAATGAACTTGGAAGCGGATCCTGAGCTCTAGATGAGAATGCAGATAAGAGTTGATTTCAGCCTTTTGAAACCTATGCAGACAACCTCATCACACTGTGCCTGGACTTTTGACCTGCAGAAATTGGGAGATATAAACACATGTTGCTTTAAGTTTGTACTAATTTGTTATGCAGTAATAGAAAATGAATATATCATTCACACTTGTGGGCTATTCTGACTTAGTTGTAGCTTAGATTGTTTAAAAACTGTATTTAATGGCAAGACATGTAATGAACTTATATGGACATCACTAAGTGAAGGAAGCCAATTTGAAAAGGGTACATACTGTATGATTTCAACTATAGGACATTCTGGAAAAGGAAAAACAAGAAGACAGTAGAAATATCAGTGGTTGCCAGGGGTTAGTGGGGAGAGAGGGATGAATAGATGGAGTATAGAGGATATATAGAGTAGTGGAATTTTTCTGTATGATATTTTAATGGTGGATACATATCATTATACATTTGTGAAGACTCAGAGAAATCACAGCATGAAGAGTGATCCCTAATGTTAACTATGGACTTTGGGAAATAATGATACATCAGTAACGGTTTATCACTTGTATCGAAGGTACCACTCTGGTACAAGTTGTTGATGGTGGGGTGAGGCGGTGCATGTGCAGGACCAGGGCACAAACAGAAACTGTACTTGCTGCTCAACTTTTCTGAAACCTAAAAATTAAATCTATTAAAAGCTATATTTATGTTCTCATTTATTATATTAGCTGATATTCCTTATAACTCCTTATATTAGGTATGCTAATTTAACTTATTGTTATGTATTTGGTAATGTTGTGTTACCATAATTTATGTTCTCTGTTTCATGTTTTCTATTTATTTCCTTTTTTCTTTATTTTTCTAAATCAAATGTTTTGGCTTCTTTTCTATTGAGCTTTTCAGAGTTTTTTCATTACATTTCCATTCTATTAGCAGTTGACTTTAGTTTCGACTTATACATTTGCATTACAACTGCAAGTATTTTCTTATATTTAGTGTCACATTAACTGGAGGTGGAAAGTAATGAGAGGTAAAATATATGGAAAAGAAATTTTGCATTCCTCCAAAATCTTTCAGACAGAAATATATAAAGTTACAAATATTTTTATGTAATGCACTTTACATATATTTGATATTTTTATATTTTGTTTAATCTCAGTTTCGAAGGGTTCAAAGTATCATGTGCATTATGTTTCTTCAGCTGTAGCGGGAGTGAATTCCTGAAAGCTGGAGAATGATTGCAGAAATATGAAGAATGTAATATTCACAATCAATTGAAGCTTCTTTATTATTTGGCATCATAATTTGGTAGTAAACATAAGCTTAGCCATATTTATCAAATTAAAAATAGACAAAATCTCTTAAAAATAAATGTAATCCATGAACAAGTAGTTGGAAAAAAGCGTAAGACATTAAATAATTTGAGATAGAGATTGGAGCTGAATGGAAATGTGAATTAGCGTAATATTTCAATAGTGGAAAACACCCTCAACTTATGAACTAGAGGAAAAGGAGCGGTAATCCATTCTAAGTCAAAGATAAATGAATTGCTTAACCAGAAAGTCTTATTTAGTAGGTCGGCATAGATGAACTATTATAGAATTGTAATGTTACTTAATTCTAGAAAATAAAAGATAAATAAATACCAAATAAAATGATTTTTGTGACATTTATTCCTAGAATTAAGTGCACAATACAACTTTAAAATTTTTATTGACAAAACTAACATAAAATATTTGAAACACTACTAATAACTATACATGGAATAAAAACTTGGAAATAGTAAGAATTAAATATATCATACTGAAAATGTACATGCCTATATATATATATTTTTTTCCTTGTAGACAAACTCAAGCCACTTTCCTATTAGATAGCTAACTTTATATGTTATTCCAAAATGCCAGATATTTTTTAAACATTTTAAATGATGATCTTGGTAATAATTACAGTAACCTACAAAGTAGGTACTATTATTACATACACTTCATAGAAAGGAAGGTAAAACATAGAAAATAACTAACTTATCCAAGATCACACATTTTCAGACAAATACAAAGTTCAATATTAAGTTTAATCACTATACCCTACGCTGCCTCCCCTGCATTTGGTTGGTGTGGGTTATTCCAAAATTTGAAGTTCAAGTAACCAAAGTTTCTAATCACTCTATTAAGATATAAAATGGGAAAAGATATTAGAGGTTATTTCAGAATGACATGTTGATCAAGTATACATGTGGATTAGATTCTTTAATATTTCTAAAGTACTGTGAATAGATTATTTCCATCAGTTCAGACTTTCATTTACAGTAAAGCAATAAGATATGAACTCCGTCATTTTTCTATTACTAAATCTCATATCAGCATGCATCTGTTTGTACTCAAGTATTCTGCCTTTCATGGTGTTAGAATAAAATCAGTGTTTCTAATATCAGGCAATGGCAGCTTTCTTCTGTATTCTTTATTCCATTTTCCTGTCTATTAGGTTCCACTCTTGCATTTATCCTTCATTCTATCTTTCTTACCCTCCATCTCCTCCTTGCTCTCTCTTTCCCTCTTTAATGGAGTAGGGAAGTTGAATTCCTCCCTTGTTCAATCTGTTAAGGTAATATTTTTGAAGTCTTTTTTATACGAAGAGTAGAAATTAATGGAAAAAGATAACTAAAGGATCATGATAGCATGTAAATATGTCTTATGACCCACCCCAAAATCCCTTCTATTCCCACCTGCTATCCCCTTTACACACTGTCCCATTTGCCTTCTCTTCATTGCAAAGCTTGCCAAAATGTTGTCTACGATGGTTACCCCCATTTTCTTGCCCTTTTCTCTCGAATCATTCCATTTTCCATCACATCCCTGAAACTGATATGACCATGGTCAGCAGTGACATCTTGTCCTTTGCACTATCACCTAAGCTTATCAAAATAAGCTTGTGAAATACTGGACACCTCTTTGCTTGGCTTCCATGTAACTTTACTTCTTTCTATCTCACTTGGTTGTTTAGTCCTTTCAGTCCTTTATCATATGTTCCTTGTTCTCTCTCCAAACATTTAAGATAAAAGTCCCTGAGGAGTTTTCTGAGCCCACATCTCTTTACTTTCTAGCCATTCTTAGGTAGATCTCATCCACACAAATGGCTTGAAATATAATTTTTTAAGCTGTTAACCCTCAAGTATGCTCTCTAAATTTATAATTAACTGTTCCTACTCACTTTATGACCAACTGATCACTCAGCATTCCATTTAACAAAATAGTACTTTTTAAAAATTGTAACATGCTTAAATATATATATATATGTATAGCTACTGCTTTCCTACCACCTATCATCTATTTTAATTAATATCTCTCCATCCCTTCAACTGAGCACCTAAAATACCTAATCTCTTTCTTTCTCCATACCATCCGTAAATAAAATATATCAATGATACTTTCAAAATACTTTAAATAATCTCTGACCTAGCTTTTGCCCACCTACAATTTATTCCTCACAAAGTGATCTTATAAAACTATAAATCAGATAATATCATATCTTTATTTAAAATAGTCAAATGTCTTCTTGATGCTGTTAGAATAATGGCCAATCTCCTTATTCTGATCATTTTATGTGTCTACAATTTAATGTAATTTTACTTCTGGTGAAGAAGCAAAGTTTTATGAAAATAGGGTCTTTACTGCCTAGTTCACTACTTTTCAGATGTGTTTATAATAGCCATGACATCTAGCAGACACTGTCAACTGATAGTCAGTGTAGCCAATTTAGTGTCAACAGGAATCCCCAATTTTTAGGTGCAGTGAAGAAGGAAACTTTATTCAATGTAAAACAGCTTAATTGTGACACAGCATAGTTGTGAAAGCAGCATAGTGAGGCATCCCTGAGGCCAGGCGCCTCTCCAGCAAGACAGTTCTGCTCTGCTCTGCTCTGCCCCTTCATGGTCTGTGTTGTTCCATGCCATCTGCTTTGTCTTGCACTGGTCTGCTCTGCTCTGCTCTGTCAGTCATCTTGAAATATTGGTGTTTTCAGCTCAGTTAGAGAGATGTAGTCTTCAGTCTTTTTGGAAGGGGAAAGTGTGCTTCCGAAGCCAGTGGAAAGTGGCTTATATTGACAGAAATCCCTGCCCTTGGCCCCTGATTGGTTCATCCTCATGCAAGTGACTCCAAATCCTTGCAGTTTGATTGGCCCAAAAGGCACTGTCCTGGTCAGAATACAGCTTCTCTGATTGGATGGAGCTGTGCAGTTCTGATTCAGTGGGGGAAACCTCAGTCTTATTAGTTGAAATGAAATTCCAGGAACTCCTTTATAAGGGCTGGCTCAGATGGCAGAAGCAGAGTATAAGTAGGCACTTCAGTGCAGAGGCAGGCAGTTCAACACAAAGTTCATGAAATGTAGTTTGTGTGAAGGACTTCTGTCCAGAAATGGCTGCTAAGCTATTATTTTCTACTTTTTTTCTTTTTTAATTTAAACCCATTTATCCACCAAGAGCTCTTCTTAGCATGTGTCTTCTTTCTCAGGAACAAAGATATTTGTTTATAAAATAAATATTATCAGATTTTTCCTTATATGTACATTCCATATATAGATATGTGAGTATAATTGCTATTAAAACTCTTATATACCAACCAATAGAATTATTAACTTGAGTTACATGAGCCCTTAAGAGGTCTCTGGGTAGAATTATATTTCAATATGATAAATTTTGTTTCTATATATTTGATTTTATGCTTTAAAAAATATTGTTCTGAAAAGGAAACAGCCACAGACAGTAGATTCCTGGAAGTCTCAAACAGACTGCCTAAGGTCAGACAGGGTCAGCATCTGACATCATCAGAGGCAGATCCAGAAAGTAAAAACAGCAGTCTCCTACCACAGAAGTTCAAACCACAAAGTCAGGAAATCAAGGCAGATCAATTTAAGAAGCAGAAGCAAAAAAGAAGAGTCTCACAAATAATGAGAAGACAAAGAAACAGTCAAAAGGAAAGGAGGAATCCCCAGAAAGAGAACTAAATGAAACAGGCAAGTCAACTATCAAATAATGAGTTCAAAAAGAAAGGTTGTAAGGAAGCTGAGTTAGCTCAGTGAGCTCAGAGAGAATTACAAAAAACTACAGGGAAACTCTGAGGAACTTACTGCAAACTATATCAGCATGAAAAAGGACATAGAAACTATCAATAAGAGACAAGAGGAAATGAAGAATACAGTTTCTGAATTGAAGGACACAGGAAAAGGAATCAAAAGCAGGCTAAATAAAGCAAAGGATCAAATCAGTGAGCTGGAGGATAAGGTAGAAAAAGCTCCCAGAAAGAGCAAGAAAGTGAAAAAAGACTCAAAAAGAACGAAGAGGCATTGTAGGACAACCTGAAACATAATGATATCTGTACAATAGGGATGCCAGAACGCAAAGAGGATGAGGAAGGGATAGAGAAGCTGTTTGAAAAAGTGATGATGGAAAACTTCCTTAATTGGAGGATAGAAAAAGTCACTCAAATCCAGGAAGCACAGAGGGTCCCATTCAAGAGGAACCCAATGAGACCCATTCCAAGATGCATCATAGTTAAAATGGCAAATATCAAAGACAAACAGAGAATCCTAAAGGAAGCGAGGGAGAAAGATGTAGTAACATATAAGGGAGCCCTGGTACTGCTAGAAGCTAACTTCTCATCAGAAACACTACAAGCCAGAAGGAAATGGCAAAAAATATTCCAGGTATTGAAAAGCAAAGGCCTGCAACCAAGACTGCTCTACCAAGCAACGCTCTCAATTAAAATGGAAGGCGAAATAAGGAGTTTCCCAGACAAAAGAAGGCTAAAAGAATACACCTCCACCAAATCAGCACTGCAAAATATGCTAAAGGGGCTGCTTTAAGATGAAGAAAAAGTTTCTATGAATACCCAGTTCCTTTCACAGTCAACAATACTTATATTACCAGTATTTTTAATACTTATTAATCTGATTGTGACAAGGATGTATTTTAATTGTTACTTGATTATTTGTTGAAACTAAACCCAGTTTTGTATATTTGTATATTTCTTGCCTATTTCTATTATTTTTTAAAAGCTTTAAATGACTTTTTGGTATTGTTTATCCTTTTTTAATTAAATTTTGTAGAATTTATTCCCTAAAAAAACCCAAAACTATTAACCCTTTTTTAGATGTGTTGCAAATACTTTCTTATTCTATTACTTGTCTTTTAACTTTTTTTATATGTATACTACTATATAGTCTTAAATATTTAATGTAGGCATATTGTCAATATTTTATAGCTTCTGGGTTTGAATATTTTACTTCAGGTTAAGAAAATATTATTTTGTATTTTCTCCTAAAACCTCTTAGATTTTACATATTCATTTTTAACTCACCTGAATATTTTTTGTATAATGTTAAATAGGGCCCTATATATGTTTTGTTTCAGGTGATAGTGGTCCATGCACCTTATTTGTTGAATAAGCCTTATTTTACCTATTGATTTGAAATATCAATTTAATCATATATTACATTGTTAGATATATACATTTGTTTCTAGAATGCTTGTGTTATTTCATTGCTCTACTTGATTATATCTGTGCTGGTGTCATGTTGTTTTAATTGCTGAGGCTTTATAGTGGATTTAAAACTTTTAATATTTTATAATGGATTTTGACATTTAGAAAATAAATAAATAAATAAGTAAATAATCTGCATTTAAAAAAAAAGAAAGAAGGAACTTCTACCTTTTGTGACAACCTGGATGGACCTGGAAAATATTATGCTAAGTGAAATAAGCTAGTCGGTGAAAGACAAATACCATATGATCTCACCTACAAGTGAAATCTATTCAATAAAATAAACTAGTGAACAAAATAAATCACAGGCATGGAAACATGGAGCAGACTGAAAGTGACCAGAGGGGATGGAGAAGGAGGACGGTGGTGGAAAGGAGAAGGGACTAGACAAAGAACATGTATGAATGAGTCATGGACATGGACAATAGAGTGGGAATTGACTGTGGGAGCAGGGGGTAGAGTAAGATAGGTAGAGGAAGGCAAAGGGGGAAAAATTGAGACAATTGTAATATAATAAACATGATTTAAAATTAAAAAAATATTTTTCTGAGAAAGATCCAGAAAAATAGGAAGAGCCCCCTCTTGTAATTTAATTTATGGTTTTGTCTAGCCCTATCTTTTCCTTCTGAGGTCACTAAGGAGAGGTAAGAGTTAAATAATCATACTTTGCTTTCATCTATTTTGCATATTTTAATCCCACATCATAATAACTTGAAAGATGGGTACTGTTACTAAAATAAAATGTTAAAAACTTTGAATGTAACGTATATATATGTATATATCATCAGGAAATGGGAATTTAGAAGGAATAAAAACCTGCCCCATTATCTCTTGTGAATACAATGGAAAAGCACTGACAACAGAAAGAGTACTTGAACTTGGGTTAAATTCAAACAGCAAAAGAAAGATTTCTTGAATGCTTTCTATCTCAAGAGCAGATTACAAATGTAACATGAGCATGGCTAAGAGAGTTCATGATACCATGGGCAGATTATATCCTATCAATTAGGGAAAATACAGAATGAAATAAGCACTAGAAAACAAAGTATTGTGTGAACAGAAAGAAAGTAGTCAGTTATGGAAGATAACACTGTGGTGTACACAAACCCACATGTGAAATCAAGCAGATCTTTATGTGAAGCACTTAAATATTGTTATACATATCTGGTGCTTAGGTTCAAGGTCATGACTAGTTTGAACATCATGGCTTAAGATTAGTCACATACAAACATGTATGTACCCCATATATGTAAACATTTAAGAAAATAGTTTTTATTTCTCAGATCAGCCTTGACCTCCACCAGGTTAATTACTATGTGATTTCAGCCTTGATGTTCTCATCTTCAAAATAAGGAAAATAATGCCTGATACATGTTTTGTTTATTTTTGTTGGCTTGTTTTTTAAATTAAGTGGTGAATGTAAAACAACTTATTATAATGTTTAGCAAATAAATTCTCAACATGTGACAGATTATTTTTCCTCCAGTTTTGGTTTTGCCCATCATTATGAAGTACTTTATCCTATTTTGTGGGACATTATTAAGAAGTATGAAATATTTCTGTCATTGATTTTGGTAATCTTAAAAGAAGAAAAAAATACTTTCATATCTATATTATCCAATAACATAATAAGTATTAATAAATAAATCAAAAGTTTGATCAAATCTTCAAGTACTTTAATGTCCATAACAAACCCAGTATTTCAGTATTAACTTGCTTTAGATTAATACCAAAAATATTTTACTCTGATGTTTTCAAGGGCAATCACACTGAATACTTCCATAAATTTTAAAATGCATTAATCTAAATATAGTGTGGAAAATACTGTGTCAATGAATTGGAAGCTTCAAATGTGAATGAGTTCATGTAGTGTTGACATACACAGCAATTTAGCTAAGTAATAAACAATAACATATTCTCTCAAATATGTCAGGAATTGATAATAGGGGTATTAGATCTTTAATTAGATAGTAAAGTCATTAGCGTTTCTTGTTAAGGCTTTAATTATCCTTATTATTTCTCTGTTATGCTCTGCCCATTATGTCAGCCATAGCCATATGTGGATATAGAACAATTTAAATGTACTAATCCAACTGTGCTAATAAATTTTTTATTTTATTTAAATCAATTTAATTTGAATACTGATATTTAATTTCATATTGGAAAACTTAAAAAATTTTATTTATTGATTTTAGAGACAGAAGAAAGGAGAAAGACAGAAACGTTTATTTGTTGTTCCATTTATTTATGCACCCATTGGTTGCTTCTCGTATGTGACCTGCCCAGGGATCAAACCCACAACCATGGTGTATTAGGATGGCATTCTAACCAACTGAGCTACCCAGCTAAGGCTTATTGGAAAACTTTCAAGTATATTTGGAAAATTGGGGTGGCTGAAATCTACTTTTTCTACTGCATGTTGTATGACATTAAATAAAGATCAACTATTTTCAGTGAAAATTTAGTGTCCAAATCAAGATGTTATTAAGTGTAAAGTACACATCAGATTTCTAAGATATTGTATAAAAATGTAAAATATATCACTAAGAGATTTTGTATGCATTATATGATCAACTAATAATATACTGGGCTAAATAAGAACATTTTAAATAAATTTCCCCTGTTTTTTGTTATTGTTTTCCTTAACTTTTGAATGTTGCTACTAGAAATTAAAATGACATATGTGACTTTTATTGTATTTCCATTGGATAGTGCTACTCTAATATGATCTTGATATTTTATTTTATTCATTAAATTTTTATTTTAATTTTTCATGGAAAATATGTAGACATTTTAAAAATAAATGAAACTTCTAGATCTTTGAGAGAATTTTACAAAATTCGCATTTCAACTTGCATAACTGACATGGTTTAGGTGGGGGAAAGGGATGTTTTCTTAACTGTAATGTGAATTTCAGTGGAAGGATTCATTTTAGCATCAGCTACATAGTTTTTCCACAGTCATCTTGAAATTAAAAATAAAAAATGCTTTAGGACCTGCTACCTAATGAATGACTAATGATACCAGCTCCATCAGAACTTTATGAAAAACAATGGCATATGTTAATTCATTTTGGTTCTTTTCCCTTTCTCAGAACTCTTATACATTTCTTCTCTTAAACTGGTAGAAGAAAATAAGTGGAACCTCTCACTGAATTCTAATCTTCCTTAGTTGTTCGTACTCCAGAGAACACTGCACTGCTTTTTAGGAGACAGTTAAAGCCAAAGTGATGTTCTTTAAGCTTCCTTTACCTCAATTTAAGGTAAGATTAAGATTTGGGCTTCTTTTTGTGTTGGGTTTTTGGAATATAATTAACATCTACTTCAGGTTTTGGGAGGGTAATAGTATATTTTACATCTGGTTGAATTTGTAGTATTTACCAATCTCCCATAATTTTAGCAGATATAACATTTTATAGTTTTGTCTGTTATTATTAAAGTTTTAGAAAAGAGAGGAAAATAGTGTAAAAAATATATATGTATATACATACGTATATAAACTAAAAACTCTGCACAAGATATTATGCATGAGTGGGTATGTTGTCATGATGAAGCTGCTGATCACCAAAGCTCATATATATGTATATACGTATATATATGTGTATATACAGTCTGTCCAGGAAGTATCAAGCCATGTACTATGAAAGATATAGACATTTACTGAAGAAGATACACGATACAAGAAACATCGTACATAGGACAATGATGCTTTAGTTCCCTTCAAAGTAAGCACCTTTGTACTTCACACAGTTCTTCCAGTCACCATCAGCTGTCTTGTGGTATTTTCCTGAACCTCATAGATGATCTGAAATCTATTCCCTTTCAAAAGTGATTTTAGTTTTGGGAAAAGCCAGATGTAGCAGGGCCCCAAATCTAGGTTGTAGTGGAGCTGAGTCACATGCGTGATTTGATGTTTCACTAAAAACTCTGCACAGGATATTATGCATGAGTGGGTATGTTGTCATGATGAGGCTGCTAATCACCAAAGATTAGCAAAGCTAATCATAGCTGCGGCCTTCTGAATCATCTAAATAGTTTCCATGGAGGAAATTTCCAAGCTTAATGCAAAATCCGATGCAGATTCATTGCTCTACTTGCTCAGTCATCTTCAATGCGATGGTCACAGTACACATGCTCACTCAAAGGCATCTACCATCCCCACTGACTAGTACAATGAAGTCGTCATTGTTCACATATGTGCATTCCAGTCTGCTCTTCTTGGCTGTCGGGTTACATCAATGTCGTTCAAACTGTTCTCATTATATTAACAATGTTGGGACTTTTTCCAGGCAGATTTTATACACACACACACATGCACACACACATTTACATATGTGTGCATATGCATGTGTGTATGTGTGTGTGTGTATTGCTGCAGGCTTATTGGGTTAATTTTTATAGTTTGATATTTTTAACTCAAATGAAAAGCTATAAGTGAAAGATCTGCACACACATTTTTAATCACTTTTATTTTCTTTAATGCTAAAGTGACGAAAATATTTGGGTATGTTTATAAGTTGCTACGTGAGCAGTTATGTGAAATTTATGCTGTATAATGGATTATGGAAAGCAGCTTTGAACAAACTAAATGCCCATTTCATTTGATCAAAGCATGGTTTTACAAATCCAATAATTACACATTGTACTTTTTTTTTGTTTTTTGTTTTTAAGTTTTTCAAAGTATGGTGAACAAGCACTAGGTTTTCCTCATTTGCTCAGTAATATGGACTTATAGGCTAAGGGTGATTTATGTACTGAGGTAATTTAAATTCCATACCTTCAAAGTCACAATGCATATGTTACATGCTTATAATTATGCTCCTCCGGGTGTACAAGCCAGGAAGGTGGCAGAGTCAGACACAGAAAAAGAAAGGAGATTGATGATATGGTATTTTGCTAATACAATACAAGGCACTAACAGATTATAAACCTCATTCTTGCCTTTCCTACTAGTACCTTCTAAATTACATTTTCAAACTGATGTCTTTACTCATCTCTCATTAATAAACGCTGCCTTCATTATGAAAATCCTCTTAGAAAAGATAAGCAAAAATAATATTTTCAATACTGTACTTCAAACTTCTTCAGTTTAAGGAGAAAGTATCTTTCCCAAGCAACTCACACTGACAACTATTTATTAGATTTGAGATGCATATGTTTAAATATGAAACTTGTTTTTCTAAATGTATAGTCATTTGAGGAAGAAAAACTGGTTTATGGGAATCAAGACAATTCATTGGTGCCCTTAAAAAAGTGATGCCAAAGGAAGGTAGAATATTTTAGGAGAATATTACTCATTTTACAATTTATAAGTTAAAATTCTTATATACTGTTGTTTTAAAAAGAATGATGTAGGTTTTCTTAGGTTTCCCACAGGTTGCTAGGCATTTTCATATTCCTAAGTGTTGGATGACCTTTAAGCAGATTGAAAATTTATATGGAATACAATTAGACCTGGTAAGCAAATTTCTATTAAATCATACATCCTAATTCCTTTATTATGCTAGTGCCATGATATTTAATGGCCATCTCTTTTGGGTCACTTCAAGTTTAGGTTCTATAGACTCTAGTTTTCTCTAAGCTATTAATAAAATCCCACTTAATTTCCAAGTTTTAAATACACACTTCTGTGCTTGTATTTTTCCCTAAAGAAATATGTCTATCCCATTAAAGATAGTGTCACAGTGTGCCTATTCAAAAAGGAAAGAAATAAATACTACTTTACATTTAGGGAGGGGCTACTTTTTGGTAGCATATATAAGATGTCTGTTCAGTGTTATTTTTTAATGTTATTTGGCCATTTCAGATCAAGATTTCTACAGACTTACTTTATATAATACATTTGATAAGATTATGAGAAAATGAGAAAATCACACACACACACACACACACACACACATTAACTGACATGTAATATATCTAAAAAAGGGTGACAAATTTAAAAATATGGGAACTTGCTACCTACTAGAAAAACAAAGATTCCTTTGCATAGTTTGTTAATGTTGCTTGATATGTTTGCTTTATCTGGAATCCTTCAGAGGGGATATATTGTATAATTGCAGAGATTTCAAACCTCTGTTCCTTACATTCATAGAGATACAATAGACTTACACAGCTACATTTTTAGGTGGCTTTTTCTTTATCAGGTGCTCTTTTGACCAACATTTTTAAAAGAAAAAAATTTAAAGTAGTTAAATGATTACTAGTGATCAGTGATTAATTTTAGAGTGAAAAAGGACTGGCCATTTAAGTCATAGGGTATAGCAGCTATCCAAACTGTCTTTAAATGACCTCTTTGTTTTAACGTGAGTGTGTGTTTCTTTATGATATTTTTTCTGTATTTGTACAATGAAGTCAATGAGGCTCAAAGAGATTAATAACACAGTGTTAACATATGTGGTTTATTGCATACATTAATGAGTTGTAGAAGTAGGGCTGATTTTTGAGACTAATTTGTTGTACAGAGCTTTACATTTTGTATATATTTGGGGAACTTAAGAATTTTTTTAATTAAAAAATATAATGTCAAGTAATCATACTATTTTTTAATATTAATAGTAATTAAGTTAGAATTATTGTTAGTATTTAAGTTGCTTTTTTTAGTGATTCAGCATTTATTATATCTAACAATGCAAATTTTTCTCACAGAATTTTTTCATTAATTTTTCCATGGTTTCCTTGAAGTTACCTAGCAGTCTTTGTTTATTAAAACATTTTCATGAAGCCAAATAAAATCATAAGTTATTTGTTTCTAAGAATTTTCTTAGTGAAGATTTGTTAAAAAGTCTTCAAAAGTTAAAAATAACATAGGTTAATATAAATATAGCAAGTCTTCAGGTCTGAAACTTTTTTCTAATTAAAAAATGATCATTTTAACCTTTTGCTTTTCCTGAAACAACACATTATGTATTGTACATTTATTAATAATGATTTATTATTCTGATTAATAGTTATTCAATCCACTAATATTTATATGTACAATTTGTCCTAGGTATTATGGATGTAAAGAGAAAAAATATGGTACATTCTTTAAGTTTTAGTGAAAATATAGAAATGCAAACACACTGGTCAAAAAAATTGTTACTTTAACAAGATATTTTGAAGATTAGTAGAAGTATAGGAGGACTACTAAGTTAGGAAGAAGAAATTTGTTTCTTATAATTTTGTAGATAGTTGCATAACTCTTCCTGAAGCTCTTTCATATTAGATGCCATATTTACAACATCTATAAAAAACCTATTGCAGTTTTGTAGGAATTAAAAATAAGTAATTATGTGGACTAATTTTGGTACATTGATCAACTATTTTGGCATCATGTAGATAAAGGCCAGATCATACATCTTGCAAAAAAATATTTAAGAGAATTTTAAAACCAGATTTCTTGCTCAAATAAAGGAGGCAATAGGAAAACAATACTGCATTTTTTAAAAAAAATTAGAATCTATCAAAAACAAAATGGAAACTTGATATACTTAGAATCAATAGTAAAATTCTATAGTGTTAGAAAACCTTAGAAATTAGGTAATTAGGCACTTTTAACTTTTTTTGTTGGGGTCAATCCAAACAGTTAAAAAGATATCAAGGATAGAGCTGAGGGAGGGAAGGTGGGAGGGGGCAAGGGAAAGAGGTGGGGGGAAGGCAGAGACAAATGTATTTAAAAAGTAAATAAATTAATTAAAAAAAAAAAAGATATCAAGGATATAAAGCAATCAAAATGAGCACTGAACTGATAAAGTGAATTTTCACCTCTCCAAAGCCACCAAAGTACCTAACAGTGGTGTGCTACAACCAGTTCATACTGGCTCATCAGATCTCTTTGCACGCATTTCTTCCTAGCTTCACATTAAATGACATTACGGTAGTAGATTGTAATTGGTCATGGTGGGAGTATTTACACCATGGAAACTGGCAAAGGCTATGTATCAGGGCTTCTATTTCTCTTCCAGAAAACCATTTTTTAAACATCTATCAGTCTTCCTTGAATGCTAACTATGAAGGGCAAGGGATCTGAGGAACACAATTGAGAAAACAGTACTCTAGTACAATATTGTCATGTTACACCAACAAACTCAGAAAAATAGCATTCTCTGCAAGTTAACATATGATAATAGATTATAATGGATGTTTAGGATGATTAGGATAAACATCTGAACCATCCTAAACATCCTAAACACTGTTATGGGATGAATTGTGTCCCTCCGAAACTCATATATTGAAATAACATCCATACCTTAGAATGTGACTGTACTTGGAAACATGACCTTTAAAGAGGGGGTTAAGTTAAAATGAAATCGTTAGGGTTTGCCCTAATTTAATGACAGGTATTTTTAAAAGAAGAGGAAATCTGAATATACAAGTCATCAGGAATGCATTAACACAGAGGGAAGACCATGTAAGGACATTGGAAGAAGATGACCATCTATCTGCAAACCAAGGAAAGAACCTCAGAAAAACCAAACAAGACAACACCTTGATTTTGAACTTCCAGCCTCCAGAATTGTGAGAAATAACCTTTCTGTTGTTTAAGCCACCCATTCTATGGTACTTTGTTATGGCAGCCCTGACAAATGAATATAGATATTTAGGGTCTTTGCCTATAACAGTATGGCAAGCAGAGAAGTCATGGAAGATCACAGCATGGATTTATCAAGTATGTTTCTGGTCTTTGTTTCACCAATGACTCTTCATTGTAGAAACATGCATGTCCAAACAGATGGGTATAGGAAATGTAATTTCTGCCTTTCTAGAAATCAACATTTATTCTTAATTCTTTTATTCTTCTTTAAAAAAAATGTAGGCATTTCTTTGCACCTAGCTAATCTTGCATAAACTTTGGGGACATATTTTTGTTGTAATTTTAGAGTGAACAGATTCCTGGTTTAGTAAATAGGCAAATCACTCACCAGAAAAATCTCTCACCATGGACATGTTTCAGAAATTCTTCCTCTTGGATTATCTGAATTTCACGCACATCTTCATTGGTTTTTTTTTTTAAACAGTGAGGTGTGTTGATGTATTTCCTGATCATAAACCATATGATATCATTTGAAAAGTATTGCCATTGGCAGGAGAAAACCCTATTGTTCCATATTGTGTTATCACAAAAATTCTAATTCTTCGACCTTCTGTTATTAAAATATTTTCCTTCTTATTCACAGCTAGATATTAGTTACCTGTTTGTTCTTCTTACTTTCTACCTCCTTAAACACTGCATTTTACAACATCTTTCATGTAACCTTCTTTCTCTTTCTTATATTTCTTTGCAATGATGCTTCCTGGAAGTAACAGATAAACTGACTCTGTTGGTTTTGATCAGTCAGAACATACAGGAGTATCTCAGCTCAACAGAAGAAGATGAACAGCTTTACTCTTCTTATAGAACATGTTATGCATTTTCACAGCAATAGAACTGGAATAAGTGGCAACGAGGGGTAGTAAAGTGGCAAACCACTGTTATTTTCCTATGAATACAAGCAGTATACTTGTAAATCCATAACATCACTAGAAATGATCATTAGTGAATTGCATTTATTATATTTAGTATGTGATTTTCCACAGTTGAATGGTTGTAGAGCTCCTTTACAATAGTGTTCCATTTGACCTTTGAAGCTCAGATTCTTGAATTCTAAGCATTTTACTTACAATCTTCAGTTTCTAATGCATGCTTGTCACTCTGTATATGTTTACATCTGGGATTTAAAAAAATCAGACAAACAAGAATATCCAATAACATATTTCTGACTGTTACTATTGTTGTTGATCTCATATTTTATAACATACCATCTTCAATATTTAAAAAGAACAACATTTAGCACAACAATTTCTATAAGACATTAGTACTGTTTCTATGAAAGTTTTCATTGTGAAAAACTTGATCAGAAAACATGTGACCTTTTTGCTGGGAATTTAAATAAGATGCTGAAATTTAAAACATTAAAATATGTAAATGGTACATCCAAGTCAAAGAATATTGGAGAATAGCAATGCACTAGCTGTTCCTTGAATCATAACTTGGTTTTCTATTTCTTGCTTTGTGATTTTGCGAAGCAACTGAACTTCTCTGTACATGGTTTCATCAAAAATAAAATAAAGCAGCTCTTCGCATTAAACAATTCTGATTTAAGACCTGGATACTCAAGCCGACGGGTGTTGCTAACATGGAATTGTAAAATTTAAAATTATTAAATTTTTCCTTGAGTAAATGTACAAAAACATCTTTTTTTACTTCTCAGCATCCAGTAAAGTACTGATGTAGTCATCATTTAGAAAGCAACATCTCTTTTCTCATTAGCTTTTTTTAAATTATGTACATGTATAAATTTTGTTTCAGAAATTTTTATTTTTTTAAACTATAATGTGTATTCTGAGTTGTAACATTAAGAATATTGTTTTGTTAAATAGAGTTAATCAATAGTAATATGACATGTTAACATATTAAATATATCTTAGCTAAAAACAGATATTTGGATGAGAATGGAATTCACAAATTGATGCTCTAATAAAGTTTTTTACACGCTAAATAGGCAACTCTGGAGTGCTTCAAATGTAATATTTATAGAATGTCTTCTTTCTAGCAATTCCAAATTTCTAACAAATATGATTTTACTAAATCCAGATGAGATTGAATCTTATTATCCCAAGAATATGCTCTATAGTTGAAAAACTAAGGAGTTGAACTATTATCTGTTGAAATACAAGGAAAAGTCATCAATAGTTGCCAAACAACTAAATTGCTTTATCTTTTGAATTTTTCTACTAGTAATTGCCCACCAGAATCCTGGAAATGTATTATGGTGTTAAAGAATGGCAAAAACAAATAATAATAATAAAATAAAGCCAACAACCAAATTTTAATTAGGTCTTATTGTTTTGCTGCATAAAACAGCACCATTATTAATTATAATAAAATAGGAAAATTTCTTCACATTTGATAAAATGTAATATACCATAGTTTAATTTATAACTACACATTATTATTTTTGTTTCTATTGAAGAAAAAATAAGTATTTAGCAAGGTATTTCTTTAAAAAATTACTAAACATTTTGCTTCCCCAAAAATGTGCACACCTCAGAAATGTCATAAGAATTGAAAAAATACCTAATAGAATTGATCTGCATAAATAGCACATAAGCTTGTAAAATTTAGGAATTTATTTTATGCAATCATTTTAGTTTTTAGCAAATATATTCTTGTTGTTAAAATAAAATCAGGTAGATAAGAAATATATGTAGTATGTTGTGAAATTCTCTCTTCCAACCCCTCTGTTTCTATTCCCAGATATACTCACTATTAAACATTTGGTGTATATTATATAAAAAAAATTCTTTCCTTATATAATTTAATAATTTTAAAATAGGATCATTTCATACCTATTTTTCTGCTTCTTTCTTTTTAATCAAATATAATGGATGTCTTTTCAGGCCAGTAGACTTGTTTAAGGAAAAGTTACCTCATTCTTGCAAATAGCTTAAGAGCTTTTTATTATTATAATATGTCCTCATTTACTGAATTTACCTATAGGTGATTGTATAAGTTGTTTTCAATTTTAATTTGATTTCTAAAGGGAGAGTTGCAAAAGATGTGTTTTAACTATGAGCCAGAGTGCTGGTCATTTAGATGAAAAACACTAATCTTCTAGGGAATTCTCAGAGACCAAATGCAAGATAAAGAAAAAAAGGAGATCAAAATGTTATATTTTTCCATCAGCCAGCAAGTGTGTAGTATGTTCAAAAGAGCTATATAGTTAGAGCCAAGGGACACTGGTCTTTTTTCAAACACTGTCACTTATTAATTATATGACTTGGGCAAACCACCTCACTTCTCCAAAACTTGTTTCTCTATCTACAAAATGATAAAATACAAATTACATGGTCTTTAAAGAGTCTAAAAACTGTAAGTGGAAGGTTCTATGTTGCTGTTGTAAAAAATTATGCACCCTTCACTAGCTAGATGATGTGAGGATTATAGAGGAAAACGAGCAGCCTCCCATCAGCTTAGGTTATTTATTTTGTGGTAGGCAATGCTGATGGAAGTCATGGCACATAGACTGAGAACAGCAATGCTTTGTGCAACTTTGCAAGTTTTCATTTTAGCCACTCCTGGTCCTCTACTCTATATTACAGATATGTGGGAGAATCAAGACTTTATGTTCGTGGGAGGGATGTCCAATACTTTAACACAGCAGTTTGATTCCATTTTGGGTAGGAAAGTTTCTCATCTTTGGTCAGTTTTGGATTGATGATGTTTTTCCAGAGCTTTCCTTGTTCGGGTAGATTCTTGGTATTATAATTGAATTAGGACAGTGTGTTTAGAGTTTAGTGTATCAAGGAACAGCTTCTGAGGATTTTGTCCTTTAGAGGATACAATGAGTGAATACAGGATCCTTAGTTGTCTGTGAGCAGCTTGGGACTGATTCAAGGACTTAGTACATTCTCTTGGTTCTTCTACTAGTTTGTTGGCTGATTTGTTATTAGCTCTGAATAGTTCCCCAAAGGACTGATAAATAAGCTGATTCTATAATAAGGTAACATGGGAATAATTGATTCTGGTCATTTGTTATTTAGTTTGATTAAAATGAAAATGGGCTTCTTCTTGGGAATCCTTGGTCACCTAAAGTCTCTGTGTCTGTTATGACAATAAAAATGTCAAGTGTAAGAATTCTTCTGCACAAGTGTATAAAAAACTTGGATGTATGTTGCTATAAGGTGATAGAATTATTAACATTGTACATATTTTTCTTTAAGTCCAAAGTGATCAAGCTAAGATGTGAACTAAAGGAAGATCTCTTGTAGTGACAGGTCATTTATTACAACTGTACACACCTTGGACCTGGGACTGTCCTAACTTCTGCCCTAAATGGTGAGAAATTTTCTTTGCTTTGTGCTGCGTTTCCCAAGAAAATATACTTCAAAACCAATATTCTTAATGACAATTCATGCACAGCATATTTAATAATGCCATTAGTTGCTCTGTTACTAATTATTTCATTACCTTTCTCATATTAGCAACTGTGAACACCCAACATTATTTATCAGGTGTATAAGTGCCCTCTCTCTCCTGGGTGGTGATGCTGACTTGGGAAAGGAAATGAAATCCTTTAACATGATTTCTGACTTTCACCACAACTTCCACTGTCACCTGGGGTGAAGGCCAGCTCTAATTTCTAAAATAATTGCCTTGACCATAGTTTATATATACAAGGAGCCCATGAAAACGGCTTTAGTGTTGATCTTCACATTAATCCTGCTTTTCTACTCTCAGAAGAAAAACTAGCATTACCCTTACATAAATAATTTATACAAAGCCATTCTGCAGGGGACTGGGGTGGTGCTGGTGGCTTATCTAAGAACTGTGATAGGTCAGATTATTTATTCTGGTAGGGGCTAGAAGATGAATGATATTCCTGAATTTGCGTTAATCATTTCTATGAGAAATATAGCCTAGAATCAAATATCGTCTAAAATGAATGAAGTTGAACAAAAAATTTTACATTTCAAAGTCAAAAATTACATGAAAGCTTCACAGAAATCCACTCTCTCTTAAAACTAAAAGGACTCAGACTCATGTGTTTTTTAAATATTTTGTTATTTACCTGAACATGATTTCTTTAGTTCATATTCTTTCTCCTTTTGAGGAGCTTATTTCATTATGAATAATCAAACAAAAATCGCAACTGTTTATAAAGCAAATGTTTTATAAAATGTTGGTATATTTGCTTAGCTATGAAGCATTGTTTTATTTTTAAAAAGTAATTGTCCTCATTTTCATGTTGAATAATTTCAGGTACCTTCATCCAATTCTAACCAAAAAAGACATATTTAATTTTTTTCTTTTTAGAATCTTGATGTTATACAGGCACCACTACCAATTCTAGGTGAGACAAAATGAATCCATTTTCTCAGCAAGATTCAAGACTTCATGCCCCCTGTTAAGACTCATGCTATGCACAAGGCTGGTATGTTTATGACAGATGCAAATTATGCTCAACATCTTTTGCAGTTTACAATTTATAATCAGGCACACATTCCCCAAATTCAATTCTTTCCTTTAAAGCCTGGAATTCTGGATACTTCGTAAAGCAAAAACCTCACTGCCACCTTCAAGGAACTCAAACTATCTGATTTTTTTTATTTGCTGCTGCCATTAGATTGAAATGATTTTTCTTCAGTTTGCTCAAAGCCAGATTTAAAGTCAGGTCCCAGAGGTAACAGGAAAGTCGATCTCCTAAGCTACTCAGTCATTGTTTGCTTTTTTTTACGTGTAATATCCCACTTCTAAGCCAGAATATAATTTAAAATACAAAACACACTCTACATAAATATGTCCTTTAGAAATTTTGTAATCTGACATTTAATAGATGTCAACTAATTGCTTTATATCATATTTGTTGAAGAAAATGGAGAAATTATAAAAATCCTTCAAGACAATTATTTCTTAATAGCTTTCTACATATTTTGAATGCTACACATTTCTTTACTACTTTAAATCAATAATGCTGTATGCTCTTTTTGAACATAGAATTGCTAGATTTGTCATTTATAAGGCATCCAAATAAGCAAAAAAACAAAACAAAAACAAAACCCCATTCCAAACACTTCATATAGTATGAGCCTCTGATAGCCATTTACAGAGTCTCGTTTGCAGTCTGTTTCTGTTTGCTGGGGACCAGCAAAGGGTTACTCCAGTCCAGGCGCTGCAAGTATGAGCAACAGGAATCCATTGGCTTTAATTTGTCCATGTCTTTCATTTGATACCACCAGTATTAATAGCTTTGCAAGGAAATTCTGCAGTCATTAATCATAATAATTAATCAGATCCAATTATATTGCATATAAATGCGAACAAATTGCTGAAAAAATAATGATCTATCACCAACATGTCACAAGGAAAAAGAGACTAAAATAGTAATTAGAAGCAGGGATTTAGTTGTGTACAAGTGCCCTGCAACTGATTTTAACAATATGATGATCCGATGATGTAATTAGCCAAGGGTCTAGCAGGATTCTTCAGCAGGCCATCTAATGACTGTGCAAGAGGAGAAAATAAGGTCCACTTTTCTACAAGATCATTCTGCATTTACTCCTAACTTTGCACTTCTGAATAAAGGGGAGCCGCTGCCCTCGGTGTTCTAATACTGGGAACTACTGCATGTGTTTTCTGGATTTTTAAGGTCTGCTTTAAAAGAAAGACTGTCTATTAACTGCAGATGACTCAAGTTAGGAATTAAGATAGTCTACATGGCATTTCTTTTTTATTTTTGTAGTCATAAAAATGTGGAACATGTACTTCAAAATGAAATGTTTTGGTTATAGTAAGTTAACACACTGTGGGTAGCATGCACAGTAGCTATTTTCACCTAATTTTTTTTCTTGAACTAAACTGAAAACATTTCAGAAAATGAAATTACTCTGTTTTCACTTCAGTTAGCACTCTCTAGAGCACTGGCAGGTTTTATCAGAAACCATTTTTAAAAATGGGTATGTATATATAAATCCTTCTTTAACAGATTCTTAAACCTGACCAAAGTGAACTGTTTGATGTAAGTTAGTCTATAAAATGATTTTAATATGTCTTTCTTTTCTTTTTGTTTTCACTCTTGTCTCACAGGATAGAGCTTCCAACACATATTTTCAGCTTAAAACTTGTGTTATGCACAAACACAATCAGCACTAGTTATTGTGTGGCTAAATATATATTTTAAAACCTTTCAAAAATTTTTTTTGCTTAACTCACAGATTATACATGAAATGGTTAACTAAAGATTGATGAGCAGTTTTTATGATAGGCTTACGACTTGAAAATAAATGTTAGGTTCATCATAGTTTTCAATACTAAGCACTGCACTTTACTGTCTTTGATCTCAGTGTAGTGACTACTACAAAGAAATAAAACCTTATCTTACCTTTTCCAGCATCTACTGCAGAAGACCTCAATAATGCATAAGAACATCTGGAAGTACGGTAATTTCAGCTATCAGAGATAAGAATTGACACAGAACAGGTAAACCCTACAAAGTCATCATGTTGAAATGAACTGATTAAGGTTTAGTAACATAAAACATCATGTATAGCGTTTCCATGCTTGCTACATCTTGCTATTTTATATTTAAAAAGGAATGCCAATTATATATATTTAATAGGTTGATTAGCTGGTAGCAATATTATATTTTACATAAAGAGACAGCAATATCTGCAGATCTATTGCCATACACATCTATTTAGAGTTAACTGTGAGTTCATAGAAAATACATGGGCATAGTAAACAGGGTTTTGAAATGACAATTTTTTACTGGTTGCAAGTGCTAATTGCTAGTTTCTCAAGGGTATAGAATTAATCACCTGCTAGATTTACAGTCTCTAGGTTGAGACCTGAGGATGGAGGCAATAAGAAAAGCTCTTGAGGGACATATCATATGGTGAGTCTAAATATCAGTCTCTATGCATATGTAAATTGGTAACAAAGTTTTTTCAAAGCTCAAGTATGCTAATTTCAAACTGGCAAGACTAAAGCTAGCTTTTAGCAGCTGTTTAACGTCTGCCTGTGGGTGGTAGAGAGAGCTTAAAATACAAGCAAACAGTGGTGCATAAGTAATTAAGCAACATTTTGCTGGGCATAAATAATTCTGTTTATATTGCTCTTTTGAAGAGTATAGAATACAAAATAACAGATCAAGTGCACCTTTGGTCACCAGAGGTTAACTGTTCTTCCTCTTTACCTTTTTGGTTTTACAATTTAAGAGACATAAATAACAGAATCAACTACACAATCTTTCATAACTTTATAGAAAATAAAATCATTTAAGGTGGGAAAAAAACCATTACAAAATCATTGTGCTTATAGTTCAACTATACTGTTTCTAGTGTATTACTCTGACAATTTATCAAAATAAAATTTAATATCTAATTGCAGATTTGTTTATTGACGTATTATTTTTAAGATTATTGGAAGTAGAGTTTGCGGTTGTTGTTGTTGTTGGGGGATCAAACCATTTTCGAACCCCACAAAAAAGAAAAATGCCTTCAATTTTTTGGGGGACCAATTTTGAATATCCCATATATTAAGAATAAACAGATAAATAAATAAATGGTTTACTTAGTTACCTGAAAATAAGGAATGCTTAAATCAATGTACTGCATACAGGATAACCACCTAATTTGAACAGCTCTTGCTAAGCCAGTAGAAGTGTCAAAAAGCAAAAAGAAAGCTGGTATAAAAAATGTATTTGATTCAATAAAAACCTTGAAATTGACCAGAAGGAAGATGAAAGATTTAACACGATATAGAAATACCTAGTCTGGAAAAAAGGATTATAGATACTAACTGTGAAAGAGTCAGGGGTTTAAACTTTGTTTGCGTTAAATATTCATGGTTTAAGGAGTTAATGGTAAAAGCAAGTACTCAGTTGGGTATCAGATGTTATAAAGGGCTTTCTAACACATAAGAATGCTAGGAAGGCAGGAGTAGCCATTTATGTACAAAATTGCTATTTCCTTTTGCACCGAAAGAACAGGTAAATGAAACAGAATTTTCAAAACCTCTTTTATCCATCCTTAATATTCTAAGAAAATAAGTAAAAAAGGGTGAAATAAAAAAATCTTTTTTTCCTCATGTTAGTATATTTTCTAATTCTACATTTTTAAAACTTGTTTTTAACAAGGCTGTGTTTTAAACCACATAACCTGGGCAAGGGAGTGGGTTGAACAATGGACTGTGAGTACAGAATTGCTATTAAGTCAGGGTGAATCTGTGGTCTTTCCCTAGAAAGACCCTAATACATTGCACCTTGTACTTCTTCTTTCTCTTCTACAAGATGCAGATATTGACAACAGTTTCAATCTTTCTAATAAAAGAAAGTGATGAAATTCAGTTAAATAAACTGGAAACAACCATTTCTTTGAGCCAATATTCTAAATTTTCTCAGACCCATAGAACAACTTACTCAAGTTCACTTTGTTGAGTAGTTCATCCTCTATGTATAAATGGGCCTTTGACTATGCTTAGGAAAGAACTTACGTATGTTGCTAGGTTAATATAAGTCTTGGTTGTGTATGATTAGGTAAAAACTTTAAATATTGTTTTGAGAGATTTGAAGTGTTCTGCTTAGCCATACATTTTTTTTTCTTCTGATCTTCAGGCTTCTGTATGTACCTTAGTACCTATTACCACTTTGAACTTGCATATGCTCTGAAGTGTTTTTCCTACCAACAGTGGATAGCTACTAAAAAAAGAAAAGTAACATTGGATGTGGAATCATTTTAGTTTGTGTTGCCATAATTATATTGTGATAACTTTTGTTCTATACCTTCTTATTCATCAGTGGAGGATAACGGTTTACTTACTCTACTATAAGTATTCATATGTATATTCATATGTAAAAATGTTGCTTATTTCTTTAATTATCTGTGGAGGAATGAAGACAGCAAAGCTTAAACTTCCAGTGATCAGTTTAGCTTAATGCTTATTTAGACAGAGTAGTATAATTTTGTTCAGAATTCCTTGTCTAATTGATACAGATCTCAAAATAGTGATGAATTATGATCATCTCACCTTGTTCCATTAACATAATTAATATTAACCTGCAGGGTATGTAGAAACTATATAAAGCTGACTAGGAGAGATTAGAGGTAGAGGTTCAAGTAGGAAAAAAGTGATCAGACAGACACCGAAATACAATGTTTTATTTTGGAGTTGGAGTCCCGTGCTAGGTGGGCAGCATATGGCAGGTACAAGGTACATAGATAGCTAATGCCAGATAACTGATATAAGCTTTATGGGACCAGGGCAATCCAGAGGAAATTTCTGATCCTAGAATAAAGGTTGCTTTTTCTCTACAAAGTTCGATACTTTATTTAGTGTATTCACATACAAATGCACACACACATATACAGGGTTAGAGAAAGGCAGAGACTCGTCACCTTCTGCAGATGAATTTTCTCCCAAGGTAGCTGAAGCGTAAATTTTCCTTATGGATAACAAGGCATTGTGTCAGAAATGTCTGTAATCCATCCCAACTTGTAATCAGTGCTTCATTTTATTACGAGAAATACAGATTTACGTATTCATTCGCCCATTCACTGAGCCATTGGCTCTGTTCAGCTACTGCAATATGTATGACACTGGAAGTTACTGCAGACGCAAAGGATATATAGGATATAATAAGGTCAACAAATTTGAAATTACTGAAAAGGCATATTTGAATACTGTTCATCAATGGCAGCTTTCTCACTCAAACTCTGACTTTTTTCATTATTTTTAAAAATCTTCACTCAAGGATATGTACACTGATTTGTTCACAGAGAAAGAGGGAGAGAGAGGGAGAGAGAACATCTATGTGAGACAGAAACACTGATTGGTTGCCTCCCACACATGCACAGAACAAGGATGGAACCCACAACCCTTTAGTTCACGGGATGATGCTCCAACAAGCTGAGCCAACCAATTGGCCCAGCTGGCCAGAGCCAATTTTAACTTTTTCAGCCAGCATTATGATGACTATTAAAAGGAGGAATTTCACATAAATGCGACCCAGGATATACATAGCATGCACACAGAATGTTTGTGAATATAAAATATTTGATTGTAAGCTCTCACTTTTTGAACACTTGACAAAATTATGACCACTTATGTTCTTTGGAAATGATGGCGTGCTAGTATAGATTGCCTATTGTTTTGTTCATTATTCACTATTAAATTATAAAAACTTTGCATATAGGGAGCATATTCATTCTTCAGTGACACCTCCTATGTCCATACTCACTGTTGCAAGTGATAATTGAGAAACCATTCATCACTTCTTAATGAAAACTATTATTTCAGAATAAACAGTTGTCTGCGTTCTAACTCACAGATTAAGTTAAGTTTACTTGGAATTTCAAATTTCCTGTTTCAAAACTGTTGATTTCAAACTAAGTCTGCACAGTTTTCTGTATTAAGAAAGACATTTGATAATTTCAATTTGTGAATCACTTAGTAATATTTTTCTTATTTAAACTTGGAAGCAGCACTACCAATTTGCTTTAGAGCTGTGCTGCTATGAAGAAGGGTAACAATTACATACATGGAGGAGTTTGTCTGGGGAAAATGGTGGGGTAATAAATTCTGGTGAGAGAGAATAGTAAAATAATTTGAAAGACATGAATGTCTGAAAGAGGAGAAATCCTGTTTTCTTAAAACAATTCACTTTTTTTCCCCCAGATATTATTTGGATTTTTTTTGAAAGGCAAAAGAAATTTATCAATTTCCTTTGAAAACATCTAAGCTTCTCTTTTTTTGTTTTGACTGCAGTCAGCCTATAGAGTTAATATACACCTAACATGAAGGTGACATTGGTAAATTACATACTAATGCTCTTACCTTGAGGGAAAAATATTTCTTATTCATTACATCTTTATGCAGAATACTATGTGTATATTTTGAAGGTAAAAAACCTTTTTTAGAAAAAAAAATAAAATCTACCATACTATCTTTCCAACAAATCCAAATCAACAGCTCTACATAGGGTAGCAGCAAGAAAAAATTAGACATTCTTGTCAAAGACCCAAAGGTCTGAAGTTTGCATAGGATACCTCAAACCTGTAATAATTTCATCTATATTCTCTTGTGTGATATGTGGTATATATATTAACACATTATGTATAGTTGATATAAATCCTCATTTTGCTTTCTGAGCTAAAATTCTCCTTGAAAGCATCAAGTCTGTTTATAATACCTCATGTCAAGGGAAAAATTCAGATAGACCATTTCAGTACTTGGATTTTTACTTTGTTCTCCTTTATACCTTTTTATGGAAATGATTGTGCAATGTTGAGATCAACTGCAGCTGAGAAACTTCTGTCATTATATTTACTAATTTATATAGCAACTAAAAGGTAAAAAGGAAATAAAACAAAAACATATTTGGTAATTTCATGAATTTAAAAACTAGCCCTTGGGGAAAATGCATCACTTTTTATTTTGTATCACTGCTGTGTTTAAGAAACCTAAAAATGGGAATTTCATATTCTCATATTTTGACAAGTACTTTACATTTGCTTGAATAAATATTTTACTATGAAAGGAATATGATTAAAAAGAAAAGAACTATTAACTTCTCAGGAACATGAAAGCAGTAAAAGTACACATTCCAGAAACCAAGGGATGCAGCAGCATTCAGTTAACTTTAACCAATCCTGGAAAGAGATTTCCTTTTATTTTTTCTTATTTCTAAGCTCCAAGAAACCATACACTTGAAGAAAGGGAAGGTGTGCTTCAACTGTCATATTGATGTGGCAGAATTTAGCTCTTTTCTGAAGAGCTTCCATGTCCCAAGAGCATGAAGACAATAATACAGTATATAGAAAGCCAATAAATCAATTAACTTCAACAGCCAGAGTTCAGGAAATGCATTTATTCTCTTCGATGAAAACACAGCTTTTACTTGTAACCATACTTCATATTGTTAAGGTCAATTTTTCACATAGAAATTATATTTAGTGGCTGAAAAAAATCACTCATAAATTTTGTAAAGCAGAAGGGAGCACTTACTAATGTAGGAGAACAAGTTTGTTTTATTTGTAATTATCTATCTTTAGAGTAATTGAGATTCTAAACAGCAGCTAATAGCCTTACTGTCTCACATTACTACTGCCTGTAACTTTACCTTGCCAAATATCAAAGAGCTTTTCAATTGCAACTCTACTACTAAAACCTGGGTCATTTTCTAGCAATTAATTGGAAGAAGTGATTAATAGCTTAATAATGGGTTCCTCTGTGTTTAAAAAGTGCAGGGGACATGCATGGGAAAGGAATATGTAATTTTGTATCCCTGAAACATAACCTAATTGAAAAATCAGCAGTTGGTCTTATTTACTTTAGTTTTGTATTTTCAAACCCTCTTTTGATCTACTCTGAAAAAAGTGTGTAAATCTGGAGAGTATTTTTTAATTAACTCCTTGGACATTGAACACACCCTGAATTTAAGGAGCACAAGCTATTCTATGGCACCTGCTGTGCTGAAGTCACCTTCACAGGAATTTGAGGGCGATATGTGTCAAGCATCTGTCTGAATGTGCAGAAGGTAGTGCCCATTGAGCAAGTCACCCACTATAGAGACACCAATGGATTCACATGGCACATTCCCCTACAGCATAGCCTTATGACTGCGGTGCCTGGGAGCCTCTGTGCGCTTCCACACATTCCTTGTATATTCACCACAGACTTGTGACTGTGAGATTTAGCTGCAGCTTATCATAACATCTTCCCAGAAACATCCAAGGAGACAGTCAGTACAATTCAGTCAGTATACTAAGCTGAACGCTAGGTCTCAAGGAATTGGCACATTGACTAGTCAGATGAAGAAGAGTACAATAAGTGAGGAGGTCTCATGATAAAGCCAAAGGAGGGGACTAGCAAAGTGAAAGGAGCTATGACTCATTTGTTCAGCTCACTATAACATCAGGATGATCCACGGCAAGATGTCCTCTTAGATCTAGGGCCTGATATACTTTCCACTGTCTACTATGGTTGCTATAGATGCTCATGGATTTCTCCCTTAGGTTGCTAGAAGGATGTAAAGAATAAGCTCTCAATTTCCCATCATTTTCTTTATAATATAACTTGCTGCTTTTCATTTTATTCCCATTTTATCTCAGTTGAAACTAGTAATATGGGGTTGTTTATTACACACTGTATTTACAAGATGGCTTAACATTAGAGGAAATCAATTTATTATCTGACGCTCTTTTCATGGGACCAAACATAAAATAAGAAAGGGAGGACATATTAACTGAAGAAAACAACATGGAAATGAGCTCCACTTCTCTAGCTGTCACATAGCAGACATCCATTCTTGAAGTCCAGCTTATTTCTCTAAGGTTAAAGATCCAACTGGTCACAGATTGTTTTTGAACTCTTTGCACATTTATTGGAGAATAAATAGGGATAAATGAAAGTACAATTTTAAAAAATGGACTTGCTCTCCCATTACTATAAGACACACAGTCAATCAAATTTAATCAGCTATAATAAAGATGGAGTAGCATACCAGTGATGGAAAGCCTGTAAGATGAAAGCAGAGACCAGCGTGGATTTATTAGATTGTTATGTGTTCCCAAACAGTATCCTATTCAAACTTAGAAGTCAAAGGCTAGAGAAGGACTGATGAACAGAAAATGGTTCAGCTGAAACAGGGCTGACCTGTGCTTAGAGCTTCCTGTTGAGCAGGAAGCCCGAAGTCTTTATTTACCCTACACTCTGTGTGGAGGGCTCTGCTTCCAAGATGTGTTGGAGGCAGACCCGTAATAGCTAGGTCACATTTCTTTTTCTTTTTTTTTTTGCATAACTTATTTTACTTTTCTTTGAGATAATAGACTGTTATGTTTGATTTGCTTAGTTTACTTTGTACTCACTACATCTCTCCATAACTGTTAAACTGTTCAATTTTTTATGCATTTAGATTTTTGAATTTCTCAATTTTATTTTCTGGTACCCTCCCTTTCAGAAGGCTCCATCACTTGTCTCAATCCTGGTTAAACTGTTTTCAAGCTAGAATTAATAATAGAAATTGTCCCTTCCTTGACTTCTAGACTTCCTTTTTCTCTCTTGATTAACTTTCTTAGTTCAAAGGAACAATCTAATAAGCTTTCTGAGAAAGTGTTCTTGAAAGGAAAGTTGTTGGAGCCTCTCTCTGAAATACTTGTACCCTACCCTTTATTGTTCCATTGTTTATTAGCTCCCAGTGTTTCTTCTGAGAAGTATGAAATACCTCTGATGCTTGATCCTATGTTAAACTGGTGAGTATTGTTTTTCTCTCTGGAATAATTTATAATCTGATTTTAATGTGAGACATGACATTTCATGATTTTTGCTCTTTGGTGAGACTTTACTAGTCAGATTTTAGGGCTCCTAAATTGGCCCTCTAATTGCTTTTTCTTTTCTCATCCATTTTACCATATTTTTGTTTTTTCTGACAGTTTCTTAAACTTATCTTCCAAATATTACATTGATTTTTAATTTTTTTCTCTATTTTATAATTTCCATGGCCCATTTCTTATTCTTTGATTTCAAAAATAACATTCTGTAGAGGTGGGCAAAAGTAGTTTACAGTTATAATACAAATAATAAAATAATAATAATACAAGAATAAACTCTCTGTTTCCTGTATTTGCAATGGTAAAAGTATTTTTGCCCATCCCGTATATGTTTTATAAATACAATATTATATTTTATTTTCTAATTATACTAATGTTGCTTTTCCACAAGTTTCTTTAGCATCAATATTATCTTTATTTCTATTTTTATTCCTTATTTATTTTAATGATCCCGTTCTTTAAAACTTCTTTTTTACCACATATTCTTACAGGTATTTGGTGATTATTGGCTGTGCTTATTGGAAGCTTATTGTGCACAGGAAGATTGTTGATTGGCAGACTTTGGGTGCCTTGCTTGTTATCCTACTTGATTGTTTGCAAGGCATGTGGAATAGTTGAAGCCTAGCCATGGGATAAGAGTTAGAGGTCTCACTCTTAATTATATAGACTTTTAATTTAGTCCTCTATTTACAGGGTGTTGCTTTCCCTGTATCATCTGTGTTTGGTGTTCCTGAACACAAGATTTATTTGCTTGTTTTTCCTCCAGAAATAATTTTTTTTTAGAATTTTAGGTATGGGGGAACTATAGTGCTTGGCTGTACAGACGGGGACTGAGCTACCTTTCACTCAAACTGCTTGTTTCTAGACACTTATTCTTGTATAATTGTTCTCATTTAGCATGTTTTATTTTTGCTATAATATTGATACATTTGTAATATCTTGCTTTATCTGAAAAGTGACAAAAGGAAGCCTCCTTTTTTAAATGAAATTCAAGGTAGCTTAGGTACTATAATAATGATATTTTCTCTAAATCTTTACAATAATAATTTTAGTTAAGAATTACCATCTCTGGCCCTGGCTGGTGTAGCTCAATGGACTGAGTGCCAGCCTGCGAACTAAAGGGTCACCCGTTTGATTCCTAGTCAGGGCACATGCCTGGGCCAGATCCCCAGTAGGGAGCATGCGAGAGGCGAGCACACATTAATGTTTCTCTTCCTCTATTTTTCCCTTCTTTCCCTTCTTTCTAAAAATAAATAAAAGAATTATCACTTCTGTTCTTCAGATTAAATAAATACAGCTTCAAAGATATTGTTTAAATTATACAAGATTTCATAGTAAATATATTGCAGAATCAGTATTTGTAATCTAGTCTCATAGATTCTGAAGTAAATTTCCTTTAGCACTATACTATAATGCCTCCATAAAAAAAGACAGATTTTTAAATTGGTTCCAAATCAGATTCTAGCAGGAAAAGATTTATTGGAGCTAGTTGGCTTTGGAATCATAATGATTTTTTCTTGGAAAGGCACCATTTTGCCTTGCTTTTACCTCATGGCCAACATTCTCCCTATTAAAATCTGTTTTGAAAATTTTGACTTACACTAGGGTATAAGTCATTGACAGAACTTTAAAATATGTCCTTCCCAGGAACATTTGGATGTCAATTTAAACAAGATCTTTGATGAAACTCAGCCATCCTTCAGGAATAAAATGAGACATATTTTGGACACAAGTAAATTTCTGAAATAGCTATGTAGACAGGCATCTATTCTGTCTACTTACAGAGTAAGTTATTGATGTTGAGAAAAAAATGAAGCCATATGACATTATTAGTCAATATGCCATCCTAGTAAGAACAGAAAAAGAGAAAGACCTGCTTGCGATGTGGGTATGATGGGCCAGCTCTTCATACTTTCCTCTCAGGAGTGAGCTTTGGACATGCAAAATATTTTATCTAAAGCAGCTAGGAATAATGGAGAGAATAGGAGTACAATAAAAATCCAAGTGAGGAACAGTGAATAGATTACATGAGAAAAACCATATAGTATTCATAGGTTGAGCTAAAATTAAGGAGAGTCTATATTGAATCTTATATAGGCAATGGAATGTTAATGGTAATTTTTGCACTTGGAATTCACAGACCTATGCCTGATGATATTCAGTCTGGTAGGAATGTCTTCCTTATCTTGACATGTATTTAAATAGTTTAATTTATCAACAAGAATATGAATAGAATTAAATAATCAAATCTAGATTCTCTATAAATAAGATGGCAGTAATTTATTGTTCAACCAGATCATTCATAAGAGTGAAAGAGGGGTACTGGGGCATAGACGAGAAGAGGGAATCTCCCAAGCTTGTTGGTATATGTAATCATCTTATTGAGGGTGAAGATGGGAAAAGGAAGTAGGATATAGTATATAAAAACTTGTCTGAATATTTTCAGGAAGATAAGGGAAATGGGACTCATTATAATTCCATAGTCAACATTTTTAACAAATTAAAGTATAACTTTTTTTTCTGATGTAGATCTTTCTAGTTTTTAAATATATTACTTTAAACAAGTCAGAGTATGCTTTTGTGAAGCCATTTATTCAGGGATATTAAATAGCAATATTTTTGATATTAAAATTTTTGCTTTTATTTGGTTAGAGAAATATATTGATTTGGTCAAAAAGTTCATTTGTTTTTTTCTGTAAGATGGCTCTAGTAGTGCTTAATTGTCTTTAACGTCATTCAAAATATTTTTGTTAGATTTGTATTGTGACAACTCTCACATCAGCATACATTTAAAAAAATCAAAATTGGTGAATTTTTGTGCAGCCATTTTAATATTGAAAATGGAAGAATATATGCAACTTTTTGGCATATTAGGCTTTATTATTTCAAGAGAGATAAAAATGCAACTGAAACCCACAAACAAAAAAGATTTGTTCAGTGTATAGAGAAGGTGCAGTGGCTGATCGAATCTGTCAAAAGTGGTTTGTGAAGTTTTGTGCTGCAGATTTTTCTCTGTATGATGTTTGATGGTCCAGCAGACCAGTTGAAGTTGATAGTGACCCAATCAAGACATTACCTGAGAGCAATCAACAATATATCACGTGGGATATAGCTGACATACTCAAAATATCCAAATCAATAAAGATATTGGTGAAAATGAAAAATGTGGTTATATTTACAGAAGAAAATGAAAATAAAACCAAAAACCTAAATGGACTTTTTGGCCAACCCCATATTTAATTTAACTCCTTTAATAATTAGGACCAATAATAGGCCTGAGTTTATTGTCTCATGCGGTTAAGTGCCCAAGATGTATGTTGAATAAACATTTAGTAATGCGGAATACCATAAAAACTGTGAGATGAAAATGCAATGTTTTGTCTGAAGAATCATTTAACCCTTTGAAAGACAAGTTTCACTAAAAATATTTGCCTGCCTTTTATTTGTGCAGGACCAACTTTATTAGGCTCAGTAAGCACAGCAGCCTAAGCCTAACATATTTTCAAAAGCCAATGAAAATGTTTTAATTTCTTTTAATATATGAGTAAAAAATAAATTTTGGAGTCATGAAAATGTTTTAATATATTTAATAACATATTTGTCTTTATATCAATGCAGTCAGAAAGTATAATTTTTGTTCATTCTTATGAAGAAAAGGGTCTCACAAAAACAAAAGTGTCTAGGGCCTACAGAAGTCATTGTGTCCAAATAAACTGAACAAATATCTATTTCCTAGAGAAATATTGTTTAAAAACCTGGTGGTATAGTGCTGGAATAAACTTTTTTGATCTTACCTAAGATTTCATTTTAATTTGATTATCTGAAACAAGGTAACATATTTTCTTAGGGAGTTGAAAAATCTCTAAAGGTAATCATCCTCTTGCCTCACATATCCTTATGTATTTTGTGGAGAAGAATTACTTTCATTTCTTAATGTCTTTTCATCAGTAGTAGTAAAGATCCTCATGGGGACTATTAAAGATATTTCCTTAGGGAAAAGTTGAGGAGATGCCTTGAGTCGAAAGCATTGAGCAAGCCTCTTAGATGGAGGCACAAGGATGGAGAGGACATTTGATTGCAGTATAGGTTTGAAAAGTATACTGAATAAGACCTCAGCTTCACATGGCTGGCCTCTATGTCATTTAAGATGAATTCTAGGTGGCTGTTATACGATATGACTTTGCTCATTGCAGAATGAAGTAAATGAATACACTTTCCTACATCCAAGTATTTGCTAGTAGTTAGTGAAAGCTAGCATCAGACATGAGGTATAAGGCTAAACATATGCCGCTGTTATGTCAACACTTTAGTAGAAAGTTTCAGTTTTCTTAACAGACGTACACATCATAAATACTATTTTTACTTGTAATTACTTATAGCATTAATAAAATAATGTCAGTGAAAAATAATTTATAACAACAAAAGTTAATTCAAGTGTGTTATTCTTAGGTTTTCAAATCAATTCTATGAAAGTTGTTAGAATATCTACTATTTATCAGTCTATCCTAGACTATGAGAATAGAGTAGACAACAGACAAGTGAGGTTTCTACTCTTTAAGAGTTAACATTCTAATGAGATAGAAAACAAACCAAGAAGATAAATATCAGATGGTAATAGTTTTGATAGAGGAATTATAAAAGAATGATGGGATAGAGAATATTATTGCTGCATTAGGTTGGATAATCCAACATTTAATTGACAATGAGCAATGTGGCTGGAGAAGTAGGGAAACAGGGAGGGCTGCTAGATTGTGTGGAAACTGGAAACAAATACAGGTAAAGAGCATGATTTTGATTCTTATCATGATGATAATTTATTAGAGGTATTTAAACAAGAGAAAGACATGACCCTACATTTTTGGTTTGACAAGCTGGATGGATGATAGTCATCTTGACTCAGTAAATTAAAGAAGCAATTTTGACAAGAAAAATTAAAAACTGTGTTTTACTGTGTTAATTTTGTCTCACTGTTTAAAGAACAGAGTGAACTAAGCAGTTGAATGTGAGTTTTGAGTCTCAGAAAAAGAAATATTGAGCCTTAAAATTAGAATTTTAGATCAGGGAGACTGGATGAGATCACCTAGGGGAGAGATATAGATAGGAAAGAGAAGGGCACATAAGACATTTTGCAGTTCTTCAAAACTTAGAGGTTGAACCAAGTAGGAAAATCTAGAAAAGGACATAGTAGCCCTCCCTATCTGTGCTCTCACTTGCCGCAGTTCTAGTTGCTTGCAGTCAAATGTGGTCTGAAAATATTAAATGGAAAATTTCAGAAATAAACCATCCTTAAGCTTTAAATTGCACACCATTCTGAGTAGTACAATGAAGCCTCATGGATTTCCCCTCTGCCCTCCCCTGAACATGAATCACCCCTTTGTTTAGCATATTCAGGCTGTCTATAGTCCTCACTGGTTATTGACTTAGCAGCATGTTTGGTTATTAGATTGACTGTCAGGTATCATAGTGTTTTGGTAAGTAATATTTATGTTACTTATCAATGTGGTGAGTAAAATTTATGTTACTTATTATAAGTTACTTATTATGTTCCTTATACATTCAGGGAGCACAAGAGTAGTGATACTGGCAGTTTGGATATTCCAAAGAGAAACCATCAATCAATTCCTTTAGATAAAAAAGTAAGTTCTGGTTGGGTAGCTTAATTGGTTGGATTGTCATCCCATACACCAAAAAGTTGCAGGTTCAATCCCCAGCTGGGGTGCATATAGGAGGCAACTGATCAATGTTTCTTTCTCTCTCTTATTGATGTTTCTCTCTCCCTCATCAATAAACATATCTTTGGAGAGGATTAAAAAATAAAATAAAATAAAATAAATTAAAAGGTAAAAATTCTCAACTTAATAAGTAAAGGAAAAAATCATATGCTGAGTTTACTAAGAGCTATCTAAGAACAAATTTTCTATTTGTGAAATTGTGCAGAAGAAAAAATAAATCTGGTACTTTTGCCATTGCACCTTAAACTTCAAAAGTTATGGCCACAGTGTATGATAAGTGCTTCTTAGTTAAGGTGGAAAGGGCATTAATTTTGGGAGTGGAAGACATGAATGGAAATTTTTTGTTCCTATTGAAGGCAACATGTTGTGTCAGGAAATACTGAGCCTAGATGAAGACTTTAGCAAGAGATTTGCAATTTATTGCAAGTAGGGGATGATTACACAGATTCAGGAATAGGTTTGGTCTGAAAAATATAATATTTACTGGAGAGAGACCACATTCACATAACTTTTATAACTGTAATATGTTGTTATTATCACATTTTATTATTAGTTATTGTTGTTATCTTACTGTGCCTAATTTCTAAATTAACTTTATCATAGGTGTATGCATGTATAGAAAAAATAGGATATATATAAATTAGTGCTGTTTATGGTTTCAGGAATCCACTGGGAGTCTTGAATGTATCCCCCAAGGATGAGTTGGGTACTAGTGTGACATGAAATGAGTGGAACACACACACACAAACAGAATGTGAAAATATTGAGGCCAAGGAAAAAAATTACATTCAGAAAAGTGCAGAGGCTAGTTGTGGCCAATATTGGTGAGTGTTTAAATTAGATTAAAATAGAGACTGAATCATTGGATTTGAAAATGTGGTGATCTTAAGAACAATCTTAGTGATCCTTTGAGAATGGTAGTATGACTGTATTAGTCTGAGGTTAGAGTGATATGAGTGGATGTAGAAAAGGTGAATATAAAACCTCATTTCAAGAAATGCTGGTGTGAAGGAAAAAGTTAAAAGGGAAGTGGGCTGTAGGGAGAATCGTGTTCCTTTTTTCCTCCCTCTCTTCCTTTCTTCCTTCCTTTTTTTTAAATGGAAGATTTTAGATCATGTTTTTATGCTAATAGAAATGACATTGTAGGTAGGGAGATACTGATGATGTAAGAGATACAGGGGAACATTAAGGAGGGAAGTAACTGGTGGGAAGAAGGAAGGATCCAGGGCGTAAATGGGAGGTTTGGCATTGACAAGTAGTAGGACACTTCATTTCTAGTAATAGGTGGGACAGTAGAGCCTGTCATATATATTGGTTATCTTGGTGGCAGAACTGTAAATGATTCTTTGTGGTGTAGATATTGGTGAAAGAAAACGACTTTATTTGAAGACCAAAATTTCTAACCAGTCAACGCAGAACAACAGTAATTTAAAATTTGACTGTTTGACTGTCTCTTACAAGGAAGTGTGAAGTCTCTTAGCACGTAAATTTCCATTCATTTGAATAGAGATACAATTCATTTGGATAGAGATAATTGTGTAGCAGTCCACACAATCTTATTTATTGATTATGGGTGAATCTGGATTTCTTTTTTTGTATAAATGTCACATGTAAAAGTACTTTATCTAAAGCCACTAAACCCTTAACATAGATTTTCTTAATTTCTTAAAATGTTTTATAAATCATTTCTTCAAATATATCTTACAGATTCATCTATCAATCTCAGAATTATATAATTCAATTTGGGACTCTTTACATTATTGGAGTATCTGTATTCCTATCAAAGTTTATCTGCTTATATCCATCTCTTCTCTGTATCATTATCTTCCTGAGTATCTTGAGGTTTTCCTGAAATGCTTTAGTACAAACAAATAATGTCATGTTTAACTATATATGATCTGTCCTGATACTTGATTTATCAGATTAATTGTTTCAGTGAACTTTAACCATCAAGATCAAAGATCTGGCTAATTGATAATTTTTCACTCCCATCTTGGTGCATAAGCTAGTGGTTAGAGTATTGTAAGTCTAATAAATTCTTGCTGAAAAGCGAAGATAGACATGTTTCTAAGGCAATGATTTTTATTTTTTGGCATACATTTTAAAGACGTTTTTGAAGATGCAAAATACATATGTTAAAAAGTTCAATCAGGACAAAAGTGAAAGTCATGTCAAGTAGATTTTCCTGCCCCATAACCTCCTGTGGCCTTGATTCTCTCCCCAGAGTGATTCCCAGTTCCACTTTCTGTGCATCCCTCCTAGTGACATTCACCTCACTCTGCCGCATTCTGGGTTGACAGTCACCCCTCTTTTTATGCAGATAAAGTATGTCTGTATATCAAGGAAAGTTCTCTTGCTTTCCTGATTGGTAGTTTTTTGTATCCTTATGTTCCAAATCATTGATTTGATTCTCAGCTTCATCCACTTTACTGTTGTTTCCCTGTAAATTATCCTTTATTTCAGTTACTTTATCCTTCTTTTCTGACAGGATCTTTTTTATGCTGTTAAGGTCCTAAAAGGAAAGAAAGAATCCAAGCAATGAGGAAAGTATAAGCAGCTTCTGTAACAACTTCAAGAGGTCCAACATTCATATCATAGATGTGCCAGAAAGGCGAGGAGAAAGAGCAAGAAATTGGAAACCTATTTGAAAAAAAAAATTAAAGGAAACTTCCCTAATTTGGTGAAGGAAATAGACATGCAAGTCCAGGAAGCACAGAGAGTCCCAAACAAGATGGATGCAAAGAGGCCCATTCTAAGACACATCATAATTAACATGCCAAAAGTTAAAGATGAAGCGAGAATCTTAAAAGCAGCAACAGAAAAGAGGTTAGTTACTTACAGAGGAGTTCCCATAAGACTGTCAGATGATTTCTCAAAAGAAATTTTGAAAGCTAGAAGAGATTGGCAAGAAATACTCAAAGTCATGAAAAGCAGGAACCTACAGCCAATATTGCTCTACCCAGCAAAGACGTCATTTAGAGTCAAAGAGCAGATAAAGAGCTTCCCAGACAAGAAAAAACTAAAGGAGTTCATCGTCACTAAACCATTACTATATGAAATGTTAAAGGGACTTATTTAAGGAAAAAAAAGATCAAAATGATTAACAATAAAAAGGCAATAAACACAAACATATATACAATTGAATCTAAAAAACAAACTAAGCAAATAAGAAGAACGGAGATAGAATCATGGATACAGAGAGTATTTTGATGGTCGCCAGATGAGAGGGGAGTGTGGAGGAATAGACGAACAGGTGAGGGGGTTAAGAAGTATAGATAGGTAGTTACAGAATAGCGATGGGAGTTTAAATTACTATATATGATATGAAGTAACCAAAGAACTTAAACACATGACCCATGGATGTGAACAATGATGGGGGAATTGCCTGAGAGAGTGGTGGGGGTGTGCTTGATGGAGGGGGTCAAAGGGGGAAAAATCAGGACAACTGTAATAGCATAATCAATAAAATATAATTTAAAGAAAGAAAGTACTTTTTGAATTGAAAGACTGGTTTGTTTTTTAGCTGCCATGAAATAATTAAAAATGAATGGATACAGTTGAATTGTAGGAAGCATATTTATTATTTGGAGTAGTTATAAAAAATTCCTTGAAATTAAAAATCATACTTTGAACAGGTCGATTAGTCAGATTTAATTTTTCTTTCACTCTCTTATATTGGTGTAAATATTTTCATCTGTTATGCATAACCAAAAAGTATATTAAACTGTCAAAACATAAATGATTTCCTTTTGGCCACCATGGCTTGAGGGATTTATTTCAAGTCTGTTGTGTACTATTTGCCCCTAGGATGTGTAATCTATATTTTAGGGGAATGTGGCTTACTGCAAGACACCTGTATTATTTATGTGTGATTAATATTTGCGTTGTGGTGAATGAGGTCTTTTGGCCTTACTTTGCTCTTATAGGACTTAATCATTTCTCACAAATGTAGTCATTGTAATAAAACATTCCACATACTAGTTTGTTTTGCAGTAGTGACAAATGCAATTGTTGTAAAATGTGAATTTTCAGTTATTAAATATGGCGTCATGAATGTAATTTACTGGGCTACCTCTATAAGATGCTGCTATATGACATTCCTGAAGCTGAAACCAAGCCAATCCTTGTTTGTATGAATTTAAACATAAACACTGGTGAATAGCATCTTTAAATCACAACGCTTAGGCCAGCAGACCTAATTTTGTGTTTCTGGAAATAAATCAGTAAACTTTACAACTAGTTGGTTATATGGATGCCTAATAAAATGGTCTCATTGTAATTTGCAAATTTGCAACAAATTATAAATATCCTTGATCATCCCTGACAGATAACATCATGTGCCAAATTAGGACATATTTCAAAGTTCCTTTCTGTGGGTCCTAAGAAATGATGTTTCCACAACTTTCTTTTAGAAAAATCACTTATGTCAGAAGAGTGAGAAATTGTAAGAGTTCCAAAATCTACGAGGCTAAAATTCAATGAAATATTAATGTTACCTGCTGGAATGGTCTCCCTTCACAACATTATTGTAAAAACATATAGCTTTCAGCACTTATTAAAATTTGTTGGCATATGGATTATTGAATATAAAAGGAATACATTGTAAAATGTCCACAATGAGTCTTTTAATTGTGTTTTGGTAAGCTTTGCCAAATGGTGAGAAGGCAGCTATAAACATAAAAGGCGATGTGTATATAGTTAGCTTCCCTTAGTGTGCACATGGAAGGAGTATTTTGTTGCTGTTGTTTATTTATTTCAGATTTAAAAGATGCAAATAACTCTCAAATTTAATATCTTTATTTTTCCTCTGTACCTTGTCCATTATTAGAGCTATGGCCCAATTCTTATCCTGTAATATTGCAAGTGTTAAATATTTTTGGGAAATTTTTTTTTAGTATTTCAGAGAAGGCATTAGAGTATGTGTCTACTAAAGGTGTGACGAAGAATCTCCCATGTAAGTACTAGCACTGTGACATATTAAATACCTTTCAGCTATATGTTAAAATTGTAAAACTGTTCTGATTTACTGAACTTCCAGAAGATGTCATCAAGAGTATTAAAAAAATGATGTTGATTATTACACTAAATTCAACCAGGATACGGTGGACAAGGGCTTTAAAACTTCAGAAACATCAATTAAAGCCCAAGTAGTGTGCAATAAGCATCAAAAATTGATAAAAACTCAAATTTAGGTTTTTAGATTTAGTGTTTAAATCAATCAACTGCAAACAAGATTTAATTAAAGAATATTATTTCAAAGTGTAATTACCTACTGGGATTAGAATGAACCTCTATTGCCCATAATGTTCTCCTACTGTGAACCCACACTGAAAAATGTTGAGTTTTAGATTAATATGCATCTTGTAAGTACAAGTCCTAATCTCAATCTTAAAGGACATTTAAAACACACTTGGAACCTTCTATGCAATCAAGCCCAGTGTGACTACTCTGTCCACCATGCTAAATTTGTGATTACATTTTTTATGTGCATGATTTAAATCGCTTTAGCAGCAGTCCAGGGAGCATTTTACCCTGCATATTAATTACACAAAGGCTTTGTCATGTGAGGGTCTCAGTGGTCATGGTCTGTAATCCAGCTCATTTGAACTGTGAGTACAGTTTTTGAGCATGCTGTGCACATCAAGCCCAGCTTTAAAGCTAGAATAGGCTGAGATGGTTAACAGGTATGGTTCCTGCTTAAGGAATGAATGCCATTTATTTAGTGACATCTGCAAACTAATTGCTTAAGAATCTGAAAGTGAATATGTATACTCAGAAGGCTGTTATTAATACATAAGGAATGAGCCTCTGTGTCACGGCATTCCAGTTTCTATTGTCTCAAGCTAGCATTATCCAAACAATCATATGATTCCTTTATAAAATTCTTTGTGTTACAGAAAAAGGCTTTGTCCTTTTTTAGGTTTCAATAATTTTGTCATCATCAACGTATTTACATATTTGGAGCTATTTAAATATTGTATAATTTCAAGAGGCATTAAATAAATACTTTCAAAATGTTTGTGTATAATTTCAAATAACAGTAAGCAGAAAATTAAAGTTAAATATTATTAAAAACCATAGTATCTCAACTGAAGAATTTGTAAATATTCAAGACTTTTTAATATATTGCTTTACTATAAGAGTTTGGTCGTAAAAGATTAAAAAATCAATATAGTCTTTGTTTCACATCTTAGGGGCTTAGTCATATAATATTAATATACTGTGTATTATTAAATTGAAAACAAAAATGGAAATATACATCTGACATAACCCTGGGGCCTGATATCATGGAAATCAACAGTGGTTCATGAGCAGCAGGGACAACCAGAGTTAACTGAGTGAATGCAGCATATAAACACCCAGGACCGATGTCAGAAGGTTAAAGTCGACACCAATAAAGGGACATGTGCCTGTGCATGTGTATTCTAAAAAATGGCACTGAGAATTCAGAACCATTGATAGTTAGCTGAACAATTTAATAGAAAATTGTTCAACTTTAATCTCACCGAAAAAAAATTTAATGACAGAAATATAGAAAAGACTCTACAATAAAAGAATGGAAAACACTTCAGGATTTGCTTTATTGGGAAACTCTATTGAATCTGTCAACTAATGATGTTGCAAACAACCATTTAGTTGACACATATTACTATATTGTCACACTTTGCTAAAAAAAATAAGGTAAATGCAATATTTTTTAAATATAAATTATGCCCCAAAATACAAAATGGACAGAATTAGAAACTGATATACTTTATAAAGCGTAAGTGGAAATAAAGAAAAAATCAATTTTGATTTTAATAGGTGTCATGTAATCTTTCATGATTCCCAATATTTGAAGACAAAACTAATCATCTCTCAGAAGGAATGACTATCCCCATTTAAAAAGATGTTTTCAGTTATTTATGCATAGTTTTCTCCTATTCAAAGCAACTTGTCTTTTGTTTATAGTCTCAAAATCAAAGTTGCACCTAATCTATTTGAAATTCTTTCAATAAGTCCTGGGAAAGTTCTACATATTTGACATTCAACACAGATATTCTTTTAAAACATGTTCCATGTACAAGGCAAAATATGAGGGTGGACCCCCAAAAGACTGGAATCATCTCCTGGAGGTCAGGGCCCTTGTAGAGGCTTCCCTGCTAGATGAGTGTTCTAGGAACCCATCTGTATCAGTGTACCAGCTGGCATTGTTGTGAGAGGCTGCATTCGGCTTCAGTGAATTTTTAAAGGATTCTTTCATTGTGTTTGCCCATTTCGTGATGGGTGATTTATGAGCACACCTGCCTACACTGCCCTGAGTATTCAGCAGTTTTTGACCAAAAATGGCATGACCCCGAGCCACACCCCTATTCACCCAATCTTGCCCCAAGTGACTTTTTATTGTTTCCCCAGATGCAAAAAGGACTGCAAAGTGCAATTTTTTGCTGATGTAGAAGAGGTAAAACAAAAAATGGCAGAAGCACTAAAAGTCATCAAAATTGATGAATTCAAAAACTGTTCTGAGCAGTGGGAAAAAAATCAAAATAGGATTATTGCATCAGATGAAGGATACTTTAAAGGTGACTGAAGTTTAAACATGTAAGAGTAAATACACAATTTTTATTAATAAATTCTGGGTTTTTTGGTCCCCTCTTGTATATGGTATTGAGGAGAGAGAGCGCTAAATTATGATCTGTGCCTTAGAAATTCAGCCTCTATTAGAGACAATAACAAAACATTAAAATGTAGTACATAAAACTTATAAAAATAAAGAATGTTTTTCCGAGACTCTGAGTCTTCTGTTGCCAGATTAATTTTTTACGTGTTGCACAAATTACTCCGCTATTCTTTGACATTATTATTTTGAATGTAACACGGGAAATTTGTTATTAGCGTTTATAAGAATATACATTCTGTACAAATACTTTCAGTTAATCAGGGTAAGTTCAAGATTTGAATGGGGTAGATCTGTTTTAAACCAAGGTAGAGAATTTTATGAGTTTTTGCTGTAAATTTAACATTAGATTATAATATGCAAAGGGTATGTAAAGTTGCAGATATTTTTGTAGAATGGTCTCAAATTAGTCCTATGGATTGAGTTGTGTATTTAAAGGACGTTTTGGTATGGTATTTGAACAGTCAAATGCTACATTGACTTACACTTATGTATCATTGTATAATAAAAAGATTCAAGAGAAATTTGGCTATGCTTTTTCGCAGGTCTGACAGCCTTTGTAGGAGTGTGAACACTCAAGTGTCCATGTAAAAAAATGCAGTGTTTATGTCTGAACATTTGGACTCTTGCACTGTTAGTAAAAGGTTACAAAAGATTATGATGTTCTTTAAAGAAATGGCTTCAATGCAATCAATTTTAATACTAATTTCACTTTTGGCCTAAAATTCAAAATGAGGTCTTAGAGTAAAAATCTATGTAATTCAAATGATATAAGCAGCTTTGGGATCAGTGATCTGAGCATATTACTAGAAAAGCATTATTACTAGGGTGAGACTGGTTTCTATTCTTTATTTCCTGTTTGGCCACATTGTTGCCAAAATTATGAATATTAGAAAACATTCTCAATGATTGAGTTTTTCACTTACTTCATCATGCTTATTATTGTATAGTCACAGTCCTCATTGAATTTTGTGCTCTTTACAATGATTTCCTAACAGAGAAAACTATTTCATACAAGGCATATTTTAAGAGGATATTACTAAAATCAGTTTGAATATGAAATCCCAATATCATTTGATTTATATTTTATCAAAGAAACAGAAAGTGTGTTTTATTGAAATAATTTTAGTTGTCTAGTAACTACCTAAAGCTATTCATAATATAGTGTAATTCTTCCTAGATAAACTTGCTGAAAAGTATGCTTTTGTGATTGCTTGTTTAAACATACCAGTTCTTTAGGAAATGTCTTTACTCTCTTAGAACTGGTCCAAAGTTTGATCATCTGAAGTCAAAATGCCCTTTCAGAGTTGATGACTTTTTGTTAATGTACTTTCTTCTGTTCACTTAATAGAGCTGTACATTAATAAAAATCTGTAGATTAAAGCAAGTAATTTTTCTAATAAAAAAGCCTCCCTAAATATCTGGCATTTTGGATCAAATTTTAATGTTTCCAATTTTGAAACCTCAGCATAAAACTGTTGATGTGGGTCCCCTTTGATAAATTATAAAGGTAAACTTTAATGAACATTGAATAGGATCACCTTTGCTACTTGGGGTAATAGAATAAAATAAAACAAGCAAACACATTTTTCTTACTGCCACATGCCTCTCCTTAATAATAACTTTTGTCTCTTCTGCAGAAATAGATGCTGTGTAAGTCTCATTAAATTACCTGACGGATGGAATAAATATACAACCCATAGCTCGGCAGTCCATAGTAAACTGGGCAAGGGTCTTGATATCTCAGAGTTCTGCTTATTTACACATGCCTTGGACTCTTCTCACAGATATGTAAATTATTCTGGTTAAAACTAAATGCTAAAGTCTACACCATTAGTCTTCCACTTCATGATCTCCACATGGGGCTGTTAGAGGGATAATGTACCATACAATACACGGTTTACTTTTAATTAATAGAAAAAAATGTGAAATGAATATTAAATGTAGCTTAATGTGAAAGAAAGCTCAAAGCAGTTTGGTGGTTATTTATTTATTTATTTAAAAAATATTCAGCTCTGCTTCATTGTTAGAAAATAAGCAATGCATTCCCGGACCGCAGGCTTTGCTGGAGGCTTTGGAAGCAAAAGGGAGCTTGGAGAGGCCTTAACGCACCAGCTAATGGTCCCGGGCCCGACACAAAGAGCGGGTGTTTCAGGGAGAGGCTCAGGACTTCTGCTCTCTGCCTTTTGAATCTGAACAGAACAGAGCATTTCCGCCTGACTCTTGTATCCCCTCCTAAGATTGTCTCCTGTTACACACCATACAAATTGTAGTATCTGGTATTAAATCTTAGACTAAAAAAGCTCACCAAATAGAGCATTTAATTAAAACACAAGATCTGTTTGTGTTGTAATTCAATGTGTCAAAATTAATAAATAGAATTAGCAGTTTGCAAACAGTTTATCACACTGTTCCCAACCACAGAATGGAATTTTAATTATGTAACATTATTTATGGCAATGAAATGATCGTGTTTCATAATATTTGCCAACGGCCCAAGTTAAGATTTAAAAAGAAAAGCTCTATTAAATAACCGCTTCCTCCAGTGGATTCCTTTTGTCTTGTTTGGCTCACCTAGGCTAAGGTAAGGACCTTGAGAAAAGACAAAAAGAACATGACTGACTCTGACTGGGCTTTCGGAGATAACGAGGTCCCCACTGAAGGCACTTATTTGCAAGATTAAAGGATTTGAAGTAAAGCCTGAAATTAGTAACTTTTCATCGCTTTTTAGTCAGACAGCCAGTGTTTTGTAATAAAATAAAGACCTTGCACTTTCAAACCTTCGTGCCAGGCAGACTGTGAAACTGAATTCTACTCAATTTTTAAATTATTCATACATTCTTAATTGTGATGTTATCCTTATAAATGATAGTAAAGGTACTGTTTAAAGCCTAAAAACCAGCAGGCACCTGCCAGTGAAACGGGTTCATTTAAAGCACAACCATTGAATTCTTAATATTAGAAACTATTCGAAAAGATTCAGCTAGGAGAAAGTCAGTAAGACATTTGATTTTACACTTAGGAATTAGGTACCTTGACATGATTAGCAGAAGGGAAGCAAAATGCCAGTGCTTAATTTATAGAGAATGTATAGACCATTTGAAAAAAGGCACCCTGAGAATGGAGGGTACCTGCAGAAAATTCTACTAACTCTCCTCATATACCCATTAGCTACAAACAATTATTTTTGTATTATTTAGCAGGAATCAAAATATACATACTGAGAGGCAAAGATGATGTGTGAGATTGTGAGTAAAACAACTTGTTCACTTTTAGAAATCTGAAAGTTTGTATGTGTCTGTCTACATGCATCTGTGTGTGAATATGAGTGCTTAAAAAAAGTTTTTGAGAAAGATCCACAGAACAGTCCAAATAGTTCTTTTGAGTATTAAGAGAACTGAGTTGAGTTTATAAAAACTAAGGTCTTTACATGACATATATACCAGAGTCATTTTATTTTCTCCAACATTTAAAAAAAATGATGTTGCTTTGAATTCATTTTCAGAATTCTTTTAGTGATATCAACACTTGTCATGGTGTTGGGAGACGAAATGTCTCTCTGAAATGTGGCCATATTCTTATGGAACATACTTGTTAAAAAAAATAAAAACTTTTTGAGGTTGTGTCATTTTTAGATGGACATTTTTATATGCATCAATTTCTGTAACCTTTTGAGCAATTTTTTTTTGCTTTTTTTCTGTCTGTAATTTCACATTAAAAGTCTTTAATAGGAAAAAAGAAATTAACTTTTAAATGTTTTATTCAACTATCAGTTTTCAAACAGACTAAATAACTAAGGAGATAAGCAACAGATTTTTATACATCCAATACTGAGTCCAAGACATGAGTATCTCCAGGATTCTAATGATACTGTTTTGGTATCATAAAATAATTTTAGCCTGCATGTCATTAAAGGCTTAGAATACCTAGTGTTAGTGAACCACACTAAATGTCTAGGAAAATTAAATGTCTAGAAAACTGTTATTTATTCCCGAAGTCTCCTCTTGTATTCAACAAGAAAAGTTACTCCTATGTCCAGCAGTCTAAAAGTTGATCAATGTGGGACTTTAACTCTATTTTCCACAAAGCCCTAACCTAAACAGTGTTTGTTATTGTTGTTGAGCTGTTTGATTGTTTTTATCTGCTATGTGGTCTCATTGAAATGAATTGCTTTTTATACATGCATGTATAATGATTATATATATATTTAAATATGATAAATACATGTTCAGATAGGATGCCCAATAATATTACACTATTAAAATAAGGTGTCTCAGATTTGAAATGTATAATTTACTTAAAATTTGAAATGTTGAGGTTTTAGAAGAAATGTAGTTTACATATTTCAAACATGAGTGCTTGATTTAGAATATTGAAATTAATCTAGGACCTGCTATTTATTTATCACCTGCGTGTTCTTGGACTTAGACTGAGAAAGAAGTGAGATACTGCTATGAAAGCATTTGGATATGTCATGATTCCCAGTAACATTCCGTAATTATGGGCTAATTCGAAGGTTAATTTTTAAAGAAACCAGCTCTGTATGTTGTCATGTATAGCTTCACCAGCAAATGATCAGGTCATTAGAATGTGTAACAAACAAAAGACAACTTTATTTCATTGTTTCACTGACCCTTTAAGTCCTTTGTGAGGTAATTCTTACCTTGCCCCATGAAAACATTTCCAGGAAGTCCATGGCTTCCTGCTCATCTTTAAGTGTTAAAACAGTAACCTGTTATTGTTTTGATTCACTAATTGAAAAGTTTCAGTTCCAAAAAATAATTTAAAAAATTTAGCGTAATTTAATCTTAAATCTTTTCCCAGCCTCCATTTCATCACTGAAAGGAGGGCTGCAAGTGCAGTGCAAGACCTGGACGGTGCTCTTTCTTCACCATAGTGTGCCCTGCCCTCCAAGGTTGCCGACCCAGGCATCAGCATCTGTCCAGGTCAAAAGACAGGGGCAGGAGGAGAGGTAGAGAGATAAGACAATTCAACACATGATGCTTTTACTTATGCATTATTTCTATTTTTTAATAACTAGCTAATTCAGTGCTACCTTTCTCCATTACAGCTTTTCTGATTCTTCAGTCAGAATTAACTATTTCTGTGTGTGTTCCTGTGACACTCTGTATGTTTCTTTATTATGATATTTACCATTTGATACCACAAGTAAGTAAAAGTCTTTTTCCTTGATCAACTGTGAACCACATGAAGAAAAGACTTTGTGTTCCGCTTATTCATTTAGTGGGTCTCCAGACCATAAGACAGCTTTTGGAACATATAAGATTATAGTTAATTGAATTTTTAATCTCATTTGGATAGACTGGATTGATATTTACATTTACTGAAGTAAAAATTTACACTTAAAAGCCACTTGACCTCCATCGTTCTCTCAGTACGTAAATCTTTATGTGCAATATTTTTGTTTATGTAACAATTCTGGTGTTTTCCCCACATATAGAATTATGTTGTCTGAGAAAACTTAAGCATTTGATTCTCTTAATTTTGATAGTACAAATTTCCCATTAGGCAAGTTTTCTTGGAGTAAGAAATTTATTCCCTTGGGATAGTTCTGATGCCAGCTAAAGTTTTTAAAATTTATTAATATGCAATCACATTATTTTAAAGGTATGATATGGACAAAATTGAAAAATAAACAAAATAATTCATAGTCCAATTTCTCACAAAGGAACAGGAAAATATCTTAAATTGGTTGCTAAATTTGTCATATTTATAATGACTCCAGAGCAACTAGTTGAGAAAGATTCTTTGGTCACAGTACCTGTAATGAGTTTGCAACATCTGCCATGCTGCAGGAAGGAGTGCCACATATGTGCCATCCTCATCCTAACATAACCATTAATCACAAAGTCAGAATTTCATTCTGGTTGTTTTAACTTGTGTATGTTATTTATGTAATTATAGTTATGATGTCAAATAACAATTCTGAAATCATTTATTTATGTGGCTTGAAGTATAAACATTACCAATTTTTAAGCCCTCCCCTTCTCATCTTCATTTCTGCTTCTGAATTTATTGAAATTACCAAGTTTTAATGAATTATTAGCATACAAGATAGAAAGGAGCATTCTATCAGCTCCAAAATTTCATGTAGAAGAAAATACACATAGACAACGGTGCTACCTATTTTAATCTATAATGAAGTGTATTATGTTAAATACAAATATTTCATTAATTTTAAGTACTTAATTTATATTTCTGGATTAAAAGAATTAATACCACACCTTTTCCTGATGTTAAAACTATTGGAGTAAATTCTGATATATTTCACATGGGCAACGAGCTTAAAATGAATGCATCTCCTGGAGGGCAAGAGAATGGACTTTATTGATGCCCAGCAGATGGATGGATGGATGGATGGGCAGATGGATGGATAGATGATAGATAGATAGATAGACAGACAGACAGAGTTAGATGATAGACACATATACATACACACATATACATAAATTTGGACATTTAATCTTGACTGGCAAGTCTTTCTTCAGAAATTGCCACATAAATAATGTGTAGAGTGAAGACTATGTCTTCTAAAGATAACACTAATTACAAATTAATTATATCCTACATTCATGCCATATGTTTTATTGAAGTTTTTACTTTGAGAAAAATGAAAATTTGCATACATTCATAAGAAATAATAGAGTGATACTATGTACTCTTCACTAGTTTTCCGCAATAGTAACCTCATATAAAACTATAGAAGCATATCTTAAAACTATAGTATCATATCATACTTGGATATCAATATTAATATAGTCAAGATATAGAATAGTTCCATCATTAAAAGTGTCCCTCCCATTGCCCCTTTATAGCCATACACACACTTCCTTTTCCACACTATCCACATTTCTATAATTTTGTCATTTCAAGGATTTATAGAAATGAAATCATGCAATATGTAACATTTTGGGGACTGGTTTTTCTTATTCAGCATAATTCTTGGAGATTGGAGATTCCTTTAAGTTGTGTGTATCAATTATTTGTCCTCATTTCTGTTGTATTTCATTGGACAGATGAACTGAAGTTTGTTTAACCATTTATCCATTAAAGGATGTTTGGGTTTTCTGTTTTTGGCTTTTATGAATAAACTGCTATAAATATTTTCATACAGATCTTTGTGTGAACCTAAGTTTTTATTTCTTAGAGACAAATATCCAAGAGTTCAATTGCTGAGTCATCGGGTAGTTAGTTGCATGTTAACTTTTATAAGAAGCTGCCAAACTACTTTTGGGAATGGCTGTACCATTTTGTGTTCTCACCATAAATATATTAGTGATTGAGCTTCCCCAAATGCTCACCAGCATAGGATTTTGTTATTTTTTTCCCCCCAATTATCCATTGTGGTAAGTAAGTAGTGTTATCTCATTATTTTAAATTACATTATCCTGATGGCTGATTATACTGAACTTTTACGTGCTTATTTGCCATTTGTCTATATTTGCAATAAAATATTTCTTCATGTATTTTCTCATTTTCTAATTGATTTTTAAATTCTTGACTTTTGAGAATTTTTTGTATACTCTCGATATTAGTCTTTTGTCAGATATGTAGTTTAAAAATATTTTCTCCCATTCTGAAGTCTTTCTTTTTATCCTCTTCACATGAGCTTTTACAGAGCAAAATTTTAATTTAGACGATATTCAATTTATCATTTTGTTTCACTTATGGATAGTGCACTTGGCGTCAATTATAAAAACTTTTGTTTAACTAGATCTTAAGATTTTTCTCCTATGTTTCTTTCCTAAACGATCTTTTTTAACTTTTTCTATAATTTTTAAATATCTACTATGAGTTAATTTTGTATAATGTGTAAAATTTAAGTTGAGGTTTATTCATTTGTTTTTTTTTTACCACAGATATCTAATTTTTCAGCCTCATTTGCTGAAAAAGCGAACTTTGCTCTACTGGATTGTGTTTGATAATTTGTAAAATCTATTTTGGTATATCTGTGTGAGCCTATTTATTTCTGGGGGTTTTGTTCTGTTCCATTGATCTATGTGTCTTTCACTTTGTCAATATCACATAACCTTCCTTTTTAGGCTATCTAGTAGGCCATAATATCTGATAGAATGTTTCCTCTCACTTTTTCTCCTCTTGATCAAGAATGTTTTAACTACTCTAGGGCCTGTGTTTTTTCATAGAAATTGTAAAATAATCTTGCTTGTGTATACTTTCTGCAATTTTGATGAGACTTGCATGAAACCTACAGATCAATTGAGGAAGAACTGACACCTTCACCATGTTGAGCATTCCATCTGTGAATTTAGAGTCTTTTTTCATCAATGTTATGTAATTTGAAAATTAGAGATCCTGTACCTCTTTTGTTACATTTATACCTAAGTAATTTACTTTTTGGAGTAATTGTAAATGGTACAGTGTTTTTCACTTTAGTTAATGGTGTTTAAAATTGTCCAATTGTCCAAAGGTGCTCTTCTTTCTTGCTCTCTCCCTAATTTCAAAGAGGACCTTATGACCATTCACTTTCAGGCAATGCTTAGCCTTCTATAACTATTTCTTCCTTCTACTAAAGAGTTTATAATGTAAAATGGAAAGCAGAAATGCATGACATTTTCTAAATCCTTATATAGCCATACTCTGTGAGAGTGGTGTTCAAGCAAATGTGGATGACATAAACCAATAGACAAAATAAAGACTTATATGTTAAATAATAGTTTAAGTGTGATATCAGCTGTTCGAAACTGTGGCCTCCATATTTTCAGATGACATATTTATATCAGTGTAAGTTTTTAAGTACTCTCTTTATTATATGTGAATGTATATCTAATGTACATGTAGTAAATTATATTGCAATGTATATTATGAAATAAGAAAAAAAATCTCAGAACTTTTTAATGAACGTGGTAAAAAAATCGAAATTCCATACTGTTCTTCTATTATTTTAAAGAATTATTTGCTTACTCAAGAAGTATGTACAACACACTTTTGAGGCCATAAGTGTAATAATCATATTCAAAATGTGGTGACCAAGGGGCAAGTCATGATATAAGGGGCTGTCTCAAGTATTGTGTTCAAGCTTAACATTTTAAAAATATTTTTATTGCTATGTTTTCATAAATATCCAATCTACTATGCATACATGAGTACAGTGATCCTTATAAAATGTATATTTTGGGCTATATCATTCTCCTATTAAAAATTTTACAGTGACTTCCTACCTCACATAAAAAACAAATCCAAATCCTTTATGACAACCTGCATGATCTGGTACTGTCTGACTCTTCTCCTTTGTGTATCCCATGTTATTTTTATAGTTCTGGCTTCAGTGTTTCCCTAAAACATGCTGAGCTGTGTTTTCTTGGCCTGCACTATGACTTTCCCAGGTCTTTCCTTTGTTGTCTCTTGCAATTTAACATAAAAAGCTCAACATCATTAGCCATCAGAAAGATGCAAATTAAAACCACAATGAAATATCATATGACCCTTGTCAGAGTGACTATTATCAATAAATCAAGAAACAATAAATGCTGGTGAGAATGTGAAGAAAAGGGAATCCTAGTGCACTATTAGTGAGAATGCAGACTGGGGCAGTCACTATGGAAAACAGTATAGGATTTACTCAAAAAATTAAAAAAATTGAACTGCTTTTCGGTCCAGTGATTCCATTGCTGGGAACATACCCTAAGAATCCTGAAACACCAATTCAAAAGATCCTATGTACCCCTATGTTCAGTTCATAGCAGTGCTATTTACAATGGCCAAGTGCTGGAAACACTCTAAACGCCCAATGGTAGATGAGTGGATTAAAAAACTGTGATACACTTACACAATGGAATACTACACAGCAGAAAGAAAGAAGGAACTCCTACCTTTTGTGACAGCATGGTTGGAACTGGAGACTATTATGCTAAGTGAAATAAGCCAGGGCGTCAAAGACAAATGCCATATGATCTCACTTATGAGAGGTATAAAATGAACAAAATAAACTAAAGAGCAAAACAAAACCAGAGACATGGTAAGGTGAAACAAAATGACAGCTGCCGAAGGGGAGAGGGAAGAGGGGAGAGGAGAATGGTGGAAGGAAGGACAAAGCATTAGTCAAAGAACATGTATGAATGACCCATGGATGTGGACAACAGTGTGGGTATTGGCTGTGGGAGTAGGGAGGTGGGCTGGGGAGAGGAAGGCAAAGAGGGAAAAATTTGGGACAACTGTAATATAATAAATGAGAATGAAAAAATAAAATAAAATTTTCAAATTAAATGTGAATTCCTTTATCTTGTCTCCCTTAAACTCTCAGCTTAGAGTCTGTCTACTTTCCATCTCCTATACCTTGTTATTGTCTACCTCAGCACCCTATCCCCACATTGCACTACCACAAGTAATAATTATTTTGTTTGTCCATTCTCTTCTTTTGTTTTACATTTATTTCCCCTAAGTGACTATAAGAAATATGAGGGCAGGGTCCATATCTCTCTTGTTCATTTCTGAATATCATAAAATACACTCAGTAAATCTGTGCAGATGAATAAATGAACATTGAAAATAAATAGAAATTAAGAAGGAATGAAACTAGGATTTATGTTTAACCTCTGTTTGCCTTCAAAAATCAATTTGTGTATACTTTCCCTCAAAAAGTAGAGGATTCTTGCAGTTTTTCTTGACTGCATATTTACCAAGAACCAGAACTGACGTGGCTGAAAAATTAAAGTAGAAATGTAAAGACCAGAACCAGTGAACCAGAGAGGTGAAAACTTTAGTGTATTGTGCTCTCTTTAGACAATGTCTAAAGTACTGTGTTCCATTTAAATGGATCTCTCTCTGTTTTGTCTCTGTGGTCTTCACTAAGATATCATTTGTTTTCAATAAAATTCACCTATTTTAAGTGGAATTTGAAGTCTTAGTAATTGTACCAAATCATATAAACATTATCATTCTCAAGATATAGAATTGTTATTAAGATGATATTTTAAATGAAATATATTTGGAAGATGATCAAGATTATAGAGTGATTAAAATTTATGTGTCATGAAAATGATGGAAGTAATGGGACATGTTTTGACTTGGAGAAAATGTGACAGTGAAACATGACAATGTTTTGAAAGACCATCATTTGAAAAAAGGAATTAAATGACTCGTCTATTTTCATAAGGAATAAAACAAGGATTAATATATGAAGATTACAGATAGATACATTTTAGCTTGACTATGGGGAAGATGTTTTAGGAATTGGTGCATTTCAAAAAATGAGCTCCCCATTGTTGCAAGTATTTAACCAAAAGTTAAATATGTCAGGAAATTCACAACAAAACTTCCTAACTTGGGTGGAGATTAGCAAAGATGATCTTTAAACTGGCTCTTGTAAAATTTGTTTAATGAATGAGATTACTGAATATTGGGAAGGGCAGGTATTCTACATGGAAAAGGGGGATTTTAGTTAAAGTACAGAGGCCTTGGGAGTTTCAATTAGGTACAAAGAAAGGCAGGTGGAAGTAATACTCAGAAGAAAAGTACTGGAAATGCAAAGGTATGCTACAACACATTTCCAATCAGGTTGGATTGTTCTAAATAACCACTCGGATTTTATGGATCACAGACCACTGAAATAGAAAGGAAAAAAAGGTGTTATCTTACATTGATTTTCTTATTCTCCTCTTTATTTATAAAATAGATTTAAATGTAAGAGAAGAAAGATTTTTATCTACTTGCACAAACTCCCTGGTCTCATAAGCAAGAATAATCATCTTAAATTTATAAATAGCATACAGCTACAAACAAATATGTATTTTTTATTTAAAAACGTCATGTAGGTTTGCTTTTCTTTCAGGCAGATAATAGGCCTTTTTTCCTCATAGTTCAACTGACAAAGAAGAGGTAGATTTTCTTTATAATTTGCTATTATCCTAAAACTCAAAAGCAAACCCAAATGCCATCAGTGGCTATAAGCTATGATGTGTTTGAAAATGAAAATTTGACTACTTCAAATAGCAAAATCTTCATTTCCATTAGAGTTTTATGAACTGTATGATTTTAGATCAGGATAAAACATACACTATTATATAACCTGCTAAGATGCACTAGGCAAGATGTTGAAAACAAGGGTAATTATTTGTACTAGAAATAACATATATCATTAAGCATTTTATTTGTGAATATAACCATATTGGTGCACCTTGCCTTTTGCTGAATTTATACCCTCAAACTTATAGAAGGGCCTTCTATTTTAGCTAGGAGATTTGTCTGTGGACATCTTTCTTATGTATACCTTTTAATTATACATTTAAAATACAATATTTTATAAACAACCAACATTCAATATACTGAATAGTCAATTAATCTGGTAATCATTTTCATCATTAACTCAAAAAAAACCCCTACCTGTTAAAAAAAACAAGAGTAAGATATTTCTCATTGCTTTACCAAAAAAAAAAAAGGTTAAATAAATTATTTTTATATTATTGAACACAGGTAAAAAGCAAAGTTTATTAGGTCTTTCAGAATTGACAAGGTATTGAAATATGAGAGAGGTCTGTCCAGAAAGTATCCAGCCATGCACTATGAAAAATAGAGACATTTATTGAAGAATAGACAAGATACAAGAAACATTGTACATTGGACTATGATGCTTTAATCTCCTTCAGAATAGTACCTTGGGACTTCACACAGTTCTCCCTATCATCATTAGCTGCCCTGTCCTATTTTCCTGAATCTCACTGACATTCTGAAATCTCTTCTCTTTCAAAGGAGATTTTAGTTTTTGGAAAAGCCAGAGGTCACAGGATGCCAAATCTGGGCTATAGGGGGACTGAGTCCGCTGGATGATTTGATGTTTCACAAAAAAACACTGCATGAGAAGTGATATGTGAGCAGGCGTGTTGTTGTGATGAAAATACCAACCACCAGTTGCTGATAGATGCAGCCTTCTAAATCATCTGAATAGTTTCCATGGAGGAATGTTCAAACTTAACACAAAATTTGATGCAGATTCCTTGCTCTACTTGTTCATTTTTAATGTGATGGCCACACAGTATATATGTTCACTCAACCATGTCTACAGCCCCCACTGATGAGTACAGTGAAGTCATCATTGTTCATGCACATACATTCCAGTCCATTTTCCTTGGCTGCCAGGTTACATGGATGTTGTGTAAACCATTATTGTTATATTAAAAATGGCTATATATTTTCCTGACAGACCTCATATTTTATTAGAAATAAGCACCTAAATATGGTTTTGGAATACAATCAGACAAATTGAAAGAGTTTTACTCAAAAAATTAAAAAAGTATCTACAAAGTTATGGTCCTGAATCTCCAAGCTAGTAATCAACATAGAAAAAAACTAGGCTGTTTTACTTTTCTTATGGAGATAAAAACAGTGTAGATAGAAAGCCAAAATTTTTAGACTTTTTTCTTTTGGGGGGATGGACAACAAATATTCCTGAATGGAACAAAAGTGTTTGTCCAGACTGTTGGGATAAATGAACATGACCAAAATAAGTTTATTGAAATATTTCTCCTTTTGTATAGTTCAGAAACACAGGGTTTAGAGGATAAGTAGGATCTTTCTCAATTTAAAGATCTTCATATACTCCTATTTTGAATGTAGGATCTGTTTCTTTGTAATCCTGATGACTGGGAATGTATTATTTGGATGTTGGTCATCCAAGCTTGCTAGCATTTTGTCTTCTTTTAGGCTGAGAAATCTTCACATCTGTGCAATCTCTGATACTTTTTCCTGTGCAGTAAAGTTGTAATATACCCATTTGGGGCAGATTTGGATTTTGAATTTGCCACTTTTTAGTTATAATTCTTTGGACAAATTACTTAACTATTCTGAGCTGCAGATTTTCTCCTTGAAATGGGATAATGCTATCCACTTTGGGAGGACTGATATACAGCTTACAGAGAATGCAAGTAAAGTCCCTAATGCAGTGTCAGGTCTATAACACACAAAACAAAAGAAAACCATTGTATTTATTTTTAGAGGAGATAAAATTAAAAGATCATCATCATTTTTGGAAGGAAGGAATCTGACTTATTTGTCAGTTGTTTGGGCTAATCTGAGAGAAACTAAATTCAGCTGTATTGGGAACTTGTAAACTCTTGGTTCCAAATATTCTCACCTTCATTCATTTTTAGCCATTCATTCATCAAGCCTCTGTTAACTTCCCACTCTGGTCAAGCTCTACTTTAAATACTAAGTATTCAAAGACTAAAGAAGAGTTAAGTTCAACTCTGTGTGCTCCCATTCTAGTGAGAGAGATGGATTCATAAACAAGCAAAACTACATTGAGTGCATCTGTGGAGGCACAGGCGAGGCACTGTGAGAGCCTAAGGAGCAAGCACTTAGAAATTCTTCTGAATTTCTAAGGAGAGGTGAAATTTGAATTGAACTTTAAAAGATTAGTATCTGTTTGCCAGTCAGATAAGTTGAAGGACATTCCTATTAGAATCCAACATATGCAAAAGGAGGAAGTTGAAAAGGTTCTAGCATGGGAGAGAAATGCACATGGCTGACAATAGTTGTTATCACATGGTGGGAGTAGTAGAAAATGAATTTTAAAAAATGGATAAAGATTCTTATAGTATTCCATGAAAACAGAGGTGATGCTAAAAGATATTAAGCAAGAATCAGATACTAGACTTGCATTTTACAAAGATTCATTGGCATTGGCTTTGAGAGTGTATCTGGTGGTGGGGAAGTACAGTACTTTCCATAGATGCACAGAGACAGGTTTAAAGTCACAAAATCTATTCTTGATAATTTAGTATCATAATGATTGTTAATTCAATCCAATTAACTTTTACATATTAAAATAACACTGTATATAATTGTTTGGTAATTAAAATGGTCACTATTCCTTTAAAAAATTTGTATGTCATCTTCCCCCAAATTCTTTTGTTCTACATAGCAAACATAAATCCATAAGACCAAATGAAGAGTCAAATCTATAGTTGTAATTTTATGTCTAAATTTTTTCTCCTTTAAACTTCTTTTGTTCCTTGTATAATTATACTATGCAAGTATGCATAATATATAAGCATTTTAAATACTAAAACAAATATTCAAGTACACGAAACCTAATTTAAGAAATCAAGTTATTCAACACTTTTTTAAACCTCTTGTCTCTCTTTCCTGTCATATTCCCCCCACCCAGCCCTGTTATCTTTGTTATCTGGAATTTTGTACAACTCTTCCTTTATTTTCCATAAGAACACTGTAGTTTTGTAATTTCTTTGTTTAAACTCTTCCCTCTGTCCCCATGTCAATGTAAGACAGCGTTAAGAGTTGTAGTGGCTACCTTATATCTGATTGACGTACATCAGAATATTTCCCAGTTGGTATTATATAGCACAGAGTTGGTGAGGTGAAAGCACATTTTATGTCAGTACAGACTCAAACTTGGAGCACTGAAATGCACATATGTTAACTTTGAACTCTTGCCAGATCATAACAAAATGTAAAGAAATATGAAAACGCTTATACAGAGTGAGATATTGTCATTAAGTTCATAAAATGTTGGTGCCAGTGATAATTTCTTTGAAATGATTTTGACTATATAGATACTGCTCAAAGATTCTCAATACACTTTCCAGGTCAAGTGATTATATCCTAGGTCTTTCTTGAGTAGGACATCTTACATAAAGTAGTTTCTTTAAATTGTGCCAATCGCAGACTACTCAACAAATGTTAGCTCACAGTGTTGTTGCTGTTGTAATTATTATTGCCACATCTATTCCTCCAGTGATATTTTACTCTTCTATTGAAAAAAATACAATGATGGGAGATGCTACTGCATAATTTAGAATTTAGGGAAACCCTGCTTCATTAATGGTACAACATTTCTTTCAGTATTTTGATATTTTGCATATTGGCAGGAATTCAGTGACTGTAGAATTAAATTTTTGTGCAACTTTCTTTCCATTGCTGTAATCATCCGGCATTAGAGCATCATTTTCACATTATTTAAAATGTAAAAGCAGTCATTGTAAACATATTTACTGCTCAGCAATATTTCCATTCTTCCTGAGCCCACGGAGCCAGCCCTGGCATAGCTCTAGGGGGGCCATGAGACTTATTCTGGCCAATGAAATGTGTCAGTTTCAGTTTTGGGTTGAGAAAAAGAAAATCTTCTGCATGATTCTCCAGTCTCCATTTTTTTCCAGTAATAATCATAGAAATTGCATTTGAGAGGGTGGGGCAGGAAGATTGAAACGCCTTAGGTTATTATGTTGCCACAATGAGGACAGCTGTCCAGGAGGGTAACCTGACCTATAGTACATTTTGCATGAACTGGAAATAATTTATATGTTAAGCCACTGAGATTTTGAGGTTGTTTGTTACCTAGTCTGCCTTGACTAATACAAAGTACTGCTTTATTTTTCATGCACAACTAATGCTGGCATTCTTGTCTTAAAGAAAAAGAGCACATTACTCATTTTAACAGACTATCACTGTGCTTGTACTATAGAGGATGAAAACATGGGAGATAAATATTTATTGCTATTGGAGTTTACTTGCTTTTATTCGGTATTCTAATAGCTGTTTCCAGATTTAAGTACATTTAATAAACTGACCATAACATTTTACCAATTTAACATATAATACCGATCAACACATAATAATTTATTGCAGAGATTAGTGCTGGCTATGAATATACATATGATTTACGAGGATAGAACCTCATTTTGTACCTAACATCAAACTCAACTAGATTAGTTTGTAGATGGTAAATGATTGTGGGTAGAAAACTCTATTGTCCAGAATTGAACAAGCCACAACAAATATTGATTGAACAGAGTTCGTGTTACATAGTTTAGACTAAGTTATGCTGTAGGAACAGTCTTAAAACAAGTAACTAACAACAAATTTACTACTAACTTGTATGTATTCATTCTGTGTTAACCATGACTATGCTCTGAATCATTTTGTTAACGGGATCCAGGCTGAAGGAGCAGCTGCTAGCTGAATCATTTGCTGGTCTTATGGAAGGAGGAAAAGAAATTATTAGAAAGACATGACCACCTCTCTTAAAAGTGGCACAAATATTCTTCATTGCATTCCACTGGACAAAGAAAGTTACATGGAGAAATTTGACTCAGTGGGGCAGAAGGAGGCAATCCTCCTACAAGAAAGGGCAATGAGTATTTTGAACAGTAATATAATCTCGCCCAAGGTTAAGCAGAAACACAAAGCCTAGGTGTATGATCAGAAAGGCAAGACTTAAGGCCCTGGCTGGTGTGGTTCAGTGGATTGATCGCAGGCCTGCGAACCAAAAGCTTGCTGGTTTGATTCCCAGTCAAGGCACATGCCTGGGTTGCAGGCCAGGTCCCCAATAGGGGGGCGCTTGAGAGGCAACCACATATTGATGTTTCTCTCCCTCTCTTTCATCCTCCCTTCCCCCCCAAAATAAATAAATAAATAATTTTTTTGTAAAAGGTAAGAATTATGGCATTACCAAGAGCACATGGTCAGTGTCAGCAATGCTTGTCGATAATTGGAGAGTTGAAAAAAATGATGAATATAATCAAGCAATCTGTTTGAAAGCCTGATCTCAGTACTACACAAAGATCAGAAAAATAGGAAGCCCATGAGAGTAGGACAAAAGAAAAAAAAAGTACCAGGTAGATAGTGACAAGATTAATACCAAAAATTTGGTTAGATTTTCAGTTTTCAAACAGAACTTTTTTTTAAAAAAGCAAGTACCCCTAAAACCTACAAAATTTTATTAACTAATGTTATCTCAATGAATCCAGTTAAAAATAAACGTTAAAAAATAAACTGCACCCTGCCTCCATAAAAATAAAAAATTAGGCCCGGCAGTGGTGACCGCCGGCTGGTGCGCTGCACTCGCCTCTCCCATTGTTCCTACTGTCTTTTTGCCTTTTGTTATTTGCACTCGCATTGTGTTATATGTCTCTGAAGCCGCCTCATGGCCAGCAAAGGGATTTCACCTCGTCCTTGAGAGCTACGCAGGGAGCCGGAGCGAGCGAGAGAACGGGGAAAGGGACGCGCAGGCGTGCACACTCACACACACTCTCTCTCTCACACACACACACATACAAACACACACACACACACAGTGAAAAAGGCGAGCCACCAAACCCATCTCCAGTCTCCTCCCGGGGGCCCCCAGCCCGCCACTGTGCCACTTTGCATCCCATGCCCAAGAAGACATTAAGGAGACCCGGTAAGGAAATTGTGATACATTGGAACTGCCTCACCCTAGACTTCTGTTATGCTTAGAATGGTGTGCATCGGACTATGAAAGACAATATTAAGATAAGAAAATTCTTTTCATGAAAGCACATAATTCCCAGGCTTTTAAAGACATAGTATAAAGACATATTTCAAGAGGATTCTTAGAAGCCTTAGTCAAGCTTCCCTGCATGTGACAGGTGCTGTGCTGGCCACTGGTGACCCAAAGATGATGATAACTATGTTCCTGCCTACAAGGAGCTAGCAATCTACTGGGCATTCTTTTTGCTGATGATATGATTCCTGTTTGAATCTGTTTACAAGATTCTGAAAGCTAAACAGAGGATTTGGGCACTGGACTGGACAGGAAAAAGCATTGCAAACTATAGATAATATCAAGGACATCGGGAGTAGGAGAGATTGGACTGGGAGACTCAGCAGGATGAATAAAGGAAGATGGCGGAGGAGTGAATGGGAATCATGCTGACCTCCTCCCAAGACCAAACTGGAATTGCGACTATATAGTGGAGAAAGCAACTGGAAAACAATGGAACGATAGAGGGAGAGGAGCCTCAGAGCCGCGGACAGACAGTGGATTCAATTCTTACACATCCCAACGGGTGAGAAGTGTGGTGGAGGCTCGAAAGGGTGGGCTGGGTGCCCACAGGCACCAGCACCAGAGGGACATTAAAATGGCCAGTTGGATCCCCCTGAGAAGAACAGGGACCCCTAGACTACAGCAGCTGAAACCAGGAAAATGCACAGACAAAATGCAACCCCGAAAAGATTAGGGGCGCTCTCTGCCAGAGACAGGCGGCTGGGGATGCAGAGACATTTAAAGGGCCAACGCAAAAATTTGCAGTGGCAGCCGTCCTCCTTGATCTCAGGGTAGAGGCAGCAGCAGAGTGGGCTGGTGCCTGGGAAGAGATTGGGGAGGAAAACTTTGTGAAGAGAGCTGAGATGGTGGCTGGCGGAGCCCCGGTGATAACTCACCTCCCACTCTGCAGCATCTCACTCAGGCATAAGGGAATCAATGAACCTGCCTTTTGTGCGCTCCACACACAGCTTGTGCACGTGTGAGCTGGGGGGCTAAGTGCAGACAAGCTGGAAGAAATAGCGGATTCCTGACCAAAGGGGTCACACAGCTGCATAGAGAGCCTTGAGGAGAGACTAGAGACAGAGGCGTTGAGAAAAGAACAGGAGGAGGAATGGGGAGTCCCGACTCCCTCCCCATTTGGTAGTCTACATTTTGCGCTGGGAGGAAGTGCCCCCAAAGAGGCAGAAGCAGGGCGCCGAGGAGCCAGATGGCCCGCAATTGCAACGTGGTCCGCACAAATAGTGGATCCCTGGCTGAAGGGGTCACAGAACTGCCCAGAGACCCTTGAGGAGAGACTGGAGACAGAGGTGTTGGGGAAAGAATGGGAGGAGGAACAGGGGAGTCCAGACTCCTTCTCCTTTCCCTAGTCTCCATTGTGCGGGAACAGGCCACACCCACAAAAAGCAAAAAGCTGAAAAGCACACAATAGACAGCCCAAAACCACCCAGTGCAGGCGCACACACTCCCACCAAGTGGCTGGCGAGGGTTGGCGACCTTGTGTGTGGACCCGCAGGGGCTGGCGAGGGCTCCCGCAGGGTGGGTGCCGAAAGGGCCTGAGAGGGAGTGTGCAGATCGGCGAGGGCAGGCATAAACTGACCTGCGTGGGCCCCCGAGTGCAGAGCGGTCCACAGAAATAGTGGATCCCCGGCTGAAGGGGTCACAGAGCTGCCCAGAGCCCCTGGAGGAGAGACTGGAGACATGATTAACCAGAGAGTCCTGGAGCTGACTTCCTCCCATTTCCATAGTCTCTATTTTACGTGGACAGGCGACGCACCCAAAGAGCCAAAAGCTGGGAAAGCACACAATAGAATACCCTAAACTGACCAGTGCCGGGATGCCTGCAGGGCTGGGGGCCAGACCAGTACGCCAGGTCACAAAGAAGCCCCCTGGGCTGGGGCAAGTGCGCGTGAGCACCAGCAAGTGGGGGATCCTACCAGCCGGGGAGTGCGCTCAAGAAGCCAGCGTGAGAGTGCAGAGCGATCCACAGAAATAGTGGATCCCTAGCCGAAGGGCCCACAGAGCTGCCCAAAGCAGGGGTGAGACACAGACAGTAGACTCCTGGAAGGCTGAAACAAGCGACCCAAGGTCATATAGGGTCAACAACTGACATCATCAGAGGCAGACCCAAAAAGAAAAGTAAAGGGAAAAATTAATTAATTAATTAAAAGACCCCCCCCCCTACTACCATAGAAGTTTAATCCACAAGGTTAGGAAATCTAGATGGATCAATTGAAGCAGAAGCAAACATAAATAAATAAATAAATAAATAAATAAATAAATAAATAAATTACTTAATAGACTCTCACAAAAATGGGAAGAAAAAGAAGTTCCCCCCAAATGAATGGAAAACAGGAATCCCCACAGAGAGAGCTAAATGAAGTAGAGGCAAGGGAACTATCAGATATTGAATTCAAAACAATGGGTCTAAGGAAGCTCAATGAGCTCAGCCAGCTCAAAGATAACTATGAGAAACTGCAGAGAAACTATCAGGATCTTACAGCAAACTATATCAGCCTGGAAAAGGACATAGAAACTAGCAAGAAGACACAAGAGGATATGAAGAATACCATTTCTGAATTGAAGAACACAGTAGAAGGAATCCAAAGCAGGCTGGATGAAGCCGAGGATCGAATCAGTGAGATAGAGGATAAGGTAGAAAAAAGCTCCCAGAAAGAGCAAGAAATGGAAAAAAGACTCAAAAAGAATGGAGAGGCATTTAGGGAAATGCAGGACAACCTGAAACGCAATAATGTCTGCATAATAGGGATACCAGAAGGAGAAGATGAGGAGCAAGGGATAGAGAACCTCTTCGAAAAAGTAATGATGGAAAATTTCCCCCATTTGAGAAGAGAAAAGGTCTCATGGATCCAGGAGACCTTGGGCCCACTCAAGAGGGACCCAAGGAGGTCCAGTCCAAGACACATCATCATTAAAATGGCAATTATCAAAGACAAAGAGAGAATCCTCAAGGCAGCAAGGAAGAAGGAGAAACTAACATACAAGGGGGCTCCGATACGCCTAGGAGCTGACTTCTCAACAGAAACACTGCAAGCCAGAAGAGAATGGCAACAAATATTCCAAGTAGTGAAAAGCAAGGGCCTACAACCAAGGCTGCTCTACCCAGCAAGGCTCTCAATTAAAATAGAAGGGGAAATAAGGAGTTTCCCAGACAAAAAAAGGCTAAAAGAATACATCTCTACCAAACCAGCACTCCAAGATATGCTAAAGGAACTGGTTTAAGAAGATGAAGGAAAAGAGTGAGAAAGAAAACACAGGTACAAAGAAAAAAAATGAATAGGTTTCTATCAGTAATAACTCTCAATGTAAATGGACTAAATGCTCCAATCAAAATACACAGGATAGCTGAATGGATAAGAAAACATGACCCACACATATGCTGCCTACAAGAGACCCACCTCAGAGCCAAAGACCTACACAGATTGAAAGTAAAGGGATGGAAAAAAAATATTCCAAGCAAATGGGCAAGAAAAGAAAGCAGGAGTTGGAATACTTATTTCAGACAAAATAGATCTCAAAACAAAGGCCATAAAAAGAGATCCAGAGGAACACTTTATAATACTTAAAGGAAGAATCTATCAAGAAGACATAAACATTATAAACTTATATGCACCCAACAAAGGGGCTCCCAAGTTTATAAGGAAAATCTTGGATGACTTCAAAAAAGATATAGACAGCAACACACTGATAGTAGGGGATTTCAACACCCCACTGTCAAAAATGAACAGATCTTCCAAACAAATAATCAATATGGACATTGTGGAGCTGAATGACACATTGAATCAAATAGACTTAACTGACATATATAGAACCTTACATCCCAAAGAAGAAAAATACACATTCTTTTCAAATGCTCATGGCAGTTTTTCAAAGATAGACCACATGATAGGACACAAAGCAAGCCTCAGCAGATTCAGGAAAATTGAAATACTACCAAGCTTTTTCTCGGACCACAAGGGCTTGAAACTGGAAATCAACCTCAAAGAGAAACTTCAAAAACTTGCAAACTCATGGAGACTGAACAGTAGACTATTAAACAATGAATGGGTCAATAATGAGATAAGAGAAGAAATCAAAAAATTTCTGGAAACAAATGAAAATGAACAGACAACAGTCCAAAACCTATGGGACACAGCAAAGGCAGTCCTGAGAGGGAAGTTCATAGCAATACAGGCTTACCTAAAAAAGATAGAAACATTTAAAATAAAAGACCTCACACTACAACTTGAAGAACTGGAGAAACAACAACAAATAAATCCCAGAGCAAGTAGAAGGAAGGAAATAGTCAAGATTAGAGCAGAACTGAATGACATAGAGACAAAAAGAACAATTCAGAGGATCAACCAATCCAGAAGCTTGTTCTTTGAAAAGATAAATAAAATTGACAAGCCTTTAAGCAGATTCATCAAGAAAAAAAGGGAGAGGACCCAAATTAATAATTTCAGAAATGAAAGAGGAGAAATAACAACTGATACCACAGAAATACAAAGGATTGTCAGAAACTACTATGAATGATTATATGTCAAGAAATTTGATGGATGAATTTTGAATTTTCCTGGATGAAATGAAAAAATTTCTAGAAAAGTATAATCTTCCAACACTGAAAGAGGAGGAAAGAGAAAGCTTGAACAGACTGATAACAGCTGGGGAAATTGAAGCAGTAATCAAGAAACTCCTGACACAGAAAAGCCCTGGGTCGGATGGTTTCACAGGAGAATTTTACAAAACATTTAAAGAAGAGCTAACCCCTATCCTCAGACTATTCCAAAAAATACAAGAGGAGGGAAGACTCCCAGACTCTTTTTACGAGGCCAGCATCACCCTAATCCCAAAACCAGATAAAGACCCTACAAAGAAAGAAAACTACAGGCCAATTTCGCTGATGAACATAGATACTAAAATCCTCAACAAAATATTGGCAAACCACATCCAGCAATACATTAAAAAGATTATCCACCATGATCAAGTGGGATTCATCCCAGGGATGCAGGGATGGTTCAATATTCGCAAGTCAATAAACGTGATACATCACATAAATAAAAGGAAAGACAAAAACCACATGATCATCTTGATAGATGCAGAAAAATCATTTGATAAGGTACAGCACCCATTTATGATCAAAACACTCAGCAAAATGGGAATAAATGGGGCATTCCTCAATGTAATAAAGGCCATATATGAAAAACCTACAGCCAACATCATACTGAACGGGCAAAAACTGAAAGCTTTCCCATTAAGATTGGCAACACATGGATGTCCGCTTTTACCGCTTCTATTCAACATTGTATTGGAAGTCCTAGGCACAGCGATCAGATAAGAAAAAGAAATAAAAGGCATCCAAATAGGAACAGAGGAAGTAAAACTATCATTGTTTGCAGATGACATGATAGTATACATAGAAAACCCTGTAGACTCTACCAAAAACTCCTCAACCTAATAAGTGAATTTGGCAAAACAGCAGGATACAAAGTCAACATTCAGAAATCAAAGGCATTTTTGTAAATCAGCAATGAAATAGGAGACGAAGAAATCAGAAAAGAAATACCATTCAATATTTCAAGAAGAAAAATAAAGTACATAGGAATAAATTTAACCAAGGAGGGAAAGGACCTGTATGCAGAAAACTATACAGCATTGAAGAAAGAAATTAAGGAAGACACAAATAAATGGAAGCATATACCATGCTCATGGTTTAGAAGAATTAATATAATCAAAATATCCATACTACCCAAAGCAATTTATAGATTCAACGCAATCCCTATTAAGATACCAATGATGTATTTCACAGAAATAGAACAGACATTTCAAAAATTTATATGGAACCATAAATGACCTCGAATCGTCGCAGCAATTTTGAGAAAGAAAAACAAAGTTGGAGGGATCACAGTACCGGACAGCAAACTTCACTACAAACTTACTATACTCAAAACAATCTGGTACTGGCACAAGAACAGACCCATAGACCAGTGGAACAGAATAGAAAGCCCAGAAATAAGCCCAGGTCTGTATGGGCAACTAATATTTGACAAAAGGGGCAGAAGAATAAAATGGAGCAATAACAGCCTCTTCAACAAATGGTGTTGGGAGAGCTGGATGGCTACATGCAAAAAATTGAAATTGGATCATCAGCTGACACCATACACAAAAATAAACTCAAGATGGATTAAATACTTAAACATAAGTTGCAACACCATCAAAGTCCTAGAGGAGAACATTGGCAGGAAACTCTCAGATAGCCCACGCAGCAATTTTTTCACTGATATGTCTCCTAAAGCAAGGGACGTAAAGGAAAGAATAAACAAGTGGGACCTCATCAAAATAAGAAGCTTCTGCAAGGCTAAAGAAAACATCAGCAAAATGAAAAGGGAGCCAACCATATGGGAAAATATATCTGCTAATGATACATCAGATAGAGGTTTAATCTCCAAGATATATAAAGAACTCACTTACCTCCACTCCAAGAAAACAAATGATCCAATCAAAAAATGGGCAAAGGACCTGGACAGATGGTTTTGCAAGGAAGAGATACAGAGGCCCAGAGACATTTGAAAGGATGCTCGGCATCACTAGCCATCAGAGAAATGCAGATCAAAACCACAATGAGGTACCAACTCACACCAGTCAGAATGGCCATCATAAACAGATCAACAATCAACAGGTGATGGAGAGGCTGTGGAAAAAAGGGAACACTAGTACACTAGTATACTGTTGGTGGGAATGCAGACTGGTGCAGCCATTGTGGAAAGCAGTGTGGAATTTCCTCAAAAAGCTGAAAATGGAACTGCCTTTTGATCCAGTGATTCCCCTGCTGGGACTATACCCTAAGAATCCCAAAACACCAATTCAAAAGAACCTATGCACCCCAATGTTCATAGCAGCACAATTTACAGTAGCCAAGTGTTGGAAGCAACCTAAATGTCCATCAGTAGATGATTGGATCAAAAAGTCATGGTACATTTATACAATGGAATACTACGCAGCAGAAAGAAAAAAAGAACTACTCAACTTCGCGACAGCATGGATGGAACTAGAGAGCATTAGGCTAAGTGAAATAAGCCAGGGGGCAAAAGACAAATACCATATGATCTCACCTATAAATGGAACCTAACCTACAATACAAAGATGCGAGGAAAATAAGACCAGCAACACTGAAAGGAAAAGAAGAGAACAGAGACAAGAGGGATGGAGGAAGGGGAGGACGGGGGGAAAAGGAAGGGAATGGGAGGGTCGGGGAATGTGTAACAAGATATATGGACAAAACCAAAGGGGAAGGATTGGGGGGGAGCAGGGGAAGATGGTGGGGGGAAGGCAGAGACAAATGTATTTGAAAAAATAAAGAAAATAAATAAAAAAAATAAATTGCTGTTTTGAAGCCAAAAAATAAAATTAAAAATAATATATAATTTCAAATATATTCATAGAGTAACGTGAGTTTCATGTACTTATTGTACATATTCAACAATTAATGAAGTATGGCCAATTTTATTTCATTGCCTTCCCTCTCAAATTCCTGGTCAGATTACCTTGGATCAGTGACTAAACGACATTGCCAATAGATTAGGGCAGGTTGCATTTTCAGAAAAGGCCACAATATGTTCTATTCTACCATTCAATGAGGAGAATGTGGTGAAGTGAGTTCTTTGCCACTTTGTGTCTCTCCATCTTTTCTCAAGATTCATGCCTAAGGAGCTCTGAGCTGGCATATATCTGCCTATGCTGAAGACATCAAGCTGAAGAGACCACATGGACAGAGAGGTATGACCAAATTGTTCCAGCTATTTAAGAACTGGAACAATTTGGATCTCAGCTATTTAAGTCTTTTTAACCAAGCACCAACTTTAATTTCGTTAACCTTCCAATGGTTCTAGACCCTAGGCTTTAAGCTTCCCTAACTGACACTAAGTAAAGTAGAGTAAGTATTCCTAACCAAAAATAAATATTTTGTTGTTTTAAGCGACTAAGTGTTGAGGTGATTTGGTAAGAACTGTCAAGGAATTTAATTCAGTTTACTTCAGAAGATATTTTTAAATTTCTTACTACATACTAGGTGTTGAAGATGGTTATAGAGATTCAAGAGTAAATAAGACATAATTCCTGTCATCATGTAACTTACAGTTTAACAATATTGAATATATGATTACATGTAAAAATCATATACAAGAGTATATAATTGTAAAGGCTGTACTAAAAAGAGCTAGTCTTAATAAAATATTCATTATTTATTATACATTTATCATATTGCCAGACATTATACTAGGTGTTTTATATTATTTCTCTAAGCCTGAAATGAATTCTATGAAATAGGCATTAAGAATCTCACTTTGCACTTGACTACAATAAAATTCAGAAAAGATAAGTGAAGTGCTCAAGGCAACCCAAGTAAGTGGCAGAGCTGGAGTTTCTATTCAGATAATGCCCGATTGTTGTGAATACATACTGTTGTTGTTGTTTTACTATAATAAATTTTGCAAATATTTTGGAGTCAATTTTAATTGAACAAGGCAAGGTTTACTCATTTCCAAGTTAACTTCACCCCTGATCCTAAGTAATATTTAAATTAGACTCTGTGGTCCACAGTGACTGCCAGGGATGTTGGGGTCCTCAGCAGTGCATCAAGTTCCAGCAGCTAGGGGCCAGGATAGGCTGAGAGGATGGGCAGGGCTTGTGGCATGCACACATTGAGCTGGGGGACAAGCTTCAGGTACCTGTGTGTTAGTAGGGGCCAATCGTGGACATACATGTAGTAGTTGGGGCCAGAGTCCGCAGTGAGGGCCAGGTACAGGCTGCATTGAGAGCTGTGCAGGCCCTGGCTGTCGCTGTGCACTCCTGTGGTTGCTGAGTCTTGCCACGGGCACATGCGCAGTAGTGGAAGCTGGTGATGGGAGTGTGGACTGATGAGATGCAGGTGCACAGCTGAAGGGGCTAGTTGTAAGCAAACCCAGAAGTACAGGTCAGTGATAGGGAACAGCCCAGAGCTGGGTTCACTTACAGCTGTGGGGACCCTGGTTGTCAGAGTGTACTACTGTCACCGCAGGGTCTTGCCATGGATGCACGGCTGTGAGGGGTTTCAAAATCAGGAGCACAGATGGGTGGGTGCTACAGCAGGTGAGCCCAGTGATGCAGGCCAATGAGAGAAGATAGGGTCCCAACTGGGCCAGACGCAACTGTGTGCACAGAGTGATGGAGGCTAGTGTCAGGCGTCAGGCTGGCAGTGTGAGGTATACAGCTGGAGTGGCTAGTCACAACTGTATGCACAGTGGTGTGTGTGGAGGGATGGGTACTGCCTCAGGGATCTAGACTGGCATCTTGCATGGGCACAGAGAACTGGACTGGCTGCTGGTGCAGATCCCAGGCTCAGGTGGTGGTGGCGGAGGACGCCAGGAGGCACTCAGGGATCTGGCATCTGTAAACACAAACACTTGTGGGCACAACATGGTCAGGTCTGCAGGGAGCCATGGCAGCTGTGCCGACATCAGTTTCTTCAGTGGTGAAAGCTGCTAGGCTCCTCTGCCGAGCAGGTGACTGTGAACCCTAGACACTACTGCTACCTGGCTGACACTGATTGCCCCTGCTCTTCTGCCTGTTCTTAGCCATCTCTATATGGCTTAACCTGGCTGGTCTCTGGGTAGGATGAAACCAAAGTGGGTCCGTCATCTGTTGCCCCAAAAGGCTGGAGAAGCTGGTTGCTCACCCCACTCTTTCTTTCTAGATGGGTGGTTCCCTCTTGGTACTGATCAGTGCAGGCCTAGGGGATAGGATGATGCAAGGAAAATGAAGCTGTTCTTCCTTTCTTGTTCAGGTATTCTCAGATTTTTTGTTTCATTGTGCTGCTTAAGTTTCTTAGGCACAGGCCTGAGCTCTTCCTGAGCAATTTTTGTTCATGGAAAGCTGGCTAATTGTTGATATTTGTGGCTGCAGAGGCTGGGGTCTCCTACTCCACAACTTTGGTCCCTTTGCTTCTTTCTTTAAATGTTTTCTTTAATTGGCTTCAGGGATACAATAATATTTAGCATTTCCTACCCTGCTGGTCTTTCCTCTGCTCCACCTCTACCACTGGAGGGCCCTTGGGGCATGGTTTTCCTCCTTTTATCTTGTATATCTGTTTAAACTCCATAAGTGAACTCTGTAGGCTCAGGGCTGCAGAGAATTTCAAATTTATCTCTAGTGCTAATTTGGCATTATCATGGGTATTACTTTAAGACTCCAAAAGTCAAAACATGGTCAAAGCAAAACTTTTATTCTCCTCTCCTGGAAGAATTATCTTCCTCCCCTATTCTTGCCTATTTGAGTAAATAGGCCCAAATCTACTCATTGATCACCAAAAATCTTAGAGTTATTTTTTTCCCCTCTCTTTCTATTAGTTCTGTTGCGATCTCTTCTACAAACATGCCCTGTAAATTCTACGTCCACTTTGAATTTCCACTACCTCTTTGCTGGTTCAAGCCACCATCCTTTCTTGTCTGGACTACTGCAACAACCAAAGGACAAGCCTCTTGTTTAAACCCTGATACTTCAGTTTTCCCCACTGAAGCCTGAGAGCGCTTTTAAAATCCTACACTGTTCACACATTTCCAAGCTTAAGAACTTCCAGAAACTTCTAATGGAACTAAGCTTATTTTTGCCTTTTGACCTTTTCACTAACTCTTTCTTTTACTTGAAATGTTCTCCCCATAGATTTTATCAGGCTAGCTCCTTTGTGTCATTCAGATCTTCGCATAAATATCACATCCTCGGAGAGATCTTAAATCCTCAGTCTAAATTTGCATTCACTATCACACTGCACTTGTAATTTTCTGCTAAATACTTATAACTGACTACCTGAGAATGTTCTTGGTTTTTTGTTTGTTGGTTTTCTGCTACTTGTAGTGCAAGCTCCATGATAACTAGGACATTCTCTGCTTCCTTTTCCCTGTGTCTGAGAGTCTATTTTTATTGCTGTCACATAGTAGGCAATACTCTTCCTCTCTCTATACACACACAGAAATACACACACACACACACATAAAGATGGTTCAGCCTTATAATAACATACATACAAAAATTATAAAATAATTTAGGAATAAATTTACACTACCTGCATTAACAACCAACATCTGGAGAATGACATTCATCTAAAAACCCATGTTATTGATTAAAAGCCGTCACTAACTTCTGTTTATTTAGGTAGCTGTGAAATGGCAAAAAGCTAGGAAAACAATAAAGAGAAAAATCCAACTAATAAGAAAGTTGGCAAAAAAATAAAATTAATAAACAGTACAGCCTAATGTTCCAAACTAAATAGAAGTTCACCAAAGATAAGAACCTGTTGTGTGAAGCACATAGACACAGTTTATTAACAACGCATATGAGTAACAAATAGCAGCAAATAAAAAGAAAAAAAAAACTAACCACAAGGTCAAATTATGTCATCGAAGTCAAGGTTATAGTAATCTTGTACTGGAGAGACAATGGAAAGTGACAATGTGATGTCATAGGAAGTACATTATATTGTGCTCAGGAATAAAGCAAGGTAAGTAGAAAGAACATATTATAAAAATAGCAAACAGATAACAATAGAATGAAATAATTGACGGTGTTAGTATTCAGGATGATTAGATCATGCATTTTGGTACACAACTTTACAGAATTAAATCCTCTATCCAAGCAGGCACAGAGGACAATTAAACAAATATGTTTATACTATACAATGGAAGTAACCATAAGAAACACCTCACTGATTAATTTGCCAAAGTTGTTTCATATATATGGTGTCAGATACTCAGTTATTATGAACTGAACTAAAATTTAGAGTTCATCAATATAAAATACTTAGCAGAATATTTGAGTTGATTAAGAACTCACTTTATTAAACATTTTTGGTTTTTGTCTGTGTACTCTTTGCTCAATACCTGTTGAATTATTGTATAAAGAAAATAGGATTTTGCTTTAAGTGATATGAATTCCAATCTTTCCATGCCAATCAATTGAGCGTGTGATGACTGAACCTTGCTACCCTTACTTAGCGATGTGGCCCAATCTTGAATAAAAATTTCAATAGAAAGGACCAGGAAAGCAATAAAAAAATAAATGAAACTCATCAACATTCTTCAAATAAGTCCTCAATGTTTAATATAAATAAATAGAAGAGTTCTCTCAGCAATCAGATGGTTCTTGACTGTTGGGGCCTGATTAGCATTGTAAAGGATGAAGTTGATGGAAGGGGTGTGTGCATGCAGGGAAGAGAGTTCAGAGAGTCTGAGGAGAGGAAAGGATTATACTTAATAATGGATATATTTTTGAACTCCTTAGGAATGTTTTGTTGCCTTGTGACTGCAGAGCACTGTGGGATTTTTCTGTACTGTGTTTCCCTAGGGTCTTATCATTCGATGGTTACCTAATTAGCACGCAACACATTCTTGCCTATGTTCTATTTGCACTGCAGATGCTTTCATTTCATACATCATTCACAACCTGCAGCAATTACAAAGTGGTAAATGACCTTATGCGGTAATTACACTAATAGATCTGTATTGTTTCATTTGGAGAAGACTGGAGAAATGAGGTGTCTGATATGTACGAAGAGTGGCTACAATTATGTTCTTTCTTTAAATCTGGAACATAAAGCAAGTAAAAAGATAACTTTTAATCATGAAAGTTATATCGTATACTTCATCTGATAGAATTCTCAGGTAGAGATTTCTCTTTAGAGTTACTATAACCTCCCTGACAATATCTCTAATATTGCACTTCTACTTATACAGAAAGTACTTGGATTTATCAATAATAACTGATATTTTAATAAATCAATAGTATCCTGAACTGTTAAAATCAAGAAAAGATGATAGTCATTTTTCTCTAAAACTGCTCAAAAACCAGTCTTAAACTAATATCTCTAAAAGTCCATAAGTAAGCTATGATCCTAATCTTTAAAGTGATTGCAACCCAAACCAATAGCAATTTTCAAAAGGTGTTACACTCATTAAAGATAAATGCCAACACAGAAGAAAAAGAGACAAAAATAAATGATCTGGCTGTTACTTGCTCTCCCTTCCTTCAATACAATGAATCATCTTAGTAAGTTGTTTTGAGATGATTCTTTGAAAGAATGTCTATCATCTGAACATATTAATAAAATAATATGAACATTATATAGCTAAGTATATACATAGAATTTTTTAGTTAACTTGAATTTATACCATTGTCTTTTAAATTTTGTCCACAGAGATCATCTCTGCTTACACTTTCTGTATCTATTGCTGGATGTATGAAAACACTATGGCTTACTCTATGATATATTAATAAAATGATGGTTTATTAACTAATTCAACATAATTTTAAAGCAATTTTCTCACAAAAGTAGTCTGCAAAAAATATGATTTGTCTTTACTGATAAAATTCACAAAATATAGGCTCAGTCTCAATTTTACTTGGTGCTGACCAGAAACTTAAAGGTGAGTAAAGAACCATTTTTTCCCCTGTAACTTAAATAATTGTCAATAAATAAAAACAATAATTAAAAAGATAAATGTGATTGAGTGAAACCCCCCCCCACTAGCTTTATAGTTAGAAAAGATGTTTTTTAGACCCCATATAACTAATATTTCAGGGGATTTGAAATAATTTAACAAAAATGTTTTTTAGCTATTGTTGTGTTATACCTCCAAAAGTTCCTTTATATTTCATATTTGTTCATTGGGAACTCTCTGTTATTGTCGTAATCTTAAATATTAATCTAGAAGCTACTTGTTCAACAGAAACAAGAATGTAAATTGATTCAAACATTTAAAAACAGCTTTTTGGTTGGTGAAGTAGAAGAGGAAAAGTAAAGAAGAAAGACAACAGGGAAAATATGTAAGAAAACTGAAGGAAGGGAGGGCGGGAGGAGGAAAAAAGAAAGAAAGGAAAGAAAACAAGGGAAAAAGGGAAGAAAAAACTTAGATAAAAAACATGGTCTTTTAAATATACATGTTAATTGTAAATGCGTTCATATTTCAGAATTGGAAAAATATAAACAAATATTATTTAGCATGAAGGGATTAAAAATTATTTCCCTGGCTACATTACACACACACTCACACCCTGCAAGTACAGACTCTGAGAGTGACTATACTAGTGGCATTTAATAGTCATTTAAGTTGTTTTAACACATTTTCTTTACCCAAAGTTGATTGGAGGCAAAATGAAAGATCACAATTTTTTAAAACTTTTTATTTATTGATTTGAGAGCGAGAAAGTGGGGTGAGGGGAGAGAGGGAGGGAGAGAAACGTCAATTTGTTGGCCAACTTATTTATGCATTTGTTGGTTGATTCTTGTACCTAACCCTGTTGTGGGATCAAACCCCCAGACTTGGTCTATCGGGATTATACTCTAACCCCTGACAAGGCATAGACCAAAGTTTTCTAACATGACTTGCAGCTTCAAATAAATGATCTTATTCTATATCCACTAAGGAAGAGATATATTTATTTCTTTCTGGAGAAAAAACTGGAATTCATTTAAGGGTAACAACAATGCTTGGGGCAATCAATCAAATATTTTGATTCTATTAACTAATGAAAAATGTTCAAGTGAATCGACGCAGCTTTTGATGATTTTTTTTTCCTGCCCTGGTTTTTCTCCACGAGATTTCCTGTTATACTTTTAATATGGTCACCAATGAGGTCAGGTTTGTTTTCAGGCTGCTTGGCAATTTTTTTCTCCCCCTTACCAGTAACTCTTTACACAGACATTTTCTTCGAGTTTTTCTCATTTAGTCACCCAGTGCTTTGGTGACCCTCACTCCTACAGAGTAGATTTAAACTTTGCTTCTTTTGTAATCTCAGGGTTTGTTTTTATATTCTGTTTTGGTAACATTGCAAGACTCACTTTTTTTCTTCTCCCCTAAAGTATTTACCCTCTGACAAAATAAGAAAATTGCATTATTTCACTGTCTCCTCATCATCTCTATTGTTATTTTATTTTATTTTTTAAAAAACCACACATTGTTCTTCTCTGCTCAGAGCCTGGCATTCTGAACTCTGAGTAATAATTTAAACAGTAGGAAATGAGGTAGTGGGCCACAGTGTGCCAAAATGAAATGCTTGCTCCTTCTAATCAGTACAGTTAAATAAGACAGACTTTGTTGAATATCTTATAAATCATTCCCAAGTACACATTTTACATGTAGCTGAGTGAGTAAACAATTGGAGTACTGTAAGTTGCTTTGCAGCATAAAGCTGAATAACACATTGAACCAGCTTCAACAACCACAGTTCTCTTTTAGAACTAGTGTGTTTTTCTTTATTAGAAATATCTCCTTGGTGTCACATATGGGGAAACTGGGATCTTAATATAGGCATTTTTCACTTGATATTCCTTGCCCCCTTCTTTTGTTTGATGATTATAATTGAACTAATCAGCTACAGTAACTCACATTTCTATTAGCCTTGTTGATGTTGAAAGCCATCATACGTTTTTAATGGCAATTCCCTCCTCACCCACAGTAGTTGGAGGATGGAAAAGAGGAGTAGAGAAGAATGACAATGTGAAAGAAAATCATAATAATGGCAGTCTTGGAAATCCATCTCATTGGGTACCCCATGCGCTAGTTTCTGGTGCAGTGGGAAAAGAAAGTACAGGAATGGGCAATAATTCATGCATGAGCTTTAAAGTCAGATAAAACGCTTCGATGTCTCACCTGCCAACTACCAAATTTGTGATCTTGAACTAGCTACTGTACTTCTCTAAGCCTCAGATTCATCTCCTCTGAAATGAGATCATAGTAGTTCTTCTCAAGTTTGAGAACTTCAGATACAATGTCTGGCACAAATAGCGCACCCTTTTTTATTACAAAATCATAAGCATGTAGTTCTGTAACATAACTATATCACATTCAAGCATACCATATGACATTTTAGGTGAAATGTTCAAATTAAAACTATACATTATTACACCCATACTATTACCCTACCAGCCACACTCAAGCAGGCGTTAACTTCTGCCGGACCCTGAGTTATTTTATTTTAGCATTTGCAGAAGCCTCTGAACAAACACTATAGGTATTCTTTATAATTGGGACTTATGAATTGAGGCTTGAGCATGTCAGGAATAATTCATACAATTAAAAGCTGATAAAAAACATTTATTCTGACAAAGTCTCTGCCTTATTAAAAAAATAAAACTTCATCAGTTTGCTCACTTGAGAAAATAATTCCAGTTATTTTTTGACTTATGTTTAAAATTCAAGAGTAAAATAAAATAGTATAAGTTTTCTCCCCTGGGGTTCAAGAGTTTATTCTTTCTGATTCAACAATAAGTCAACTGACAAAATGGAATTTCTTTGCAATACATATGCAACAAGTTATGTTGCATGGACAGCTTGAGCTGTGGTTTATACAGAAACTCTGAACATTTTATTATAAAGGAATAGTGTTTGGAAGCTGCTTAAAGAAATTACTACAAGAGTAACTACGAGAAGAAAATAATATGATTAACAATATTAGACCTTAAAAACTGATTTATGCCATTTTGGAAATATCTGCTAACCAAGTCAAACAGCAATGTATATTGGGTAAGTATGAAATAATGCAGGTTTAATTAATCTTTTCTAGTCTCTTAGAATGGAATCGTAAAATTTTTTATATGAATTAGCATAGTTTTGTTTTTAATTTTCACTGCAGATTGTGTTTTTAAATATAAGAATCCATGTTTAGTATCAGTACACCTTTATGGCATCACATGTTTGAGAACCCCATAATCAGATCTGTCTCTTCAAGAGACAAAAGCCAACTTTGTAGTTATAGAAAAGACACAAATGTTAAGCCAGCTCATATTTTCCTATAGCTTCTCTTTCTAGTTAAGTCTGCAAACTAATTTGGATTAAACTAAAACAGACTTTTGCTCCAAGCATTTTGGAAGTTTAAAGAGTTTGGCTAATTTTGGTTGCCTTTTCAAAATATTTCTTATATGGCTTCATGTCTGTGTCCTGGAAAGGGACCAATATGTGCTTAAATCTTGTAAAAAGTTGCTCTTTTCTTTTGCCCAGCCTTTTGAAAGGCAGCAAATACATGGGAGTTCTGAGGATTTCTGTCTGCTTTTATCAAGTGAGATGCTGGACAAAATTCATTGCCACTAATACTCAAGTTGTTGTGAAATAAATGTAAAATGTTAAATATGCTGTTGTTTTCCTGATATTCCTAAACATAGTAGGCACTTAAATTATCTTTTAAGAAAAATAAGAAAGAATAGATAACTGTTCTTAAAGTCCTTTCTCATCTTTGTTTCTCCCTCTTTCAGATTTACTATGACTTAATTTCTTGCCAGCTAAACCTGAAAGCAGGTTATTTTAATATCTACTTTAGATTCTGTGCTATCATTGGTATATGATACTACATAAGAAATCTACTCTTCTAAAAAATCTTTGCCATTGATGCCACATACAAATACCGTATGGACTAGCTCTCAGAGCCAAAGCAAGAAAAATCGCCAAAGGGTAAAAATAGTTCTTGATATGATGATATGCTGCTAAAAGCCACATGGTGTTTGGGTGCAGCATTTCACAGTCAAACAATCATAATTTCATGCCTAAAATGTGCATGTTATTTCAGGAAAATACAAAATCTGAGCATTGCACATTTGCTACAGAATGACCAGTGAGTGTTGCTATAATGATTTGTTTTTCTTTTACAAATGAATATTTCTTGCTGAGCCTTTTCATGCCATATTGCCTGGGGTAGCAATGGGAGTAAGGACAGGCTGAGGTGAGAGTAGGAGAGAGTATTGAGTCTATCTGGTCTTTTATGCTAAATTCTTATAATATTGCAAAGTAGGAACAAGCCTGTCTTCTTTCTCCTTTGAAACATTAGGTACTATAGCCTGCATCTTGTAAGAACTGAGCTTTGTAGAGCTTCTGCCTGATGGCAGGGGACAATTTTTCAGAAGTGTCTATAATCTGCCCCTAAGTGTTTTAAAATTCCTATATAATCTTTAATAAATGTGAATGGCAGTAAAACTCTTCCTCCCTTAAGGTCCTAATGGATTTGGGAGAGTTCAATCAGTCAGAGGCCATGGCCATTGTTATGTAGATACAAGTTCCACTAAAATACTCATATTTTACTTAAGCTGTGATGTGCTTCAGACTCAGACTGCAGGGGAAGAAAGACAGTGAAGTATAAGGAAGAATCAACAAGGAAAAAAATAGAAACAAAAAGGAAAAGGAATTAAGGTGTGATTATTCGTTTCACTTTGCTTTTGGTAGCAAGAAGGTGCTTACCCAAAGGAAAAAGGAAGCCTTGCTATTATTAAACAAAAGTTGGTTTGTGATATTGAACAAACTAGGAACATATTTCAAGAGCCAGTTAAAAAGTCATGATACTCACAAGGATGGGTAATTTATCCAAAAATGAAACCAAGGTAAATGGAAAAGGGTCTGGTGCCTTACCATAACAATAAATGACAGGCTTCTGTGAAGTTTACTGTGTGCCTAGTACTTTGAGAAAATTAACTCAATTTTCTATAAAAAAAACCTTCATAGATATTATTATTATACCCATTTTACAGGTAAGAAAACTGAGGAAGAAAAAAGTTATGATATCACAGGCAGACTGCTAGAATACTGGCAAGGTGGTGTGAACAAAAAAGTGATTCTTCAAAAATAATCTCACATGGTGACCTGATCATAAATTCCCAACTGAGCAGTGATGGTGGGTAGTCACCCCCAAGGCCTGTAACTTTGTTAATGAAAGGTTTTAAAGAATACGCTGTCCATAGTTCTTGTGCATCTAGGTCAACACACTTTTGAAATGCCAGAAGTAATACCCCTAAAAGGTGTAATCACCTTCAAAAGAGCACAAAAATCTTACCTATCATGTAATCCAATACCCACCTTGCTTTCTCCCACCTTCATGAAATCTTTCTTATATGCCCTACTTAATCTCAAATGTATAAAATAAACTATAAAACTGTTATTCTCCTGAGCATTTTAAACCTTGATTTCTAAAAACTGTTAGAATTATCTACAAGTTGGATGTTTCTTACATAAACATTGGTAAACTAGATAAGTCTGAGAATATTTGGGAACTGAGGCTGAAGATGCAGGGACATAACGTATGAATATGGAGTCAGCATGAAACTAGAACTAGTAAAAAAAATTTCTGTATTGAATTAATAAAAGAAGACTATTAAAAAGGACACTATAATAAGAACTAATATAATTGAGTGATTTAATCCTACACTTGTCAACTCAATTCTTTCCAGCCAAGACACATATTTTGAGCTGGAGAGGATCATAAAGATCCAGGAGAATTCAATCTTTTTCTAAAAGAAACTCACCTAAAGGATGACATTCACATGTAAGGTATATCCTGGGATAAAGAAACTAAACTAAAGAGGACTGAAGAAATTATCTCAAAGCATCACAGTTAATTAAGAGTAGAGTGAGGACTCAATTGTTTTGATTCCCAACTCAAATGATTGAAATATTTGAGAGGTGAGAGATAGAAATGGAAGACAATGTCTCCAAGACCATGCAGCTAAAATGGGTACTGGACATATTTATTGACTATGTTTCAAGTGTTGTTCTAATCCACAGAACAGATATAATTCTAATTTCGATGTTTTCTGTAAATAGCAAATGAGAGGAACTGGGCAATGCAAAGCAGTGGTAATAGAATAGGGCAATCTCAGACCATTGAGGACAGGTGCCTAATCTGGACTCACAATTTGGAAAGGTTTGCCAGATATTCCTGAAAAATGGGAAAGAGTTGTTCAAATGAGGAATTTGGAGGAAGATTGAACCAGCCAGACATGAAGAAGAGGAAATATTGTTCAGGGGGCAAACTAAAAGAAGTGTTTGACTTGAACACAGAGTACAATGAAAAGTGGCAAAGGTGAAGCTGAAGGTTAAGAATGGGCCAGGTATTGAAGAGTTTCCCAATATTAAGAAATTTGAACTGTATTTCAAGGATTTGGAAACATTTTAAAAAAGATATTGATACAGATATACCTCATTTTCTTGTGTTTCACTTTATTGCACTTTGAACATATTGTGTTTTTCACAAATGAAAGGTTTGTGGTAATCTTGCATCAAGCAGGTCTGTTTGCGCTATTTTCTCAATAGCATTTGCTCATGCTGTCTCTCTGTGACAGATTTTGAAAATTCTAGAAATATTGTAAACTTTTTCATTATTATTATTATATTTGTTATAGTGATCTGTGATCAGTGATCTTTACTATTACTATTACAATTGTTTTGAGGCACCAAAAACCGTGTCCATGTATGAGGTGGACTTAATCAATAATGTCGTGTACGTTCTTTATTTTTTTAAAAGGTTTTACTTATTTATTGTTAGAGACTGGGGAAGGGAGGGAGAAAGTGAAGGAGAGAAATACCAATGTGTGGTTGCCTCTCACGTGCCCCCTACTGAGAACTTGGCCTGCAACCCAAGCATGTGCCCTCACTGGGAATCAAACAACCGACACTTTGGTTTACAGGCCAGCATTCAATCTACTGAGCCACACCAGCCAGGGAATGTTGTGTATGATCTGACTGTTCCCCATACTGACCATTTACTCATCTCGCTCCTTTATGCAACAATATTTAAATTATACAATTAATAATCACATAATGGTATCTAAGTGTTTACTTGAAAGAAGAGTCCCATACCTTTTACTTTAAATCAGAAGCTAGAAATGATTTCTTAGTGAGGAAAGAATGTTGAAAGTTGAGATAGGCCAAAAGATAGGCCTTTTGTTTCAAATAGCCAAGTTATAATTGCAAAGGAAAATATTTTGAAAAGGAATTAAAAAGCTGCTCCAGTGAACACATGATAAGCTTTATTACTGATATGGAGGAAGTTTTAGTGGTTTGGATAGAAGATCAAACAAACCACAAAATTCCCTTAAGCCAAAGCCTAATCCAGGACAAGGCTCTAATTCCCTTCAGTTCAATGAAAGCTGAGTGAGGTGAGGAAGTTGCAGAAGAAAAATTTGAAGTTAGAAGAGATTGGTTTTTGAGGTTTAAGAAAATGAACCATCTTCATAACATAAAAATGTAAGGTAAAGCAGTAAGTACAGATATAGAATCTGCATCAAGTTATCAAGGAAAGCTACCTAAGATAATTAATGAAAGTGGCCACAATAACAACAGATTTTTAACGTAGATGAAAGAGCCTTGTACTGGAAGAATAAGCCAGGACTTTCATAGCTACAGAGGAGAAGTCAATGCCTGGCTTCAAGTCTTTAAAGAACAGGCTGGCTCTCTTGTTAGGGGATAATGCAGTTGGTGACTTTACACTGAAGCTAATTCTCTTTTACTATTCAGAAAACTTTAGGGCCCTTAAGAATTATGTTAAATCTCCTCAATCTGTGTTCCATAAATGGAACAACAAAGCCTGGGTGAGAGCACATCTGCTTGTAGCATCGTTTACAGAATATCTCAAGCTCACTGCTGAGAACTACTGCTCAGAAAAAAAAAAAAGATTTATTTCAAAATATTCCTGCTCATTGACAATGCACCTGGTTACCCAAGAGCTCTGATAAAGATGTACCATGAGATTAATGTATTTTCATGCCTGCTAACACAAAAGTCCATTCTGTATCCCATGGATCAAGGAGTGCTTTTAACTTTCGTGTCTTATTATTTATGGAAGGCATTTTGTAAGGCTATATCTGCCATAGATAGTGATTCCTCTGATGGGTCTAGGCAATGTAAATTGCAAGCCTTCTGGGAAAGATTTACTATCCTAAATGTCTTTAAGAACAGTAGTTATTCATGGGAGAAGACTAAAAATATTAATATTAACAAGAGTTTAGATGTTGGTTCTAACTTTCATAGATTATTCTGAGAGGTATAAACATCAGTGGAGGAAATAACTGCAGATGTAGTGGAATTAGCATGAAAAGTAGAATCAAAAGTGAAGCCTAAAGATGTGACTGAATTGCTGCTATCTCATGGTAAAACCTTGAGGGATGAGGAATTGCTTCTTATGAATGAACAAAGAAAGTGGTTTCTTGAGATGGAATACACTTTCTGGTAAAGATGCTGTGAAGATTGTTGAAATGACAATAAAAAGTTTATAATATTACAGAAAACTTGGTTGAAAAAAACAGCAGCAGGGTTTGAAAGGATTGACTCCAACTTTGAAAGCAGTTCTACTATAGGCAAAATGCTATCAAATAGAATTCCCTGCTATAGAGAAATTGATTTTGAAAGGAAAAATCAAACTTTAAAAAATTATAGCCACCTTAACCTTCAGCAACCACCACTCTAATCAGTCAGCAGCCACACACACGAAGGCGAGACTCTCCATCAGCAAAAAGATTATGACTCATTAAAGGCTCACGTAATGTTTAGAGATTTTTAGCAATAAAGTATTTTTAATTGAGGTATGTACATTGATTTTTAGGCATAATGCTACTGCATATTTAAAACTACAGTATAGTGTAAACATAACTTTTATATGCACTGGGAAACCCCCAAAATTGTGTGTCGTGCATTATCACAGGATTTGCTTTATTGTGGTGGTCTCGGACCAAGATCGCAATTACCCAGAGGTATGCCTGTATTTGGTTATTGCTACATTTATGGAAGTTTCCTATAGATTGTAAGGAATTTCTTTGGAGAAAATGTATCTATATAAATATACAGAAGATTGAGAATCATTATTATATATTATTAATATATGAGATCCTCATAAAAATGCTGTAGTAAGAAATATTATTATTCCCTTCATGAACATGTTTTCTTCCCTGAAAATAAGGATAACCTTATAATTTTCAATTTTTAATAAAAATAATGCACATTAGTTTTAATTTTAGCAAATGTTGGTATAGTTGCTTTACAAATATGGGTAACTGCAAGTAGGCAGAATTTCCCAGAATTGATTGAATTATGTGTATGTGTGTGCATGCATGATGTAAAATGTCAAGAAAATAAAATCATGAGAGACATTTTAAAAAAGAAATATTCAAGGTAAAATACAAGTTTATCCTAATTATACAAATTATCAATACCTACAATACTTTCAAATTTATTGCTTGGAGATATTCATAAGGATTTTTTTTTGAGGTAGCATAAGATCATTAAGATTTTCTGAGTAATTTAAAACAATTTTAGAGAACTTAACATTTTTTTCCACCCGAGATGGAGGCATAAGTCAAAAGAAGGACAACAACAAATTTTAAAACGAAAAATAATCAGAACTGCCAGAAATTCGAACTGTATGGAAGTCTGACAACCAAGGGGCTAAAGAAAAAACATTCATCCAGGCAGGTAGGAAGGGAGGAGATGGGCAGCCTGGGTGCCTGGGTGGAGAGGACATGTGGCAAGGCTGTGGCTGGAGGACTGGGCTGTCCCACATTTGTGTGCGGATAAACTGGGAGAAACAACAGGGAAGTGAGACAGACCGTGCAACACAGTGTTCCAGTGCGGGGAAAAGAAAACCTCAAAACCTCTGGATATAAAAATCTGTGGGGGTTGTGGCGGTGGGAGAAACTCCCAGGCTCACAGGAAAGTCCACTGGAGAGACCCACGGGGTCCTAGAACATACACAAACCCACCCACCCAAGAATCAGCACTAGAATGGCCCAATTGGCTTGTGGGTAGTGGGGTAAGGGACTGAAAGTCTGCTGAGAGCAGCATCCCTCTCAGAACCCTCCCTCACATATGATGCCACAATGCAGCGATGTGGGTTGCCATACTGTGATGAATACCTAAGGCTCCACTACTTACAATGTCCCAGGTACACAGAGACAAAGAAATATGATGCAAATGAAAGAAAAGATCAAAACTCAAAAAACAACCTTAGGTGATGAAGAGATAGCCAAAGTATCAGATGCAGAGTTCAAAACACTGGTAATCAAGATGCTCACAGAAATGGTGAGTATGGTTGTGAAATAGAGGAAAAAATGAAGGCTATGTAAAGTGAAATAAAGAAAAATATGCAGGGAACCAACAGTGAAGGGAAGGAAACTGGAACTCAAATCAAAGATTTGGAGCAGGAAGAAGTAAACATTCAACCAGAACAGAATGAAGAAACAAGAATTCGAAAAATGAGGAGAGGCTTAGGAACCTCCTGGACAACTTTAAACATTCCAACATCTGAATCACAGGGGTTCTGGAAGGAGAAGAGGAAGAACAAGTAATTCAAAACTTATTTGAAAAATAATGAAGGAGAATTTCCCCAGTCTGGCAAAGGAAATAGACTTCCAGGAAGTCCAGGAAGTTCAGGGAGTCCCAAAGAATTTGGATCCAAAGAAGCACAAACCAAGGCACATCATAATTAAGTTACCCAAGATTAAGGATAAGGACATAATCTTAAAAGCAACAAGAGAAAAGGAGACAGTTATTTGCAAAGGAGTTCCCATAGAACTATCAGGGGATTTCTCTAAAGAAACCTTACAGGCAAGAAGGGGCTGGAGAGAAGTATTCAAAGTCATGAAAAGCAAGGACCTACCCCCAAGATTACTCTATCCAACAAAGCTATCATTTTGAGTAGAAGGACAGACAAAGTGTTTCCCAGATAAGGTCAAGTTAAAGGAGTTCATCATCACCAAGCCCTTATTATATGAAAAGTTAAAGGGACTTATCTAAGGAAAAGAAGATCAAAACTATGAATAGAAAAATGACAACAGACTTAAACTATCAACAACTGAACCTAAACAAAAGCATAAAGAAAAACAAACTAAGCAAACAACTAGAACAGGAACAGAATCACAGAAATGGAGATCACATGGAGGGTTATCAGTGAGGAGGGGGAGGGTAGAGAATGGGGTAAAAAGTACAGAGAATAAGAAGCATAAATGGTAGGTATAAAATAGTCAGGGAGAGGTTAAGAATAGGATAGGAAATGGAGAAGCCAAACAACTTACATGTACAACCCGGGGACATGAACTTGAGGAGGAGATGCTGGTGGGAGGAGGGGTATAAGATGGAGTGGAAAAAAGGGGAGAAAGAAATGGGACAACTGTTAATAGCATAATCAATAAAATATACTTAAAAAAACAACATTTAATATAGGTTCTGTGGGGAGTATATTTTACCTCTCTCTTAATCAATAATCCATACATTGAATTTCTTAACTTTTAATTCACTAGGACATCATTTTAAAATTATTTTGCTTAAATTGTCTAATAATTTTAAGTCAATTTTTATGAAGGGTGGTTAAGGGGTGGAGGGATTAAGCAAACAAGAAAAGGAACTCACGGACATGGACAACAGGGTGGTGACTGCTGAAGGGAGGGGGTGGGTAGAGGTGGAAGAGGATATAAGGGGCATAAATGTTATAGGAAAAAGTACAGTAAAAATGGCCTTAAAATAAAATAAAGTAAAAATCAATAAAAAAATTAAAACAGAAAAATTATTTAATATTATGCTATAATTTTAGCAAACTGAATTTCAGATAGTAATTGATATTTAATATTAAAGAATTAGTGTTGTGTAAATATCAGGTATTTTCACAGTTAAGATGATGTCTTTGGGTATTTACATTCTCAAAAACAGTTACACTATTACTATTAATTTTTACACTTTGCATTTAAAGCATGCAGATTGTTGGTGGTTTTGAATAGAAAACAGAATACTTAGAAGCTCATAACCTAGCTTCATATGCCCTAAATTTCTGTAACTTGTTTAACTTTTATAGGCTTTATTTTGACTTTTGTGATCCTTGACACATTTAGTGTTGTTTGTTATGAGAAGATTCAGCATTTTTATATCTTCCTATAATATACAAACTAATTCAGTTTGCAGTCAAATTTAATTCAATTATGAATAAATAACATAAGCATTATCTCAAACTCATCGTTATGGATTGTACTTACAACAGAGATTCCACTATCGCATATCTACATGCTAGGAGAATTTTAATGTCTTAATTTTCCTTTGAAAATGACTTTGTTATAATGACAAAAACAGAAAAACATTGTGTGGCATTGTTGGCCCAAGCGATTTCTTGTTAAGTTAGATTCTCCTTTCTGCTCTAGCACCTGTGTTTTTTATTTCCTTCCTAACCACATTTATAGGGACTTTGGTTTTATTTGGTACTCACTCAAACTTCATGAGGAAATAGCCTACAAAAATCATTCTCAAAATTCAGATTCACAATACTTTTAAATTGGACCGGAGAGTGACAGGCAAGAGCTTGCAGGGAAGGCCTCAGCAGAAGAGGAAGCGCCTGGGGCCCTAGCAGCTGAATGCCCCAGGCAATCTGTAAAGACAGAGCTGTTCTCTGAACCAGTGCCGGGAGAGCCCTTGCTGGGCACATTTGCGTGTTGGAGTATTTTTTTTTTCTTTCTGTTTTTGAATCAAGATGGTGAAATCATTTTGCTATGACATTATTAAAAAAAAAAAAAAAGTCAGACAGGACTTATTCCTGAGATATATATTGTCTTCTCAGTTTGTGCCTGTAACTCCTACTGACAGCGATGGCAGTTATGCAGATGCATGCAGAAGGAAATAGACTCTTTTTAACATTAAACATCAGATTTGGGCCTCCCCAGAGCATGCTGGTTGCTGGAGTGGCTGTGAATGATGCATTCGCACAAATGTTTCAGCCATAAATCAATCCCAAATCATAATTTTCCTAGAGTTCTTTTCTCCTCTTCTGAAATCCTAGTGTATCATGCACATGTGGACTCCATTTCACACTGAGCCTAAATACATTTACCGAAATAAGATTCAAATAATTAAATGTGACTTTTCTTATTATCTCCCTCTGAAGATCCAGAGCCTAATCTGGCTCTGGTTAATTGTTTTAATTTGATTTATAATACAGTGTCAGGTTTTTTTTTTTAGTTGGAATTAGTTTTCTATTTTTCTTCTTTTTGTAAGCGTCGCCTGTTTACTTAACAATATTTGGCTTTGCCTAATGATATGTACAGGAGACAGTGCTAAGTGGAACATCAGCTGTTTACATCAGCTCTAACAATTAATGCATGTTAATTTTTAATTACACTGATTGTACTAGAGGCAGAATGTATGTTTCTTCACAGAACAGATGTACTAGTCAGCTTGACTGGTGAACATGCATATCGATCAGATGTTGATGCTGCCAGCAATTCAGCAAAGTCTGCTAAGAGTGTTGGCTTCTAATGTACTTACAAGTTTACGGCTTAGAGTCCTGGTGGAGGCAATACAGCTCGATGCTATATCCTTTAATGTTTACAGATAATCACAATATGTCTGTTTTGTGGTGAGTGTTCTACAGTGTGTGATTAGAAGATTGAATAGGTATGAGGGGGTCCAATGGTAACTTCACTTTTGGACTGCTTTCTCCATTCTTGTTTTGACATAGTATCTTCCAATATTTTGTTTTGTCATCATTAATTTTTTTTTTAACTCATGGTTCTGTTACTGTTAGGTGCCTGACACAGATGACCATTGTCACTACAAGTAGAAATTGAAAAGATAACACAGATACTTGCAAAGCAATGTGGCTCTATTGAGTACTATCACCAGAACTAGATGAAAAACATAGAAATTGCCAAGTAGTAAGATAGCAAATAGCTGGCAGGCCTTCAGTCAATTGTCAATCAATTAAGAGGCTTTTATTGAATATGTCGAGCATTTCAGTGAGCACTATAGGTTGCCTAGCTATAAGGGATAGAAAGAAATCTTGAAATTTTCGCCCTTAGGGAATTCTTGTTCTTACTGGAGAAATAATACTTGCATGAACAAAACAAATATATACATATACAGTTATGTGCTGGGTTGATAATATGTAGTTGATAACACACATTCTTTTCAATAAAAATAATGTAGAGAATACTTTATAATAGAGTTAAATTGAAGTTGTTTTCCTTCAAAATATGGTTTGAATACATAGTTATTAAACAGGAATTTCTTAATTAGCTTTGCCAAAATCTTTTATATTATTCTTTAAATAAGAATATCAAATTAAAACATGTCTTTTTTCCTTTAACACATAAGGAGGGATCCCAAAGAATCATAATTACCTTTTGCAGGGCAGGCTTCTCATAATACAGATTTCCCCCACTAGGTGAATGTGCTAGGAACCTATCTGTATCAGTGCACCAGCTGGCGTTCTTGTGAGAGGCTGTGTTCAGCTTCATTGAATTTTTTTTGAAGACTTTCAGTGCATTTGACGATATCATCTTGGGTGATTTACAAGCTCGCCTGCCCACATGACTCTGAGTGTTGCACAGCTTTTGACCTAAAATGGCATGACCCCCCCCATGACCCACCCTCTCTATTCACCTGATCTCACCCTGAGAGACTTTTCCTTTTTTATTTCCCCAGACGAAAATAGTCCTCAAAAGTAAATGTTTTGCCAGTTGGAAGAGGTGAAACAAAAAAAATGGCAGAAGCACTAGAAGTCATCATTAATGGTAAGTTCAAAAATTGCTTTGAGCTATGAAAAAAATGTCTCAATAGGTGTATTGAATCAAATGGAGAGTACTTTGAAGGAGACTGAAGTTTAAACATGTAAGAATAAATACACAACTTTTTATAGATAAATACTGGGTCTTTTTGGGTCCCCTCTTGTATTCTCAAATTTGCCCTCTAAAACATTCCCAAAGGAGTTCTTTGGGTCCCTTTTTACTTATGGATAAAAGGAAAGAGCCTGATTTAATTATTTTGACCCACTGAAGTTTTGGACTACAGTTGTCTTTGTGCATATATGTGGGTGTGCAAAAATGTAAAAAAAATAGAAAATTTATAAGAAAAGGCAAAGGAGTAAATATAGTCAGTCATGACAATCTCAAATAATAATAAAGTTGAGAAAAGTACAATATTAAATATTAATAGATAGTAAATAAAGAAAATAAAGACAATGTGATACTGGCAATAAAAAAATCAAAGCAACTAATTAAAGAATTTATGAATAAGTCTAAGTATTCCATGTCAATTTAGAAGGAACAATATGGCCTTTTTAACAAAAGATGTTGGACCAATTGTATATTTATATAGATAAAAATGGACTGTAAACTGTATTTTATACCACATTCAAACAGTAATTTAAAATAGAGTTTTGAGGTAAGTATGGAATATAAAACTTCTGTTTCCAGAAAAACTACAAAACTATATATTTATGACCTTGATGGAGGCAAATATTTCCATAAACATGCACCAAAATATTAGGGAAAGAAAAGTGTTGCTAGACTGGAATTCATTAAAATAAATAGTTTTATTCATCAGAAGACATCCTTAACAGAGTTAAGAGACAGGCCAAAGACTAGAAAATATTGGCAATGTATAATCTCATATAATATATAAAAAGAACTCCTAAAACTAAAATATAAAAAGACAACCAAACTAACATTTTTTCTTAAGATTTTAATTAATTAATTAATTGATTTATTTTTAGAGAGAGGTGAAGGGAGGGAGAAAGAGAGGGAGAGAAACATCAATGTGTGGTTGTGTCTCACACACCTCCTACTGGGAACCTGGCTCACAACCCAGGCATGTGTCCTGACTGAATGGCCCCGGCGACCCTTTGGTTCACAGGCCGGCATCCACTGAGCGACACCAGCCAGAGCCAAACTAACTTTAAAACAAATGTGCAAACAACTACAATTTGCACCTAAAATAAACTATTAATTTGGCCAATATATGAAAAGATAGTTAATGTCATTACTTGTGATGGAAATATAAATTATAAACACAATGAGATACCAACACAGTACTATTAGAAGTGCTAAAATTAAAAGGACCAAAAAATACTACACGGTAGCCAGGCTATGGAGCAAGTAAAACTCATTTATTGCTGGTGGAAGTGTAAATTATAAACATAATTTTGATAAATTGACCAATGTTACTAAAGCTAAATGTACAAACATTCTATGACCCATATGTTAGATTCCTAGGAATATGCTGACAACAAATAATTGTTTATGTCTATCAAAAAATATATGAAAATTGTCATAGGAACTTCATTTATAATAGTCCAAGATCAAATAACATTCAAGAGGACATGGTATATTATGGTATATTCATACAATCAAATATTACACAGAAAAGGAGAAGAAATTACACATAGATACAACATAGATGTATCTAAGAGGGATAACATTGAAAAGACATAACAAGAGTACACTAATTGATTGTCTATGGAATAGACAACTTTCTATTTGTAACTTTGGAGTTAAAAACAAGCAAAATGGTAGTTTTACTTCTGGCATGACTTATGAAGAACTCTACAGGTCCACTCCCCTGTGAAAGTGGTGAACATTATAAATAAAAACAACCATGTAAAGTTTCAGGAAATTTTCTTAAGGGCACATAACAAATGAGGAAATATTTATTCCAGAAGATCTACTATAATTAATTAAGAATTGGAGATACTGTGCTATTTGAACAAATGCTCACACCCTTCCTTTCTCCCTCCTGTCATTTCTGTAAGATGAAATCTCCATTCCAGACCAGAAGAACCAAGAACACAGATATCTCGCTCCCTCCAGCAACTGGTTAGAAAGCTGTATTTCCTGGAGGTGCAGGACATTGGCTTTTCTCATCTTGGTCCAACTACTTACAGCTGAGGTGAAGTTCTAGGCAAGTGTGGCTGAGAGATGGGGGCTCTCTTATTTTTCTGTCTAACCCTCACTCATGGGACTTGAGGCTCTACCATAGGCATGGTGCTTATGAGAATATTGGAGACCCCCGACAGCCTTTACTCTGACTTATGTGGTGGGGTTCCATGATGTAGGCAAGAGAGGCAAACCAAAGAAACCTAGGGATGTTGCCCTCTTCTCATCCACTGAGTCAGTTCTTAAAGTAAGGTGTCACTTTAAAAAAAGTTCACCATTGCTATAGCACCAAAGGCATGGCTCAAAGACTTTTTCCTGGTAGGAGTGGGGTTTGAGGGTAGGGGGCAAGCAAGGCTTGGAACAATGAACTCTAAATCCCTCTCCAAAGGAACTGACTTCATTTGCAACAGGGCGTGAAGAAGTCAGGCCTGAGAGCACTCTCAAAAACAGTGGAGGTGTTGGTGAAAGGCAATTGATAGGAGATTAATAGATTCATGGGAATATGGGCTAAACTGTAGGACAGATAGTGGAGAAAAATGGGAAAAGAGATATCTGGAAGAGCCCTGGTGATTAGAACAAATCTGTGCTCTTGGAAACTATAGGTGCAGACCTCCAGATATAATTGAATTAGTTTGTGCAATAATACATGCCTTAGGGCATTGTTGAAAATAATACAATAATGAACTAGCTGAATACCTGCATGTGGTCAGGGAAAGAGATAATCAAAGAGAGCACTGCCAAATGCAGTGTCCTTCCAGGGTAAGGGTGGGCATACCGAGGCTGTGCCTTCTAAACAGCAACATCAGAAACTTCATATTGGAAGGGTGAAGGAGTGGAATAGAGTTTACTATAATAATCCAGCTGGTTAACAAACAACTAAGGGAACAGTTAACACTAACAAAGCCTGGAAGGGAGAAGTAAAGTATTCAGATTTACTACATTGTATCATAAAGCAGTTCCATTTTTAACTTTTTGAAGTACCTCCATACTGCTTTCCATAGTGGCTGCACCAATCTACGTTCCGATCAACAGTGCAAAAGAGTTCCCCTTTCTCCCCATCCTCACCGGCACCTATTGTTGGTTGATTTATTGATGATAGCCATTCTGACACGTGTGAGATGGTGTCTCATTGTGGTTTTAATTTGCATTTCTATAATTAGTGATGTTAAGTATTTTTTTAATATGTCTATTGACCATCTATATGTCCTCTTTGGAGAAGTATCTATTCAGGTTCTTTGCCTGTTTTTTAAATTGGACTATTTGTTATTTTGGTGTTGAGTTTTATTTCTTTCTAAATTCTGGATATTATCCCTTTATCCGATGTATCAGCAAAAATGTTCTCCCATTTAGTGGGTTATCCTCCACTTTGAAATACTGAAAAAAGAAGAAAAATCTAGCCCTGGCTGGTGTTGTTCAGTGGGTTCAGTGCTGGCCTGTGAACCAAAGGGTCACTGGTTCGATTCCCAGTCTAGGGCACATGCCTGGGTTGCAGGCCAGGTCCACAGTAGGGAGCATGACAGAGGCAACTACACATTGATGTTTCTCTCCCTCTCTTTCTCCCTATGTTTTCCTCTCTCTAAAAATAAATAAAATGTAAAAAAAGGGTAAAATATATAATTAAAATAATAGAAAAATCTAAACCTAAATCAAGGAGAAAAGGGGAAATAATCAAGGTTAGTGTGGAAATTAATGAAATTGAAAAAAAATAGTAACAAAAATCAATGAAACCAGATTTATTTCTTCAAAAAGATTAAAATATTGGCAAACATTTAACTAGAATGACCAAGAAAAGATGAAAGAAGAGTTAAATTATTAGAATCAGAAGTAAAAGAGGGAACATTACCAATAACCTTACAGAGAAAAGTGACTATAAGGGGTACGATAGACAATTATGTGCTAGTAAATTTGATAACTTAGGGAAACTCAACAATTCTTAAAATCACACAATCTACTAAAACTGACTAAAAAATAGGAAATTTGATTGTATTTTTATTCAGTAAAAAGACAGATATAGTACTAACATTACCATAAAGATATGCCTGGCCCAGATGACTTCACAAGTGAATTCTACTAAGCATTTGAAAGGAATTGAGTCCAATTCTTTAAAGCTCTTACTAAAAATAAAAAAAAAAGAGAACACTTTCCATCTCTTTTTGTGAAGTCAGTATTACATTGATACCAAAACAAGACAAATATTTCACAAGAACAAAAAACTGCAGACCAATATCTCTAATGAATGTGGATGGAAAAAACCCCAACAAAATACTAGCAAACCAAATCAGCAACATATAAGAATTATAGACCATGACCAAGTGGGATTTATTTCAGGAATGCAAGCTTGGCTTACTATCTGGAAATCAATTAATGTAATAAAATAGCACATAAATATAATACAAAACCAAGAACACATGTTCATTCTAATAGACATAGCATGCAAAAAATGCAGAGAAAGCACTTGACAAAATCCAACACTCTTTCAGGAAAGAAAAAAAAAAAGTACACCAAACTAGGGAGAGAAGGGAACTTTCTTAACCTGAAAAACAGGGTAAGTACACCAACGAGTGGAAGAAGATATTTGCAAACATTAACTCTGATAAGAGAATAATATCCAAAATATGTAAAGAACTTATTCAACAATACAACAACAAAAAAACCCAATCTAATTGAAAATTGGGCAGAGGACCTGAACAGGCACCTTTTCTAAGAGGACAAATGGCCAACAGATGTATGGAAAGATGTTCAAATTCACTAGGTTTTAGGGAAATAAAAATCAAAACTACAGTGAGATACCACCTCACGCCTGTTAAAATGTTTCTTTTCAACAACACAAGTGATAACAATTGTTGGAGAGGTTGTGGAGAAAGAGGAACACTCATTCATTGCTGGTGGGAATGTAAACTGGTACAGCCACTATGGAGAAAATTATGGATGTTCCTCAAAAAATTAAGAATAGAGTTACCATATTACCCAACAATTCCTCTTTTGGGTATCTACCTTAAAGATTTGAAAACATTTTTTTCATAAAGATATATGTACCTCTATATTTATTGCAGCATTATTCACAGTAGCCAAGACATGGAAACAACCCGAATGTGTCCTTTGATGGATGATTGGATAAAGAACGTGTGGTAAATATATACACTGAAATGCTGCTCAGTCATAAGAAAAGATAAAATGCTACCATTTACTCTCAGCTAAATCTTGAGAGTATCATGCCAAATGAAATGTCAGACATAAAAGGACAAGAATCATATGATTTCAATTATATATAGGATATAAAGTAAAAACCAACAAAAAACAAACAAAACAAATACTCATAGAAACAGATAATAGCATGGTGGTTACCAGAGGGAAAGGGGGAAGGAAGGAAATTAATAAAGATAAAAGGGGTCAAATAAATGGCGATGGAACAAGATTAAACTTTGATGAGCAGACAACACAATATACTGATGATGTATTATAGTATTGTCTTCTTGAAACTTACATAATCTTATTAATAATGTAAATACTAAATTTATTCAAAAATCCATAAAAATAACATTCAAAAGTTAATGACATTTTTGTCCGTGCCTAAGATATTTCTGCATATAAATAATAAATACAAAGTTTTTGCATGGTCAAAAAAAGGTAGGATAAGTAAAAAAGCTCACATCCAACACAAATGGTAAAAGGCTGGATGCTTTCCTCATAAGATAAATAAGAAGAAAAGGATGTTAATTTCCATCAGTTCTATTCAACATTGTATCAGAGATTCTAGCAATAATAATAAGAAAGAGAAAGAAAATAAAAAGTATACAGGTTGAAAATAAGAAAAATGTATTCACAGATGACATGATCTTCTTTAAAGTTAATCCTAAATAATCCACTAACATTCCGTTAGTTTTTTAATGAGTTCAGAAAATTTGCAAGATAAAGGAATAATATATGGAAAATCAATTATGTTTTCATGTATTTACAATGAATAATCTGAAAAAAGAATCTAGAAAACGTTTCCATTTACAATAGCATTAAAAAGAATAAAATATATAAGGATACATTTAATAACAGAAGTGCAAATTTCATAATATAAAAGCAGCAATATGTTATAAAAAAAATCTAATAAATGAAGAAAAGTCCCATGTTCATGGATTGGAAGATATGGATTGTAAAGATGGAAATACTCTCCAAATCGTTTTAGTTGTTCAGTGCAATTCCATCTGCCTTCTTTTTAGAATTTGGAAAGCAGATCCTAAAATTCATATGGAATTGCAAAAAACTTAGAATAAGAGAGACAACCTTAAAAAAGAAAGTTTCCCATTTCCCAGTTTCAAAAATTACTATGGAGCAATACAGAAGTCAAGACATTGTGCAATTGGAATAAAGACAGGCATATAGGTCAATGGAATAGACTTAAAAGTCCAGAAATAAATTCATGTATTTATTGTCAACTGATTTTTGACAAAGAGACAAAGACCATTTAATGGGAGAATTGTGTTTTCAGCAACTGACATGGGAAACTGGATATCCGTATGCAAAAGAAAGAAGTTGTACCCTTATACAAAACGTAACTCAAAATTTTTCAAATACCTAAACTCTGGAGACGAATCCATAAATGTCTTATAAGAGTAGCTATAAATAATTTTAGATTTGGATATAGATTCTTATTTATGACAACAAAATATGAATGACAAAAACATTAGATAAATTGAACTTTATAAAAATTAAAATCTTTTATTTTTCAAATGGCACGAGACACCCTAGCTGTTTGAATCTTGTGTGTTATGTTTCTGTCCTCAAGAAGTGGTTACTCTTCACAAAGCCAAAGTGGGGAAGGATTGAAGGAGGGAGATGGGGGAGGGGGATAGGGGAGAGTGGTGGTGGGAAGGTGGAGACAAATGTATTTGAACAAAAAAAATATAAAAAAATAAAAAAGAAAAGAAAAAAAGAGGTGGTCACTTCATATTTGGATGCACAAACAATTAAACATAATGAAAGAAATAATGAAGTAATACTCTCATAAAGGATTATAGAAGCTCATAAACAGAGGATGATATACACAGAAGACAGAAGAAGGATTCTGGGATGTGGTAATGATTATGAAATAATTGAAATATAAGTAACATTTCAAAAGCATAATTTTATTTGGTTCTTATTTTTTGCTTTTACATTTTGTAATGGTGATAGAAAAAATTATTATAAATACCTTAGAAGAAGAGTTGTGGCTAGTTAATGTCAGAGAATAATATTACTAAATTTACTGAATCTTGAAATGTACTAAATACATTAAAAAGCATGGATAATTAGAATAGCATCATACTGGAACAGAGCTCAAGAGACAGATCAATAAATTCATGGTCCAGAAATATATTCAAGTACACATGGGAATAGAGTATCTCTTTTTAGTGGGGAAAAGATACATTTTAAAGTGAAAGGTTGTAGAAGTAAAGCTATTTGGAGGGGGGAAACCCCCTTAAAGATGGATCTCTAATTTATCATGCACAAAGCACATTTTTTGGTGGATAAAATTGTCTAAACGTAAAAGATTCAACACAAATAGTCCTTGCAAAATTATAGGTAAATATAGGGGGAAAAAATCCATGTTACCTTTTACTCTAAAATAAATTACACATTTATTGATTTTTTTGTTGTTGTTATGCAGAAGTTTAGTTTGACATAGTCCTACTTGTTAATTCCTGCTTCTGTTGCTTGTGCTTTTCGTGTTATATCCAAAAAATCATTGCCAAAACCAATGTCAAGGAGCTTCTTCCCTGTTTTCTTCTAGTTTTATGGTATTAGATCATATCTGCAAGTCTAATCCATTTTAAGTTAATTCTTGTGAGTGGTGTAAGATAGGGATCCAATTTAACTGTTCTGCACGAGGTTATCCAGTTTTCCCAACACCATTTGTTGAACAGCCTATCCTTTCACCATTCAGTGTTTTTGGCTCCCTTGTCAAATATTAGTTTACTCTAAATGTAGGGTTTATTTCTGGGCTCTCTATTTTGTTCTACTTTTTATGCTCCTATTTTTATGCCAGTATTAAACTATTTTAATCATTATATCTTTGTGGAATAGTTTTAAATTAGGAAGTGTGATGCCTCTAGCTTTATCCTTGTTTCTCAGGATTGCTTTTTGCTACTTGGGATGTTTTGTGGTTCCATACAAATTTTAGGATTATATTACCTATTTCTGTGAAAAAATGCCATTGATATTTTGACAGAAATTGCATTGAATCTACAGATAACTTTAGGTAGCATAGCCATATTAATTCCTCCTATGGAATAAAAGAACGTTTTCAAATCATATATTGGATAAGAAGTTAATAGATAACATATAAAAAATTCATACAACTCAATAGTAACCTTCCAAATAATCCAATTACAAATGGGCAGAGGAACTGAATGGACATTTTTCAGAAGAAGACATACAAATAGCCAACACATATGTTAAAAAATGCTCAATATCAGTAATAATCAGGGAAATGCATACCAAGACTACAGTGAAGTATATCTTACACCTATTAGAATGGCTGCCATTAAGAAGACAAGACAGTAGGTTTGGTGAGGATCTGGAAGAAAGGGGATGCTAAGGCACTATTGGGGGGAAGGTAAATTGGTTCAGCCATTATGGAAACCATTATGGAGGTTCCTCAAAAAATTAAAAATAGAACTACTATGTGATCCAGGAATTCTATTTCTGGTTTCATATATCCAAAGGCCATGAAAACAAGGATATTGAAGAGATATTGGAACTAGAATGTTTATTGCAGCATTATTTACAGCAGATATGGAAACAATCTACATGTCTACCAATGATTAGATAAAGAAAATGTGATTTTATATATGTATATTTTTTCAGCCATAAGAAATAAAGAAATCCTGCCCTTTGTGACAACATGTATGGACTTTGAGGATATTCTGTGAGATAGAAAGACAAATACTTATAGGATATCACTTATATGTGAAATCTAAAAAAGTCAAACTAATAGAAACAGAGTCTAATGGTGAGTGAAATGGTGGTTACCAGGGTTTGCAGGATGGTGGAGTTGAGAAAATGTTATGAGGTACAAACTTGCAATGATGAACACATTCTGGAGATCTAATGCACAGCGTAATGATTATAGTGAACAATACCGTATTATATACCTCCAAGTTGTTAAGACTAAATCTTAAATGTTCTCATCATAGAAATGATAATTAAGTGACATGATAGAGATGTTGGCTAACAGTAGGATGACAGTCATATTGCAATATTTAAATGTATCAAATCAGAATGTTACACAACAAAATTATCTGTAAAAAATAATATATAAAAAGAAATTGCACATGATAAAAGATCTAATTATAAACAAAAATTTCAACCTAATTTAAAAAGATGTACATAAATTTTGTCTTTATACTGAAAAAAAGCAACTCATAAGTATGTCAAGATGCTCAGAAGCTATTATCTCTTATCTGGTCAATTACAATATCCTCATAAATGTTCTTTCTACTTCAGCTTCCATTCTCATCCTCTATAGTCTATTCTCAGTTGTTGAGGCAAAGTGACCCTTTAAAATTGAGTCAGATACACTGCTCAAAATCTCCCAGTGTCTTCTAACATCATGGTCTACAAATTTCTACCTAGTTTGATACCTGCCATCTCTCTGACCTCATTTGCTCTCACTCATCCTTTACTTACTCATTTTGCCTTAAGCCTTTTTGTCATTCTTCACACACACTTGACAGGGTTCTGTCTTGCTATTTCCCCGGATGGAAAGACCTTCCCTATGTGGTTCACTCCACTTCCTTCTGGGGTTCTGATTAAATGCTACCCTCTCAGAGAGCCCTTCCTCCTGTGATCTCTGTAACCGTACTACTTTTTAACTTTGTCTCCTGCTTATCTTTTGCACAGTATAAGAATCATCTCACCTTTATACAATTATTTTGGTCTATTTCCCTCTACTATATTGTAAACATTTCTAAAATTTTTAAATCCCTGGCTCCTTGAAGAAAGTCTGATACAACACAGGTACTTAAAGATGACTTGGTAAAGAAAAATAATTTTTACAATGTAAAAATTCTTATGAAAAGCAACATAAGCAAAGTTGAAAGACCAACATTAAACTGTGTAAATTCTTTTCAACCTCTAGGACAGCAAAAGGCAATTTAATATGTAAAGAGCTCTTACAAAGCCCATAGGGAATGACCAAAAATACATGCATAAGTAGGCAGTTAAGAGAATAAGCAATGATAATGGTCAAAGAATATATGCTAAGATTTGCAAACTGACCAGTAATTAGGGAAATGGAAATAGAAATACTATTTCTGACAAGTAAGATTAGGGGACATTAAAAAAATGTGACATCTGCAGGGTTGGCAAGGCTCGGGACACAATCCTGGTGTCAGGGCATTTTAGTAAACTAGATTGGAATGTAATTTTTAAATATTTGTTAATATGTTAAAGGTGCATCTGTTACACTTTTAGGAATCTTTGTGACTGAAAACCTCATATGAGTATACAGCATTTACATGACATGTCTTTTCTGTTCCTTGAAATAGTGGAAATATGCAACTAATCTAAATGTCCTCATGACAAATTCCTTTCCTGGGACATCATGCTGGCTTATTTATTCAGGTCTCTTTCAAATCTCTCCTCTTGCCTTTGTGATCACCCTCTCTAGTGTGTGCTCCAGATTTTGTTGCATTTCTCAAAGTGTGAAAACATTATTAAAAGAAATCTATGAATATTGTTGTGAAAGCATAGTCACAACACCTTTTCAAGAGAAGAAAAGCAAATCATAGATTCTCTAAGAATATAAAGCTATCAATAAGCAATGATTCCTTCAAAAGAGTAGAGTGGGAAACAACCCTTTTGCTTTAAATCATGAATTCAACTGTTTGATTTATTCTTTTGACAAGGAGCATGCGTTTATTTGACACTATAAAATATAAAAGAACAACAAAATGTTGGAATTATCTTTAAAATAGATGGAAAAACTTGCAATTACTGTTACTCTTAACCATTTAAAATGGGGGTTGGTGTTTGGGATTATAATATTATTCCACTACATTTTCCCTCCAGAGAATGAATGAGGGAGCGCATGGCACGTGAGTGCAGTGAGAGGGGACATGTGAGCATGCACAAAAGTGAGTGCATGAGAGAAGCTCTTTCTTACTCTATTCCCACTTAAGAGATGTGGGGCATTTTGGGTCCAAACACAGAAGAGTTGTCATCTATGTAGGGGAAAGGAACACTCTAACTTTTCCATTTTTTAACTTCCTACAACAATTCCCCTGTTACCTGCAGTAAAAAAGTTTTTTTTCTTTTTTTAATTGTTGTTTAATACCATTGTCCCCATTTTTTCCCCAACTACTCTCCCCCACCCCACTGACCCCTACCTTCCACACTCAATCCTACTCCCTAGTTTGCTTTGTCCATGGGTCCTTTATACATATTCCTTGATGACCCTGCCTTTTCTTTCCCCCATTATCTCCTTCCGCTTCCCCTCTGGTCACTGTCAGTTTGTTCTTTATGTCAGTGTCTCTGGTTATATTTTGCTTGCTTGTTTGCTTTGCTGATTAGGTTCTACTTATAGGTGAGATCATATGATATTTGTCTTTCACCAACTGGCTTATTTCACTTAGCATAATGCTCTCCAGTTCCATCCATGCTGTTGCAAAGGGTAGGAGCTTCTTTCTTTCTGCTGTGTAGTATTCTACTGTGTAAATATACCACAATTTTTTTATTCATTCATTTACTGATGAGCACTTAGGCTGTTTCTAGCACTTGGCTATTGTAAATTGCCCTGCTATGAACATTGAGGTGCATAGGTTCTTTTGAATTGATGCTTCAGGATTCCTAAGGCATAATCCCAGCAGTGGAATTGCCAGGCCAAAGGCGGTTCCATTTTTAGTTTTTTGAGGAAATTCCACACTGTTTTCTACTGTGGCTGCCCCAGTCTGTATTCCCACCAACAGTGATCTAGGGTTCTCTTTTCTCCACAACCTTGCCAGCACTTGCTCTATTTTAATAGAGAAAATGAATGTGTTCAATATTCTAATAACGCTTTATTAATTTAAGGATCTGGTATTATTATAAGCCATGTTTTCTTCATAGTGCTATTTCACATTTACTGGATGAGACTTATGCCTATTAATATTGTATTTCTAGGACATTTATGGACTATGAAGGATTTAATGTAAAATTTTCATTATCCTTCACAGATATTCATAGTATGTTTCTTAACTTCTTACTAGAACAACAACAACAACAAAACTTTGAAATGCCCTTTTGGTGAAGAGACAAATTTGAAATTTATAATAACAAATGGAGTTACAAAAAGTAGATAAGAATTCTACCACTTGTATTTCTATTACTATAATGGTTACTAATACTAATAATAACTATTATTATTGCCAGAATTTATTGAGTGCTCTGTTTATGCCTGCATTATTCCAGGTGCCTTATGCACACAGGCTCAATATATGAGTAAAGTACTTAGAAGTGTTCTTTGGTGCATATAAACAATAAGGTGGGGACTTACAACTGTGCATAGGTGAAAACCTAAGGCACTGAGTTTAAAGTGTATCCTCTTACCATTAATTCCATACTTCTTTTCAGTGAAAGAAATCTAATATATTACATGGTGCCATGTAAATTATTTATATTACTTGATCCTTAAATTAGGTGGAGAGGGGGAGCAAGAACACACAAAAAAAATCAGTACATTTTCTGCAAGGTGCCAGAAATTCGAAAGAAGTCAGAACTAGCTACTCTAAACATTAGACGAAATGGTTTTAACCCAAACTTGAAAAGCATTCTTGTGTTTGACTTTAAGAATAACAAAGCTATGTTACACAATACTCTGCTATTGAAAAGGAAAGGACTAGAAAGTTTTTTAAGGCTTGTGGACTGTAATTACCTAATTGGAACATTTGTTTTATTTGTCTTCCTTTAAAGGATGTTTCATCTTTTGTTTTACTCCTTGGTGGTACATTCAATTACTGAAAACAGGATGTGCCTATGGAAAAAAAAAATACAGTTCCCAGCATTGAGAAAGGCACATCTACTACTAATTGTTGTGATTGAACTGAGTGCCACAGAAACCAAAACAGTAAATGATAATATTAATAATTTTTAAAAACAAAAACAAAAACAATCTCACTGTATTGTGCAATAGGGAAAACATTTTTCAGAGTTTAAATTTGCTTCCCCAGACCTGAAACTACTAAAAGAAAAGAAACTTTGGAATGAGTTTGTTGTCCTTGTCAGTTCCATTACATCTTATTTTGTGAAATATACAGAGGTGGTACAAGGCTCATATATTTACTAGACACCATTTCACTGAAAATGCTGAAGTATACATACCCACCGCCTATCTCAACTACAACAGCATTATTCACAACAGACAACTTCTTGTAGCATCTTTCTATAATGATAACAGAATCCTTGGTATAGAATTCAATGTGCCTGTCACAGTCAAATGTCAAATGAGAGAAAAAAAGAGTCCATTTTAGTATTTTGGAGTAAGGTGTTAATAAATCTTAAAAAATGTCTCTGGTGGAATTAAAGACTAGAAAATACAACACCGTGCTCTCAATCAGGTATTTTTTATATTTTATTGAACAGTAGAGAATATGCCAAAATATTAAATCTATGCACAAAGAGATTTCACAAGCTCTCGTGAATTCCAGCAGCAAGATGTACAAGAGACTATTTACTTATTGTATGTATGGATGTGCCACAGTTGTACAAACTCTAGAAAGAATATTTTACTTTATCATTTCTATTGGGATGCTGCCAGTTTGAAGGAACCAGGGCTGTCTCTCATGTTTAACCCCCAAACAAACGAATAAACAAACAATGATTTTTACTAGAGAATTCTCTTTTGAATTTGCCACACTTTACTATTTCATTCTATGATTCATTAGTCAAACCTCTTCTAAGCATTAGTTCTTTGTTGTCTCATCATTTTGTTTTTAACTATTTCCACTCTATCTCTTCTTTTTAATGAGTTCATAAGAATATCTTAGATATGAAGCTTCCCATATGTAGAGATTGTATCTGTTTTTTTTTCCTGTAGAGAAGCCAGCATAGTCTTAATATGTGTTTTCTGGTATGATAGTGAGGAGTGGAGGAGGACGACGCCAGATTAAATGTGTGCAAATATTTATAGAATAAAAGATGCTTATTTTTTGCTCCTCTATTTTAATAGTTTATGCTCCTCTTACAATATATGGGATAAGAATTAACTGAACTCATGATATTTAAGTCAAGTGGTTGCAGTTGCTAAACGTCTTGCCTGGGCTTGATAATAACAATTCTATCTTTTATTTCATTTTAATTAGTATTGAAGTTTATCTTTTACAGGTATCTCAGATCCTACTTCCAAAATACAGTGTTTTTGATAACTCTCTAAACACTGCAACATTTTGAAATTCAAAAGTATGTGTTCTTCACATCATCCAATGCATGAAAATGTACGTGCAAGATTGGTACAGTAGCACACTTCCCTTCTGAAAGATACTAGTCCATCCTTCTGTACTCATGTTGATTATGATTGTTCAACCAATTATCCACCTATTGCTTTGGCAATCATCCCTCATTGTTTCCACCCTAACCAAGTGTTTCAGTATCAGTCAGGACAGCTAGATTTATTCTGTGATGACAGGCAACTCTAAAGTCTCAGTAGCTGTGACAGTTTTCTTCTACTGTCTACCTGTTACTGCCAATTCAGTGGCTTAAAACAACATACATTTATTATCTCAAGTTTTAATGAATCAGAAATATCAACATAGTTTTCAAGAATCTTTTGCCAAAGATCTCACAAAGCTGCATACATTATTTTGACTGGGCTGCACTCCTTTATACATGTTAGAGTCTTCTTTGAAGTTCATGTGGTTGTCAGTAGAATTCAGTTTTTGAGATTGAAACTCTGACGACCCAGCTTTTTGGGTAGGTGTTGGCTAGGGGAATAGCCTTAGGACCTAGAGCCTCCCCCAAATTCTTGCCATAATGTCCTTTCCTTAGTTCATATCACAGCAGCTTTCAGCTTCAAGGCCAGAAGAAATCTCTCCCCTACGGTATGTTAAGGCAGAGTCTTATATTATGTGACGTAGTCATAGCTATAGCATCCCATCGCCTTTGTCATGTAATGTAACTTACTCAGGGGATTGACTGTGCCTTCACCTTTCTCATATTCTGTTGGTAAAAAGCAAGTCACAAGTTCTGCCGAAATTCAAGTAGAATTGATTATACTATAGTGTGATTCATTAGGAGTCACTTTAGGTTGTGTCTACCATACTAGTTTAACAAAGCCAAGGGTTTGTATCTTATGCATGCAAAGTCTGCTGCAGTTTTGAGTAACCATGCAGGTCAGCTTTCTTCTATGTGGAGACTCAGCCATTTAGGCTGCCTCAATCTTATAACACTTTCATCTCAACTCAAGATCATGATCACCATGTACAGGGAACAGAGTGCTAGAGAGTCTCACACTAAGAGTTAAAATTATCACTTAGAGTTATAGCTAATTGGCCAAGACTAACCACAAGTCTCCATCTTACTATAAGAGGATGGGGTGTATAATCTTCCCAAATGCCCAAGAAAAGCTAGAACTGGATATAAGTGAGCAATCATGATTATTTACCACAGTTATCTTAAAAATTCTTCCTTAAAATTTCATATATATATAATTTTATTTTGTTTAATACACACATATACACATATATATTACAGACTGGATTGTGTGCTTTCTAAATTTATGTTAACTCCCAATGTGACTATAAGACATAAGCTTTTAAAGAGGTAATTGAGGTTAAATGAGATCATAAAGGTGGAATCCTGATCCAATGATTGGTATCCCTATAAAAAGAGAAAGAGACACCAGGCATGTATATGCATGGTGGAAAGATTATGGGAGGACAGAGGAAGAAAGTAGCCATCAGTAAGCCAAGGAGAGAGGCCTCAGGAAAAACAAAACCAGCTGGCTCCTTGATCTTGGATCTCAACCTCTGGTATTGTAGGAAATAAATTTCTGTTGTTTAAGTCATCCAGTTGATGGTATTTTGTTGTGACGGTCCTACAAAACTAATACAACACACACAAAGAAATGTAATTAGTTTAATATTGAAAACCTTTTAACTTGTTTTGTCCCATTTGATTATTGATTTTGGTAGCCATCCTGTGAATTTTGTATTTGTTTGTTTATTTGTTTTTAAATTCCCATTCCAAAGATTTGAAGGAGAAGACTCTCAAGGGGAAATGTAACTTATGCCTAATTAACTAGTGGATCAAACTCAGTATAGTGTTTACTTTGTGTTCTGGGGTAATCTGAATTTTCAGTAATGGGTTATTTTGAATGAGTTATTTAAGAAGTCTATAAACACTGGCCTTTTACCACAGACAGGTATGTAAACTAAGCTTGCTGTCTTAAGATTTGCCCCATGGAAACTTCAGTTTAATTAGAAATTATTATACAGAATTTATCTTAGCAACTGCAAGTTGGCATTTAGCTGTGTTTTAAAATTTTCTATAGTCTTGGAAAACACTATCTGAGACCAATCATAACAATGATATTTTCTAGTGCTGTTATTCTGGTACACAAATTAATGGCCATATTTCTCTAAGAGGAATAACCAGGGATTAGAGTTTGAGTAACTCTTGTTAATAAAATTGTAAATACAACTTTAGGGAGTAAATTCTTCTTTCGCAAAAGATGGGATGATTGTTTAAATAATAAGGAAATGTCTTCTGCCCCTATTAAAGGTCGGTCTTGTTAAGTGCACTCTTCCACAATGTGGGCAATCGCTAATTTCTGTGGTACATTTAACTGAATTAATACATGTATTTGTACTTGCAAGGATCTTTCTTATTTCTTTTCTGTTTTTGATGCAGGTCTTACCTTCTCATACTGCTTTCCTTACTGGCTACTAGCATCTGTCCTGAAAATATACTTTGATTCGTTAAATATTAAGAATATTAAATTTGCTAAAATATATAAAGCTCATTTATGCATCACAAAAAGTTTTTTCCCTCTCTTTTTCCTATTGTCCAAAAATAGTTTAATCTATTTTACTTAATGTCCTTATGTTAATACACATTTAGTATCACTTGGCTATAGTTTTTGTGAGATTCTCTAGTAGTCAGTTTAACTCTTCTAATTCATGCCATTGCACTCAGATCTTATTGTCTATGGCACATCAGTTGTGTCTGTTTTGTTTAATTATGATAGAAGTTTATTTTTATTCCCTGCCACCATCACCACAATGAGCAATTCCAAGTCACTTTGGTGTCTATTTGAAGATTCAATCCACTATATGCCATACCAGAAGATCACCCCAGGCCCCAGTCTAGTCTCTTGTAGGAATGCCGATGAAAAATCCCAGTGCCTGCTTCAGTCTGAGCTGGTGACAGTCTCTAATTCAGATGCGCCTCAGGCTGTCCCCCCAGAGCTCCAGAAAGTGGTTAGCCCCTATTTTTTTTTTAGCTAAGTCTATGGGGGTTTTATGTGGGAGGATTTGCTTTAGGTTAACAGGCTGCTGCAGTGTTAATAAAAACATACGCAAAACTGCACATGCAGTCTTTTTTTCCTTAAGTAAGTGTCCATTAAAAATAACTATATGATAATTAATGAGGAAGGAAGGTAGTATAGTATAGATGGTTTGTCAATATTATAGTTAGGCCATTCATCTGTGGAGCACTGATATTCACCTAATTTCTCCTTTGTTTTAGAAATGTAGAGTTAATATTTCATTCCTTGTTTTAGATATTCTCTCAAGCATTATTTTAAACAGGAAAATAGGGGTCACTTCCAGATAAAGAAAGTCCCCATTTCCAAATGGACTTGCGTGGGGCCCCATTCCCCTGAATCTAATGTTCCTAAGTATGTGGAAAGAATCAGTTAATAAATGTTAAATTAAGCTGTAACATGCTTAGAGACATGGGCGATGTTTATGTGACACTAGTTTACTTTAAAACACTCCCTATTGACCTTTAAAAAAATAATATGGTAGCAATTTGAGATGAATATTTACAGTAGGTGAAAATAGATCTGAAGTGCTAATTCCCAAACCACTGTTTGTAAACTGTCTTACTTCTTTGATCTAGATTTTCATAGGCTTCTTCAGGCAGAGATGGGCAAGATTCAAGTTCAACAAGACAATTTCTCACTTGAGAACAGACAGTACCTGCAGCCCTTTCTTAGATGACAGGAATCAAGTCGATCAGGTTACCAAAAAAAAAAATCATTTAATTTTGCATACGATAGTACGTGCATCAAAACTACTTGCTACATTTGATGAAAACCTGAGAATATGTAAACTCAAAGAGAACAAATCATTTAAGTAGAAAATCTGTAAATAGAAATTCTTTGTACTTATATATTAAAATACTATTTTAAAAATTAATTCTATTTGTTGGTAAATAGTGTCTTTGCAGTGGATACCTCTCTATTCAGACCTTATGTATTTGTAATTTGTGGGGAAAATATTTTAAATCAAAGCCATAAAATAAGCATAGTTAGAGAGCTAACGTGAGGATTTTTACTTCATTTACATTCATTACATATTATGAGTTTAATTACCTTCCTCAAATAATACCAGTATGAAGAAAAGATGCTGAAGAAGGCGTACTTCTATGATGATTTTATTGATTGTGACTGATGGATGGCATCAACATTTCATAGTGAAGAATCATGGTTTTGTTACATCAGGAAAATTAAATTGGGAGAGTTATTTTCTTTCCCAGTGATAGTGGCAGTTAGAATATTTCACCTGTAATGAGATGTGTGCGTTATGTGCCATCGTGAACCACGGCTCAGCCATTAAATATATGTAAATGAAGAGAAACACAAGAGAGCCCGGGCATAATAACGTGCAGAACAGAGAAATGGATCCTGGAAAGTGATTAATTTATTTGATGATGCCTCAAGTGAGGAATTTTAGGTCACAAATGAAGTGACAGAATGACAAATTACCATTTTAAAGAATTTACTGGGCATCATTACTGAACAATTGTCAGGTAGTTTATGGTGGCTGAGAAGATGGTATAAATATAGATCTTTTCCTTATCTGAGATGAATTATTAATCACCTTTTTAAAAATCTTTGTGAGTGATGGTTGGCTGTCTGATTGGAAATAATGTGTTCTACAATTTTAACTAAATTCTAATATGATATGTAACAGGAATCTTTACAATTAAAGTCTCAGTGAAGAGTGGTAGGAGGTTTACAGTCAATTGCAGTTTTAATGTGATAGAAGAGGATGAATCTACCAGCATATTTCAATAGATTTCCTTAGGTATATTATCCCTGCTGTGATGTTATTCAAATGTTTACAGTTTATTTTCATTTGAAAAATGACATTCAGATACTTAAATTGTTTTCCTTGGTTTATTAGTTAATGAAAATGAAAGTGTAGTAATTGCAATAGTTTTGCAGCCTGCCGCATTATTTAAAGTGAAGTGACTGCCTTTGTCAGTGACATTATAAATGTCGTCTTTCTGTGTTTTGTACCTTTTTTGTTGGCTCTATCTATGTCATGTCCCTTCTCTGTCTATATGTCACTGTGTCTAATACCAGTAACAACTGGAGTGTGAAAGACAAAGTCAGACTTTGAAATACAGACGGTTTCTCAAGTTTCTTTGTATGTTTTGATAATTAAAGCAAGCGCTGACCTGCTTTGTACATAGCCCTGACAATCCCAAAACTAAAAGCAAAATTCTCCAATATGAGGTACACTAAAAAAATCTAAACACAAATGCCTGTTTTTGTTAGACTACTTAAACCACAGTTTATACACCTATTCATGTATGATTAGCTTCTTAGATCAAATATATTTGCTATTCCAGAAAAACATTTTAGGTAAGGGTTAAAGACAGGTATTGTTTTTAAACAGTGTATGTTAGTTATAGAACAGAGTAGAAATGCCTAGAAAACTATTTTTGGCAAGCTTGTCCTTAAGTAAGCAAATAGCAGTTGCCAGTTTGCTTTTTCAGATGGGAAGGCCCTAAATGAAGGACTTATCTTTCACCTGAAAGAAGCTTGAAATTTTGCTCCTTTTTCACTATTATGTGCACCTTCTCATTTTAATCTTGATTCAGTCTGAGAGTATATGAAAAATTTAAATAAGTACTCCCTGTGTTACCCATGACATCTTACATTGCTGAACTGGCAAGAAATTTAAATTTTGAATGTACATGCTATTTTTAACTCATTTTACTTTTACTTTTCCCCTCAACCTGGATGGTGTAGAATTTCACTGACTCTTTCTGTAATTAAAAAAAGGAAACAAATAGAATTGTTTGATTTTAACTTCAGGGTCCGTGAATGGCATGCTGAGTCTAGAGAACATCTTGGCCTTGCTGTTTCTGCCCAGAGCATTCCTTTCCCTGAAAGGATGCTGAGGTTTCCCCTTGTGTGAATAGGGCTCATTTCAGTCAGTCCACTCCAGTGTCTTTTCCATTAGGGATGACCCTCATCTCCCACTTTTTTTTTTAATTCTTGCTTGCCACAAGAAATATAAATGTGCAGAAAAAAAAATGAGTGAAGGCATGCCTCTCTATGGAAAATTCAGTCCTGTATAAAATACAATAGGGAGATTGGACTTGCTTCACCTCAGTACCATTCAGAGTGATCAGGAATGTATCAGAGGAAGAACGACTGCTTTAGGTACCTTCTACCACACTAAATACCTTTCGTGTTCTGCCAGCTTGCATCAGCTGTCAGAGGGAACTGCAAAATGAAACGAAGATTTCTTTGACTCCAAAGCATTGAGAGAACAAAAGAAAAGATTTCTATGTAGAATAGTGAAGAATAGATTTTAAATGAACTTTACAGACATGGGGAAGTAGAAGATTTCTGCAGTTACAAGGCTATAATTTTTGGCCCTTTGTATGATTCAAGACTATGATAGAAGAAGAAGAGAAACACTTGATTAATTGATATGTCAAGGAACGGTCACTGTGCCAAGTGTACAGAGAAAAAAATGTGTTAGCTATGCCCTTAACAGTCTTACAGACTGATGAGCAGTTGAGCCACAAAAAAATGTTCAGACATTTCTTGCAATCCTACAACTTGAGATTTCTGAGTTTTATTATACCAAAATGACTTAATTATGTCCATTTCTTCTCTTTCTACTAAGGTTAGTTTCTTTCAGGAGCAGCTCCTCTCTGATTCACTTTTTCCCTCCAAAAGCCTTGCAGAAGCGTCTCTCCTCTCAAAAGGAAACCCAACCATATAGCTGCAGAAATCTTCTGCCTATTGTTCAATTTTCAGTTATAAAAAATTTCAAAGACATAGAAACTGATCACCCATATGGCTACTACCTAGATTTTGCCATCTCTATTTTACTATACTCATTTTATCACATATCTAACCATCGACCATCAATTCATCTTGTAATTTTTTAAAGTATTTTCAAGTAAATTCTAAATATTATTATGTTGCCCTTAAATACTTTGGCATGTATATCATTAATTGAAGCTAAATAGTTTTTACTTTTTCTTGTAATAAATCTTATATGTAATGGAATATACACTTAAGTTTCAATAAATATATATATTAACATAACCCAAACCCTAGCAAGAGATAGGAAATTATTATTACCCCAAAAATGTCCTTCGTTCTCTCCCCAATCAATACATTACCTCAACTCACAACAGGGGAAATGGCTCCTCAGAATTATTCTCAAATAAAAATTAGTATCACCAATTTTCAAACCTCATATAAATAAAATCATACGGTAGGTACTACTGTGTCTGGCTTCCTCTGCTCTGCAAAACATTTTCTGGGATCATCCAAACTCTTACATGTGTCAGGTGTTGTTTATGTCTGAGTAAACTACATTTTCTGCATACACTGCAGCTTGTTTTTCTATTCTATTAATGGACAGTTGAATTATTTCAAAATTTGGGGTATTATGGATAAAGTGGCTGTGGATTTTTTTTCATTGATATGTTATTTCTTTAGGACAAAAATCTGTGGGTGAAATTGCTGGCTCAAAATATATATAGTTGTTATAAAACTGACAAGAGTTTTTAATAAAATCATTGTGCCATTTTATATCCTCACCAACAATAAATAAAAACTCCAATTATTTCATCTCCTTGGCAACATCTCGCATTTTCACTCTTTTTGTTTTAGGCTGCTTTGCATTTTCACTTTTCTAGTTTTTCCATCATCTCTTTTATGTCTTCAATCACTTTCTTTTTTGAAGGTGTTTTTTTTTTTTTTTTTTAAATGCAGGCTTCAAACATGCTCTTGTATTTTCCTCCTTGAAAAACAATGAAAAACAAAAATTTTGACCAAAAATATCCCTCCAGCTACCTATTATTTCTCTACTCTCCTGAACAACTAAGCTTTTCGGCTTTATTAACGAGGCTGCTTCCACTTTATTACCCAAATGTTCTGGAATTCTAGATGCTGGAGTCCTTCTTCCTTGGTCCTGGACCTTTTCATGTTCTCATTGTTTACCTTCTGCCAGGAGAATAGTATTGATTCCTAAGACTTTTGAATCAATTTCTATGCCAACAATTCTCAAGTTTTTATCTCTGGCATGGATTTCCCTCTGATTTTCTTCTGCCTAATTTACATTACCATATGTCTGTGATTCTGGTACTGCCAAGTCCTGATTTTGATCCCATACTCTTTCGGTTATGCTTTTCCTCCAGGATCCTTAATCTCTATGTTGTTTTTTATCTTCTTTCTGACTGAGAAAAAACAAATAATTATTTTCAAATCCAGTTAAACATAAAAAAATGTCTAAAAAGAAATTAGACAATATTTAGAATGAATTAAAATTTTACTTATCAGTACTTAGGAAATGTAACTACAATAATTTACAGTGGAAAAATTTTCAGCCTTAAGACACTTATCTCACAAAAGAAGAAAAATAAACATGAATGAGTCAAACAATTAAAGTCAGATAATGGAAAAGGAACAAAAGAAAAATTCTTAATAAATAAGGAATAAAAATAAATCAAAAAAGAATAAAATAGAAGTGATGTGAGAAAGAAAGCAACAAATAGTATGATTTTTTAAAAAGCCAAAAATACATTATTTGAATAACTAATAAAATTGCCAAATCATCAGCAATGTTCATTTAAAAAAAAGAGAGAAGTACCAGATAAACAACATTTCATATAAGAAAGCAAACATAAATACAGTAGAGACTAAGAAGAAAAAATGATAATATTTATGCCAATAAATTAGAAATTTTGAAGTATAGCTAATTTGTTATAGTACATGAACAATTTAGCTTATCAAAAATAAATTCAAGGAGAATTTGAAAATATGAATGATTCTATAATTATAAAAAGTATCATCACAGTAATTAAAATAATCATATTAAAATTAGTAAATCTAGAAACTTTTATACCGTGAGCCAAGCAAATATTATGTAATCCTGAACAGTTAACACAAACATAAAAAAACTTTTTACAAAGGGTATTTAACAAAACAAGAAACACATAAATGCATCTGACTGAAATAACTTTGAAAAGAAAAGCAAACAGAAAATGTATTAAAAAAATAGGTCAGTATCAATCATATTGGATATAAAGATCCTAAACAAATTATTAACAATGAAATCCATCAATGAATGTAATATATAAACCATTAAGATTTATCCCAGAAATTCAAGTTTGATTTAACATTAGAATAAGTATCAATTTAATTCTCCATCTTATTTTCTTTAAAGAACCTAATTATAAAAAATACAAGGAAAACATTTGGAAAAAATAAATATCAACTTGCCATAAACACGCAAAATAGAAGTATGAGAAAATTAAAGACACTAAAAACAAATTTTAATACAAAAAGTGTATCTATAAAATCCTGTATCAAATGGCATCCTAATATTGATATGTAAAATTTATTCCCATTAAAAATAGGAATAAAGGAATAAATGCTGTTTTAAAAATTTTTTATTGTTATTCTATTAAAGTTGTCCCAATTTTCCCCCTTTGCCCTCCTTTGTTCAGCCCACGCCCCATTCCCACAGTTAATCCCAACCTTGTTGTCCATGTCCATAGATCATTTATAGTTGTTCTTTGACTAGTCTGTTCTCCATCTTTCCACCATTATGTCCTTCTCCCTACCACTCTGGTCTCTGTCAGTCTGTTTTTTGTCTCTATGTCTCTGGTCTATTTTGCTCATTATTTTGTTTTTCATTAGATTCCTCTTATAGGTGCGATCATATGATATTTGTCTTTCACCAGCTACCTTATTTCACTTAACATAATATTCCCCAGTTCCATCCATGCCGTCATGAAGAGTAGGAGTTCCTTCTTTCTTTCTTCTGCATAGTCCTTTGAGTAAATGTGCCACAGTTTTTTGATCCACTCATTTACTGATGGGCACTTAGGCTGTTTCCAGCACTTGGCTATTGTAAATAGCACTGCTATAAACATAGGGGTGCATAAATTCTTTTGAATTGGAGATTGAGAATTCTTAGGGTATATTCCGAGTAGTGAAATCACTGGGTAAAAAGACAGTTCATTTTTAGTTTTTTGAGGAAATTCCATACTGTTTTCCACAGTGACTACCCCAGTCTGCATTCCCACCAACAGTGCACTAGGGTTATCTCTTCTCCACATCCTCACCAGCACTTGTTGTTTGTTTTCTTCCATTTCTATTGTGCATTTTATTGTATTTTGAAATCAGCACAAGACAAAAAGAAATGGTACAGAATTATGTTAAAAAAATAAACACTATCATTTGTAGGTTCAATTTTCTGTATAGAGTTTTGTAAGTATGCATATTTATATATACAACACATATAAATACATGAAAGAAAGCCCATATAGATTATTTATATCAGTCAGATAGGCCAGAAACATTATGTAGTATTTAAAAATCAATTATTAAAAAAAGCAAAACAACCAAAATAGACAAAATACATGAGAAGGCACGTTACACAAGAGAAAACATGAATAACTAATAAAATGATAAAATACTCAGCATTGTAGACACATACCCGGAAATAAATTGAAATATACACATTTAGTAAAGGGTATGATGCTTATGAAGTGATATACCTCTTCACAAAGGACTCCTATAAAAATAAATCAGTGTATTCCATTAATGATGATTCAAGTCATATAAAATGAAAAACTATGCAAAAAGAAACCATACTTATTTATAGAAGCATGCATATGTGGTTAAACTGGTATTTTTTCAGAAGTAAATTTTGAAGACTAAATTCAGAATAGTGATTATCTTAGGGAAATATAGAAGAAGAATTTATTTGTAATATAAACAATGTTTTTCCATTGTACTCTTAACATGACACTTCCCAAATCAGGTGATTATTATATTTATATTTAGTCCAATATTATTCTTCTATTTACATTGATAGTATATAAACTTCGATATTAAACTTTGACTAATTTTAAAGGCAGAACAAGGGAGAGAGAGATAGAAATCAGTTGTTTCTTCCACTTTTTTATGCATTCACTGGTTGATTATTGTATGTGCCCTGACCAGGGATCAAACCTGTAACAGTGGCATATCAAGAAAATGGTCTAACCAACTAAGCTACCTGGCCAGGATGAAGCTAGGAGATTTTAAATAAATTAAAAACTGTGATTCATTTTAAATTGTAAAAAGAGAAAAGAAAAAATAAAAAACAGAGTAACCTACTTAAGACACATTTTACTTCTTGAATCTTTGTATGCAACTCTTTCAAATATTTTGAAAAATTCTTAGTTGTTATCCTCAGGTATTGCTTATGCAACATTCTCTGTCTTTTTCTTATTATTATTAGACATACATTAGATTGTTTTTGGGTATGTATCTTATGTTTCCATCTTCAATTACCTGTAACTTCTAACTTTTTTTATATCTTACTTTTAATTGCTCTTTTCTTAATGCTGAGTAATTTTTTTCAGCCATGTCTTCCAGTTTATGAAAACTCTCTTCAGTAGTGTCTAACCCATTCAATAAGTTTTTAAATTTCTATCACTATACCACTGTATTAAAAAAGTCTTTTTTATTATTTATAAAAATTTTCCTTTTTATTTTAATGTATTTTCACATGTATTCTATATCTTTACATCTTTAATCATTTAAAACAAAGTATAAATTGTATAGTTTATGCAGATTCTAAGTATTTAGGAGTAAGCTAAAGAGAGTCCTATATAGCATGACCATTTCAGTGTAAAATTTATTTTAATTCAATTACTTATTGTTTTTATATTCTTTAACATTAGGGATAGTGGTGATATAAACCTATTACTTTATGTATTTATTCATTGATATCATACATTTTCATTTTCTATGAGTTAAATAGTAATTTTAAAATTAATTGTATGTTTATATGAACATTGTTTCTGCCCCTCCATCTAACTTCATGTCTCAGGATAAAGTGCACAGCCTTATTGTTGGAAAGTTTCTCTCAAGCTGTAGAGACATTTGAGTCTTGATAACCTACTTTACAGGTTAATCTGTTAGCTTGATTATCCTGACTAAAATGTGAGATTTTATATTTTCTGCTCATGTGTATAAATTAGATTTAAGTTAGCATATATATTTTTTTAGAATATTTCCTTTATTCTCCAGAATTGCATAAATGCAATTTTTGAATTTTTAAAGTACATGCCATTTTCTTTCAGAATGTCAAAATGATTGTAGAGAAAGGAACTCAACACTATCTAAGGTGCATATTAGGTTAAATGGGGTCATAAGAGTAGTAGGTCCCTAATCTGACAAAACTGCCTTTATAAGAAGAGGAACAGATTCCAGAGATCTCTCTCTCTCTCTCTTTCCATACATTTATACACAAATAAGAGGTCATGTGAACAAAAAGGAAGATGGTAGCTGTCTACAAGTCAATAGAAGATACCTCACATTGCTAGCACCTTGATGTTGGATTTTCCAGCCTCAAGAACTATGAGGAATACATTTCTATTGCTTAAGCCAGCCAGCCTATGATATTTTGTTATGACAGCTTGAGCAGTTAGTATGAAGAGGGAAGAAGGAAGTATTTTAATTATTTTTGAGTAAGGGGTTATAAGTTGGATATAAAATGATTCAACTGCAGAAGAGAAGGAGGGAAAATATTAGAAAACACTGGAATAATTCTTTCAGTTTAATAACTGCATTTGGGAAAAGATTTAAAGGTGACCCTTGAAATGTCTCTAAAACAGAGAAGCTATATAGTAAAATCACCAGAGAAAGTCTCTACTTGATAAGCAAAAAAACTGCACAATGTGGTTACAAAATCTTTGGACAGATTTTATTTTTTAATTTTTTAAAAGATTTTATTTATTTATTTTTATACACAGGGGAAGGGAGGAGAAATAGAGGGAGAGAAATATCAATGTGTGGTTACCTCTTGCGGGCCCCCTACTGGGGTCCTGGTTGCAACCCAGGCATGTGCCTTGACTGGAAATCAAACTGGCGACTCTGGTTTGCAGGCTGGAGCTCAGTCCGCTGAGTCACACCAACCAGGGCTGGATAGATTATAGAGGGTGTGAATGGGAGAATCAGCAAAATATTAGCAAATGGGCTCCAAGGTACCAAGTGATTTTAAGTGGACAATCAAGTTTGTTAAATACAGAGACACTTAAAGTCCAATAAACAGTTAAAATGAGAACGAGTCAAAGATGTCTGTATTCTAATACTAAGAATCTGTTACCTTATGTAGCAAACAAACAAATAAACAACCCTTTGAAGAAATGATTAAGATTTCAAACCTTAAAATAGGGAGACTATCGCATATTATACAGATAGACCCAATCCAGTCAAATGAGTGATGGATAGCCTCTAAAAACGGGAAAAGTCAAAGAAACTGATCTCCCTTTGAACCTACCAGAAAATAATGAAGGTTTGCTGACATCTTGATTTTAGTGTGACCCACATCTATATTATAAAACTGTAAGCCATAAAAGTTGAGTAGTTTTTATAACAGCAATAGATATGAATACATATTTTATTCTGTACATTTGAATCAGATCATATAAAATAAAGACTACATGAAATATAGTGCAAAAATGTCAAAACTTATAGCACAAAAAGAAAATGTTAATCCAACCTCACTTATTAATATAAAGGTGTTAAATACTTATTACGTTATAAAGTTCATGGTATGCTTTGCTTGTGTGTGTGTGATAAATACACTATAAAGTGGATTAAAGATGAAGCTAATATTAGATAATACTATCAACCACTTTAATGCATCTCATGAGAAAATAACAATAAACACACTTAGCACTTTCTTTGTGACAGACATGGTTTTAAGTGCTTTAGATATATTAAGAAATTTAATCCTCACAAAAATCCTGTGAGATAAGTAGTGTTATGATCATTCCATTTTGCAAATATATAAAGTAATACAAAAAGCATTCAGCAAACTGCATGCAATCATCTAATTAGCAAGTGGTGGAGCTGGGATTTAAACCCGAGCTCTGGGTACAGAGAAGATGCTATTAAACTGTCTGTTGAAGTTGAAACATCAATAGATGTTGATGTATTTCGATGCCTTTAAATATTTTTGGCAACTACAGAAAAAAATGATATAGCCTTTAACCAATTAAAAACAGTTAATTTATTATTCAATATTATTAATTAATATATAAATAATATTTAAACACTTAATATTGTGATATAAGTAATAGAGGAATTTTTATTAAAATTATAAACCAAGCAAATAAACTACCCTAATATTAACTTAACCTTTTTAAGAACTATTTGTTTATTTCCCTAAGGCATAGTGAATTTAGAATAAAATATAAAGATATATCTATGATTTTAGATGTTTAAAAGGAAAATCATTAAATAAGAATATTAAAAAGTAGCTAAATCAAAATACATTTAAAATATTGACATTAATTTATATGCTATATATAGAGGATAGAAAAAAATTTTCAACCTCAAATCTATTTTATTAGCATGATATGATTCCCATTATAATATAGACAATAAAGAAAACTATATGTCAATCTCAATTATGAAATAAATATAAATTCTAAATAGAATATCTGCTAATTTAGTGTAATGTATTCTTTTACATAAACCAAAATAAACAAGTATATTTAAAAACATGAAGAAAATCAACAGAGACAAGAGAGAAGGAGGGAGGGGGGCGGGGAAAAGGAAGGGAAGGGGAAAGTCAAGGAACATATAGCAAGGACTCATGGACAAAACCAAAGGGGAAGAGCTGAGGGAGGGAAGGAGGGAGGGGGCACGGGAAAGTGGTGGCGGGGGAGGCAGAGACAAATGTATTTGAAAAAATAAATTAAAATAAAATTTTAAAAAATAATTTAAAATTAAAAAAATATAATAAAACCAACTTATAAAAAAGAATATTAATTTAGAAAATGTATTAATATAACCAAAATATTAATTATTTAAAATACTGGAACCACATTACCTTCAACTGGAAATGGCAAAGTGGCATTTTGGATTTATTTAATATACATTCTTGAATTTTTCAAAAAAAAATTTTATCATGGAAACTCTTCCCTTTCCCAAATCACATGCTAAACTTTCCAAGAACACTAAATTGTCTGCTGTTTAGAGAGCCGCTAAGTTTCTCCCAGTATTTTCAACTTCTTTTGTGCTGTGGGATAAAAGAGAGTTAAAGTAATTTAGACAGTTTGATACTACTGTAATAGTAAAATACCAGTATCATACATTAAAATTTTATATATGACCAAGGGTATTTAAAATCAGAGAGGAAGTGGGGAAGAATTGAGGGTGGGAGGTTGGGGTGGGTGGGACAGGGGAAGTGGTGGCAGGAAAATGAAGACAAATGTATTTGAACAATGCAAAAATAACTAAAAAACCCTAAAATAAAATAAAATCAGGGAGGAAGATGGGTTTTTTTCTAATAAATACTATTGGGACAATTAATGCAGTAACTTAGAATGATAACGTACACTGCCATGTCATACCTTTTTTGGAAGTAAATGACAGGTATATTAAAGATATATTAATAAAATAAAAATATAATCAACATAATTAAAAGAAACCATGGGCATCATTAGAAGGATAAAATGTCTCTTACTCAGAAGAATAAATAACTCTTTTAAACACACAAAAAGAGGTAAAAGCATACCTAAAATAGTAGTGTTGACGACATACACATAAAAAAAGAAAGTGTGACCATACTTAAAAGAACAGTGATAATGTTGGAAGACATTGTAGCATATTTACACATAAAGTATTCAGAATCATAATCTTTAAAAGCTTTTACACCAAAACCAACAATGTCCAACCAGACCAACCATACCGATGTCAGTGACCAACAAGAGAAAAAGTTTTCTGTGTGCAGGTAGTTCATAAAAGAAGGAATATAGATATACAAGTGCATTTTTGTATGTTTAATTCAAAAATATTCAAAGAAAAGCATCCCAAATTTACATTGAAATATGCTTTTTTTAAAAATTAATTTATTTACTTTTTAAATACATTTGTCTCTGCCTACCCCCCACCACTTTCCCTTGCCCCCTCCCACCTTCCCTCCCTCAGCTCTTCCCCTTTGGTTTTGTCCATGAGTTCTTGCTATATGTTCCTTGACTTTCCCCTTCCCTTCCCTTTCCCTGCCCCGCCCTTCCCTCTTGTCTCTGTTGATTTCTTTTCCTTTCAGTGTTGCTGGTCATATTTTCCTTGCTTCTTTGCATTGTTGGTTAGGAAATATGCTTTTTTTTAAACCTGAAATTAACTAAGCTTAAGCAAAAAAGAAAAGTATCTCATACCTAGTGAAGTTTGAGTAAGTTGTGGAGCAAATTCATGCACCCCGGATAGGGAGGGTAAAAATAATACAGCACTAGTAGGCCAGAGGGAAATTGGGAAATGTAAACTAAAAACATTTAAAATATCCTTATCTGATTTACCAAATAAAGAAAAATTACAGCATGTGCTATAATAATTTCTATTTTATAAATGAACAATATGTACAGTGGTATCTATTTATGAAAATGCTCCCCAAGGAATCAATTATAATAACATATTTTTATGGTCAAACAATATCATCTAGGTTAAACACACTGTGCAAAGTCTACAAATGAATACTATGCAATACTTAAATGTAGTTTATTAACAGAGGCTTTAAAACCTTGGGAAATTCCAACAATGTATTTTTACTAGGAAAAAATATAATTTATCCTACAGTGAATAAGAATCAGAAAGATATGCATATATTGTACAAATTCCTGCCTATAAAAGTCCATCTTCAATTCCTACTATAAGATATCTCTACCTAATCTTTTCTTGTACTGAGTTACTCAACTCTCTCCTCTTTTACTTCTCTTCCAGATAAAAATTCCTTTCCCAATTTCCCTCCATCTATTCCTTTACTTTCTTCTCAGTATCTTTTTTCTCTTTATTCTCTCTTTCTTTAATTATTAGGTAAAAACATTGAATTCCTCTCATTTTATAATGCAGAATGTTTTAAAGACCTCTTAAATAAAAAAAGCTCTTTTTTTTTCCTGCCTTCTTCTTCAAACACTTCCCTCTTAATGCACAGTTCTCCCACAACGAAATAACATTTAAATTTTTTAAATTAAATTTATTGGGGTAGCATTGGTTAATAGGATCATATAGGTTTCAAGTATACATTTCTATGATACATGATCTATATCTTGTTTTGTGTGCTCTCCACCCACAGCCAAAACGTCCTCCCTCATCATGTATTAGGTCCCCTTTACTATACCCCAACATCCTTCCATTTTAACTACCATACATACTGTTGTCTGTGTCTGTGAGTTCCAATCTTACAACCCATATATAAATCAAAAAAGCCAACTTTCAAAAAATTTTTATTTTTGTTTCTTCTACTACAGTTGTCCCAATTTTTCCTTGTTTGCCCTCCTCTACCCAGCCTACCCTTTGTTCCCACCATCCATCCCCACACTGCTATCCATGTCCATGGGTCATTCATATATGTCCTTTGACTAATCTCTTGCCCTTCCTTCCACCATTCCCCCATCACCCCTTTCCTCTGGCAGCTCTCAGTCTCTTCCAACCTTCTATGTCTTTGGTTCTGTTTTGCTCATTAGTTTATTTTGTTCATTAGATTCCTCTTATAAATGGTATCATATGGTATTTGTCTTTCACCAACAGACTTATATATTTAGCATAATAGTCTCCAGTTACATTCATGCTGTCGCAAAGAGCAGGGATTACTTCTTCTTTCTCTCTGCTGCATGGTATTCCATTGTGTAAATGTACTACAGTTTTTTAATCCAATCATCTACTGATGGGCATTTAGGTTATTTCTAACACTTGGCTATTGTAAATTGTGCTGCTATGAACATTGGGGTGCATAGGTTCTTTTGAATTGGTGTTTTGGTGTTCTTAGGGTATAGTCCCAGCAGGGGAATCACTGGATCAAAAGGCAGTTCCATTTTCAGCTTTTTGAGGAAATTCCACACTGCTTTCCACAATGGCTGCACCAGTCTGCATTCCCACCAACAGTGTACTAGAGTTCCCTTTTCTCCACAGCCTCGCCAGCACCTGTTGATTGTTGATCTGTTTCTGATGGCCATTCTGACCAGTGTGAGGTGGTACCTCATTGTGGTTTTGATCTGCAATAAATGCATATTATTAATGGCATATATAACATTGTATATGTACATATATACACACATACACATATATACACATACATACCTACATACCCATGTATATACAGCATACAAACACACTTCGCTTGGCATGAGGTAATTCAAACAGTATAATCAATTGGCTTGAAATGGACTTGAATTTTTATTATTCCAATTATTTAATGTGGAACCCAGATTATTATCATTAGTTAAGTTAGAAAAAACATTAAATTATTTTAATAATATTAACTTACATGTAATATATAATTGAGACTAGTTGTTCTGAGACAAATTAGTTTCCAGATTTGAAGGAAAGTTGAGCTAAGTGACTTAAAGTCACGTAAGATAGAACTGAGAATTTGGAAAGTGACATAAAACAACATAAGCATATAGGTATTTGAGAACATAAAGAAAAAGATACTCTAAAGTGAAGAGTGGTACAGAATAGACAGATATGTACCAAAAATATTTTACACATTTTATTTTTTTCTTAGAATGGTACCTAGGCATTTGTTCTTATATTTCCCTTTTATCCTCTCTTATCTGCAATGTCCACATTTCAAATCAGTTCTACATGATTTATAAATTAGTTTCATTTTGGTTGAAGTAATATACTGCTGGACATCCTGGTCTTATCTAAAATTATAAAATTATTCTATATAAAGTACAATATGAAATTTAAAGAGTTCTCTTATCAACATTTGAAGCACAGCTAAGTTTAAATGGTACCACGTACAAGTTTATTTTTATCACATAATTTAACTAACTTTTCTTTCTCTAAAACTTAGAAAATATGTATACATTACCAGTTCTTTGATATTCAACAAATATATATGATCTTGATCATATGTGTCATAAAATGACATGATGTGTAACAGTACCTCCCTGTCATTTCTCTGACAGGCAGTGAAGTTATTTGAGTTTAATGTCTCTTTAAATTTTACATTTCCCCAAGGGATGTAATAGTCAATTGTAAGGCATTGGAAGACAAAATGACTAAATTAGACAGAGTGTAACAGAATGTCATAAAATCTAAAGGAAATTTTTAAATTTGAACTTCCCACATAAAAGCACAGCGAGCTCAAAAAATCTGAGTGTCTTAGGACATGTTGACTACCTGTAAAATGAACTTAACCCACCTCTGAAAGGAATGTAAAGCTGTGATCAATTTTGATTTCTATACCATGTTACTGAATTGAGCAAGGTAAAATCTTACTTTGAACTGTTTTCTGACAATGTTTATTCCAGTTTAAATTAAATAATTAAAAATGTCCTTATAACTTTAACCAAACTGTATAAATCCTTGTGTTTCATTATAAAGCAATAGACAAATAGGCAGGTTTGACAAATGTTCTTTGCAGCAAGAGTTAATAATGAAAATAAAAATATTATAAATGATAGTTCACTTTCCCACTAGTTTACTATAAATTACACTTGCATTTAATTTAATTTAATAACAAAATAATTCTGTACATATATTTGCTGGATTCCCAAATAACAGGTTTTATATCTGCTCTTATAGTTAAAGTTTTCTATGTATACTTTTTAAAAGTTTTTTATTGTCCAAGTACAGTTGTCTCCACTTTCCTGCTTCCACCTTCCCCTGCCCTACCCCTACCCCACCTCCCACCCTCAATCCTTCCCCACTTTGGCTTTGTCCATGGGTCCTTTATACATGTTCCTTGACTTGACCCTTCCCCTTTTTTTCCCCATTACCCACCTCCTACTTCCCCTCTGGTTACTGTCGGTTTGGTTTTTCTTTCTATACTTTCTTATTTTATTATTTTTCTCCTATTTTCTCCTATTTTTTTTAAAAAAATATATTGCCCTTTTCCTTTAGTGGTTTGAAAGATACATGAAAAATTAAGTCCATATTATAATCAGCAAATATAACTTTCCTTCAAAAAGACAAGATGTTCTTTTTCAACTTGTCTATCTCCCATGCCTTTTAAAAGTTCTTTTCACATTTATTAATAAATGTTTTCCAGCCCTGGCTGGTGTGGCTCAGTAAACTGAGTGCTGGCCTGTTAACCAAAGGGTCGCTTGTTCAATTCCCAGTCAGGGCATATGCTTGGGTTGTGGACCAGGTCCCCAGTGGGAGTGCACGAGAGGCAACCACACACTGATGTTTCTCTCCCTCTCTTTCTCCCTCCCTCCCTCTCTGTCTAAAAATAAATAAAATCTTAAAAAAAAGGAAAAAATTCTCTAAATAAATAAACTGTTTTCCATTTTATGCCTGTTTTATTTTTAAATATTTTAGAAAGATTCTGAAGCCATAAAAAAACCCTGTGTCGATCCTACAGTTCATGTTTACCTGCCACAGTGATGTGGACACAATGTGCTCCATGGAATATCTGCAAGATGGATGCAACTTGCATCTCTACATCACTGTTTGTAAAGGCTCTGCCCTGAAGAGCTGATGGACTTGCAGTGAACGTTTGCACAGTAGGAAATAAACTGTTACATGTTAAAAAAATAAAAAAGATGCATTACAGTTATAACAGTAACAGCTATTTTATCTTTAATTATAAATTTTATTAGAATGTATTCATCAAATTTGCTGATATTTTATGCCTTCAATATTTGGTAGTTTTATTTTGTTGGCATTCATTGCACAACTGCTTTACTCAGAAATAATTTCTAGACTTATGTGAATGATACAAAATCTGAGTTTGGATATCTGAAAAGTTTGCTCTCATATTTAAACATAAATGTTTTGATTATAAAAATATGGTTTTAAAATCTTCAGACTCTCATAGTCATTATTCTGATGATCTGTGAGAAGAATATTGTGAGACTTAGAAGACACAACCATTGACAAAAGAATAAACACAAGCTAAAGAAACCATGCTAAGTCCCATACTAAGTCCCATTCTAATTCCCATTCTAATTCCCTGGGACAAGAAAGGATCAACTGAACTGGATTGAACATGTTTAGGGAACAACCATAACAGCAACCTCTGAGAGGAAGGAAAAAAAAGAGTAAATATAGCCAAAGAGAAATTTTAGAATAAAGAGAAAGAAAGTAAAAGACGATCGTGTTGGGAAAACATGATCTTTTGAGCTCTATGCTGGAGATATAGATTTAACAATGATCAGATTTTAGAATCTAAATCTGAGATGATAACTAAAGCCATGGATATGAAAGAAGGTCTGGGTACAGTATATGTAAAGTGAAAAGAAAGATGCAAAAGCAAAGTTTCACTTACATAAATAAATGGAGTGGCTGTTCAAAACAAGTTTGAGAATACACATTTTGTTTGTTTTTGTTTTGTTCTTTTAAAACCACTAGAACAGATATACTAGGGTGGATGGTATTATAGGTAAATCGCTACTCCAACTTTTCTTCTTGTACAAATATTTCATTTGAATTTAAAAAAAGATATAAAATATTTCCTTTTTGTAATTTCATTGGCTTAAATAACTATAACTAATATTAGGCTAATGAAGTGGGACGAAGGCAAGCATAAGAGGAAAACATAATAAAAATGTGTTTAGAAGTGTGATAAAGAATGGAATGGGTCAAATATATGACGACATAAGATGATTTGACTTTGGTGGTAGGCACACAATGCAATAGAAAAATGATGTATCATAGAAGGATACACTTAAAACCTATATAATTTTATTAACCATGTTGCCCTCAATAAATTTAATAAAAAAGCCTTTTACTTATATATAAAACATTAGAACATTTCAAAAATAACCATTGCATGTTTTCAGCAAGATATTCACTCTCAGAGTTTATGTGATTTCTGAATATTCCAACAAGTAAGAAGTAATGTTGCCAAAGATAACTTTCTTGGTCTTTGAAAATTCACTAAAGTTGTTTCAATTTTAGTGTAGTTTGGGGAAACCCATGCCATTTTCAATTCCACAAAATTGGCTCTCTGGAACATTTCATGGTGTTGTAATATTCTGTGGGAAGAGAGGAGAGAGCTGCAAAATATGACACCTGTTTCTCTCTTTTCAAAGTATTAAAATGTTCACGGACTTCAGAACTTGATTTTCTTGCTTGGGCCAGTTCATCTCACAGATGGACAGAACGTAGCAGGAGGAAAACATGGACAAGACCCTTTATTGTGAGTTTCATAGCAAGGAACAAGTAGGGAGGCTGAATAAACAGGCTTAGATGGGCTAGTTTGAATAATTTTTTTCAGGCTCTGGGTGGGGTAGAGGCAGACCTCCATTGTCTGGTACCTAGTCCTGGAGTGACTGGGGCAGGGAAGTGGAGGACCTGAGTGTAAGAGCTTGATAAAGCAGGTGGTTAGGGATGTGGGCTTTGGAGTGGTTAATTTATATATGAAAGACATACTTGCTGGTGAGTTCTTCACTATCCAAGAGTTGGCTAGCTCTGGGAGGGGCATTCTCTAAAGGGTCAGTATTGCCCCATTATGTAAAAACATCAGAAATATGGAAAATTAAAAGGTATGACTACTACATGTATATACATATGAGTTGGTATGCACTCATACATTTCTTAGCTCTGTAGCTTAGAGGACCTAAAAGAATAATGTCCCAGTAGGAAAAACACACCTGGCATGGAGATCTTGGTTGATAATACTATCATTCTCCAATAAAAGAAACCAGAAATTCTTGAAGAAATGGCTGATTCTAAACCTAGAGAAGGAAATATATAAAATGACCCTGGGTCATTGTTTAGTGCCAAAAAGTAAGGAAGTACATATAGGCATACCCCCGTACAATAGGAGTATCTCAAGGGGACATGGAAGCCAAATGAAACAGATCCCAATGACCAAAGCTAGAATAACATGAGCAATACAATTAATAGAGTATTTGATTATAAAACAAAATATACAACAAATATCCATGACTTCATACTAACACAAATAAATGATTTTTTAAATTCATAAGCAGGAGAGTAGAGAAAAATTTCTCATGGAGAAAACTTCCAGATAATTTATGTAGATAGTCCAACATGAATGATTGCTGACTCCTTAAGTATAGGTTGAAACATAGTGACTTCCTTCCAAAAGGTGCAATATAGAAATGGGGAAAAAGTAACTTTACAACGAATTCTAACACTAACTCAATCAGGTGATCATTCTAAATGAGATCCTGGAACAAAAATATGATATGAAATAAAAACAAAGAAAATATTTTTTAAGTATAAATGTTAGTTAATAAGAATGTATTGACATAGGTTCATTCATTGAAACAAAGTTAATGTAAAGTTAATGTAATTCATATATAAATTAACCATACCAGTTAATGTAAGATGTTGACAATAGTAAAACGGTGTGTAGAGGTGGAGAAGGTATATCGGAATTCTTTGTATTTTCTTCTTGATATTTCTATTATTATAAAAGTCATTTAAAAATAAAGTCTACTATAAAAACATCAAAAAATAAAGAAAAATTTAAAGTATGACAAATAAAACAAAATGAATCAATAATCACAATACAATTGAATGTTACATTGCTTTAACAAGCAATTTTCATTTGAATAAAAATAAATATTAGAAAGTGACAAAGTTAGAAAATTAAGGAATGCCAAAAGTTATATTGGGTAGATGCTAACTAAAATTTAAAAAGTGTAACAATACTAATAGATTATTTCTCAATACACAATGTCTTAAGTAAGGTTAAGAAGAGGTTAAATGGATATACTTAATATTAATAATGTGCACTGGAAACAATAATTATACATATTTGCATACCTAATAAAATATTATAAAATAAAAAACTTTTTCATATACTTGTTTCTAATTTTTTGGCCATATCTGGGTGTTTTTTGCTATTTTTTATTAATTTTACAACAAATGTGTCTATAATTTTTTTCACAGTTGCTTCTATTTGATTATTTTTAATCTTTTATCATTTTTGCATATAATTTAGGTTTTCTTTTTGTCTTTTGAATTGCTTAGTTTATTAATTTTTAGGATTTCAAGATATTTTTATTTATTTTTTCCAAGATATTTTTAAAAACACAAGATAAACATTCCTTCTGTCAAGAACAATGGCTGTATCACAAAATTTTATATGAAGTTTTTATTTTTTTCAGTTTTAAATATTTGTGTTCATATTAACTCAGGAAGTTTTTGAGTTTGTGTTTAACTTTCCAGATATAGGTTTTAAAACAATAATAGTTTATTCATTCATTTAAAAGATTGGATATATGCTATGTACCAAGAATTCTTGGTTCTTTGAGAACATCAGTGAGAAAAATAAGAAAATTTTCCTGATTTTTTTGAACCTTATATTTTAGTATATTTAGTTTATCTTATATTGACTTCTAATTTAACTGTTGTCACATATTGGGCTCTGTTTAATATTTTTAAAATTTAGGTTTAAAAATTTTAGCTGGCCTATTTTATGTTCAGCTTTTCTAAGTGTTTCATATTACCTTGAAAATAATGTGTTTTCTTCTTTCCATATAAATTTTTGTAATATTGGTTCTGGTTCTGTGAAATACTCTATTGGTATCTTGATAGGAAATGTGTTGAATCTATTAATTGCTTTGAGTAGTATGAACATGTTAATGATGTTATTTTTCCTGTTCATGAACACACAATGTGCTTCCACTTATTTCTATATCCTTCAATTTCTTTTTTCAGTGTCATATAGTTTTTCAAGAACAGGTTTTTTACATCCTTGTTTAAGTTTATTCCTAGGTATTATTTTTTGATGCAATTATGAATGGGATAGTTTTCTTAGTGTCACTTTTTGATAATTATTGGTGTATAAAAATATAACTGATTTCTGGATTTTTATTTACTATCTTGCTAATTTACTGAATTCATGAATCAATTCTAGTAGTTTTTTGGTAGAATCTCTGGGGTTGTCTATACACAGTGTGATGTCAACTGCAAATGACAGTTTTAGTTCTTCCTTTCCAATTTGTATGCCTTTTATTTCTTCTTGTCTGTTTTCTGTAGCTAGCACTTCCAGTACTATGTTGAATAAGAGAGGTGAAAGTTGATATCCTTGTCTTGTTTCTGATCTTAAAGGAAATGCTTGTAGTTTTTGCCCATGGTATGATATCGGCTATGAGTTTGTCATACAAGGTCTTTATTACATTGAGATCTGTTCCTTCTATTTCCACTTTGCTGAGGTTTATATTATAAATGGGTACAAAATTTTATCAAATGCTTTGTCTTTACTATTATCATGATCTTGTGGTTTTTATACTTTAATTTGCTTATGTGGTATATGATGTTTATTGATTTGCGGATATTCTACCAACCTTGCAACCCTGGAATAATTCCCACTTTTACTGTATTGCTAAATCTAGTTTGCAAATATTTTGTTCAGAATTTTAGCATCTATGTTCATCAGGGATAATGGCCTACAAATTTTTTTTGGTGTAGTGTCTTTATCTGGTTTTTGAATTAGAATAATGCTGGTCTCATAAAATGTGTTTGGGAGTCTTCCCTCCTCTTGAATTTTTAAGAATAATTTGAGAAGAATAGGTGTCAGTTCTTTGGAATAAATCACCTGTGAAGTTATCTGGTCCATAACTGTTGTTCGTTGGAGGGTTTATTTTTTTTATTATCTCTGTTTCAGTTTTACTAGTTGTAATTTGTCAATTCATGTTCTCTGATATTTATGATTCAGTTTTGGAAGATTGTATATTTCTAGTAATTTACCCATTTTTTCCAGATTGTCCATTTTTTGGCATGTAGTTGTTCATAATATTTTCTTATAATCTTTTCTATTTCTTTAGTGTGAGTTGCTACTTCTCTTTTATTTCTGATTTTATTTACTTGGGTCCTCTCTCTCTCTTTTTTTTTTTTTTTGATGAATCTGTTTAAAAGTTTGTCAGTCTTGGTTATCTTTTCAAAGAATCAACCAGTTCCTGATTTCATTGACATTTGTGTTTTTTCCTGTAGAGTTTATTTTGTTTACTTCTGCTCTGATCTTTATTATTTTCTTCTTCTACTCACTTTGGGCATTGTTGTTCTTTTCCTAGTTACTTTAAGTGTAAAGTTAGATTGTTTTATTTGCAGTTTTTCTTGTTACTTGGTATGTCTGTAGTGGTATGAATTTTCCTCTTAAGAAAATTTCCATAAATTTTCATTTTTTCAAGGTATATTCTGATTTCTTTCTTGATCTTATTGTTAACCAATTAATTGTTTAGTAACATGTTATTTAGCCTTCATATCTCATATCTTTGTGAGCCTTTCAGGGGTTTTTTTTGTGATTGATCTAGTTTCATGCCATTATTGTCAGAGAAGATGCTTGATATTATTTCGATCTTCTTAAATATATTGAAACTTGTTTTGCCTTCTAACATGTGGTCTATCTTAGAAAATGTTCCTTGTAGTCTTGAAAAGAATATATATTCTCCTACTTTGGGGTGAAATGTTCTGGAGATATCAATTAAGTCTATCTAATCTAGTGTGTCATTTAAGGCCACCATTTCCTTGTTAATTTTTTTCATAGTAAATATATCCATTGATGTCAATGGGGTATGAAAGTTTCCTACTATGACTGTATTACTGTCTCTTTGTGTTTATCACAATTTGCTTTACATATTTAAGTTCTCTTATGCTGGATACATTAAAATTTACAATAATCATATCCTAGTTTTAGATTACTCCATTTATCATTATATAGCGTATTTCTTTGTTGCTATAGCTTTTGTTGTAAAGCTTATTTTGTCAGACATAAGTATTGCTACCCCAGATTTTTTTATTTCTATTTACATGAAATACCCTTTTCCACCCCTTCACTTTTCAACTAAGCGTATGTTTTGTTCTTAGGTGGGTCATTTGTAGATAGCATATATATGGGTCTCATTTTCTTATGCATTAATTACCCTGTGCTTTTGACTGGTGCATTTAAGCCACTTATATTTAAAGTGAAAATTGACAGCTATGTATATATTACATTTTATTCTTTTAACTATATTCTTATTCTTATTCTTTTATACTCTTATTCTTATTCTTAAAAAGCAGGCCCTTTAACTTCTTGTAAAAGTGGTTTGATAGTAAGAAATTCCTTTAGCTTTTTCTTTCCTGGGAAGCTCTTTATTTCTTCTTCAAATTTAATTTTTTAATCCTCGCTTGAGGCTATCTTTACAAATTTTTTTAGAGAGAAAGAGAGAAACTTTGGTAAGAGAGGAAACATTGGTTGGTTGCCTCCCTTATGTGTCCCAACCCAGCATCAAACCCACAACCTAGATTTGTGCCCTGACCAGAAATCAAATCTGCAACCTTTAGGTAGTTAGGATGACACTCCAATCAAGTGAGCAACCCAGCCAGGGCTCTCTTTCAATTTTAAATGATAGCTGTGCTGGGTAAAGTATCCTTAGTTGTAGGTTCCTTTCTTTAAACACTTTAAACATTTAATGCCAATCTCTTCTGGCCTATAATGTTTCTGTTGAGAAACCAGCAATGAATTTAATGTGAGCTCCATTGTAGGTAACTCTCTCTTGCTGCTTTTAAGATTCTTTCTTTGTCTTTAATCTTTGCCATTTTAATTACAAAAGACCCTGGATAACCATAGCAGTCCTGATTGTAAGAATCAGGCTGCCTGACATCAAACTATATTACAATGCCATAGTAATCAAAACAACATAGTACTGGCATAAAAATAGACAAATAGATTATTTGAACAGAATGGAAAACCAAGAAATAAACTCGTGCCTTTATGGCTAATTAATATTTGTCAAAGGAAGCAAGAACATACAATGTGGCAAATACAATCTATTCAATACATGGTGTTGGAAAAATTGGATATACATGCAAAAAAAAAAAAAAGAAACTAAACCAACACCTTAAACCATACATAAGAATAAACTCAAAATGAATAAAAGACTTAAACATAAGTTGTGAAACCATAGAAATTCTAGTAGAAAACAGGCAGTAAAATCTCAGATATTTCACATAACATTATTTTTTCTGATATATCTCCTCAGGCAAGGGAAACAAGAGAAAAAATAAACAAATGAGACTACATTAAACTAATTTTTTTTTTTGCATAGCAAAGGAAATCATCAACAAAATGGAAAGAAAACCCACTGAATGGGAGAACATATTTGCCAATGATACATCTGTTAAGGGGTTAATATCTAAAATTTATAAGGAACCTATAAAAATTAACAAAAAGTTAATTACAATATGGGCAAAGGATTTGAATGGACTGTCCCCAACGAGGAAACACAGATGGCCAACTAACATATTTAAAAATGTCAATGTCACTAATCATCAGAGACATACAAAATAAAACCACAGTAAGATATCACCTCACCCCTGTCAGAATGGCTATCATAGATAAACTAACAAGCAAGATTTGAGAACAAGGAACTCTTGAGCTTTGTTGATGGTAATGTAGATTGCTGCAGTCACAGTGGAAAGCAGTATGGAGTTTCCTTTAATAAAATAAAAATGGGACTTCCTTATGACTTAGTGATTACACTTCTGGGAATATATCCAAAGAATCCTGAAACAATAATTTGTAAGAATATATGCACACCTATGTACTTCGCAGTGTTATTGCAATAGCCAAAATTTGGAAAAAGCTCCAGTGTTCATTAGTAGATGAATGGATAAAAAAAGATGTGGTATATTTACACAATGGAATACTACTCGACCATCAAAAGAAGCAACTGTTACCCTTTGCTACAACACAGATGGCCCTGGAGAACATTATGCTAAGTCAAATAAGCCAGTCGGAGAAAGACAAGTACCATGTAATTTCACTCATTGGTGGAATTCAATGAAAATAAACTAAGAAACAAAATAGAAACATATTCATAGATACAAAGAGCAGAGTGGCAGCTGTCAGAAGGGTCGGGTTTGGGAGGCTGGGTAGGTGATTTGAAGGGATTAAGTGAAAAAAAGAAGCTCATAGACACAGGCAACAGTATCATGATCACCAGAGGGAAAGTGGTGTGAGGGGAGGTAGCAGAGGGTAAAGGGAGGATAAATGGTGACGGAAGGAAACTTGTCTTGGGGTGGTGAACACACAATACAATATGTAGACAATATATTATATCACTGTGCATCTGAAACTTATATAATTATATGAATGAATATCACCCCAATAAGGTCAATTAAAAAAACAAGAATGCGTGTTTTCTGTTTCTTCAGCACAATGCTGGAATGAATTAACTGGGTTATTTGGATATTCTATAGGTTATGAATTTTTTGGTCTGCTTGATCTAGAAGTTCCTGAGAAAGATGTACATATACAATTTATCTGTCAATGCTATGGTAGATGTTCTAGAAAATATAATTTGAAGGAAAAACTAAAAAAAAAAAACCCAAAAACAAAGGGTAAGGGAAAAGGAGACAAGGGTAGGAAATATGAACTGATGCTAATTGATATGTTGTCAAGGTCGGTTATTCTTCATGGCCATCCTCAAAGAAAAGCAGATCAATTGATACACCTGCTCAGTATACAGAATTTTTCTGGAGCAGCTATACATTAGATTATCCCATCAGTGAGTACATGTCATGACTTAAATTGTGTTCCCACATTCATATGTTGAAGTCTTCATACTAAATGTGATTATATTTGGAGAAAAGGCTTTTAATGAAGTAATAAAGGAAGAGTCACCAAGAATGTGTGCACACAGAAGACAAGCCATGTGAGAGCACAGAGAGAAGCTGTCTACAAAGGAGAGGGGACTCAGTAAATAAAACCTGCAGACACCTTGATCTTAGACGTCTAGTCTCCAGGACTGTGAGAAAATAAAATGTTGTTCTTTAAGTAAACAAATCTCTGGTATTCTGTTATGGCAGCCCTTAGCAGACTAACATAATGAAGAGAGGACTCATACAGGCTCCCCTCTGTCTTTTTAATCTATGGGTTGAAATTTATCCCACTAGATATTTGCATCACTGTATTTAAAGGTGGTGTTCTCCCTTGGACAGAAGCTTAGGATGTCATATCTTACATTCATTGGTACAGAGTTTTAAGACTAGAAATGTCATTGTAATAGCTGGAAACCCCAGGTGTGTAGCTGGTTGGTTGAGACACGTGGGTAGCTAAAGTGAGTGACTGGCACTTTCACTGCAAGTGAATATTTGGCATTGCACATGGCAGTGTGTTATAGAAAGTGAGTGACACTGTAAATTTGAACACATCCTTAAGATACGTGTTCTTTATAATAGGATAGTGGGGAAATTAATATCTGAACTCAGACCATCTTAACAGGAGTCTCGTATATAGACATTTTATTCTCCTTTCTCTTGTCTTTAATTTTATTTTACTTAAATGAATGTATGTATTTACTTAAATGAATGTAGATATACAATAAATTCTTGGGATAATCTAATTTAACACTTCCACTTTAAGAGTGAGAAAGCTCAGGTGCATAGGTGTGATATTCTTTGATTAATTTGTTGAAACTAAAGAGTTTGCTTTACCTAATTTGCTTACCTTTGGGATTTGGCCCTTATGGTAAAATCCAAGGAACTTCTCATTATTTCATGCTTACACTCTATGAGAACATATCAATAAAAGATAACACAAGATGTGTCATGGAAGCTGTAAGTTTTCAAATGACACATAAGTTGAGCTATTTACTTTTGTTTCACAAATATGGTATCTGATATAACAGAACTTGAACAGAGTAAGGTGTTCAGTATAAAAGGTAAATCTGTGAAGTTGACTTCAAAGTTAGCAGTTGAAACCACTCACTTCCATACACTGAATTGTAAAGGTCAGTTACCAGCGGGAAAAAAAGAGATGAGGCTTAGATTTAGTGTGACAATGCTTTAGTTGATGTTGGATAACCAGATTAAGAAACTTGCCTTACTGCCTCTCTTTTGTCACCTATTTTTCTGAAACAGCATATTAAATACCAGTATGTTTTATTTTTTATTTTTTTAGATGAACATGTTTTATTTCTATTCTTTTGAAAAACAACATTCCTACTTTTGCTCAACGATACAGTTTGAACACTGAAAATTATTACATCTTTAAAAATTTTATTTTATTGTTGTTCAATTACAGTTGTTGCTGTCCGCAGCACCCCACCCCCTGCAGTCAATCCCCACCCTGTTGTCCATGTCCATGGATCTTTTATACATGTTCCTTGACTAGATCCTTCCCTTTTTTCCCCCCTCTTCCTTCCCTCTGGTCATGTCTTATTTTCATGTCTTTGGTTCTATTTTGTTCATTTGTTTGTTTTGTTCATTAGATCCACTTATAGGTGAGATCGTATTTGTCCTTTGCCACCTGACCTATATAATTTAGCATAATACTCTACAGTTCCATCCTTGCTGTCCCAAAGGGTAGGAGTTCCTTCTTTCTTTCTGTTGCCTAGTGTTCCATTGTGTATATGTACCACACAAGTGCTGGCGAGGACGTGGAGAAAAGGGAACCCTAGTGCACTGTTGGTGGGAATGCAGTCTGGTACTGCCGCTGTGGAAAACAGTATGGCATTTCCTAAAAAAACTAAAAATGGAACTGCCTTTTGATCCAGTGATCCCACTGCTGGGATTACACCCTAAACATCCTGAAACAACAATTCAAAAGAACCTATGCACCCCAGTGTTCATAGGAGCACAATTTACAAGCCAAGTGCTGGAAACAGCCTAAGTACCCATCAGTACATGAGTGGATTAAATTCCAGTATGTTTTAATTAAGATAAAATAGTATGACTATTTGAAAAATATAGAAATCAGAAAGAATGAAATGACTGTAAAGAAAAGTAGTTATTACAAATTTAAACAAAAAAAAATACACTTATTTTTTTTAAGCATCTAAGTTGACAATATTGTGAGAGAATGATGCAGTTTTCGGGAACTGATCTTTAAAATGAAAGTGATCAACAGCATATAATTCATATTAAGTGTTTGAAAATATAATAAGGGAAAAATTGCAAAAAAGATTTTGTTCTTTATTGCCATTGCAAATGAAGCAAACATTGCTGTCTCCTACTTTGATGCCTAGTGAGTAAGTGATAGCTTGCAGTTCATCCAGAATCGCTCATATGCAATCAGTAGACATGATACCTTATGTGACAGCCCTCCGTTTAGTTTAATTTACTATAACTCACATGTGTTAATATCCCAGTAAGCTCCCTGGTGTCCCATTTCTGGCAGTATGTGTGTCTCATTTTATCTGTATGGGATTCCCTTGTGAAATATTTGGGAGCTCCTTCATGGAAAGCATCAAGAAGCAAAGAATGCTGCTTGGAGTAGATTTTTATATGGTTGACTATGTAGTTTGTGGCTCAAAGGTGATAAAAATGTAGATAAAAATGCAACATATTATATTAACATTATTATTATTTTTTAATGCAAAAATTTATGCCAGATTTGTTCCCTGGGACCCTCTTAAACTTGGCTCTGTGTCCTTTTGGGGAGTCACCATTATTCTTTGCATACTTCTTTATTGGGGACAGTATAAAACTTTTCAGGCATATTTATTAATTTCCATACACCAGCTATGGAATCAGTTTTTTCTCCAAAAGTGTCCATAATTTTTAGTGTAAAACAGTATTTAGAAACCAAGATTAGGGTGTTTGCTGTGCTCATTGTTACTTGTATCATCATTGCATCTAGGCCCTCTTAATGGGAAGAGAAAGGGAATATTACATAAATCATTTTCACATCTAACCAATTATTTTTTCTCTTTCTTAAAAACCATAGTTTTTTTTCCTGATATTTCAAATTCCCAAAAGTTAGAAACTGGGTTCTTGTTACTGTCAATATGTTTACTCATTTGTTCAAACTTAGAACTCACAGAAAGTATTTTCAAAACCGCTAATCTGTATTAATACAAAAATGAATTCCATATTTGTTTCCTCTTCTCTGTGTAACACGTATATCTTAACAATTCAGTTCAAGGTTTGTTTTTTTCCCCAAAAAAACAAACAAGTCATTAACTGGTAATTCTGACATTTAAGCCACTTTGAAGTTGACATCAATTATTTTTTTCTTTTTGGATTTTGTCACTTATTTCTGGTTATTTGTATGCCAAGATTTTGGATTTATCTTAAAATTTTAAAAATTATATTATGAATTTACTGTTTCTATTATCCTGTGGAGGTGGTTAATTTTTATTTTTCTTACTCCTTTTCTTTCTTTCCTTTTGTTTTTAACAATCAACTTGATTTAATTAGACCCCAAATCTATGTGACTTTCTGTGGACAATGGTTGTAATGTCATTTCAATTTTCATACTCTCTTTTAATGTCTCAATCTTATTTTGCCCATGTTCCTCTCAGGGGTCACACTGGAATGTTAGCTGTACTTTATTTTTGGATTTAGTTATTATTTTGTTTTGTATTTCTTTGGGTTAATCTTGCATATATCCAGTTTGAGAATGAGCCTAGGTTTTGTTTGTTTGTTTGTTTGTTTTTTAATCAGTTCATATATAGAATTAGGACATCCTTTAATTGAGATCATATCTCTGTCATTTTCCTCACTCCATTCAACCCACAGGATACTTTTTTCTTAATTTTCTGGCTAGAAAAATAAGGTTTCTTTCAAATCTTAGTTCTTACTGCAACTCAGTTCCACACTCTTGGGTCACCCTCATAGCAAAGCAGCAAGAGAAAAGAGAATGAATAAATTCATAGGGATTCCCTTCAAGTATTTTGATAAGTTATGCTTTTCTTAGTTTCCTTGGCTAGACAAGTGGGTTTTCCCTCAAGATGCTTTTATGCTTTTTTGCTGCCATCCTGCTATACAGCTCTATATCCATAATGCCCCCAAGGTAGAAAAATGGGGAAAAATAACAATTTCCTGATAATTTTATGTTCCTTTTTCTTAGATCATGCTTGCTAATACTTTTACATACATTTTATATTTAAAATTGTATAAATATTTTCAATAAATCTTTTGGTTTTGTTAATTTTATTAGATGTTTTTCTTTTAAAATGTCCTGTTTTTATTGTTATTGTATATGCAAATGTTTATATATCCCTAAAATTTTGTGTGATACATTTCATTATTATTTACTTCAAAATATTTAATTTGTCTTGTATTTTTTCTGTCACTCATGGTTTATTCTGGTATATGTTGTTTAATATCTATATTTGAATCATTTTCAATATATCATTATTTGTAAGTTAACAATTTTCATCATTATGACAATATTACATATTTGCACTTTTTTATCCCTACCTGAGGACATTTTTTCATTGCTTTTTAGAGAGACAGGGGAAGGGAGAGAGGAAAGAAGAGAGAGAAACAGAAACACAAGAGTGAGAGAAACATCAATTGGTTGCCTCCCGCACGTGCCAAGACCCGATGAAACCTAAAACGTAGGTATTCTCCCTGACCAAGAATTGAATCTGCAACCTTTCAGTTATGGTACCGTTCTCCAGCCAACTGAGCTATACTAACCAGGGCCATATTTACATTTACATATTTACATTTACATTTTAAACAGGCTTATATTGGTTGCTTTAACCTCATTGTTAAATTTTACATTTGAGTCATTTCTCTTTTGGTTGTTATTGGCCTTTTTTTCCTTACCGAAATTCTCATGTATATTTATACATCTAGTGATTTTTTGAGCAATTGCTGGGCACTTTAAACAGTATGTTTTAGAAACTTTGTATAATTTTTTAAGTATATTATTTCCTATCTGTATTTAGTAAACTTAGTTAAACTCAAACTTTATCCTCACCTACTTAAAAAATAGATGAAATTTCTGCTCAGTTCTCAGCCTTCCAGCTATGCCATTTCACCTTGAAATTCTTTGCATGCATACACAGGTTAGGAATCAGACGAGAATTTAAGTGGCATTTATATGCAGCTTTTATAGCTTCTCCTTCTGTGGCTATCTTCTGGGATTTCTTCCTTAATTTTCTATCCATTTAGGGAAACCTAAATTTTATTCTTTGTTTCCTAAGACCAAGGAATGTGACTTTTTACTTGAATTTGGTCTGCCTTGTACTGCTGAAACAAGAGAATATCCTCCAGTGAAAAGCTGTATAAATGCAAGTTCTTCTAGTACAATACCCTTCTTTCAATGATCAGGCTCTCTTATTTCTCCCTGCATTTGGTCACTCTTTCATTTCTTTAATTAGTTATTCCTTATATCTTGTGCAGAGCTTATAATTGTTGTCTGTAAAAGGCTCTGTTTGACAGTTGATACTTTCTCTTTACTAGAATCAATAGTAACCCCACAAATGTGTGGAAGGTGTTTTATGTACTGTTTGTGAGGTAAATGATTTAATATATGTACACAAGGATATCCATATTAATTACTCTTATTAATTAAATTATCTTTTTTTGTTACCAGTTTTTTTCAGATAAAGAGATACTTAAATTTTCTATTCTGATTGTTTTCTACACTTCCCTTTGTATTTTTAATTTTTTATTTTGTTATACAGTTTATTTTTATGTTATTCAGTGCATAAAGATCTTGTTATATTTGTTCTAAAGCAATATAATATGTTTTTCTGCTTATAATATTTTTGAAGTATACCTTTGCATTATTTATTACATGATTTACCATTACTCATTCTTTTTACTTAACGTTTTAAGGAATGTATTATTTCTTGAGGACAAGAAATATATTTTTTTATTTTTACACCTACTAATAAGTTTATAACAAGAATTCAATGACTATACTTTGTATTATATTAAAATCTTTTATTTGTTTCATGTGTTGATGTGTATCTAACTCACTAAGAGTTTTTGTTTAATGTAATTTTTAAAAAATGAACAGGGATACAGATGCTTTATAGCAGTTTATAATTCAGTAACATTTATAAATAAGAGTGGCAAATAGAGATTTTCTTATTTGTTGAATATTTAGCATATTTCAGTTCTAAATGAATTATCAAAAACTAAACTATATACAAATTTGAATTCCAAAATTTTAAAAAAGCTCTTGATGTGATTTAGGTTGGTGTTACTTAAGTATAATTTAATATTCTTTGACACATTTTTTCCTGAATTAATTTTTAATATACATTGATAAATCAGTTTTAAAAGCACAATTGATACTAAATTTATTAAATTTAAAATAAACATATTAAATTTATGGTCTTAATATATAATCCTTATTTTGTATAATAAGTGGTGAATTATTCTATGATAGATATTTTAGTTAGGATTTTATTCTTTCATAGTATTTGTATATATTTATAAACATTAACATGAAATGATTTGAAGCCATTGAAACCCATTTTAAGATCCTCATATTTTGGGGGAAATTTGGAATTAGGGGAAATAGAATGCTTAAGCAATAACACACATGTGATATAAGTAATTTTGTATTAAATAGATTACTTTTGTCCATAGACAATGGGTAATAAACACTGTTATAATTATTAGACCATTATGCTCACCCACATGGAATGTACCACTACGCTTGAGTCTGTTAATCAAACAAAAATTAGACTTTCAGTCCTTATAAGAGATTTTATTAAAAGTATAAAACAAAAAATAAAAATAAAACATTGTCATTAACAGTAAGAAAAATCTAGAATATATTCTAAAGATTCACATTCTAAGTAATTTATTAGATAAAAAAAGTAAACTTTGCTTAGTTTTGAAATGTAATTGATCAATTATTAAAATTAAAAATTCTTAATTTTAGATGTCTGTGCCACCTACCAAAAATGTATTCTCGGAACAATCACTCAAATATTTCAACTCAATCAGTAAAATAGGGATAACGATAATTTCCTTTCTCCCTCACAGTTACTGTGAAATTTAAATCAAATAGTTTTATAGTGCTTTTTAAAACTGTTAGAGATATGAAAATTGTTTTTTATTTTTATATATTTTCTTTTATTGTTTTCTTTTATATATTTTTAAGTGATTAAATATTTTTTACTTTATTTTCCTTTGTCTCAATTTCATAAGAATATGAAGGGATAATCAAAGGCTTGTCATATTGCAGTTTCATTATAAGAAAGCAAGTGTGATATAAAAAATGCAATAATCAAAGAGGAAGGCAAGCAAAGACAGTTGTAATCCTAGACTATACAGTTCTAATCTTTGTCAATTAACCAAGAGTTTATTATCTATTATGTACTCATGAAAAAAATCATTTACTTCTGTGATAGATTGAGAAACATAGTTACAACATTTGCCACTTCTCCAAAGAGTTGGTCTATTCTCTAATCCCTTCAACCTGGTCTGGCCTTTGACAAATATAATGTGTAATTCATATTGCATGACTCATGGAGCCTAGTTCAAAAATGGTCTTGAGTTTCTGCTTTCACCATTTTGAAAAGTTACTTTATGGCTGCATTTTTACCTTATGTAAAAATAAAAAAAAATCCATTCAAGCCTAGAGGAGAATGGGAAGGCACATGAAGGAAAACTTGAGCAAGAACCAAACCACCTTCTGGATGTTTCTGAGGTTTTCTTAAACATTGCATCTCAGCTGTCTCTTCAGTGACAGCAAATCCAGTGGAGAAACTATACAGCTAACACTCAGATTTGTGAGGAATAACAAATTATGAATGTTTTAAGCCACCAAATTTGGAAGTGTTCTGTTCCACAATAAATGACTAAAAAAAATTTCAAGGACTAGATAACACCTTGGCAATATCTCATTATCTAATCCACCACATTTTGACCAACACAAAACTTTTTTGTAAAGTAAAACTTTGACAGTACTCTGTTTATTGTTGTTTCTCAGTTAGTGATGCAAATTAGTAATTACTGAATAATCATCAACAATTGTCCAGTTCTGTGTATATATTTTCAGCTTGAGTCCTGCTCATAATATAGTTGTTTCTATTTTCCCCTTCGAGAGAATTAAGAGTATTGTAGGTGTATATGTTTTGTCTCACATAAAAGATTTTTGCTTTGCGTTCCTTAACAAGTGGTGCTCTGGTCTCAATCTTGTTAGAGATTGTAGCCTAACTTTACTAGACTTCTCAGTGCAACCAAACACTTCTTAGACTTAGTGTTTAATTATTATGTTGGTTTTATATCTTCACAGATGTTTAGATTGAGAGGAACCTGATTTAAATAAGAAGCAATATATTAAATCAGGAGAATTCTTAGAAATACAAATGTATTAGCATTATATTGATGTTCAATTGATAACAATTACTATTACTTTACAATAAAGATATGAACAGAAAGATATTTGTGGGGTTTTTTGAACAGCAATATCTTGGAATCCTAATAGTAGGTATAATTCTTAAGGAATAATGCTCCAGTCGGTTTTAAAACTAATCCCAGTAAGAAGTATACAAGGACTGTTCAGAATAAGTTCAACCATTGTTAATATAATGAGAAAGGTTTGCATAGCATCAGTATAACCTGACAGCCAAGGTGAATGGGTGGAAATATGCATGCATGAACAATGATGATTTTACTGTACTAGTCAGTGGTCAGTAAGGGTGGTAGACGCATTGAGTGAGCATGTGTACTGTGTGGCCATTGCATTCAAAATGACTAAGCAAGTAAAGCAATGAATCCACATCAAATTTTGCATTAAGCTTGAACATTCCTCCACGGAAACTATTCAGTTGATTCAGAAGTATGAAGCTATGGGCAATGGTGATTGGCAGCTTCATCATAACAATGTGCTTGTTCATGCACCATGACTTGTGCAGAGATTTTTAGTGAAATATTGAATTACCCAGGTGACTCAGCCACACTACAGCCCGGATTTGGCAATCTGCAACTTCTGGCATTTCCCAAAACTAAAATCACCTTTGAAAAGGAAGAGAGTTCAGACCTTTAATAAGATTCAGGAAAAAACAACGGGGAAGCTGATGGAGACAGGGAGAACTGTTTGAGGTCCCAAGGTACCTATTATGAAGGGCACTGAGGCATCACTGTCCTATGTACAATATTTCTTATATCGTGTATCTTCTTCAATAAATGTCTATTTTTCGTATTACATGTCTGGATACTTTATGATCAGGCCTCATACATATTTGCAATAATGTTCCATCTATAATTTTTATGGTGGAACTTATAAAGTATGTAGGCTTTTCAGATTGGCTTCTTTCACCTAGTAATCTACATTTAAATTTTTTCCATACCTTTTCATGGCTTGATAGTTTTTGGTTTTTATTGTTTGTTTTTTTAAGCACTGAATAATCTTCCATTGTTTGGGTGTACCACAATTTATTTATTAATTTACCTAATGACTGGAATTTTGGTGGTTCCAAGTTTTGGCAATTATAAACAAAACTGCTGTAAGCATCCATGCACAGGTTTTTGTGTGGGCATAAGTTTTTCACTTTTTTGAGTTAAATACCAGCGAATGTGATTTCTGGATTGAATGGTAAGAGTAGGTTCAGTTTTAAAGCAACTGCCAAAATGTCTTCTATAGAGGTTGTACTGGTTTCTATCCCCACCAGCAATGAGCAAGTTCCTCTTTTGCCACATCCTTGACAGAATTTGGTATTGTCAGTGTTTTGGGTCTTGGTCATGGTCATAGGCTTGCAATCTCATCTTACTTTAATTTTCATTTCACTGATAACACATGAGGTAGATCATCTTTTTGAATGCTTATTTGCCATGTGTATATATCATTTGGTGAATTGTCTTTTAAGGTTTTCAACCTGTTTTGTTTTTTAATTGGGTTGTTTTCTTAATGTTGAGTTTTAAGAGTTCTTTCTCTATTTTGGATAACAGTCTTTTATCATATGTGTCATGTGTGTCTTTTACAAATAATTCTCCCAATATTTGCCTTGTCCTCTCATTCTCTTGACAGGGTCTTACATAGTGCAAAAGTTTTAAATTCTAATTAATTCCAATTTATACATTATTTATATCATGGATTGTGGTTTTGGTGATAGATATAAAATGTCATCACCATACCCAAGGGCATCTTGTTATTTTGAAAAAGTTTTATAATTTTGTATTTTATATTGAGGTTTATGATTAATTTTTGAAGTGTGTAAGTATCATGTCTACAGTCTTTCCTTTTTTTTGCTCATGAATGTGCAATTGTTCCAGCACCATTTTTTGAAAAGATTATCTTTACTCCATTGTATCACCTTTTCTACTTTTTCAAATATCAGTTGAATATATTTATTTGGATCTATTTCTGGGCTCTCTAATCTACTTCATTGATTTATTTATCTACCCAATACCACACTGTCTTCATTACTGTAACTGTATAGTGAGTATAAAGTTGGGTAGTCTCAGTTCTCCAGGTTGGATTTCCTTTAATATTATATTCACCATCCTGAGTGTTTGCTTTTCAACATTATCTATTTTTTCATGTTTGTTTTAGGATAGCTTATTCCAAAATAAGTCTCACTTTAATATGTTAACATTTTCCCCTTACGTGTAAGTACACATTTTTTAAATGTACACATTCTGGATCTTGAAGAATTCTTTTTGAACTTTGAGTTTTTGCTCAGTTATTCACTTTTTTATTATTTTTTATTTAATTCCTGAGATTACACTCTTATCTGAATAAGGTTTTTTAAAAGATCTTGATGATTGTTCTTTCTCTGTTTCCCTGTTCTTTCTCTCATAGCCCATGGCCTTGTATCTTATTTTCCCTCAATATCTTTTGAGAATGAGGCACTAGAAAAACAGGTCCTTCACTTCTTAAGTAACATCAAAGTGCTGTAAATTTCATAAACACATGAAAGAAAGTAAAAAGAAAAATATAACTACAATTGTACATTACAAATAAAATTCAAGTATTTCCTTTTATTTCAACTTTTCAAGTAGCTGTCTTGTATTTTCTCAGAATTCTAGTAATTATAGTGAAATGTGGAAAATATTATAACTAAGAAATTCAGAATCCACTATAGCTTTCAGACCACTTGCTCTTAGACTAATTCTGTCAGTATGAAAAACTTTATTAAAATTAAACTACATTTCTTGAAATAAAGTTATTTTCAGCATAGAAATTCTAAATTATCAAATTGTATTTGTTGGTATAAACTGATTTAGAAAAAGAAATTAAGTGCATAAACTGGTTTCCCTAAGATCGCTGTAATAAATTTTGTTTCTGTATTTTCACAATTAAAATATGTTATATGGCTACTACAGACAGCAGTCAGTGAATCTCAGCTTCATCAAACTTCATATCAGTAGGTCTTCATGTAAAGGATTGTATTGAGATTTCTTTGCCTTATGAACTAACAGGGGACAAGTTGATTGGCCTTCAGGCCTGGGATCTTGGGTCATGCCATTGTTAAAATTCAGTGGCTAAGCAAGAGGTCACTGATTACTATTTATAATTTGTTTTCTGATAATTTTATCATGCACATGTACTCAGAGGCCATGGGTTGCAGATCATAAATTGAATCAAATGAATAAAAATATGCAAAACTAATTCTGTCAATTTTCAAAGCATTAAGATATTTGTTATAGTCATTTAAATTAGTATGACCTTATGCATTAAATATAAAGCAAGAATGGACAATAAGAAAATATCATCCTGTATGTGCCTCTATGAATTTTCAGGTATGAATTTTTATAAAAATGATATTGATAAAGAATTACAAAAGTCAACACAAAATATTAAATGATAACTCTTTTCATGTAATTCACAATTCTTAATTGCTATTTCTTTTTTTTAACTTGCATAATAAAATTTTCTGTCCAAAATATATCTTATATATAAATTTCTAAGCTTATCATTGGCAAGTATTCACTTCTTAATATTTATCAACTTTCTTTTGGTGAATTCTCCAAGACAATTTTGGGACCAAATATTTTATTCTGCTTGATTAACAAATGGAAGTTCTATATTGAATTTATTGTAATTTTCACAGAAAATTCTTAATATCTTGGAAAAACATAATATATAGCTATAGTTTAAAATATTTTAAACTACTATAAAACAACTATAAAATAAACTTCTCTGCACACCTAAACATTGAATAAATCAAAGCTATTGTAAATATTATATAATAGAGTAAGTTAATTCTTAAAATGTCTTTCATTTGTGTTTTCTTTTACTTGATTTTCATAGGACTCTGTGCAGGTGGGGAATGCAAAGCTATTTGAAAAGTTGATGATTGCATGAGGGTAAGCTTAATCAAATTAAAAACACAAAAGGAGGCTGGAAATCAGGAGAGTGGCTATTTCTAACATGGCCCTACTATGCTGAGGGAGTTTTCCTTGGAATTTTGTTCTTGAGAAGCTGAAAGTAGATAATATTACACAATCTTCAGAGTGTACATGTGACAATATCTGATATTGAGTCTTGGGAAGACAAGACATCCATTATTGAGAATCACTCATTTCCACCTTCCTGTTTTCATGAGGATAAGACTATAATTTGGCTTGGATAACTGGGATATGTTTACATAACTAACATTTTTAAAATGTAATTTTAAAATATTCTTATTAAAATGTTTAAATATCATGTAAAAATGAACAGGATATCAGGGTGTTGATGTTTCTCTTACATTAGCACATAAACTGAACTTGGTAGAAAAGATTAATTGATTAATTGCTTGGTTGAAAAGATTAAAAGGTTAATTGCTTGAGAAAGTAGTGCCTTGAATAAATGGGTGATCACATTCGCTTACTTAGGGTGATCAGTTTTATTTGTCACAAGGATTCGCAGTGAGGAAGATTGCTCTGTGCACAAGTCAGAATCGGTGTGAACTTGTTAGCAAGCAGGCGGCATAACCTCACAGGTAAAACTGAGGCTATTTAAATGGATTGTCTCTACTTGAACTTTGGCTCCTACTCATTCTAGCTCTATATTAATTGTGGAGAAGAAACTGAAATTCTCTAAACCTCAATTTCTTCATCTATAGATTTGAACTAATACAAGAGATGGTATGAGAATTAAAATAGATTGTGTGCATAAAATTTTAGAATAGTAGTGGAATATATATGTCCAATAGACAGCATGTTAAATAAGATTCAGCATAGTATGGCATAGAATGTATATAAACTCACTATATAGAAGACATAACATTAGTTGGAAATTTATGATAGCTGTATCTCCAAATATGATTTCTCCATCATGGGTGGCGGTGGGTGGGAGTGGGGATATTTCCTATGGATATTAGAAATATTAAGTCTGTAAAGTGATCAAGCTGTCTATGAACCATGAACTGTACCAGGGGGGCAGCTGCCAGGTTTATTTGTTTTATTTGTGTAGATTCAGCCAGTGAGGTGACAATGAGCCCAAAGGGAATCCACAAAGTTTATTACTTACATAGAAGTTTTATCAATGCACACAGAAGCTGGCAGCTGTACTTTAAAAGAAGGGCAAGGCAGACCTGTATGCTGTTGAAACTAAAAATATGAATGATATGGTCTTGCAGAAATCTCCTGTAAAACATAAAAGAAAAACTACATTCAACAGCCGTTTATCAGGGTGTCTATTTTTGCTTCAGGAGCAATTGCAGGGTATTTTCGCAAAACCTGGGTCAAATGGTGGTTAAGCATTGACTATGTGGCCTTTATGGTAACATGCAAGGTCTCCAGGTTACCATAGCACCCTGTTTTCCTACAAAGAAGCAAAAGCTGGGAATCACTCATTACCACCTTCCCTATGTTTTCATAAAGATAGGTCTATAATCTGGCTTGAATAAGTGTGGTTGTGTTTAAGTAAGTAGCATTTTTAAAAGGCAATTTTAAAAGATTCCTATTGCAACCTTAAAAAGCTTCCCAAATTCAATACCAATTTTTATAAACACAAAAAACATTATAGTGACAGTGTTAAGAGGTGTTATTTTTAGAGGACCAAGTGATTGATAAAGGTTTTTACATGGTCGTTGTTAATTCATTTGCATCGTCATCTCTCCTTTTCAGGAGTTAGTATGATGCAAAGTTCTAGGCAAGAACTAGGGTTGGTGTAAGGGAAAAATGGTAAGTGGATAGCTTAGACAAGCTGTTCCAAGTCTGAGGGAAAAAACATGCTGTGTAATTTATTCTGTATTTTGTGACCCTTTACCCCTTTATTATTATTATTATTATTTTAGTTGGAAAAATACTTGCAATTGCAGATTAGGGTTGCACCTGAATACCTTTTATAATAGGTCTTAAATTAGAAGATTTTTTAATCCAACACAGTTTATCATGGAACCTTACAGTTATAAACAATGTAATTTTACTCAGTATGGCCCTTCTGCATATTTTTTTCTCTGGGAACATGAGATTCCATAGATAGGTGAGGATTCTGGGGAGATTTTCATTAGGAGCCTGAACACAGCAGAATGAAATATCTCAAAAAATTTTTTAAAACGCTCAATAAAATTGAGTGTCTCTCCTCTTCCTCAAAATGTACATTCAGTCAATATTAAAATGCTACAGCTTTCTGACATGCACATTCAATGCACTTTGGGCCTACTACTTTTTCTGCTCAGAATTAACCTCATCTAATACCTTATAAATCTGCTGAACTGTAACGTATAGTTTAGAATTCTCTTAACTTTATAAATATATCATCTTCCCTACTTTCCCATCAGATAATTATCACTCTCATGGCCTTCACAATATTTCTGTTATTATGTTTACTACACTAAATTGTAGTATTTCTCTTTACATAAACATCTCTTCTAATAAATTGTAACACATTTGAGCTCTAGGTTCTGGTTCATGGTTTTATATTCTTAACATAGAATTCCTGAAATTTTTGTTAAACTGAATTAATTTGACTAAATTGAATAATTGTGTATTTTTCTATGAAACCGTCCATACTCTTTCCTCATTTTCCTTCTGACCAAAGGCAGGTATTTGAGGGATGAACAGGTTGAAGGGTGCAGTCTTTTGAAATGGAGCAGAATAAAGTTAAATGATCCACAAGGAGATCAATGCCTAGAATTAGACCATAGAAGCATAATACTCAAACCAACAAGCTCACCATCTTGAGTGCTGTAATGAAGCTAGCAATTTATTTTCTCCTTCTGTGGTTTAGTCTTAAGAGATCTGTATTTCCAGACTTAGAGAAAACAGGTACTATTAAAATATAGTCAGTTGTCATTGGTGAAGTTATTCACTAATTCAGTGGAGGAGAGAAAATAATATTGATAATATTTAATATATTTTAAAGTTATAAAGTAATTAAAAAATTTAAGGAAATAGAGTAAGATTGAAAATAATTAAAAATGTAAATAATTTCAAAGGGATTTTATGTTTTTTTCTGTTTCATAGTAAAATAATTCATTTTAAAATAAATTATTATAGTCTAATTTGAATTTGTAATAAATTGTACTGAAAATTCAGGTGAATGAGTTTATGGACTTTCTTCTATTAGGTGCTTTCAAAGAAATAGAATTTTTTTACTTGTCAAGAAGCTTAATGATTATCTCATAACAGGCTCTTGGTGGAATTAAAATTTTGTGTTATATATTTAACTTAATATTTGTCACTATAGAAATAAATTTAAAGACGCAGTTTTTTATTTGGGCTGCTAGGTTTTTCTCAAGTGGATCATGTTTTGGCTAAAGATAATAACATCGTGTCAGATAATTAAAATCAACAAGGATACTTGCTATGTATGCAAGATTATCAGTTCAATTTGATGAATTTGTGTGGGCCCCAAGAACCTCTTTCTTTTAACATGGTGTCCAGGTGGTTCTCTTTTTTAATGTACCTCAACAACTGCATCTCTATACTACTTTAATGGATGAAAAAATTTGAAAAATTTGCTGGTATTTTGGTCATGAATCACTTTTTATCCTTTGAATTAATTACTTTCTTCTCTAGATCTATCTTTCACCATTAGTCTTTTTGTTCTCCAAAGATTAATAACCTCAAACAGCCCTTTAACTTGGCCCATGTTATTTTCTGCATATCAAATCCCATGGCCTAGGCATTCTATTGGCTGAACACATTTGCCATCTGAAACTTAAACCTGGTGTCTTCGAGGAATAGTTCCTTGACATCCAGTGCCTGAGATGTCTCCACCTCTTATTCTCTAAACCACCTGTGCCTTTTATCTACCTTAATGCTCAGCTTTCATCATTGTACTCATTTTTCTTTTAAATTTTTCCAAGTAAACCATGAGATTCCTGTGGGCAGGAACACTACTACTTTTCATGTTTCCAGACTAACATAAATCTGACCCACAATAGATATCTAATAAGTGTTTATTAAAGGGATAGTACCAATAGTTTGGGTTCTATCTTTACATTTTGAAATCTCTAAACATAAAGGGAATATGGTTTGAGGAATGCGTTTTTTTCTATTCAAAGTCTTCCATCTACATTAACAACTGTCATGGCTAGATTTATATTGGTAGCAAAAGGTCATTGACACAAAATATTTAATTAACTATTATAAAAAATATCATTCTAATCCATATGTATGCAAATATGTGATGTAATATAAATGAAAAGTAAGCTTTCCTTACCATCTCCAACTCACTACATTTATCCACTATTACCATTCTCTTGTTGGTATTTCTAAAAATGTTAATATCTATATAAAGCATATATGTAAATATAAATATCTTATACCTATTCATATATGTAAAAATACACAGACATCTATACATACATGCTTGTTTTTGTATGTGATTTTATACAAATAAGTTGATACTATACATCTTATAGAAAATTTCATATTAACATATAAATCTACCTTCTTTTTGCTAGTTCTATTCTATTTTATATATGTATCATGATACAGTTAATTGATCCCCTCTTACTAGATATTCATATCATTTTCATTTTTTCACATTACAAACAGTATTGTAATGAATGTTCTTGTACATAAATCTTTGTAGACTAAAAATTATTTTGATTAAAGTAATATGGATTTTGGGTAGATATTTCAAATCAACTTTAAGAGAGACTTTGGCAGTCTATACTGAAGAGGAGAATATCTGTTTCTCTGCACCCTCACTAATTTTTTATTTATCCAATTTATATTTGTATGACCACTTGTGTTTTAATTAGCATTTATTTACATATTTGTGACCACAGATATCTTTGCAATTATATTAAGGATTTGTATTACTAAAGCCCAATGTTTTGTGTTCTTCTATCTTATAAACCATTATGTCTCAGTTGTCTTCTGCTCTAAAGTTCTCCCAAAGTCTGTTTTTTCATACTTTTAATCTCTGGTTCTCTTCATTTCTAAAACCCTAGTTTCCATTTCCTATTTTATCTTTTATAAATGCCACACTGTTCTTCAACATTTGGCTATTTGAAACATACATTTATGCTATATGTTAAGCCAGTTTTCCAGTTTTGCCATTATATTCATTCTATTAGGAAGTACCTAAGACTGATATAAACTCAATTTTTTCTTTTTTTTCAGTACTTATAATTAATAAAATGTCAACAATAAGCATATCCTACAGGTTTTGGTTGAAGTCTCTGTCTATCTAGAGTTAATAATATTTATTACCTGTTCAACTATGTTAGAAAAAAATTTTAAAGTTAAGAAAGTTATAAATTTGAGATATATAAAGAATATTCATTTAAAAATATGGAACACTTTCTCAATTTGCTTGCCATCTTTGCACAGGGCCAGGCTAATCTTCTCTGTATCATACTGGTTTTAGTAAATTTGCTGCTGAAACAAACATCAATTTTCTGATTATGGATTTGTATATACTAGTATCATTGTTTTTGTATGTGAGCACATGGATGTGTATGTGTGGTCCAATATTTAACTAGTTTTACTTGACTGATGAACTTTTTCTGAAGTTGCACTTGATGAAAATCACTGAAATAATTTGCATTATGTTTTGTATATGCTCTAAGTATTTACATTATTTCAGCTATCTTTATCCCATCCTAAAGCAATGAAGATAATCTTGAAATTATCATAGGATTTTGATATATTTTTAAAAACATTTAATGCTACATGTATCATCAAACATGTGCCATTAGATAGCTCTATTATTGTTCAGCCTCTTGTTTCAACATCTTATTTTTTAATGTATTTTAAAATTATGCATGTTAAAACATTGTGCTCATATTTTAGCTTCCTTTAAATTATAGTTGAAAGCAAATATTTGTTACACGTCGCATGTGTCTCTTTCACTCTCTCTCTCTCTCCCTCCCGCCACTTAAGGAAGGCGGGAACAGGAGCAAGAGGAAAAAGGTAATTGACCTCTTGACCAAGTTGTTCTGTTTGGCGAGGTTATACCACATTGCCCTTGTGAGGTTTACAGTAAAAGTGGAGCAGAGGGCTGGAGTAGAGGGACTAACAGTGTTAGGATCAAAGGCCTAATTGTCTGCTTTCTTGAAGTTAGGGTTATTGGCAGCTGCCATTATACCATCCATGCTGCTGTCACCCAGCACAGCCAACCAGCATGCACTAATTGCAGTGGCCTTTTCATCAAGTAAGATCATCCCACTAAACACAAAGAGCTGTCTCTCCATTAGCACAGACAGTAGCCAGCTAGATCAGCTGGGCTCCTTGAGTATGATTGGACTGTCATATTGTTATGATTTGTTCAAGTTTAGAGCATTTAGCAGATACCCTTTGCACCTCTCTTTGTACCTGAATACTATAACCTGACTGCCCCTATCATTTAAGAGGGTACTATAGCTTTTCAAAGTTCAGCAGCACACAATTGCAGGCAGGCAACTGGTTTCTGACAAGAGATCAATACTGTCCTTCCAAACGCTGGAGTCAAGCTGCTGGGTCTGTCAGAGGGATGTGTGCTGTAATTGGATCATGGATGCTGCGAGTCATCTGAGTTTCCCTTCAGCACTGTCACAGCTGTCAGATGTCATCCCTTTGTACAGCTGTCACTGCGGGAGGGTTGGGGCTCTTTTTCCGTTCTAACCCAATGCAAATGTCCACTTAGCAGATGAATATTGAAGATATTAGACACTTCTTTATGCCTTTATGCAAAATAAAGATCTGTGTCATCTGTGAATTTCATGGAAATAAGTTGCAATTTATTCACTGTGAGAAAAGTGAAGTGAAGCCTGTAAAAATGAGAAATTATTTGGTTCAGGCTATTAAAAAACGGACTATTTCACAGAATAAACAACAATATGCAGATACTTTTCTTGAGATAGCATAACTAATACTGTGAGGTATTTAGAATGGCCACCTGATATTTGGATGAGATTTTAAAAAATATATAAATGTTTTGTTTCAATATTCTTGGAAAAGGTACAAATCCTGAGCAGATTCATCTCCTTTGAAATCATTAAAATGTATTGAAAAATATAAATGTAACACCTATTTTAAATTAGCAATGTGAGATTTAAAGAACCTACTTATATTTAGGATTAGGTCAAGGGGTCTCAAGAAAGTTTTTAAGATAGGAAGAACAGTTTCAATAAAAATAAATATGATGTTTTGGTCACAAAATCCTTTTTATCTAGGTTATTACAAATGAAGTAGAAAGCTATGTCTATAGTTGGCAAAATAATTATATAAACAGTGAGAGACTGTTAATTTGTCTATTAATGTCAGTCGATTTTGCTTTTGTTTAAATTTAAAAGAATATTAAAAAAGAAACGTACTTTATTTCATGCATTTATGCTTACAAAATTATATTTTTAAAAATGATGGATGGTTCATTTCTGGAATGGTACAACTTCAGTCATGAATACTTGCAACATATAGTAAAAATAAAGAGATGTCCCCAATGTGACTTCAGCAGTTATATTTGTAATTCAGGAACTTTTATAGAATTGAGAGAGACACATGCAATTCCCTAGACTATCTCAAAATAAAGTGGAATCTTAATTTTTTAAACCACGTTCTTCCTTTCTCCCTAAGCTGATGTCAGAATCATAAGCGGATGGCCGACAGAGTAGTTCTGATTTGGGTGGCTGGCTTCCTTTTTCTTGAGGTCCAGACCACACACCGCCTTCTCTGTCAAACAGGCAGCTCGCACAAGCTCCGGTGGCAGAGGAGCATGAATCTTATTTTCCAATATCTAACCTCAGCATCCTGTCATTCACCAGGGGACTCACTGGGTCAGAACCTCAAATACTCAAACTTTTTGCCTCCAAATGGCATTATGAAGTGACCTCACCTCATTTGTTTTGGCTCATGTTTTTTGGAGCCTAAAATTAGTGACTGCCAAAATCAAAACATAGCCATTTTGTCCACATTGTGGGATATGGCAGTGCACAGGGAGGGAAGCAACAACAAGAGAATGCACCCAGTGTTTTTATTTAAAAGGTGATGTGTTTGAAATGACTATAATATGTACTAACCAGAATAAAAAGTATTATGTTTTCCATTGCCTCAGTTAGCATTTTTCTCTGAGTGTGGTTTCATAAGAAGCTGGGTAAAAATCTTATGGAAATTTACATGGTTTACGTCTATGAAACAAATTAGCAATCAAATCTTAAGTTGACTATCACTGGTTTAATAAAATACTCTTCAACAGTTGCTTAGGCAGAAAACATAGAAATGAATGAAGTAAAATTTTGAACTTAGTTTCTTAAAGTTATTCTTCTGTGATAACCGTGAGCTTTATATGCAACTCCAGTGACTCAAGCAGGCACTCTTCCTTTTTTTTTTAAAACACAGGTTTATGGCTAATTACATCAGAGATCCAAAACAGTCTTTTTTACATTTGCATTAATAAGGGTGTCACATGACCATGTTGAAGTAAAGTATACATCAAAGGTAGATTAAAGGTTGGTTAAGCATCAAACCATGTTCCATATGTAAATTTATAGCAATGATGTGCTGTAGAAAGATAGCTAACCCTCTATTTCTCTGCTACTAAATAAAATTAAAAATTCACAACTCTGGTTTATGGGATTTTAAATGAATTTGATCTCTCTTTTGGGCAGGGCAAATAAGTGTTTTGTGATGTATTATTTTATATTAAAAAAAAAGACCATCGTTCTGGCTCATTTAATTTTGCGAGTGAATGATCTAAGATTAACTACAGACTAGTCAGTGCAGTTTAAAAGCTGAAAGCAATTTTCAGCCATAGATGGTAATGCCACATTCAGTCCACAACTGAATGACTCTAAATGACTAAGCTTCGAGGCCTTTGTATATGACCACAGGGCCTGATAAAGCCATAGGAACACAGTAAAAGCACAAAAATAGTTCCAATTTATTTGGTGCCATCACCTTAATGAGATTAATACAGACGTGTTCATGTGCCTAATTGGTGATTTTGTTTTAACTAGTAATGAAGGATTAAAACTTCAGGCAACAGGCTGCTTGCTGGAAAAAAGAATTTGTGGGGAAAAAGTTTTTAATTATAAAAGAGAGCCAGTGAAATATACCACTGCAAGTTAATAATAATTCTTTTTTTAAAAAAATGAACTGATTATAATGTGTACCCTGGATTGTTCTTGCCATTTTGTGAGAAAGGGTGATTTTATGAGAAGTACCACATACAGCTTTTACATACCGATAGACCCTTTGGCATACAAACCCATAGAGAACTGTGATTTCTGGTGAAGAGTGTTAAAACTGGAAAGCTTTGGCCCTCAGGCCACTGTGGAATTTAGAGTATGTAGGATTTTATTCTAATTTAATATTTAACAAGTTACTACAGCTGGATGTCCTGTGGCTAGCTGTTCACATCCCAGTCAGTCAGGGTATCTCTGGAGAAACTTCACCTATGATTTGAATGGGGTTCTTCCCCTCAACCTCTAGTTGTAACCGTTTAAATGCTAACACTTAAGCATGCTGCCAAAACACAAACACTCAGCCTAAGTCATTAAAATTTAATTATAAGGGGCAGCTGAGCCCAGTTTGATTTTGAATCTGAAAAATCTGGTTTAAAAAACTAAATCAGAACTACCCATCCTAACCTGTCACCGTCTGTCTATACCAGCCCAGAGAACCTTGTTTAACTAAAATTGCAGGTTTTACCAGAGTTCACATGCTCACAGTCCTCAGATTAGCTTCTATTTGGATTATTATTCATCTGCCATAAGCATAAAATGGATAATTGTTTTATCTTGCTGGTGGTGGTGGGGAGCTATATAACCCATATCCTGCATATCTGTGCCAGCATATGTTAATTTTGTCTTTCAGAACAAACAGTGAATTAAAGCAACTATATAGCCCTACATTGCCAACCGGATAAAACAATATTATCTAGGTTATTATTTTCCCCAAGAAACTTAGCGCAATGATAAAGTGTCCTTTTGATTAGGAAAAAAACCGTGACATGCAAGAATTTGGTCTTTAACGTTCTGTTACGAACCACTTTAAAAGGACTCTGGGTAGTGATACTGTTCAGTGTACGATGCTACCTTCCCAGAGAATGAAGACAGAAATATATTTTACATTTCTTGTCAGATTGAACTTTAAGACATCCTGACTGCTTTCTCTATAATTTAAACATCACAGCCAAAATGGCAACATGCTTTGTTCAGTTCCAGTTGTGTGGAGTTTTAGTGCTTCATTGATTCAGAGGAAGGCTGAGGCTGGCACGGAGCAGGGCGACAGAATCACACTCTCACTGCAGCATGTCAAGCCATTATATCTGGGACCAGAATGTCACCGTGGTCTCAATGGTTCGTCAGCTGAAGGATATGGTTAACAAATGTAAAACCAAACTTCAGAGGAGCTGGTTTTCTGTGCTAAGTGATCTGTATTCCCTCCGAATTTACTTTCCCTTAACCCCGTGAAATTAACAGTACTTTCTGACATTCGACCCCCTGACCTCACACATAATAAGAATTTAAAAAGCACCATGCATGAGTGTGTCTCTGTAATGCAAAACTGGAAAAAATGACCATGTCACAGTTTTATTATACAAAACCTTCTCAATCTCCATTGCATGCTTCATATATGAGTGCTCAGTTTAAAGTTATTACAAAGAAAAACACAATTTTAAGAGTCATAATTCACTGTTCGTGACTTTTATAGACAATAAATTGTAGCAAATACATATTGCTACCAAAAAGCTTTGTACTCCATTAATGTAGATATTTACCAAGATAAGTGTTAAAAATAGTCTGCCTGAAGACTCTGATGGTTCAAAGGAAGGGGCTTCCGGGGAGCCGGTTGCCAAGGGTGCAAGTACATGCACAATGTGTAGGTCTCAAGGTTTAAGAGGCAGAAGCAGGAAAGTGTTCTGTGGAAATGATTTTGTGTTATCAGGCTCAGGGGATGACAGCATACAAGAGTAAGAACAAGGTGCTATGTGGCTTTTTCTTCACTATGAAGTAAAGATTGGCAGCTGGAAGTAAGGCTTACTGACAGACCTGCACACAGGACCTCTTCACCTAGGACTCATAATCACTACTCAAAGGAAAATGCATTTACCAGGGAAAAGCGGCTGTAGCCATCAGAAGTGTGCTTAAAACACCACTTAAATATCACTTTATACGCTATTACTTGCAAACTGTGGCTTCATATTAAATTATACTTGCATAGGCTTTTGCTTAGGTGCTGATAATGCTTTTGAGGTTGCATTGGTGAAGAAGAATTTAGGCTGCTTTACAAGAGACGTGACCAGAATATTCCATGCAGCTGACAGTGACAGGGTGAAAAATTGCAGAACTGTACTTTCTTTCCCCATATAGATTGTAATTTTAATTGTCATTGTGGCCCTTCTGTTTTAATTATGGGACTTATTTGATATATACCAGGACATCGTATTGAATGAAAATATGGTGCTATAATAGTCTCTTTATAATTAATGACCACATGTAGATCTTGGTGCATAAAAGGGAAAGAATAAATGAACAATTTATTTAACTAGGTTTTGGATTTCTTTCTGTCTTCCAGTGAATATAAAATGATTCCAGGGCTTCTGAGAATGTTTGATGTAAGACCCGCACAGAATATCTAATAAAATTACTTTGGGCTAGATTACAAAACATATTATGTTTAAAATGTTCTGCCCACAAATGGTAAAATTTATCTATTTACCATATTAGTCTTTTAACATTTTATTTTAAACAAAGAATCTTTTAAATTTATTTGCTGAAGTATTTTAAATGTCTCCTAAGCAGATTTTACTTGTGATATAGCTCATTTTTACAGGTAAAATCAAATTGCAGAAAAGAAGCTTTTGAAACTTGATTTATCAAACTGTAAAAAAAAAAAATCTCTGAACTTTTGCTTTGAAAATACAATGGATCTGTGCTACAATTTTCCTTTGCAGGAAGAATAAATTTTTCTCCATGACTACTACTAAACAGAAGCTGTTTCTGTACAAATCACAAAGAAATAGTCTGTTCATAGGCAATTTGAAGCCCCTGAAAACTGTGAAGAGGAAACGGAAAATTACTAAAGCTTAACATTGTTCTCAAACTATTACATAACAAGATTGCCAAATAGAACACTGTGACATAAATATTCTGGGCTCATATACATTGCAAGAGAGACAGATCTCTACGGACTTCTGGAAAGCAGACCTATTTGTCCAGGGTCTGTCACTGTAAAACAGGAAAATGCCCCTGACAAGCTTCTGCTAATTTTATTGTGGCACGGAGTCCTGTGCATACATCCTCTACAGTATGACTGCAGTTCAATTGCAGAGCACAATGAAATTGGATCGGCAGAGACAGGGACTACCCTGGGGTCAGCTGTGACCATGCCGCTTCCATGTGATGTCTAGTTGGGGTGATGGTGTGTAAATAAACGTAGAGAATTGCAAATCTTGTCATGGCCCGCAGAACAGCTCAAGCATTTAAAGATGGTTGCCCGCAAACCTAACTGGAAGGTGGTTGCTCTGTATGGTGGCTGAGGAAATACTCAGTTCCTTACCAGAGTCGTCTTCTTGACATATTTGAAAGTACTGACCCAGCACTATGTTGCTGAAGGGATTAATCACTAAACTGTTTTTCATCGTAGTGGAAAATAAAGAAACAAACTAATCATATTGAATATTGTGCTCGTAAAGCTTTATACTGATACCAAAGACACTTTTTATTGTTATTATCCTACTTTGATTTATTTGTTTTTTTTTTAATAAGGTGAAGCATCTTAATGTCCTACTGTTTATTGAATTTGGCATATTGAAGTTCTATGAGTTCTTGCCTTATTATGAACTTTTCTAATGTTAGAAAATAAAATATTATAGAATTCACATTTTCTACTTATGAATCTAATTTTATTTAAATACTGCTTAGAGTACTCATTAAAATATACTTAGGTTTTCCTACCTTCAATCAATGAGATGTATTTTTTACCAGTTTTGCATTTATACATATCTGTTTTTCTGTTACTTTTCCCACATGACAATTACCTTTCATTACAAATTTATAAAATCATTTACATTTTAGCAGTTTAAATGTTTCTGCTGACATTTTGTAACTATTACCCTCTTCTAGAATGGCATATGTTCAGGCAGTTAATAAAAAATTAAATGGAATAGCACTAGACATAGTGAAGCTTTGTATCAGAGTGTTCTCCACATTTCTGAAAATACCATCTTTGTGTTGCAAACTGTGAAGTGAGGTTAGGGCTGTGCCAATATGTGTATTTGTCACAACTGTCAAAGAGACCGCAAACTAGCCAATCACACAGCCCTTAATTAGACAGTTATATTTTGCTTTTTAGAAATTGTCCTCATGTAAAATGGTGTCTAAGATTCAAGAAAAGTGCTGAGAGCTAAGAGGGCAAAGAATGCCAGGAGAAAATCACTTTAATATTTTTGAAGAAGATTTATTAACTGCTACTTAATTTCTTAAATATAGTATTAAAATGTGCAATATAAAAGATTTTATAAATTTAGCAATAGGAAACATTTGTAAGAATTATTGAAATAACAATATACTGAATTAAACATTATCCATGGTACAGAATGTTTTCATATGGACTTTGAAGTTATAAATTAAAAACATCCACAAAATGAGCATTCATAGAGTATAGATATCATAGATGTTTTAAAAATCTTTATAGGTTCCCTATTGTGACATTGGATTTGTATGAAAATTCTATTTAAATTACTTATTAGTGAAAGTAAATTGTGTATTTTTCTCAAAAAATATTTGTGCTCTTACTTTTTTTTCAATTTTAGAAACATCTACATCACATAATTTTCTATTTTTCTAATAAAATAAATTCAAATTTTTTCATCCTCACAGTAAAACATATCAAACACCTTGCCATATTTTAAAACATGATTTTAACTGGTGTAATATATTTATACACAATTATATAGTCTCATGGAGAATGAAGCAGACAAAAATGTACTAGTAAATTTTTTCTGTGCAGCTATTTTATCCTTATATATATTTTCCTTGTCTGTGAAAATGCACACTAATATACCCTTTTACTGCTCTTATTGCCATCCATTTTTACATTTTTAAAATTGGAAATTAAAATTATATTTGCCTTTTAAGTAATAAATCACCAACAGACTCAGTAATGTTTGCCAGTGATATTGCTGTTGGATAAAAATATGATGAATTTTATAATCTTGCATATAAGCAAAAGTAAATCAGTTTGATTTTTAAAGTATTGTAAAACTCATTACAACCTGTTTTCTTTTATAGGATTTCTAAGGTCTTAAGGTTTTAAGCTAATTCCAACCAGAGTGGAAGCCTTCTGGATTTCTAAAACCTAAGAGAAGAAAGTCCTAAAGCATCCCAGTAAATTAAAGCTACAATACATTACAAAGAACTCTTCTTAAGAAATTAACAATAAATGTTAATTTAGATGGAAGAAATTAGGCTTATTTGTTTGTTTCTTTCTAACAGTGGAAATTTCATCTATTTTATGAGTAAAAAAATCTAATTTGGGGTAACTTGCATGGTTCATCCCATTTTAAATCTTTATTCAATAGGCGTATCATAGAAGTTTTAACAGTCATAGCAGATTAACCTTGCCTGTGCTTTTGGAAGCTAGTCATCTGATGAATTTACATGCAGCTGGATGAAAATGCTATTTGGAGAGAGATTGAGAGTTTATTTGATTAAATCCCTTTCTCCACTACCTTGACCTCTTTCTTGTGAAGTAATCAGAACTGTTTAGCAAGAATATTCAGGCATTAATAATGAATTGCTTTTGAGCTGGTTTCTTCGGCATGAAACAAACCCATTGGTGTCTCTGCTCCCCGCCCCCCTTTTCTTTTTAATTAGTGCTTTATTTAATTAATGTTATAATTAGAAACCATAAGTAAGAAATATATCTTTGAGGAGTTTTGTTTTATAATTCACTGACCATTTTGCTATTTATAGTACTAATCACTGTGGTTTCACCTTCCTGTTCTCCTGGTGGCCATCTCACCACAATCTGTATAAAAATGAGATGTATTAGGCGGGGCCAAATGCTTCAGTGTGATTGGATGGCCAGTTACATGGTTTATACTTACTAGCTGTAAAGATGGTTTTGTGAGTTTACAGGATATTCTGATCTTAAGTAGTGCCACTGCTCATAATTTTTTTGTGTATTTATATAACTTTTATCCTGTAAAACATTGTTGGTTTCTAACAATTTTGTTAGTTCATTTAATCAGTTCACAGCTACATTTCTTTTTTTAAAAAAATATTTTATTTATTTACTTTTAGAGAGGGGGAAGGGGGGAAGAAAGACAGGGAGAGGAACATTAACGAGCAGGAGACACACTGAGGGGTTGCCTCTCACACATCCCCAACTGAGGACCCGCCACAGAGCTCAATCCACTGAGCCACACCAGCCAGGGCTCATAGTTACTTTTCTAAGCAATTATCAGATCATATTTCATAGAATCCTTGATTTTAAGGGACTTTAGGGATAATCTGGTGCAAGCTATTTTTTAGAAAAACAAAATTATCTGTAAGGAGATTAAATTAATTCTTCATCTGGGGTTGATTCCAAATTCACTCTGGGCCGGGGAAAAGGAGTACAAGGTATGGCTGTTGTCCTCATTCAGCTGAAACACATTTGAAAGACAAGATATTCACATGTAATTAATTGATTTATAACTAATATTAGTTAATTAATCTGTAACTAGTTATAGATGAATGAGATAGGAACTCTGGCCCTGAAAGTTGAGAAGCACTTTCCTCCTCCACTTCGCTGAAGTATTTACTGGGTGAATCTCAGGCTTTGTTTGGCAAAAAACATAGTTGGTTAATATTTGGAAGCTAAAGTAACTTTCAAGTGTTACTCCAACATGAAGTACTGTGAGTAAAGTGGAAATCTTTAAAAGTATAATGCTGTCATGCTTGGCATATTTAATGCTCTTAATAGTTGAATTTTTTGACAGGTGACAGATTAGCTGTGTTTGTACCCTACTATATTATCACTTATTATAAATCTATAGTATCTGTCTTTATACCAAAAGGGTTTCATTACAATTTGTTTCTTAATAACATGCACTTCACTGTAATATGTAAAGTGGTTGACTTTCATGAACAACTCTATGGAAGAGCTGTACAGTATCTCATTTGCATTTAGCAATTATATTACATTACAATATACTAAACTGCAGAAAATCTACTCTAACAGCATACTTTAAAGTAATAATTCCCAGTGCTTTACAAGTAGGATACAAGTCAGATTACAATAACACAATGTACTAGTTCTCTGTTGAGTAAAACAGAATTAGTTCATTATTTTTACCTCAGAAGTGTTCGAGAAAGACTTAATTCTTTAATAATGGGAATAGCATTACATTTAGAAGGAAAGATAATTTAGATTGCCCATAGGTAGGTAAAATATGTGTTTTTTGATCAGATTTGTCATGAGTTTTTGGAACTAATGATATTTTTAATATGCTAAGTTTAGGGGATAGCTTTTGTGAGACTAAAATTATGTGATATCAATACTATTGTAAAGACTATCCAATTTTCAAAATGTTCATGTTTATAATTATGAAATAATACTTTATTGAAAAATTTACATTAAAAATATCAGAAAACAGGAAAATAAATTAAATTTGTATGACACCTAAATATACATAATCTCAAACATGTTTTATATTTTTTAATGTTCAGAATTCTATAAAATCACATAATGTTACAAAGTTGTGGTTTAATTTGACCCTATGGATTTGAAGGTGGTATTACACACACACACACACACACACACACACACACACACGTGCACACACACACACATTTTCTGTCTGGGAAAATTCCAACCATTGTTAACATAATGAAAATGGTGTGCGTGACATCAATGTAAACTAGTAGTCAAAGCGAATGGACTGGAATGCACATGTGTGAACAATGACAACTTCACTGTACTAGTCAGTGGAGGTGGTAGGTGCCATGAGTGAGCGTGTGTACTTTGTGGCTGTCGCATTCAAAATGACTGAGTGAGTAGAGCAACGAATCTGAATCAAAGTTTGCATTAAGCTTGAATATTCCTCTGCAGAAATTATTTAAATGATTCAGAAGGTCACAGTTAGGGGCTACTGGTGATTGGCAGCTTCATCATGACAATGTGTCCACTCATATGCTACATCTTGTGTAGAGTTTTTAGGTGGAACATCAAATGACCCACGTGACTCAGCCCCCAAGAGCCCAGACTGACACCTTGCAACTTCTGGCTTTTCCCAAAGCTAAAATCACCTTTGAAAGGGAAGAGATTTTAGACTGTCAATGAGATTCAGGAAAGCACCACAAAGCAGCTGATGGTGATTGGGAGGACTATATGATGTCTCAAGTCCCTACATTTAAGGGGACTGAGGTGTCATTGTCCTATATACAATGTTTCTTGTATTTTGTATCTTCTTCAATAAATGTCTTTATTTTTCATATTACATGGCTGGATACCTTCTGGACACATATATATTATATATTATATATAATTTGAAGATTTTCAAAATAATGAAATCCATTTGATAAATATTTGAACACCTGTAACATGTGACATGCAATTCTCTCTAAAAAGGACTGATTTTTTTGCCACCAAACCTTTTATGACATGTATTGGGAGTGATATTTTTCCATATATATTATAATTTAAGAATAAAGTCAGTCACATAAAAAATGAAAACTATAGCACTCAGAGAATGAAATTATGTGTAACAGAGAGGATCAGAAAATGCTTCATGCAGAATGTTTTTTTTTTTAGATGAGGCTGAAGTTCAATTTAATTAAGCCTAAGAAACATTTATTATCATCAACCATGATAAGATTTCTGCTCTGAAAGAGATTATAATCTAGTTGGAATAAGGACATATTGGAAAGGACAACAAATTCTATCTGAGCTGTTAGGAAAAGCCTCGTGAAAGATGTAGCATCTGACTATGCTCTTAATTAAATAAGAGATAAGGGTGGACAGGGAGAGACATTCTAGAATGAATGGAAAGCAAAAGAAAAGAAAACATATTAAGATATGAAAGAGCATGTATCTTCTGGAAAGAGAAGACTTGCCAGTGTGGCCGAATTATGGCAAGGTGGAACACTGGGAGAGCTGATGAACAAGAATGGGAACAAAGTCTAAGAATGATGACATTAGTTCTAATTTATTTTCTTCTTTTTCTTTTCTCATTTTTTCTTGTTTTTTCAGGGAAACAACCCTGGCAATTTTGCAAAAGCTCAGTTAGAATGTGAGGTAACAGAGAAATTTAGAAATTTCACTTCACACTGAAGCAAAGTCAACTGTTGGAGATAGGCTGATAGCAATTTAAGCTTCTGAAATATTATGCTCTTGATAATATTTGTGTTTAAGAATTTCCAGTATAATAAGACTATAATACAAAGTAGAAAAATAAGTGAGAAATTAGGCAGCAATCCTTGTGTTTACACTTCCATTCTCAAGTTATACAAATTAATTGTAGGGTAAATTAAATTCTCAGTTTATTGCGCAGCTTCCTTCCACTTTATTTCATAAACAAAATATTATTGAATAGAAAGTAATTAGATTCCTTTTTAAAGAGCCATCTTTATTCAATTCTTTGGATTAACAAACCAGGTGACAAGTATTAAATGTTATCAATTTTCTATAGGAAAAACCATAGCAAATTAAATTAATTTTATCCAAGTTTATATTCTTAGAAAAAAACTTTATTTTTTGTTATTTTGTTATTGTTGCTTTTGCAAGAAGTTTTTTTCTTTACTTAGGTTCTAAAATCAATGAAAAATTCACCACACTGTTGTTGATTTGAAGTTTTTTTTTCTTAATCCCTTCACTGTTTTCATCCAACCCTTCAACTCCTTTGATAGTTGTCAGTCTGTTCTCTACTTCTGAATCCGTTTCTATTTTGTTTTTTAGTTTATTCTGTTATATGAGAGAAATCATACGGTACTTTTCTTTCTCTGAATGACTTATTTCACTTAGCATAATTTTCTCCAGGTCCATCCATGTTGTCTCAAAAGGTAATAGTTCTTTCTTTTTTATAGCCATATAGTATTCCATTGTGTAAATGTACCATATCATTTTTATCTACTCATCTACTAATGGACACTTGGGCTTCTTCCAAATCTTGGCAATTGTAAATGATGCCACACTGAACATTAGGGTACATATATTCTTTTGAATTATTGTTTCAGGTTTTGTTGGGTAAATTCCAGGAGTGGAAAGTCTGGGTCACAAGGAAGTTTTATTTTTAATTTTTTGATGTAACTCTACTCAGTTTTCCACAGTGGTTTCACCAATCTTCATTAAATTTTATTAAGCAATGTCACCCCAATAAATTCAATACAAATGGGAAAAAAAGGAGGAAGAACCAGGAAGTGCCAGCCAACTGACCTACTGAGATGCTGGTGAATTTTTCCACACAAAAAAGAAATGATAATTATATGACATGCTAGAGGTGTTAGCTAAGACTATGGTGGTAACTCATATTGCAATATATTAATGTATCAAATCAACACATTACATTTACACAATATTATATGTCAATTATATCTTAATAAAAAATCAATAAAACAGTGTCATTTAAAAATATTTAAAAGAATGATATCCACTCTAAATATACTTAATGTTTATACCAGATGCATATATTTCTAATTTAAAGCAATGCCTTTTTATCCCTCAGAAAATCTATGAAGCAGTCTTACTCATCACAGCTCTAGAACAATCAGATTGGATGATATTAAGTTTAAGCTATTCATTATTTTGTATTATTCAATTCTGTGCAGAAAATATTTATATCTCTTCATGTCTGCAAGCATATGTTACAGGGATGATGTATTCCCAACATCTAGTGTAAAAGAAAAAAATGAGAAAAGTAAAAGTATATACATGTCCAACAGTGTTGATTTATTTCCTATTTATAAATACTTATGATGAATCAATATTGTACTTTATATTACATTCTAAAGAAAGTAAAACTTTTCAGCAAGAAAGTATTTGACTTGACTAATGATGGGGTAAACCAAATTCTCTAATGTTAATTAAAAATATTTAATTATCTAATTAAAATATTTAAGTGTTTAAAAGAATATTTCATCTATGTTTTCTACAAGTAATAAAGAGGTTGGCACAAGATTTTAATAAATTATTTTATCTAAAACCTGGATTTTGACTATATCTTAGAAATATAATTGACTGTTTTTCTAAAAATGAGAAGTAGAAATAAAAAATAACTCCAAAGTTTCTTTGCCTTAACCAATCATCATTTCTACTATCTCATACATATTACATACAACCTAATTCATCAGCATAATCTTTAGAGAATCTTACCCTCTATCTATAGTTGAAAGTTCAAATTCAATTTTACATGTTTTGCTTTGTGATAAAAGGTATGAGAAGAAAAAGAGAAGTCATTTTTTAGGGTAGAGAATTATGCCAGGGTTTAAAGTTATACATAAGTGAAGGGAAGGTTCAAACTAGGACAAATTCAAAGGAAAGAAGCATCACTTTCTTTTTTTTCCAATTTTTTAAATTCTTGTTTATAGGAGGGAAGAAAAAGAAGCATCACTTTCTTGAGTAAAGAGAGACTGAAGGCTAGGGGAAAAATTGAGGTGTTGAAATAATAAATAGTGAGTGGTCTATTCTCTTCTTCAAGGTGGAGATTCTTTTATAGAGTTATAATTGGGAAAAATAATGAAGTTACACTCATCTATATGCCCACACACACAAACACAACATGAATAGAATCCTGAGAAGCAATGAGACAACCCAGCTTTCAATTCATAGAATTATTTTATATTTATACTTCCAAAATACCTTAATATCAGACTGGAATTACAAATTCTAATTGGTCCCTCCATTTTTGGATGTTTATTCTTATAACAAAATTTTAAACACTGCATCAGGTTTAATGTTTCTGAAACTATCTTGTGCCATTTTGGAAAATTTTTCCTTAGGATAAACTGAAATGTTTTCCTCTGTAACTCTGGGGCTCATATATCAGGAAAAAAACAAAACAAAAACAAAACTACTACCTCATTAGGACTCTTTGTCAAAAGCTATCACATCCTTCTTTGCTTTCAGGACTCCAGACTAAATACTTCCTTTTGTTAAATTATTTCTAATGTCATTGTATTTCTTTCATCATCAACGAGAGGAAAACACCCATGTCGGCTCAGAGAATTGCACATATTTTTATAAATAATTCTTAGTTCAAATAATAATATGAATTATTACAAATGAAAACCTATTTCTTGACTTCTTTTCTGTTTTGTACATATCCATATGAAAATTATTTTGTTCTAATAGAACTCTATTCAATATGTTTAGATGGATCCATATTAGCATTTCTGAAGATACAGTGTCATGAAGATTACATGGAGGCAAGGAATCAGAAATAAGAGTTATAAAGACCTTGAGAAAAACATTCACATTGTTTCATTATTTGGGATTTTTATTCTTGATAGTGTGCTTAAATAGATTGCATATTAATCTCCTATGAGTAAATTTTTCCCTGGGGTGGGGTTGGAATGCTTTAGAACGCAAGTGGATATTTCTTGTTTTCAGTGTGTATTTTCGAAGATAGTAAATGATTGGAAAATTACTTTTTATGGTGAATGTCCTGGCTTTATCAGCTTTTCCCCAATGTTGTCTTTATTGTTTATGACTCTTTTCTCTTCTGTTAATGTCTGTATTAATTTAAAAGAAAATATTCTTCATTGTTATACTCCTCACACCATCTCCAGAAAAGGTTAATTTGCTTAAATGATACGATAATGTTATTCTTCATAGATTGCTTTTTTTATTGACCATCATTTAGATCCATTAGTTATTTATATACATGATAAAATGTAGGAATGTTCTAATACATTATAGAACTGTTTTTCTTTGAGATTTAATGTTACTCAGAAAATAAACCTCAGATAATATAAATAGAATATGTGTATACGGCCCTGGCCAAGTGGCTCAGTTGGCTGGAGTGTTGTTTCGTGCAACAAAATGTTGTGGGTTTGATTCTCAGGCATGGCACATACCTAGGTTGCGGGGTTCAATTCTTGATTGGGGATGTGTACGAGAGGCAACCGAACAATGTTCCTCACAATGATGTCTCTATTTCTCTCTCTTCCTGTCTCAAATTAATAAACATTCTTGACTGAGGATTTAAAAAAAAAAGAGAATATTTGTATATGAATTCTTTTAAAAATATTATCTTTGAAATCATTGCAACTGGCTTAAAAATGTTGGTAAAACTACAAAAATATGATCTACTGGTTGAGTCAATAAAACAGTTTATACCCAGTATTCAGTTCATTTTCTACATTAAAGTTAGTCTAAATATTAATGAAAATTGCAACAGAGAGAATTACATTAGTTTCTGACAAGATTATAGATTGCAAAGGGAAATTTACAATCACTTGTCAAAGCCCAGGCCAATTCAGAATCCAGATACCCTCTGTCTTGTCAAGGTTTTTACCTTAGGCCATATATACCCTTCCCACCTGCCACATTTGCAGTAGAAATCTTCAGGACAGATTTATTAATCCTTCAGAAGCTTCTACAATAGTACAGCCTACACTGATAACCTAAAATGTTCAGAGCACTTTGAAAAAAATTAACCATTACTAAAGTGAATCCCCCCCCTTCTTTCTTCCCAAAGCAGGGAGAGGGAGTGAATGAAGAACCCAAGCTTTTATGATTTCTCCTTCAAATACAGAGCAAACTAATATAACCAGAAATTTTAAATTGCTTCTAAAAATATTATTAGGGTTATGATTTACTTTTTGTTCCAAAAATACAAACCTAATATGAATATTTTTCTTCTTTAGAGTACTAGAAATTTAATGCATATTTAAATGTGTATGATTACTTCTAAATAATGTGTTATGACAATTACAATCATTCATTTGATTTACATTCTCTTGCATTTTCATGTTTTTCTCTATATTTCTTTTTTACTTTTCTTATCAATAGTATTTTTTAATATATCCCACTGCAAATTAATGTTTTTAAATTCTATACAACAGTTGCAACTTTAGTTACTTTAATCCTCAGAACAATCCTAAGCAGTATTGTTATTATCATTGTTTTAGTTTTCCAGATGCAAAACTGTGGCACAGAATGTGTAAGTGACTTACTCCAGATCAAAGAGCTGGTTGACAATAAAAATGCAAATTTTAAGTCATGTGGCTCGCTGTTAGTTTCTCTACCCTTAGCCATGGACACTACTGGACTTCTATAAGGTAGGAATTTCTGGGACCAGGGCCAAAACTTTATTCCCAAATCATGCCAATATTCTGTCTTTTTGTAAAATTCATTCTTACACATAGTAGTTCTAAAATTAGGTTTTTTTATAAGTCTTTTAGATAAAAGATCAACTTTGATATCAGGTAAAACGAGTTCAAGTTTTATTTTTATAATTAGCCTGTATGACTGAACTTGAATATTTTTCTTTCTCTGATCCCATTTCTTTACTATTATGAGGATTAAAATAGTTACCTATATAAAGTGACTAGCACAAAATCTGGTTCATAGTAGATTTCTGCCCTTTTTTTTTCTGAAGGGGTAAATTATCAGTTCTTTGACCTAGGCTGAAAAACAGCCTGGCATTTTGTATACTGATTTGAAATACTTAAGTGGGTTATTTTTCTGTCTATGAATTAATTAGCTTGTGCCACAATGGAAGCACTCTATGATTCTGATCTACAGTATTTTATTCTTTCTTTTAAAGAATGAGCATTTTTATTTTACAGATTTCTCTAGAACCACACATGAGAGAGGGAGAAACACTTTTCACCATTACACAAACAACCACTGCTTGCCAAATTGTATTATGAGAAAGTTCGTTCTTCCTTTGTAGAGAATGTAAGTAGCCAGATTAAGTCCCATGAGCTTTGTGAAATGCTTAAATAAACTTATTTAAAACTGGAGTCTGCCTATTGATAAAGCACTCTGTGACAATTTCATTGAAACCTGAATTACTTTTTTTTCTTAATTTATTTGCTTTTTCAGATATATCATAAACCAATGGAACTTTTCAGAATGAAGAATGATCCTTTTGGGCACTGGGAGTATATTTTTAGTAGTAACATGTGATTAGCCTGAAAGAATGTAATATCTGCTATTTATCTGGAATTGACTTCTTGTGTCGATTTGAGGTACTAAGGCTATATAGCACAGTATGCTGATTGTTATTAACAATAGACTTCCATATAAGAAAGGCACTTGCCCTCTCATTAATATGACAGAAAATTCAAGTAAAACCGAACTTACTGACAGTAAATAGGTAAATAGAGTAAGTCAGTTAAAAGGTGAAATGTTCTTTAACACTTTCTAAAATATTTGTCAAAAATGATATGTGTCTGGAATGAGAATGTTGCTTTGCTAAACATTCCTTTATAGCCCTGAGTTATTCAAGCATCTGTATACATTTTGGAAGTATTTGATTAGTATGTCAAATACAGGTTAGTTATGTGTTGATAATGCACTTGATTGTCAGCAAGAGATATTAGGGAGACACAGGAAGAGGAGAGATGTTCCACTTGCCTCACAAAGTGTTCTTATTTCTCTTTTTATCACTTATATGTCTCAAAACAAGTCCAAAATGATTGGAATAATTCAAACAACATATATAATTAACAAGAGAAAACTGAGCATATGCAAGTCAAAATAGACCTAGAGAATCTATCCTTTTCTGACAAATGTACATACGAATTCAATATTTAGGACTGATCCAAAACATATTTTGAGAGTTTAATGGCATTATCAGTTATTTACTGTAACAATGTTTGGGTGTGCTTTGTATAAAACAAATTCCCAAAATAGCTCCTCTGAAATTTATAGCTCACTATCGTCTGATGTATGAAAATAAGTTGTTTTTTTGCCAGTATCTTTCCCCCATATTTTATTTTACATTTCATTCACTCAGTTGCATGGTCTGGGTGATGATCATCTATGTAATATATGTTAGGAATTTTCACTTGAAGGACCATGTATCTTTAAATGTCTTCTTTTTATTCATCCTAGTTCTAACACATGTAATTTCCCCTTTAATTTGACATCATTTAACGGCACATTACACGTCAATGATGTGATCTGTGAATATTTACAATGTTCATGTCATTTTTATTTTCTAATCCAATTTAAGTAGCTCTGCTTTTTATGACATCATGAATTCTTCAGTCTTTTTGGTCTTTTTGGGACTAATTATTCCATTAGTTCCTTTGAAGTAGCTCTGTGTTGTCAGTCATTCTTCTCTTTTGATCATAAGACCTTTGCTGCCCTCCTTTGCATGTACAATCAGTTTTCGGGCCTATGCAACCAAGCTAGGAAGCAAGTGCCGGCCTCGTTCTTGCAAACTGCTATTCACAACCATTTCTGTCCTGAAGGCACTTTGCAGGTAAATCATCCTATTTTAAAACCATGTCTTCTAAAGTTCTTATCAACCAAAAACACATTTGGGTACATTTTAAAAATAAAATTTATAATAGTCATAACTGTTTTATATAAAGTGCTTTCACTTGCTTAAACAGTGATTTAAAGAAAATGATGAGTAAGAAAAATAACCAGAAAAAAAGAGGGCTAGATTTCATTTGTCATAATATTATAAGACATGTTGTTTATTGTTTAGTTCTGTTTCTTGTTTAGCATAATTGTAATATATCTTATATTCAAATTTTGACAAAATTTTGCCTTACATGGTACTTTTCATAGCCATTTGCTTGATAACATATAAAAGTTTATAGATGTGATTAATGTTAAACAACATAAAGGCAAAAGAAAATTTGGAGTGATTAAAGCATGACTTTGGTTTTAACTCTCTTGTTTACTAAGAACTTTTAACATTTCCTCAGGATGCTAAGGAGCTCTGCTGTCTGTTGCTGCCCTCTGTAGTGATGAAGAAGAGAGCACAAGATCAGCTTGTCAAATGCAATAGAACTTGACTCTAAATGGTTTTTTTAGAATGCAAAATGCAGCCTATTTGAGATTCACCTGTCCTCTGAAAATTAAAAGCCAATTGAAGCATTCATAATATTCTTCCACAAATAGTAGACAATGAGAATAAAACCAAACTGTCCTTTTAGGTATTATTTTTAAAAATTGAAGTATGATTAATTTAGTCTGATATAAATTACCACCAAAATATTTAGATATAAACTAAAATTGAAATTATTTACTTAATAAGTAGATTTATGATTTAAGATTTTATATGAATCAAATGGATGGCAATGGCTAAGGATGATCCAGAATTTTAGCCTTTATAAACCAAATAATCTTTAAGTAAGCCATTAATTCTCCATAATTTTCTTATCTATCAAATGAGGATAATCATTGCAAAGGTAAACTCTTACAGGAAATGTCACTTATAAACTACCAAGTTCTATCCAAATAGCAAGCATTTTTATCTTCTTATTTAGATTTAATCTGATTTATTTATGAAATAGTTAAAATTTGCTCCTTCCTTCTTATTTGTGTCTAAACATTGATCCCACTGCTCCTTCTTCTGGGAATAGAGTTAGGATTAGTCCAAGTGACAAACAGTTGTTGAACTCAGGGGGGAACTTAATAGGACTTGAGAGTTGTCCGGGGAGAGAGACAATAGAAATGTGTCTTCTTGAAAAGAAGGTTGGCAGAAGCTAAACAGGGCTTAGGGCCCTAGCTAAGTGGGATGAGGCTTTAGACAAAACTTCTTGTCAGAAAAGCCAAGGCCCAAGACCCTAATAGAAGAACAAGGTCATGTTTGCTGAAATTAGGAAAAGAGCAGAGTACGATGGCTCTTTGGAAGCAAAGATAATTTCAGACATCGTCACAAATTAGTGTTCTTCAAAATTCTGTTATATATTATAACGTCAACAGATGTCAGTTTGACTATCAGCTTCAACACTTACCGAGTGTCCATACCATAGCCAGGTTCTTCAATTTCTCTGAGCCTGTTTCTGCATTTGCAAAATGGCAATAATTGTAAAATAATACTGCCGAAACTCTTGATCTAATGTCTACTATTGAAAATCGTAGATAGTTAATCAGAGTAAATTGATTCTAAATATGGTCAAGATGAGAGAAGGACTTAGATAAGTCAACCTGTATGTAACAGCAATGGCTTTTTTTAAGAGGGGACAACAGACCCCATGGAACTCTTTTCTAAATTTCTAAAATTATAAGACTTATGTGATTGCTTGGTCTATATAGTTCCACAGTAGAGAACTCTAAAAATCACTCTAGAAATTTAACAAGTGGTCAGGACTCAGCTATTGGGCCATACTGTCTATGAGTCACTTAATTTTTATTTAATCTTTATTGTATTTATTTCCATTACCATTTAGTCCCCTTATACCTACCCCCCCCAGCAATCACCAGACTGTTGTCCATGTCCATGAGTCCTCTTTCCTTTTTGCTCAATTCCTCCACCTACTAAGCTCCCCCTTACCCCAGTTGTCACCCTGCTCTCCATCTATGAGTCTGTCTCCATTGTCTTTGTTAGTTCAGTTTTTTCGTTAGAGTCCACATATGAGTGAAATCACATGGTATTTGCCTTTCACTTTTTTCACTTACTGAGGCTTATTTCACTTATCAGAATATTCTCCAGGTCCATCCATACTGTCACAAAGGGTAAAATTTTCTTCTTTTTATGGCAGAGTAGTATTCCATTGTGTAGAAGTTCCAAAGTTGTTTTATCCACTTATCTATTGATGGACACTGGGGCCAATTCCATATCTTGGTGATTGTAAATAATGCTGCAATGAAAATAGAGGTGCTTATGGTCCTTTTAATTAGTGCTTTGGGTTTCTTCAAATATGTTCCCAGAAGTGGGATACCTGTGTAGAGAGGCACATCCATTTCCATACTGCCTTCCACAATGGCTACACCAATCTACATTCCCACCAACAGTGCAAAAGGATCCCCCTTTCTCCACATCCTCACCAGCACCTGTTGTTTATTGATTTACTGATGTTAGTAATTCTGACAGATATGAGACGATATCACATTGTGGTTTTAATTTGCATTTTTCTGTTGAGTAGTGACATTGAGCATCTTTTCATTGTCTATTAGCCATCTGTATGTCCTCTTTGGAAAAACAGCTATTCAGGTCCTCTGCCTATTTTTTAATTTGGTTGGTTGTTTCTTTGGTCTTGAGTTTTGTAAGTCCTTTATAAATATTGGATATTAACCCTTTATCAGATGTATCAGGGAATATGTTCTCATATTCTGTGGGTTGTCTTTTTATTTTGTTTATGATTTCCTTCCCTGTCTCGAAACTTTAGTTTAATGTAGTCCCATTTGTTTATTTTTCTTTTGTTTCCCTTACCTGGGGAGATATATCCAATAAAATACTGCTATGAATAATGTCTGAGATTTTGCTGCCTATGTTTTCTTCTACTATTTTTATGGTTTTGGGTCTAACATTTAAGTCATTGATACATTTTGAATTTATTTTTGTGTGTGGTGTTCAAAGGTGATCTTGCTTCATTTTTCTGCACATATCTGTCCAATTTTCCCAACACCATTTATTAAATAGACTATCTTTAGCCCATTGTATGTGTTTGCTTCTTCTGTCAAATATTAATTGACTATGAAGGTGTGGGTTTATTTCTGGGCTCTTTATTCTGTTCCATTGACCTATGTGTCTGTTTTTATGCCAGCTTTTTATTTTTATTCTTTTAAGATAGGCCTGTAATGCTATGAATTTCCCTCTTAGGTTTGCTTTCCCAGTGTCCCACAGAGTTTGGATTGTTGTGTCCTCATTTCCTCATTTTCATTTGTTTTGAGGTTTCTTTTTATTTTTTCCTTGATCTCATTGTTGATCCATTCACTATTTAATATCTTGTCATTTAGCTTCCAAGTCTTTCCATGTTTTTCAGTGTTCTTCTTGTGATTGATTTCTAGTTTCATAGCATTGTGGTCAGAAAAGAAGTTTGATATGATTTCAGTCTTTTTAAATTTATTGAGACTTGTTTTGTGTCCTAACCTCTGGTCTATCCTAGAAAATATTCCTTGAGCACTTGAAAATTATGTATATTCTGCTGCTTTGGTGTGAAATGCTCTAAAGATATCAATTAAATCGCTTTGATCTAGTATCAATTAAATCCCTTTGATCACTCTTTCTTGTTGATTTTCTGTCTGGAAGATCTATCCGTTGAAGTCAAGGGGACATTAAAATCTGCAACTATGAACATATTTCTGTCAATCTCTCCTTTTATGTCCATCAAGATTTGCTTCAGATATTTGGGTGCTCCTGTGTTGGGTGCATAAATGTTTACTAGGGTTATATCTTCTTGTTGGATTTTTCCCTTTATCATTATGTAGTGTCCTTCTTTGTCTCTTACTATAGCCTTGGTTTTAAAGTCTAGTTTGTCAGATATAAGTACTGCTACGCCAGCTTTTTTTTCTTTTCTATTTGCATGAAATATCTTTTTCCATTCCTTTACTTGTAGCTTGTGGGTGTCTTTTGATCTGAGGTGGGTCTCTTGGAAGTAGCATATATAGAGATCTTATTTTCTTATCCATTCAGCTACTCTCTGTCTTTTGGTTGGAACATTTAAGCTGTTTACATTTAAGGTGATTATTTATAGATATGTACTTAGTGCCATTTTATTGTTAGACTGTTTTCCTTTTTTTTTTCCCCTTTCTCATTTTCTTCTTTTTAAAGCAAGCCCTTTAACATTTGTTGCAGTACTGGTTTGGTGTTAACAAACTCCTTTAGCTTTTTCTTGTCTGGGAAGCTCCAATGTTTCCTTAGATTTTAAATGATAACCTTATTGGGTAAAATAGGCTTGGTCATAGATCCTTGCTTTTCATCACCTTGAATATTTCTCTACGTACTTTCTTTTGCAGCTTTAGTATTCTCTCCTTGTTTTTAAGCCTTGTCATTTTAATTATGATGTGTCTTAGTGTAGACCTCTTTGGGCCCAACTTGTTTGGTACAGTCTGAGCTTCCTGGACTTGTGTGCTTTCACCAGATTAAGGAAGTTTTTGGTCATTATTTCTTCAAATAGGTGCTCGATCCCTTGCTCGCTCTCTTCTCCTGGTTTTCCCATGATGTGGATATTGTTATGCTTCACATTTTCCAAAATGTTTCTTAAGCTTTGCTCATTTTTTAAAAATTCTTTTTTCTTTTCACTGCTCTGTTTGAATCACTGATTCTTACCTTGTCTTTCCTACCTCGTCTTTCAAATCACTGACTTGATCCTCCCCTTCATCTAACCTACTGTTTATTTCTTCCAGTGTATTATCTATCTCAGATATTTCATTCTTTATTTCTGACTGGTTCTTTTTTGTGTTTTCTATGTCTTTTTTCATGTTTTTGAGTATCCTTATAATCATTATTCTAAACTTTCTATCTGATAAATTGCTTGCCTATATTTCATTGAGTTCTTCTGGAGAATTCTCTTTTTCTTTCATTTAAGTTTGTTTCTTTGTCTTCCCATTTTGGTTATTTCTTTGTGTTTGTTTCAATGTATTAGGTAGCTCTGCAAAGACTCCGGTGTAGGTCTTCATCAGCTGCTCTGGTAACTGGCCCTGGTCAATGTATTTGGAGCTATCCTCGATCTGTAGTGTGTATCTCCCTCTACTGAGCCTGTTTGTGTGCAGAAAGAAACAGGCGGCACACGGAAGCCAGCCTTTGTCAGCACCGGGCCCTGGGGAGGGTCAGCCAAGTCTAATAGAACTCCCAAAGCACCTTCTTAATTGTTAAGCTAATCAATGATATAGCCTTAAGCTGTACTCAATAGCCCACCTTAAGCTCCACAGGGTGCAGCAGAGCAATTCCTTCAGGCAGGGATATTGCTTCCCCTCAGGCTGATGCAATTCAGAGGGGAGTGCTCTGCCTGACAAAGATGGCTTCTCCAGTATGGAGAATGACTCAGCACAGGTCCCCGTGGCTGTTCCTTCAGTTTTTTCCCCAAAGATACCAACTCCTCCAGACTTTCCTCAAGTGTGTCTAGACTACTCACCCTCCCTCTGCAAGAACCGAGGGTAAATGGCTACAAATGAAATTTTTTGTGCACTGACCCTTTAAGAGGGTCTTTTGAGTCTCCAGCTGTCTCTCCCTGGCAGACAGAAACCCTGCTGTTTTTCACAGGTGGATGTTACCCTAGTTATACTCAGGCTCTGGTGCTGTAGGCTGGGGAGCCCAGCTTGGGGGTTAGACCCCACACTGCTCAGGGGAACACCACTGGCCACTGAAGTATCCCTCCAGAACTTCAGCTGCTGCCCATGGGAGCCTAGCCAGCCCTCTCGTGCCTCCTCTGCACTGCCTACCTACCAGTCTTGTTGTGGCGAAGTGTTTTCTTCTGTCTGGCTGTGGTTATAAGGCTTCTCTCCAGCTAGTGTTCAGTTGGTTTTTCAGGATGATATCTCTACAATTTAGTTGTAATTCCAGATTGATCGTGGGAGGAGGTTAGTATAGTTTCCACTTATTCCTCTGCTCTCTTGGATCTGTATATACTTTGATTTTCAAAAATACCATTCCTGAGGTATAAATTCTGCCAAAGTTTAACTGTGACTATGACTTTAGTTTGCAGAAGTGGTTTATACAAATAAGTCTTCAATGTTAAAAAACAATTCGCATAAAAAATATGTGGTATAACTCATTTGACAATTTTTTTTTCTTTTAGTGACATTGTCACTAGATATTTTTAATAGATATCACATTTAACCCTTCAATGCGTGCTAGGAAAATATTTGCAAAACAGTGATTATCCAATTGACCATGTATCCTTTCTCTTTCTTTTAATTTTAAAAAGAAGTGGGTTAATAGAATTTTTTGATATTTTCTTTTTTTTTTTCCATTACCACTTAGTCCCCTTAAACCCCCTTCCTCTAGTAATCACCACACTGTTGTCCATGAAGGGATGGATGAAGAAAGGGTGGGAGCTTGCGGGTGGTGACTGATAAAGCAGCTATTCGCTAACCTTCTTACGAGTGTCTCAATTTTCTTTTGAGGACAAGAGAAAATATTAAACATTTAAACAAACTTTCATAAGTAGAAGTAAAAGAAGTGATCATTTTTCTTAACACTGTTTAAAGTGAATTCTGGAACTGATGAAATAAATATGTAGACCCTGGAGCCAGTATATCTATCTGGGGTTCAATTCCAAATTTGCTGCTTCCTAGCTGTGTGACTCTAGGCAAATCTCTGTGTCTTTCTGGGTTTCAGGTTTCTTTAAATGTAATGAATTACAGTTCTCACACCACTTTGTTGTGAAGAGTAAACAAGGAAATACATGGAAAACATCTACCTATATTTGTAGGTTTACAGGGAACTAATATAATAAAATATAAACCCAAGGTTTAGACAGATACAATAAAAGAGTATGTAGGCTTTAAAAATAATTTTCCATTTGATATGTTTTTCTTAGAATAATTATAATAAAGACACTTATTACTCAAAATCCATAACATGGTTATATTAATTAGAAATCTCTGAAGTTTCTCAAGAAAAAATTCGAGTTACAGAGTAGGAACAATACTCTCCATCTCCTCAAGTTCAAGGTTGCTGCTTGGCTGTGAGGTGGTTCTTCAAATGGACAGCATCTGTTTTCTAGGTACATTTGGTATAATACATGTTTCAAAGTTCTGTGCGTGTTTCATTATTGGGGACTGGATGCTTGTAAAAGGAGAAGGCAGTAGTTGCTAGTTGACCTCCTTTGAGATGTCTTCTGTGATTTTCAGTGCATTATTTTGTAGTGTGCAATTTAATCAATGTTTTCACTGAGTCAAAAGTACATATTTTATGAATTCTCTTTAAAGGTTTATGATTTTTTTAACTACTAATATACAAAATGATCATTTTATGTTTCTAATGATTGTGGCTCAATAGCCCAATACAATTACTAATAGAGAACTACATGTTCTGAAATGAGCTCTAATATAATTATTTCTATCCCTGGGTTGTGGGTAATTCAATCTTCAGTGATCATGTACTTAGTTAAATATGGTGGATTTACATACATACAGTCTTAGGTATGTATCTAAAGAGGCCAAGGCCAACTGATATTGTAATAATCATTTCATTTTCCTATTTATCTAGTAAAAATCTGGATTCAGAAAGCCTTATATGATTTTTCTCAGATAATCTTAATGAAAGAGAAGAAATTTATATTAATTACTTAGGCTTAATGGTAATTGGAACTAAGTCTGCCAAAAGCAAAATGGAACATTAAAGTTTGTATTTAAATTTTATTTTTTTCCTAAATAAACTTACTGCAAGAAAATAATTTCTCAAAAAATTATCACAGGCAATTAAAGTTTTTTCTTTACTATACAGAAATTTGTAGTATAAAATATATTCTTGGTAAGATAAGTACAATAATAAATACAGCATGAATTTTTAATTATGTAGCCTTCTACTAATATTTATACTACTTCATAATTTCAAGAATTTAGAATATTAAATTGACTCTCCCATTAAAGGAAACATTTGGACTGACTATCATTATTATACATTTGTTTAGCACCAAGTTTGCTAAATTTCAAGAACTAAAGCAAACAATGAATTACAAAGATTATTAATTGAGCTTTTGCTACAAAAAAGCATCTATTCAGTACAGATAGCCCAAAATACTTATAGATCTAACTGGCTTAGAATTTTTTTTACACTTTCTTCCATGGTGCTTGAAATGTCTATAATTAGAGAATTCCTCTGGGTTCAGACATTATCACAATTGTTATCTGGAAGGTTAAACTGTTACTGCAAATCGGCCTAGAAACACATACGATCTTATCAAGTATGTAGCTTAAACAGTACTCTGAGAGGAAAAAAAAAAAATAATAAAGTGAAATGGGAAAACCCCAGTTCTTGGATTATTCGGGAAGGGGTAATTTTGGGTGGCCTAAACAATGTAGGATTCAGCTTTGATATAAAAAAAAAATTATTATGATTTTAATTTGGTTGCCATTGAGTCCAAATATTTAATATTTATGAAACAAAAATCAATTGAGATATTTTTAACATGAAATTAAAACTATATAAGCTTTTTAGAATTGTTGAGATTTTTCCATTTTTTTACCACCTTCACAATTTCAAGCTTATTCATATAGTTTTTTACACCATAGTTTGTTTGTTTGTTTTTTTTGCCTAACTTTAAAAGCTTTTGTATTGAGGAAAATAACTACTTTTAGGGGTCCTGAATTAATTAATTATTTTTGATCAGAAACAGGATAAATCATATGTATATTTTAGGTGCTTTATTTTTTCCCTGTAGACATGATTGATGTACTATAGTCTGGTCTTCCCTGTAATCTCTGGCACGCTTATGAAATAGTATGATCAATAGAATTAGACTTCATTAAGAAATTATGCTACTAATTTCCTTTTAATTTTAAATTTATTTTCCAAATAGATGCTTATCTTATATATTCACTAGTACAGCTATATGATTTTGTGGCATTCATTGTTCTAAATACTTATCATATATCTTTTGAGCACTGGCTATATACAAGCTAATTGTTTATAGGCTAATGGATAGATGGGTGGGATGACTCAGAGAAATAAAATATCGTTTCTGGTCTTTAAAACACCTTCAGTTTAATGAAGAAACAGTTTGTAAAACAAATAACAGTGTAGAGTAAATGAAATAAGGACATAAGTCTCGAGTAATAATGTTAAAGCCACATTTCAAACTGGAACACTGATTTTAATGTAATGCTACATAATCAGAAAATACTGTGAGAATGTAGTAGAAGGGACCACTTTGTAAATAAACAAAAACAAACATAAAAACACTTTTTATTATAAAAATCCTCATTCTTTTTCCAAATATAAAACTAATAAGAAATAGTCATTAATATCTGCAAATTCATTAATATCTGTCCTTCATCTAAATATTTTCCTCTCAAAATAGAATCATACTAAAAATTGTTTTGTAACTTGCATTTTAATTTATTGTACCATGGATTGCTTTCTGTGATAACAAATTATCTAGTTTAATACTTACATATTAATCATTTGTCTATTCATCCAATAAAACAGTACTTACAGAAAATTCACAATATTCTAGGTACATTTGTCCAAAGACAGAATGTATATATCAAATATATGTGTTGCTGTTGGTACTAAATCATAGTATACTTTGATGTACTTGAAGAAAATGAGTGAAAAATAAATCTTTTTAATCTCCCCTCTATTTAGTCATCATTGAGGATGTTAACTAAACATTTGGATAACCAATATGTTCATTTAACTGCAAGGTCAATGTATTGAGAGTTACTTCATAAGTAACTTATGAAGTAACTCTCAAAGCGAAGTTTTCTTCGCTTGCAAAACAGAAGTTGATGTCCATTTACTATAGACATAGATGATATTCTACACAACTACAAGACAAACTTTAAAAGGAGAATAGGGAACTATAAAAATATAAATTCAAGTCCTGGTTTCATCACCCAAAAGCTGCGTGACCTTGGGCAAGTTAGTTGCTGAGAATTGATTAAAGACATTCTACTGATTACTGGCCTGGCCCTGTAAGTATAAAGGACGTCAGGGTTAGATAAAGATATTCTGTCCTTCTGTCTCCCCATGATTCCAATGAACTGAAACAGAAAAGCATAAATGAAATACTGGTGAAATTTATAGAGGTCTACACTACTTCTTACTAAAGTTATGTTTCCAGTAGTTACAATGTTTATAATTATCTCTGTCATCCATCGACACACCTATCCATCCAACTATCAATTCACATCTCTCTATCAATCTAATCATTCATCTAATTAGCATTAAAATCCTTGTCCTACATAAACGAATGTAGATTTTGAATATATTGTAGAGAGAAAGAGACAGAGAGGGATACATTTATTCTTTCATAAATATGAGTGAATATGTAGTAAAAGATGTGTAAATATACTCCTCTATATGTTTATGTGTCTACCTAATGCCAAGTCTTCCCAATTTCTTTCTGTACAACTCTTCTTAACTTTCTTGTAACTTTTTCTCTATCTAACCAAATGCTAGTATGCCAGAAAGCTCTTAAAAGTGGAAGAGGTTATAATCTCCAATGGTGTGAGATTGGTCCACATGTATAAAAAACTACAGAGAAATAGAAAGCTCTCAACTTAAAATTAGTGTTCAAAACAGAGAGTAATTAGGTTCAGAAGAAACTCAGTTAAAGTTTTTATGTGACTACATTATTAGAATTAAGAAGTAACTGAAATTTCCCAAGTGATAACAGATAATTTGCCATTTAGCCTGTAATGAGGTTTGAAAAAAAGATGTTCAACAAGATACGAGCAGTAACTAGAAAGGCATTTCTTAGGAGGAGGTCCACCCAGTGTGCATTTACTCCTTTATCCCTACTTTATCCTGATAAAAGAGACAAATTGTGTAATGCAATGTACTCTCAGTAGTCATCATTAGTGCCTCCAAAAAGATTTCTATTGATCCTAACCATCTCTGCTGACTATTTCCTCTTCCCTGGCTTATGTTAGTTTTCTGCTGAGCTATTATATCATAAGCCATCTGGTCAGATATGGTGGGATATTACAGAGAAATAGAATCATAACCTTCAGTGTTGTAGTAATTACATTTTTACTTGAAATATCCAAAGAAATATGATGCAATCTTAAAATGCATATGCAAATCATGTGCAAATTATATGCTAATACATGTGTGGCCTGCCTAACTATTACATATAACTGAATGCAGCCCTTGGGAAAATCTTATTGGAGATCATTGGTCTAATGAAAATTGCTGTTGCACGCTAATTATAGTGACATGTGTGCTGTTGTATTGCCCCTTAGTGGTGAGGGGGATGACAGAGGTTAGCTGAAGTTAGATGACTGACTGACAGAATTATGTCTGTGATCATAGAAGTAAATAGCAAATATCTTTATTCTCTAAAATCCAAGTTTTATGACTTTACCTCTAAGTAAGAATGTAATATTGAATAACTACTGAAACCGTGTTGAGGAGGATAGAAGTCTAGGAGACAGAAGACACAAATTACTACCTAAGTTAGTTTATTCTTGTTTTTCTATAGTATTCTCACAGTTTTTGAAAATTTTTTACTTGTTGACTAGCTCACAAGAAATATTTATATTAAAGAAATGTATCTTATATATTTAGAGGAGTAATTACATATTTTCATTCCAAACATAAGCCAGTAGCTAAAAGGATTGAATAATTCCTTTCTCCTACACAAAGCCAAGCTCTGCTCTGTTAAGCCTGTATGAGCCTGGGCAAGTCCATTAACATCTTTGAATCTCTACCTAACTGTAAAAATATGATAACAGAATCACCTCCTTGGGTAGCTAAAAAATTACACGAAAAATTATTTTTCAGAGTCTGAAATGTGAAAGGTAAATTCTTATGAACCTATTATTTTTGAAATTAGGATTTTTCCCATATTATCTGTGAAATATGACATTGGTATTTTTTTATTGTTGCTCAGTTACAGTTGCCCCCTTGTTTCCCCCATGGTACTCTCCCCCAACCTCCCTACCCCTCTCTCCTACTTAATTAGTAATTGTTACAAGTATTTTTATATCTAAATATATTACCTAGTCTAGACATTTATTTTATGATATTTGTATTTTCTAATTAGAGAGATACTTAATATGTGAGAGATGTTTCATTTTTATTTAAGTTATACACTGAGATTTAAAAAACAAAAAAAAGTTTCAATTGTGATGTGTGTGATTGTATTTTGGAGTTCTAATGCCACCATTTGAGACTATGACTAAAAGACGAAGAGATTGAATTGTGGGGAAAAGTGTAAGAGTTACCTTAATTGTTCATTAACCTAATTAGCTTAATTAATTAAAGCAGTTTCCCTGCTTAAAAGAAGTACTTTCCTGAACTTGTTCAGAAATCACTTTCATTAAAGCCAAATAGACATAAAGTGTTTAGTGGTTATTTTATGATAAAGTTCATGAATCAAAAAACTTGGCAACCATGTTGGTCACGTAATAACTCCTGGAAAGTATCCCTTGATGTCTAAGATTTACCAGTTCTTGTTAGGCCTTTATGTCTTGTTAAAACATATTATTTTGTTATTTCTAGAGCTATTCCAAATTGGAGATTTTAGCATGTTCAAGAACTTCTTGGAGCTTTGGCTAAAACCAAGGAAATTAAGACTAATGTGGAGGAAAATCTACTGGATTTCTAACTGTAGAATATGTAATTATTTTTATTTTAAAAAGGGAACTAGTTAAGTTTTCTTGCATTAAATATGCATTCAAATAACTATGTATAATTGCCATACACCGAGCATAAATTTAGGTAACCGAATATTCCATTGTCCATGATTGTTTAGAAGCATGTCGAATAAAGGAATATGAGGGATGCCCAGCTCATTATACATATTATAAAAGAAGATTTTAAAAGTAAACATATGTTTGGTTTCAATCCATACAAAGAGCTATTTTATGTATAGTGTGTACTTACTATTAGTAGTTAATGCTTTCATGCATATTGTCAGCACTGAGCAGCTTTCTTACCATATAAGCTGCATAAAGAACAGTGCTTTTCTAGTAAGAGGATAATGACAGCAAATTGATTGTTTTGACATTACTTTTTCACTAAATTTGTTTATTGAATCTTAAATATTAAATATAGAGTTGTATCTTTGTGGACACCAAGTTGTGCCTTAAATCTAGTATTACATCCACACCCGCCCCCAGAGATGACATAATTACTAAAAAGGAAATCATTGTCTAGTTCTTAATGGCTTAATTATTTGGAAGCAAACTGATTGTTTTTTATTTCAATAAACTCCTTACGTCCTGTGTTGAACAGAAGGAGGAAGTCTGTTATAAAATAAAATTGAAGGTTTAAATACGTTTAATCACAGTTTTCTCCTAGTATAAAATGTGTGAAATCAACAGATTCAACACTTTTAGCTTCAGGAAATGCTTGACTCTCTTAAAGGCATGTAATTGAGTGTACCTGTGGTACAGGGCTATGTCTAATCAGTCGGCTGTATAGCTGGGTAGAGTCAAGTGCCATTCATCCACTTCCCCTGAGATTTGCAGAAACAAGAAGGAGGAGCAGGCATGAGACAAAGATATATAACCATGTTGACCACTGAAATTCATGGTTAACAACTTAATTATCTAAGTTCAGCTATCACTCAGAAATAAACCTGTGAGGTTTACACACATTTCCTAATTTGCAATAGAAACAGCATACTGCTGGGGACAGTGCTGCTGGAATTAGAATCTACATTAAGTGTGTTTAATTTAATTTTTCTAATTATATTTTTAATAGTTTAAATATCTGTTTTGATAAAACAGTTAACCACTTGCATTTAAATGCCACCTGATGCGTTTATTTTGGAACAATAACAGATTGGTATAATTTGAGCTCAAGTTCCTCTGAAAATTCTTCTATTAATAGGTTCTAAATTAATCTTTGTGCTTGATCTTCAAATGATGTTTTAAGACAACAATCATGGCAAGAATTGCCTTTACATGGTAATAGCTCATTTTGCTTTTTTTCCCCAGATCAAACTTAGATCAGTGGACATTGAGATTAAAAATAGAAATTTGCAATGACATTTCTATTTTTCAATGTTGGAATAGTGCCTGGTTTAAAAAAAAAATCAATTTGTGAAAAGTTTACTTAGCACTATGGGTAGAAGTTTAGGTGAATATGCACTATACCTACTGCAGCAAAAAAGCAGTAAGGAAAACATATGAATAATGTCCCTATTCCCATATAGTTTCTGTATGTTCCATATATTTGACCTGATTACATGATGTAACAAACTAATTAACTGAATGATATAGATCCCCTTCTCTCCCCCTCCAAAAATAAATAAATAAATAAATAAAATCATGAAGATATCAGCACTTTATCAAGATAAACTATTCCCTTTTGTTTAAAAATGAACCTAGTCCTAGAAAAACAGAGAAATTAGTTCAAATAGTTCATCTTGTTCATCCTTCAACATACAATTATGTTTGAAAACATTGTCTTTATGTATTACAAGTAAAGACTTCCAGAATCCTGATTTTAATGATACCACTCTCTCACTGAGCCAGTACGTAGTCTGTGCTGAATATGCTGTTATACAAGGAAGCATGCAATAATGCGGCCACAGGGAATAATGTGGTAGTCCTGCAGAACTTCTGATGTTAACTATAAGTATGGTTTTAATTAGCAATGGTGATAATAATACTGATGAGTGTTACTGTAGTATCGATTATCATCTTTTATGTTGACCATGATATAGAAGAGAGTTGAACTGGGAGTCATGAGTTTAGGCATTGGTGCTATCTCTAGCATAAACAAGATGTGTGACCTGATGTCATTTATTCAGTCCATGCCACTGTTTCTGCTTCTGTATAGTGTAGAGCTAAAATCTGATCATCTTTAAACAAAAATTTTAAAAAGTCCTGTATTGAATACAATGTGAAGGAACAAAAATATGAACTTTGGAATTAAAGACTTGGGTTAATGTTTAGGCTCTTCTATTTACTATCTATGTCACTTTGTTGAAGAACAGCCTCTTCCATCCTCATTTTTCTTTTGAGTATATTTGAGGTAAACTGATCAGACAGAGATGAAGTCTGGAGAAAAGGGTAATAGTCTCTGGCTTTCGTTTGGTAATTTGGTTTCATTATGACTACTAATTTTTTTAATATAAAATGTATAAAATTGAGGTGACATTGATTAATAAAATTTTATAGGTTTCTAGTTTACGATTCTATAATATATCATGTGTATATAGTATTGTGTGTTTACTCCCCAAAGTCAAATCTTCTTCCATAAACCTATATTTGACCTGCTTTACCTTTTTCTACATGCCCACGCCCTTTCCCTCTGGTAACCTCCATACTATTGTGAGTCTGAGTTTTTGTCATTTTTCTTGTTTTTTTATTTGTTGCTTTCAATTCTATAGCCCATGTATAAGTGCAATCACATGGTTCTTGACTTTTTCTATCTTACTTATTTCGCTTAGCATAATATTCTCAAGGTCCATTCACATTACTGCAACCGGCAGTATTTCATCTTTTCTTATGGCCGAAGAGTATTCCATAGTATATATTTACCATATCTTCTTTATCCAGTCACCCATTGAAGTACATTTTGGTTGTTTCTATGCCTTGGCCACTATGAATAATGCTGTAATGAGCATAGGAGGCATATATCTTTGCGAATAAATGTTGTCAAGTTTTTTGAATAGGTACCCAAGAGAGGGGTTATTGGGTCATACAGTATCTGTATTCTTAATTTTTGAGGAACCTCCATACTGTTTTCCACAGTGGTTACCCACTATGGAGACTAACAGTGAATAAAGTTGGGTTTTTTTTCCCTCCACAACCTTTCCATCACTTGTTCTTACTAGTCTTATTGATGTAATACCTATTCTAACAGGTATGGGGTGGTTCTAGAGAAAAATTTATGAATTTGACCTCAAAGGAATGGGAGATACAACAAAAATGCCCAAATAGAACTATATCAAACTAGAAAGCTTCTGCACAGAAAAATAAACTGCCGACAAAACAAAAAGACAACCAACAAAAAAGGAGAAGATACTTGCAAACAACAGCTCTGACAAGGGGTTAATATCCATAACTCATACAACTTAACACCCCAAAAATAAATAAATAAATAAAATCTGATTAAAAACTGGATGGAGGACCTGAACAGACACTTCCCCCAGGAAAACATACAAATGGCCAACAGATATATGAAAAGATGTTCAATTTCACTAGCCATTTAGGGAAATGCAAATCAAAGCTACAATGAGATGGTAACTTCTTTACTTGACTATGAATATGACAGAAGGGTCAGAACTGAGTCAGGAGCCAGTGATGATGTGATTAGAAAAATAGTATGGGTTTTTAATGTTTCCTTTTTGTAGGACTGTCACAGAAGCTTTTCAAAAACTGAAATGCTTACTTTGAAAGCTGGTTCCATGTGTCATATAGATTTGTGTGTTGATCAATAATTACAGGAGGCTAAAACAATAGTTCTACTCTGCGAAAGTCATAGATACTTTTACTATTCTATTCACAACCATGTCTCAAAAAGGACTGCACAACAAAGTTGCCAAATGCAGATTATTAAGGAACACTTTTGTAGCATTTTATGGAATTATAACATAGAGAAAACATGATTATCTTAATTCATAATCTCCCAGAAAATATGAAATGGTTAAAAGTCCACATTTCTTAGGTAGTTTGAGTGCTTTCCTCTCCTTGGCAGAGAGAATTGAGTTCATTATGTTTCTGAAATATGTAATTATGGGAAACTATGTTTTGGATTAATATTGGAAATCAAAAAAGTGTGCATGACTCCTCTTAGGACTATTAGAGAGGAGGCAGCCTTGATTGACACTGAAAAGCAGGAAAATGAAGCATGAATTGACAGGTGATAGGGTATATCTAAAAAATTTGAAGGGCCTACGTAATAAAATGAGTGGAATAGGTTGACTCGATCAAGAGACATTATGAGAAATTATGTCACTGCTGTACGATTTGTTTCTGTGATGAATGAAAAACTCTATTTCCTTGACTCAGGTTTAAGATTTTTTTCTTTTCATAATTTCTTCAAAATCTACTTTAGAAAAAAAAGAGATTCATTTGTAAAGTATTATTATATTTGTCTCCTGGTCTAAACTGTGTATGTCATTTTGAGCTATCCAAGATGAATATTGTGGTAATGATTGTCTTATTTTCTTTCTCTAGTAAGAAAAAGAAAACAATTTAAAAATGACCAGTTCTGAGACCATCAGAAATAGCTAGTACAAGTCAAAATATGTTTGCAAAAATACTTAAAAATTCCTTCAGTGAGAAATGGATAGGGTAAAAAAAATGTATGCCATTTTGGATTCAGGTCATTCTTGCCATAAAAGAGAAGCGTTACTTCTTTACTCTTTACAATATTTTTAATGTCAATTAGTATCATATCTTGTTCAGGACTTGTCAATGAAACAGTGTGTATGTCTTGTCTCATCTTATGTAAGGGTTACTGGCTCTTCTGAGAACAGGAGTTATTTTCAATTCCCTCAAAACCTTGCTAACGCTGAGTATGGAGAGCTTCAGTAGGGAAGCAGAGACATCTCAGAAGGGCCAAACTACTGATAATGAACTCCTTGAGTGGACCAGAGATAAGGATGGTCCGCTGTTCATTCTCCTCTCCCAGTGAGGAATTATGCCAGATGACCTTGGGACGTATCTCAGGTATCAGCTAATATATTTACCTGTTGAGGTTTCAAGATTGATTAGTGAAAACAACTTGTACATGGGTAGTTTATCTACAAGAGAATTGACATTAGCATTACCTTTTAATTCTGTGAAAATAAAAATGGTCATTCAAATCCTGATGATATATAAAAACACTTTTAAGAAGTATAAAAATGACCATTTCTGCCATTGGAGAAAGCTCAATAAATAAGTAAATACGTTGAAAGTGTTGCAATTACTGTCTCCCAAACAAGTGCTTCATTTCTTGTTCATATCTCAGACGATAAATCTGAATCTTCATTAACTTCTCCCTCTCTCCCTCTAGTCCCTGCCATTCTCGCACAGGTTCACTGCTGCTATCATTTCTACCTCACAAGTATCTCCCAAACCTGGCTGCTTCTTTCTATTCCCACTCCTACTTTGTTGTTTTTTTTAAGTTTATTATTTTTTAATGTTGTTCAGTTACAGTTGTCCCACATTTTTCCCAGTTTCTCTCCCCTTCCCTGCCACCCCACAGTCATTCCCCACCCCATTGTCCATACCCGTGAGTCTTCTATTCATGTTCCTTGACTGGCCGCTTCCCCTTCTCTCCGCCGTTAAAGCACCCCCCACCCTTCTGATCACTGTCAGTTTGTTCTTTATTTCCATGTCTTTGGTTCTATTTTGCGCATTTGTTTGTTTTGTTAATTAGGTTCCACTTATAGTTGAGATCATGTGATATTTGTCTTTTACTGCCTGGCTTATTTCACTTAGCATAATGCTCTTCAGTTCCATGCCATTGCAAAGCGCAGGAGTTCCTTTTTTAATTCACAGTCTTAGCAACTCTCTTGAGGAATAGCCTTTCAGTGTGTCTTACTGCTTTGATTTTTGTCTGAGGTGCATCGTTTACTTTGTCTCTGGATTCTTGTCTAAAGAGCCCTGCTGCTTAGACATACATAGCTCCCTTGGATCCAGATCTGGGGGAGAAAGAGGGAAGAAAACTCCAGAAACAGGTTATTAGGCAACATTAAGTTGGAAATAAAGTTAAAAGGTAAATGCTTCTCTTGGGTCTTTTTGAAGCACATAACCTCTTGTCATTATAGGTAAGAGAGTATGCAGTTACACTAGTTGCTTTTCAGAAATGTACAATTCATTGAGAGGAGAAAACATTTAAACAAACATATTTTAATAAAATGAAAAAAATCAAGTTAAATAACGTTTTTTATGTTTTCTTGATACAGAAGATAAGTATGTATAATGGAAACTTTGGAATCAGAAATTGAATTGAAAGTTTTTCCACTTGAAGCACCAAACTAGATGCAAGACTTCAGTTTCTGAACTGTTTTACTGATCTCTACAGCCTCACTTAAAGCTATACTCCAGTTATTCTGTATTTGTTGCTGTTCTGCATCAAGTCATGGTGCTCTCTTCCCTCCAGCCTTTACATACGTTGTTTCTTCTGTCTGGAATACTCATCCATATTCTAATTTTAACCAGCGGTTTCCTATCCCCAGCCCACACATATGTGCAAGTATACCTAATTTCTCATTATCTTTCATGACACCTCCTACAGGAAGTCTCCTTTGACTCCTAATTTTAATTAAATCCTCGGTCTATTGACTCCCAGTGATGCTATACTTCTCCCATCATTAAGAATCTTATTAAGTGATATATTTCTATCTACCCAACAAGACAACCAGCTCTGATAACAAAACTCTTGTCCATCTTGCTCAACATTATCCTTAACACCTAAATAAGTCCCTAGGAACACAGGAGACCTTCAGTAAATATTTGCAAAATCGCACCCCCAAATGTGACTTATTTATCAGCATCATGTATTCGAAATCTCCCCTGCTGTGCTGTATAAAGCAAGGTCTTGCACAAATAGCCATTCACAAACATTTATTCAAAAATGATTAAACAAATGAATGAATGAATGAATGGGTGAATGAATGAATGAATGAATGAAGTAATAAGAACACAAAAGTTTCTCTGTCTAAAATATTTATTCATAATACTTTAAATCCTGAATAATGTTTTTCATTTAATACATATTAATTTCTCCTCACAGCAGTCCAGTCTTGGGATAATGGAATATAAAATGAAAGAAGACTGAGCAGGTTCTAGTTTGAGGACAGGTCCTTGTAACACTGAAAAAAAGAAAATAAAATAAACAATAAAGAACATAGGAGACTAAAGAGTGAATGAGTGAGGAGGAAAAGGGAAAAAGACTAAACTCACCTGCCTCTATTTATTATTTTAATCCCAGTAGTGGCAAGTGAGAGATTATTTTTTCTTCACTTCTCAGGTAACCATTTTTGAAGGCTTCTGTAGCAAAAACAAAGGAGACATATGCAAGTTCAAGAAAATTAAATCAGTGTTTAATTACTAGATATTCTACCTCTAAAATTATAGAAAAAAGCTTAAATAATTCAGTTTGATTTGGTCTCATTAGTCTGATTTCCTAGTATTTAGCCTTAATTATGTGATACATAAGCCCTAATTATGTGGTACATATACAGTGCACTCTCTAAAGTTAAAGATCAGAACGGATATTGACTTAAATGATAAAATATGTTAAATTATTAATGATAATTAATCTTACAAAATAGGCATAATTAGTTTAAGTACTTTAGATATTATTCTTAATAGCATTACAAATAATATGACAGTTTGATCATTTTAAAAATAATTTCTTAGAAAGAAAGGCTATGCAAGCAATGTCTTTTAGTCAGGGGGAGGGCAACAAATTGCTTGGTGCTATCAAAATATATCTCACTCTCCTTGTTGAGAAAGTGAATTTGCTTTATTGCATTAAGTGCTGCATCAAAAAAAATATGGGAATACAGCTTTTAATGAATATTGTTTTCATGGATACAATTTTTTTAAAGATAACAGTACCTATGTCATTAAGAATTTTTTAATATTCTTTCATCCAACGCATCTGGATTTTGGTGCCATTAATAGAACAACACTATTTTTTTTTTTTTTTGGTGTTTTGCTTTTGGTTGCTAATATTTAAATAAAAGTCAACCTTTTCCTGAGATCAATTAAAAAATTAGTTATAAATTTTGATACCCTAAATCAAGGGCTTCTGTTTTAACTCTTTTTTTATTCCTTAATAAATCTGCTATTATTATTTGATATCTAACATGATTAAACTCTGAAAATTTCTACAGGGATGTGAAAGGAATACAGTTTGCCTTTAAAGCAAATTTTTAAAATGAATATTTACTTATTGAAGAAGACCATACAAAGAGTCATATAATGGCCCATCTCTCCTCACTGGGGCTTAGAGATGAAAAATAATAAGCTACACCTCAGATACCATCCTACTTGCTCTATAAACTTAACTACAGTGTTCCTAGTATAGGCTTAAAAAATTGCCTTCCTGAATTATTCACAATGTCCAAGATGTGGAAACAATCAAACTGTCCTTTTACCAATGAGGAGACAAAGATATAGTACATGTATACAACAGAATTCTACTCAGCCATAAAAACATAAAATACAGTGGTACTTTGGTACTTGTTAATTCATTCCAATGAGTGGTAAGCAAGCAATGATTGATGAAGCACTTTTTCTTGCGAGGCAAATGTTTAGGTATCTATATATAAATTCATATATACCTAAGAATATCCTATAGTATTTAATAATTGTACTACTGTATGCAATTATCCTTGCATTGTTTTTTTGTTCAAGGACGTTTTCCTCATCTTGTTAGTTTTAACCCAAGTATCACTTCTTTTGATATATTTTCTAACTCTTGACAGAAGTATTAATCACTCTTCATTTAAATTTATAACTAGCCTATAAATTTTACATAATTTCATAGCAAACTATCTTAATTATCCATCATATAGCTGTTTATCTTGAAAGTCTATGATCTTCCTGAGGAGATTATTTTTGTGTCTAACATATCATGAATGTTCAATAAGTTTTACCTAGTCAATGTTGTTAAGCACATTTTAAAACAACAATTGACTGTTGTCAGTCCAATAGTTTTCATTTAGTAGCTTGAATTATTAAAATAGTGCCTACAATCGGTATTACTTCCATGAACTTTGGCTAATTTTTAGTCTTATTTTTACTATAAGAGATGATTTGAAAAATGTGTCTGTGGTCTTTGCCTAAATTTTGAGATAACTGGTATGATTAAAGTCTTTTATGTGTCTTAGACTCATAAGATTGTTAATAAACATTTTTAGGGATTGATAACTTCATTAACACAAAATGAAATATATATATACATATATTATATATTTATTTAAATACATAATTAAGCAGGAAAGCAATAAAATAAACTGTTTATTATTTGGAGTTGTGCACATAAAGTTAAAAATCAGCATTTATACCCATGCCACCCATTTCACCAAATTGATATATTTGATAACTATGTTTGTTATCTGTATTTATGTTTGTTAGATGGTCATAGAGATATGTGCGCAGAGCCTCAAACCTGAAAAAATGTGATATTTAATTTCAGCCTCATAAAACTAACTAATACTTTTGGGTGCATGTTAATGATGAGTGACTTTTCCATTAACAATAAGTTGCAAAAGGGATAGATACTTGGAGTGTCAATTTGTAAGTTTCATTTAATTGTAACATTAGTTTCAATCAATTAAGACAATATTAGTGTTTTGAAACAGGAGGCTCTTTTTAAATTATTTTAATCATCCAATCACTCATTTGACATATACTTATTAATTAGTAAATATAGCCTCGCTTGGTTGCATAAAATTAATTGATGAAAGTTTCAAAATCAAAAGAAACTCCAGGGTTTTTTGTTTCTCTCTCTCTCTCTCTCTCTCTCTCTCTCTCTGGCTTCTAGAAAAGCTACAAAATAATTGCAATTACATAATTATATAATGTTAAAGTTAGAACAACATAAAGTTTTCAAATCGGAATGCTCCTGAGAGTAATTTGCACTTAATAAGAAAACTTGTGATAAATCAATATTAAAACTGATTAACTGCATATCACCTTTACATTATAATCATCTCAATAGCATTTAATTCCTATATTGCATTATAATAATCTCAGTATGTTAATATACTCATAGAAAATAATAATACTAATTTAATACCAGCCTACTGCCTGCATTATTCAGTTTAATAATTACAGCATTAAAATGTGTGAGAAATAAATTAATTTTTCTGAGGTATTTTTATTTTGGCTCTCTGTTGATCTTTCTATTTTCTTATAAAACAGTTAAGAAGTTACCAAAATCAAAATATATAAATAAAACACTTCAAGTCAATTCTTAATTCTATTTTCCTAACTAGTTATGTTTGTTAGAATCAGATATTTATGCATTTAATACATTATTAAGGGAAAATGTTCAGTTAGTTTCAATATATTAATATTTTTCCTTTTTTACTTAATTTTATTTTTAATAACTCATTTAATGGATTTCAATGGTATGCTTTTTTTTGAGTTCTTAAGAAGCTAATACATAGATTTTTCCTATTTTTTACACTACTCATTCTTTCAGCAAAACCTTTATAAAAAGGAAAGGGAGAAGAGAAGAGAAGAGAAGAGAAGGCAAGGGAAGGGAAGGGAAGGGAAGGGAAGGGAAGGGAAGGGAAGGGAAGGGAAGGGAAGGGAAGGGAAGGGAAGGGAAGGGAAGGGGAAGGAGGGGAAGGGAGGGGAGGGGAGGGAAGAAGGACATGGGAAGGGAAGGGAAGACAGAAAAAACGAAAGAGAGATTCACTATGAAGATCCAGAGTGTAGGAGAGAATCTAGCTACAGTTAGGTGAGTGGACAGAAATTTAAAGCTGCCATAGAAAGATGGGAGGAAGCCAGGGATGGTTAGAACTCAAAGGCAGCAAAACCATCAATCGACTATAAACTGCTTCTGAGTTCATTGAAGATGTTCAGGTATCTACCTGAAAAATTTGAAAACGTTTATTCACAAATATATATGCACCCTTATTTTGATTGCAGCATTATTCATGGTGACCAAGATATGGAAACAACCCAAGTGCCTCTCAATGCATGACTGGATGAAGATGTGATGCATAGATACAATGGACTACTACTCAGCCATAAGAAAAGATGAAATACTGCCATTTGCAACAACATGGATGGGTCTTGGGAATATCTTACGAAATGAAATAAGTCAGACAGAAAAATTCAAGAACCATATGATTTTACTCATATGGGGGATATAAAACTGAAAGCAATGATTGAGTGAACAAAAACTCATAGACACAGATAGTAGTATGGTGGTTACAGAAAGAAGGGGGTGGGAGTATAGAGGGTAATGGGGGTGAAATATATTGCAACAAGGGAAGGTTTAATTTTGAATACTGGGCACACAATGCAATATACAGATAATATATCATAAAATGATACACTTGAAGCCTATATAATTAGTTTAAGTAGTGTCACCCCAATAAATTTAATTTTAAAAGATATTCAGAACAGCCAGTGTGAATACATAATTTGCGGAGTCCCAGGCAGTACTTAGTCAGCTTCCACTCTGTTAAGCAGAAGAGAACACCTCTACACATTTATTTTACCTTGCATTGGGTAATGAAGATCTTTTGAATCTTACGCATTATGTTTCATCAGAGTAGAAAAGAAAAAAACCTGTTCTCTGACTGTAAAAGTCTTCAGTGGAAAAGGTGGCATTTGAGTTAGAACTGACAGACTCATCGCAAAGAACAGAAGAGCATGCTTTTTCTCCATGTCTTGAATACTCTATGTCAGAAGGGCGGAATGCATGCCCAATTGGATTAAAAAATAATTAGGTGGGGCTGAATGACCAAGTTTTAAAGACATTAAGAATTTTGAAAGTTAGAAAATGGAGGGGTGGGCAAAAGTAGGTTTACAGTTGTGCATACACAAAAGTTTATTCCTATATTATTATTTATTATTAGTGTATTATTTTCCACATGAATGACTGTAAACCTACTTTTGCTCACTCCTTTATATTTATTTTATTACAAACTTGAAATTTAATAATATTAATTTTAGTGACACTATTTTATGTGGTTTATAATGAGGCATATTGAAAGAGAAGTTAAAATATACCTAGTGGTGATAGGGTGAAATTAAAAAGGTCATAAAATGTTCTTGAAAATGGTTAACTGTTTTTTTTAATTTAACAGGCTCAGTGAGTGCATATATTCTCTTGGACAATGCTCTAAGCCCTTATAAATATTAATTCATTTAATATATAAAATCTATTCCTAAATATTTGAATATAATAAGAAATAATTTAAAAATAACTATGTGTTTGGTCCAAAGAGTTAAAACAATTTGAATGTCTAATGGAAAATTTAAAACAACTATTGCCACTGGGTGACCTATAATATGTATGTTTAATGAGATAATCTGTATAAAAGGATTTAATAAGTAGCAAAGCCTTATCAAATGCTTAAAATATTATTATAATTATTCAAGATTGACCACAAACTTAAAAAAATATTTGAATAAATTAGAGTCAGGTGTAAGATTACCAGAATTACAAGAGAACTAGTTCATAGATAGCAACTGCATCTAAGCAACTGTGGAAAAAATGTTTGCATGTTAACAGAGCTAGATGGCCATTATTTGGAAACTGTTATGTGACTATTTTCCATACTACTTAACATTTTTTTTGAGATGGAAAATCCATGGAATGCTCCATTTTTCTTTTTGCATTAAGAAGACTTTCATAGAAACTCATTGTGCCAGAGTGATAATTTTGCATAGTTTAACAGTTCCCATGAATCATGAAACTACTTTCAACCCACACATCATTTGACCCTTGCCAACTTTTACACACAATCCCAAAAGATGAAATTTGGGTAAAATAAAGACATGCCAACCATAAAAAAATTATTCTGGATTAAAAACAAAGTTGAAGGATTTATTTTGATTGCTATATAATTGTGCTTTATGACATGCAAAATAAAGCAATGTGCCACATTAGGGTGCATCAGATAGAAGTGATAGAGTTAAGTCAGAAAATGAAACCATGGATCACACAATAAAATACATCACCTTAATTTTATTATTTCAAAAATCATAACCATGTTAACTTTTATTTGAGCTGTATAAATCAGTTTTTAATCTAATTAGTTATATAATCCATTAAAAAATTTGGTCTGAACTTCTTAAGGAAAAATCTGTGTCCTTTGAATTTTTCATCTTCTCTCATGATTTCAAATAGTATTTATAAGCTTCATATTATCAAATATTTATCTATAGGTCTGGTCATTTCCAGATTTCTAGATTCACACATTTAAAAATATACTCTAACCCTCCTGTTCAATGTCCCAGATATACCTCAAAAATGAATTAATTGTCTCGTCTGCATACCCACCGCCACATATAGACACTTAAATTTCTTTCTTTTTCTTATTTTTCAGAGTGACAAAGTCTGATACCTAAGAATGAACTTTCACTCTAACTCACCCCTACATTTGTAGTGAAAAGTGTTGATATCACCTCCTATGTATCTTGAATTTGCTTTTTTCATTCCTACCTCACTCTCATCCATGTACTCAATATCTCCCTCCTGACTATGGAAACAGCCTCTACATTGTTTACCCTAACATGGGTCTCTTTTTTACCCAGTCACTTTTCAGACTATTGTCAGTGATGGTGCTGATATGCAAATCTGATGGTACCCACTTAAAATTTTTCAGTTCTTTCCTAATGCCTAAATTATAAATCTAAAATCATCTTTTGTTTCTGTATTAAACAATGTACATCTCCCAGTGTTAACAACCTCTCTGAAATGTGTTTGATAAAAAGTATTGATAGGACTGGGTGGGTATATACAAAATAATGGGGAGGGTGAGGTGATCTTTAGTGACATAGAAATGTAGGAAAGAGCCAAGATCTCATGAATTCATTTTTTCATTCGTTACCACATATTTAGTAAGCATTTAGTAGATACTAGGTGCTGTGCACAGAATGACTGGTAAGGCAGAGTCTTTGCCTTTGAGGTCTTTTTAATCCCCCACGAGAGACATTTAAATTGCCATTTGAAGTTACACATCTATTTTTAAATAGGTTAGGAGGCGGCACCTGAGCACAATCTTGAAAGAAAATGAGGTGTTATTTGAGAAAAGAAAGGAAGATTTTGAAGCAGAAGGAGTACTATGCCAAAGGTACAGATGTTAACAAAATCATACCACATTCTAAAAACTGAAAAAACAAACAAACAGACAAACAAACAAAAAAACCACTAAGCTAGACAGGAGTGGTGTGTATCAATATTGACAAGAGAAGCAGATGCTGAATAATAAAGGTGCTGCTTGCCATTGTGAAATAATTGAATTTTTCATTCAAGTAGTGGAAAAAGCCTTTAATATAGTTCTTTATTTTTTAGGTTGGGGTGCAGAGACACAAAAATTTTTTTTAAAAAGTTTATGAGGTAAAAATTGACATTATCATATTAACCCCACAGTTAAAATATTATAACAGGTGTGACTTAATCAGGTCTGTATTTAGAAAGGTTCTTGCGATCTAGAGAACAGGTAGAATGGAACCAAATAAAGGACACTGATTTGGGAGAAATCGCTATAATTCAAGCAAGATATATAAGAAGACCAATGGAATGAAAAAAAGTTCATGTATTTGGGAATATTTAAGAGGTTGAATTGAAAAGCTTTGGTGAGTGTTTGGACAACAAAATTAAACAAGTGGGAAAATCAGATAAGATTAGAGGAACTATAAAAATAAAATAAAATCAAGTTTTTTTAAACTTTACAATGGTATAAACAGAACTGTTTTATGCAAGTTGCAGATGTAAAGGATAAAGAATAACCAATAATTTATACGCTTTCATAAAATGTTTATTTGGGTGGATCAGATCTATTTAAGACAATCTTAAAAGTGTCTAGGATGTAATAGAGTATTCCACTCATGCGTGGTCTTACAAATCAACAGCAAAACCTAAAAATGGAGATGTATCATTAAGTTTTCAGAAATTTCAATGTAAATGACACACTTTTTCTGATTTGAGGCACAAGGTATTATACAATATAACAATTTTCTCTTTATCTGATATGACTGTGATATTCCTTTGGAGTTGGGAAGCTGTATACATATTTAATTGTGCATATTGGTTCTGAAAACTCTCAGTTTTTCAATAATCACTACTACTACTTCTGTCTATTATCTATGGAAATAAGAGAGTCAAGAAAGGCAAAGCAATGACAAGAAGAAATAACATAAAGAAAAATAAGTTTTAATATCATTAGGATCTACTAGGGTATTGCTAAAATTGTTCAGAATGATTTAAACCTTCAAACTAAATTTTTTAAAAAGGCATTCCTTATCATTTTAACCTCAAATTTTAAACATAGTTTAAACTTTATGATTAAGCTTTAATAGAAGAATTTTCAAGTTTCACAGGTTTTTCTAACTTAATTATTTTTATAGAATTTAATCACTTAAATTTACAACTTGAACAACTTTGGTTCAACAAAAAAAGGACATGGTGTATCTAGTATCCAAATTTTCAATACTATTTTTCCTTTATCTTTTATCACCAATATGTTCACTGTTAACTATGGGGTTAAATATTCAGCTCCTCTTTGCTCTTTGTTGAAATCAAAGTGGGGGCAAGTTAGAGTGGCAGTTATTTGAAAGAGAGGCTAAGAGCCCTAATGAATTCTAGAAGCCAGGAAAGTTGATTTGTGAGGGATGTGGGTATGCGTGAGAGATGTACAGAATTAGTCCAATGAGAAAATTTGAATCATGCCTCAAGGCACAGGAGGCCTGTGAACCAATCCTTGGATAAAGACTTTATTGTCACCCCAGGCTCTTGGCCTCTAAGTGAGGTTATTCTGTTGGCAAGTGATCTATCTTAATATTACACAAGGAAGCTTTGTGTAGACAGTGCATCATCAGAGTCCTCTTGTTCTATAATAATGTAAGGGAAAGAATATGGGCAATATCAAACACTATGGTCCAGAATAAAAATAGTATTCCTTTGTTGCATAAATCTAAAAGTAATAGTGAAAAGCAACAACTTATAAAGAACATTCAAATTATGAACACTCAGCATCTTTGGGAGACCTTAAAGTTGTATGTTCATATCACCAACGAAACATTAATAATAGTTAATATGTATTGAGTGTTCTCTACATGTCAGTCATTATACTCAGTAATTTTTGTGGATTATCTCATCTATTTATACCTACTGAAGAGTCCAGCTTAGTTATTCACATTTCCAGGTGAGAGAACCAAGGCTTAGATGTGTTAAAAGTTTACCCACTGTTATACTCATCCAGAATTTCAAGTGAATTCAAATGATTTTAGATGTGGTACTGGCAGCCACCATTCAAATATTTCCTTCCAATGATGTCAATTTTGGTTCCTCAAAAAGTGTTTAATGCTATGTAATATAATGTTCTGTTTTCTGTTACATTAAATTATAACTATGGCATTAGTATGTGCATTTTTTGCTGAAGAAAATCTTGAAACTGTCTAACACTTTCTCATAATTTTCACATTTCTAATTTGTACTTAAATCATGGTTTATTATTTTATGGTTCATGGATCCCTAAGAGGTATACAAATGTGCCTCAGGGAACTAATGACCCTTTGAAATTATATCTTAAACATCCTGTAAAAGGAATCTGTTATATTTTTATGTGTGTGTGCAAAGTAAGAACATTGTTATTTCAATCTTAAAGCAATGTAACTCCCAAAAATTTAGGAAACAATAGCCAGATGTTTTGTATTCTGAAATTTCAAAGAAAATCTAAAAGGAACACTTTATCAGGCAAAAGATAAAATTAAATATGATCTCTGATTTATGATTAGAATGATGATAGTCATTCATAGGTATACAAAAGCTTAGATTAAATGTCAGTGACAAGAGTTTGTAGTGTTATATCTATGTGATTTTGAACCACTAAGCAGTACTAAGCCCAGTTACAATATTGTATTTCAAATTTATTTATGCCAAATATAAATGACGATTTTGCATTATCTGAATTGATATCTATCAGATCTTCTAAAATTTGTTATCTACTCATCTGAACTGTTTTTATCCTATTTAACCATCATTTTAATTTATAAGTAAACTTGCTTTGTTAGTGTATGTTTAATTTTACAAGAGACTGCTAGACTCTATTCCAAAATGTCTGCATCATTTTTCATTTCCAACAAAAACATGTAACTTTCCAACATCAGATTATCAGTTACTCTGCAATCTTATCAACACTTGATATTTTCAATCTTCTTAATTTTATTTCTCTCATACTTTTGTAGTAGAAATCTCATTGTGTTTTAATGTAGATGTAATTAAATGTATCAATAAATTATATTACCTATAAGTTTTATTTTTAAATTACAAAGTAGATATTATATTATAATATTTCATTATATTTCATATGTATGCCTATATATATAACTCTACACTGGCTTATCATGTTTTCCAAATATGCCATAAACTACCATGGCTATCCTTATTCCTTTTCTCTGTCTCCATTTTCTGGAAAATTCTTTGTAAGACTCTGCTCAATTGAAAATGCCCTGAGACAGGATTACTCTCATTCATGAACTACTGTAGCATTCTGCTATTTTCTCCAGCCTAACAGTCTTACCAATTAAACTGTGAGATTCTAGAGCAGGGATAATGTCTTTTTCATTCTTCAAGGTCATGGATTATGTTTTATTCATTTCTACCTGCATTTGGTTGCCTAAATAAATGATTTTTAATCATTCACTTACTCAATCAAATTTTATTTCTCAGTGAACTATATAACAAAAGGAAAGACCTTAGTCTCATGACATTTATTTGGATTTTTGCATTTGCAAACACTTTGCTTGCTCCCATAGCTTAAGAGTCTATGGATCCACAGTACTAATCTCCACTTGCTCCCTTGGTGGCCTTATCTGTCACCTTTCCTCCAGCACCCATTACTATTGTCATATTTGTACACATATTTTTTGTGTGTGTGACTCCAGAGATTGTCCCAAAGTTACAGAGATTCCTGATTAATTCTTCTTTTTCACATTCCAAAATAAAATTTACAAATAGTCAAAACATTAAGATCTTTTCATATCATCATCATATATTCTCCAGTTACACTGATTCTCATGATTAGAATTAACAGTCCCTCAACCTGGCATTCCTAATGTCCACCTACATGATATCTCACAACTGTGGGGCCACTTCTTTCTATAATACCAAAGTTGGCTGATAGCCTTTGACTTTAGCTTAAGAAACATCTCATGTATGTAATGTCATGCTCTTTAATAAATATGAATGAATGAAATGGAGCTGTTTTTTCACAAATATACTTTTTGATATCAAATTATGGAAAGCAATAGAATTTATTTTAAATTAGCATCTTTTTAAAAGGTATTACATAAGAGATTACAAGTATTCTAGCACATAGAAGTTTACTGATTTTACATTTATTGAATTAATAAATGTGCTTATTTAATTTATACAGCTAATAAATGAGCCAGAAGAAAAACAAAGCTGTATATTAGGTGTTAAAATAAAAAAGAAAGGCCAAGGTTATACAAATAAGTGGTGGTAATTCACATTTTTTTACTGATTATCTTACAGGAGCGTCCAAAATTTTGGTGTCTCTGGGCCACGCTGGAAGAAGAGTTGTCTTGGGCCACATATTAAATATACAAACACTAAAAAAAACTGATGAGCAAACAAAAGGTTTTAAGTAAATTTACCATTTTGTGTTGGGCTTTATTCATAGTCATCTTGGGCCACACGCAGCCCGTGGGCCATGGTTGGACACCCCTGGAAAGGTACTATTTGGTTTCAGTAAATATACAAAGTTGTGAACTATAGAGGGTACTATATTAGAATTAAGAAGGCAGTTTTTTGAGAATTATATTTATTGGAGTGACATTAGTTAATAAGATTTTATAGGTTTCAAGTATACAATTCTATGATACATTATCTGTATATTGTGGTGATTTTCAAACAGTGTGCTGCAAAAAGTTTTAGAACATGAAATACCTCTTTAGTCAGGGGCACTAACTTCTTTTCCCCTACATTATCAACTTAAAAAAATTACAAAACTCAGGCCCTGGTTTGTGTGGCTCAGTGGATTGAATGCCAGCCTGCGAACCAAAGGATCTTTGGTTCAATTCCTACTCAAGGCATATTGCCTGGGTTGCAAGCCAACTCCCCAGGAGAGCGCATGTGAGAAGCAACCACACATTGATTTTTCTCTCCCTCCCTTTCTCCCTCCCTTCCCCTATCTCTAAAAATAATTAAATAAATAAATAAAAATTACAGCAGTTAACATAACAATAGGCATTCAGTGTGAATGTCCTGTCTTCAACCATAAATATATAGGTTATACAATAGAGTTGCATCTTATTGGTCATGTCACATAATAAGGATGTGTCTGATTGGTTAATTCTTGGTACCAGAAATTTTTATATACAAGTATAAACACTTTATTTTTAAAAGGTCACTTTGGAGCAAAAAAGGTAGGTTATTACTATTGTTATTATTATTTTAAAGTCAATCAAAGCTATGCCTATTTTTTGTCAGATCAGCAATTATATATTTTTGGTGTACCCCAGATTTTAGTAATTAGTTCATGTGTGCCATAAGAAGAAAAATGTTGAAGATTGCTGGTATATTGCATTGTGTGTCCACCACCCAAAGTCAAATCTTCTACTTTACCATAAATCTTCTATATCACCAAATCTTCTACATCACACCTTACCTTTTATTACCCACTCCCAGGATGCCATTTTATTAAAACAACACACTAAATCCTGAATACGGTCTTTCAACACCCTTCTATATCTAAAAGTTTATGAGTCTTTTTCAGCTATGTAACTGCTGGTAGAAATATGATCTATGGTCTAGAAGAGATGTGTCCTTCCAAACTTCTCTGTAAAATTTCTTTAATAGAATTCTCTGTTTTTAGAATTAAAAATTCACACTAAAGATTAAGGAAAATATGTATTTAAGTGAGCAATAAACTACTCTGTCTGAATATTTAATGTTAAAATAACTGATGACATATAAATGTGCTAAGAAGTCATAAACTATAAATAATTTTTCAAGCTTGAAAATTTTTTTCAAAAACTTTTTGTTCTTAAAGGCCAGAATCATATAAGGGGAAACATCTCCTTTGTCTCATGCACACCCTCCTTTTCCCTTTTATACTTTTAATACTAAAATTGTTTCTTAACTATTTTCGAGGGAAGATTTTATTCTTTATTTCAACAATTAATATTATGCATGAAAATAACATTCATAGGATTTAGAACTGGAAAGATAGTAAAAACTGCATAACACTAATACAATCTTCGTGTTTTGCAGCTAGGAAAACATATAAAAAGTATAAGGAATTTCTAAGACACTCATTAAAGTAGTACTAAAAGCTGGATTTCATTAGTATACTGGAGTCTTCTCAAAACTGCTCAAGAGGTTCAAAACACTGTGCTATACTTCTGGTTGGAACATTTTTGAGGAAAAATAAAACTTTATTTAGCTTTCATTATTCTCTCTTTTCTACTCTTCTCTTTTTCTAAACTTCATAATCAATCTGTCTTCTACATGTGTCCTCTAAATAAATTGTCTATTTTCGGTAAAGCCATATTTGATGTCAGGACTTCCTCATCAACCAGTCACAAATGTCCTTTGCAGCAGCTGATGATTTAATTCAGCCCTTTATCAGTCAAGTCCAGCAGCAACTATTTGACAGGCAAGGGTTACATCCTGAGTTGCTTTTGACATAGGTCATTTACTAGCTAGAAGCCCAAAGCAATGACTTTGGAACTAAATCCTTTAGGTATATTTTTCTTTGGTTGCATAGAGTTTTTAAAAATCAGACTTGAATGCCTTTATGGAGGACAGACTCACGAATGTGTCATGGTTCCTACATGCTCTTTTACTTTTGTGGGTGACACCTCATGTTCAGTTTACATTATAAATATGGAACTAAAAGCAACATGAATGCTGCTTTGTGTTTGACTCATTTTGTTACTGGATATGAGAATAGATGGACATTTTCCTCTCATATAGAGATAACACCTGGAGAGGATAGAGAATCAGATTGATAGTGCCATTGACTTAAAAAAAATCTTTTCACTTAATAGTTCAAAAAACCTTAAAAGTATTAAAAATGTTTCTAAATACACATGATATCCTAACACATTTCAAATTCCTAATTCACTAAGTAGAAATTTGCATAATGTCTACTAGTGTGATTAAATGGGTCATTTTAAAAATGTAGTTCTTTTTTTATTTTATTTTATTTTTTTATTGTTCAAATACATTTGTCTCCCCCTTCCCACCAGAATGTAGTTCTACTTGAAGTTGCTATCTTCTAAATTTTTTTTTCTCTTTTTTAAATTGAATTTATTGGGGTGACAAAGGTTAATAAAATTATATAGGTTTCAGGCGGGCAATTCCATAATTCATCATCTGTATTTTGTATTTTGTATTCACCATTCCAAGTCCATCACCTTTTATCTCCCTTTTACCCTATTTTACCTCCCCCAGCTCCCTTTTCTCCCTGGTAATCACCCTACTGTTGTCTGGTTTTATGAGGGTTTCTTTTTTTTTTTTTTTTTTGCTTAATTCCCCACCTCCTTCACTAAAACCTTTCCCCACTGACAGCAGTCAGTCTCTTCTCTGTATCTATGGGTAGGCTCCTATTTTGATTTTAGTTAATTTAGTACATTTGATTTTAAATTTTTAAAGAAAAATAGTTGATTATAAAATTTCAAATAAAGAGAAGACTCCCAAAACATTAAGACAGTTATTTAGTATTTTAGTATGTATCTTTGAATATTACAAAATTAATATTTTGAATTTTATGAAATTTAACCAGAAACAAAGTAGTAATATTTTGGTTAATGTTTTACAATATCAAAAATGTTGAATTGTCTTTTGCTATAAATGCAATGTCAATCAGCAAATGGTAAAGATTTTACATGCTCATTAAATTCCATTAATGAGAGCTTTAAAATATGTATAAATTGTAGTTGCATTCAGTAAATTGGAGAATGTTTACATTTGACCACATAGATTAAAAGATCTCATCTCACATCGAATGTTTAAAATGACCTTTTCTATAAGAAATTTCAAGAAAATGAAAGATGGCATGCATAAAACAAAACAAAATACTATGTTGCAAGTTTTGCTTTAACTATACTTCCTCTGCAAATGTATTGAAAATTAAAATCAAAGAAATTAAAATTTTTCTTTTCAACATATATTAACAACTAATAATTAATCTGAGTCCAAATCAGCATGTCAAAACATCAGATAATAAAAGGGATTGGAATCTTGTTTTCAAACAATCAAAATTATAAAAATTAATACTGCATGATCTAAATATTTTTCTTCACTAAGAAAACGTGACCTTTGTTTTGTGTATATATAAAATATAACTGTTCATACAGTTTTATGAATAAAGACTTTTCTATGTTAAAGGTATTAGATGTTTTCAGCAATAATTTGACAATAAATGATGGTTATCACTTTTTCATTATAATATGCTTCTCAATGTTTCTCATAAATATATATTCAATTTTACTAAATTATTTTAGCATTTGATATTTTGCTTGTCCTTTCAAAGTATAAAACATACATACATGCCATTTTATGTTTTCCAATAAGGCTTTACATTTTTTATTTTCCATTTTTTAATTATTTTTTTAAAAAACTTCTGTATGTAGGATCTAAGCCAATAGTTTGATTACTATTAATGCAACCATGGATTTTTTTTTTTTGCATGTGTATTTCAAAATTTGTATTCCACATCACAATAGTAGGAAAAAAAATCTGTCCCTCTGCCGGACTAGTGTTAGTTTGATGATTATACTAATATTAACTGCTTCACTTGAGTAAGCAAAGAAGAAGTAAAATACCAGTCAGACCAGCTGTTAATTCACAGAGTGTTGTACTATGCTTATTAAAAATACCCTAAAGATGTACCTTTGTGGTTCAGTCTTTTGAATTAGAATCAGAATATTAATCATGCCGCAGGCCTAAATTAAACACTGGAAGGCCCCTTAAGAATTTTCACCAAATTTTCTTGGATTTTTCTTTATTGGGTCTTCCTGGACTCTGTTTAGCTCTGTAATTGCTTTGCTCCTTTGTTGATAGGTTAAAGCACAATGTGATTTTCTCCATGTCATAATATTTAAGAGGACGGCTCAATGGTCTACTCCAGTTGCTACGTGCAGCTGAGACACCGATTTATAACAGAAATAGTGTTTACAATGTCAAATAAAGTGTGAAGTAAGAACAATTATGCATCTCAAAGTTCATAGTTTTAAAAGAATCTGAAGCATTACTATCTCTATATCATTTATATTCTATAGGGGTTATCTTAAGTGACCCTGCCAAATGTGGTTGACCCCATATATGAGTATGCAAATGGAAGAAAAAAAATTTGAAAACCTATCAAGCATGTTCAAAATATACTATTTTCTTATTTTAGAAAATGGATGTTACTACTAATGACTGTATGCCTAATTGCTTACACATGAACATAGTTTCAAGAGTAGAAATGTCTTTAACAGTAGCATTTGTGCATCTAGCTGTCTAAGTCAGTGTTTGGAGTACATTATTTATATATACTGAATTGCAATTTGAACTCCACACATTTGGGATGAAAAAAGAAGTTATGATCTTGGAAAATATATATTTTTAATGTTTCACATATCTCTACAATATCACTCTTAATGTAAAGGGATAAAATAGAATAGTATATCAATTTGAGAGACTATTATTTTTAAATAGATAATAATAATAAAGTACCAGTGCTCTTTATATATTACAAAAGTTACTTTTCCATTTCTCAATTGAATTTATGATAAACTACTCATATTTAAAAAATTTATGATTAACTACTCTGTTAATTCTGAGTCCTCACAATTATTTGTGGAAAGAGAAAACATATCTGTTGAAATTGATATTTTAATTTATGAATGTTTGTTTCAAACAACATGCTAAGGTTTTTAAAGATTTGCCTAACAATATTTTGGCAGAACTGATGCAATGTGGACTTTATCTTGGCAGTATTTGTGCATTAAGTATCACAGAATAATAAATGTAGCTCTATGTGATAAAAAGCAAGGAAAAAAACTTTATTAATTCATAGTATGGTTAAGACAAAAACATAATATTTATATATTTAGAGTAAAGTGATAATAGTTTACCCAGTAGTATGGTTACTAGTTCACATTAAGTCAGTTAAAAAATAGATATATGAATTCATTTGAACCTGGTACATATCTGCAAAACAATAAGTACTGTTATAAGTACTTTTGTTTGCTATGAATAAACTGGAAAACCAGGAACCATAACAAAAATTAGTGTGTGTTTCAGAAGAAATTGTGCAGTGACTAGTGAGTACTTGGGAGTTTAACATTGCAAGTACAACATGCACTGGTGCTTTGCTGTAAAACAAAATTTCACTGATGTTCTGGACTGCACCTCAGCAGCTCTCCTCTTCCCTTCCCTGGGCAAATGTTTGTAGCCACTTGGGTAATAAACAAGTAAATCACAATTTATTCAGAGAATGTATACATTTTGAAATAACCTGCTAGTTTTTAAAAAGAAAATGTAATTTTGTCAAGCATTGGTAGTCAGATATTAGACTGTGATCAACAAAGAAGAGATAACTACAGGAAAAATTTCCAGGGATCTTCTTTCATAACATTCATAATGAAAATTAGAACAAATGCATTTTGAAATATTTATTGAAGACTGTTGGGATCTGTAAACTTTGAAAACTCTTATATTTCAAACTATCATATTTTGACATATTTTGGATAAGTAATTGTTATAAGGATTCTTTATAACTCAACTCTATGATACATATTTTGTCAATTTTGTTTTATGTATCCTCCAATTTTAGTAGAAATACTTTAAAGCACATATCAAATACTATATTTGATATACTATCTCACCCTCAATACTTTTTGTTGTAGTATTTTAAAGCAAATTCCAAAATATTCATATCACCCTAGGTTCTTCATTATGTATCTCTGAAAATTAAAGATTTTTTTACCAAATAATATTTAAAATATGATTTTAATATCATTTAAAACATTGGTTCAAGTTCACATCTCTCCATTTTTTAGATGAACTCTATTTTTTTAAACTGTTTTTGGATGAGAACTAACAAAGCATAGATTGCATTTACTTGATCACTTAATTCTCATATCATCTAAACTACATAACTACTCATCCTCCTTTTTTGACATTTTTTATTAATTTAAAATTCTGGATATTGCTCTGAAGAATTTCCAACATTCTGTATTTGGTTGATTCACCTGTATTTATTGTAAATTTATAGCTACATATAGAAGTTTAATTAAATTCAAGTCCAACTGGTACTCTGTACTCTATTTTCTCTCATAAGAAGGCATCTATAATTAGTTGCTATGCTTTTAGGAATACATCAGTAATAAACTGACGGAATATTGAAAATATGCCTCATTATTTTTTAACAGCAAAAGATAAAAAATGACACATGTGTCCAGCAACAAGGAAGTGGTTAAATGAACAAGAGAATACTATGCAACTGAATAAAGAAATAAAGTATGATGATAAGAATATTATGTTCAATGAAACAAACATTGAAAGAAATACTGTATGATATATATAGTGCATATATGTGTATACGATATAACATAGTATATGTATTGTATGTGTACAGTATGCTACCACTTAAAAATAGGGAATTGTATGTTTGTGTGTATATTTATTTGGGTATATTAAAATAGGTATGTAAATTATGAAAATTAAAAGTGTATTTATAACCTAGCATGGGAGGAAAGAGAGTGGATAAGACAGTGATAGAGGCTGGACTTCTCTGTAAATAAATTATGAATTTGTAGGTTTAACTTTGGAAAGATGTAAATATTTTATTAATTATAAAACAAAATAAAAAATCCTGCAAATAACCCTAAACTATCTTCCTTGACCATCGCATTGGTAGTAGTGTTGAAGTTATTCTGAACTGATTGTGTGAATTATGGGATATATCAAATGAATATGTTATATCATCAAGAACCAAGATTTTCAGTATAATTATATACCATAAATATTATATAATATATATTACATGTTTTATATAGTTAATTTAAAATCCTTTATTTGAATTGAAAATCATTAATAAAGACCACATAGTATGTCTTAAGAAACATGAACACACACACTTTCTATGTTTCTCCACTGAAAAGACTGGTAAAAATAATGAATCTAGTATCAGTGAACATCCTTAGCATGCAGAGTGCAGTTTCTAAAATCTATCTTCATAGAAAACACAGTAGCAGATTCTACATCAAGGTCTGGACCAGGTAATATATAAGATGGACCTGTAAAATATATTACAACAAAAAGCAAAATAATTATTTTAAAAACATAGGTTCATATTCATAGAACACAGGAGTCAACCTAAATAAGCTCCAAGAGCCAAAACTGAAAACAATTAAGCATCAGAACGTATTTCAGTGTAATGGATTATAACTCATCAAATAGGCTTACATGCATGAATTCATGGTTACAGTTGACCCTTGAACAACTTGGAGATTAGCTGCACTGACTCCCTGTGCTGTCATAAATTAATATATAACTTCTGACTCCACCAAAACTTTACTATAGTCATTTCTAGGCATTCAAAGAGAATTGGTTCCAGGACCCCCAAAAGGTACCAGAATTCACAGATGCTCAAGTACTTACATAAAATGATATAGAAAAGTGCAGAGTTGGTGCTCCACATCTGCCAGTTCCCAATCACAGGCTAAAAATACTGTTTACAGTGAAGTTCAAACCCATGTTATCAAGGGTCAACTGTATATTAAAAATATGTTTGGTCTGCTTTGGGAAATGCTAGGCAAATATTTAGGGTTGAGAGTGAAAGCTTCATAGCTGTTTTATTAGTTTACTGGGGCAAAAAACACTGGAGGAGAAAAAGCTATGGATTGAACTACCCAAAATCCCTTGCACCTTGCTAGCATTTGAGTTTGGCCAGTGGGAGACTTTGGAAGGAGACTACAAGATGCAAAGATAAGTCAGAGAGTTTATCCTCTTATCTTCCCCCAACCCAAGCTGTAATTTAGTATTGGTTATGTTTGTGGATCTGAGACAATGGAACAAAAACTTTCTTTTTCTTTTTCTTTTTAAGCTGTGCTCTTACCACATTCTTTAACAGCAGAAACCACTTGCCATTTTGAGCTTAGATATGGTAATACTGTAACTTCCTTTTTCCTTGAGTCCATACTGTGCTTCATTTTCCATTGTTGGTTCCCTTAATCCTGCCCAAAACTTTTAAAATATTCCTGACATTTAAACCTATCTATACTCCTTTTAATGTATTGTGAGTTTCCTGCTGGAATTCTAACTAATATACACTAATTTTGGGCTAGCTTCAAGATAGAAACCCTCAAAGGTGGACCCTAGTATTGGTTTGTTGACATATTTGATAAACCATTTATTATGATGATACTTTAATTTCTAGAGTCAAATGAAACATAAAAACTTCAATAGTTTTCAAATTGTCTTAATTAAAACTGCAGCAGAATGGGATGAAAGCAAGTGAGAGAAAAACCATTGGGTGATAGCGTGTCTATGACACAGTCATGCTGATGACAATGCTGTTTACAAAAATTGAAAAGTTGGATGATAATTTCTTTTGGAAATAGATTTCATTTTTTAAATATATTTAGGTTCGAAGCAAAATTACGCAAAAAGTATAGAAAGTTCCCATATATCCCTCTCCTTTCAGTCTTGAGAAATCTGTTTTTATTTGTATAGAAATCTATAATATTTGCATGTGGGAGAGATGCTTCATAAGTGATTTGTTGGTTCCTCTTCACAAAAACATTCAACAGTGCACTTCCATGATAATAAAAAATTAGATCCAAACATACCCCAGGTAAAGAGAAACAAAGTCTGACCCAGAATGAGGTAACTTGCACATTAAAAGGTTGCAAGATCTTGAAACAAGAGTCAGCATGGGTCTGGGGTATCTGTAAGGGAGTTTATTTTAAGCGTGTAAGAGAAAAAAAAGAGATAAATATTAGATTAGAATGGCAAGAACTCATTGATATAGGTGCACTCTCTTGGGATTTGGAATTTATTATGTTGATTTGATTTAAGCACCTAGCATTGGCCTTAACAATCTTTTATGATGCTTAATTGAAGCCTGGATTTAACAAGAATGTAAAATCGAGTATGTTGCAATCCTGGCATATTCCTGACATGCTGGAGACACAGGGAAAAAAAACATTTTCCAGGTAAGGCCAAGAGCCTCTCCTAGCATCCTTGCAAAGATAAGTGGTGGCTGTCCTCTGTAGGCAGGAGAGGGAACCACAATGGAATAGGGTCCTGTGGTTTCTGTGACAGTAATAGAGTCACTGAATGCGAGAGGACATATCATAGCTCTCAACCATTAGAAAAAAAAGGTGCTATATCACATAAACCACAAAGATGGAATAGTAAGAAGAGATTTATAAGACTGTTTAATTAATAATGTCATTAGGGACAAAATAAATAGATAGCTTACAAAGTTATTGCTGACAAATAATAAGGAGAAAAATTGTGGTCCTGGCAAACAGAAACCTGATATGAATTGACATGGGGGAATTCACAGCCTCTTCTCTAGTTCTCTATCTCAGCTTTGTCTTGCATAAATTCACTGATCGGAAATTAATCTCTATGAAGTAGTCCATCCATTTTTATATAGAGACATAATTTTTACCAGCTGATTCTTGCTCTTCTCTCTAGAGCCCCACAGAAGAAATATGATCTATATTCTAATGGGTAAGTCTTCAAACAATTGAAAAGAATTGTATGTTTCCACCCACAAAGTTTTAAGTTCCTTCACCATTCTGGCTGTCACAGAGTTGCATTCTAGTTTGTTAATGACAATGTCTTGAATGTTTCAGCTGTATGAGTCGCAGCCCACAGTACGGTCAGAGTTATTACCGCTATGCTTCTACTTACAGTGCTTCGAGTAATGCAGCCTGATAATCAAAATAACTCCATTCCCAGCTTAATTGCAAAGGTGAATTTAATAAAATGTAATCTTAAAAGTTGTGAAAGAGTTGATTGATAATACATGTTTATGACAAATTCTTTACAGATTACTTTCCTCAAATCCATGTTATTCCTCCACAAGTTAAAGCATAACAGAAATTATTTCTTGAGGTGGGCTTCAGGCATTTTTTTTGTGGACTTGATGACTTCAGTGTTGTAACATTATCTTATGTACATGATCCATTTCGAGTTGTGGTATAGCCGGAGGAAGCATGATGAGAATTTAGGCCAGAATAGTCTTCGTACTCTAAGTGATATATTTTACCCACCAAAGATGTGTATATCATGTGACATGCTCACTTTTATAATAATCGAAATCCTGCATTTCCAAATAAAAGCAATGTTGATTTGAAAATGGATCTAGAATAGACATACTCATAAGAGAGGTACTATAATCCCAGTCCATGTCATACCCCACCACTTCGATAGTAATGAACTCATGAACATTCCTAAGTTGATGGTTGATTCTTTTCTTTTCTTCTTCTTCTTCTTTTTTTAATCTTATGATGCTCTCAGACTTGTTTTATTCAGTTACTTTTTGAGTAGAAGTATGAAAAATTTTTGCAGCTAATATCTCATCCTAAAATTTGAAAAACCAAAAGAAACTCATGTGTTTCTAATTAATGTTTCAGAAGAGAGTTTTAATGAAATAATTCATAATCCCTCCAGAATGTTTAATTTTCAAACCTAAGCGATTCCTAACATTATGAATTTACATTAAAAAAAATGAAAACACAAAGCCATTTGAAAGACAAACATACTTATCAAAGGAGAAACAAGTTATATATGCCTTCTAGAAGTTTTTCACAAGTATTTATTTCAGTGCATATTAAGATTTGATAATTTTGCACAGAATTTGGTGAACTATATGCAGCTGGGTTTCTTTACATGGAATTCTTGGACTAAGCCATTAGAGGCCAGTGAAAATCCTTGAAATTGTATACATAGGTTTTGGAACAAAGGTAGATGTACATTGATCTAAAAAATACTTTATTTTTTAAAAAAATAAAAAATAGTGTATCATATTTGTCAGATTTTCAAAGTGGTCCACAAAATACACTCCCCAAAAGATTAAATAGCTTTGATAGACAAATATATGTGATATATTCATAAACTTACAGGTAGTCTTTGCTTTTAAAATTCAGGTTTTTGAAGAAGCATTTGGAACTTTCAAGTGGGATATTCATGAATGATAGAAGAGCAAACTCTAGATGGCAGGTACGCTCAGAATTGGCTCTGTTCGGTCTGGCTAGAACCCTGTAGATATTAGTTCCTTTAAAATATGTCTGGAAAGGCTAACACAGTAGGTATGTTTATAGTTCTTCAAAAGAAACAGATTGGGAGACATGAAGATTAATAATCTTTGTTGTACAAGGCCATGTAAAAGCTTAGGTAGCCTCGTAGGCAGTTCTCCACATTGCAATGGCAATGAATTTCAGGCCAGACCTAGAGAGACAACTTCTGTTGCATAAAGATAAATCTGTCATATCCATGGGCCACAGTTTTTTAAGAAATGAAATAACACGTTTTATTTTAGAAGAGTGTTTTATTTTTTAATGTGGTTATATTGCATTTATAAGGAAAACAAGATTAAAGCAAAACAAAAGTCTTAGATAAATTAGTGAGAGTGAATATCACTGGAGAGGAAATTTGCCAATTTTCTAGTCAGTGGGACTTATCAAGGACCTGATTATTTGTGTCTGATTTTAATTTACATAGTTGTTAAGAAAAACATCAACTTTCATAAAACATATCAGATAATATTTTGAGGAAAGAATAAATCTTGTGGCATATTATTTTAAAATATTTTTATAACTTCCCTGCAAAATAATTCTGAATTATATGAACCTATTACTTTATGGTCAGAAATTAAAGTGTTCTAATGTCAGCAGTTGGACATTAGAGGACTAGTTTGTGGGGCATTTTTGTTGCTAAAAATATCTTTTATATTCTTTATCCTTGCCACTCAAACTATTGTTTTATATCCTTGTCTCTCAACTTTATTATGAACAAGAATCACAGAAGGACCATATAAAGGTCCCAGTTATGATTCAGTAGTTCTGGAGGAGGGGCTGAAAATCTGCACTTTTAATAAGCTCTCAGGAGTACATCCAGTCAATTTGTCAGTGTAGGCAGGCATGGCTTGCCTCTTCACACAACCACATCAAAATTACAACTAAAATATAGAACAAACATCACTCAGAACCATCAGAAATTGAGCTTAATGAAAGCCTGACAACCACAGAATGAAACATACCACATCCATCAAGACTGGTAGGAGGGGCGCAGACGTGGAATGGACTGGACCCTCACCCATGTGTGTCAGATAAAAATTTAGAAGGGCTATCTTGGGAGTGAAGAGTCCCAGCCCCACACCAAGCCTCCCAGCCCAGGATTCCAGTTCCAGAAAGTTAAGTTCCCACAATTTCTGGCTGCAAAAATCAGAGGGGGTAGAGTCGGTAGAAGAAACTGCAGATGCTCTAAGCAGTTCCTTTTAAAAACCCACACATGGACTCACCTACTCAGACTCACTTCCTCTGAACTCCAGCATCAGGTAGAAGCTTAAATGGCACCAATGGTATATAGGGAGGAGTTGAAGTGTCCAATATCAAGGCGAGCAGAGGCCATCGTTCCCTTTCTAAACCCTCCCACCACAGAGCCAGTAAGCTGGTGCCATATCTGAGACTCCATCACCTGGCTGACATTGTTTGATGCACCTTGAGGATCCCTAGACACTCCACCCCACCCAAATTATGGACCCACCCAAGTTGCTTTTCCAAATGAATGGCTGGTCTTGGTTCATGCTGGACAACTTCTTAAGTCCTATCAAACAAGCAACAGCTGGCCTCAGTTCGCCCCAAGCCTTGTACTAGCAGCAGCCAGCCTAAATTCACAGCTTGACTTTGCTTGGGAATCTCCAATCTCAGCACAAGTAGCAACCATCTCAGATTGTTTTATAGCTCAGGAAAGGTGGCCCTGGGCAAAACACAGGTCAGGGCTGAACTTGGTTGGCTGCATCACCAGGGAAACACCAGGGCCAAGGCACCCAGTGGATAGCTAAAGACCACGTGGGAGGACCACCACACTGATGACTGCACAGCTGATGCTCCATGGAGGGTGGAGGTTGGTGGTCAGTGGTCACGACCAGTCCTTGCAGCTGACTGGCCTTGGTAAATCCCTCCCATTGACCTGCTAACACCAACCAAGGCTCAACTATAAGAGGAGGCTGTACTCAGCCCACACAAAGGGTGCACCTTGAGTACCTAGCTTGGGTGAAAGGGAGGCTAGGCCACTGGATGCTACAGGATACCTAGTACATTAGGCCACACTACCAAGATAGGAAGTCAAAGAAGCTCTACCTAATACATAGAAACAAACACAGGGAGGCTGCCAAAATGAGGGGGCAAAGAAACGTAGCCCAAATGAAAGAACAGATAAAAACTCCAGACACAGAGCTAAACTAAATGGAGATAAGCAACCTATCAAATGCAGAATTCAAAACTGGTTATGCTCAAGGAACTTAATGAGGACCTCAGCAGCATAAAAAAGATCCAGTCAGAAATGAAGATACGGTAACTGAACTAAAAAAAAAAATTACAGGGAAACCACAGTATAGTAGATGAAGCCAAGATTCAAATCAATGATATGGAACATAAGGAAGCAAAAACAACCAATCACAATAACAAGAAGAAAAAAAGAATCCAAAAACAATGAGGATAGTATAAGCAGCCTCTGGAGCAACTTCAAGGGGTCCAACATTCACATCGCAGGGGTATTGGAAGGAGAAGCAAAAGAGCAGGAAATTGGAAATCTATTTTAAAAAATAATGAAAGAAAGCTTCCCTAATTTGGTAAAGGAAATAGACATGCAAGTCCAGGAAGCACACAGAGGTCCAAACAAGATGGATGCAAAGAAGCTTACTCTAAGACACATGATAATTAAAATGTGAAAGATTAAAGGTGAAGAGAGAATCTTAAAAGCAGCAAGAGAAAAGCAGTTAGGTACCTACAGGGGAATTCCCATAAAACTGTCAACTGATTTCTCAAAAGAAACTTTGAAGGCTAGAAGGGTTTGGCAAGAAATATTCAAAGTCATGAAAAACAGGGACCTATAGCCAAGCTTGCTCTACCCAGCAAAGATATCATGTATAATCAAACAGCAGATAAAGGGCTTCCTAGACAAGAAAAATCTAAAGGAGTTTATCATCACCAAACCATTATTATATGAAATATTAAAGGGATTTATTTAAGAGAAAGAAGGTCAGAACTATGAACATTAAAATGGCAAAAAAATACAAATCCATTAATTGAATCTAAAAAACAAATTAAACAAACAAGAAGACACAGTGACAGAATCATGGATACAGAGAGTGTTTTGATGGTTGCCAGATGGGAGGTGTGTGTGGGAGAATGTTTGAAGAGGTGTGGGGGTTAAGAAGTACATATAGGTAGTTACAGAATAGCCTATGGGATATAAAGTACTGTACAGGACATGGAGTAACCAAAGAACTTATACATGTGACCTGCAGAGGTGAACAATGGTGGGGGTATTGTCTGAGGGAGTGGGGGGTGCTGGGTGGAAGGGCCAAAGGGGGAAAAAATCAGGACAACTGTAATAATATAATCAATAAGATATAATTTTAAAAAAGAGAAAGAGGAGAATAAGCTCTCAGGAGAGGTCAATATTTCTGGTCTCTGGATCACATATTGAATAGCAAAGCTCTATCTAATATTACTGTTATGATTCTTTAAATATACTATGCAATTAAAACATTTACAATTTCACATAAAAGTGTCATTGTATATAAAGAGTTCATTCATTAAACAGAATCACAATAAAATAAATTCAAGAAACAGCTTTATACTAAAATAAATAGCTGTTTGTATTTGTAGTACTATTAAATGGAGTAGAAAAGAACTTATATGCAGGACCCATGGGCATGAACAATGGTGTGGGGATTGCCTGAGGGAGTGGGGGGTGCTGCATGGAGGGGTCAAAGGTGGAAAAATTGGGACAAGTGTAATAGCATAATCAATAAAAGATAATTAAAAAATGAAATACTATTAAAACATCCTTTTTACTAAAAGTAAGAATATTTTAGCTTAGAAATTTTTTAAAATTGATTTTATCCGGTGATTCCAGTGCTATATAAAGTGTCCATGCTTAGTGTCATTGCAACAGATGCTCTAGTTCCCTTTTAGTGGGTATTTTATCTAGTTTTGAGATGAGAAAACCAGAAAATCTTATTGGAATTTCTTTATCATTGATTTCATGGTGCGGTATCTTCTGGCAATACCTCCCCATGTGACTTTGGAGGGTGATATAAAAGTACACGCACATACACACGCTACATTTAAAATCCAATTCTTATGTAAAACCCTGTAGGATGAACCTAGTTCAAATCTGCAATCAGCACTTATTTGACCTGCTGAGAATTGGTAGGTTTGGGACCACTATGTGGCTTGTTTCCTAATGTACTGTAAATTTCTTTTAAAATGAAGGTGTGTGCTTTTTGACTTTGGCAGAAAGGACAAAGCAGGAGCATAATGAAGTATAAATTTTAGTGTATTTATAAGTATTTATAGCTCACTGTAAGGTTTTACTTTCTGTGTTTTTCATATTTCCTCTGAACTCAGCTGTGCCAGCAGGTTCAGTATGTTTGACCTTCTGACTAGAAGAGCTACATCAGGTCCACATTAGCTGGCAAATGTTTTATTTTTGCAGCGAGACTTACAGCATGAGATGAGGCTACAATGCTTCCTAATAAAACATTACTGTTGGCAACACCTTTAGGCAGGATTTCGTATTTAGTTTTAATTTCAATTCATATTTTCCTTTTAAGATACAATTAGTGATTAATGTTATAGAATAATACTCTTTTTTTAAAAAATGCACCTGTCATAATCTTTCCAACATGGATTCTCATGTCCACGTGAGAGCTTTTGAATGTGAAAATCCTTTTGAATGTGAAGGGACGAGTAACTATGCTGGCCTCTGACTATTCTAGGGATTACTAACAAATTACAAAGATGAGACTCTCTCGGCCTAGTTGATTTGTACCAGTGGGGGGATGCTTGCCTGAGTTAATTCTGTTAGACTTGCTACAAAAGAGAGAAAATGGTATTGATTGACAATGACGTCTCCGACACTTCAATTGTGGTTCAGCACTTCATGTGCGATGTGTCTGTTATTCTAGCTGATTTTCCTTCGTGCCGGTGCAGCATGGCCGCAGTGGGATGGGGAAGGGAAGCTGTGTGTGTGGCCTCCACAGCAGGAGCGAGTCCTGCCAGGCCACTGGTGGGCGGAGGCGTGCTGAGAAAGGTGTCAGAGAAAGGTCCACTCTTGGGACCACGGCTGTCACTCAAAGAGCTCCTACTAGGTAGCAGTGCTCAGGAGGAGGAGTGCAAATTGGAACAAAATACTCTTATTTTCATTCAATAAAAGAAAAAAGTGTTTACAGTTGTGTTCATACAAATTAAGTATTTAAGGCCTCTTTTTTTCTCTTTTTTGCCATTTTTTCCTTAATCACCTCATTAATTTTCAGTTTGGCTTAAAATATTTAGCAGGCTGGAACTGTATGGCTCATTTATTCTACTTTATTTACTTTTTCAAAGTAAAATGGATAAAATCAATTAATAAATTTAAGCCCTTTTACTATTATTTGGAAAGCTGCTAAATAATACATCTTCCTCTCTTCATGAAAGTGCTAGGAAGTAATTCATCTGCGCACATAAAGTACTCTCTTTCTTTAGATATTTTCTAGAAAATAGTAGATTACTTTTATTCTAAGGTTTAAGTTCAGTTCTCCCCAGACCCTGGATATGGGCTAAACAGCTTGCAAAGGGATTCTTGCATATATTATCAAAAAATACTACATCATTGGCTTGTGTTACTTATATGAAAAACTTAAATAATTAATACATCATTATTCTGATTCTCTTCCACCTGAGTATAATAGTAGCACTATTTCTAAAAATAATATATTCCAATGTTATGTGGGGTTTTAAACTAAATACTGGAAGAAACTGCAAAATCTCTCTTTAGCACCAATTTGGAAAGCATCATAATTGCTAATAGTGTGTAAGCACACACGCAATATCTGAAATATTATAAAGTATGTTAGAATAAGTTATGTCTGGTGGGAAGAATGAAGAAGATATAAAGTAAAGCTAGAGAGAGCAAAATAATATGTTAACTTTTCCCAGGAAAGAAATTTCTAAATTATGTAGAGATGAAGATTTTCAGATCTACTTGAGGCTGGATAAACTGACTATAATAACCTGCCAATTGAAGTACAGGTTGTTCTTCTGGTTACCAAGAAAGAAAAAAAAAGAGTAAAAATATCAGAAAATAAGACTTCAAGAGCACAGTTTCATCACTATCTGGTACTGAGAATGCACAGATGAGTATTAAGAATACTGAGTAGCATTTCATAAAATAACTGCTTAGACCAGTGCTTGGGATAGTCAGAGCTTCATAAACATTAGACATAACTGAGACACATGCGCGTGTATGCACACACACACACTCTGTGAATTATAGAATTGCTTCTCTTTCTCTCTCTCTCTGTATTCATTTATTTAAATTTATATATAATACATATACATGTCAACCATTTATAGAGAGAATGAAAAAGGAAACAGGAAGAAATCTGTGCAATTTTCAGAAGGCAAGAAATATTTATCTTTTAAAGTTTTTAATTAAGTACTTATATATTTATTGTGGAAAAGTAAATGGGTATTTCATACATAGCTATATTACAACTCTACTTCTTACAGTACATGAACTTAACATGACTTATTTATTTAGATGTATATCTTTATATCTTCACTATCTAGTATCATAAGCATTGCTGATATAACAAATATCCAATGAAAGATAAAGTTCCTCTTAACAATCTGTGTTAATAACCTGATAATGCTTTGTTATGGCTTTCTGAAAATGTGTGAAGTGTTCCGGCAGTATGTCAACAGAGTGTCAAATATGGTGAGAGAGAAGCTAAGAATTGGAATCATAGTGTCACCATGTGTTAAAGCTAGAAGGGACCTTAGACCTCTTTCATGTTGGAAGTGATGGGGCAGAAGCCCAGGAGGATTAAGTGATTTGTTCAAGGTCACATACAGAGGGAGTAAAGACCAAGTGGTAGAACCTGGGTCTGCTGGCTTCTAGTTCTATTCTCTTTTAGGTTTGCAATTTTGCTTCTAACTGTATTAATTGTTTTGTTTTGTACAGAACAAAACACAGGTTGTAGAAGTGAAGGGGGCAGTGGTTTTTCCTTTTTTTGAAATCTGAGTTTTTAAAGGTCACCCCATCTCTCATTAGTTAGAGCTATCTACCCCTGATCATTTATTTAAGCGTTTATTCCACATGTAACTCCTAGAGATATTAATTCCCCTGACAATGAGAAGCAAGGGTTGTACTTTTGAATAAATATAGTCATCTTTCACTTTAAATCTACTTTTCATTGAAAGAAGTATTTTCTCTTTTTTTCTTCATTTCTTGCATTCCTGCTTTGTAATAGACATGTCCTTTCTCTTTGCCCCAGTAGAATCTGACAACCAAGTGAACAGAAATTATTGCAGACATACAGGCACACACACAGACACATCATATATGGAGTATTTGATAGCTTACAGATATTTTCATACATAAATTCTTACCATGATTGCATATTAGTTAGTTGGATGTTTTTAAAAGAGTCCCTAATATATGAGAAAACAGAGTTAAAGAGCCATGATACACCAAAGTAAAGGCTCAAAGCTTGGTCTTTTATTTTTGAAATATGTTCCCTTTCAATGTATATAAAATAATGGACCATAGATATTTAATGGTTAATTAAGGTAAATGAGACTATACAGAGTATATGCTGATGATTTAGTGTTGATATAAAGGAAGATTGACATCATCTAATCTACATAATTCTCAGGGATATGAACAGATATATTATTAGAAAATCTAAACTTAAGACTAATTTTCAATGCTTAAAATCTAATATTTTTAATTCTAAATCTGACTGGAAAAATAGATTTTTATTTGTTTAGTTATTTTAAAATTTATTTTATAGACATATGTGTTTAGAAATTATATTTCATTTATAATCTCCAAGATTTTACTACATGCCCTTTCTTCCTTCAGCCACTTAAAGGGTTAATTAACAACTTATACCAGCATCTTCTACAATGAAAATAACCAATCTAGGAGTTTGTGAAGAGTTTTGGGCCAGGAGTCACAAGACCTGAATCCTCTTTCTACCCTGTCCAATAGTTTGAAATATACCTTTGGTCAAATCACTTACATCTCTGAGCGTTGGTCTGCGTAGTCTGTTATAAGAAGGAGTGATAGGCATGATAATCAATAAGGCCCTTTGGTCATCTTAAAGGTCTATGATTTATAATGTATCTCTCTTGCATAACAATTTTATTAAATTGGAATTTTTTGTGTTTGTTTAAACAGACACATATGTGAAAAATCCAAACATGAAAACAGAATAATCCTGTAATTAGAATAATCCTGTAATTATTATACATATATATGTGCATGAATACACAGTCATAATTTCTGGAGCTTTGTTAAAATGCTATTAAAGTAACTATCTCCTCTGTAAAAAAAAAATGAAAACAATTTACATATCTTTAAGATAAGTTTGTGCTTAAAGTAATTAATCAGTGGTAAATTTATTTAGTTAAGATGTTAGTTCAAATGGTATCCGGATTTGACTGAGATATTGAAACTAAGAGATCATAAAACAAAACCTTGAGGACATAAACTGCATTAGAATATGTAAACTAATTTTTGGTTCCATTTTTGAACATGGTAATGTGTTTAGAAATACCAAGTTTCATCAGCAAGTGTATATATATATATATATATATATATATATATATATATAATGGACAGTCCAGAAGGATTAACTGTGTGATACAAGAAATAGAGCCATTTATTCAAGAAGATATAAACTACAGGACAATGATGCCTCAGTCTCCTTCAAAGTAGGCACCTTAGGACCTCACAGTTCTCCTAGTTGCCATCAGCTTCCCTGTTGTATTTTACTGCATCTCATTGATGGTCTGAAATCTCTTCCTTTTCAAAGGTGATTTTAATTTTGGAAAAAGCGAGAAGATACAGGACACCAAATCTGGGCTGTAGAGGGGTTGAGTCACTTGAGTGGATGTGATGTTTCACCAAAAAATTCCGTACAAGTTGTGATGTATAGAGCAGGTGCATTGTGGCGATGAAGTTGCCAATCACCAGTTATGCATGGCTGTGGCTTTCGGAATCATCCCAATAGTTTTCATGGAGGAATATTCAAGCTTAACGTAAAATCTAATCAGATTTGTTGCTCTACTTGCTCAGTCATTTTCAATGCAATGGTTACACCGTATACATGCTCATTCAACTGGCATCTACCATCCCCATGGACCGATACAGTGAAGTTGTCATTGTTCATGCATGTACATTCCAGTCCACTCTCCTTGGCTACCAGGTTGCATCAATGTCATGCAATTTGTTCTCATTTTATCAACCATCGTTTGAGTTTTTCTGGGCAAAATTTCACTGTGTATACACACAAACACACATATAAACATACAGTTTAATATGATTTAAAATGTGTATACATTTTAATTTTTCAGGTTAATACATATATCACACCATCAATAATGGGGAATAATTTTTGATATTTTTGTTTGCTTGAATGTTTAAAAATCACTAGCATAGAATTAACATGAAATTTGTTGTAAATATTTCTAGAGTATAAACTTAACAAGTCCAAATAAGGATATCAAAATGTCAAGTGGCATTTTATGTGTACATCGTTTTATGTGTCAAGTTGACTAAGTTATGATATCCAGTTATTTAATCAAATACTAACCTAGGTGGAACCATAAAGCTATTTTGTTGATGTGGTTATCATATATAATTAGTTGACTTTAAATAAAGGAAATTACCATCTATAACATGGGTGGTCCTCATCCTAATTGCTAGAAAGCCATTAAGACAAAAACAGATTTCTCAAAGAAGAAATTCTGCATTAAGATTGAAGCATTAACTCCTGCCTGAGTTTCCTGCTGGTCTGACCACCCTGTCCTCCACACGGAGAACTCTGATTCACCATCCTTCTTTCCATTTAAATCTAAGTTAAGGCTGCAGTGAAAGTGTAGCCATATGACACCAGATTAGACTTGAGGCAATTTGGTAGGCTTCAGAAATAATGATAGTAGAAAATTAACACTGAAAATAAAGTGTCCATAAAAAATGGAAAGTAACCCTGAAAAATTGAACAAAGAGCTAAATAACAATTCAGAACAAGAAAAGATGTTGATGGCTATAAAGTAATTATAAAATGTTTAATTATATTCAGTAACATTTAAGAAAGTAGGGTATTAATGATTTTTAAAATATTTTTTTCATCTTAACAGAGACTTCAAAAACAATATTGTTTGTGGTATGCCATAAGAGAAAAGGGATATCTAGAGGTATTTGCGACACCTCACAATTAGTTTGCAACTTCTTAGCAAGTGAAGTTGGAAACAGTATTTTTTTTTCCTTTGAATGTCACTTTTGCCTTGGAAATGGGGCGCTGTCCATTAGAATTGTTTCCTTTGAAATTTTGTCTCATACTGACTGAGCAGTGACACTTTGCGATGAGGCTGCATCTCACAACCTCCACCATCAACTTTTCTCTCTCTCTCTTTTTTATTCAAAGCAGAATTCTCTTTTCTTCGATTTAAAAATTACTAATTTTTTCAATTATACTTCAGATTCAATACTAAGTTTCAAGTGTACAGCATAATGGTTAGACATTTATAACTTAGCAAGTGATTTCTCCAGTAAGTTTAGTATCCACGGCACCCAAGCAGCCATGGTCAGATTGTTCTCGGGCCATGAAACCACTGGCTCCCTCTTGAGGCCTGGAGTAAAAACAAGAGCAAATTACCCTCAGTTTTCACCTTTTCCATCCTACTCCATCCTAAATGATCTCTGCCTGTTCAAAGCAGAACACAATTGGATACAACTGTGTAAAACATTGCTATCTTAACAGAATATGAAGAGATATAAAGAGACACATTTCATGTGTTTTAGTATTGATACGATATACAAATAAAATTATTCAAGTAGGTGGGTTTGAACAAAGTTGACCTTCTGGATAAAGACAAAATCTATCAAGAATCAGATGACTCTATTTTTCAGGGCATTAGAATCACAAAATGGCCTGTCTTTGTTGGAAAGGACTTTGAGGTGGTATGGGAAAGACAAGATACAACTGACAGCAGAGAGTAAAGGTTAAGGATGTACGCTGCTGACTGAGAGCATCGCTGTGATTATTTTAGCTTCAGTACGTCTAAAACTTAACATCTTCATTCTTCTCCAGGTTTTGGTTTAAGCCATCTTTTACTTTATTCTTTCTCTGTTGCTGCTCCCACCACAAACCCTGTCTATTCCTCATTTTTTCTAGTTATGTTATTATAATTTTCTTGATTGATTTATTCTATTACAATAACTTAAATTTTCACACTATTGCAATAGCCTTTTAACTAGACACCCTGATTTATAATCTCCTGCTCCTCCATCATTTTGTGCATTAACAGTGACCAGCTTAATCTTCCTTTAACAATACTGCCAGGCTTCTCTCTGACTTAAAAAATAAATAAATAAACTAACAAAAACAAGCTAATCTGTCTATGGATTGCAGGCAAGATAGTTGAGATCCTTTCATCAGTCACACAGGTTCTACCAACAAGGACTTTACCTGATTTCTCGTTGTATCTTTCCATTTTTCCATTATAGTCAAATTAGACTCCTATCTTCCAACCACAATCCCATGCATGTCTCATATAAACCTTTAATTGTGTCTAATGTGAATTCTATCTAAATACTATGCCTTCTTCACGGATAGAGCCAGAAGCTTTCTTGTCCAAGAAACCATGGCAGGACTCCAACACAAATTCATCTCTTCACCTTTTTACTTGTGATGGGTCTTTTCTGAGATGTAACATTAATGTAGTAAAAAAAATCATATAGATGTATTTGGAATCCCAGCTCTGTCACCTACTAGCTATTGGAGTGGACAAATGGCTATATCACTCTGCCTCTGTTTCTTATCGATGAAATGGGGATTAAAATAGTTATCTTATTTAATTATTTATTTTAGTTTTTCTTTAATTTTTCAATTATTGCTTCTCTCCCTCCACTATAATATAGCTTAAAAAGGCAGGAGTGTTTTCTCTTTTGTTAGTTTCTTTCCTCCCCACTACCACCACCTAGACTAATGTCTGGCAAAGGGTAGGAAATTTATACTATTTGATGAAGAAATGATTGGTTAACACCTAATAATGTCACAAATGGTGGCCACCATCATCATCATCATTCATCATACATTTTATAATGCTGCCTGGAATTATTTATTTTTTACATTGTCAGGATTATTATTTCCTCCTTATAAATTGTTAGGAACTAGTTGGTATTGGCCCTGTTCAAAAATATACCATAGTTAATACTATATAGGCATGCAGAAAGTTGATTATTTGAGGAAATGAGAGTCTAAGAATAGAATCAAAGCTTAATTAGTGGCAATTTTTTCCCTAGGGACAACATATTTACATCTTCTTGTGAGTAATCAAACCGGAGACTATCATCTGCCTCTTGGCTCTTCATGCCATATATTCAGTATTTGCTTTTTTAGAAGTCCTTTTTAATTATTTTCTATTTCCCTTAAAGCCTATAAAATAATGTTACATTTTAATAGCACCTCAGAGAAAATAATATCTAATACATGAAAGTTAGAAAAAAGTCAAATTTACATATGCGATGGGATGATGTTATTAGCGAAATTTCAGTGTTGCTATGAGAACATTGATTCCAAATAGCTAACCCTCCTCCCAACTCAATCCACCTTCACAGGATCATTTTTCAACCATCCAATTGATCCACTAGTCTTACCTCCTACACAAATGTGTCTTTGGGAGGAATAAGATTTCTTCTTTCTTAGTAATATCACAGCATGAAATAATTTATTCTATTCAACCTTTCCTATGAAAGATTTAATAATGAAGAAATCAAAGAGAGCATGGTCAGCACTGTTTCATGGGCTTTGACCATTTCAGCATCAAGATCTACAATTCTCCAGAAACTTACAAAACCTTTCTATTCTCTTAGTTAAAATTGAGATTGTGCAACAGCACAGAAACACAAAGTAGCTGCCATTATCTGCATTGCACAGACTGAGCTACCGAGGTTCGGCAAGGTTAACCAACTTGTTCCATCCTGCTTTGCAATTCTAGGGCCTTCATTTGCTCCTGCAAAAAATCAGACACTTAAACAAGTATTGGCCTTAAATAACATTTTTGTACATTTTCATACATTTTCTTTCCACTATCTGTAAAGTTATCTGTTTTGCTATGAATTAAAGAGTAACCTTTCAAAGACCTCTACTAATTGTCTCTCTGTTCAAATGCAGATGTGCATAGGGTGAAGGAGAGCGGAAAAAGGTAAGGTATTTGATTGGTAATCATAGTAATGCTGTCCTACTTGTGTATTTATTTTTGGCTGAATAAATTTTGAATAGCTCAGAGAAAAGAGGGTTATATTGTATTAGCAGGAATTCTATATGCAAATCTCTGATAAGATAGTCTTGAATACTGAGTAATACCTTTACTATTCCTTTTTCATAAAAAAGAGAAAAGTAAAGGAATATTTTGTTCTTAAATTACAAAATTATGGTTATAAAATTTAAGCACCTGTTCTTTTTATGTGCCATCTCTATTATTTTTTGAACTGTTATATAAATATAGATTTAGGATATTGTGATTGAAATTTCTAGAGGGAATTTTTTTGTGACACTTAACAGCAAAATGTAGTTGACACTCACTCTGTGTTACCCTAGGGCTATACTTTTGATCTTAGTCTGAGTGGATTCATTTCTGTCAGCACAATAAATTTTATACTCATGTCATAGGTAAATTTTACAATCCCTTTGCCTTTTTAAAGCACAAATGAAATAAGAATGAATTCACTTATAATATAATATTTCAACCAAGATCTAAAAGAAATAATGCTATCAAACAGATATGACACATGGACCAAAGTTAGTCTCTTTTCAATTTCAATTGCCTCATTCACTTTCTTGTAATGCTAACATTTATGTAAATATACACATTTATACAATTACAGTCATCTTAACATTAGATTCAGCAGGATAAATAAAAAATAAGAACCAATGAGTTAAACATTTATCAAATGTTCTATAATCATAAAAAAGTAGTGGCTACCTTGTTAACTAAATCATATAAGCAGTTCAGTCCTTGATATGAAACACTTTTCAGTTTTAAAACATTTTTAAGTCTCTATCCCCCTTTGCACAGATATTAGACACCAGTGACAGTTGCTTTGAATTTTTTAAAAAAGTACATTCTGATTGTAGGTTCCCAAGAAGGTTAAATATAAATTAGTCATAAAGCCAATGGAATAGACAGGAAATGATTAGGCTGTAAGATTATTTCTAAATTTATAGTGTTTTAACACTACTAGTATTTAATTAAAAAGAAAAAAGGAGCCACTTTTATTTTACATGATTACTCAAAACCTCCAAATGAATATTCCTCTGAGTCTGTAATGCAACAGCTCTAAAGCGATGCTGAAGACAACAAAGTCTTATTTGATAGTCTAGCCTTTCAGTGAACAGCTCTTCTTCCTGTCTTTGATGTAGGAATGGTTTATTTAATCAATTATTAATCAAAGTTATGGTATTCTTCTTATATATTTAGGTAAAACTAAAAGATGACTTTCCCAAGCCTTATTGCTTAAATAAAAGTTTAAATAGACTGAAAACATTTGACTTGGACATGACAGAATTGCAGTGATTTAAGTTTTAGAGAGCCACTGGTCTCAACTGGGTGCTCAGATGAAAAGGGTGTGTGTGTGTGTGTGTGTGTGTGTGTGTGTGTGTGTGTTTCAATGTATATTTCCAGAAGTAGATGATGAGCATGGGCCAAAGTATCCAGACCACCTTTGATAACCTTCCTTCTAATAACAAAAGCCAATACAGATAATTTGATTAGTGTTTTCCTTGCACAGGTGTTAAAGTTGACAGGAAACAGCTGAAAGACACAGCTTTGTGGTGCAAGCCAGGCAGCTGGACACTTTGTGCATGGAGAATCTCAAGCAGTTGGTAACATTTGGCAGCTTAACATAGAAAAAAAATGACTGCTAGCAAAATCTCAACTGCTGCTAATTAGCAGCAATGAACTGTGGATAGGAGAGTATGTTTTAATGTGAGGAGATTTTTACAGTAACCACCACACTAAGGGGGGAGCAGATAGAAAGAAATGCTCCCTAGCTGACCCTCGTGGCAATCCAAGCTGCATATTGCAATAATCCTGTAAATTACTATGCTTTCTTATACAGTAACTTGGAGTTAATTAGTAATTTAACATTCCTCTACACTATTAAATGTCTTTCTTGCATTATATTATGTTGTTTCATGGGCTTACCTTAACACTAATGGGGTTTTGTTATATTTTCTCAAAACAGTAACAGTAAAATAAAACTGAGCTAGAAAATTAATTAGTTATCTTTTACCTTTGATTTACCTCTTATTAACAATTAAGTGGTGGTACACATTTTTAAAGTGGTTTCGGAGGTTACGTTGAGATGAATATACTCCCAGAATATATTATAGAAGTAGAGTGAATAAAAATGAGTAGTGTACATGCTTCAAGAGACTATGCTGTAGATGGAGAATGCAATGCAAAAACGTTTCACATTTCCATTCTCATAGGGAGAGGTAATCATCTGTGGCTAAAGGAGGGTGAGGGAGGGTGGGGGCAGAGGAGGAAAGCTTATTTACTAACAGTCACTAATTTTTAAGAGAATATTTGCAAAGAAAAACTCCTTGCATTCATGGATTTATGTCATAAAATGTGAATGTGCTAAATGAGATAGTGGATTTTACTATATAGCCACGTAGAAAAAAATTGCATGTATCTTGAAGCTTTTGGTTTGTAAATGCCAGAGGATTTTGTAGGATTCTGTGACTGGGGGAAGGTGATACTCAAAAATTTAAATAATAAAAATTAATGTATTCAGTGTTAACATTTAAGTAGAAAACTTTGAGGTGAAGAATTGTAGTAAACAAAATGATTCTGATTACTTGTACAGAAAAAAGATGTTGAAATTATTAGTATGTTTATTCAAAAAAGAATTTCCTAACCAGCCACATTTTTCTTCTCTTACAAAACCAATTTCCCTATTGAATAAAACAAAGTCATATTGCACCTATGCACTTTAAAAAAATGCTCTTGTGCACTAGAAATTGAAATTCTTCTGCATTCTATATATTAAAGATAAAGGAAATGTTTTTACTTGGCATCTCGGTGATCAGTGGTGGAACAATTTAGTAAAAGCTGGGCTCCAGAAGAAGAAAAGCTATGGATGTGTACATGGAAAGGAATTAATTCAGCACAAAACACTTCCAAAAGATTTTGTCTCTTGGGGCTCCCTCTAAAAGAGTGCCTGCTACCATTTAAAACCCCATCCTTTGCAGCTGGATTTGAACATTCCATAAAAAATTCATCCATGCTTTAAGAGATTTCTGCTTTTCTGTCCTCTCTATTGTTAGACAAATTGAAGTGTGCACTCGGAAGGAGAGTGGCAGTGAACTGCGAATTTATTTACTCATTCGATTCTAATATTGAGAGAATCTACTTGCTCTGTTCAAAGGGTAGAGCAACAATGCAAGTGACATCAGGTCACCCAGCACTTCATAGCTACCTGTGAGATAGAATTGTTCTCCTTGCAGATAGGAAGTGACTGAAACCTCTTTTTCTCATCAATGTCTATTATGATTGATGGCTCTATGGTCACATTGAATATGCCCTTTTTAAATAATTCACAATGTCATCACCATAGTACTAGTTTATAACTAGCCTGTTATTTTTACCTTTGTACATTCACTATCAGAAGGTTAGATAAATTAAGAACTGTGTGGATTTTGGTTGCATTATAACCAATCAAAATAGCATGTTTATAGTCTAACAACAACAAAGCATCAGCTTTATTTTTTTTTTACAATACTGTGAATGTCTCTCTCTCAATAAATCCTAAAAGGAAATTCTGACAAAGCAGGAACACTTGTAGCGCACTTTAACCTGAAACCGCACTTTGATATTAAGTCATCGTAAGACTTTCAATATAAAAAGCAGTCATGGGGCATCAAGACATGATATTTTACCTTAATTTTACACTTATTTCAAAATAAAAATATTACATTTGTTTAATGACTCCATAATAATGAAATTTATGATTCACTTCCAAGTATCTAATGCATGAATTGTTAAACTAGGATTTGTACAAAAGATCACTAAAAGCATATATTTTAAAATATAATGCTTACTATTGAGAGTGTACTATATGAGATATAATATTTTAGTTTATTTTCTAAATTGATTAGAAATTAGTTTTTTATTAATTCTGTTCTCAAACTGTTGAATGTGACCTTCAAAAGTCCTTAAGTTTATAATATACATTTAAAATGATTATTTAGAAGTTTTGCTGAATGGATCAGCATTAATCACTAAAATGAATAATTATGTCTCTTTTGTAATGCAAGTTTTTAAAATTGTTTTACATGCTAATCATTGATAGATCAGTTATAAAACTTTGAAATATAAATCAAAGGACTATGTTTTGCCTTAAATAACCAGGGTTTCTTTATATTTTAATTTTAACATTGTCATTAATAGTAATTCGAATATTTTATTTGTGCAAGTTTTTTCACATATTATGAATGTTTCAAATCTAAGGTTAAGAACATTTATTTTTTTAAACTTAGGTATCTTATACATATTTAACCTATAATAAAATGTATAATTTTAGAGATAAATTGTGTGTCTAATAGAAGTATGTCTTTATAAAAACCAATCTTGGTGTTTTTTATTTTCAGAATCTTAACTTTAGATTCTTATCATTTGTTGATTTTACAATAGAATTATGTTTCTCAAAGTATTAATATAAGACAGAATAAAAAAGTATAAAACTTGTCTGGACTTAAAGTATGTGATCAAAGTTTCAATATGCTATCTTAAGTAAAAGAAGCCAAGCTGGTAGCTAAGAATTAGCATGTGATTAGAATGCTATAATTAAACTACAGACCTTCTATTCATTCATTTACCCAATAAATATTTATGGGCCACTAAGAAATGGAGAGACTTGGCTTTAGTTTGTATTAAGCTTACATCCTATCAGGTAAGACAAACAACAACAACAAAAATTTAAATAAATAAGGCAGTCTCAGATAACAGTAAGTGCTTTAATGAAAACAAAGTGAGCATTGTGCTAAAGAGAGCCTGGGGAAAGAGTTCTTAAGGGCTTTATTTAAATTATACTACAATTTGGCTGTATCAACTCTTGCCTAACCTGGTGAATGGCGTATTTTCTGAATTAACTCCAAGTAGGTAGGTGCCACCACTTTACTGGGCATTGATTGCAGTTACCACCAGTTCACCACCAGCACAGCCATCTGTACAAGATCCTGGTGTTATCTGACCCTCTGAATTGAGCCGCACATTTAATCCTACTGCTCCTGTAGAAATGGCATATCACTTTTGATGGCTATACTGTCTCCCCACAATGCCACCAGGCTTACTCTCTACCCGTTAATATTCTTTTAGGGGTGATCATAAATGGTACTGATTGAATTCCAATGTCACAGAGATACCACTTAATTTTCTTACAACATTCTACCATGTATCTGGTCATGTCTTAGTGAAATAGTGTTATACTACAGAGCTATTACTCCCATTTAAACATAAGTAAAATACCATATTTAGCTCCTTATCAGTAGACAAACAAAACTCAAAGTAAGACTTTAAAGAATCTCAGAAATGCAATGTGGATAGAAGAGTAATACTTTTAAAATAGGACATGTAAAGACGGTCATTGTTGACACTGAGATTTTTTTTTCTAAATACGAAAACAAAGAACAAAGTCAGTACTTGGTTATCCATTTTATAAGATCTTTATTTACCCTGCATAAGGAGTTCTCTAATGACTTGAAAATGGTCAACATATTGCTGAGCTATTTAGCTTCTAAAAGGCACTGGTTTTGCCACAAATTCAGACTTTTTAGTACAGAATCCTGCGCTTATCTGAGTAACTTCTCTGTCCCAAAGATGTAGTGAGAAGGAGCGCTCAGTGTATCTTTTTCCCTTGTCTTTAATGAATAATACATGAATGGCTTGCATTCTGTTGACAAGGGAAATGTTTGAAGCCAAAATGGTATCATTGTTATTAGTATAAACAGTCAAAACAAAAAAAAAGTATGAACAATTAAAAAAAGAGAGTAACGCTATCTCTGCTGTTGGCTGATGGCCTTGTCTGATCAAAGTATGCAAAGAAGCCCGATCTGAAAACTTGACTAGGATTACACAAGAGTTTCCTGGATTGGCTGGAGTGTGAGAATTCCACATTGATTGTACATAGGTTTTAAAGGATTGATCTTCTACAAAAACAAAATAGAAATAAATTACCCTTATCCATATGAAACACATTATGAGCAAGATTGGTTTTCCAAAACCCATGTTAGATGGGATTGTAATGTCTAAATGGAAGTCTTTACTTTATGAAAATTATAATTATTTTGATTTTTGTCTACAGTCAGCTTGAAATGTTGCAAAACTCTGCAGGTGCTCACTGTTATAACAAAACCATGGGAACAGATGGTGCAAGGTACCAGGCCAGCTCAAGGGATTAAATGTGAGGCTTTTGAAATTTAAAATTAAAGCTGGGTGATCTTGGGAAAATGTGGCTGCCAAACATGGTTGCTTAAAAAAATAAAAATAAAAAAAAATTGTCCAAATTTTCTTGACAAGCTTATTTACATTCAAATGACTGGGAAATATTAAGTAGTTATAAAGTTCTCTTGGCAGGATATGGCCTACCTGACCAAATTAAAATATGAAATGCTTGCTTCTATTATGGTGCTAAGGCTTTGCATGCAGCGACCCCCCTCTTAGGTTTAGTTCCTAATAGGAGCCAATTTCTTTGGGCAAGGTGGTATATTTAGGCGCTAAAATAAAGGTAACCTAAACACTGTCTCTTTTAAATAGACAGAGTAAGTGTCTTCATTGAGTCATTGATGATAAATTTAGGGATTTACATCAATTGTTGTTAGTCGAAGAAATGAGAAAAGTTTCAAAAGTTAAAATGTTCAACTAGCTTGACTTATCTTGAGAGACAAATCCATGTTAAAATATATTAACAGAAACATTTAATGTGTCAAAGTTGTTATACTTAATTTGGTATTTCCAATAAATTCTTTATAATCAAAATGTCTTATAATGCATATTAGTATATTTGAGCATCTATTATGTAACATGAAACATATATTAACTTTAATTTTTCTAACTTTTAGTTTTGCAGAGCAGATACTATTGTCTATATTTGCAGATGTAGAAACATTCAATGTCACTTGTTGATAAATTTTAAAACATAGAGTGTAAGATTGGGTGAGATTGGCTTTAAGTATCTTTGTTTTACCTCACATGGACAAATATGTTTGCAACTATCACTTCATTTTATCCCATCAACAATGCTTTAATTCAATGTGATGTGACCCATCTGATAGATGACAGGTGAAAAAACAGATATTTTGAGAACCACTGGGAATTACAACATATCACATAACTGTGAAACGACAGAGCAAGGCATGATGCCTGGGTTTCTTGTGCTATAGTTTAGTATTATTTCCATTGACTGATTTGGTTATATTACCCTGTAGTAGAATGAGGTATTTGAGGATGAGAGTATATGAAATTTATTCTTTGTCTTTGCCTCTGAAAAATCTATCTAGTGGCTTAACATCACCATGTTTCTTCTTTTCTTGGTTATGGTGTTGTCCATGGTTATGGGTTAGTTTCTTCTTATGTTCTGTAGGAGATTTTGGAGCTTCTGAAAGCTGAATAAGTCAGACATATATGCAAGATATTGGTCCAGGCATTTGAGACATAGGAATAAATAAAACATAGATCCTGCCATTCAGATGATCATAATCTAGTTAAATTGCATGCTATTTCAGACAATATGCTGAGGACTTCACATATTTGATATTTAATCTCTTCAAAAATATGTTGACAATATTTATTCCCATTTTATTTTTTAATCATTTTTATTGTTATTCTATTATAGTTGTCTCTGTTTTTCCCCCTTTGCCCTCCTCTGCCCATCCCACCCCTGCTCCCACAGTCAATTCCCACATTGCTGTCCATGTCATGTCCATGGGCCACTCATATATGTTCTTTGTCTAGTCCCTTCCCCTTCTTTCCATGATTGTCCCTATTCCCATTTTTAAATACAAGGACATTGAAGCTTTGAAAGATTAATTAATTTGCCTAAAGTCACAACATTACAGGACCTCACCTTTGCTGTTCTGGAACAGCTGTGGTGTTCGATTGCCTGCTGCCAAGAAGGGGGACTCAGAATGCAAGAGTTTGGTGGAAAAGGAAAGGGGTTATTTATTTATATGTTATACAGATTCAGAATAATGGCATATTTCTGCCATTAAATCCCACTCCCTTTAAAACATCCCAAAACACATAGTCCTGCCCCACTTTGCCAACCCAGGCCAGTCTCAGAATACATAGTCAGAGGTACTGTCTTTCAGAAAAACAGAGGTCCATGGCTCAGCAATCCTGGTCACAGTTTAGCATTCCTGGCATCTCCCACTTATCTGTGCTTGGTTAGGCAGGTCCCCACAATTCCCAGCTCCATCAGCTTAGCTGCTGTGTTCTCCAGAGAGGTTTCCCAGTGGGTCTTCTCTTTCTTACCCCAACTCTTAATCAAAAAACCATGTGGCATCTCCTCACTCCAAATTGCATGGCTCCTCCTCACATACCAGACTTCATGGACAAATCCCTCTACTTCATGGCTCCTTCCTTATGGCTTTCCTCTTCATGGCTGCTACCTACTCTCTCTGCCTCATGGCAGACCAGCTCCTCTTTTAAATGCTGACCCAGAGCTTCCTACATGATCTCATATTCGGCATTATAGTTCTGAAAGTCAGCTAGATCTTTTCCCTGGCTGGCAGTATGCGCCCCTTCAGGAAGAACATGGTTATCAACTTGCCATTGTTATGAAAAATGTCTTAAGCCATATCATCTGTTCTCCTCCCAACCAAGGACTGTGGTGAATAAATCATATTTTGGGGACCCCCTCGCTCTGCACCCTGTTTCAACAAAGCTGAAAGTTGGAGATGCTGGAGCTCATACACAGGTTTGATTGACTAAAGCTACTACATGTTACGGCCTTCCATAGAGAAAGAGAAGGAATATATACAATTAGTAGAGACTAAGATAATAATATAATTAGAATCTAAATAAAAATGAAAATATTCTGACTTAAGAAAGTTCTCATTAGAAGTGGTGACATTTGGATTGAATTATTCTTGAAGAAAGAATTTGCCTGCTAGCCTAGAGAATGATTCAAGTTCAAGCTGGGGGAATAGTATCAATAAAGCCAAGGAACCATGATATTATTCAGAGAAAAGTGAGATTTGAGTTTGGAATCCTCACAATGGAGAGACATAATCAAAATTATATTCATATGTAGGACAATTTGAGGAAGAAGGGGTTCAAAGTCATGTATCTTGGACGTTAGAAGGCCATCAAAAATCATTAGGTAGAAATCAGTGACATCACTGCAGATATGAACCATGTGGCTTTGGATATATTCAGGGAAAAATTGTTTATTTTGTTTATGATAATCTCTTATTTCTTCTTAGGGTTCTACAACATTTTCTTTAGGACTATCCTCTCTGACTCTAATTAACAGTAAAAGTCCCAGTGTTTGTTTGTGAAGAATATAATCCTTATTTCAAGTTTAAAAAGGCCTGGATAAAAAACAAGTATAAGTGACCTATGAACATGGACAAAAGGGTGAGGATTGGCTGTGGGAGTGGGGTCGGTTGGGGCAAGGGAAAGCAACTAGGGAAAACTGGGACAACTATAATAGAACAACAATAAAAAATAAAAATAAAATTTTAAAAGTCTTTTACATTATACCTGCATTTTGACTGCACAGAGAATTGATTATAAATAAAATCTATGTGTTTTGTAGATCTTCAATAAAAGCTTATTTAAAGTAAAAATATGGATTTTATTCTCCCACTATTAGTGGATGTGTTTTTCTAGTGTCTTGAACATGAATGACCATTTTTGTAACTACTAATGGTGTTAAAGTAGAAATGGACATGGTGTAGACTCTGCATTATAAACACACCTAGAAATGAAAGGGCAGCCCAGCATTATGCCTTCATTTGCCTAAAAAAATTTTCACATATCCCCTAAAAGTTGCAGCCATATTTGCAATTGGAAAACCAAGTATAGTTTTGATAAATTTGTAGGTATCATATGGTTAAACAGGAGAATATCATCAGAAGAAGTCAGTTCATAGCAGCACTATTTACCAAGGGCTAGAAATAACCTAAGTATCCATCATTGAATGAGTGGATCAAAAAACTGTTGTACATTTACACAAAAGAACACTACCCAGGAGAAAGAAAGAAGGAGCTCCTACCTTTTTCGACAGCGTGGATGGAACTGGAGAATATTTTGCTAAGTGAAAGAAGCCAGGAGGCAAAAGACAAATACCATATGATCTCACCTATAACAGGAAACTAATGAACAAAATAAGCTAACAAACAAAATAAAACCACAAGCATGGAAACATGGAACAGACTGGAAATGACCAGCCAGGAGGGGGCAGAGGGATAATGGAGGAAAGAAGGGAAAGGTACTAGTCCAAGAACATGTATGAATGACCAATTGTCATGGAGAACAGTGTGAGAATTGACTATGGAAGCAGGAGGTGAGATGGGCAGAGAAGGGCAAAGCGCAAAAATTGGGACTTCTGTAATAGAATAACAATAAAAAATTACTTTAAAAAAGAATAAGCCATTACAATAAAAATATGTACATTAGGATTAATGCAATTGCTGTTCAATCTGTACTTTCAGTTACTTTCTTAACAAAATATTTTTGCCATTTAATACAACAGCCATAAATTTTCCCGGTTATATATCAGCATTTTAGTAACTACACTTCCTCACAGATCTTATAGAAAGAAAATCATCTGTTTTTATTTATTGCAATAATAAAAAACATCAGCTTATAAGCACTGATAGGAAAGTAGACTCAGAGTGAAGTAAGTCAAAAAATTGCGTACAGATTGTGTTTCAAGATTTTCACCCACTCTAACTGTTATGTTATGGAGTAGTGTAGGAAAAGCAGGTTTTCTGTATATTTAGAAAAGATTAAAACTAATTACAGCGTTTTAAAGAACATTTAAGCACAAGGTAAAAGGTACCTACTTTTTTCCCCGCCATGAATTTGATGACCACAGCTACGCAAGGTTGAAGACGCTACAATTCTTCGGAAACCAGAGTGTCTTGCAAATCCGCTATAAATGAAATATTTGCTTTCACCTTTGTGAATGTATTAGATAATCTATTAATCATAACTTTATTATTCATGTGTAAAATATGCCTGGAGAACAATGTAATTGTTTGTGAAGGCAGTTTATTTACTTTCCCTAAGAGTTTGTATTTATTAACTAAGTATGTTACAGTGGAAAGATTCTGAGAGGCATAGTAAATTCATTGTACAGTTGAACTTCATGACATTTTGAAAGTAGCATGTTCAGGTTCAAGTAAACCATTAGTGGTTCTGATAGTACCAGGTGCCAAAGGCCTGGGAGGTCTTAACAGTGTCAGTAAAAGCAGATATTTGTGCTATTGAGAGCTTCTTTGATTATAATACTTGATTGATTCCCTTTTTTCCCCCTCCTTTTATATACCTCACACATCTTGACTTAGTAAAGATTTTAAAAACTTTAATTATATATTATAGTTATAAATGGAATAGAACAAATGTCTGCCAGGATTGGAACAAACCATTCTGTTTTACACACCAGTCACTTGATTGGGATGTTTTATTTGGCAGGTATAGGCTGGCAAGCAGAAATGATTTAAATTAATTAGAAAAAGATAAAAGTAGATGCAGGTAGCAATTTAAATTACAAAAAAATTCATAGTAAAGACCTTTGTCTATCTCCTTGTGCTGTGTCATTGGAGTACATATGGCTCTTTGTATCAGCCTGCCCTATAACAAAGCCAGTGTTTATTCTGGCTGATACTTAGAAAAAAAATATGTGAGCTGCAGAGTATAAGCATTGGAGACCATGTTGAGACATTAATTATAAATGTACAGTTCTAGGAATGTACTTTCTAGGAAGATATTCAACTTATATTAAAAAAGAAAGTTGTCATCTAAGAGTCCTTTATTTTGCAAATAAAAGGACAATGCCTTCACAATACATATATTGAGGCAAAAATCCCATCTATACTATAATCAGGCAAAATATTATCCAATTTGGGAATACTATAACACATCAGGATTATAGTTTCTAGCATTTTGATACATAGTAATGATTTTGGTGTGAAGGAATATATTACTCTAAGAAAGAAAAATATATATTACTTTGGTTGCATCCAAACTTGAAAGTGTTTCTCATTTTAAATTATCCATCTTTTTTCAATTTAGAAAGAATTTGGTTCAGTTGAGTCTTATTTTTGCAATATCTTACGATTTTAAAATATCACCCTGTTTTGAAATGTAAATTAGCACACATTGGTAGGAGAGAAATGGATTATGAGTTATATATGGGCCAAAACTCTAATATCCAAGCCATATGGTTCTAATCCAAATTAGAGTATTTCTTTTTTAGTGGAAATAATTGGATTTACTCTGAATCATTGAGACATTACCAATTTAGAGTTTTTTGGGAACTTAGAAAGTATCTCAATCTAGATGAGGAAATAGAAAGTTAAGCCTTTTTCTTCCTGCCAAACAGTTAATAGAAGGCATAGATACAACAATCTATCACAAAAGAGACAATATAACACCCTCTTCTACAACTCTTCCAAATTTTGTGGAATACGCGCCTCAATTCCAGAATTGATGCATGGAATCACTAGTCTGGGGAGAATAAAAAGTATGCATCAGAGATAAATTATTTCCACCTGTAAATAAACCCAGAACAAATAAATATTAACCATTTCTTCTCAGGGAGCAAAAATAATCTTTTGCAGATGTTCTTCAGAGTACCATCCTAAAAAATAATTCAGATTACTTTTCCCTTAAGCACCCACATATTCACTGTGATATAGAGTTTAAAGAAGTTAAAGGACACTTGCCAATGCTTAGGATTTGATATATATGATACAGGATTGTCAGTCTTTATACTATATTAAGTTTCAATTACTACTGAAGTACAGTAGACTTAAAAATGACTTAAATTATATAATAATGAATAGCTGACAATATTTAGGAGGATCTAAACAACATATATTTTGCTTATAGGGCTATGAAAATATTCATTTTCTCTCAATAATAATTGCTCACCTGGTAGGTTATCTGTAGTCAGTTTGATGTCAGGCCAGCCCTGTCATCGTCCAGGGGACCGTATTGCCATAAAAATCTTAGAAAAAAAATTCTAATAATAAAGTTAAGTATGTGAAAATCAAAATAAAATCCAACAGTGCATTTCAAAATCAAATGGTGGAAACTTCCTCTTTAAAATAGAAGAAAATCAAAAACTCTTCTCTTCTAAAAAATAACTTTGAAACAACCAGGAAACCAAGAAACAGAAGCATGTATTTTTCTTCCTTGATAAAACTAAGAGATGACTATAATCTCAAACTACAACTGGTGAAAAAGTGCTGCCTATTAAATAGAAGGAAAGTGAAACAGAGATATGTGAGGACACTGTGGTTGCGAATCTCAAAGTGGCACAGCAGAGTTCCCCCAAAAGAGAGATTCACACTAAAGAGCAAATGAAACGAATTGCAGTTGGAAATAATGGAATGTGTGAGTGTTAGCAGTGATAGCCAGCACCTACATTGATATAAAAGGAAACAGATATTAGGCTGGAACCGTATTTTCAGAAGCATATTAACAGTGATGTAGAATAAGAGAAATCCTGCATTTGGAAGATGTTTACAACTGCCAATATATGGAATATGTCGTTGGCCCCTTCTCTACATACATCTGCAAACAACTTGTGCAGGAAGATTTATTAAAAAATGAATGATTAAAAAAAAAGAAATGAGCACAGGTGTTATAGAGGAATAATCAACAGGGAACTAGTACAATATCTATAAAAAGACGCTGCAAGGGAAAATGTAAGAAAGAACAAGAGACAATGGCAGATGAAAGACACACACCAGAAAAGCATTGCCACAGAGCAGACAAATATTGCAACAAAAACACTGCTCTCAGTAAAATAAATAAATAAAAACCTCAATAAAGTAGTTGTCTTTATAAACTAAGAGCCTGAAGCAGATGTACAAATCTTAGGATTTAAAACTAAAGCTAACCCTGAGCTGGAGGTAATCAGACGAGTAGAGAAACAGAAAAAACATGTGTGATATGATAAAGTCCATAGTGTAAGCAGTTCAAATAAAGTTTTAATTTCTGAATAAAGTAAAATAAAACAGTCAAATAAAATAAACAATAAAGACACAGTAGATAGGAGATAAAAGTTTTAAAATAAAATGCAAATAAATGAGGGTTTTAAAAAGATGGGAGAAAATGTATCTATAGTCAAAAATAACTCATATTTGATGGTCATGAAGATGAGAAACAAAAAGAGAAACAGAAAAAAATATGTTCCCCAAAATTTTAGAAAATCTTAATCTATGAATTAAAATGGCATATTTTATCCTACAAAGTGATGCAAAACAAGCAAGACTCAGGCGCGCCCTAGTAAAATAATGAGCAACGACAACATCAGTTCCTGGCATGCCATATGGAAATGAAAAACAGCGACCATCCTTAAATACTTCTTGAGCCAATGAGGAAATGAAATCAATAATTTTAAAGTATTTAGAAAATAATGATAACATAAACTTACACATCAGAACTCTGTGATCAATTAAAGAATGCTCAAATGAAAATTTTTGCTTTAACTATTTATATTGATATACAAGTAAGACCTAAATATAAAGTAAGTTAAAATAATGAAACAAAATAAACTTGACAAATTATAAGGAAGGACATTATAAGAGAGCAGAGATTAATATAACATAGAAAAATAATTCAGTAATGAATCTAATAGTTTTTCCTTTCACAAGAACCAGTAAAATATAAACATTTAGCCAACCTAATTAAAAATTAACTGACAAAAATACATATACATGAAATAATAGATGACACTAAAAGAAAATGAAAGAAGAAAATAATATAAATAAATAATATTTAAATTCAGAAAAATTTAATCAGAAAAATAACATTAAGAAAACAAGATTTTTGGTCAATGAGCTTCTCTCAGATAAGCACTACTCCATGTTAGTTTCACAGAAAAATAAGAAAACTTTAAAAGTCAAAATTCAAATGCATCAGCTTTTGCAGGAAATACAGAAAAAATATGTTTTCTTAAGTGATATAATGTTGATACAACTGACATGCGAGTATATAAAATAATCATAAAATTAATATTGGTATAAAAATCCCAAATAAAGTATTAACAAATAGAATTTAACAGTACAGTAAGATTATTACCTAAAGATGTACCTCAAGGTAGATCATATTTTATCAAAGACACAAACATAAATCTACAAAAGAACTATATAAATTTATACATCTGAAAATCAATCTCAAAGTGGTAAAACTCTTTCTACCTAGGGAAAAAAATTCAGGAAGCATAAAATAAAAAATGTATAACTATAAGTACATGAACAATTAATATATTCTGCATGGGAAAATACACAATAAAGCCAAAGAGAAACATTCTAAATTAAATAACACTCAAGATTTTTAATTTTATTAATATGAAGTCCAGAATATCAATAAGAAAAAGATCGACAACACAATATTTGTACCTAGTTAATGAAAAGAAGCACAAATAACCAACCAAAGTTGCCTTAAAATGACTTGCAATGAGATAAATACAAAATAAAATTACAGAACAATTCTTCATCTACAGTTTGGCCAAGCTCAAAAGATCTGCCCTGAGAGACTACAATCTCTTTAAAGATCACTGTATTTAAAATTTAAAATGGGTGTGCCCTTTGACAAAAGTAATTCTACTAGTAGAAATTTGTCCTGAATATTAGATACATTCACATATTTATAAAACAGTCTTCAACCTTTGAGATTCACACAACATTGTTTGTAGCAGCTCAGGAAAGTTCCCTGTAGGTGAATGTTTTCTCCTCTTTCATTTGTGTATTATCCTAAAACACTGGCTAATAAGAGTTGTTATGGAAGGAAAGTGTGATACCAGGTGTGAGTTTTCCTAGAGTCAAACAATGAAACAGAAAGTGTAAGGTGTTATTTTGCCGGGGCAGGGGCAATTGGGGGTCAACATCTGTAAGGAAGTGAAGGAAATAGAATTGAGCAGAGGCAGAAATCACACTCTAGTTAGAAAAATGATAGATATATTACCTGACCCCACAGAAAGTTGTGAAACAAATGGCCCTTCAGATTGCCCCATCATGAAGCAAGGGGACTGGGCTGGGTCCTTAGAGCCCTAGTCTTCAACAGTCATTAGATGCAGGCTGCCCTCAGGAGGAGTTGTGATGATGAGCAAAGTACAGATCTTCAGGTAAGGGCAATACTTGAGATTTTCAGCTGCCAACACTTCCAGTTGCTGTGAGATTAAGGTCTCTGTCCTGCAAGGGGAAGGGGAAGAGGGGTGGAGATCCAACACACACAACATCTATTATACTGCCAGATAGTAGAAGGAGGGTTTTCTTTTCACTCTTTCTGTATTTTTTCAATTTTTTATTGGTATCACCATGTTTTTGTAAACAAACACCTATTAAAAAAAGAAACAAATGAAAAGAGCAGTAACAAAACAAATGCAATGTGTGACCAAAATCATTGTCAGTCAGAGAGATTTATAAAAATTCGTCATCAAAGACCATTTTTTCCAAGCTGTTCAACAATCCTATAGTCTATACAAAATCATGGTGGGAGATAAGATGGGGTGTTCCATTCAATAACAAGCAGATCATTATCAGAATGAAGCCCTGTTTGAATGATGAAGAGTCTGTTTACCTCATTAGGTCTGACAATCTGGGCTCAGTTTACACAGGACCATAATCTCAGGGACAATAAATTCAACCATTCCTCATATCCCTTTCATCCATGACCACTGACCAAATTGCTGGCCCTTCTAATTAGTAACAGTCTTTGCCATACTTCTTATTATTGCTTCTTCCTGACTCTTCCACTTCACTGTCTACATTTCTCCAATATTTCTGTCTGGATTCCTCAAATTTTTATCTCAGTCTGTCTATACAAAAACTCCCTTTGATTTTTAATCTTTTCAAGAAACGTTCCTTTCACCTTCTTAAACTTTATAGGAACTCTCCCTTTTTTAAAAGTCCTGTACTGCACCAGCAGGTCACTGCTCTTTTTACACATATAGAACATGGAAGTGAATACAACTGCACAAGCAAATAAATTGCACAGCAAAATAAATATCTCATTTCCCCAATTGTTCCTTTTGTGTGTGTGGCGGGGGGGTACATCTAAACCATTACTTTTCCGCTTGTGTAAAACTTTTCATCCTCTTTTGAGCTTCAAGTTATCTAGCTATACCATCTCCTAACCCACTTGTTCTCTTTCCCCAACATCCTAGACAACCTGAACAATAATGTGGTGAACTATAAGTACATGAATGCAAAAATGCCACTCTCAAGAGAAAAAGAGAAGGCAGACAGGGCAATCTCTACTCCTAATTTTATAGTTCTTGGATTGAGCTCCTTAAGAGGTTTAATTATTTTGCCAGAACTTAGACTCCATAAAAACTATTGTATTCCTTCCAGTGAAATAATTTTAGTTTTTGAGAAAAAATGTGCCATAGTGAAAGATGCACTGGTATTTTGGAAATCAAAATACAAACTTTGTTTACTTATTTATTTTTTTACTTGAATCATCCTGAGCAAGTTTCTTTTTGTCTTTAGGACTCAGTCTCAGTTTTTCATTAACAGCCCCTTTAAGGACTGTATGGTACAGTGAATAGAACTTTGAATGAATGGTTAGTGACCAGGTTCCTTCTCCTTGTTCTCATACTTCATTATTTGTCTCATTTCAGGCAAATCACTTAACCTTCAAATGCCTTAATTTCCTCCTATTGGGAATGACCGTAGTGGTCAAAGGGACTTAATGATTTAAGAAAATAATTGATGCACAATCAGAACTTTGGTATGTTGTGTTGCCTTTTAAGGCGGGACAGGTTCACGGGATTCAAGCAAACAAAGAAAAGTCACAGAGCTGTGGTGATACCTGACATGCCTTTATTCACTGGTGGGTGAGCCCCGCATGCTGCAAGCTGTGTGTGTGTGCATGTCACACTGCATGTCACCTGCCCCCTCTCTCTTCTCCCTAGAGGGGGAACCCCTACCCTCTTATATACTAAAAAGAAACAAAACAGACAGAGAGCCAAAACAGGCTATGTGACATAGTGAGATGCTGCACATGTGAGCCCACTCAAGACTATGGGAATACTTATCAGGCTCAGGCTCAAGGCTGTGAGAACACTACTTAGTTCCCCAGACATCTGAGAGAGGAAGCCAGATTGTCTCTGTTTACCCTACACATGTGATTGCAGAAAATCATTTAGACTTGTTAGATTTCATGTATTAGATAATTTGTTTACATACTTTTTAAAATTTATTTCTTAAATTATTTTTCTTTTCTTTTTTTTCTCTTAATGGGTTGTAGATATTTATTGTAGTCTTTGAATATTTTTAATTTCTTAATTTTTTGGCATTTTACAAATTTACATTGGTAGTATATTCATTATCATTCACTTCAAAATGTTTTTTTTTAATTTTTTTTTCAAATACATTTGTCTCTGCCTACCCCCCACCACTTTCCCTTGCCCCCTTCCTCCCTCCCTCCCTCAGCTCTTCCCCTTTGATTTTGTCCATGAGTTCTTGCTATATGTTCCTTGACTTTCCCCTTCCCTTCCTTTTACCTACTCCCCCTCCCACCTTCCCTCTTGTCTCTCTTCATTTCTTTTCCTTTTAGTGTTGCTAGTCTTATTTTCCTTGCATCTTTGTATTGTTGGTTAGGTTCCACTTATAGGTGAGATCATATGGTATTTGTCTTTCGCCCCCTGGCTTATTTCACTTAGCATAATGCTCTCCAGTTCCATCCATGCTGTTGCGAAGTTGAGTACTTCTTTTTTTCTTTCTGCTACGTAGTATTCCATTGCGTATATGTACCATCACTTTTTGATCCAATCATCTACCTATGGGCATTTAGGTTGCTTCAACACTTGGCTATTGTAAATTGTGCTGCTATGAACATTGGGGTGCATAGGTTCTTTTGAATTGGCGTTTTGGTATTCTCAGGGTATAGTCCCAGCAGGGGAATCACTGGAACAAAAGGCAGTTCCATTTTCAGCTTTTTGAGGAAATTCCACACTGCTTTCCATAGTGGCTGCACCAGTCTGCATGCCCACCAACAGTGTACTAGGGTTCCCTTTTCTCCACAGCCTTGCCAGCACCTGTTGTTTGTGGATCTGTTTATGATGGCCATTCTGACCGGTGTGAGGTGGTACCGCATGGTGGTTTTGATCTGCATTTCTCTGATGGCTAGTGATGCAGAGCATCCTTTAAAATGCCTCTGGGCCCTCTATATCTCCTTCTTGGAAAAGCGTCTGCCCAGGTCCTTTGTCCATTTTTTGATTGGATCGTTTGTCTTCTGGGAGTGGAGTCGAGTGAGTTCTTTATATATCTTGGAGGTCAAACCTCTATCTGATTTATCATTAGCGAATATATTTTCCCATATGGTTGGCTCCCTTTTCATTTTGCTGATGTTTTCTTTTGCCATGCAGAAGCTTCTTATTTTGATGAGGTCCCACTTGTTTATTCTTTCCTTTATGTCCTTTGCTTTAGGAGACATATCAGTGAAAAAATTGCTGCGTGGGCTATCTGAGAGTTTCCTGCCAATGTTCTCTTCTAGGACTTTGATGGTGTTGTGACTTATATTTAAGTCTTTTATCCATCTTGAGTTTATTTTTGTGTATGGTATCAGCTGATGATCCAATTTCAATTTTTTGCATGTAGCCGTCCAGCTCTCCCAACACCATTTGTTGAAGAGGCTATTATTGCTCCATTTTATGCTTCTGCCCCCTTTGTCAAATATTAGATGCCCATAGAGACCTGGGTTTATTTCTGGGCTTTCTATTCTGTTCCACTGGTCTATGGATCTGTTCTTGTGCCAGTACCAGATTGTTTTGAGTATAGTAGCTTTGTAGTAGAGTTTGATGTCCGGTATTGTGATCCCTCCTACTTTGTGTTTCTTTCTCAAAATTGCTGTGGCTATTCGGGGTCATTTATGGTTCCATATAAATTTTTGAAATGTCTGTTCTATTTCTGTGAAATACGTCAGTGGTATCTTAATAGGGATTGTGTAGAATCTATAAATTGCTTTGGGTAGTATGAACATTTTGATGATATTAATTCTTCCAATCCATAAGCACAGTATACGCTTCCATTTATTTGTGTCTTCCTTAATTTCTTTCTTCAATGTTGTATAGTTTTCTGCGTACAGGTCTTTTACCTCTTTGGTTAAATTTATTCCTAGGTACTTTATTTTTCTTCTTGCTATATTGAATGGTAGTTTTTTTTTTCTGATTTCTTCTTCTTCTATTTCATTGCTGGTATACAAAAATGCCTTTGATTTCTGAGTGTTGACTTTGTGTCCTACAGTTTTGCCAAATTAACTTATTAGGTTGAAGAGTTTTTTGGTAGAGTCTACAGGGTTCTCTATGTACACTATCATGTCATCTGCAAACAATGATAGCTTTACTTTCTCCTTTCCTATTTGGATGCCTTTTATCTCTTTCTCTTGTCTGACCGCTGTGGCTAGGACTTCCAATACGATGTTGAAAAGAAGCGGTGAGAGCGGACATCCTTGTCGTGTTCCCGATCTTAGTGGGAAAGCTTTCAGTTTTTGCCGGTTGAGTATGATGTTGGCTGTAGGTTTTTCATATATGGCCTTTATTACGTTGAGGAATGCCCCATTTATTCCCATTTTGCTGAGTGTTTTGATTATAAATGGGTGCTGTACCTACCTTATCGAATGCTTTTTCTGTGTCTATCGAGATGATCATGTGGTTTTTGTCTTGTCTTTTATTTATGTGATGTATCACGTTTACTGATTTGCGAATATTGAACCATCCCTGCATGCCTGGGATGAGTCCCACTTGATTGTGGTGGATAATCTTTTGAATGTATTGCTGGATGCGGTTTGCCAATATTTTGTTGAGGATTTTAGCATCCATGTTCATCAGCGAAATTGGCCTGTAGTTTTCTTTCTTTGTAGGGTCTTTATCTGGTTTTGGGATCAGGGTGATGCTGGCCTCATAGAGTCAGGGAGTCTTCCCCCCTCTTGGAATTTTTGGCATAGTCAAGAAGGACAGGGATTAGCTCTTCCTTAAAAGTTTTGTAAAATTCTCCTGGGAAACCGTCTGGCCCCGGGCTTCTGTGTGCTGGGAGTTTCTTGATTTCTGATTCAATTTCCCCAGCTGTTATCGGTCTGTTCAAGCTTTCTGTTTCTTCCCCCTTCAGTGTTGGAAGATTATACTTTTCTAAAAATTTGTCCATTTCATCAAGGTTTTCAAATTTCTTGGCATACAGTTTTTCATAGTAGTTTCTGACGATCCTTTGTATTTCTGTGGTATCAGTTGTTATTTCTCCTCTTTCATTTCTGATATTATTAATTTGGGTCCTCTCCCTTTTATTCTTGATGAGTCTGCTTCAAGGCTTGTCAATTTTATTTATCTTTTCAGAGAACCACCTTCTGGATTGGTTGATCCTCTGAATTGTTCTTTTCACCTCTATGTTGTTCAGTTCTGCTCTAATCTTGCTATTTCCCTCCTTCTACTTGCTCTGGGATTTATTTGTTGTTGTTTCTCCAGTTCTTGAAGTTGTAGTGTTAGGTCTTTTATTTAAAATGTTTCTCTCTTTTTTAGGTAAGCCTGCATTGCTATGAACTTCCCTCTCAGGACTGCCTTTGCTGTGTCCCATAGGTTTTGGACTGTTGGATATTCATTTTCGTTTGTTTCCAGAAATTTTTTTATTTCTTCTCTTATCTCATTATTGACCCATTCATTGTTTAATAGTCTACTGTTCAGTCTCCATGAGTTTGCAAGTTTTTGAAGTTTCTCTTTGAGGTTGATTTCGAGTTTCAAGCCCTTGTGGTCCGAGAAAAAGTTTGGTATTATTTCAATTTTCCTGAATCTGCTGAGGCTTGCTTTGTGTCCTATCATGTGGTCTATCTTAGAAAAACTGCCATGAGCATTTGAAAAGAATGTGTATTTTTCTTCTTTGAGATGTAAGGTTCTATATGTCAGTTAAGTCTCTTTGATTTAGTGTGTCATTCAGCGCCACAATATGTTTATTAATGTTTTATTTGGAAGATCTGTCCATTCTTGACAGTGGGGTGTTGAAATCCCCTACTATCAGTGTGTTGCTATCTATATCTTTTTTTGAAGTCATCCAACAATTTCCTTATAAACTTGGGGGCTCCTATATTGGGAGCATATAAGTTTACAATGTTGATGTCTTCTTGATAGATTCTTCCTTTAAGTATTATAAAGTGCCCCTCTGGGTCTCTCTTTATGGCCTTTGTTTTGAAATCTACTTTGTCTGATACAAGTATGGCAACCCCGGCCTTTTTCTCATGCCCATTTGCTTGGAATATTTTTTTCCATCCCTTTACTTTCGATCTGTGTAGGTCTTTGGCTCTGAGGTGGGTCTCTTGTAGGCAGCATATGTGTGGGTCATGTTTTCTTATCCATTCAGCTACCCTGTGTCTTTTGATTGGGGCATTTAGTCCATTCACGTTGAGAGATATTACTGATAGAAACTTACTCATCTTTTCTCTTTGTACCTGTGTTCCTCTCTCTCTCATTCTTTTCCTTCATTGTCTTAAACCAGTCCCTTCGCTGGTTGGAGTGCTGGTTTGGTAGAGATGTATTCTTTTAGCCTTCTCTTGTCTGGGAAACTCCGTATTTCCCCTTCTATTTTAAAAGAGAGCCTTGCTGGGTAGAGCAGCCTTGGCTGTAGGCCCTTGCTTTTCATCACTTGGAATATTTGTTGCCATTCCCTTCTGGCTTGTAGTGTTTCTGGTGAGAAGTCAGCTCCTAGGCGTATCGGGGCCCCCTTGTATGTTACTTTCTCCTTCTCCCTTACTGCCTTGAGGATTCTCTCTTTGTCTTTGATAGTTGCCATTTTAATGATGATGTGTCTTGGAGTGGACCTCCTTGAGTCCCTCTTGAGTGGGGTCCTCTGTGCCTCCTGGATCCATGAGAGCCTTTCTCTCCACAAATTAGGGAAATTTTCCATCATTACTTTTTCGAGGAGGTTCTCTATCCCTTGCTCCTCTTCTTCTCCTTCTGGTATCCCTTATATGGATATTATTGCATTTCAGGTTGTCCTGCATTTCCCTAAATGCCTCTTCATTCGTTTTGAATCTTTTTTCCATTTATTATTCTTTCTGGGAGCTTTTTTCTACCTTATCTTCCATCTCTGATTCGATCCTCAGCTTCATCCAGCCTGCTTTGGATTCCTTCTACTGTGTTCTTCAGTTCAGAAATGGTATTCTTCATATCCTCTTGTGCCTTCTTGATAGTTTCTATGTCCTTTTCCAGGTTGATATTGTTTGTTGTAAGATCCTGATAGTTTCTTGCAGTTTCTCATAGTTATCTTTGAGCTGGCTGAGCTCATTGAGCTTCCTTAGAACCATTGTTTTGAATTCAATATCTGATAGTTCCCTTGCCTCTGCTTCATTTAGCTCTCTCTGTGGGGAGTCCCCTTTTCCACTGATTTGGGGGGAACTTCTTTTTCTTCCCATTTTTGTTAGAGTGTTAAGTAATTTACTTATTTATTTATTTATTTTTGCTTCTGCTTCAATTGGGCTGTCTAGATTTCCTGACTTTGTGGATTAAACTTCTATGGTAGTGGGTGGGTCTTTTTATTTATTTATTTATTTATTTTTCCCTTTACTTTTCTTTCTGGGCCTGCCTCTGATGATGTCAGTTGTTGACCTTATAGGACCTTGGGTTTTTTATTTGAGCCTTCCAGGAGTCTACTGTCTGTGTCTGACTCCTGTTTGGGGCAGCTCTGTGACCCCTTTGGTCAGGGCTGGACTATTTTTTGGGATCGCTCTGCACTGTAATGCCGGCTCCTTGAGCACGCTTCCTGGTGTGGCAGGATCCCCCGCCTGCCTGGGCTCACACGTGCTTGCCCCAGACCAGGGGGCTTATTCGCAACCTCGAGTTCGCATCTGGCCCCCCTGGCCTGGGAGCTCCCCGGCACACGTCAGTTTAGGGTCTTCTATTGTGTGTTTTCCCCACTTTTGGCTCTTTGGGTGCGTTGCTTGCCCTCACCAAATGGAGACTATGGAAATGAGAAGAAGTCAGCTCCAGGACTCTCTGGTTAATCCTGTCTCCGGGCTCTCCTCCAGAGACTCTGGGCAGCTCTGTGACCCCTTTGCCCAGGATCTACTAATTCTGTGAGCCGCTCTGCAATCTCAGGCTGGGGGGTCAATTTACGCCTGCCCTCGCCGCTGTGAACTCCCTCACAGGCCATATCGGTGCCAATCTGTGGGAGGCCTCGTCCGCCAGTGCAAGTGTTCGCCAGCCTGCGCGGGTCACACACAGGCTCGCCAACCCTCACTGGTCACTAGGCGCAAGTGTGCGCGCCTGCGCTGGGTGTTTTTGAGGGTGTCTATCTGTGCTTTTCGGCTTTTGGCTCTTTGGGGGTGTGGCCTCTTCCCGCACGATGGAGACTACGGCAAGGAGAAGGAGTCAGGACTTCCTGGTTCTTTCTCCCGTTCTTTCCCCAACGCCTCCATTTCCAGTCTCTCCTCAGGGGTCTCCAGGCAGTTCCGTTACCCCTTCGGTCAAGGATCCACCCCCTGTGCAGACTGTGTTGCAATCGTGGGCAGTCTGGTTCATGCGTGCCCCGCTTCTGCGTCTTTGGGGGCGCGCATTTCCAACCCACAAGGGAGACTACAGAGCGGGGAGGGAGTCAGGACTCCCTGTTCCTCCTCCCATTCTTTCCCCAACGCCTCCGTCTCCAGTCTCTCCTCAAGGCTCTCCCAGCCAGTCTGCACTCAGCCCCGCAGCTCACACGCGCACAAGCTGTGTGCGGAGCGCGCAAAAGGCAGGTTACCTGATTCCCTTAGGCCTGAGCGAGATGGTAGCTGCAGAGTGGGAGGTGCGTTATCACTGGGGCTCCACCAGCCGCCCTGTCAGTTCTCTTCACAAAGTTTTCCTCACCAGTCTTTTCCCAGGCACCAGCCCACCCTGCTGCCGCCTCTACCCAGAGATCAAGGAGGGTGGCTGCCACTGCAATTTCTGCGTTGGCCCTTTAAATGTCTTTTTGCATCCCCAGCTACCTGTCTCTGGCAGAGAAGGCCCCTAAGCTTTTTGGGGTTGCGTTTTGTCTTTATTTTCTTGGTTTTAGCTGCTGTAGTTTAGGGGTCCCTGTTTATGATTCAGACCCCGTTCTTCTTGGGGGAAGCTAACTGGCCATTTCAATATCCCTCTGGTGCTAGTGCCCGTGGGCACCCAGCCCACTCTCTCCAGCCTCCACCGCACTTCTCACCCGTTGGGATGTGTGAGAGTAGAATCCACTGTCCGCGGCTCCAAGGCTCATCTCCCACTATCGTTCCATTTTTTTCCAGGTGATTACTCCACTATTTAGTCGCAATTCCAGTTTGGTCTTGGGAGGAGGTCAGCGTGACTCCCATTCATTCCTCTGCCATCTTAATCTCTTCTTCTTATTTTTCTATTGTAGTTAACATTTAATATTATACTGGTTTCAGGTATACAACAGAATAATTAGATATTTATATACTTTACAAAGTGATCATCCTGATTAGCCTAGAACCTATCTGGACACTTTTTCCAAAGCAGGGAAGTCCTTTAAATAAGACCTGATAGGGACCCCATTTCTTTTTTTCCCTCATTTCTAAAACTAACATTTATCATTATAAGATAGTGTCATAGCGTACAATTGCTATTAAATGATGTCAGAAATCATGTCAGCCTACAGTATACATTAAGAAATTGCCAATGGTAACTATTATTCCATAAGGCCATATAGTTCAAATAGCACAATAACATAGTTCTTTCAATTCTTTAAGCAGTAAATGCCAGTAGGCATAAATTGAATTATTCTCTGCAATGAAGCTCCAGGATATTAATAAATTATGATTTACTGAAGTATATTTCCTATGAAATAAAGTATGTTCATTATTCTCTTAGCTCAAATATTTCATTCTTCTGACTTCTTATAGAAATATTAGGATAATGAAAATAAAAATACAGATGTGTATATGTTTCCTAATCTCTGAAATGATATCAATACAGATATATAAATATGTCTATATATAGATATATATTTTTTAATATAAACATAAAAAATGGTTTCTGTTTTTTTATGGAACGATGTAAAATTTTTACCCATATCCTTTTAAGCCCCATTCAAAAATCTGCATTGGTAACTCGTGTATGTTTTAAAATACTACCAAACTCTTTACCTTACTTGAATCTATTAAAATTATTAACTGATCCACCAAAGCTTTGTTATTCCCTAAACATAGAGTGGTTAACATTTAAGTATTTTAACAATAGTCCATGTTGCTTGTAGTTATTTTATTAAACAATAAGGGTTGTATTGCATTTAATCCAATGAAAAGATACTGTAATTAATTGGCAAATGGCTATGGTATAGGGATGTATTTTAAACCTTAATTATTTCTTTTTGCTTTCTGCTTCAGATCTTCAGTCTGGTGTGCACACTTTAAAAAAAATAGATTTAGTTGAAGAACCAAAATGTTAATACTGAAGTTTCTTAATTTTATAGTTATTTGAAATATAGATTGTTTGTTTCTTTATAAAGTTCTAAATTAATGCTAAAAAGAGGATTAATTCATGAGAAAGAAACCTCAAATGCAAAAAAAACTTATTCTTTCAAGCTCCAGAGAAATGTAGCACATTTATCAGCTTTGAGTGGATATCATTGTGTTTATAACAGAGTGGAGGCACCATGCAATTTTGCTTCTGAAATTGGTTTATATAGATGACTGGTTGCTGTGAAGTGTGTGTCAGAGTTCCATGCAGCTGTTATGAAGTAGTACAATTGTCATCGCTTCTTACATGGTTGTTGGGAAGAGCTTGAGAGCCCAGCTCAGTCAGCTGTTGAATAGATAACCCAACACAGTTAACGTGGCATACATTGTAAAGAATTACATGCCTGCTACAATGAGCTTTGGGCCTTTGGTCTAGATAATAATCCTGGTGGGTGTACCACGTGTAGTGGCTGTCTGATCACTCAGATATAACTGACGAAACATAAAGAAAAATGTCAGTCGACTGAAAGAAAAATGCCGCTGCAAGTTTGTTTAAGGTTCATGTAAACGGCTATGTGTATTTTTTAACCCCCAGCCTGCCAAGTACTTGACTGCCAACTTCAATGTCTTACACTGAAATACAAGATCTGGAGATGATAACCTATTTAAGACTGTGTTTAAATATGTTGTGCATGAAAGCCCCGTCTCTCACTTTTGGTTACAGAGATGAGGATTTACATTTCATAGAAAGCAAAGCTTTCTTGAGAAACAACTTAGATGAACGATGTATAAATAAAACAATATGAGAAATGATAATTGTTGACAACTTTTTAGTAATTATGGAACTTTATTTTATATTCTAAAAGCAATCAGAATGACAATGTAGACATTTTGCGTGATTATCCATTATAATGAAACAAAAAAGTGGGAAGAAATACCACTATTTGCCACTTAAGTTTAGACACAAACACTGGGATAGTTAACATATTAAAATGATCTTCTTGAAGACCAGAGGGGATGAAAACAAAGTTATAGGATTTCCAATGTAAAACTTCTGGTTTTTTTTTCACTCCCTGACTTGTGTTTCTGGACTTGGTTGTCACAGTCCATATGGCATGTCACAAACAAGGCTTGAACTAGGGCTGCTTTGATTCCTATGCTCTTTGGGAGGATTTACAGATATAACATCTGTTTAAACTTGCCCAATTTTTTTTCATATCTGGTCATTTATATTTTCAAAACTCATAAGTTCATCTCCTTAACATCAATAAATAATACATAATTTCCCAGCAAATAATACAAATAAAAAATAAACAAAATGAAATCCTGCTTTCCTTTAAGTGACCCACATAAGAGGAAACTGAGTTTTCATAACTTGAGCTATTTCAGGTTTTTTATTATTCATAAACAGATTTTACAAATGTGTATTCAGAGTTTTCCTTCAAAAAGCACTTAATTAGGGATATTTAAATGTTAGTAGTATATTCTGGAAACAATAAAATTTATTTAGCCATTTCTCCCAATTTCACATTCTTAAAGTCAGAAAGAACTTTGTCCTTTAGCTCAGCTTCACACAGGAAGCATGAATCACATTTAAATTTGTGAAACTGATTTTTTAAATAATAATAGTAATAGTTTTAACTACCTGAGAAATCTTTTTAAAAATATACCAGAACTATTAAAAACATGTTTGTTTTAACTCTTATTTTTATTACCTATATTTCTGGAGATCACATTCCTTAAATCAGTGTTTCTCAAAACACTGTCCAAGTACCAACTTCACTATTCCTGATACAAAATTGTGAAGATTTGGGCTTAACAAGCTGCATCATTTTCTGAGGTCCTCCATATGCACATTAAAAATCAGAGGATTTTCCTTATATAATATTAAATCATGGTATAAACTTGTAAAAAATGTTTGTAAATCCATTAGAATATAGTTTTTATGAGTATTTTTGTAAAATAATATTTGTCATTAAGACTATCCCAAAATGATCAACTCATATCTACTTAATTTCAGTTAATTGCTGTCTTTAAGTTATGACCTTCTCCCACGTATTCTCCTCTCAAAAAGAAATTCTTCAAATGTTATCTTTGTTTATTGCTGAAAGACTGTAAAGCACAAGAGTGGCCAAAAAATAAACAAATGATATTATTCTAGTCCCTTCTTCTATGGTGTGAATTTGAAAATTCCAAAATAGAAATATTTAAATATTTTGTCTTGTAAAAGTGGAAATGAGAAAGCTGTAGCATGGCTGCAAAATATTTTCCATTTCTCCCATCAAAAGTGAATCCCTTTCCCAAACCCTGGGATCTAGGCTGGACTTTGACTTAGCTTTGACCAATGGAATAAGGAAAAAGTGACTTTATGTAACTTTTGAGTCTAAGCCTCCAAAGTCTTATAGTTTCCAGGCCTGTCTTTGAAACACTGCCTCTTTGTATGAAACCTGAACTACCCTGCTGGAGAGTTATATAGAGAAGATTCTAGGCATTGTATTTTGCAGGGCAAGTTACCACCAGACTCATAAGTGAGACTATCTTGGAATACTAATCTCTGGTCAATCCTCCAAGTAACTGATTTTACACAAGTAATACCAAACAAGAGCAGAAAAACTACCCAGCTGACCCAGACCGGAAAACAGTCATGAATAAATAAATGGTTATTATTTTGAGCTACAAAGTTTTAGTGTGGTTTGTTGCATGACAAGATAACTATCACATGAATATTCTGATAATTTTTCTTTGAAAAATACTTTTGTGTGCACTGGACAGTTGGCTCGGTTGGTTGAGCACTGTCTCATAAACCAAAAGGTTTGCAGGTTCAATCTCTAGCTGGGGCCCATGCCAAGGCTGTAGATTCAATTCTCAGTTGGGGCGCATATGAGAAGCAACAGATCAATGCTTCTCTCTCATTGATGTCTCTCTTTCTCTCTCCCTCCATTCCTCCCTCTTAAAAAAAAAATCAATAAACATATCCTTAGATGAGAATTTTTTGAAAATTGCCATTTCAAAAAAATTTTGTTTGTATTAATGACACCATGATAATCATAATAATAGCAATTTTAATATCAAAATATTAACTCTTATTTTAGCAATTCTTATTCTAAATGCAAAAATGTAAACACAGGTATAATGTATCCATATTTGTGGTTGAAGAAACAGAATCCTAAATATTCGTTTCTGTGTTACTAAATAAGCAATCTGAATAATTATTTTTTGATTTACTGTGTTGAATAAATGCTTGTTTTTGTTTTGTCTAAATAAAAATAAATTTATTTTTTTCAATCTGAATAATTAACATTTTTTAATATATTGGTTACATTTGCTTAGAGAAAGAAAATTTATTCTTCCCTTGATAGAATTGTTCATTCCTCAACTTGATAGTTCCTACAGAAGCCATATTTTTTAAATATAATAGACCCAGTCAGAACTACCCTATAAAGAAAAGGTGACACTTTAAATATTTATTCTTAATTTTTTTAAATTAATTTCAATGTTATGCTTTGGCTGATCCTAAAACTAGTCAACAAATTGTTAAAACATGCCACTTGGTGCTAAATATATAGATTTTTGACAGTGATTTTTATAGAGATATTTCATGTATTCAAGCCTGGTTGAATTTTTGAGAAGTTGGACTAGGTTATAGTCTAAAAATGTAATACATTCCTGTCTTCCCTTTGAGATAGATATATTGGACATTTATGATTTTTAGTTTTTCCTTTCCTTCACCCATCACTTCTTTTGAAGGCTGAACAAATAAATGGGGAAGTCTCCATCTGAAATTCTAAGCTGGAATCATTGCCAGAATTTTGTTTCATTAGAAAAGACTTAGCAACAACCTCCTCAAGATCCATACATTCTTGTATAAAAGACCAAGTTCATAATTTGGAACACATTACTTGATGTAAACACACTTCTGACAAAGTAAGCAAGCAAAAAAGCAAATTTAGAAAACAAGCAGGCAACAATTAAGAAAAACACAACAAATTGTTTCACAAATCTACAGTCATCTTCAGATTAATCTTAACAATTAATAAAACAAATTTCTGGAAAAATAATTATAATTGAGAATTAGGCATTTTTCAAATTTCCTTTTGTCTGGATTTTTTAGACTCTTTCTTTCATTAAAAAAATTCTCTAATATTAATCATATTTGCAACCACCCAAACTTATCTAAGAATATAACTACAACATGTATATTCTACCTGGGTTTAGTAATATAATTGGAAAATTAATAAATTATAAGCTTTTAATACTTAGGCAGTTCTGAAATACAAAACCTGTTATATACTTTGTATGGCTAACACAAAATAAATCAATGTCTGAGAGAGAAAACTAGAAAGTTTTTCGTTGTCAGGCCTAGCATTACACAACTGTAGAGTCATCTATGCTTCAGACAGAGAGCATGTGTTAAAAATTTAAAATTAGAATAAATCACAAGTTAGATAGAGAAGATTATTGCCTACCAGATCGATTTCCAAACACGAGTTAATTTCAAAGCACTCATTCCAGTTGGTGTGTGATTCTCAGCCTCCTCACTCTCAAAGAAGGCACTTGCTGTGATCCCAGCAGGAAGTCCAAGTTCAGTAGTACATTTAGGATCAAGCTTTTATGCCTAGGAGAGGCTAGGGTTACTCAAATATGAAACATTTATTTGGAAAAGGGTTTTTAAGTATCCATGTGTTGTCCGTAATTTGGCCTCTCACAGAATATTACCATATATAACGCTGAGATTTACTGAGATTAGACTTAGTCTCTGTTTAATTTTTTTTAAGATCTTATTTATTCATTTTTAGAGAGTTGAAGAGAGGAGGAGGAGAGGGAGAGGAACATCAATGTGTGGTTTCCTTTTGAGTACCCCCTAGTGGGGACTTTGCCTACAACCCGGGCATGTGCCCTGACTGGGAATCAAACCGGAGACCCTCTGGTTTGCAGGCTGGCACTCAGTCCACTGAGCCATACCAGCCAGAGCAGACTTCAGATTTTTTAACACTCAATTTTGCTGAGCTTAAAGTTTCTGTTCTTGGCAGTAAAATAAAATAATGTGAATTATTTTGAGACAGCTGAACATTTATTTTCACTAAAATTTTGCTGACCATTTGACATATTTTTTCAATAACTTATGTTTTGATGAATTTGTAATATCAATATGAAAGCACGGATACATTCACTAATTTATTAATTAACCATATTTAGTGAGCAACCACTATGTGTCAGAGTCTTTTCTAAGCTAAGGAGACAGTAGTGAACAAACGAGACAATGTTCCTGTGGTAAGTATACTTAAGTTCAAGTGGGGAAAGCAATCATTAAAAATATGTAACAAGTAAGTTTAGGTGTGCATACACACACGTAAGGTCAGGCACCGATGAGTAAAAAATTGTGATAGCAATGAAAGAGTAAGTAAAAAGAAAACTTATTTTAGATGGTGTATTAGAGATTTCTCTACTAAGGGTTTGAGAGTTTCCCACAGGTCTGAATAAAATGAGGAAATGAGCCAAGCAAATATCAGGGGAAGTAGCATCTTAGACAGAGGCTTTAAAAGGAGAACTTAATGGAGGTTTCCAAGAACAAGGAAGAGGTAAAGCTGACATGATTCCATGAATATTAGATTTTTCTGGTTTCTTTAAAGTAAATTTCCATTTGAATTTTAATTGAATTTGTCAGAAATTTTGTTCTTCAGCCTCGCTTCGATCAGATCTATTCTATGTAGCATTCTCTTCGCAATCACTTCCATATCTTCCCCACGCTTCTGTAGTTATAAACTTCAAAGCTGAACACTGCAGTTTGGCCTACCCTCTGGGGACAAGGACAGTTAAAGTTTCATCTAGATGACTAGTGTGTTACAGAACCCTGCCTGTGCTGTTCTGGAACAGCTGTGGGGTTCGGTTGCCCACCGCCAAGAAGTGGGAATCCCAATGCAAGAATTTGGTGAGGAAAAGGAAAGGGGTTGTTTATTTATGGGTTATACAAATTCAGAATAATGGAGGATTTCTGATGTTAAAACCCATTGCCTTTAAAACACTCCAAAACACATAGTCCTGCCTTCCTTTGCCAACCCAGATCAGTCTCAGAATATGTCAGTCAGAGGCACTGTCTTTCTGAAAAACAGAAGTCCATGGCTCAGCATTTCTGGTCATAGTTCAATGTTTCAAGCATCTCCCACTAATCTGTGCTTGGTTAGGCAGGTCCCCACAATTCCCAGCTTCATCATCTCTGCCACAGTGTTCTCCAAGCAGGTTTCCCAGCAAGTCTCCTTTTTCTTACTCCAACTCTTAATCCAAAACCATGTGTCATCTCCTCACTCCAAATTGCGTGGCACCTCCTTACACATCAGACCTCATGGCCAAATTCCCCTACTTCATGGCTCCTTCCTCATGGCTGCCTCCTTCTCTCTCAGCCTACATGACTGCTACTCACCACTGACTTTATCGTCTTACAGGGTGGTCCTTCCATGTGCTTTCAAATTACATGGATGCTACTCTTGGCTGCTCACCCTTATAATAAATGCTGACCTGGAGCTGCCTATGTAACCTCATATTCAGCCCCACCTACAGCATGCTACTTTTGCCAGTTCCCCCTATATCTTTTCCCTTATTTTAGCTGCCGTCTTTAGTTAGGGCAAGAGTCCCCAGTGACACATGGACATTTGGGGTGGGCCAGCTCCCCTGGCTATGTCACAAGCCACCGAATGCTCTGAAATTCATGTAGACCTTTTGCCTGGGGTGGCAGCACCATTATCAACTAGCTAGCAACTTGCCATAGTTATGCAAAGTATCTTAAGCACCATATCATTCACTTCCCTCATCCCCTGACCATGTGCTGTAGGGAATATTTTTGAGGACACCCGCTTTGTACCCTATTTCATATGCATGTACCCTATTGGCCTCACTACTTTTCTCAGTGTGTTTTGGACATAATCACTTACCACAGCCTGAGGCCTCATTTTACCAAATGTACTCTTCTATCTCAATTTATTCATTTTGTCTTTCCCCTTTAGACACATTATTGTAGAAATCCCTTGTTGGTCTCTCTTCAGCCACTTTCTACATATTGCTCTTATTGGTAAATGACAGTTTGAATATCACCCCTGTTCTTAAAGGTTCTGGGTTCTTGCTCTGCAAACTGTTGTCACTGTAGTGCTATTTTTTTTTTTTTGTCACATAATTGTCGATGTATTTTAGAGCAGTGCCTGTTCTTCTCCAGGGTTGAGGGTGATCCAGTGAAGTCTCCTCATTGACTTCAGACTTCTATCCATTTCATACACATTGAACCTCTTGCCTCAGATTTATTCAATCTGATTCTTCATTTTAACATAATCTCCAGAGAGTTCATCTACATATTCAGTTTTGAGAAGCAATGAAATCATGATCTCACAGCAGTTTCTCCTAAAATTATGCAGTCATGCACCCCCTTAACCATGGGGTGCCTTCTGAGAAATGCCTCCTTAGGAGATCCTGTCATTGTGCAAACATCATACAGTGCACTTACACAAACCTAGATGGTATAGCCTACTACACATCTAGGTAACATGCTGTAGTCTATTGCTCTGTAGGAGAGGAAAAATAATTTTTTCTCTACCTTTCTGTGCTCTTTGCTAAGACATCCTTGTAATAAAAGACAGATTGGCCAGAGAAGAAACAAAAATTAAATAACATGTATATTTCTTGTATACATGAGAGACTTGGATAACTCAATAATTCACCTGAAATATCATCTTCAGCTGAAGACAGAAGATGTTGGCTCTAGGGGTAGTCAGTTAGGGAGGTTACCAGGAATAGCACAGTAAACAACAGTGAGGTTGTTACACAGATATAAATTTTGCCTTTATCATTGATATGAGGTTCTAGAGGTGAATTTAATCTTCTATTCCTGTTACAGGGAGGGAGACACCCTTACAAACGGAGATTTCTTTTATAAATATAAATGTCTTTTACAAAGCATAACTTCTACTTGGTTTTCCAAGCTTCTCTCCAGTTGCTTCTTAAAATAAACCAGTATCAGATAATCCTTGTGCCTAGTAGACGTATTTTGGGATGACAAATTCTGTTCCCCTATAGGTACCAGGCTACAAAGTCATATAACATGTTACTGAACTGGATACTGTAGGTGATTGCAACACAATGGCAAGTATTTTTGTAATGCTTTGCACTGTAACATTAAGACAGCTATAACATCACTTAGCAACAGCCATGTTTCAGCTTCATTATAATCTCATAGGACCACCATCATACATGCAGCACTGAGAAAATTGTCACTGTGGGACAAGTGACTATGTAACCTCATATCCAGCCCCTAGTCTCTAAGAGATCAGGGTGTGATTGATTCCCCTCAGAAGAGGACTATAGCAGCCAACACTACACTGTAATGTAATTACCCCCCCCCCAAATTTGATTATTTTTGTTGTAGTCTCAAACTAATGCTAGCTTACTTTATGGCCTGAAAAAAAAAAGTCCAGTGTCATCTTGTACATCTCCTCTCCAGTCCTGGAATCAGCCATTTCTCCAAGGTCCCTGGTTCCTTTATGTGGAGAATGTTATCAAAAACCACAATTAGGGCACTAGGTTTGATATTGGGGTATCATTGCTTCTAGCTTCTCGAGGTAACAAAACAGAAAATATATTGTGTATACTAACCCACCCCTATACACACACAGATATTTCTTTATACAACCATTTGCACCTAGGTTAAACTACAGGTGAGTTCATAATGATATCTCCAACTCCACTCCATTTAAATTGGGGTTATTCTAGCTTTCTCCCCTTGCTTACTTGTATGTTCTCACTCCAATAAAGAGAAATATGGCTCCAACAACAAGCTATGTCCATTTATTTAATGGACATAGAAATATGTATAGATTTCTATGTATAGAAATGTCAGAATTATTAACCATACCCTATTGGGAAACAATTTTGTTAACTGTAGTATAGTGCTAATTACCTGCACTATATGTATTATAAGTATTTTCACCTACATAATGTCTGTGAAGAATACTCAGCATCCATGGTCCTCACACGCAGATGGATATCAATCTGTGTAGGACACAGATATATGTAGGACAAATTACTCTACAAATTTCTTAAGCAATCTCACCTGATTGAGAAACACTGATCTACTAGAAAGCCAATACCAATGCAGTAAATAAAACTCCCTCTAAGAAAAAACATAGGCAAATTTTGAAAACTTTGATTATTTCTGCTGATATTGCTACAAATGTATACAGAATGATTTTTATATTCTGGCAATGTTCTGTAGCTCTCTTTTGGTGCATTCTCTAGGGGCTCTGAGAATACTTTGACTATACTCTTTTAAAAGAAACTGAACCTAGCAGTTGAGTCTTTAATACATGGGGAAAAAATCTGACAAGGTATAAATATTTTAAAATGTTTTCTTAAACACTTTTTATATGGTGGGATAAACATATCAAACAACTAAAAAGAGGCTATGAGGGTGATTTTGGCAGCTCATTCAAAGAAGAGATGCTTTATATTAAGCCCTTAAGTGAAACTTACCTCATATAGAAGAAAAATTGCTTTTGTAGCCTTCTATGATTTTCAGGTAATTTTATTCTACATCATAGTTGAAACCCCTGTCCTAACAAGAACTGATAGCAGTGACTCTTGAAAATGAATACTTGAACACTGGATTTCAGTATTTTTTAATTATATTCAATATTAAGGAATTTACAGTGCCATATAACAATGAATTTATCAGAGTACAATTCTTAACATTTCATGCATAAAACATCTATTAATATCTTGTCCTTAAGGGGGCAAATGAGTGCAAGTGAAAACACACAAGTGAAGATTTATGTTCAGAAATAGCACATTATTACTTCTAATCCATCTAATTGGCCAAATGAGTTGCCCAAGATGAGAAATTATACTGCATTTGCATGAGGAGAAATCCTGAGACTGGTGGGGTCAACAGTTTGCAGAGGGACAAACTATATACACATTTCAAAGGTTCTTGTGATTCTTACTGAGTAAATATTTATTTCTCCTATTTTTATTATAGTACTTATTTCTATTCTACTCAAGTCCACTGAGTAATCTTATAGAAGCACATGATTTCTATGGCTAAACCTGTAAACTAAATACTTCTGACTCAAATCAAGAGCTCCTTGTCTCCATATCTATAGACTCTGTGGAATTTAAATTTGACAGTCTTCCTCATCATGTTCAAAACTGAACATTCAGCTTCTTTCAGGTCTCATCCATTTATCAGATTCTTTCTCTAGAATTCAGTCTTCTATATTTTATACTTAAGATAAACATCTAAAAGTCATCCTTGATACTTCTTTTCTTCCCATTTTTTTTACCTAATAGATAATAATTTCAGTTCATGAAACCAAACTAAAGAGGTTTGTTCAACTATGCACATCAAAGCCCAATAAAATGTGAACAGAGTTAGTAGACAAATAAAGGTTTAGTTAAAGAAACAAGCTGAAACTCAGAATCACAGGTGAGCTATAGATCTAAGACCTGGCTCCCAGATAGCTTTTAGGAGTTTTCCCCAGGGGGAAAATCATTAATAGAGGGTTAGGATGATGGTCTCTAGTGCTTGGTCAGCCCTAGGGTAGGGGGTAGTTAATCATTTCACCTGGCTCTGATGTCAGCCATGGTGTTGTTCTGTGTGAGTTAGCAGGTGTGTGGTCAGTGGGGTCCTTTTCTGAGTCTGGAGCTAAAACAAAACCAAAGCCTATATATTATCTTTTGTTTGATTTAAACTGCTTCCATGGTCAACAGACCCAAGGCTCTGTTCTTAATATTGTTTGATGTGATACTGACCAGAACCTAATTGTCCTGAGGGATTAATGAATAAGGGAGTGGACATGCAAAGAAGGAAAGAAGCAGGTGAGTTTGACTCAAAAGAAGAAAGAAGGTCAGGTCCTCAGTAGGGGGCATGCAAGAGGCAATCACACATTGATGTTTCTCTCCCTCTCTTTCTCCCTCCCTTCCCCTCTCTCTAAAAATAAATAAATAAAAATCTTCTTTAAAAAAGGGGAAAGAAAAAGTCATACTAAAGAAGTAAAGCTTCTGTGCAGTTCTTTCATATCTCTTTGCTGCTCTTCTTCTCTGCCATTGTTTCATAACCAAAGTAGAGTTTAGCTGCCTGCCATCATCAGAGGCAAATTCTAGAGGCAGAGGTTGGTGAGAAAGGAAAGGGTTTTTTATTCAAAGGCTTAAAGATTTGGGAAGACATGAGACTCTCTGTCTCCAGATTCATCAGGTTCACCTCTTCCACAAAACAGAAACAAAATCCAGCAAGACCAAAACCAGAGGCAGTGCCCACAATTTCAAGAAACTTAGATGGTATAAATTAAAGAAATAAATTTCAACATTTCTTTTTAATTTATAATTGAATTTACTTAGGATAAAATAAATTTTTAGTAAAATAAATTCATTTATTGCATGTGGTGTGGGTTCTTAACAGAGCACACATTAGGAAAGAATATCAGGATACCTAAACTTTTTGCCCTGATTCTTTCTTATTTTACTAGTCACCCTATTCCAGAAAGTTCAGTAAATGAGTGTTTTTGTTTTTTCTTTAGAGTTACATACATAGAATTACTTTAGAAATTTGTTCATAACTTCAAACAAAGTCAGAGATTGCATTGGCTATGAAATTCAAAAGGACTGTTCAATGTTTCTTTAGATATATTAAGATCAGTTAATACAATAGTAGCTGTGATGACCACTGTTTCATAATTAGCCTTGAAAAGGGTGTGCACAATTGGAAACTACATACTAGTCAGAGTATGAATTGTTGCAAACTTTTAGGAAACTAATGTGATAGTTTCTATTACATTTGCAAATGCTTATTTTAAAGCCCTTTGAGGACATCTCACAGAAAATAATTATGAGTTGTTGTTTTTTTTTTGGCAATGATCCCAAACTGAAATCATTTGAATGTTTGTGTGTGTTTTTTTAAAATTTTCGAACAAATTTTGTTTCAGCCATATGAATTAACTAAAACTATATACAATGACCTGGAAAAATACTTATGACATATAAACCTTATAAAGCAAGTTGTAGAGTAAAAAATATTAAAGTTTAAATTTTGATAAATATTTTAAATGTATATACACTTCTGTTTATTTAGGTGCTACAAATACAATGATGTGTGTGAATAGATCTCATGGCCTCTTATCATTGGATACTTCAGGGAACGGGGATCATATAAGAACATGGAATCCTGACCATTATTAATTACTTTTCTATTTTAAGCTTCTATATTAATTAACTATTTTACTGACCTTAAATATACTTTTACTTAAAAATAAGAATTATAAAATAACAAATTGAAGAAAAAGGGAGAAAAGTTTTATCTGGGTAAGCTTTTTGTAAAAAAATCTCATATAATGATTGGAGTTGAAACTATGGAAGAATTATGATATGGAATATTGAAGAACTGTTTCTGATTTCTTAGATTGACTCCTGAATAAAAGTGGCAGCTTACAAAAGCTTACTAATTGATTTCCATGTCTTCCATTTTTCTATTTTATTGCTGTTCTTTTTGTTGTATGTTACAGGGGTGTCCAACCTGTGGCCCGTGTGCTGCGTGTGGCCCAGGATGGCTGAGAATTCAGCCCAACACAAAATTATAAATTTATTCAAAACATTATGAGGTTTCTTTTTGTGATTACATGTTGCAAGGTATTTGATGTCTGGCCCAAGAGAACTCTTCTTTTTCCCGTGTGGCCCAGAGATGTCAAAAGGTTGGGCACCCCATAAATTTTCAGATTTTTTAGTGTTGATATTTGGGATCTTGTCCTTTAAATTAAGGCATTTCCAAAAAAAGAGATAGGTTGCACACTAAAATTTCATTAGCATGTTAGTTGTTTTGAACCACTATACCTTTTCAAAGCTTAGATGAGACCCAAGGTTGACTCAAAATTATCCATTTGATCCTGACTATTTTTGTGTGATTTTTGAGGTAGAAATACAAAACATTGCTGATCTTAGATCTGGGGCCTTGAAAACATCCATTATGAGCCCTGAATTCCTGGGCTAATCTAATGCCTTCCAGTTCTGAACCCATCTAATCTCTATGCCCTTCCTGCCACTTCCTAACTCTACTGTCAATGGCTAACACTTGAAAAAGTAACATTTTAGGGTGCATATCATAAAAAGACAAACCTGAGTTTGAGGAAAGACAGTGATACAAAATGAGGAATGACAAATTAAGACTGGAGGCTGAATCTGGGACAGAGTGTGGAATGAACCTGGGCAGAGGCTTACAGGATATAAAGGCTTTTGCTATGGAATATTGATGACTCTTTGTTGACAGCTAGGTTGAAGAAGGACCCATATGCACTGTATTTTGCTGTGTAAAATGTGTACCTGTTTTAGTGCTGCCCATGTATAATGTGTTTCCTTATTTTTCCCTCAGAAATTTGGGCAAGAAGTGAGCATTATACCCAGCAAAAATATGTAATAAGTGCTAGTGATCAGGAGTACAATAGTAGCTGTGATGACTGACCACTGTTTCATAATCAGCCTTTAATTCATCTGATTGTCACTGAATGCTTATTTAATATTTTTCACCAAAATGATCCACTAGATATAGCAAACATCTTTTTAAATCTTCCTGTGTACTAAAAAATTTTATACATTTTAACTTATTTAATTTTTAAAACAAACTTATGAAGAAGATATTATTTTATTATTATTATTATTATTACCCCTATATTACTTAGGAGAATTCAGCTAATTAACTCATCTACTGTTACACAATTAACTTGTGGGAAAGCTGGGATTTGAACCCAGAAAAACCTAGCATCCAAGCCCCTCTGCTCTTGGGTACTATGCTATGAAACACCCTCTCTTGCTTCCTCCAAACTATCACATAGTTTTAGGCTTGATAGCTGTCTTTTTTACCACTCAAACTGCCTTTTTTCTCAATGCAGCAGAGACCAACTAAGAGGTTAGTAGGAAACAACCTAATTAAACATATTCATATTAATGTAGGGAATATTAATCACTAAATTTTCCCAAAGGTATTTTCATTTTTAAAGAGGATGCTTATTAAAACAAATTAATATATCATTGGTGAAACATCCATTTATGTAAAACCAGCCTGTGAAATAATTTAGGACTACAAGATGGAAATAGTTTTCAGCGGAGGGGCCACCTATTAAACCAATTGACCTTTAGCTCCCCTAAATTACTCCTGCCTTTATGTAGCTGCTTTAATTCTGCATGTTCCAACCCAAATTATCATGTTTGCACTTGTTGCTTTTTCACTGTTATTTTCAATTTTGGTAAGAATGAGGAATCTGGGTAAAAAACAAAAAGTTGGGGAAATAGAGAATGTAAAGAAAAATGAAGCATGAGGAGAGATAAAGAGCCACTTGAGCAGACTGCATGTACAACCTGAGGAGGAATGTGGAGAAATTATATCTGTACAGAAAAATATGAATTTATAAATCTTGGTAGGATTTATTGATATCAGTAATCATTAACCATTTTATAAAAACATAAATTGTTTTAGCAGCTACAATGATAACCCAGGATACATTCCTAAAATTATTAAACATGTATATTCTCTTTAAAGTTCACATGAAAAAACTGAAGTAAAATACACAAAGTCTGTAACTTAAATTAATAACTGGAGACTAGGATAAATTATATTAAACTAATTAACATTACTACAAGATAAACCAATACTTTAATCCTGAAATAGAGTCTAGCCTAATTTCAAGTGGGTGCTTCAACATGTGTACCTTCTTTTGCATATTTAAACATAATCACTGAAATCTACTTTACTTGTAAAAAAACTTAGAATGAAAAGACTAAAATTGCCTTGTCAAGAAAAATTTTACAGGGCATCTTTTAGTAAAACTATAGTTAAATGATTGCATAATAGTATAATCAATTCTTTCCTTGTCTTCAAAAGTTCTAGGCAAAAATTTCCTAATTAATGGCAAGCTTTTAGCAGTGGCATTTTCCTGAAATTTGCCAAACATGAAAGACAAGATATGGGACCCAGATAAATGGAGAAGAGATAAATATTTGTGTCTAATTCTACGATTAATAGATCATCTTTTCATCTTTTCTGCATCTTTGTGGAGCAGGCCTATGGACTGAGAATGTCCTTCAGAGTGTGAAATTGCCCCATGGTGTTATGGAACAAGTCAAGAATATTTTATGGATGTGGTCATCTATCCTGACTGTTCGCTCACTCTGATACACTCTGCTCAGTTGAGAAAAAAATCATCAACACTATTTTATAAGAAAGTATACTTAACCAAATGGATTTAAAATGTACATTCACTCTACTTTTCATTTTAAGCAAAAATCTAAAATTGAATGTTTAAGTGGAACTAAGGAGACAGAAATTTAATTTTAAGAGGTAATGATTTTGTTTTTCACACCAATTAAGAAAATACAAATTTAATTTTAAGAACAATACTATTGTTCTCACAGCACCATTGCACCAGTACTTTGCTGTTACGAGAAGGCCAGTTGCAGTGATCCATCCCTGACATGTAAGAAACCCACAAGTCACCACTCTAAATTGTTCTTTTCTTTCTGTTTCAAAAATTCCAAACACTTGCATCATTGATTTGTGTCCCCTGAAATGTGTAATTGCAAAAACATTCTAAAAATCAAAATGCTTGTGTATTTGTTATCCATTCATTACTACTGAGGTGTTAAAATAATTTATACTGTTATATTGACAATTGCTTGCTTGATACATCAAAAGGTAATTTGCAGTGTAATTTTGTTCAACCTGAAACTGTAGCATATTTTCTTGATAATACCATTAATATATCAAGAGTAAATAAAATGTTTAGTGGTAGGCACATTAATTATCGCCTTCATCTATTGGTGTTTAAAACTTAGAAATAATTAAATGTGCTTTAATAAGATATGGTTCTGAGAAAGCAGGATCATTTATGAATCGCTAGAGGTGCGTGGAGCTGTGTTTCCCTTGAGAGACGAAATTTATGCCTAGCACCCCGCTGATTGTTCAGTAGGTACAGGACCAATAGCTGCGTGTACAGAGGTTTAATTTAAAGTGTGTTTCTCACTAGGCTGCTCACAACACTTAATTAAACTCTGCTGTTTTGGCAATGACAAATGCTGTAGTGCAAAAGGAACCCGAGTAGCAGTGACTGAGAAGCTTTTGTAATTTCTTTCATGTGCACTGGCAGCCAGCTCCAGGTCAGAAAAGAAAGTGAGAATAAAAGAAGGGGTATTTAAGGTGTTTGGACAAAGTTGCCACTTTTAAGCAAGCATCTATTTTAGGTACTCAAAAGTACTGCAGTATTTAAAGGATTTAATCATGTGGTGTTTGTGGAAAATATAGCATAGAACCAGAATAAACAACCTGAAGTGCATTTCTAAGTTGTGGCTTTTGAAAAAGCTTCTTTTTTGTGAGCAATTATAAAGCCTGGGACAGTAGTTGATTTGAACTTAGATAAAAATGAAATGCTTTTATTTCTAGGCAATGTTTTTATGATGCATTTTATGTACTTGGAACTACATGTATAAGTTTATTTCTGGATATGTTTTCAGATTCAGGAACTCTATTATATGGATTAGAGGAAAAACCCACATTTTTATATTTATATGAAATTAATTACAAAGTGATACACAGATAATCCACTTTTAAAAATTCATTTTGTTGAAATGCTGTTTAAAAAATAATCTAAATGTCCCTTAATATGAAATTACTATCTCTTACACTCAGGTTCATTTATACAGAGCAGTGTTTTTAGTAAAGCGTGGAAATATGACTCCAGTTTTATATTACTTTTGTCCCAAAATTATATAAAAGGTAAAAATAAAACAGAAAAATATAAAATGTCTTAACATTAATGTTTACTATATGTCAGAAGCCACTTAAACATTTTTACATGTGTAAACTTATTTAGTCCCTGTGACAATTTATGCATGTAGTACCATTATCCCCTCTGTACAGATCAGAAGACTGTTGTGCAGAGAAATTTAAAAACTTATACAAGATCACTAACTGTGATCATTTAGTGAGAGCAAGAACTTAAATCCGAGTAGTCTGCTGTCACAACTTATATCCTTAATAAGTACACCATACTGACAAATCAAAATATTATGAATTAGGAGCAGAGAAGTCAAATCAAATCAAAGAGAAAATGACATATACATAATAGTTATTCCTTGCTTATCATTGAAGGATTATACTAACTTCCTGAGAATCACACTGGTGGAATAAATTTAGATATTCTCCAACCCCTATCTAGGTACAAAAAGTAATGCCCAGAGAAGTTAAAAAAATGCACAATATTGCAAAACTAATCAGTGCTAGTGCTAAAAATTATGCTACACTTCTTATTGTAAGTCCTTTTGCTTTCCAGCATGTCATGCTTCTTTACTCTTAATTGTGGGCATCCTACCTCAGAAGTAAATACTTGCACAGGTTAGTACAAATAATTAAAGTGATATATATTAAGTTTATTGTTGTATTCTTTATTAAATAAAATAGGATCATATTATTAAAACAATTAGATCAAATCTTTAATGTGATTGAATTTTGTGGATAATAACTTTTATAGACATGGTGTTCAAAGTGGTTCAGAAATATTTTACTGAATGATTCATTGTGTCATAATTTTAAATAGACTCGACTCATCTTATGTCATAGAATTATAGAAAGAACTTCAGTGCATGAAGAATTTAACTTTTCATTCCCTGATGGATGAGCATTCATTCTGCACTTGGAAACATCCAGGGTGTAAAATCTCAACTTTGCAAGATAGCATTTTCAGCTTTGCAAAACTCCAATAAAGCATTTTCTGGCTTATTTCATCTATTAGAATTTGCCACATTGGTTACACAGTGGCCAGGGCTCAATGTTGAACTGTATAATGAAATTTGCTACAAATTTGAAACAAGTAAAATTTGTTTGAAAACAAATAGCATGAAAATATTGTGGAATGTGGAGAATGTAATTAACTTAGCATGTTTCAGCTTCAGATTTGGGGAGATTCTAGAACATACTATACTTAAAACTTCATATTAGAAATTTCTGTAGTCAAATAATATCAAAGATTAACTTATTAATGTACATTAAAAAATGTGGACCTCCAAAATAAGGGACTCAATAAGAATGTCTTCAGTTTTTAAAAATGCAGGGGAATGTATTAAAATAACAAGGGAATAAGTCATAATTCTCTTACCTTTTGGAATGCATTGCATATTCAACTTGGCTGTTTCTAAGACACTACACCAAAAGTACATGTGCTGGGACATGTGAAAAAATATCTTCTGAAGGAAAGTAACATAAAATGCTTTCAATTAAAACATAGTTTTGGGGTTTTTTTTAAAGTTTTTATTTATTTATTTTTAGAGAGAAGGAAAGGGAGAAAGGGAGAGTAACATCAACGTAAGAAAAATACATTGATCAATTGTCTCTCACAGGACCCTAACTGGGAACCTGGCCCACAACCTCGGCATGTGCCCTGACTGGGAATCAAACCGGCAACTCTTTGGTTTGTAGGCTGGCGCTCAATCCACTGAGCCACACCAGCCAGGGCAAAACACAGTTTTAATTCTATTAATTGTCAGAGGAGACTTCTTTTCTTTTTTTTGATTGGCTAAAATGGAGTAACACTGATACTAATTTTATGTTTTCCACTTCATATTTAGATAACTTCACTTTTAATAAAAATCACACCTTCATTTATAATGCCACAGTAGAACATGTTGATCAGGTGATTTTAGCATCCACATTAGACTTCTCAAAACTTTGTATCATATTTAAATTATTTGAAAATTACTTATATCTGTATGAAAAATTTATTTTCTCTATTTTTAAGACTATGTTTATTATTCAAGTAAATACCTTTTTATTTTGGCTTAAGTGTCAACTTCTTACAGATGCATTCTTTGACTATTCTATCAAAATTATGTTTTTCACCTTCTTAGCATTTGCCAACTTTATATATATAAAAATTATTATATATATATATACAAATAAATAACAGTAAATTATAAACCTAGGCAAGGAACAAAATCTTTCTTATTCCTGACTCAATACTCAGAATCAATACAATCTTTGTCACTAAGTTGCTCACTAAATATTTACTGAAAGAATTAATGAATGAATGGATAAAAAGTGGTCTAATTGCCTATGTATCTTTACTATTTTATAAATATAAAATATATAATTTTTATTAATATATATTTAATAAAATTATATTTATTAATTATATTAATAAATTAATATATAACTTATATTATGAATAATAAAATACACACACATGTTTGTGTGTGTGTGTATGTATTTTTTTTTTCCTGCCACTCTGTTAAAGATTTTGCCTGGCTCTTTACTCATGAGATTTGTCCTGCTAACCAAAAGTTCATTGTTTTGCCCGGAAGGGAGAAAACCATTCAAAAGCTCTCACCTTCTAAAGTGCGGTTTACGAACCATAGGTTTCCTACAGCTTGAGAGGTATTCATCCACAATGGGAGTACATAGTCAAGGAGAGAGAGGATTTCAGAGATGAGAGCAGCTGGTGTGACAGAATGTCAGTGTTCTTGTGTTCAGTCTGCTTTCTAACTAGCCATGTGATATTGAGCATATCATTCTAATCTCTCTGAGATTTGTTTTATTATATGTAATATGTGGGGATAATGAAACTTGACAGAATTGTGGCAAAGAAACAATTGAGGTAATATACCTGAAAGACCAATAACAAGTTAAATAATTATACAAGCTCAAGTTACAGTAATAATTATGACCAGTATATTGAAAGTATAATATTCAATAGTTTTTCATATAACAGGAAATACTTTCTTTGAATTTTATTTTTCCCATATTCAGTAACAGTAATTTATTTTACTCAAACATTTCAGCAACCGTTTTATCTTGCTCCATGTATTTGAGCAAATACAAGAAAACACTATTGTAATAGGTGTAGTGATAGTACCAGTTTATTATTCCAAGCATCCGTTAGACTTTTTCTCTTTGGTCGACCTACATTTTCACTCCCTCAGATCCTCCTAAAAGCTGAGTGGTTTCTGAGAACTCAAAGCAACTTCCTCTCCTGTATTTTCACTATGTCCTTTGCAATGTTTTAAAAGAACTTAAGATGTAAAGGGGCTTAGTAAATTTCACCTCTCTAGATTCTCAACTCTCTTTGCTCACATCCCATCACCTAACACATAGTGGTTACAGAGTACTTGAGTGGTTAAAGCTGAACTTCAGGTCCCCAACATTTAGGGAAGCAATTCAAAGCAGATAGTGAGCAATTCAGCCAGGGCCTATTTACCCTAGTCATTTATTTTAAAACCCTTACACTAAAACCAGACCATTTTAAATGGTAGATAAAAGGCAGTGAAATTGATGAATGCCTTTTGGCAAGTACAGTGGAGTTTCCAAGGGGTTTTATACATTATTGACACTGTCAGTGATTTCGGTGATTGTGGCTACAGCTGGGATGTTATTATTACCATGTTGCAATACTTCTGTTGGGAGGCTATTCCGTGGTCACAGCTGGAAGTGTTAGTGGCATTTGATGTTCATGACCTGTAGTAATTGTACCATTTTATAAGAGGAGTTCACGAAATCCATAGTCAAGAATTAAGCTGTGCCTGACTAAGTGACTTATGCTAGTAGGCAAAAGAATGAACAGGAGTAGCCTCAGTCAGAATTCAATAGTTGCCACGAGAGACTGAGCAGGTCCTTATGAGGGTAATGTTACCTCACAATGGTGCCAATCTACGTAGAAGTCTGGGGGTTGCTGTGTTGGCACTGATACATTTTCCTCAAGGCTGTCTTTGGGGTGGAAATTTTGTTATGCCTTTCAGGCCAAGTGAATTCTATTCCACAAATGTATTGTGTGATGAATAACCCTATTTCCTTCTCTAATTTTTTTTCAGATTATAAAAGTAATACATGTTTATTACAGATAATTTGAACAATACAACAAATAATAAAGAATAAATTTGAAATCACATTTAATCTTACCACTCAGAAGCAGCCAATTTTAACACTTCTTTAGGCAGCTTTTCAAATATATATGCATAGATAATTTTTTTAAAACTGAATTATTGCTGTATATATAATGTTTTTTAAGTAGAATTATGTCTTTTAACATTAATTTTAGGACTTAAGTAATAAACTGATTATATATAAAAACAAGAACCAATGAAATTCTTTTTAAGTTTCCAAGGTAAAAAATAAGAGGATTTATTACAAAAACATCAATCAGACCTTTGACAAAAAACAGTCTGTAAAATATTAATTCTTTGGTGTACAGCTTAAGGTGAAACTGTAAACGGCAAAGCTCATACCTAGGTAAACCAGGCTTACCCTACGAAGTACGATGGACATTAAGAGACAACTCTAATATTCTTTGCCCCAAAATACCTTCCTTGTTGATAAGGTCTAGTTATTTAAACTAAATCCTAAGGACTCATCTTTTGTATGCAGAAATCTTCTGTTGAAAAACAGACATTTTCAGTGAGGTAGGGCCAGTACATAATCCGCTACTGACACAGGCTAGTAGGCCAATGACTTTTGAGGTTTTAGAAAGTAGAGAACAGAAAACCGAGGAAAAGCAGCTCAGGCAGGCAGTTTGTAACTGAGAAATATAATTTGGTGCATAGGCTGTAGTTTATATTTGTATCCAAATGTGTTTCCAAAGTCATGGGACAGTCAAGGTCACCACATAAAACAAAAGTAAAAACCAGTGCAATATATGATTCATTTTATGTGTCAAGATGACTGGGCCACTGAGTGTCTAGATACTTGCTCAAACATTATTCTGGGTGTCTATGAGGGTGTTTCTAAATGAAATTACACATGATTCAGTAGACAGAGTAAAGCAGATTGCTCTCCATAATGTGAGGGTAATGTCACTGTGCAATTGTGTCAGTTGTGGCCTTCTCTCAGTCAGGTGACATCCTGAACAGAACAAAAAGGCTGATCTTATGTGAGTAAGAAGGACCTCCATAATCATGTGAGGCAATTCTTTGTAATAAATATCTTTGTATATGTATAAACATGTCGGTACACACACGCACACATGCATCCTGTTGGCTCTGTTTCTCTGGAGAATGCTGACCAATACCGAAGGTTTGCCTGAGGGAAGAGTGGCTACTAAAGCCTGAAAACAGAAATAAATGTGATCTCTTTGAAGGGCTCAAAAAAGAAAATGCACGAAGATATTTTCTCGTTGAAATTATTTCTTGCTCTGACCAGCATGGCTCAGTGGATTGGGTGTCGTCCTGCAAAACATACGGTCACCAGTTTGATTGCTGGTCAGGGCACATGCTTGGGTTTTGGACAAAGGCACTGGTTGGGGTCATGAAAGAAACAAACGATTGATGTCCCTCTTGCACATTAATGTTTCTATTTCCCCCCACCCCCTTCCCCTCTCTCTAAAAATAGATAAATAAAACTAAAAAATAGAAAAATAATAGAAAGAAATTATTTCTTTAAAGCAATTGCACGGACTTTTTCATGGTGTTTTTTCACACTTAGTCTGTGTGTCCTGACTTTAGTCCAGGCTCACTAATGTGGCACTTTAGCTCCAGGGAACAGAAATTCCATTGCAGTGCCTGCTGATTGAAAAAGTAAACATGACATGTTTAATGCTATTTAAGTCCATCCACCCCCTAATCTAGTTCTTCTTAATAAAGGTGGCAAAAATACTAATGGAAATTAAAGCAAAGAAAAATGTGTCAAGTAAAATTAAATTCTTTATAGGAAATAATTTATTTTTTGTCTGAATTTGATTCTTTTATTTTTTATTTGTTTTTCTAAGTAAAATTATTCAGGCCTATGAAAAGTGATGAGAGTTTTTTTAACTTGCATTAAAGGAAAGAGAATCATTTGTGAAATTTAATTAGGGGCCGACCATTTTTTTAATGTAGGTATAATTTATATACTACAAAAGCCACCTTTTAAAGTATATAATGCAATGGTTAACATATCCTCAAAATATACAAAACTCACCACTAATTCCAAAGTGTTTCCATCAATCCAAAAAGAAGCTTCATACCTATTATCAGTGAGTTTCAATTCTTTCCTGCCTCCATCCTCTGACAGCCACTAATCTATTTTCTATTTCTGTAAATCTGTCTGTTCTGGATATTTCATACAAATGGGATTATATGTGGCCTTTTTAATTTGAATTTATTTCATGTAATGTTTTCAAGTTTCATGGAAGTTGTGGCATGTAACAGTAATTCACTCCTTTCTTTGTTACTGCATTAAAAAATCATCATGTGGATATACTATGTTTTGTTATTCATTAACCAATAAATGAACATTTGGTTTATTTCCAGTTTTGGTTATAACATAGGCTAATGCTATATAATATAGACTAACATATAATATAGCTTATACTATTAGCCTATACAGATATATTACCATTAAATATCTCTGTATAGGTTTTTGTGTAGAGATATATTTTCAAACATCTTAAGTATATACCAAAGAGGGAAAATTGCTAAGTTATGTGGTAACTCTATGTTTAACTTCTTGAGAAATTGACACCATTTTTGAAAGTGCCTATACTATTTTACATTTTCAAAAGCAAGGTAGGAGGCTATCAGTTTCTTCACATCCTGGTTGCACTTACTAATGTTTTTGTTTGTTTATTGTTTTTGTTTAGCTATCCTAGTGGATATGAAGTAAAATCTCATTATGGTTTTGTATATAATTTTTCTTTTTTTTCTTTTTTTAAAGGTTTTATTTATTTATTTTTAGAGAGAAGGGAACGGAGGTAGAGAGAGAGAGAGAGAAACATCAATGTGTGATTGCCTCTCGAGTGCCCCCAACTGTGGACCTGGCCTGCAACCCAAGAATGTGACTGGGAGTCAAACTTGTGACCTTTTGGTTCACGGGCTACCACTCAACCCACTGAGCCACTCCAGCCAGGGCAAATTTTTCTAATGACTAATAATGTTGAGCATCTCTTCATGTCTTATTGACCATATAAATTAAATATTTTCCTTGGAGAAATTTCCACTCATATCCTTTGCTAATTACTTAATTGGGTTATCTGTTCTTTTATCATTGAGTTACAAGAGTTTTTTATATATTCAGAATACATGTCCCAAATATGTGGCTCATAAATATTTAACCCATTTTGTAGAGTGAGCTTTCAAATGTTTAATAGGATCCTTTGGTGCATGAAAACTAATTTTGAAAAATTTAATTTGTTTTTCTTTTGTTACTTGTGCTTTTAGTATCACATCTAAGAAATTATTGCCTACTTGATGGTCACTAAGATTTTTGTCTTATTTTTCTTCTAAAAGTTTTACAGTTTAACTCTAACATTTAAGCCTTTCAGAAATTACAAGTTAATTTTTACATGTACTGTGAGATCGTTGTCCGACTTAATTTTTTCTTCTATAGATGTAAAGCTGTCTAAGCATCATTTGTCAAAAATATTCTTTCTCCATTGAATTGTCTTGTTACCCTGTTAAAAATAAATTGATCAGTATCATTGTTTTTTTTCACTGGACTTTCAATTCAGTTCCATTGATTTATATATTGATCCTTATGCTAGTACAACACTCTATTGATTACTATAGCTATGTATTCTAACCTGGATCACAAAAACAGACAGCTGTGGCCCCTCAATCAATTCCCAGGCTTGAGCTGGTTTATTGACCCAGAACCCCTTGAGTAAAGGCAATGCCAGTTCCACTTGTTGAAAGGCCCCAATATACTACCCAAATTTTATCCTGTTGATCTTTCTCCAAACTTTTCCCACAGGGAATCTTTTACCAGTATAACTTTACACTTGTAGAAAAGGACATAATAAGATTTTTCTCAGACTTTTGGACACTGGCTCTGAACTCACACTTATTCCAGAGAAACCAAAACATTATTGTGGCCCTCCAGTCAGAGTTGAGGCTTATGGAGGTCAGGTTCATCTCAGAGTGGGTCCATCCTGTGGTTATTTCCCCAGTTCCAGAATGTTTAATTGGAACAGACAGTCATAGCAGCTGGCAGAATCCCCACTTCAGTTCCCTGACCTGTGGAGCAAGAACCATTCTGCTGGGAAAGACCAGGTGGAAGACATTAGAACTACCTATACCCAGGAAAAGAGTACATCAAAAGCAATATTGATGTTTAGAGTGATTGCACTATGGCTTTGTTGGGAGTAACCTATAATCAGTTGACAGAAGAAAAGAAGTTTCAGGCTTTGTTTACAGACGGTTCTGCAGGTGTTCGGGAGCTATGTGAATGTGGACAGCTGCAGCGCTGCAGCCCCTCTCTGGGGCATCTCTGAGGGAAAGTGGTAAAGGAAACCCTCTTAGTGGACAGGATTTTGAGTAATGTACTTTGTTTTTTACTTTATTTAGAATGAGAAATGGCCAGACATGAGATTATACATGATTCATGGGCTTTTGCCAATTGTTTGACTGAATGGTCGGAGACTTGGAAAGTACATGATTTGAAAATTAGTTAATTTTCAACCTGGTAGCAGATTGATTACTTCGAACCATACCCATTGTGGAAGGGGCAGTGTTTTGTTCTCACTGAAAGACACTTAGTCTAAATATGAATTTGCTTTTCCTGAACACAATGGCCCCCATCCAAATACCATCTGTGTACTTACAGAATAGATTATCTACTATCATGGTATTCCACACAGCACTGTTTCTGATCATGAAACTGACTTTATAGTAAAGAAATGTAGGAATGAGCCTATGATCATGGAATTCGCTTGCCTACGATGTTCCCCATCATACTGAAGCCGCTAGATTGATACACAGGCAGAATGGCCTTTTGAAAACTCAGTTACAGTGCCAGCTAGGTGACAATATTTTTCAGGACTAGGGCAATGTTCTTCAGAAGGCTACCTATGCCCTGAAGCAGTGTCTCATGTATGGTGCTGCCTCTCTAGTAGCCAGGTTTCAGGAAAGTGGCATCACTCACTATTGCCTTTAGTGATCCTAACAAAATGTTTACTTCCCGTTCCTGCAATTTTATGTTCTGATGGCTTAGAGATCTTAGTTTCAGAGGGAGGAATAATTCCCCAAGAAGCACAACAATGATTTAATTGAATTGAAAGTTAAGACTGCTGTCCAGCTGTGTTGGGTCCCTCTTGCTTCCGAATCAACAAAGTAGGGCATTTCAGTGTAGGCTGGGATAATTGATCCTGACTGTCCAAGGGAAATGGAACTACTCTTTCATATGGAGGTAAAGAAAGAGTATGTCTATAATACAAGTTATCTTTGAGGGCACCTCTTAGTATTACTATGTCTTGTGGTTAAAGTCAATAGAGAACTGTAACAACTCAATCCAGGCAGGACGAGTAATGACCCAGATTCTTCAGGAATGATATTTTAGGTCACTCTATCAGGTAAAGAACCACAATCAGCTGAGCTACTTGCTGAATAAAGGCAAAGGAATCTAGAATGAATAGTGTAAGAATGTAATTATATATATCAGCTACAACCATTTGACCCATTACAGAAATAAGGACTATAATCATTGTGACTGTATCCTCCTAATTTTGCTATACACGTATGTATGTGTATCTATCTATCTATCATCTACCTATTATCATATATCCATATCTATGATTTCCTTTCTTTCTTATTCTCTTATCATGTGTGACAAGATATATTGATTTTTATTACAGTGTTTAAATATTCTTAGTTTTATGTTATAGTATTTAATTTATAGAATATGAAGAAGAGTAAATATTTGACTTTATCTGCTCTTCTAAGAAAGGGTTTAGAAGGATTTCACTTATGCACAAAATAGTTGTATCATATGAGGCAGAATTAGGACCTTGTTATTGTCTCTATTTGGAGATTCAGTATGGTTTAAGGAATCCATATGGGTGCCAACTTGACAAGGGGTCAACTTGTGATGATTAATTTACTGGGTTTACTTGACTGGCTATGGGGTACCCAGATTAAACATCATTTCTGACTGTGTCTATGAGGGTGTTTCTAGATAAGATTAGCATTTCAATTGGTTGACTCAGTAAAGAGGGTTCCTTCCCCAATATGAGTGGGAATTATTCAGTCCATTGAGGACCTAAATAGAACATACTTAAGGAAACAGTTATATGTTTCTTTTCTTTTCTTTTCTCTCTTTTTTTTTTTTTTTTTTTTTTTTGGTATATTCTCATCTAATCTTCTCAATCCCTGGGCTGGAATTTATATCAGAGGCCCTTGTTCTCAGGCCTTTGGACCTGAACTGAATTACATCAATGGCTTTTCCAGGTCTTCATCTTTTAAACTGTAGATCATGGGAGTTCTCAGCCTTCATAATCCTATGAACCAATTCTTTATAAGAAAGAAAGAAGGAAAGAAGAGAGGAAAAAAAGAAAGAAAGGAAGAAAAGAAGGAAGAAAGAAAGAAAAAAAGAAATAAGGAAGAGAAGAAAAGTCTTATATCTTTTAGGATACTTGTAAGTCTCAGAAGCTCAGTTCTAAGTCTTGGGTAATGGGTTGTATTTGCATTTTGGGGCACCCCTCCAAACCTCAGGTAGCAGTTGAAAATTTTTCTTTAGTCTTCTCTTCCTGCTTATACTGAGCTTCAAGGTTGGTGAGATGTAGAAGGACAAATTATGTTCAAAGGCCTGGACATACCAATAACAATATGCATATGTATATTCCCAGAAATATATCAGAGATTTTGAAGCCCCATATAGGCATCCTGCTCACCAAATTTTTATTTTAGCCAGGTTTTTTTTTTTTTGTCTCAACTGTTATCAACTGTGTTCTCAGCCATGATAGCAAACAACTATCACTGTTTGTTGCTGGGACATACTATCAGGGAAAAGTCCTGTTCAGAATGACCAGCTCTGAGTCAGGTCACATAAGCAAACCTTGTGAGTAGGGTCTTCAGGAAAACCACCATATAAGTTAAATAATGACAATTTTCTTGAAATGGAACTTTGAAACAGGGCCAGTCTTTCTCTGACACTTGCAGTGGCAATCAGACTGCTTGTTTTCATAGCACTGTAGGTTAGCTGTTTTCAAAGCAAGGATGGAGAGAAGGTAGAGGTGGTATGGGCCAAAACCAAACAGAACAAAATTCACTGTTCTTAGTGTGAGTCTGCCACTCTTATTCATGAAATACACCTTGAATTGTTATAAATCTGGTTAATTTTCATAGTTCTGTAAAAGCTGTTTTTTTCCTCAATATTCGCATTGCTTTTATGAAAGAAAATACTTATAGAGATCCTCATCATGCCATTCCTTCTGATATTTCCTGCCTATGAATTGTAACACTGAAATTAGATATATGTGTATTAATAAGATGCAAATTAATCAGTTCATAAATTATGGGAAGTTGAAAGCAGAGAAAAACAATGTAGTTAAAGGCACAAGGGATTCTTAACAAAGCATGTGTGAAAACATGAGATTTTTATGAGCACATGTAATGGTGGAATTGGGCAGGGCAGAGTTTAACCAACACTTTTTACTATACTATATAAACATAGTTAACGGTTAACTCTTTCTGTTTCTAGTTGTAAAATATTACTTAGCAATAACCTTAAAGTTACGTTTTATATTATGGCATGATGCTGTGTTCTCTATTCTATTAAAAGTAAAAGGAGAGGTAAAAAGTCACTTGAAACTAAAACGTAAGTCTTTGTAAGTTATCTAAATAATTGAAAAACGGATGACTAGATATCAATACACTTTAAGTAAAAGTTATCTATGTAAACATTCATAGGAAATTATTTGATATAAATATGTAAAGTTGATAGTAAAAATATTCACAGTATATATTTCAGAATAAAGCAATTTCCAGCATATAATCTTTTTAAAATATATTTTATTGGTCACATTATTACAATTGTCCCAATTTTTCCCTCTTTGCCTCCTTCCATCCAGTACCCCCATTTCCTCCAACAGCACCCCTCGCCTTAGTTCATGTCCATGGGACATGCATATAAGTTCCTTGGCTACTCCATTTCCTATATGGTTCTTAACATCCCCCTGTCTATTCTGTACCTACCGATTTGTACTTCTTAATCCCCATACCCTTTCCCCCATTTTCCCCCATTTTCCCCCTTCCTCTTCCCCTTCCCAACTGATAGCCCTCCAAATAATCTCCATATTTATTGTTTCTTTTCTGCTTGTTTTTGTTGTTCTTTTAGATTCAATTTTTGATAGTTGTGAATTTACTGCAGATTTAATGTTGATAGTTTTGAACTTTTTTTTCTTAAATGAGTCCCTTTAACATTTTATATAATAATGTCTTTGTGATTATGAACTCCTTTAGCTTTACCTTGTCTCGGAAGCACTTTATCTGCCCTTTCATTCTAAATTATAGCTTTGTCGGGTAAAGTAATCTTGGACATAGGTCCTTGCTTTTCATCATTTTGAATACTTCTTGCCAGTCCCTCTAGCCTGCAAAGTACCTTTTGAGAAATCAGCTGACAGTCTTATGGGAACTTCACTGTAGATAACTATCTGCATTTCTCTTTCTTCTTTTAAGATTCTCTTAAAAGAAATCTTTGAACTTTGGCATTTTAATTATGATGTGTCTTGGTGTGTTCCTCTTTGGGTCCATCTTGTTTGGGACTCTGTGCTTGCTGAAATTGTATGTATATTTCCTTCACCAAATTAGGGAATTTTTCTTTCATTATTTTTTTCAAATAAGTTTTCAACTTTTGCTCTTCCTCTGCCCCTTCTGGCACCCCTATGATTTGGATGTTTATGCTTTTGAAGATGTCCCAGAGGCTCCTTAGCTTATCCTCATTTTTTTGGATTCTCTTTTCTTCCTGCTGTTCTGATTGAATGTTTTTTTTTTCTTCCTTGTGTTCCAAATCATTGATTTGATTCCCGACTTCATCCTCTCCACTGTTAGTTTCCTGTAAAGTTTTCTTCATTTCACTTAGTGTATACTTCCTTTCTGCCTGGGTCTTTTTTATGCTGTTGAAATACCCAATGAGTTCCTTGAACATCCTAATAATCAGTATTTTGAACTCTGCACTTGATTGCTTATCTCCATTTTGTTTAGTTCTTTTTTTATTTTTTTATCTTTAAATCATGTTTATTCTTTTACAGTTATCTTAATTTTCCCCCCTTTGCCCTCCTCCACCCATCCCACCCCACCATCCTCTGCCACAGTTAATTCCCACTCTGTTGTCCATGTCCATGGGTCATTCATACATGTTCTTTGTTTAGTCTCTTCTCATTCTTCCCATCATTGTCCTCCTTCTCCATCTCCCTGGTCACTTTCAGTCTGCTCCATGTTTCCATGCCTGTGGTTTATTTTGTTCATTAGTTTATTTTATTGAATAGATTCTACTTATAGATGAGATCATATGGTATTTATCTTTCACCGACTGGCTTATTTCACTTAGCATAATATTCTCCAGTTCCATCCATGTTGTCACAGAAAGGTAGGAGTTCCTTCTTTCTTTCTTTTTTTTTTAAATACAGATTGATTTTATTTATTTATTTTTTTAATGTCAAAATCCATTATAAAATATAAAACAATTTAAATCCATTATAAAGTCTCCACAATTAAAAGGACATGACAGCTGCACAGAAATAATCGAGTAGATCAATGAATTAAAGTAAGTATTCTAGAAACAAAAGTATATATCCATTTAATATGTGATTAAATTGATATTTAAAATCAATAGAGAAAATAAGGCTTATTCAACAAATAAGGTGCATGGACCACTATTACTTGAAATAAAACAAATATAGAGACCTATTTCACACATTATACAAAAAATATTCAGGTGAGTTAAAAATCAATATGAAGAATCTAAGGAGTTCTGGGAGATAATATAAACTAATATTTTTCTCACCCTGAAGTAAAATATTCAAACCCAGAAGCTATAAAGTAAAATACTGTAGGAAAGTATTTGTAACACAACTAAAAAAGGGTTAATTTTTTTTAAGGGAAAAAATTCTACATACCTTTAATCAAAAAAGGGATAAAGAATAGCAAAAAGTCATACAGAGCTTTTTTTAAAATAATAGAAATAGGCAAGAAATATACAAAAACAGGTTTAATTTCAACAAATAATAAAGTGACAATTAAAATAGCACATTATTGTCACAATCAGATTAATGAGTATTAAAAATATTGGTAATACCATATATTGTAGACTGTGAAAGGAATTGGGTATTCATAGACTCCTTTTCTTCATCGTAAAGCAGTCCCTTTGGCATATCTTGCACTGTTGTTTTGGTGGAGGTGTATTCTTTTAGCCTTTGTCAGGGAAACTCCTTATTTTGCCTTCCATTTTAATTGAGAGCCTTGCTAGGAGAATTACGATAGTGGAGGAGTGAGTGGAAGTCACACTGACCTCCTCCCAGGACCAACCTGGAATTGCAACTAAATTGTAGAGAAATCACATGGAACAAACAACTGAACAATAGCAAGAGAGGAGCCTTATAGCCTCGGATAGATAGAAGAATCAGTTTTAGCACAACCTAACTGGTAAGGAGTGCCATAGAGGCTCAAGAAGGCAGGCAGGGTGCCCACAGGCAGCAGCACCAAAAGGATATTGAAACGGCCAGTTGAACCATTTAGTTTTTTTCCTGGGGTTTTGTTCTGTTCTCCTATTTGGTTGGACCATATTTCTTTGTCTTCTCATTTTGGCAGCCTCCCTGTGTTTGTTTCTATATGTTAAGTAGAGCTGATTTGACTCTCTGTCTTAGTAGCATGGCTTATTGCAGAAAAGTACACTGCTAAGTTGGGGCAGAGCCTTAGGTAATTGCCTAGGTGGGGCAAACCATGTTGCTGTCTTGGCTCTGTGTTGAGGAGGGCTCAGAGAGGGGACAATGATACTGCCTGGCCTCTGGTGCTTTGTCCAGGAAGAAGCCATCTCCTGGCACTCGCCCTCATGCCAGTCACTTCCATTTCTCCCTGTATGCCACTGGTGCCCTTCCAGCTGTTGCCCTGGTGCTGAAGTCCAGAGGGAGTGAGTCTGTGTAAGTCCTAAGTCCATAGTGGGTTCTTTATTAAGAGACTCCTTCGAATCCCGCAGTTTCTTCTGCCTTCTCAACCTCCACTGATTCTTATAGCCAAAAGTTTTGGTCACTTATCCTCCTGGTGATGGAACCCTGGCCTGGGTGGTCCGATGTAAGGGCTGAGATTCCTTGCTCCTGAGGTATCCCTCCAAGTTTTTATCTACTACACATGGGTGTGGGGCCACGTGTTCTGTATCTCTATGTCTTTCCCTTAGTCTTCATGTGTCTGCCCCTCTTACCCATCTGGATGAATGCGGCTTCTTTAATACCTTGGTTGTTGGACTTCCATACAGCTCAAATTTCTGACAATTCTGGGTGATATTTGTTTTGTAGTCAACTTGTAATTTCTGCTGTGGTTGTTTGAGGAGGTAAGCCATGTTTACCTATGTCTCCATCTTGACTGGAAGTAGCATATAACCTTGATAAGAATATTAAGAATGAATTTTAGTTCCTATAGCATAGAAAGTAAATATCCATAGCAATATAATTCTTTAAAATACATAATCAATCAATTAAATTCTTCTAATTTTTCAGTTTATTATAAATTGAAGATTTTATGTGACTTAATATCTTTTCAAAATTATTGTAGAGAAAAAATTTGAATTCTTTGGGAGATTTGTGAGTGTATATATTCTTTCTCTCTCTGTCACTACTATCTAAAACAATATATATATTTAGACCATAATTTAAATACATTGATAGTAAAACCTGTGATATCAAATACAGTGATATTATATAAGGAATATGAGACATTGAAACAATGTCTTGTTAAATTCTAACATTACTCCATTCAGTGTATACTCCCAATTTCACACTTTTGTGGTAATAATACAGGAAAACATCTCTCAGATAACTAATTGGCTCTCTCAAGAATTTAGGAGGTGAATAATCCCACAAACAACTCTTTGGATATGTGACACAAATTTACTACATACTTAAGGAGGTAGGTACCTTATGTGTTTGAATGCCTAATAGATAATAAACTGCCTTTTTTCTGTTTTCCAATAAAAAAATCGTCAAGGAACAATAATACATGGTCTCTATATTCTCAAGACTGAATTATCCTCTTTTCACTTGTTTCACCTCTGTCTATATTATTCAAAGAGATATGTCTTCTGACTACTTTAGCCAATTCTGTTAATCTGGTACAGTATTTCAGCTAATAAATATAGACAATAAGAACACAGTTATTTGAGACAAATATACAGTTTACTTTGGTGATTACATTTTTCTCCTCTTTCATTATGACACTCATTTCTCTGCTTCCTCCTCTCTTTCTCTTTCTTTTGCCCTCCTTATGTCCTTCCTTTCCTTCCTCCCCTCCTCCCAGCCTTCTTTCTTTCCCTTTTCCCTTATTTCAGTGTTTACTGTATGTGTATGTGTGTGTGTGTGTTTGTGTTTGCATGTCTTTGATGCCCTCTCCAATTTTTATTTTTGTGTTTCCTTAGAAGACCCAATGAGATATCTGAGAGATGTCCTTTTTCCACTGCCTTTTTATCACAAAATGCAAAAATAGAGAGCAAACCAAAATGGCCACCCAAATTTAGGGTGCTGTTCTTCAGAGAATTTCTCTCTTGGAGCACTAGAAACAAGTGAATGAAAGCAGATTACTGTATTCCTCTTCTCTTTCCACTTTAATCATGGTCAACCTTAAATACACACGGAACTTAAGTTTAAAACCCCAGCATTTCTGTTCAATTGGTATTTTCTTTTTTATGAGAGAGCTTTGCCAGATGTCTCAGGGTCCCTTTATAATGACCTTAGGGTTATCTAAAAATCCAAAAGATTCTGAGGTTGTGATAATGAAAAGTGTCTTTGTGCTGATTGAAATGAGTGTACACACAAAAGAGAGGGTTCATCACCTTGGGACAAAGCAAAAGATGAGATTACCTGAACTTTGCTTCTCTCAAGCGGCTACAACACTTGTTCCCAATGGAACTCACAAAATAGTGTAGAATAAGATCAGAGCTTTAAACATTATTGTAAAGGTCCATCCAAATCCCATAGTAAGCTGTGCCTGAGCCACTTCTACTTATATCTTTAGCTCAGAAGATGCTGCTAATCTTTTACTGAAAAATAAAACATAATTTTAATTAAATTTAGAAAACATGCATGTTTACAACCATCATGAGTTATGATCAAAATTCACAAATAGTTAATTTGCTATAACTGTTTTATATTTTAAAATTATGAGTCATGTTAAACATTCTTCAGTATTTAAAAATGGCAACCAAAACATTTAAACAGCTTAAGGAAATCAATCTAGACTTTTTTGTTCTAGTTTCTTCCAAAATTATATTCTATATTTTTATATTTAACTTTTTCTTTATTGGATTTATCTATATTACATAACACCTTTTACTATACAGTAAATGAAATAATACAGGGAAAGGATATATAAAGATGAAATAAACATCATCACTTACTTCCCCTGTACCTCTTCAGTTTCACCACTTTGAGTAATCAAAATAAAAAGCATCTTTATTAGGCCTCTCCAGTGACTCTATGGTAAGGCATATTGTGAAAACTCTAGTTGCTCACACACTTGCAATTATAGTATTAAATGGAGAAAGATCATATTAAATAGAGAGGGATTCACATCCTGTAGAGTACATCTTTGACTTAAGAGGGGCAGGATTCTTCCAGAGGGATGTTCTGAAATACATTCCATAAGGCTTCTTAGATTGTAGTGTATGATGAAGCCATCATTGGTCTGTAGCAAAAACCAATTTAATAAAATATCTTGTATTGACTTTTTTTCTGTCCATACCTTAATCCCCCATTCTTCTTTTCTAATCCCTAGATCAAATACCCAACCCCTTTGCAAAATACTAGGGAACACAGGCCATGATGTTCCAAACTGAAGGTAGAAAGGGATGAACAATTGTTGGATTTTGAATGTGTTTTCAATGTAGAAGATAAAGACTGAACTTTAGTTTATTAATGTATATTTGGTGGAGTGATGTGATTAAATACCATACTGGGATGGGTTTATACAAAAATAAGATAGAGCTGGAGAAAGTAAATACCAATGATACTTTTGAGAAATTTTTTTCTAATGTGCTACATTAGTTTTGTTCCTTCACCTTTTCTATCTTAATGGTAACACCTCAGTGTCTTACTACTTTATTTTTACTATTTTATTTTATAATATATAAACATTTGTCTACTTTGATGATCTTTAGTAATTACTTTGATTTTTGCCTTATTTTCATAGGGAATATATCTAGAACTTTGTATCTTTTTTTTATTACATGTGAAGAAGAAAAAAGAGGGCGATGAGAAGAAGGGAATGTAAAGAAGGGGAGGAGAAGAAGAAAAAAGAGAAAGAAGAGGAGAATATTATTTGCAACTGTAACTGAAATTTGACCTATGATATAATATAATTTAAAATAATACAGTTTCATTACCTCAACTGTTAAAAGGAATGCTAAAATGCTAATGCTGAATTGTCTGTAAGACATTCTACAAAGGTTCTTTTGAGTAAATAAAATACCACTGTTTTATTGTAAATATTTTATCTTTTGAGTTCAAATAGCATATTTCTTTATGTATTATAAATATTCTTTCAATCTTGCATCTGATCTGTTGCAAGACAGAATTTAATTTATCCATTGCCCAAACTATAACCAAACCTCAATTATTATTCCTTGAATCAGTTACTGTGTAGTTCTTAAAAATCTAAATTTCGGGGAAAAAGCTCTACTGAGATAATATAATTTGATAAAAGCAAAATCCCCATTGAAATTCATACTGTATATTATTTATGTTCTGTTTTCTTTATATTTATCTATTATGTTGTTATATGGAATAAATAGAATTATACTGGATGGTGAGTCAGTATAACATGTTAAAATTTCAAGATTTCTGGTGAGTTTCCTTTGTTATCATCTTGTCTTATAGAACTTGTATTATTGTATATTGATATCAAGAATATAATCTCATATGATACCTTTTGTCATATACTTGATACCAAGAATATAATCATTTTTGTCAAATTTTTTTCTATTTTCTGAGAGAAATGGGAAAAGAAGGAGAGAAAGAGTGGGAGAGAAACATTGATTGGTTGCCTTGTATGACCCATCCTCAACGGGAGACCAAATCCACAACCCAGGCATGTGCCCTGACCAGGAATCAAACCTGTGACCTTTTTTAGTTTACAGGACAATGCTCCAACCTACTGAGGCATACCAGACAAGCCTTTATCAGATTCTTAATCTCTCTCCATCTTGATATCCGATTTTATAAAAGAGAATAAGAATGGTACATATTTCAAATGGTGTACCAAGTGGAAGTGTTATGAATTAAATGTAACAAGTTTATGTTACAGCCTTGACCCCAAATGTGACAGTATCTGGAGGTGGGAGCTTTGACAAGTAATTAGGTTCAAATGAGTTTCTGAAGATGAAGCTTCTGTGATAGGGTTAGTGTCTATAAGAAAAGGAAGAGACATTAGAGTTTCTTCTCTCTGCCATGTGAGAAGGCAGTTGTCTGCAAGCCAGGAAGAGATTCCTCACGAAGAACCCAACTATATTGACACTCTGATCTTGGACTTTCCAATTCCCAGAAGTGTAAGCAGTCAATTCTTGTTGTTTAGGCTAGTCTGTTGTATTTATTATGTTAGTCTGAGCTAAGACATGGTGATAAAGTGGATGGCTGAGCATGGGCTATAAGAGGATTTATTGTGGTAAGACTTTAAAAGCAATATAACTGAGGTTAATCTACTTTACTTTTCATCATGTGTAGGTAGCTCTAGAAAGTGTCTCAGAATACTTGAAAAAATACTCATTTCTGCCTTACTGAACAACCATTGTCCACATTTATTCCTTACCATTGGTACATCACTGGTTTCAAAGAATATTAAATTATGTAGTATTAATGAAATTCTTAGAAGAGGGCTTTGTGTGTTGGTATGTAATTTGAAAAATATAATTGCATCTGTATTGTGTTTATCATAGCATTTTCATTTATATAGGAATAAAAGCATAAAAATCCAAAGGTCTGTTATGCAAATATTAAGAAATGCAATGGGTTTCTGATTGGACATGATGAAGAGATTATTTCTGTACACATTCTTGACAATGACCTAGATCCATGAATGTCACCTAGAAGGAGAGAATTAGAAACACACAGGTCATCAAGTTGCAACTGTCATTACTGGTGTCCCGTAACTGTCCTAAAGAACAATCTCAGACCTGATACTGCTTTTATTATCCCTGAGACAAATAATTACCAAAACTCCATTAGGATAAAGGATTTGGCATTGTAGCATTCCAACACAGCAACTGCTTTTTATGCTGCTGGAACCGCAAACTAGCACGGCTTTGGGGCCAGTAAATATAAGATGAAAACAGCAGTGTCCCTTTTTGCCAGATTTTCTTTTTGACCAGTGCAAAACAATCAAACAGCTTTTGTATTAAAAGTCTGAATACGAGGAATGATCTATTTTAATGACCCACGAAGGTGGAGAGGATTAATGAACATGACAATTATCTCAGCATATGCTGGAACAATAAGATTCTCCCGCTGAATTCTTCAACCATCCTAGTGGAATACATAGACTCCAAAGGAAGAAAGCCACTGCCACCTTGGAACTTGAACAAAAAAATAACCCATCCCTAGAAACAATCAGTTTTGTATATAAGACTATGCATAAAAGCTAGTAATGGGACCAGGGCAGAGAAAAAATAGAACTTGTTTATTTTACATGCCTGGTCCAAGATCTTCCCACTGCTGTGACTCCATTGCTTCCTTCTGATTATAGGTCTTTCCTTTACAGAACTAAGGACACCCCCAACTTCAAACTGATGAATGTAAACCAGGGTTACTCTTAAACAAATATAAAGCAGAGAAAACAAATTTGAATTAGCTATGTGAAAATAGTGTTCTCTACTTTGTAAGAAGACTAGAGAAAATTTGGTTCTCATTAACCAGAGATTTTCAAATACATTTTTGGCTAAGTAAAATTATGTAATCCTGAAAAAAATTAAATAAGGTTGTAGTTATATCACCTAGCCATAAATTTTAAGTCATAAAAAAACATATTATATAACAATGGGCACAACATCCTAGACTCAGACTATTAGGTGGAGACAGGGAAAAATAAACCAAATCTTAATACCACAGGAGTAGAATGCAAATGATTTTCTTAGGTATAAGAAATATTCAAATCAATGTTTATGATTACAGGGACTTCTCCATAGACTTCACATGTATAAATATACGCTAATTAGTCTAGACTCTGTTGTTTTGTTTTTTTTCATGATAAGTCTTACTTAGGGTTAAAATACTGAGTACCGGTCTCACAATTATTTTTTATATTATGGGAAGTTTATAGAATAAATGCTGGCATAATTGTATATGTTCAAATTGTTTATCAGGTGAAAAAACTAATCAGATATGCATGGCTTCATTATTTTCTATATTTAAATTTCTAGACTCTTGGAAGAATGTCTGTTGTATTTTTGACTCTGTTATCTGTAGATATTATGTTTGCTGAATACTTTAAAGGTAAAATGAAAGCATGTAACCAACAAAAATAAAGTACAATTACCCTTAGCTTTGCTTAGAACAAAGAAAGAAATTGTGGCCAAAAAAGGGCAAAATTAACAATGAATTAAAACAAACAAAATTCCATATTAGGCATGACAAAGTAGATTAAGACAAACAGTTATAAAGTTTAGTATTTTTTCCATTTAGAAATTCTTGATATGATCTTGGGGAAATTAATTTACCAGGGATTTACATTATTCATAATTTTTCTCCTAAAACAACCAACAAATATGCTTTAAACATTATCAATGAAAGAAATTGTGTTAAATTGTAGATTATACTTACTTATCCTACTTTAACCAATTCTGATTTTTCTCATCTATAAAGAGTCTTCTAGATTACTTGTCTCATTTGGTTCACCTTGGAATCAGAGTATTATCTCTGGTTTAATCATTAGATCAGTTCTATTACTTTTACTTTCATAATGCCTGGCTCATTTCTGTAACCATGTCCACTTTCTTAAGCTGAGTATCTTACTTATATTTTGCAATAAATACTATTCTAACTTATTTTCTTGTCTTCTGTAAGTCCTTATTTAATTGATACCATCTATTTCTGATACATATATGTTATTAAAACAAAAATGTGATATCAGTCATTTTTAATGTGAATAGTAAATTTGACTAATTAATTTAATTTCATCATTGGTGAAAATGACTACAATTCATGCAAACCTTTTAGAACTCTATAATTTCAAGAAGCAGAAATGTTAATAGTTAAAACATTCTGGGATAGAAAAATTTCATACTTCCATTTATATAGTCTAGGTGTGGACAACCAATATTCTTTGTAAATTTGGATTTATTGACTGACAAAATCAATACTTAATTTTGATTAATAACTCCATCTAATATGAGGTTTATATTCTATGTCTTTCAAAGATTAATGCAATAAATTTCTCCTTTTGATGTTCCTTGACATTTTGCAAATTAAATGGAGCCTTAAATATGATCCTCTTTAGTACAAAAGTGGACAGAATCCTTTGTGACTACTTTATTAACAATCTATCAGAGCACTCAAATCATGATCCCACAAGACAACTGTTCATTTGACAGATGATGATTATTGTTATTATATTTAAGATCCATAGCTCTTTAAACTTTTTTTCATGGTATGGTGAATAAAACACACATAGATGAAGTCTCAGTCAGAGATTTAAAATTGTGAAAGAATTAAGCTTATTATGATGATATCCTTTCATTAAAATTGTGCAGCAACTACATTAACCCAGCGTTGTACTTGATGAAGTGATTCTGACATCCATCAATATTAATAATGATAATATAATAATAGTAATAATGAGAAAAATAGTCATAATAACTCAATGTTTACTAAGTGTTAGGTGCTCTTCAAAGTCTTTTACTTGCACTAACTGATTTAAACCTCACCAAGACCCCATGAATTAGATATTACTATTAACCTCACTGCAGATGTGGGATATGAGAAACAACTTCATTAAATAGTATTTTCCAAGATCACAAAGCTAATAAATGGTGGAACTATGGTTTGAAATTAAAGAATCTAGTTTCAGAATCCTTGGTCTTAACCAGTATGAAATATCTTCTTTTAACTTAAGTTTTAAGAACACACTATTTGGAAGGAACTGTGCAAGAGAACAGGGAACTTTAAGAATCCTATTACATGCTTCCCTAGTTTGTCACATAAAGGAGACAAGAATGTAACCAATATCTCTTCAAGAGTGTTGTGCACTTTTGCAAACATTAAATTTTATTCATGCTACTGTATAATCTATATAAAAATTGGTGTGCTTTATATATTCTATATTCTTTATTTACTCCTTTCCTCTAATAATCCTTCATGTGTAATGACCAGTTTACATAAAGTCTTTTCTGTTTTTCTGTACCAGAATTCATTCCTTTTGTTTGTTTGTTTGTTTGGTTTGTGGGGTTTTGGGGATTTTTTTTTGTTTTTTGCATTCTTATTTAGGACTTTAGGCCTAATATGTGCCAAACACCATGATAAAAGTTCCCCATAAGTGAGAACTAAAAAATAACAAGACAGCAGCAATGTAGCACAAGTAGTAATAATACAACATATTTGTTGACCTGGCAGTTGATTGTGGCAAATTGAACATATTTATTAGCTTCCATTTCCTCCAAAATCTTTACAATACAAGAGAAAAATGTTTCCAAAAAAAAAAGGAGTGATGGTGATTGATAGACCCAGTAAATTAAAATGAGTATTGAGGGTGGGAGGTGTAGTTATGTGAGGCAGGGGAAGTTGGTGGCAGGAAAACGGAGACAAATGTATTTGAACAATAAAAAATAAATAAATAAAATGAGTATTTAAAAAAGTGAAATAATTTTTGAAATTTGAACAAGGTAGATGAATGGTCACTGCTTTAGAAGAGTCCAGAAATAAAACATTGTTGTCCATGTAGAAATAACGATGAAATTTATATACATCTCTAAGTTTTCACTATGTGACCTTTGAATCCCCCTTCTTTTCTAACATTCAATGTACAATATTTTACTTGTATCTGTTTTTGAAAGTCGGACTCTTCCAACTACCTCAGCCTAATTTTTTGACTCTAAGTTTAAATGGGAAATTGTTGAGAATTAAAGTTTGTTATTACAACAAACTTTAAAATACGTTAACAGGAACTGTAAGAAAATGGTTCATGTTTATTTTGAATTCTCTACCTCTTTTGAAAATCAATTCTGTTATTTCAGGTATTATATTATATATTTTTAAGTAGGCTATTAACATCTTTCAGACTTTGTAATGCAGTGATATTACATTGTTAACAGGTACCAATATTAATAAAACCTCATAATAATAATAATATTGAGAATAATAACAACAGATTTAAGTCAGTAATACCAAATATGAAATTTTTCATATAAATAAAGCAAAGAATTAACAGAAATATAGAAAAAATCCACAATCACAGTTGAAGACATTAACATCATTTCTGTTATTGATAGAACAAGTAGAAGACAAATCAATAAGAATATAGAATTGAACAATAGTATCAATTAAGTTGACCTTATAGATGTCTATATAATAAAAAAGGTCATTGATGCAGAATATTATACATTTCTCACATGTGAATAACATTGAATAATATTGACCATAAACTGGGCCATAAAACAATGTTAAATACATTTTCAGAGGTCAAAGTCATACAGAGCATATTCACTGACCACAAGATATTTAATTAGAAATCAAAAATAATGAGATGTTTGGAACTTAGAAATCACACTACTTATTAAGTTGCCAAAGGTTGAAATGTAAGTCAAAAGAAACACTGGAATATAAATAATTAACTGGTATTAAAAACACACATCAAAATTCATGGGCAGCAGCCAAAGCAGTCCTTAGAGGTAAAGTTTCTATATTAAACATTCCCCCACTCTTCCAACATCTATCTTTGATAATGTCTTCATGTCTTCTTCTGATATTACTTTTTTCTCCTCTATGTTTTTCTTATATCTTGATATGCTTTAAAACTCTATCCTAATTCCTTTCTCTTCTCATACTTTTCAATGTTCAGGAGATTTAATACATCTTGAAATACTAGTGACTATCACTAGTTTTCAGTTACAACACAATTTTTTTAGCTCTAGACACAACAGTCTATTTTGTGTCTTAATTATGATTGCTCATAGCTCTCCAAACTCTGTTTATAAGTAAACCTGATTTTGCATCTCTTCCATATTATTTATCTTATTTATTTTTATTTATTAATATCTATTTAATAAAATTAAAAGTTATCTTTGTTTATCTTTACAGGTATTCATTCTCCTCTAAATATAATCTTCAGATTAAAGACAGAGTGATAATTTTAAAAATGTAAATCTGACCATGATTCTTCCTTTGTCTATGATTAGAATTCAAGCAAAAATCATTGATCATTTTTAGACAGCTTTTAAAATTTTTTAAAATTTAAATATAAGTAAATAGTTGAAGTTTTTAACCAGAAATAAATATGCCTATGCAACATTAAATTGCAGAAGACAGCAAAGAGAATTTGATTTTCAGAGTTTTTATTCATGCATGAATATTATAGCAATATTTATTAATATTAATAGAAGTAGCCCAAAAGTTGTACTGTCTGTCTTTTCAAAACTTTTTGATAATTTCATGAGTCAACTAATAGATAAAATCCAGATTGAAAAACTTACTTAAAATATTTTGAATAAGTATAGAAAGTTTGGAAAAGTAAGTGTGCGTTAAAATTTATATGTAATCAAAATATCACTTAAATGAAAAATAAAGTGAAAGTAAAACATATATAAAATATTTTAATAGAAAAAACCAAGCTCATTTTAAAAAAAAGTATGGTACACACTGAGCTGCACCCCCATGTCCCTTTGGGGGAAGGACTTGTAGCAGCTTCTATCAGACACCTCTAAGCTTTCAGCAACTTGTGGGGACACCTCAGCTTTAGAAAACATCCTTTCCTAAAGGCTCAGATTTCCTAGAGTGACTCACGTCTAAAGAGTTGTGGAGGTGATTGTATCAGGGCAGCTGTTCTGGCAAATACAGAGCATTCAGGATGGGTCATACCATGCTCCATTCTTCCACATGGAATTGCCTAAAGTATGTTAACCTGCATTATAGTTCAACTTCCTCAATCCTGGTTCCCACCTTCCCTTCCACAGCTGTTGATTACTAAAAAAAAAAAAAATCTCATGTGGTAAAGTCTGTATTAGCATCCAATTCTGAAAAAAAAAAAAAGCAATTTACAGGAATAGATTACCCATGGTTATGAAGAGATGGGAGCACATGGGGGAATCCAGGGGGGGAAAAAAAACAGACTTATCTTCTGGAGGGCACATCTCTTGTGGTACAGGCTTTCCCCATTAGGTGAATATTCAAGGAACCCATCTGTATTAGTGGAATAGCTGGTGTGAGAGGCTGTGTTCGACTTCAGTGAATTAATTTTGAAGACTCAGTGTGTTTGCCCATTTCACGATGGATGATTTATGAGCACACCTGCTCACACCATGCTGTGTTCAGTAGTCTTTGACCAAAAAAAGGCATGACCCACATGCCTCATCCTCTCTATTCATCTGGTCTCCCCGTTCAGAGACTTTTTTGTTTGTTTCCCCTGATGAAAAAAAAGTCCTCAAAGGAAATAGTTGTGCTGAGGTGGAAGAGATGAAACAAAAAACACCTGAAGCATTAAAAAGCATCAAAATCGATGAGTTCAAAAACTGTGTTGAGCAGTGGAAAAAATGTCACAGTACATGTATTGGATCAAATGGAGAGTTCCCTGAAAGTGACTTAAGTTTAAATATGTAAGAATAAATACACAATTTTTTGTAAATAAATTCTGGGGTCTTTTGGGTCTCCTCTCATACTCTGATGCATTTTACAATAAGCATGTTTTCTGCTTTTCTTTTTTATGTGTAATCTTATAAGAGAATTACATTAGTCACTTTCTTTTATCATTATACAAAATTTCAAAAATCATAAACAAAACTTCAGGCAGCAAAGAAAAATCAAACTACTTAATTAAAATGACCAATTCTACTTGACAATTTAAACAGAAAGAAACAAAAATTGCAACTAAAAGTTACTTGGAAAAGAACTATAATGAGCATGTTGTTTATAAAAAGTCATGCCAGTTCTTCCAAAGGTGTACCTTGTAACAGATTCATGATCCAAAATGCTTTTTATTTAAAGAACACAAATTTAAAATAAACAAATAGGCATCTAATTTATGAAGTTGGGGGGAAAAGGAAAGAAAATTGTCTTTAGAATAAGAAGAAGACGTAAATTATGGAATACTCAAACTATCAAATAAGAAAAAGAGGAGAAAAATATTATAAACATATAAATACACCCAGGATGTAGACATAGTACATGGATAAATTTCATGAGAAAAAAAATCAATGAAACTATTAACAAGCATGTGACTTAAGCATGTAAAAAAGATTATAACTGTATAAATAAAAGTGATTTTTAACAATTATCTTACAACTCCATGCTAATAATTATAGCAAGCAGGAAGGAACTAATAAAGTTGAGAAAATATAAATTACCAAAATTAATCTGTAACAGTGACTATATAAATTGCCTTAGAAGAAATTGAAAAATATTTGAATTTACAAATAATTATATCCAGAAATTATACCAATTTCAGATGTTTTCATTGGGTGATTTATGGCAGAACTTTATGGAATAAATAATCTATATGTCATTTAAATCCTACTCCATAGCCTAGATAAAAGGAAATAATTAATTTAAAAATGCTTCCATGGTCTTGATATAAAAAACCCAATCATCAAAAACACAAATAAAGGGGAAATTCTTGACAAGTAATATTTATGACTGCATATTTATTGAGCATGCTAGTTTCTATGCTAAGCACTTTACATGGATCATACCATTAACACTCTCAACCATCTGAAGAAAGGTTATTTTGTCATCTCCACATTACATATCAAACACTAAGTCTCCACTTGTTTAGCCAAGTTGCATAAGGTTACAAGTTCTTATCATGAACTCCAAATTGAAATCTGTGCTTCAGTTTACTTTTCCATCTGCAATTTTTAACTGCATTCCTTTGTTACCCTGCTTCAGCCACACTTGCCTCCTTACTTTTCTTCAAATATGCCAAGCATTATTGTTTGCATTTGCTCTTCTCTCTTCCTGAAATGCTCTTTCCCCTGTCTGACAATTTCTTTTGTTCAATAGCCACGCATATTATTTTCTTATCTATGGTAAGTCATCTTCCAGAGAGGCCAGCTCTGACCAACCCGTTTAAAAGCACAAGCTGACCCAATTCAAAGACTCTAACTATACCTGGCACCTTCAAAGAATAGCAGGGCGGCTCTATGGCTGCAGAAGAAATAAAATGTCTAATATGTTAACCATTGCTTTTTCTTGATGATAAGGATTTGGGTGTAAATTAGCTGTGTCTGCAGGTTTTCTCGTATTTTTGAAATTTTCCACAATAAAAATATATTACCTTAATATTTGGGGGGGAAATGGAATTGAAATAAAAAGTGAAAATTAAATTGGTAGTAAAACTAGGTGACCCCAGAAATAAAGAAGCAAGTATATAAATAACTGATATCCAAGTGATTTATGCAGCTACTCTCTTCTCATTCTGGGTAATTCTAATGGTGAAATGCCACTAAGACTTCTTCTAAAACTCGTGGATTTTCTGCTTCTGCAACTTCTGCTTCTTGATTCTTTTCTCCGTCTGCTTTTCAAGTCTTATGCTACACTTGCTCAATCATCCTCCTTGGTCTTAGCTCAGTGCACTCTGGGACAAAAGAACTGCATAGATCACTCCAGGAATCTATACACCATTGATACATTTTTGTGTAGTAGAAAATGTGTTCTAGTTTGAAATATTTGGCTGCCACTAATTTATTTTTTGTTACAGTTCTTTAGTTGTGAAGTAATTTTCTCTTAATATGTTGGAATGGACAATGAACTCAAGAAATAACTACATATCTGAATGAGTTGATTTCTTCATTAAATATGAGACAGCAAAAAATCAAATTTTAAACCTATACTATTAAACTTGAAATGTATATGAAGTTTCTATGAATGTTAAAAATATAATCTTTACTAATTCAGTTTATAGCTAAATATGTATAGATAACAATATTTGATAGCATAAAATGGGAGTGTTTGGACACAATAGAATTACATTATTAAACTTTTAACTAAGTATTTTTAATATAAATTATTCCTTAACATAAGCCAAAGGTTAAATTTTATTATAATTGCCATTCCATTTATGATTTTTTAAAATTTTTATAATCTTTTGATCTATTGACATCAGAAATAAGATATCATATGACGAAGATAGCTTTCTGTCCTTGATATAATTTATAGAATAAGCCAAGCACCATTTTGAGGTAAGAATATACCAAATTACCTAGCCTATTCCAAGACACAATGTAATTATCATTGTGCAACATTTGGGAAAAGAAACTATTATTTAAATAAAATTTTATTTTAATAAGAAATGAGACACCAAATGAAGAGCAAAATGTGGATGCTGATCACTGTAGACAGTGAGTCAGTGTGTGGGAAATGAGTTCATTAAAAGGTACCTTTTTATATACATTGTAGAATTCATCAGATTTTACACACAAGTGAAACATATTAGTGCCCATACTCTCAAGGTCATTTAAAATTTTTTTTCTTCCTCAAGTTCAAAATATATACATGAGTTATTGAATATGACCATTGCATTTGAAAATGACCAGGCGGACATGTGAGAAAGAAAGGGAAACCGTGTTTGTGTTGTATTTGTATTTGAGGACTAGAGGTAAAAACATAGTTGTGGTTTTCTTCTAATCTCTTCACTGAAACTTTTGCACATGTTAATTATCCCAGAGTATAATATAAATTAGAATTGCACTCTTCTCTCTATATGACACTTCTTTTCATCAATAGCTCATGATACTTGAAACCTGTTCTTGAAAGGATTCAATAAGAAGATTCAGCTGCACTGTTTGCTTTTTCAAAAGTAATCCTGAGGTAAGTATATTTTTTTAAAAAGACAAATAATAATTGCCATTAGGAAAAAATATGTCCTTTAATTCAGATTTTGTTTTTAGCTTAAAAAGGACTTCATTGAATGGGATGTGTATATATATATATATATAAGATATATAAGATATATAAGATATAATATGTAAGATATATATATCTCCTCTTAAACAGGGTATTCATACAACAGTGCTAAATTCAGATCATACTCTAAGGTACTGTATTAGAAGCCAGTAGAAGCTGGACAATATTCTTAACTTTCCTCTTGACTGCAAGAAGAAACACAGGAAATCACACACAGAGTTCAATAAGCATTTTTTAAGTAGATATATTTATAGGAAAAACAATTGTCTGATTATGTTATGAAGAAAAATAAATGAAGATAAAGAGATTAAAGAGTGCTGCAGTTGTGGGTGGGATTCTTTTACAAAGCATACTCAGAGGACTCAGATCAATAATATCTGAGCACACATAGAAGACTTGTGAGTGTGAACCATGCGTCTAGGAAAAAATAACCACATGCAAAGAGGAAAACATATACAAAGGCCCTGGGGCAAGAATGCATTGTGAGTTCCAGGACAGAGAGCCAGGAAATTACATGGTAGGAGATGAAATAAGAGCTAAACAGGCATTAGTTGTCTAGTGCCTTATGGATGATGAAAAACGTAATTTTATTGAGACATGTGAGAAGTCATTGGATGGCTTTAAGCAAAACAGAAGACACTATCTCACTTATGTTTTAAAAGGGCCACTGGTTTTGGTGTTGTGAATCAATTATAGAGGGACAAAACACAATTAAATCGGCTGGGAAGCTCATGAAGAATACAGACAAGATTCCATGAGGGTCTAGAACAGAATAGCCGCAGCGGAGGTGATTAAAACTTTCTGGAAGTATTTTGAAGAGCTAACGTCATACCATTCTTCTGCTTAAAATCTGAATTGGCTTTTTATAACTCCAAAGTAGCAAGGTCCTACAAGGGCAGCCCCTTGACTACTTTCACACCTAATTTCTGTTACTTCATGAATGCTATCTTGTGCATCAAATCAATTCACAAACATAATGTCCTGAGAGAAGTCTTCTCAGAATATTTTATCTTAATAATACCTATATCATTTGATTCCCTCCTTGCTCTGATTTTCTTTGCTGAATAACACTTATTAATAGCCATCATTATATCATTTACTTACTCTGTCTCCCTGTTTACAACACAAACATAAAAAAATCATATTTTGAAATAAATACAGAAAAATTCATACCATATTTTATACATGAAAATGGCTATTACACTATACAAGTAAATTATATTACATTGCTAAAAAAATCTAAAATCTTAGAAATAGTAATTGAATTCCACATTGATTACAATTTTATGATGCTACCTTATTCATGATGCTGTTTTCCACTGATTAGATAATTATCTTTCAATCATAAATATAAGGAAAATTTTCTAAGTCTGCCTGTTATAGCTTCTTTTATATTTATATGTCTTTCTTGTTAAAAAAAGTGAAATTTCTATAAAAAATACAGATGTGTAATCATGAGATAGTTTAACAACATTAGGGATCTAATATTATCAATGTCTTCTCAGCATTGATCATGTTCTTGCTTTTCTAAATTAATTCATAAAGTTTACTGAAGGCCTAATATGCACAAGATTACAGAGTTAATTAAATTAGATGTTACTGTTGGCCTCAAAAAGCTTACAGTCATAGAAAATAGCATATTACTATCAATTTTGAGAGAAATGGCATCTTAACATTACTGAGCCTTTCCAAACATAATCACAATGTGTCTCACTTATTTGGTATTCTTTAATTTCTTTAACCATTGTTTTAGCAGACAGATCTTGTACATATTGTATGAAAGTCATACCTAACTGTTTCATATTTGTGATGCTATTTTAAATGGTACTTTTTTCAATTTTACTTGAATTTTCAATTTTTTGATTGTATATAGAAATGCAATTAATTTTTATTGGCATTATATCTTATGACCTTGCTAAACTCACTTATTAATTACATTATTTTTGTTTTGTAGAATCTCTAGGATTTTCTAGGTAGACAATCATATCAATCAGAAGATTGAAATAGTTTTATTTCCTGCTTTCCTATCTATGTGAATTTTATTTATTTTTCTTACCTGTTTTACTGTTAGAATCCCCAGCATGATGTTGAATAGGACTAGTAAGAGAACACAGTCTTGCTGTGTTCCACATTTTAGGGGGAGAAAAAGCAGCCTTTTAACCATTAAATATGATGTTAGCTGTAGCTGTTTTGTAGATGCACTTTACGTAGTTGAGAACTTTTCTTTATATTTTGCGTGCATTGTGATTTACCTTGATTGGCTTTTGAATGTTGAACCAACCTTACACTCCCAAGATAAACTCAGTACAGCAGTTGCCCCCTTATCCATGAGGAAAACATTCCAAGACTCCCAATGGATTCCTGAAACCATGGATAGTACGAAACCTTATTTTTTTTTCTGCACATACATACACTGTGTGGCTTCTCTTTAGCATAAATGCATTGCAAGCACCACTGCCCTTGTACTTTGGGGCCATTATTAAGTAAAATAAAGTGTAGCTGAACACAAGCACTGACCACAGCTGTGGATGTAATAACTGCGATGACTACTAAGTGGCAAACAGGGGAGCGGATATGCTGGACAAAGGGATGATTGGTATCCTGGGTGGGAGAGCATGAGATTTCATCATGCTGCTCAGAGCAAACAACAATTTAAAACTATGAATTGCTTATTTTTGGAATTTTTCATTTAATATTTTTGGACCAAGGCTGACCCAAGGGTAATTGAAACCTTGGAAAGTGAAACCATGGATAAAAGGGAACTACTGTATTATTTCTTCCTTAAATGTTTGGTAGAAACCACTGGTGAAGCCATATGTCCTGAGGTTTTCTTTGTTGGAAGACTTTTAACTACAAATTCAACTACATAAATAAGGTACAGAATAAGGTAAGCTCTTCTTCTAGAGTAAGTTTTGATTGTTAAGGATTTTATTCATTTCATAGAAGTTGTTGAATCTATGGGCTTTAAGTTGTTTATAATATTCCCTCATTATCTTTTTATTATTGTTGGATCTTCAATAATAATCCATTTAAACTCTCTATACTGATAATTTTGACACCTCTTCCCTCGTTCTTTCTGCTTAGTCAATTTGGCTAGAAGTTAATTTTTATGATATTTTCAAATAAGAAAAATGTTTTTTAGATTTACTTTAATTTTCCCAGTTTTCAGAGAATCTTTATTTCATTATGTGCATCCATGTTTCTGCTTACCGTTACATTCATTCTGACTAAAAAAGCTTTCTATACCATTTCTTGTAGTAAAGATTTTGTATGTAGACGTCATTATTTCATTTTTATAAAAAAAAATTATTCTGTTAGAAACTATGTTAAAAGGTAATTTTTTTCTTTTAGCATTTTAAATGTTTCCCAAACCATTCTTCATGTTTGCTTAGTTTCTGATGAGAAATCTGTTCTAATTTTTATCTTTGTTTCATTTATGTTTAATAAGTTTTTTGTTTTTCTTCAGCTAATTCAGCATTAACTTTTCTATCATAAGTTTCAGCAGTTTTTATATAATTAGTCTGGATAGTAATGTTAGGGATTATTTACCATGTTTGGAGCTTGTGACATTTTTGCATATAAAGTTTGCAAAACTTTATTACTTTTGGAAAATTCTCCACCATTGTCTGTTATTTTCTTTTTTCTTCTTGGATTCCAGTTATGTGACTCTGCGGGGGATGCAGTACCCCCATTAAAGATAACTTTAAACTGAACACAGTCAACTTCTTCACCTCTTCCTTAACTGCCTAAAAGAAGTATAAATTTCCCCATTTGAAGAAGAAATCTTCTTCTTTAATTTAAAAAAATTCTAAATTTACATTAGAAAGGGGACCAGTACCAGAAACAGAGCTTCTACCAGAGATGGTTTCTTACTTATCTGTGTAACAGAGTAACCTTTGTTTACCCAGCATTTCCTCCTCTTACCTTTCCATAAATTAAATTTCTCAACCCAGAAGCTCCAAACCCCTATCTCTTTCCTCAGCTCGAGATGGTGTCAAAACCTCAATCATTTCAGCACCTTTTAGTCTTTTATTTTTGTGAGGTTTCTGTAAATACTTAATTAAAACAGTTTTCTTTCCTCTTTTTAATCTGTCATGTCAAGTTAATTATTAGACTTTCTTAGACTAGCCGCAGAACCTAGAAAAGTAGAAAGGAAGCATTTTTCCTCCATGGCAATGTTAGAATGATATTTTCTGTGAGCTCTTCTGTAATGTTGAGTTCAGCTTTTTTTCTTTTCCTTTTTCCTCTCTTGTGTTGTAATTTGTATATTTTTAATTGATTTATATTCAAATTCAGGGATGTTTTTCTTGACAATTTTCAATGTACTGATGAGTTTGTTGAAGTCATTCCTGCTCTGTGATACATATTTTTATATCCAGCATCGATTCCCTTGCAATTTCCATTTCTCTACTGAAATTCTCATTCTGTTATGCACGTTATTTACTCTTTTTCACTAGAACCTTTAACATATTAATCATATTTATCTTAAATTCCCTTTTTTCATAGTTCAACCATGTAGGTTATGTCAGAGTTGGTTTCTCTTATTTATTTATTGCTGTACACAGTGTGTAGAATCACAATATGCAAAGGTAAATGGTATGTGTAGGGAAAACATATGTATATATGGAAATGGGAACATGTCTTCTTTTGTGGGAGACTGAGTCAATCTAGAGAGGAATTGTGTTGGTTTAGGGTTTGTTGTTTCTATGGTTACTTTTAAAGCACCACTGGCTTCACTTTTTCCTGGTATAATCATATGATTAAAATGGAGATTGTTTGCTGGAGGTTTTTTTCTCAATGTTGCTGCTTTATCCTCAGAGGAAACTAACAACTCCCCACTGCCCTTGCCTCACAGAGAAGGTCTGTCTCCATGTTTTATCTCCCTATCCTCAAGAAACTAAAGCCACTTGTTCTCAGTGTTACCAAATTTAGTATTTAGAAATGGGAGCAGGAGTTCTCCTTGGTCTGATTCAATCTCAGTCTTAGGTAGGCTTGCATCACAGTAGCAGAAGATATTTAATAGCCTTTGCTCAAGACAATTTCTTTCCTTTACCCCAGGAAATAGAAATGTTTTCTTTACCTTATCTCCACCAGTGTACATCTTCAAGCCCTCCTTGGGGCTGACCAGGTTTTCTGCCCTTGCCTCACTAGCTTAATGACTTTGTTCCCATAAGGACCAGAAAGGAAAAAGGACCAGAAAATCTTAATGCTTCTCCTTGAAGGGTTAGCTTTTATCACTCAGTCTTTAACAATTCATTAGAAATTTTAGCTGAATTATTTTTCCCACTTGAAAAGAAGTCTCATCTGACTCTTGATGCCACACATGGGCCAGTGTTCATGACCCATCTTTCTGTGTAGGTACCCCTTTCTTTTTCCATAGATTTCTTAAAATGTAGTTGCCTTTGAAACCTTAATTCCCCAGCAGGTTCAACAAAATTTATAATTTTGTAGATTAACTGGCTTTTTCCTTGCATTTTATTGAGAACGACACTCTTTTCAGGTTTCTCTAACCTGGGTAGAAACAGCAACTACTTTTGTTCTTTGAAATTTTATATTCCTTACATTAACCAATGTATTAATTGATTTCTTTATTCTTTATCATTCCTTGCATCTTACTTTTTTCATACAAGTTTCAATATTTTTCTGTCTGTAGTATATTTTAGTGTTTTGTTTTTTGATTAATTTATGTAACTGATAGAGTCTTTCAGTATTCATTTACATGACATTGTCAGTTGACATTTTAACTGGCTATACATATCTAAAGTTAGAGTTAATTTCTTTCTTTTTTAAAAAATATTTTATTTATTGATTTATTTATTTTTAGAGACAGGGAAAGGGAGGGAGGAAGAAAGGGAGAGAACATCAATGTGTGGTTGCCTCTCCCAGGCCCTTTGCAGGGAACCTGGCCCACAACCCAGGCATGTGCCCTGACTGGGAATAGAACCAGTGACCCTTTGGTTCACGGGCCAGCACTCAATCCACTGAGCCACACCAGCCAGGCCGTTTCGGTTTTTTGGGTTTTTTTTGAGTTAGTTTCACTGATAATTTTAATGATATGATTGCACTGAGTCTTAATATTTATTATTTCCTTCTAGGTAATTTATTTTTTCTTCCTGTTTTTAAGATTTTTCTGTCTTTAAAATTTATTTCTATTATAATGAATTTAGCTTTTGGGTGTTTTGGGGTTTTTTTTTGGTTTTTTTTTTTTTTTTTGGTATTTATGTCCATCTCAGAGCCAGTAAGTTTTCTGAATCTGAAGACTCATCGTTTTTGCTTATATATTTACATTTTGGAAGATTACTAACCATTGTTTCTTTCAATATATCTTCTTTTCAATTTTTCATCATCTTTTAAGAAATATGTGGTGGTTTTCTCATTTTACTTTTCATGTTCTTAATTTCTCATAGTATCTATCATTCTTATTTGAATTCTGTTTTATTTCCTCAAATCTATTACACATTTCACTTATTTTCTTTTTCAATTTGCATCTGTTTTAATCCATCCATTGAGTTATTTCTTTCAATGAGTAGTATTTTTGAAGAAATATATAATTTGCTCTAAAATTGTTAGTTATTTTTATACATTGTAAAAAAAAAATGGTAAGGTGGTTTCTTTTGAGAACCTCACACATCATTAATCCCATTGATCCCTTTTATTTTCTCTAATCCATGCAGCTAATAATAGTGGTACTTGCAAATAATTTGAATATATAAAATATATCAAACTATGGAATATGTACAGATACCTATCAAAACACTTGATTTAGAGTGTTATTTTGCTTAAAATTGTTATTTCTTGTACATGGTGTATATGTTATCTATGATTATAGTACAGATCAATCATTTTATGCATAAATAAAGCTCATTCAGATATTTACAGAGGTTACTGAGAAAAATTTTTTTGACTCCTTACAAGATGTGTATAGTATGATTTAGGAAAAGATTTCATTATGTATGTCTGAAAGTTTAAAATAATGTATGGTTCCTTAATGCCTCTTACAAATTGTTCCATTTACATACGCTATAACTACTATTTTTCCACAAAATATTCCTGGGAGATCAACAACTTTTTAAGTTGAATAAAAAGTGTATATTTGTGGTAGATTTTGCTTTATTTTCAAAACAATCATTGAAATTTCACGTATTTATCAGTTGTTTGGGGTTTACATAGATACAAGTTTATTAGCAACTCTGGAATTGCATTGCCCATGAGATCACATTCTATTTGGACCAAAGGGAGATATCTGGGTGTCAACAATGAGTTGCATTGTTGTGATTGCCTAAGTAACCATATATGTTGGAAGGCGGGATAAAGAGAATGAAGAATCCAGAAATTTATTCTTTGAACCCATGTAATAGATGAGGGGTTTTCTGAGTTAGTCTCAATTGTAGTGGGTGCTGAAACACTGAGGCTTCTGCAGCAGGCACAAAAAGCCTCTACCCAACAAAGCTATTATTTACAATTAAAGGACATAACAAGAGCTTCCCAGACAAGAAAAGCTAAGAGAGTTTATCACCATCAAACCAGCTTACATGAAATATTAAAGAGTCTTCTTTAAGAAGATAAAGAAAAAGTAAAAATATGAATAACAAAATGGCAATAAATATATTTCTATTAACAACTGAATTTAAAAAAGCAAACAAACACACAGAACAATAACAGACTAACAGATACAGAGAACATTTTTAAAATATATCTTACTGATTATGCTATGACTGTGGTCCTAGTTTTTCCCCCTTTGCTCTACACTGCCTGGTACCCCCATTGCTTCCAGGAATCCCCCTTTAGTTCATGTTCATGGTTCATGCATATAAGTTGTTTGGCTCCTTCATTTCCTATACTATTCTTAACACCAATTATGCTTCTTTATCCCTGTATATTTTTCTCCATTCTCTTCCTTCTTCCTCCCAGCTGATAACCTTCAGAATGATTTCCATGACTATGAGTAGATCCATATCTATGGAGACAGAAATCTAGGTTGTAGGTCCTTGTTTTCCATCACTTTGAATACTTTTTGCCAGTCTCTTTTTGCTTGCAAAGTTTCTTTTGCAAAATCAGCTGACAGTCTTATGGGAACTCCTTCATTTGTTAGTCTCTATTTTTCTTTTGCTATTTTTAAAATTCTCTCTTTATCTTTAATCTTTGGCATTTTAATTATGATATGTCTGTGTGATCCTCTTTGGGTCTAACTTGTTGGAGTCTCTGTGCTTCTTAGACTTTTGTATCTATTTCCTTCACCAAATTAAGACAGTTTTCTTTCGTTATTTTTCAATTATGTTTTCAAATTCTTGCTCTTTCTCTTCTTCTAATGACATCCCTATTATTGGGATGTTGGCACATTTGGTGATGTCTCAGAGGCACCTTATACTATCCTTGATTTTTTTAAATTCTTTTTTCTTCTTGCTGTCTTGGTTGAATGCGTTTTCTTCCTTATGTTCCAAATCATTGATTTGAATCTGGACTTCATCCTTACTATGGTTGGTTCCATGAAGATTTTTCCTTCTTTCACATAGTGTACCCTTATTTCTTCCTGTGTCTTTTTTATTTTTTTGCCATTATCAATAAATTCTTTGAACATCCCAATCACCAGAGTTTTGAACTCTGCATGTGATAGGCTGGTTATCTCCATTCATTTAGTTCTTGTCTGGGTTTTGTTCTATTCTTTCATTTGGGCCATCATTTCTTTGTCTCCTCAATTTGTCTCCTATGTTTGGTTCTGTGTGTTAGGTAGACTGGCTTTGATGCCCTGCCTTAGTGGCATGGCCTATTGTAAAAAATGCACCTGTAAATTGTGTGGGGAGGAGCCTTAGGTAATCACCGGGGAGGGGCAACCTGCCTTACTTCTTTGTGGTTCTGTGTTGGGGGAGCATTCAAAGGGGACTATGATACTACCTGGCTTCTGAGTGTTTGCCTGGCACTCGCCCTGTGTGCCTGGTATTCTTCCAGTGCAGTCTGGCTTGGCGTTAGGATCCTCACTCCCAAGGTATCCCTGCCTATTTTTATCTACCACAGATGAATGTCCTACTGCCCATTCTGCTACCTTCGCCTCTTCCTGCCACAGCACATCTCCATGCCTCCACCTCTCCTATCTGTCTGGATGAATTGTCCTTTGTTGTCGAACTTCCACACAGCTTGATTTTTCTAATGGTTTTGGGTGTTATTTGTTTTGAGTTCTAGTTGTAATTCTTTCTGTAGTTGTGTAAGAAGGTAAACACTATGTCCCCACCTTGACTGGAAATTGAAAACATTTTGATGGTTGCCAGATGGGAGGGGTATTGGGTGATGAGTGAAAAAGGTGAAGGGATTAAGTACAACTTGGTAGTTACAAAATAGTCATTAGAATGTAATATACAACACAGGGAATATAGTCAATAATATTATAATACCTACCTCTGGTGTCATATGAGTACCTGATTTACAGGAATTATCACTTAGTGAGTTATATAATGTCTAAACACTGGTTGTACACCTGAAATTAATACATCAAATATAATTGAAAAGTAAAAATTATTTAAAGTAAAAAAAGAATGAGAAATAAGTAAATAAAAATAAAGTGAACAAAAAGAAAAAAGAGGCCTAATTTCACTGAGGACAGATTAGACCACATTTTATTACGGAGGTTGTCTTATTACAGTCCTTGAAATATATATAGCATTATTCTTCAGTCCCTCTGATAAGTACCATTCCTTATTTTATTGAAAAACAGAGTAACTAGTGACATAAAACACATATAATTTTTTGGCTTTTAAGTTAAAGCCTCAGGCAATCTATTCTTCCTTCTGTCATGTCTCCCATATTTGCAGGACAATCCCAGTGTTAAATTGCTCCACATAGAGAGGACATTTTACACTCTGACCCCCACAAAGTAACTGTTAAACATGTGTTATATTTTTCTGTATCTTAGATTTGATCTTCAACTTATTTTTCTTTATTGTTATTAATGAGTGAGGTGTTTATATAAATATTAAAATGTATGATTAGGTCAATAAGACACATTTTTAAAACCAAAAACGAAGAGTAAGATTGAAAATAAGGTTGTACTAACTTAGGAAGTGAAACTGAGGTGTTAATTATACTGTGTTGGAACAACACTTACCTTAATACTGATGTATGGGCAGATACCATATTTATCTTAAACTACCCCAGAGCAAAAAACCTGGGAAGAAACAGTACCTTTGGAACCATATTTATCATGTAAATAACTCAGAAAAAGATATTGCCAGTTACATCTTTAAGATACAAAAATGCATGCATTTCACTATTTTGTAAATGCCAGAGAGAGGCAGCATCCGTTAGAGTTAACGGTGCGGCACTTTTGTGTTCAGTAGCATGAATCATTAATCATGAGACAGGCCATATTCTTGTACTGCTTCTGCTTTCATTACTTGGCCTAATTAAACAGTTCTCTGAACTGGAATCTCAGATTCCTCTGTTACAGATTATCATTAATTATGGTGAAAGTGCTCAGAGATGTTGGACTCAATTATATTCTACTCAACTCTGGCACCGTGTGATTCATTGCGCAGCCTGCTCTGCAGATGTACTCTTTTCTTATCTCGCACTCCCACTTTTGTAAATTGGGCTCTGGCAGCCAACAAACTAAGAGTTATGTGCTGCGTTTTCATTAAAAACATGTTGGAGAAGCACAGACCAATTAAGGATTCTGTATTTTATAAGGAACGGTGAGATGAACAGTGGATTCTGGGAGAATTAGCTCAGTTAAAAGCAATCTCAATCCCACTGTATTGTTGAATTTGGTAACTCTTTTCTATTTAGAGTTCAACTGGTTAAGTAACTGGCTTAAAACTCTTTTTTCACAATTTAAAATAAATCAATTTATTGTTGGTCAATAGGAAGGAACTCGACATTTTGTTTGGTGCTTGTGTGAGCTACTGGAAAACATTCCTAGTGACATATGCCAAGCACATTATAGTTTAAAATTTCATCAATTTTGACGGTCATTTTCTATGTTATATAATGAAATTGGATCTAGAGCAGTAAGTTTAGGCAGGTTGGACTACTAGATGGGATAGACAAAGCCAGAATATCAGAATTAGCAGGCTTTTGGTAGTATTTGAGTTGTGTGTTTGAGAGAAGAGGAGTGCATGACTTGACATATGACACATGTAAATCATATTATCGCCTAGTTCTACTGCATTTAGAATTTATTTGTTTAAGGACTCTGTCTTTTCTTCTTTCCCTCTTTTTTTCCTTCCTTCCTTCCTTTGAGGAAAATCAAAATATTTTCCATTTGTTTTCAATATTATGAAAATTGTGTGCACTTCAAAAATGTAATTTAGTCATTAAAATAAAACAAAGCTTACAGTAAAAATAATTTCCTCAGTTTTCCCATTGTTTACAAAACCACACACAAACAAGCTGAATGTTTAAAGTCAATAATATTTAAATATTTTGTGGGAAAAAATGTGTTTATCTAATTTAAGTGTGAAAACTACAAAAAAATTAAATAAAATTTTATTTGCAGATTGTCCATTAAGAAGTTGGATAGGCTTTGAGACGCCCTGAATCATAATTGTAGTGATAAAGCATTCAAACACAGTTGGGTAGAATCTAAGAAGGATCTCTAGCATCCTCTTTCTTTCCTATCTTAAATTTTATATTATAATAGAAATGATCTGCCTTTAGAAGAGTTTTTATTAAAGTAAAATTCATTCTCATTCAATTTACTTCTGCTGTAACTTATTTTTTTATTTTTTAAAGATTTTAATCTATTTATTTATGTTTACACAGAAAGGAAGGGAGGGAGAAAGAGAAGGAGAGAAACATCAATGTGCGGTTGCCTCTCATATGCCTCTCTACTGGGGACCTGGCCCGCAACCCAGGCATGTGCCTTGACTGGGAATTGAACTAGCAACAGTTTGGTTTGCAGACAGGTGCTCAATCCACTGATCCCCACCATACTGTCACTTTTTAAAAAATGAGTTATCAAGGTTTTTACTTGAAAATATCTATTTAATGAAAATTTAGACTAATTTGTGCAATGCAGAGAGTTTACATTATTACTGATAACAGGAGATGATTATATAGTTCAATAAGAAGTTTTTAAAAAGTTATGTCAGGATATAATTTCACAATATCATCTACAGGGACCAAAGAAAACTCTCAGAGCCCTACTTATGAACTAATCATTTATTTAAATACAGCAAATGTATTAAAGCTTATACTTCTTACCAAGTAAACATAGTATTCTCCTTTATATGTAATAAAAGGTATTAACATAATTTGTTCAAAGTAAATAAGGAGGTTAAGGATTTTCTCTTCTTCCATCAGATTCCACTTGAGAAGTATGGTGCCAAATCAAACAGTCAAAACTGGTGTTTGTCTTCTGTTTCTCATCTGAGTGGTTAACAAAAATAATACAAGTAACTCTTATTGCAAAACTATTGTCAGGGGTTAAATATGGACAACTTTTTTCTGGTTCAGGTTAACTCAACTAGTAACATGTCTCACTATTATTACTAGTTTTCTACTTTTGCAAACATCATCTTCATTTATTTGACATTAAAAATTATTCTCATCCTCATCTTAAAATCACTGCTATAAGTTTAAGATCTGTTCCGGATATATTTGCTCAAAAGGGCAGCTCCAAAACTAAAGAAAGAGTACATCCTTTCTCCTCTCTTTATTTTTAAAAGTTTCCATTTTGAGATTTTTTTAAATTAAATTTAGTTTTTATATATTTCTATTGACTACATGTTCATTTTTCCTGAATGCAGATCCGGAAGAGGATAGAATTAAAACAAGGTAGTGAAAAATAAAAGTTCTAGATATAAGCCTTTTGGCTTAGTAGTTTGTAGGTTTTCATATCTTGCAGTAGCTTCAGGTTTTAATATATATGAAAATCAGTGGTCTGTATCTATGCATATGCGTCATCTATAATATAATTTTGACAGATGGTGAGCTGGATAAACCTAGTCCCTGACTGTAGAATACCTTGGCATGACTTGCCACTCCACCAAAAGTTGTTTAAGAAGGCATTCACGTGTATTTATTTTTTTAAATAAAGATTCATTTTTTTGTCCTGCCCTTATTTCTCATTGAGATGCCAGTGTCCCCATCTTTGATGGTTCCATACACACATTTTACTTGAGCTGCTATGATTTTTTTGTACAGGATTATTCCATGCATAATGCTGATGACTATACTATTCTACATCTCCTCCTTATTAAAAATAAATATGTTACCTTGCCCCTGTTTGCACCGTCTAAAATTCTGACAACAATATCTTACATAAAAAAAATACAAACCTAGAAACCAGGAAGCAGTGTCTGTCACTAGCAGCCGCAGACAGACCGCTCATTGAAAATGTAATACACTGCTGCCGTGTCACAGGTCAGCTGGCAAATGGCAATCTGAATTTTAAAAGGAATATGAATAAAATTCTGTTTTATTTTGAAAATGAACTTTCTGCCCTCCATCATGAATCCAATATATGTCTTAATCTTCTATGCTCTTGAAGCCTGCGGCTCCTGGCTGAGTCCTTTGACTTCTGAACCTAATAAGGAAATAGGTTGTTTTCTCATCCTCGTCTCATTTTTAGAAGGGCTGAAACAAACAGTCCCTATTTCAAATGTAATTGACAAAGCATAAAAACATGTATGTTATATAATTTTAGGTTTACAACCAAGCTCAGCAATAGGATGTTTTATTTTTAAATTTGATTAAGATGTTATACCTTTGGAAATGCGCTGTCAAGATTCAAAATAAAAATTTCCAAGTGTACGATTGCATGTTTACCTTAGAACTGTACATGTGAAGCTGATAAAGAATAGAATGGATAATGGCACATTTCAATTGGGAACATTTTCATTTAACCTGGACATTACTCACAGCTATATAGGGAGATATATAAGACAGAATTTTAAAAATATATTTATGGCTATTGTTGTTTAAAATCAACTGGGCGTGTGCTGTGTATCTACATTTGCTTTTTTTTTTTTTTTTTTACTAAATATGAGTTTGTTCATCATTATGCTCTTACTTTTCTAAACTTAACATTGCCACATTCATTAAATCCGTGACTCACAATTAGAATAATATGCTCTTCTTTTTTTGGAAAAATAAGATTTTTATTTTTGAATGTCCCTTTTATATATAAAAATCTTTAGAATTTTATATTGCCATAACTTAACTACTCCTGTTTTTCTTTTTATAAAATAATTGTGGGAATTATTTTATAAAAAGAAATGCTACAGAGAAATGTAAAAACATTTAAAATAAGGGCAGTTAAGCATAGTATGCTGCTATTGATTCTCATAATCGTATTTGTGTAACATCATCACAACCTAACTGATCATTCTAAGGAAATAAATTCTGACATTTCAATGAGCATGTGTGCCCGTAGCGTGTGTGTGTGTGAGAGAGAGACAGAAAGAGAGGGGCGCACATGAACACTAGTAAAGAGTTATTTTAGTAGTTGGATATTCTTAGCTTAAAATTTGTCCATTACTGTTTTTCAAATGATATTTAGTTATATTATAAATTTATTTTGGTGATATTGTATATGGCCATTGTAAGCTTATAGCTCTAATTATTAAATGTTACAAAAAGAAAAAATCTTTTTAAAAGTTTGACTTAAATAGTTACGTTTAGTTCACTCCTTTTCTTGGTATTTCAATAAAATATAGGCTCATAGAAAACAGGAACTAAAATAGACCTGATAGGATCGCTTTACAGTTAAACAAATGGTTACTGAATATCTTATGTGCCTAAATATTGAATTGATAACTAATATACACAAATAAGGTCTAGCAACAATAAGATAGCTTTTTTAGTTGGGATAATCAGACAAACAATATGATAATTGCCATCAAGTGAAACAAGTAAAGTAATAAAAAATAAGTAAAATATGAGTTGGAAGCACAGAGAAAAGCATATAATTGGGCATGGGGAAAAGGGGACCAGAGGCAGCATTATGGGAAAAGTGATGCCTAAGAATATTCTTAAAGGATGATGTGAAATATGTTAGATGAAGAGAAACTTAGATATCTTCCCATTAGAGTGAGTTGTTTTTTTTAATGCAGGCATGAGATTTTTGAATGTATAAATAAGGCAAGGGATTTATTTCTATGTATATAAGGTAACTGAAAATAAAGCCTATAGGTTCCACATTGTAAAAGACTTATTAGTATCCATTTTAATGCTTACTCATTGTATGTCAGCTGAGTAGTTTGGAAGAAATTAGCTCCAGGTCCAATTAAGTGACTTGCATGTACCTATCGAGTTATTGTTCCGGGAACGTTGGTTTATATAAATCATTTTCTAATGATGCATAGACATCTTATCTTGGTCAGATATGAGTGTACGATCTGACTGACACAATTTACACCACAGAATAGTGATTTTATTTCACGGCTATGGGAATGACAAACTCTATATTTTACTATTTATAAATGCAGCAAGGACACTAGAGTTATAGACATCATGTCCGAATTCCAGGCAGGAAGGACAAAGAGCAAAAGGTCAGCCTCTGATAAAGAACCTTCCCAGAAATCATATCCAAAAAATGCTACTCACATCTCATTGGCCAAAACTGTGTCAACTATCTACATACAGCTTAAAAGGAGGAGGGAAATGTATTTTTTAGCTGGCATTAATCTACTCCAAAATAAATTGGAATTCTGTTAAGAAGAAAGAAGAATAAATATTATGAAGGATGCTAACAATTTCCAATATACAGTCACTGATTTCAAAGTGTTCACAGTTTGCTATGGGAAATAGACATCTAAAAATACTTACAACCCATCTTAAATTCTACCTTAATAAATGTACCAACAAGGTATTGTTGAGAGAATTAATTATTGCTTGGTGGGCTTTTACCTAAAAAAAAAAAAAAAAGTAGATTACATTTCCCAGTATAGAAATTCTAGGCAGTTTCGAGCTTTAAGGCAAAACAAACTCAAATATTGTAGAAAAGAAACAAAATATAAATAAAATAATAATTTCTGAAAGTCAAGAAAGGACATCATTTGTGACTTATTCTCTGATGCACTGTTTGAGGGGAATCCGAAATCAATCAATCAAACAGAAAACAAGGTAGAAAGCCAGATATCATAAGAATTTGAGGCTTTTTTTAGAGGCACTCTTGACTGCTGCTATGGGAAAATGGTGAAGCATGATGCCTGTGGCCTTGTTGGCTAAAACTTCTAGGGTCTACAATGCACACTGAATTAGGAAACCTCTGAAGCCACCTTATGGAAAACAACCCCAGCTGTATCAGCAACTGTGAGAAAGCAACCAGTTGCCTTTTGCTACAGAAGAGTCCAATAAAATATCGTCTGCAGAGTCTGCAGAACCCCTCACCAAGCATGAAATCTGTATGTAATAGAAATATCACCAGACATCTGATGTTGGATAACACTTTGATAATAAGTGAAAGTAGTAGCCAAGGAAACAAATAATAAAGATATTGGGAAAAGATAATAAGTTTATTTAATAATTGAAAATACTCATTTAATAAAAACAAATGATTATTTTAAAATTAGAGGTTTAGGGAATGAAAAATATAAATATTGCAATAAAAATTTTAACTTTATTTAAGGCTTGTATAGCAAAATTAATGGAGAAAAAAGCTACAGAAGTCTTTCTGAACAGAATAAAAAGATATAAAATATAAGCTAAAAGACATGAAGTATTTATGTAGAAGGTCCAATATACATCCAAGAGCAGATCCAAAATAGAAAATAAAATGAATAAAATAGGAAAATAATGAAGAAGATTGCCCGAGTGTTTACTACAAGTTAAATAATAATTGAATCTTTAGTTTTAAATATTTCACTAAGAAAATCAGATCAAATTTTTCAGACTACAATGTTTTTACAATTTGTATACAATAGAATGAGAAAGTCTGGCTTCAAATTTTTCAGCAAAAGGGAAAATTCACAGTGTCTTTTTAGCTTTATAATCATACAAGGACTAAGATAGAATAAAGAGGTTTTTGTCATAAATGAATTCAGAAAGTTAATCTGTTATACAAGAGAATTCACTTTAGCCAAAAAAATAGAACAATAAATAAAAATCCAGTGTGTTTCAATAAGTAGTAATGAGCAAAAATAATTAAATATGTTAAATATATACAAATATTAAATAATTATTTAAATAATAACTTTATGAAATTAATATCCCAGATTATACAAACAAAAGTATTGGTCAGGTAAGGTTTGGGGGAAAATGCCAAAAAAATAAAAGTATATTAAAATGCTAGCCTTCAGTTGTGTGTGTGGGAAAGTGGAGAATATTTTCATGGGGAAAAAGACAAATAAAGATTTCTTAGGACACTAAAAATATAGGCAAAAGAAATATGAATAAACTGATGTTATCTAAATTAACAGTTGTTCTTTAAAAGCAAGCGTTGTGCAAATCAAAGTATAGGTAATAGTATCTAGAATATGTAATGAGCTCTTACAACTCAACAATGTGAATACAAACCAACAAATTGAAAATGAGTAAAAGGGTTTTAGTGGGATTTTACTTAAGAAAACTTTGAAAGGCAAAAATCAGATAAAAACATTCTCAATATTAATATTCACCAGAAAAGTTCAAATTAAAAATGTGATGAAACACTACTAAATATCCACTATAGAGGGGCTGAAATATAAAAGACTGACAAAACAAAGTGTTGGTAAATATGCGAAACTGCTATATTGTTTGTTGGAATGCAAAATGGTACTTATAATTTGGAAAGTTGGCTAGAATTTCAAATACAATGCCAATCTTGAGGAATTGATGAGGAAGAAATTTCTTAAGTTTTCATGGAAATGTAAGCAGCATGAGTAGTTTGAAAAACTGCCTCACAGTTTTCATAAATTTAAGAGAATACAAATTAGTCCAACAATTGAACTTTTAAGTGTTTCTCCAATAAAATTGAATATATAACTACAGACCCAGCAGATATTCAAATAATAGAGGAATACAATGATCAACTCTATGTACCTAAACCCAAAACTTAGATAACATAGAATAATTCCTTGAATAGCACAAACAACCAAACTCACCAAAGATGAAATAAATACCCCTGAATAATCCTATATTATTAATGAAATGGAAATATATTTGTAGTCAAAAGACATTCTAATTAAGAAACCTCCAGACAGAAATGTTTCACTGGTGAATCCTAACAAATATTTAAGGATGAATAAAACCAATTTTTATACAATATCTTTCAGAAAAAATAAGAAAAATAACTCATATCTAATTTTAGGAGGCAAAAATTATCCTAAATCAAAAATCACATTAAAACAGTACAGAAAAAGAAAAGTACATATTGATAACTAACATGAAGATAGGCACACAAAAATCCTCAACAAAGTATTACCAAATCAAATCCATCAATTAAAAAACACATCATCCAGTGACTCCACTGCTGGGATTATACCCAAAGAATCCTGAAACACCAATTCAAAAGAATTTATGCACCCCCATGCTCATAGATGCATTATTTACAGTAGCCAAGTGCTGGAAACAGCCTAAGTGCCCATAAGTAAATGAGTGGATCAAGAATTTGTGGTACATTTACACAATGGAATACTATACAGCAGAAAGAAGGAACTCCTGTCCTTGGCAACAGCGTGGATGGAACTGGAGAGCATTATGCTAAATGAAATAAGCCAAGCAGTGAAAGACAAATACCATATGATCTCCCCTCAAAGTGGAACCTAATCAACAAAACAAAGAAGCAAAACAGAACCAGAGATGTGAAAATAAAGAACAAACAGACAATGACCAGAAGAGAGGGGAGAGGAGGATAATGGGGGAAAGTAAGGGAATGGGCAAGTTAAGGAAAATATACAGAGGACCCATGGGCATGGACAATGGGGTGGGGACTGACTGTGGGAACAACAGGAGGAGGGTGGGGGGGGGCTGGAGAGTACAATGGGGAAAAATGTGGGACAACTGTAATTAAACAATAATAAAAAATAAAAATAAAAAGTACATCATAACCTAATGATACTTATCTCAGTAATGCAATTTTAAAAAGTTATTCAGTTTATTATCATTCACATGACTCTATCAACTAATAGAGAAAAAGCATTTGATAAAATTCAATACTAATTCATGATAATACCCTTAACAAACAAGAAATTGAAGGGAACTTCCTTAATATGATAAATGAATCTAGGATAAAAATAAGACCTACAGCTAACATAATTAATGATGATAGAGTGAATGATTTTCCTTAAATTAGGGGACAGAAAAGAGACATCCATTCTTGTCATTCTTCTCCAACATCTCACGGGAAGATACAGTCAACTCAATATGGCAAGAAAAAGAAAATGCCTACAAGCTGGAAAGAAAAAATAGAACTCTCCCATTTATATGGACATGATTGTCTACACATCAAGGAATCTGTAAAAAAAAAAAAAAAAATAGAACTAATGAAAGTGTTTAGCAAGGTTATAAAATAAAAGATCTACAAAAAGTTATTTTTATATTTTCTAACAATGAATAATTAAAAGCAAATTTAAAAATATTTATGACAGGTTTAAATCATGGATCATATAGTTGCAAATCAATAAACATTTATAGGATCTCTATACTGAACACTATGAAAATCATTAATCAAAGGATATCTTTTTAAAATATTTTATTTATTTATTTTTAGAGAGAGGGGAAGGAAGGGAAAAAGAGAGGGAGAGAAACATCAATGCGTGGTTGCCTCTCACACATCTGCTACTGGAGACCTTGCCTGCAACCCAGTCATGTGCCCTGACTGGGAATCAAACTAGCAACCAATTTGGTTAGCAGGCAGGTGCTCAATCCACTGAGCCCCACCATGCTGTCACTTTTTTAAATTATCAAAGTTTTTACTTGAAAATATCTACTTAATAAAAATTAATATTGAACCCAATTTGTGCAATGCACAGAGTTTATGTTATTACTGATAACTTTTCTATAAATTGTTCTATTGAAATTCAATATCCGTAGGCAAAAATCCCAATGCTGAATTATTCAAATTACATTTGTATTATACTTATTCTTAATGGTAGAACAGTACCAATCAGTCACTCTTTTTTAAAATCACCATGCTTATTCTAGGTCCTGATTTCGTTCACATGTTTTAGAGTTAAGAGGTTTTGTAAAATAATCATAATTTTCTTTCAGGTTGCAATCAGTTATGGAAGAATTTGCATTGTATGTTATGGAGTCCACTCATTAGTGTGAATATGTACTTACACCTTATCCTGTATTTCTAAATTTTATACTATCCTCCGATGTTAAATGTAAGCATAGGTATTTTATAGGCTTCATTACTTTTTTCATATTATCTTGATAATAAATTATAGTTACAGTTTCTAATGATTCTTTGCTGGCACAAAATATAGTTCTGATTCAGAATATCCTATTTTATCTACAAATTTTTTTCTTTTTTTATTCTTAAATCATGTTTCTTCTACTACAGTTATCTAAACTTTTCCCCATTGCCCTCCTCCACCCATCCCACACCTGCCTCTTGCTCCCACAGTCAATTCCCACTCTATTGTCCATGTCCATGTGTTATTCATACATGTTCTTTGTTTAGTCCCTTCTCCTTCTTTCCACCATTGTCCTCATTCCCTATCCTCTCTTGTCACTTTCAGTCTGCTCCATGTTTCCAGCCTATGGTTTATTTTGTTTGTTAGTTTATTTTGTTGAATAAATACCACCTACATGTGAGATCATATGGTATTTGTCTTTCACCGACTGGCTTATTTCACTTAGCATAATATCCTCCAATTCCATCCAAGTTGTCACAAAAGCTAGGAATTCCTTCTTTCCTTTTTTTTAATGCAGATTGATTTTACATATTTATTTTTTTAATATCCATATAAATGGATATTTATAATGGATTTTTTAAGATCCATTATAAAATATTACAAAATTTAAATTCATTATGAAGTCTCAGCAACTAAAACAACATGACATGAGCAGAGAAATGATCAAGTAGATCAATGAAATAAAATGAGTATTCTTAAAACAATATATCTGTCTAAAAGTGTAACATATGATTAAACTGATATTTCAGATCAATGGAGAAAATAAGGCTTTTTCAACAAATAAGGTGCATGGATCATTATTACCTGAAATAAAACAAATATAGAGCCCTATTTCACACATGATACAAAAAATATTCAGGTGAGTTAAAAATCAATATGTAGAATCTAAGGAGTTTTAGGAGAAAATACAAAATAATATTTTTCTTACCCTGAAGTAAAATATTCAAGCCCCAAAGCTATAAAATAAAATGTTGACAATATGACTATATTAAACATTTAAGACTATAAAGTAATATTCATGTAAAAAAAGTTAAAGGACAAGTAATCAAATAGGAAAGTATTTGCAGCACATCTGAAAAAGAGTTAATAGTTTTGGGGGGTATTTTTAGGGAAAAAATTCTACAAAATTTAATCAAAAAAATAGATAAAGAATACCAAAAAGTCATTTAAAGCTTTTTTAAAATAATGGAATTAGGCAAGAAATATACACAAACAGGTTTAGTTTCAACAAATAAGAAAATAACACATATTGTCACAATCAGATTAATAAGTAATAAAAATATTGGTAATACCAAGTATTGGTGACTGTGAAAGGAACTGAGTATTCATAGACTCTTTTTCTTCATCTTAAAGCAGACCCTTTAGCAAATCTTACAATGCTGGTTTGGTGCAAGTGTATTCTTTTAGCCTTATTTTGTCTGGGAAACTCCTTATTTCGCCTCCCATTTTAATTGAGAGCCTTGCTGGGTAGAGCAGTCTTGGTTGCAGGCCTTTGTTTTTCATAACTTGGAGTATTTCTTGTCATTCCCTTCTGGCTTGCAGTGTTTCTGTTGAGAAGTCAGCTGCTAGCCATATCAGGGCTCTCTTATACATTACTACCTCTTTCTTCCTTGCTTCCTTTAGGATTCTCTGTTTGTCTTCGATATTTCCATTTTAATTATGATGTGTCTTAGAGTGGCCTCATTGGGTTCCTTCTGAATGGGACCCTCTGTGCTTCCTGAACTTGAGTGACTTTTTCTCTCCTCCAGTTAGGGAAGTTTTCCATCATTACTTTTTCCAACAGGTCCTCTATCCCTTGGTCCTCTTCTTCTCCCCTGGTATCCCTATTATACAGATATTACTACATTTCAGGTTGTCCTGCATTTCCCTAAATGCCTCTTCATTCTTTTTGAGTTTTTTTTCATTTTCTTGCTCTTTCTGGGAGCTTTTTTCTACCTTATTTCCAGCTCACTCATTCTATTCTCTGTTTCATCTAGCCTGCTTTTGATTCCTTCTACTGTGTTCTTCAATTCAGAAATTGTATTCCTCATTTCCTCTTGCCTCTTATTGGTAGTTTCTATGCCTTTTTTTTATGCTGATATAGTTTTCAGTAAGTTCCTCATAGTTTCGCTGTAGTTTTTTGTAATTTTCTCTGAGATCACTGAGCTTCCTTAGAACATTGTTTTGAACTTAATACCTGATAATTTATTTGCCTCTATTTCATTTAGTTCTCTTTCTTGGGGTTCCTCCTTTCCCTTTGATTTGGGGGTATTTCTTTGTCTTCTCATTATTTGTGAGACTCCTTTTTTGCTTCTGCTTCTTAAATTGATCTGTCTTCATTTCCTGACTTTGTGGTGTGAACTTCTATGGTAGGTGACCACTGTTTTTTTTCTCTCTGAATCTGCCTCCGATGATGTCAGATGTTGACCCTGTCTGAACTTCGGAAGTCTGTGAGACTTCCAGGAATCTACTGTCTGTGACTGTCTCCTTGAGTTGTTTAATCTACTCACTCAACACTCAGGCCTAGACACAAGAGGGCAGAGCAAAGTCCTTCCTGGGGGCAGAGTTATTGGGTCCTCTCACACTGCTGCCACTCAGGGTTATGGTCTGCCTGAGCCAGATGGTGGCTGCTATACACAGGAGACAGCACCAGGATCCTGCTGGCTACTCTCTTCATTTTCTCCCCAAAGCCTCCATCTCCAGTCTCTCCTCAAGTGTCTCTAGACCACTCTGCACCCCCTTTAGCCAAGGATCTACTATCTGTGGCTGCCACTCTGTACACAGCAGTCAGGCTTTAGCACAATTGGGCCAGGGAAGAGTCCATCCCGGGGGCTGGGCTATTGTGTCCTCTCATGCTGTTGCCCCTCAGGGAAGTAGTCTGCCTGAGCAAGATGGCTGCTGACATATGGGGGAGGAGTCAAGACCAGGATCAGGCTGGTTACTCTCTCAGTTCTCTCCCAAAGCCTCCTTCCCCAGAATCTCCTCAGGCATCTCTAGCCCAAACTTTCCCCACTTTTGCTGGAGCCCATGGTAAGTGGCTGCAAATAAATATTTATGCATTGGACCTTTAGAAGGTTCTTTGCATCTCCAGCTGCCTGTCTCTGGCAGAGCAACCCGGACACTTTTCACAGCAAGTTGTTATTTGTGTACTTTTTGGGTTCTGGTGCTGTAGGCTGGAGATCCCCACTTACAGTTTAGACCCACCCATCTCAGGGGGATGTAACTGGCCATTTCAATTTCCTTCCGGTGCTGCCACCCAGGTGCACCCCGCCTGCCTTCTTGAGCCTCTACTGCACTCCTTACCAGTTAGATTGTGTTAAAGCTGATTCTTCTGTCTGTCAGAGGTTATAGGGTTCCCCTCTCGCTATTGTTCAGTTGTTTGTTCCAGGTGATTTCTCCACCATTTAGTTGTAATTCCAGATTGGTCCTGGGAGGAGGTCAGTGTGACTTCCATTCACTCCTATGCCATCTTGATTCTTATCTCCAAATATTTCTATAGATTTTCCTGGGTTTTATTGGTAGGCAATGTCTTTCTAAAGACATTGCCTGTTTTTTCCTTCTTCAATTTCTAGTATTTTTTCTTTTATTTATTTCACTGTATAAAGTATCTAATGTGATACTGAATAGAAGTATAACTGAAGGTATTCTTGCCATGCATACGAATTTAAAGGGAGCTACTGTATTGTATTCATTTTGAATAATAATATTATGTAAGTGTATAATAAATAACCTTTATCAAGGTAAATGTTTTTCTATTTCTAGTGTTATAAAATATAAAAATGTTACTAATGAATTTTGTTTTATTTACTGAAATTTCCATATTTCTTCATACTTTATCTTTTAATGTAATTGCTAAGTAAATAAATTTTTATGTTAAATCAACTTTAAAATTTTCAATTTGATGAATTTTTAAAATATATTTTTACTTATGTTCATAAATGTGATATGTTTTAAATACAATTTCTCCTATCCTTCTTGCCATCTTTGCTATAAAATGTATACCACCTTTACTGAATTATTTGGAAAACACTGATTTTTCCCTTTCTAGGAGAATCTTTATAATATTGGTCTTTATGTCACTTAAATGTGAGATGCAACATACCTATTAAATAATCTGTTGGGTTTCTATTTTTTGAGGGAGGGGAATGGTGTATATGTGTAGATATACAGAGGTACTGATTTATCTTGAATAGTTTTGGTAAGTTAAAATATTCAGTAATTATTTTATCTAGGTTTTCACTTTATTTCTTAAATAGGTATGTGAAATCTTAGATTTCTTTAGGTATCACTTGAGTAACATTTCACACATTTGACATCAGCCATTTTCAGTATTGTGCAATATAAATACTTTCTAGTTTTCATTATAATTTCCCATGTGACCCACAAGTTATTTAGAAATTAGTTACTAAACATGTTTTAGGGGTTGACATTTTGTTGTTTTTCTTTATCTTAGCCTCTTCTAAGTTAGAGGTCTCTCTTCTTTTGCTGTTGATGTTATTGTTAGGGTTTTTTTAAATTAGCATATAATGTGTGCCTGAAAAAAATTTCAAATGATTTATTCACTGAGTTGTTCAATATATATTCAAACTAATTTTGTTTTCTGCTCAATCTATCAATAACTGAAATAAGCATATTAAAATCTATAATGGTGGACTTGTCAATTCCTCCTGATATATATATATATAAATTAGTGTTTATATATGTTTGGAACTATGATAAATACAACAAACATTTATAAGTGTTAGAATTTTGGCATATATTCCTCCTATGATATCTTTAAAGATCCATTTTAAATCTATATATTAGTTTTACAAGTGTGTTCAGTTTTATATGATTAGACATACCAGCTTTATTTAGATTGTTAGGTTATTATTTTTTAAAATTGCTATATTTTAATGCAAATTTCAGTCCATTATATTATGTCCTGATATTTTATTTCTACCATATTATTTTTGTTTTTAATTTACTTTTATTTGTTTTTCTTTTCCCACCATTATCCTGACTTTTATTTTCATAGATTGATCAAGTTTTCTCTATTCCATATTTTGCCATACAGCTATGGAAATAAATAACTATATTTCTCTTCTTTTAGTATTAAGCCTTAAATTTTAATCTATATACTTAGCAAATTTACTAATACTATTTCTCTGATGCTCATGAAAACAATTTTAAATTCCTCAATTCAAAACTTTTACATATTTAAAATATTTTTAAATTATCACATATTTTAATATTTAAATTTTTGATGATTTTCGGTATTCATTAGTTAATAAAATCATCATTGTTATAGTAATTATTTCATACTCTCAGAGATTATACACATTTGCCTACATGCTATCAATTTTGATTGCTCATTTTTGCTTTACATATCTCATTCTTTTTTTCTAAACTTAATTTCTTCTTTTTGATGTACATCACTCAGCAAATGAGTGTTACTTTCTGACAATGTCTCTTTTTCTACATCTCTATAAATAATAAACTAGCTATATATGAAACTGAATTTTGACAAATATTTTTCTACAAACTTTAATGATACTTTCCCCCATTAATTTATGGCTGTTATGTTCTTGAAAAGTCACCGATAACCCTAAGTGTTATTCTTTTTCATGTAATCCTATTTGTAATCTCTGGTTGCGTTTAAGACTGCCTCCACTCTCCTTAGTCAAGTTCCCTATAATGTTTTTAATTATCTTCCTAAAGATTACTTGTGTATTCTACTTCTTAATATTCATAAGTTAACAATACTCACAAATTATCAGGTTTTATCTCTAAATATTGTTACTTCTCTTTTTTTATTTCTCTTTGATGAGGTTTATAGTTGTATAGTTGTCCGGTGTTTTTCTCAACTTATACATAAGTCATTTCCCATCTCTTTTACTCTCTATGCTATATACAAAATAATTCTAAAAATTTTATCTTTTGTTTTACTAATTATCTTTTTACCTATGTCTAATTAGATTTTTAAGTTTTCTACTCAGTATTTATTTATTTATTTAATTTCTTGAATTTAAATTTAGTTCTTGGTCAATCAACTGCATAATTTTATGTAGTCATGTTCTATTTTTTATTCTGCCATTTTTTTACTTAATAACTTAAATATATAAATTATGCTTTCTGAGTGTAATCCTGCTATTTTTATTTGTATAGACTCCCAACATGTTTCTTTTCTCTCCTCTCTTGTTTGTTGTAGTTTTGCATTGTGAACTAGACTTAATCTATTGAATTATTTTCCATCTTGCTTGGGATGTTTGCTTCTCAACATATCAGTAGTGAAGAACCAATTTTTTATTTCAAATTCATCATGGATTTTAACTTTTCTAAATAAAATAACAATGAATTAATAGAGAAAATTAAATAAGCAGAAACATAGAAATAAATGTGCTTGGTTTTTAAAAGATAGTTGTCAAATTTATATTAATTACCCTGTCATATTGCTATAACCATTCCTAACACTCTCTATTTTGTACTTATTTTGTCAATAATGAAGTGCAAACAGTTCAGGAACTAGCACCAATCCACACTTCACACTCTAAATAGCACTGCTCTAGAATGCTTTTGTTTTTGCTCAGTCATGCATGCCATTTTTGTCACTGGTGTGAGAAAAAATTTTACTTTTAACCGTTGGTTGAAAGATTCTAAGATTGCAAGTCTAATATTAATTTGAAGCTCACGTGTACTTGAAGTATAAGCTAATGATGACAAATTCTCAGAACCTGTATTTTTTTTTTCAACAATAGATCTAGCCAGGAAAGTTAAGCTTTTTTTCCATCTCTCATATCGAAGGATGGATATTTTTCTGGTCCATTTGTTTCCTCGAGGTATCATCTTTTGCAACTTCCTGTGGAGCTACCAATAGCAGTAACCCATCTCTGTCAGCAGAGATTTACAATCTCTTTCCTGATCTAGACCACAACCTCTTATACCATTAACCTACACTCCCGGCATACAACTAAAAGAATCAAATGAAAAGCTTATTTATTTAATTTTAAGTCATGTTATTATTTCTCACCTTTTCACTGAAAAGCAAGTTAGTTATATTTTAGCTCCCTATTATTCAGTCCAAAATAATCCTAAACCTATTGCATTCCTTATAACACTGATACATCATCTTGAATTTGAAGATTTCTTAAGTTTTTATGTCATTTTTCCCTACAGTCCTTAAATTTCTAAAGCCTTTTTCTACACGTAGATCAATGTCATATTTTTTTGCAACCACCTAGTTCAAAACTGATAGAAATGAGAAATTTTGAAAATTACCAGAAGTAAATATAAAGAAAACTATAAAACAATTTATAGAACAAAGGGCAGAAAATATATAGCTAAAATGTTATATTTTCAGTTCCAAGAAAGGTTGAAACTACAGCCAACTATGTGCTATACATAAGAGATATCTAAAACAAAGTAATACCATGATATGAGCTACAGGGTAAGAAAAATATAATTGAAATTCTAAAATAATAAAGCAAGAGTAACAATACTAATAACAAATTATATCAAATCTACATAATACAACAAAGGGAGAGAGTAAAGTTCATTAAACCCAGTTATAAACTTTGTTCCGGGTACTAGTGTCACAAGAATTAATAGTGCATGGAAGATACATATCTGCAGAAAAGAAGGCAGAAGGTTGAATGGATAAAATATTTTTTTTATAGTGGTAAGTTCTAAAATGAGGTGGCGTGGGTCCTGAAGGTTCCTGTTTGGGCGTCAGCTGAAGTGGAAGGCAGACTCTGGTCCTGCAGAGGCCGCTCCAGGTCATCACAGATGGGAAAATAATAATACTCCATCCCAGACACTTTTCAAGGTCTACCAAGGAAAGCAGTGGCAATTCCTTCTAGTGGAGAATGCCCTGAGCCCTTCTCTTAAAGTGGCTTTTATTGAGAATCATATGTGCAGGGGTATATAGCATGCATGCAAAGCCCATCAATCAATGCTAAGAAGCTATGTTTACAGAAAACAAATAAGGATCACAGATAACAACTGAAGGAACACACAAGAGATTTGCCTCAGGTCAGGGTCCGGTAGACAGGGTGGCACCCATGCAGCCCTGAAACCTGAGAAACTGATCACATTCTATGTTCAACCCCAAGCATCCAAGCATCGGTACTAATTAATTCGAGGGCATTCTTAGCAAAATAAGTTTCTTAGGATTTAACGCATTCCTTTTTCAGGTCTAATTGTCCCCAGGAACCACCTGATCCAGTTTAAGGCTGTTTTCAGTATTGTTTCAAGCCTGAGCCAGGCAGGCAGGGCAGAGCAGCCAAGAGTTAAGGAGACTTCTTTCAGATAGAATGAGGTCTCTAGCCATATCAAAGCTGGGGGATGAGGGTCTTTTGCCCTTTCTCTGTGCCCCCCAAGTTCTTCCCATTATGGCCCCATGTGGTTGTGCCTGCTTTAGGTTGCCCCTGCCATCAAGGGGTCTTATCCATCATTGGCAAACCAACCATCTGTTGGGGCCAAGCAGGGTGATGTGAGGGAGGCAGGAGCTGCACCACTGCCAGGGGGACAGGTTTCATATCCTCAGTGGCCTGTTTTCCCAAGGTCTCCTTGCTTAGCTCCAGCCTTGGGGCCCTCTTGCCTGTTGGCAAAGCTACAGTCCCTGAAACCAGGCAGGTCAATTCCCAACACTAAAAATCAAGTAATAAATAAAACCTATATTAAAATTGAAGACACACAAAGTGGAGGTACATTACTTAATATAGTCAGGAAAGACTTTTCTCAGGTGATTTTTGAATTGTTATATGAGAACAGATAGGAGCCAGCAAAGAAATATATAAGGCAATGTACCTGTACCCCAGTTGCACAATGGAATCACCAGAGTGCTTTTTTAAAAAACACCTGACTGTTCCCTCCTATAATCTCCAAAATTCTGATTTTATTTGGGTTGGAGCACAGGCATTGCTATAGATCAAACTTCCCTGGGTAGTTATAATCTGCTATTGTGGCTAAGAACCTTAGCCAGTGGGTTTCCAACTTTTCTGCACATTAAAAGCACCTGAGGGTTTTTTAAAAATCTCAATTCTCAGGTTGCATTCAGATCAATTAAATCAGAATCTTGAAGTCCAGTTCCCAGGCACCAGTATTCTTTCATAATACCCCAGGTGATTCCTTTGTTCAGTCAAAGTTGAGAAACCTGTGCTCCAGAGGAAGACTGTTCTAGGAGAAAGAAAGAGAAAATTCAAAGTTCCCAAAGCAGGAATAAGCTTGATGTTTTCAAGGCCAGAAAAAAAAAAAAAGAAGTAAATTCTAGTGGAGAGAATAAAAATGTGCTACAAAGTAAGGAAATGACAGTTTTAATGGAAATCATCTGGCAATGATTAATCAGAATGATTTAATGTAATTTCTATTCTAAATATATCACCTTGGCCATTGGGTGAAGATTAGGCAATATACACAAAAGCATGAAAGCATTTAACTAGTTCCAAGCAAATGAATACAATCTAAAACAACGATGGGAAAATAATTAAATATAGGAAGAAAAATGGAAAGAATAAAAGGGAGTATTTTGTAAAACAGTATATAAGTAAGCTAGAAAATCAAGTGAAATATGTTTTTTAGTAAAATATGCATACATTTTAACAGGACATTATAAAAGGATAATGTTGAAGGATTATCAAAGAGCTCTCCATAAAAATTTAACAATCTCTGGATTGTTTTGTTGACAAATTCTTTCAAGTAATAAATGAATAAACAAGTTTAAATACTGTTTAAGCTTATCCAAAGCATAACTTTCTAAATGAAGCTTTGAATTCTTTGAATCTATTCTAGCACTGATAGCAAAAATTGAGAAATGTACAAAGCCAGCCATCCAAAATAAGTATAGAAAAATTTCACTGATTAAAAAAATACCAAATTCTAAAAAAAAAATCAAATCATATCAAAATTATATATAAAATAACATTCTGTGAGCAAGTGGGTTTTATCCCATATATGTAAAGACCATTTTCTTTTGGAAAACATACTGAAATAAATATTAATGAACCCACTAGCAAAGACATTTAGGAACAATGAAATTATATCTATATAAAACTAATAAATGTTTAGTCATTTGCTTCTAACCTCACACTACATGAGTTCTATGGGTTGCTATATATGGAGGGACTCTATTGAGCTCTACTGGGCTCTACTGAACTGAACTGGGCTGACTAGATTCTCTTAGTAGACTGAAGGAGAGACCCATATGGATCATGCTATTCTAATGACAGCTGGACATAATAACACAAACTTATTTAAAACTTCTGCACCCATGTATCATTGGTCAAAACAAGTCACTTGACCCAGCTCAAAATCAAGAGGATTGGAAATATATACAAAGAATAAAGAGAAAAAGTTACTGGGAACAACCCATGCCATCTACCTCTCAAAATAAACATAATTAACTGATTGAAAACCTTTAATATCCTAAAAATAGAAGGGTTGTTTTTGACATTATAATATAGAGATAGAGCTTTTAAAACTAAAAGTTATATATAATAGCTTAATAGTTTAACACAAAATATATTTCATTTAAGTGAAATAAATGAAATAGATGCTTACTTTATCAGTATTATTGAACACTATTCTGGACAATTTACCAATGCATTAGAGAAGTGATATACAAATTTGCAAGGAGAATGACAATTTAATACTTTTTGCAGGTGCTAAAACTATATAAGCAAGAAAACTTTAGAGATTAAACTGTAATCAGCAAACAATAAAAGACTTAATAACATGTATGGTAAGCCAATTAGTATAAAAAGTAGCTTTCCTATATACAATTACAGATTAAAAATAGCAAAAGAAAAATTCTGTTGTAATTTATATTAATATTAATTATAATAAGAATACATATAACCTGGTTATATACTGAATTAATATGAAGAATATTATGTTTATAATTTATTATATGACAGACATTATACAATTCAGAGATAGCAAGAGTCTAGAATAAACAGAACGAAAGACAATTTTCTTTGATTAAAAGGCAGATTATAATTCTCCCTAAATTCATAAATTCTATTCAATACCAATTAAAATTCCATCAGCCTTTTTACTTGGGGGGCACTTGACAAAGTGACACCAGGGTTCATCTGGGGGAATAAATGTGACAATATCCAAGAAATTTCAGAAAAAGATCAGTAATGAGACCCTTTTCAGATATTAAAATGGCCACTAATGAGGGATTGGTTAAATAAATTTCATTCATTTTATATAATAATTGATATAAACCTATTAAAAATAAATATGCATATGTCATATGTGGAGTTCTGAAATATATTTTAAATATATAAACATAAATAAGAATTTAAATTTTAAAAACACATACATCAAATCTTTCTGAGGAAGTACGAGAAATTAAGTGGTTACATATTCAGAGAAGCACCAGTGATTTTCCTGTAGGGGAAAAACCTTGCAGTTTTAAGTCTTACTGCCTTTTTGCCATATGCATGTATTATTTTAGTTTTTTCTTCTTAATTTAATTCTCAAAAAGCTTCCTACTGCTGATGGGCTGACAATGTATCTAGGAATCACAAAGAAATTTCCATTCACAACAAATATTGTATTAAAATGTTATAGAATATAAGTTCAGATTATTCTAGGAAAAAATTTGATAATTTATTTATTTCTTTAATGTGTGTACTGTTCTATTAATTTTAAGGCTTGCATTTGCCCCTACAGATATACATGTAGTTTACATAAATTTCTCTTAATTATAATTGTAATACTATCCACTAAAATAAGAAGTGCTCTCATTTGACAATAGCTGAAATTGAGGTTCCTGTTAATTTTGATGAGTCTGTATTTCTTCTAACTTGTCAGGTAAATGTATTACTTTTCAAAGGAGCCAGTCAAAGATATCTGGAATATCCTGATTTGTTAAAGAGCTAAGTTAACATCATTTCTTTGAGATACTGTAAGATTATGTAACTGAATACAGATCTGGCAATCTACCACTATGAAAGACAATACTTGAGAGGCAGGTGCTGATGTAAAATAAAGTGGTTTATTTGCAGATGCTGGCCACCGGAAGATGGGGGACTCATGTCTCAAAGCCCATTCTCCTAAAAATTGGAGGGCTCATGTCTCAAAGCCCATTTCCTGGAAGATAGGTAACTATGCCACAAAGCCCCATCTCCCCCTCTAATTGGACTGAGAGGTTTTTTTATAAGGAGGAAGAAAGGAACAGAACAAAAAGACCAAGGGAAGGGGTTCTCTATGTGCAGACTAGCACAGCCCATTCCGATAAGGCAAGTGATGGTCCAGTGCGCGCCATCCTGATTTAGTCATCCTGGATTCACATCATCCTGGATCCATGGATGAAGTCAGCAACTCTCCCAGAGCTGGGATTCCTGATGGTCAGGGTCTGTATCTTTTGAAGTTAGCTCCTAGGATTCTTTCACAAACATGCTCATCTACAAAGCTACATATTAGTCAGAGTTAACACTTACAGAAGCAATGTTAAAATTAAAGGTGTGGTAGGTTACAATTTGTCATTATAATTTTTCATTGTTACACTACAAAACTTTGAGTGAAGAGTATAATCCTCCTCCTTGTTTGATCATGGTGGCCAGTAACTAGCTCCTCATTTAAAAAAAAAAAAATCCAAGTATTATTTAAACCTTACTCTTCAGTGGTGTTTAAAACTCCTACCTAGAAGGACTCAAGCCATTGTGGCTTTCCAGTATAAATTTTTCACTATCTGAAATGGGTGGGTGCTTAATATAAGTCCCCCCAAGATTGGAAAAGTTAATGAAAACTTAATGCAAAGGAGATATACCACATTACCTTGGTTGCAGCAGCATCACTAAAGCAACCCTGCCCAGGAATCTGGCCCTAAGGAAACATATTTGATGTTGAAACAAGGTCTCTTTGCTAGTTAGTTCATTCCATGTCCATCTGCTCTTCTGAGACTGTGCCAGCACACAAACTGGTTTGCTATTTTCAGTGAGCATGTGCCAAAGCCACAAATGGTTTAGACTAGCAGATTACATAAGGCTGTGAGTATCCACTATAATAAAAATTGTCTTTTGCCCAGTGTGTTTGATCGTTAAATTGCTCACTGCACATTCATCAACTCTCAAAAATTTCCTTGAAAGAAGTGACATATCATTAGTTTACTTTAGAGTTAGAGAACCTTGACAGGAGATAAAGTGACTTATGTAGAGCTGCAGGCAAATCTCAACAAAATGTCTGTCTGGGTTTGTGTACCTGAAAGTACATCTCGTCACGTTTTGATTCTTACATCCTGTGGTGGGGAAGAGGTTGCATTATGAGTCTAGAAATCCTTACTTTCACACCAGTAATTGAACTAATACATTTTCCTCTTATAAGCCTACTTTGGTGCTTATTTAGGCTTTTTTGGACTGATAGTCTCTGTACCAGAAGGGTCATTTAGAAAAAGCTTTCAGAATAGTTCCTTGTCCAACAGAATTCTTTAGAAATTTTGAACATAACATTTTTGGAGAGATAAGTTCAGATAATATTGCAAATTTTGTCAACAATTACAATTTTTTAAAAGTTGAAAATTATATAAAAACATAAAAATGCATAAACTTACTATTTCTAAATATCTTAATATGGTAGTATAGCAAAGATTTTCACCATCATCATAGTTAAAAATAAGACTTTGATATTTTGTGGTACTTTAGATTAATTGAAGCTTGTCTTCTTGATCCAAATAAATTTCTAGGTTTGTGAAAATATCAAATTTAAAATTTTTCTACATTATTCTATTAAGAACTTTGTGTAGCACTCAGCATAACAATCACTTCTGTGAACTGCATGAGTCTGAACAAGATATGGATAATGTTTACTTATTACTAATATTTTTAACAATCTTAACTGGTAAAAAAATAAATGGACCAATGTGGTTAAAATATAATAATAATTAATATAAAATCACCTTTCCCTAGAGTCTAATAAAAATTCTAAGTTTACAAGGAGCCAATAAAGAAGGCTCACATAAGAAAAACCTATGTAGAAATCACATTGAAGTTTTGTGTATCTTTATTATCAGTGTAATGTGGCCAGATCATCACTCAGTGAGGGGACCATATTTTGAGAGGAATTTTAATAAACAAAAGTAGAGAACACAAAGTAGGATTGAGAAAGACACCCCCCAAAAATTATATAATGCTTAGTAGAAGTAGTGAGATTATTTAATACGGAGAATGTAGGCCAAGGCACAACAAATATTTTAAAATATTTGAAAGACTGTGTGTGAAAATTTATATAGCCATGATTTGTATGATTTCAGAGATGAGAATAAAATCCAAAAACTGAATGTTACTGAAGGACAGATTTATATACAAGTAAAGGAAAAACTTTCCTTAAATAGAACTACTTAGAAACTAAATGGGTTTTCTAAGAGAAAAATGCTTGAAAGATTTTATGCAAAGACAAGATTACTTGTAAGTGGCATATAAAAGGAGATTCAATCATCTATCAAAAAACAGAAAGGAAAGTAAGATTGGGAACATACATGTTAGTGGGCCTTTTTAGTTGATACACAATTTAAATGAGAATGTTCTAGAATCTAAGGACACTGGTCAAGCTGATATCCTGGACTTATAGGGAGAGAGACACAGAGTGGGGCAAAAATGCAAAAGTAGGTTAACAGTTGTTTGTATAGAAAATAAAAGAGTAATTAATAAATAATAATAAACTGTGTGTGTTTTGCATACTCGTAACTATAAACCTACTTTTGCCCCACCCTGTATACAAGTACATATCAAACATTAATGTTTGGATATAAGCATATCTGGTGAATTGGAAAATTTTTACGTTGTAAGAAGGTAAAGTCTTATTAAATATTTGTTAGACCTTTAGAATGGAAAAATTCGGATTCCATTCTTTTAAAACTCAAACAGCTTGTCTTTGATATCACTTGACTTCCTGCTTAACTGTTATAATGATCTTACTCTTTTTACATGGTTAAAATTGAGCAGACATAAAAGTAACAGTTAGGGCAGCTCATACAAGGACAGAAAGGTGAGATAGAGGTGGGTTCCTTAAAGATGACAAGAGAAAGCCTGGATTTGCTGTGGGAGGCAAGAGGCCACAGTAAATGGATACAGAACAGAATAGTTTGGACTGAACAACAAGAAACAGGGAAATGTTAAGCTCTCAAAAGCTTTCCAAAATAAAAGGGACATGGAGAATACAAGATTTGATATGTTCTAACACTGCTATCTAACTGAGAGACACACAAGCAATGGGCCAGATAAAACTGGCATTTATCAGGAATGGAGTAGATACACCCTTAACCTGATGACTCTATGGGCAGACTACAAGGAAGAGGCTTACTCATTCTGGGCGGCGAGTTCAACATCGACACTGAGGGATAAGACCTGAACAAAGAAGGCAGAAGTAAGTCTGAGGACATGAGGTGGAAGCCTAATGGGATTGGGGAGCGATTCCTGTTTCCACGAGCAAAAATGTCTTTTACAGTCAGCCTAAGCAAGTGGCTGCGTTTTCCATGTGCCTGTGTTACGAGGTAGTCAGTCATGATGTTGCTTGATATGGAACATTGCAGATTTACAGATTTCTATTAGGGGCTATGGTTCATTTTCTTTTCTTTTACGAACAAATATTTACTTAGAGAAAATTTTGAAAAGTTTCTATTATATATGCATTTCTGTACCACAATTGGGTAAGAAATTTTGGAGGGCCTTAATTCTATTTTTTTTTTCTACGTATGTAATAGAAGGATATTCATTTCAAGAAGTTACTTGTTAAATATGTTAATATTATAAATATATAGGTCATTTATAATTTCCATTATTAAATGAGTTTAATCTCAAAACATTTCAGATTCTAAATGTTCTTTGTTGAATACACACTTACAAAGCAAGGTCCATCCATGTAAGCTATAGATGCCTTCAATAAATCCCACCCCAGAGGGGTTAGCTACTCCATGAAAGAAAGTACATTTCTTTGGCCATCTGACAGAGAGAGGCAGGGGAGAATTTATGATGTTTGTTCATCTTCTGTGATAGGATATCCAGAGATAAATCATTTAAGAAGAGAGCAAGTTACGATCTCCATGTTGGAGAGGGACTTACAGATTGAGTCTGAGTTTTATAAAAATTGCTCTATTGAAGGGAAAATAGAGCAACCCTAAATATAAGAAAAAAAAAACTGAGTTAAGCCCACTAAAATTAATATTATTAAGCCCTTTTTAATTCTTTCACTAAATTTTCCCTTCATATCTGCCATAAAACAATATAAGATTGTGCCTATATAGTAGAATATGGCAGGTGGGTGACAGGTGCCTGGATCTCAGTGAGGGATTACCTAAATAAAAATGCCTTAATGGAAGTGAGGCTGAATCCCATCAAACATCTGGATGCTTAGTGGTGCTTAATTCCACCAACCTGCAATTCAGGGAATTTCAAATCAATATTCCCAGCACTAGAACCCTCTGAAAATCCACCTGTGATATCATGAACCATATCTCTTGCATGCTTTATGTGCATATTTTGAAAGAAATGTTCATATTTTTTCTAACTAAAAGCTTCATATTTCCCTTTATTTCCTTTTAAAAGAAGAACTTAGATTCACATTGTTAAATAGCAATCAGCATAAGTATTAATTGATTGATTGATAAGACAACCAGAAACGTAGAAGAAAAACACATGAAATAAATTAACACTGTTCTTTACCATCATTTTATTTATTTAATTACATTATGTGTGGTTATACTTAAAACCTTTAATTTTTAAAACGTTCTTTATGAGTTAATATCAATTCAACTGAATCATCAGGCTTACCCTATATTTAAAATACAACTATGTGGTCAAATTCTAGTTGAAAATGCATTTTTAGTGAATTCTTAATAAAACATTTGAATAAAGGATCATTTATAAATGTACGTGTTTAACATTCTTTGACATTCATTTCTATTCATCTTGACAGTAAAAAAAGTCTCAAACATGGAAATAGACAGAAAAGTACAACGAACAAGTCTAACTTAAATAATCACTTTAACTTAAGTCATGCAAGGAACATTTATTATAATAGAAGTACTTGAAATTACATGGAAAAAAGCTATGACAATTGGCAGATTATGATTCAAGTACCTGTAAATTTTTATGACACTGTAATGTTTTAAAAAAGTAAGAGCAGAAAATCCACATGCTATTCACTTTAGGATAAATTAATAAAATTCTGCACATTATTATCTACTTTAGTGATATTTTTGTGGTATCTTCAGTTAAATTCAAACTACTGTAAATCAATTCCATAATAGTTACTGAAATACAAAGAAAGAAGATAAAAACTTAAATAAATGTACCAAGAAAAAAACATTGTAGTCTTGGCATGTTTATAATTCAACAGGACATTAAGTTAGCAATTCAGCAAAAAGAAAAAAAAAAAGAGCCTCCTAAATATTTAAAAGTACTGAATTATTCTTTCATATGGTCAGGCTAGTGGTTTTTTTTAAAGACATCTTTCATACATGAACATTTATTCCTCATTGAAGCCATGGATAGTCGACTGCACTTTAACTAGGTAACACAAGAGTTATCATTTTTAAGAGAAGGCAACCATAGTTTTTCTCAATATCAAATATATGGTTTTGGCGGTTTTGCTGTATGGAATAGAGCAATGCTACTTTGCCAGAGTCTGCTATTTATCTCTTTAAAAAAAAAACCCTCCAAAGTTTGACTGACACTAATTTCCTGAACAAGGTACCCTAGAAACTCCAGTTTATCTCATAAAATCATAACAGACAGGGTTTGTGATGTCCCCTCTGCAAGATTCTTTATTCTGTCAGTTTATAGCATTTGAAATGACGGAAAGAGATGCATTCCTTTCATATGCCATCCAGGAGAACAGAACCTGTCACCAACAGTGTAATGTGCTGTGTATTATCACTCTGAGTGATCCAGAGGCCCAGAGACTGTCATCTTTTTAGACTGTACAAGTCAACACAAATAAAACTGAGGAGGCAAATGATAATGTCTGAGATAGAGCCAGGCTCATTCTGGCCATTACTTTTTATTCAAACCTTAGAAATGACATGATGTGAAAAATGAGCCTGTGTCTAGTTCAGTGCCCATTAGTGTGTGAGCACATTATCTTCCACTTTTCACATTGAATCTCTCTGTACTCACTCTGCCAGTTATAGCTCGCCAGTCTGTCAGTTTATAGGGGTTTTGACTCCTCTTTTTAAAAAATGTTATGTTATTATAAATAAATAGTAATATTACCTCTCTGTTGATAAAGTATAAACAATTTGAGCAACTCATTCAAAACATTAGTCACGGTATTTCCTAAAGTTTCTTAGAGATTACTCTTCTGTAGCTAAATAATTAGAGATGGCATCTAACCTGTTATTTTGAACAGAAAATACTCATTGAGAATAATTTTTAAAAATGAATAGACTTTCCATGTAAATAAATAAACTGAGTATTTTAATCTGTTTGCAAAGAGCATTTTGGGTGAGAAAGGATTGTCCTATCATTTCCTTAGATCATTGTATATCTAAATACTTCAAATATTCCCTATCAAAAATGGAATAAATAATGTATTTTGTGCTGTGTAAAAGACTCGGGAATATTTTTTTTCCATAGAATCTTATTGCTGAAGGAAAGCATGATGAATATTTTGACAATTTTTTTCAGTTGCCAACATTTCACATCACTTCCACAGATTTAAAAGAAACATCTTTTTGCCTGGTGATGTGGAGAAATCAATTAATTTATCATATCACTCTTAAAGTGTCACATTATTTGGCCAGTGGTAGCAAACTGAACCAAAAAAATGTACTTTTCAACAACTTTATTGGATAAAAAATTTGACATCCCTTAAAGTGTAGATTTGACATTTTAAAAAATAGTTGAAAGCACGTACACATTTGAACATAAATCCATACCTTGAAGAGTGTCTAATATGTTCACTAGAATTATAAATAGCTAGACAAAACTCCTGTTATTTTCCTTCGTAATCTTTAATTATCTCCAATATTCTCACAATATTGCTCAGTTAACTTTTAAGCAGAATTAGCCACAGTTGAAAAGTTTTTCTAAGGATACGAACACTAAATATAAGATCATGATGGTTCAATTATTTAAATCACAATGTACTTTAAAAAGTTATCAGTATTGCATATGATGTAAAATATATGGTTGATAATTTTAAAAGTTACCAAATACTTAATTTTGCCATTCCACAATCATTTACAATTGTTTTCGTGTTGAATTATATTCCATTTTGTGGACAGAGAAACAGCCTAAACAAATCTGATAATTTTACCAAAAGAAGCTGAATTTCCTGTTAGTAAACTTTCACAAAGGCTCTGTAACATTATAAAACATGAAGTCTGGTTTATGTTAGAGACATAAGCCTTTCCCTCTTAGACTGAAGCATTGTTTGGAAACCATAATTTCTTATATCAGAAAATGGTTTACAGTATTTTCAGTTCTCTTTTGAAATGTCAATGATAGGCATTATTGTCTGTGCAGAAATTAAATGGTACCATATTGGAACAATGGTAAGTGAAGAGTTATTTTAACTTTGCCCTCCATTTTCTTGTGGATGCGTTATCATTCTCTGTTATTTATGGCAAGTATGATGGTCTGAAGGTACAAAATTATGAGTACTGCCTAAGAGAGATATTAGAAATACAATAACGACTTTCTATCATGAATATTTGTCCAGGTATGGCAAAATGTTAGTGACTTTAGTTGAGGTTTATTTTAAAATTCCAATTCAAATAATAAATAGCTTGATATTCCAATGAATGACCACTTTTGAAGGAATCCCAAACCTTATGTCACAGGAAGATGTGAGATAATGATAGAGTGCATTAGCAAATAAAATATTTTACCTTTTTATGAAATATTTAAAAGTTTTGTATCAACTATATAACTAATTCATTTTTATCAGAATATTACATAAGTTTATTTCAGATGTAACAGCAATGTTAAAATTAACAAGTTTAATTCTTAACTGTACCAAGTATACTTAGCCATTTAAGTGCTTTTAAAGTTATTTTTTCCAAAAAATCTAAGGGAGCTTTTGTCCCCCCACCTCACATACCATAGTTTCCCAATAGTTCTGTTTTGGGGGACTTTCAATTGATGAATAAACTGCTTTGAGGATATTTTAGAATGCTTTTCCCCAAATAAAAACTAATCTGGACAAATTATATATTTCATAGATTTCTCTGCAGATTCTTTTCTTAAAAACCCAAGTGATACCATATGATCTCACCTATAAGTCGACTCTATTCAACGAAATAGACTAACGAACAAAATAAACCACAGGCACGGAAACATGGAGCAGACTGAAAGTGGCCAGAGGGGACGGGGAAAGAGGACAATGGAGGAAAGAAGGGGAAAGGTCTAGACAAAGAACATGTATGAATGACCCATGGACATGGATAACAGAGTGGGAATCGACTGTGGGAGTGGTGGGTGGGGGTGCCATGGATGGAGGGGAGTAAAAGGGTAAAAATTGAGACAACTATTATAGAATAAATGTGATTTACAAATTTAAAAAATAAAAAATAAAAATAGAAACCTAAGTGAAATTGCCATAGAGTATAATTTTTACCAATTCACTCAACAGTAAGAACTGTCTTGAGAAATATGATGATGTCTCCTGTAGTCATCCAGTTAATAAAATTGTTATACCTCAATAACAGTTTTTATTATATTTCTGAATAACCAACTCAACATAGGTATTATTTCAGCCTTTACTTTATTGATTCATAGGCATATAAACTAGTGCCCACCTTCTGCAATACTTCTGTAAACTCCTCCTCCACACATGGGTTCATTTTATTTTGTTTAAAAATCAAAACTTCCAAAAAGACTAAAATTAGAGTATTTTTATTAGGTTTTTGAACTGTTTTCTAAAGTCGCTTTTTTAAAAAGAATCATACATAATGAACTAGCAGAAGTTTCTTCAACTGTTAAAACTGTTTCCTATAAAGAAATATATTTTTCTTTTAAATGTAAGAACCCACTTAGGTTCCAAATTAGGTGAAGAATGAAGGAAGTAAATTTTTTTTTCACTTTTTATGATGAAGCCCACCATTTTACTTTCTCAGTATGATGATGTCCTTGGTTCATATATTCGTACTAGCTCTTAAATGGAATTACTTTTAATTTATTAAGTGATATATTGGTTATCCATGGAAGGATGAAATTGAAGGTATTTCAATTCATTAGCAAGATAAATCTGTTACCAGTAGGTATCTAAATAACAAATAATCTCTAGTAATTTGAATTTTACTCCCAATTACCTTTTTCTTCAAAATAAGCTTAATATATGTGGGCTAACTTTATACTTCATTTTCATATAAAACTTACTGAATTAAACTATGAATTTCTATATTTCCAACTTTTTTTGTAAATGGCTTGTCTGCCTCTAAAATATTGCTGATTTTTATATTTTTTGTTTTGATTGGCCCTTACATTTTTCTTTTCCTTTTACTCTTTCGTTTCCTTTTCTTTTCTTTTTCTCCCGTCCAGAAAATGTCAAGTAACTTATTTAATGCAATTATATTTACATTTTTAAAAGAAATATCAAACTCATGATCTTTCTAACCTTGATTTTGCAAATTTATTTTGACCAGAAAGACCATATTTAAATATTGATGGATATTCTATAGAAGTAAAATCATATTACAATAAAGTTTATATGTTTATACTTTTTATATGATTGTGACACACCCAGAGGAAGAGATTAACTGTTCAAGATACTAGAATTACGGGAAAACAGGAATAGGAGACGGGATCACCTGTATAAAGGTCTAATTACTGAAGAAATTTTTCTTATTAGAACCATGTTAATTTCTCCATATTAGAAGGAATTTTTCATATTAGGATAACTAAATAAACCATCCCTTGCAAATATTTTTTTTTAATATTACTAACTTTTGCCCTGGCTAGTATGACTCAGTGGATTGAGCTCTGGCCTGCGAACCAAAGGGTCTCCAGTTCAATTCCCAGCCAGAGCACATATCTGGGTTGCAGGCCAGGTCCCCAGCAGGGGGCGCGAGAGAGGCAACCACATATTGACATTTCCCTCCCTCTCTTCTTTTGTCTAAACATAAATAAACAAAATCTTTAAAAAAATAAAATATTAATAACTCTTACTCTAAAAGTTTTTGTTTCATTAACAGTGGGTGTCAGATTCTTCAATTTCAAATAAGCTCTTTATTTTGAAAAATTTTATGTTACTAAAATAAGTCATCTTGCCAAGGGATTAAGGAATGTTAGAAAGAGAGAGCCAGTTTTGTGCATCCCAAGACTATTGTATTATTCAAGGCAGAGTATCTGTGATGAATCTTAAGCAGGTTTATGCAAATAGTTCAAAAATCACTGGAAATATTTCTGGTAAATTAACAATTTATTTTTTTCCCAGTGTCCACTTGGGAAAGACAGTTGAGTGGTAAATACTTCCTTCTTCAAAGATAAAATGCAGAAAAAAATGAGAAAATTAAATAACCATTTGATGCAAACTGTCTTTGCCAGATATTTTCAATATATTTTATTTATTCATATTGGTCACAAAGTAGATAATGTTATTGCCTAAAATTTTAAAATTAACTTATAATGTAAAATAAGTAAATGAAACAACAAAAAAGGCAATCAAAATAGAGATGTTTAGACATAATGAAACAGCAATAGGATGGGAAATGAAAAGCAATAGCGTTCAAGAAAAACATTAAGAAATATTCTAGAAATCAAGTCCATATTACAATAAACACAAGAGCAAGGAAAATATAGTGACGAAAATAGAAAATAAAAAGAAGTAAAAACAAGTAAATAAAAGGTAAATAATTGAGAAAAAACTACAGAGAAAAAAATAAGAAAACATTTTAGAAGTTAAGGCTAAATTACTAGCCACCTGGGTGGATATATTAATATTTGAGGAGCAGCAATGCGAGCAGGCAGGAGAAATTGCCAAAAGATCAGGAGCCTCGAGTTCTAATTCTGCCTCTGTGAAAAGTTGCTCTATGGTATTAAGCAAAATATGCAACCTTTCCCATCTACTAAATAGGGATAATAATACTTTTTAAACTTACTTCAAATGTTTTGTGAGAGAACCAGATAAGATATAAAGTGTTTTAAGCACATGTAACACAATGGTTACAGGTTTTTATTGTTTTGTGTTGTTTTGCTTTTGGAACCATTTTAACTCAGAATACTGATCAAAGAAAAAAATAAATTCTCTAAACATAAAGAAGAGTCTAAGTTACAATAGTGCAAGAGGAAGGAAAGTGCTATAATGGACATAGAAAATAAAATGGAAAATGGAAAAAGGAAAAAGAGAGAGATGAATATTAGAGAAAAATATAGATTCATAAAAATAAGAAAACAAAAGACATGCAACAACCTACTGTATGCATAACTGAGGCCCTTGAAAAAGAAAAAAATAATCAGTGGAAGAAAATATATTTTAAAAATTATAAAACAACAAAACTTTCTGAAATTAAAAAAAACACTGAATGTACAGGTTGAAAGGATTTACCATATTCTACAGAAATTACACTCAGAGTAGTGGACAGAGAGACATATATTAATGAATCTCTGGGACTTTAAAGATAGCAAAAAGTATTTTTTTAACAACCAGAAGAAAAGAGCAGGTCATTTATAAGTTGAAGTCAATATTATATACATTTGTGAATTTAGGTAACATTGTTCTAACCATATTTTGGACAATTATTAAGAGTATAACTTCCATATAAAATTACCATAGAAACAGTTTTGGCATAAGTTTTGTGATGAGTACTGATATATTCAATAAACACATAACAATGATAAAATAATAGAATATTATATTAATGTCATTGATGAAAAATTTCTATAATACAACTAACAAAAAAAGATGAGGATAAAAGTAAGAGTATGTAAGATGTAGAACATCCTTGAGAGTTGCATATAGATATTATCTGGAAGTAAATGCTAGTGAGAAGGAAAGAAATGGAAGGAAGTTATTAGTAAATCTAATTATTTCTAGTTGAAAAAAATATAAAATATTTTACAAATAGCATTATAATAATACAATATTGTATATATGATGCAGTAATTGTTAAAATATGCTTTTATTATTCCCTCAGAGTCTACTTGAAAGATAACACTGAACTGATAGGACTTTATTTTAATAAATAAGAACTAAGATGAATACATAAAGGCATGACTAGAAAAATACAAATCTGAAATATTAAAATACTGAAAAAACATATGAAAGAATTTTATAGCATATTGAATATTTTATATATTTTAAATGGTCACTCATTTTTATACATAAATTTGACCAACTGAAGATAAATAATATGAATTATTTCAATAATTATGTGACCAATTACTATAGTTAAAAGGAAATCATTTTCAAATTTGTTAAAAAAGAAAAACATAACAGTTGAATAGAAGAGATGCATATAAGTAAAAGGAGATTCAGAATAATTAAAAATTTAAAAATTGGGAAAATATACTAGGAAAACAAAACAAAGAACCACAAACTTGGTAAAAACAAGGCAGAATACAGACTTTAAATGTCGCACTGCGCAGCAGCTATAAGGGAGCTCCGCCGCAGGAGAGCGCCACAGAGAATGCAGCGCTCCCTGAAACCTGAGGGAAAGCAGCTGGGGCCAGCTGAGGTGGGAGCAGAGCTCTGAAACCCGCAGAGCCCGTCCTGGGGTTGTCACGGATGAGGGGGACAAACACAAAACATCGCAAACACTTTTCTATTTGCTGGGAGAGCAGACGGGCACTTCCCTCTCACTGGATAAGACCTTGGTACATCCCTCCAGCAGGGAAAGCCGTGGCACATCCCCCTAATGGGGGAGGCCGTCTAGTGGGGAAGGCTCCGCTGCCCTTTGTTCCAAGGCTTTTATTGAAAATCTTATCAGTGGGGTATGTAACAGGAATGCCTACGTTATCTCATTACATTAGCATATTAAGGTTTACAGAAAATAGATACCTTTAAGAAAACAAGTGACAGGTATTCACTGATATCCATGGGTCCGAGAGATTAGAATCAACAATAGAGTCTATAGGTAAGGGGGAAGTAGACTTAAAGGTGCCTTAAAGGTATAGGGTAAAAAATGTAAATAAAGTAAATGTCTTAACAATACCAGGTAAGGAGTCTAAACAAAAGTCCTGCGCAGCATGAGCTGACCAGAGATTTGAGGGAGGAACAGAGCACACTCCAAAGAATTTACCTCTAGGCCTGATTACCCCAGGACCCGCCAGATCTGATTTAGGGCTGTTTTTCCTGCACTGCTTCAAGCCTGAGCCAGGCAGGGGGGAGGGAACCACCAAGAGATAAGGAGACTGCTTCTCAGCTGTAAGGGGACTCCAGCTGTGTCTAAGCCAAGCCAAGAGGTGAGGCAGCCTTTTTGCCCCTTCTCCGTGTCCCCCAATTTCTGGTCTGCTGCCAATATCGTCCAATACCTATCTTAGAACATACACTTCAGCGCAAGGTAACTTACCCGTCATTGGCCATTGACCATCCACGGCAAAGCACACAGGCAGGGGATATGCCCCTGGGGGGCGGGTCAAGCCAAATCTCAGGAGCCTGTTTCTCCAAGGCCTCCTGATTATTTCCAGCCTTGGGGCCCTCCAGCCTGTTGGCAGGGTTACAGCTTCTGAAACCATGCCTGGCGTTTTCCCAACATCTAAAAAGAAAGGAAGGAAAAAAGAGAAGACAGAGGGAGAGATGTGGGTGGGGTGAGAAGGAGGGAAGTAAGAAATAGGGTGGAGGGGGTAAGGAAGAAGAAAGGAAAGGAGAAAAGTAGAGAGGGAGGGAGGTGGGGGAGAAAGGAAAGAATACTTAAATAAGCCAAGGAAGACACTATAAAGTGCTAAACATAAAAATCAAAAAATATCATCTAGTAATATTTATGTATCTAATAAAAGAGCATCAACATATAACAACAATATCACTATAGATTTAATGACACTTAAACTATAAGAAAATGTTCTAAACAATTTTATGCAAAGAATTTTTTTAACCTTACCCTAAGATATATTTATTGATTTTAGAGAGACAGGAAGGGAGAGAGAGAGAGAAACAATGATCAGTTGCCTCTCACATGTGCCCTGACCAGGAATCAAACCCACAACCTAAATATGTGCTCTGGGAATTGAAACTTCGACTATTTTTTCTTTTCCTTTTTTTTTTTTTTTTCCCAAGTGTATGAGACAACGCTCCAAACAACTGAGCATCCAGCCAGGGCAATATACAAATATACTTGATATTTGCATAAATTTAACATATTTCTTGAAAAGCCAATTTAACAAAAATAAAAAAGAAATAAAAACTCATAATACTCTGGTATCTAGTAAGACGATTAAATTTCATATTTATTAAAAACCTTTGCATGAAAAAGTAAACCATGTTCAAGTGGTTTAACACTTGAGTAGCACATTTCATCTTTTTAGCACATAATAACTTTTAATTTAAAACTTTGTATACTCATTAATTAAAGTATTCTATGGATGAATATTGCCTCATAACAATTTTAAAAATTGAACTGATTACTAACAAATTAAATAAACTTACATAGAAAAGTAAAAACATCTTCACTGACTGAGACTCATTCCAGGAAGGCAAAAAGTGCACTATCATTTGTAAATCAGCAAATATAATTTGCTATATTAACATTTAAAAAGAAGGAAAAATAAATATTATTTAAATAGGCATAAGAAATATCATTTTACAAAGTCAGTCTCCACTCATGAAAAAAGAAACCCTCAGCAAAGTTTTGATAGAAGAAAACTTCTTCTATCTGATAAAGAATATCACATTTAGCCCTGGCTGGTGTGGTGCAGGGGACTGAGCACTGGGCTGAGAAGCAAGGGGCTGCTGGTTCGATTCCCAGTGCAGGGTACATGCCTAGGTTGCAGGCCAGGTCCCCAGTAGGGGGTATGCAAGATGCAACCACACATAGGTGTTTCTCTCCCTCTTTTTCTCCCTTCCTTCTCCTATCTAAAAATAAATAAATAAAATCTTTTTAAAAAAGAATATTACATTTAAAAGTGAAATATTGAAAAAGTTCCCTGAAAATTGAAATGAAACAATGATTCTTACCACATGCTTTAATTCCACATTGACCTCAATGGAGGTCCCCACTAGTGTAATAAGGCTTAAAATAAAAGGCATAAGAATTAGAAATACATAAAATTATGACAGTGTGATATTACAGAGAAATTATTCTTCTGTCATTCTTAGCTGAGTCATCGTATTGTTAATTCTTATTTGGCTTTTGTATTATTTCATTTTCTTATTTTGCAGTTCTCTTGGATTAACAGTGTTTTTGTATCTAGTTTCTTAAAAACTTGTTTATGACTACAATGTTTACCATTTCTTATGCATTGTAAATGAAATATCATGTTTTTGTTATTTTCCTGTGCTGTCTTACATTTTGGTTGTAAAGAAATTGTGTATTAAAATATAATCATGTTCTGCTTTTTAAAAAACTAAATAATAAATGCATAAAACTATAGTATCATTTTCATAATATTGTCCCTTTGTCATTTTTACTTTTCTAAAAAGTAAATTTCACTTACTTATTATTGTAAAAGAACACTCTTATTTATTACTTCTATTAATTTTCTCTTTTTTAAGATTTTATTTATTTATTTTTAAAGAGAACGGGAGGGAAGGAGAAAGAGACGGAGAAAAACATTGATCAGTTGCCTCCCCCATGAGCTGCAACAAGGGACTCTGCCACAACTCAGGCATGTGCCCTGACTGGGAATTGAGCCTTTCACTTTGTGGTACAAAGTCCAACCAACTGAGCCAGACTGGTCAGGGCACAATTTTCTCTTTTATATCACATTAATTTCTAATTTTATCTTCATTAATTACTTCATTCTGCTTTTGATTGGTTATTTTTGTCCTTTTTCTGGAATGAGTACAAAGATTAATTCATGTGTTTGAGCTTTTTTATATTATCAAATTAAATGTTTGTGGCTAAGAATTTTCCTTTGAGGGCTGCTTTTGCAGTATCCCACAAACTTTAATATTTGTTTTTTCTAATTTTGTCTAAAATTATTAATGTGGGCTTCTATTACTTTTAACATGAGTCATTTTCTAAATATCTTTGTAATGATCAGGTGGAAAAAATGTGCTCAGGATATGTCATTGATTTCTTTTTTTAATTATATTTTATTGTTTCTGCAATTACAGTTGTCCTCATTTTCTCCCTTTGCCCCCTAAACCCAGCACCCCCCGCTACCTCAGGCCATCTCCCCACCATTTTTCAAGTCCATGGGTTATGCATACAAATTTTTTGGCTACTCCATTTCCTATACTGTATTTTACATACCTATGGCTATTCTGTAACTACCTATTTGTACTTCTCAATTCCCTTACCTCTTTACACAACCCCCTCCCATCTGGCAACCATCAAAATACTTTCCATATCCATGATTCTGTCACTGTCCTTCTTTGCTTAGTTTGTTTTTTATATTCAATTGTTGAGAGATATGTCTTTATTGTCAATATATTGTTCATAGTTTGGTCTTCTTTTTCTTAAATAAGTCCCTTTAAACATTTCATATAATAATGGTACAGTGATGATGAACTCCTTTAGATTTTTCTCATCTGGGAAACTATATGTCCTTCCATTCTAAATGATAACTTTGCTGGGTAGAGCAATCTTGGCTACAGGTCCCTGCTTTTCATGACTGAATATTTCTTGCCAATCCTTTCTAGCCTTCAAAGTTTCTTTTGAGAAGTCAGCTGACATTATTATGGGAATTCCCCTGTAGGTAACTAACTGCTTTCCTCTTGCTGCTTTTAAGATTCTCTTTTTATCTTTAACCTTTGGCATTTTAACCTTGATGTGTCTTGGAGTGGCTTCTTTACATCCATCTTCTTTGGGACTCTCTCTGTGATTCCTGTACTTTCATATCTATTTCCTTTGCCAAATTAAGCAAGCTTGCTTTCCTTATTTTGTCAAATAGATTTCCAATTTCTTGTTCTTTCTCTTTTCCTTCTGGCACCTCTATGATACAAATGTCGGAATGCTTGTTGGAGGGGCTGCTTATGCTATCTTCACTTTTTGGATTGTTTTTTCTTCTTGTAGTTTTTATTGGTTGTTTTTTGCTTCCCTATGTTCCAAATCATTGATATGAATCTTGGCTCCAATCTACAGTGGGGTTTTTTTTTTGTAAATTGTTCCTCATTTCAATGAGTGTATCCTTCATTTCTGACTGGATCTTTTTTATGCTGCTGAGGTCCTCACTAAGTTTCTTGAGCACCCTTACAACCAGTGTTTTGAACTCTATCTTATAAATTGCTTATCTCCATTTTGTTTAGTTCTTTTTCTAGACTTTTGATCTGTGTTTTCATTCAGGCCATGTTTCTTTGTCTCCTCATTGTGGCAGCCTTTCCATGTTTGTTTCTATGTATTAAGTGGAGATGCTATGACTCCATGTCTTGGTAACAGGGCCTAATATAGTAGGTGTCCTGAAGGATCCAGTGACACAGCCTCCCTTATCACTCAAGCTGGGTACTCAACGTATGCCCCTCATTTGTGTTGAGTACACTCTCCTCTTATAGTTGAGACTTGGTTGTTATCGGCATGTCAACGGGAGGGATTTACCTAGACCAGTTAGCTCCAAGGATTGGCTGTGACCACTAATCTCCAACCTCAGCCATCCATGGAAGATCTGCCATGCAGGAGCAGGGTGATAGTGCTATAATGTGGTCTGTAGCTATCCACTGGGTGTGCAGACCCTGGGCTTTACCAAATGGTGTAGGTTAAGGTCAACCATGCTCATGTTTTGCCTGGAGCCAACCTGCCTGAGTTATGAAGCAATCTTACATGGTTGCTACTTGTGCTGGGCCTGGAGATTCCCAGACAAAGCCAGCCCATGAAACTTGGCTCATCTACTAGTGCCAGTCTGGGGCTAATTAGTAAGGGTGACAGGGGCTGAGGGCACACTGAGGCTGGCTGTTGCTTGTTTGAAAGGATTTAGGAAGTCGTGAAGCATGAGCCAAGACCAGCCATTCATATGGAAAAAACACTGTTAATAACTGTGTGCTGGGTGGAACAGAGCCTCAGAGTATCTCCAGGGTGGGGCAAACAGTGTTAGCCAGGTTGACAGAGTATTAGATATGGCACCCGCATGCTAGCTCTGTGGGAGAGGGCAGAGGGTTCAGAAAAAGGACAATGGCCTCTGCCTACTTTTCTGTCTGGGGAAAACTTGTCCACCAGCTATTGCCTTGATGCCAGACATTTCAGTTCCTTCTTGTATGCTACTGGTGCCTTTCAAGTTGCTAGCCCAGTGCTGGAGCTAATACGGAGTGAGTCTAGGTAAGTACATGTGTGGGTTCTTTAAGAGGAACTGCTTGGGACTCCAGGAGTTTCTTCCATCTACTCAATCCTTGCTGATTTTTTTCAGCCAGAAGATATGGGGACTTCTTCATAGCACTGGAGCCCTGATCTGGTGGACCTGGTGTGGGACTGGGACTCCCCACTCCTGAGATATCTCTCCTGAATTTTTAACCATCATATGTGGGTGTGTTACCAGCTCATTCCACGTCTCCCTCCCTCCTACCAGTCTGGATGGATGTGGTTTCTTTAATTCCATACTTGTCAGACTTTTATTCAACTGGATTTCTGCCAATTCTGAGTGATGGTTGTTCTATAATTTAGTTATAATTTTGATGTGGATGCTACTGAAGCAAAGAGATGAGCCATGTTTACCTATGCTGCCATCTTCACCAGAAGTTCCTAATTTCTTGTTTACTTGCAGTCTTACCAAGGGATAGTGCCAGTATTTTTTTTAGTTAAGAATAATGTTTTTATTTTTCTCCATTTGCTTTTCTTTTCTTTATTATTATTTTTTATTGTCCTATTACACTGTCCCCAGTTGCTCTTCCCTTCCCTACCCATCCCCTGCTCCCACAGGCAATCACCACCCTGTTGTCTATGTCCATGGGTGATTTATTTTTTTTTTTTTTGACTAGAATCTTCCCCTTCTTTCTGCCATTATTCCCCTCCCCCTTCTCTCTGATCACTGTCAGTCTGTTACTTGTTTCCATGACTCTGGCTCTATTTTTCTCATCTATTTGTTTTGTTCATTAAGTTCCTCTTATAGGTGAGATCATATGGTATTTGTCTTTCACCACTTGGCTTATTTCACTTAATATAATACTCTTCAGTTCCATCCATGCTGTTGTGAAGGGTAGGAGCTCCTTTCTCTATACTGTGTAGTATTCCATTGTGTAAATGCACAACAGTTTTTTGAGCAACTAATTTACTTATGGGTACTTAGGTTGCTTCTAGCACTTGACTAATGTAAATAATGCTGCTATCAACGTAGGGCTGCATAGGTCCTTTTGAATTGGTGTTTTAGGATTCTTAGAGTGTAATCCCAACAGTGGAATTGCCAGGTCAAAAGGCAGTTCCAATTTTACTTTTTTTTTTTTTTTTGAGGAAATTCCATACTGTTTTCCATAGTGGCTGAACCAGTCTGCATCCCCTCCAATAATGTACTAAGGTCCCTTTTTCTCCATATCTTCCCCAGAACTTGTTATTTGTTAATTTGTTAATGATGGCCATTCTGACAGGTCTGAGGTGATATCTCATTGTGGTTTTAATTTACATCTCTCTGATGACTAGTAATGTTGAACATCCTTTCATATGACTATGCACCCTCTGAATGTCTTCCTTGGAGAACTGTCTGCTCAGGTCTTTGCCCATTTTATAATTGGATTGTATGTCTTCCTGGTGATGAGTCATATGAGTTCTTTATATATTTGGGACATCAAACCCTTGTCCAAGGTATCATTGAAAAATATGTTTTCTCAGAGAATTTGTTCCTTTTCCATTTTGATGATGGTTTCTTTAGCCATGCAGAGTATTTTTCATTTGATGTATTCCCATTTGTTTATTCTTTCCTTTATTTCACTGTCCTAAGAGATACACAGATAAAAACATTGTTGCATTGATTATCTGAAATTTTACTGCCTATGTTTTCCCCTAGTTATTTATGGTATCATAGCTTATATTTAAGTCTTTTATCCATCTTGAGTTTATTTTTATGTATGGTGTGAGTTGGTGGTTGAGTTTCATTTTTTTGCATGTACCAGTTCTGTTACCCCAACATCATTTGTTGAAGTCTATTTTACTCCATTTTATGCTGCTGCTCCTCTCTGTGAAATATTAATTGACCCTAGATACATGGGTTTATTTCTTGGCTCTCTGTTCTGTTCCATTGATCTATGTGTTTGTTCTTTATGTCAGTAACAAACTGTTTTGATTACACTGGCCTTATAATACAATTTTGGTATCAGGTTCTGTGATCCCCCTTACTTGTTCTTCTTTCTCAAGGTTGCTGAAGCTATTTACAGGTCATTTTTTTTTCCATATAAATTTTTTTTCTAATTTATTTTTTTTGTTCAAATACATTTTTCTCTGCCTTCCCATCACCACTTTCCGCTGCTCCCTCCCCCAACTCTCTCCCTCAGTCCTTTCTCATTTTAGCTTTGTCCATGAGTCCTTGATATATGTTCCTTGACTTGACCCTTTCCTTCCCTTTCCCTGCCCACCCCTCCCTCCTTCCCTCTTGAATCTGTTGGTTTCTTTTTTCTTTCAATGTTGTTGTTGGTCATATTTTCCTTGCTTCTTTATTTTGTTGGTTAGGTTCCACTTATAGGTGAGATCACATGGTATATGTCTTTCGTTCCCTGGCTTATTTTGCTTAGCATAATGCTCTCGAGTTCCATCCATGCTGTCGCAAAGTGTAGTAGTTCATTTTTTCTTTCTGCTGAATAGTATTCCATTGTGTAAATGTACCATAGTTTTTGATCCACCCATTTACTGATGGGAACTTAGGTTGCTTCTAGCACTTGGCTATTGTAAATTGTGCTGCTATGAACATTGGGGTGCATAGGTTCTTTTGAATTGGCGTTTTGGGATTCTTAGGGTATAGTCCCAGGAGGGGAATCACTGGATCAAAAGGCAGTTCCATTTTTAGCTTTTTGAGGAAATTCCACACTGTTTTCCACAGTGGCTGGACCAGTCTGTGTTCCCACCAACAGTGGACTAGGGTTCCCTTTTCTCCACACCCTCACCAACACCTGTGGTTTATTTATCTGTTTATGATGGCCGTTCTGACTGGTGTGAAATGATATGTCATTGTGGTTTTAATTTGCATTTCTCTGATGGCTAACGATGCTGAACATCTTTTCAAATATCTCTGGGCCCTCTGTATCTCTTCCTTGGAGAAGTGTCTGCCCAGATCCTTTGCCCATTTTTAAATTTCCATATAAATTTTTGAAATATTTGTTTTAGATCTGTCAAATACTCCATTGGTATTTTAATAGGGATTGCATTGAATCTATATATTTTGGGGGGTAGTATGGACATTTTAACAATATTAATTCTTCCAACCCATGAACATGGTATATGCTTCCCTTTATTTGTGTCTTCCTTAGTTTCTTTCTTCAGTGTTCTCTGGTTTTCAGAGTATAAGTCTTTTACCTCCTTGGTTAGGTTTATTCCTAGATACTGTGTTTTTCTTGTTGCTATAGCAAATGAGATTTTTTTCCTGATATCCATTTCTGATATTTCATTGTTGGTGTACAAAAATGCCTTCAATTTCTGAATATTGACTTTGTATCCTGCCATTTTGCTAAATTCACTTATTTGGTTAAGGAGTTTTTTGGTGGAGTCTATAGTGTTTTCTGTGTACACCGTCATGTCATCTGCAAACAATGACAGTTTTACTTCCTCCTTTCCATTTTGGAGGACTTTTATTCCTTTTTCTTGTCTTATCACTCTAGCTGGAACTTCCAATACTATGTAGAATAAAAGTGGTGAAAAAGGACACCTTTGCCTTCTTCCTCATCTTAAGAGGAAAATATTAGTTTTTGCCCATGGAGTATGATGTTGGCTCTAGGTTTCTCATTTATAGCTTCTGTTATGTTGGAGTATGCTGCTGCTACTCTTACTTTGCTGAGTGTTTCTACCATAAATGTGTGTTGTACTTTATCAAATGCTTTTACAGCATCTATGAATTTGATCATGTGATTTTTGTCTTTGTTTATGTGCTACATTACATTTATTGATTTGTGAATGTTGTATTATCCTTGCATCCCTGGGATGAACCCCACTTGATCATGGTGTATGAACTTTTTAATGTATTGCTGGATGTGGTTTGCAAATATTTTGTTCATAATTTTAACATCTATGTTCATTAGCGATATTGACCTATCATTTTTTTTCTTTGTTGTGTATTTATTAGCTTTTGAGATTAGGATGATGCTGGCCTCATAAAAAGAGTTTAGGAGCCTTCCCTCTTCTTGGATTTTTTGGAATGGTTTGAGGAGGATGGCAGTTATCTCTTCCTTAAATGTTTCATAAAATTCTCCTGTGAAGCTGTGTGGTCCATGGCTTTTGTGTGCTGGGAGTTTTTTTATTACTGCTTCAATTTTCCTATCTGTTATTAATCTGTTCAGGCTTTCTGCTTCTTCTTGATTCAGTTTCGGAAGGTTATATGGTTCTAGAAATCTGTAAGTTTTGCCCAGGTTTTCAAATTTCTTGGCATACAGTTGTTCATTGTAATTTCTTACAATCCTTTGTATTCTGTGGTATCAGTTATAATTTCTCCCCTTTCATTTCTGATTTTATTTATTTGGGTCCTCTTTTTCTCTTGATGAGTCTGATTTAAGGCTTGTAAATTTTGTTTATCTTTTCAAACAACCAGCTACTGGATTTACTGATCCTTTGAATTGTTCTTTTAGTCTCTATATCATTTAATTCTGCTCTGATTTTCATAATTTCCTTCCTTCTACTTGCTCTGGGCTTTGTTTGTTGTTCCTTCAGTTCTTGTAGTTGTAGGGTTAGGTTGTTTATTTGAAATGTCTCTATCTTTTTTCAGTATGCCAGTATTGCTATGAACTTCCCTCTTGGGACTGCCTTTGCAGTGTCCCATAGGCTTTGGTCTGTTATGTGTTCATTTTCAGTCATTTCCAGAAACTTTTTGATGTCTTCCTTGATTTCATTGTTAAAACATTCATTGTTCAATAACATGTTATTCAGTTTCCATGAATATGAATGTTTTTCAGTTTTTTCTTTGAGGTTGATTTCTAAATTTGAGCCATTGTGCTACAAAATGCTTGATATGATTTCGATTTTCTTGAATTTTTTGAGGCTTGTTTTGTATCCTATCATGTTGTCAATTTTTTTAAATATTCAATGTGCATTTGAAAAGAATGTGTATTTTGCTTCTTTGGCATGAAAGGCTCTGTATATTTCAATTAAGTCTATTAAATCTAGAGCATCATTCAATGTCACATTATCCTTGATTCTTTGTTTGGAAGATCTACCCATTGTTGATAATAGATTGTTAAAATCCCCTACTATAACTGTGTTGTTGTCTATACCTTTCTTGAAGTCCTCCAAGATGTTCCTTATACATAGGGTTCTCCTATTTTGGGTGCATATATGTTTACAATGTTTAAGTTGTGATGGATTCTATTCTTGAGAATTATGGTGTCCTTCTGTTTCTCTTTTAATGGCCTTTGTTTTGAAATCTATTTTGCCTGATGTAAGTATTGCTACCCCCAATTTTTTTCATGTCCATCTGCTTGGGATATTTTTTTCCATCCCTTCACTCAATCTGTGTAGATCTTTTGTTCTGAGAGGGGCCTTTTGTAGATAGCATATAGGTGGGTAATGTTTTCTTATCCATTCTGCTACCCTATGTCTTTTGATTTAAGCATTTACACTTTAGGTTATTGTTGATAGGTACTTATTCATTGCAATTTAATCCATTTTTTCTTGTGTTCTGCTCTCTCTTTCTTCATTTTCTTAAAGCTGTCCTTTTAGCATCTCTTGCAATGCTGGTTTGGTGGAGATGTATTTTTTTAGCCTTTTTTTGTCTAAGAAAGTCCTTATTTTTCTTTCCATTAAACTGAGAGCCTTGCTGAGTAGAGTAGTTTTGGTTTCAGGCCTTTGATTTTCATTACTTGGATTATTTCTTGTCATTCCCTTTTGGCTTGTAGTGTTTTCGTTGTGTAGTCAGCTGATAACCTTTTTGAGCTCACTTGTATGTTATTTTTTGTTTCTCCCTTGCTGCCTTTAAGATTCTTTGTCTTTAAATTTTGCCACTTTAATTAATATGTATTTTGGAGTGAGCCTCTTTGGGTTCATCTTGATTGGGACCCTCACTGCTTCTTGGGACTTTCTTGACTTGTTTTCTCATCATGTTAGGGAAATTTTCTGTCATTACTTCTTCAAGTAAGTTTTCTAACTCTTGCTTCTCTTCTCCTTCTGGTATCTATATGATATGGATATTATTATGTTTATTGTTGTCCTGCAGCTCCTTTAAACCCTTTTTACTTTTTGAGTCTATTTTCATTTTGTTACTTTGATAATTTTTTTCTACCTTGTTCTCCAGATCACTGATTCGATCCTCTGCTCTATCTACCTCTCTTGATTCCTTTTACTCTGTTCTTGATTTCAAATATTGTATTCTTCATTTCCTCTTGGTTCTTATTGTTAGTTTCTATGTCCTTTCTCATGCTGATGTAGTTTGCAGTAAATTCCTTTTAACTTCCCTGGAGTTCTTTGTAGTTTTCACTGAGCTCATTGAGCAGCCCTATAACCATTGTTTTGAACTCAATGTCTGATAGTTTACTTGCCTCTGTTTCACTTAGCACTCTTTCTGGTGATTCCTTGTTTCCTTTTGATTAGGGGTTGTTCTTTTCCTCCCCATTTTAGAAGATTCTTCTTGTTTGTTCTGCTTCTTAGATTGATCTGCTTTGACTCTCTGTCTTCATGGTGTAACATTATGTGGTGGGAGACCTTTGGGATTCAGTGACACAGTCTCCACGATTTCCTGAACTTGATGCTCTTTGGATGTCTCTAGTGCAATTTATGAGGGCTCTCTGGTTGTAATTGAATTTTGGTTGTTGATGGATCATCCTTTGGTGGGTCCTTCCCTCCAGGTAGCTAACTGAGAGTCCCCCTGCCCATCACATCTTATTTGCTATTGTATAGGTGCTGCCAGAACAAAACCAAACAGCCCAGGAAACAAGCACATACCTGCCAAAATACCCCCCCACACACACACAATCATACTATCAACAGCAAATGAGCCAATATTAATAAAAGTGTAAAGAGATTAAGACTATTATAAGAAAAGAAAAATAAATATGAGATGGCTTTCTGAAATAAAAATGATTATGAGAAGGTAGAGAGAAGAACAATAATAAGAGTAGGGAATAGAGACAAGGCAAATAAAGAAAATAAACTTATATCACAAATAAAAAAAGGGAGGGAAAAAGACAGAATAGAGTAAAAAAATAAGCATATAATATTAGATTTAAACAGAAATTTAAAAATACATATAGATCAAGAGAAAAAAATAAGAACCAAATTGGAGAAAAAGATCCACCACAGCACTATCAACAACAAATGAGCAAAGATTAATATAAGTGGGATTGGAAAAAATAGGGAAAAAAAGCGTAACAGATACTGAGAGGAAAGAAAAGTGATTTTGAGAGGATAGACCGAGACGGAATATTAATAGTAAGAAATGTAAATCTAGCTAAAACATTGAAAAATTAAAATTTAAAATTCAAAAAATAATGGACAGTTGTAGGACAAATGGATTAGGAGGGGGGAATGATAAAATTTCAAATTTGAAATACAAAAATAGTGAAGATATAGAAATAATATTGAAGAAATGCAACAATCACCACCATATCCATAGCTAACAAGCAAAAGCTGATAAAGATATAGAGAGAATAAGGGTATTTTAAGGGAAAAATAATGTGAGATGACTACTGACTAGAAAAATGGTTTTTAGAGCTAGAGAGGGGAGAAATAGCATTAGTGCAGAACGGAATCAAGTTGTAACAAGAGAAAAAATAAAATTTAAAATAAAAATAAAAAGAAAGCAAAATGGAGTAAAAGAAAGGAGGCACAAAATATGAGATTTGAAATAAACTATTATATAAAAACTAGTGACTAATGGGCACAAACTTGAAGGTCAAGAAATAAATGTTAAAAAGTTATGCAGGAGAGAAAATAATGCAGATCATGAGGAAGACTGCAGTGGAATTTTTTTCAGTAGAATCTAGTGTTTATCACTGTTTTTTTCCTTTCTGCATCCACCCTTGACGATATCAGAAGGTTTCCCAGTCCGGCCTTAGGCAGCCTATTTGAGACTACCAGTGATCCACAATCTGTGGCTGTTTCCTTTAGTTGTTAACCTGATCACCCTGCACCCAGCAGTCAAGCCTAAGCACCACAGGGTGGGACAGAGCAATTCCTGCGGTGAGGCTATTGCTTCCCCTCAGGCTGATGTCACTTGGAAAGGGCTGCTTTACCTGAGAGAGATGGCTCCTGCAGTATGGCGGATGATGCAGCACAAAGATCCTGGCATCTCTATTCCTTCAGTTCTCTCCCCAGAGCCACCAACTCGACTTTCCTCAAGCATCTCTGCCCTCACTTTGCTATAGCCCAGGGTAAGTGGCTGCAAATGAAATTTTGTGTGTTGGCCCTCTAAGAGGCTTGTGTGTCCAGCCATCTCTCCCTGTCAGAAATTCTGCTGCTTTTCACAGTTGGAAGTTATTTAGGTTCTTTTCTTACTCCAGTGTTGCAGGCTAGGGAGCCCATCTTGAGGATCAGACCACACCCTTCTCAGGGGAAAACCTCCAAGCCACTGAAATTTACCTCTAGCACTTCAGCTGCTATGCATGGGAGCCTAGCTAACCCTCTCATGATTCCTATGCTCTTTGTACCAGTCACATTGTGGTGAAATGTTTTTTTCTCTCTGTCCATGGTTATAAGGTTTCTCTCCAGCTATTTGGCTATTCAGAATGATTTCTCTATAATTTAGTCCCAAATTGGTCCTGAGAGTGGGTTAATGTAGCTTCCACTTACTCCTCCACCATCTTGGATCCTTTGCCAGTGTTTTATGTTTAACAAAAGTAAAATAAGACATTAAGACCAAATATATTTTCAATGTTTATACATATTTCATGGATCCTAAAAGAAGACATGCTCTCTAATGTATAGGTTTATATCATATTTGTTTATATTATATATGTTATTTTTATAAATATTATCAACTGAGACTGAAAAAGGTAAATTAAAATTGGTAATTACTGGTCTGTGACTCCTCTCATTTCCATTATAAAAATGTTGTTTCTAGGTTTTATATATTTAAAGTATATATTCACAAGTGTTATGCTTGCCTTTTTTAGTTGTAGCCTTTTACTTAAGAACATGCACCTATTTCCTTAATTTTACCTTAGTTGATGACATTCTACTTTAATTGCTTACATTTGCCTAATACGTGTTGCCCATAATTTTATTTTTAATGTTTCTAATCAAATGTGTTTCTTATAAATAATGAAAATTTAACTTTTATGATTTAGTTTGAATAAGTTTTAATTCTTTTTAATTCCTTTAATGTTCCTTTAATTCCTTTATTTCCATAATATGATCTGTTATGACATTATTTTATTTTCTTAGTTACTGATTTTCATTTGAAATTTTGTTCTCATTGATTAGCTTCATACTTATATATTATATATTACATTGTTGTCATCATTAGGCAATATACATTCTTTTCTTATTATAAGCAATAATAAAATTAACTTATGACTTCTTCCTCCCAACACCCAATTTTTTTGATAGTATTATTTTCCTTGATGTTTGCACCTGCATGTGTAAACATGCTTTTACTTGTAACAGTTACTTATCACTTGGATATTACTGAAGAATATTAAAGCATCAATTGTTTTGCAAAGACATTGCTAGCACAAATGTTATTCTGTAAAAGTAATTTGAAATATTTTCTTGGTATTTGTATATATATATTTTTTGTATTTCTCTTTATACTTACTGGTTTACCTTTTACTGCAATGTTTCTAATTGTGAATTTTTAAATTGATCATATGAAACACATTTTTATCTTAAGACTCATGCCCTATTGATGTTGTCATTATCTCTTTCATCTCATTTCATTTTTAAAATATCTTTATCTTAAATGCCCTTTGATCTATATTGAAACTGTTTATCTTTTTGAAATTTATATTTTAAAATCTTTTTTATTTCTGAATTTTTAACTGAGGATATACTTAATTTTGTCTTTCTAGAATGTTAATTTTATGTTTGGTTGTCCAGTATAAAATTTTTTATATTCATTGAGTTTTAACATTTTACTTTGTTTTTTTCAGCTATAAAATATGTATATTTTTAAAAATTATACCTTCATACACAGTATAATAATTTTTACTACTATTTTTATTTTATATCAATCAAATTTTAGATATGTTATTATATAATCTTTATATTTTGCTACCTAAAATTTTTGGATGCTGCATTTGCAATGTGATGAATGTTGATGCTATATTACCATTTCAAGTAATTTATACCTTTTTGAGTATGAACTTAATTTAAACAAAGTTCTTTCATTTGTCAAGTTGAATTTCAATGCATTCAGGGTTATTAAAGTATCATTTCTGCCAGGTTTTCCACTTGTTCAGAGTCATAAATTCAGATTTTGAAAGGTAAGATAGAGTGATGTGAAGAAATAACCACAGAAAGTAGCAGATATATTCAGTTTTCAGACACAACTGTGGCAGCCATCCTGGATAAGAGATTAGAGTCCAATCTAGGAAGTATTAAGAAGAAAGAGTATGAAAAGTAGAGTGTCTGTCCAGGAACAGTGCCAGCGGTATTTCCTCAAACCAGTGCTGATTTTAATTGTTCTATTTGAACACATATCAAGCCAGAATCTCTTGCTCTGGGCTCCTTTTAAATTTATGAGTCTATCGTTTTTACTTACTACTACAAATTTTGGCAGATGCAAATCACATTATGTTTACTACTTCACTTAGCAATCTATCTGAAAACATTTGTTATACTATTAAAATAAGTTAATTTAAAAAATTTTAGCCTTAGGCAAAATTTATGACTTGGATTTAGGAATTGTGTTAACAAAAATACAATTTAGATTCAATTTGATGTTATATTTAAAATTGTGAGTTAGACCTGGCTGGTGTGGCTCAGTGGATTGGGTGCCTGCCTGCAAACTAATGGGCCATGGGTTTGATTCCCAGTTAGGGCACATGCCTGGGTTGCAGGCCAGGTTCCCAGCTGGGGGTGTGTATGAGAGGCAGGCACATATTGATGTTTCTTTTCTTCTCTCCCTCTCTTCCTCTCTCTAAAAATAAATAAAATCTTTAAAAAAATTAAAGAAAATAAAATTGTATGAGTTAAATGTGAGAATAATACAAATATATTCTAGTTAATAAACCTATTTTACTATAAAGAAATGCATTTATACTATTAATAATGCTGACAGCATTATATTCTACTATTGAAATATATTAAAACTCATTGAACTAATTTCCAAGTATAAGGCAATGTGGTAATAGCCAATATTTCCTTATTAAAAGCAGTAAGTTACAGCTTAGTATGTTATGTTTATCTAAATATGCAAATGTGTTTGTGTAAAGTTATTATAAATTTTATAGTGGAATATTATATAGTCATTTAGAATTATTTTAAATAATTTTTATAATGTGTGAAAGAGGCACATTTTAAAATTATGTACATAGGTTGAATTTAAATATGTAAAGAAAAATTCCCAAAGAAAATAAATTTTTAAAAAAAACCTGTGATGGTGTTTTAAGTGTACTTTTCCAAAATTTTTTATAATCATTTACCTTATTATATTTATTCTGATACTGCGAAATTTTTTAATAAATTTGTTAAATGCTGAACAATGCTTATTTTTTTTTCTGGGAAATGTCTGCATTTTATTGTTGATTGACTTATAGGAATGGAATTACTGTGTTAAAAGTATACATTTGTTATCCTGTTCTCTACAAAATGGAGCTTGAGGCCGTAAGCAGAGACACTAGGACAATGAAACCTGGTGTCTTTCCCCAACTGACCACATGGCCTTTGGCCTTTGGCATGTTCTTCACCACCTAGTTGTCATTTATGAGGTCATCTCCACCAAGTACTCTCAGGATAGCTACAAAAAGCTTCTCATATCCTTCATGGCCTTGCTCTTAATGGGCTTTGGGGTCCTCCTCCAGTGCTCTGGCTTAGCATCTACCTATGAGAGCCCAAGGGTTCCAAACAAGTGCTTTCAAGGAATCCCCACCTTAGCCAATTAAGTTTTTTTTACAATTGCTGTCAGTTTCACAATAAGGACAGATGTGTAGCCATCAAACAAATAATAAACTAATTAATTTTTTAAAAGCATTAATTTTTTAAATAAAACATATTTAGTAAAATTTGTTTCAGTGTTTAGAATATAACATTTGAATTAAGTATATTTTTAGAGTTTGGATATCTTAACTTTACAAAAGTATAAAACTCCAATTATAAAATAGAAATGGAAACAGAGTTTACTTCATAAATGATACTTATTAAAGACAATCTTGTAATTAATGAAAACTAGTGGGCTACATCAGAGCAGAAAGCTGAGCCTAAAATGGTTTCTTTTGACATTTTTTGGTGTTTCTTTTCCTGCTGTGTGGTTTTTGCATTTTATGAGCTAAAGAAATTTTTCATATTTAAAAGAAGCCATTGTATAAGGAGTGATAGACTATTATGAAAATAAAACAATAAAATACCAAAAGAAATTATTAAAAAGGGATAGAGGTCACATGTTTAAAAATACTTTAATACCCGGTCTCTAGTTGAAAAAGTTGCTTGCAGTGATTGTATTGTACAGGTTAACTTCCTTTTATTAAGGTTGGCCCCTTTAAAAAGATAATTTTAGGTCATTCACTTTTAATTTTTTAAATTAACTTCATATATTAGCTGTCACTTTGTTGGATGGTGACTTTCTTTGTATTTTTACAAATGCAATAAACATTTTTCATTAACACATCGGTATGTCAATGTCTCTATTAATGTGAATGTATTTCGACAATCTGTTGTGGGTATATAATATCCTATAAAAGACTAATAAAAGTTGCATTTGAAGAATTTATATTTTTTATCTTTGGTTTTATAGAGCAAATCTGGTACCTTATTTCATTTGAATCCATGGAAGCATAACAGGCAACTTGCAAAAGATTTTGCACATCTGTTAAAATGCAACTAGTCTGTGTTGTCCACCACAATGAAGTGCAAAGGATTCCACCACAGACTATTTTTCCAGATTGTCAAATCCCTTCCCAGATGGTACTGCAGACGGCTTCATGAAGTGAAAGACTTTTGTAGCCAATTCAAGAAAAATTCCAAGAAAAAAAAATATTCTAAGCAGTGTTATAAAATAGAGAGCTCTTATACTGATCTCTTTCTTGTCACTACATCCCCTGACATTATTAGTCAATGACATATTTTTCTAATGGAAAGAAAGGTGAGGGAAACTCCTTACATTCATCAGAGTGGCATTCATGGAACATAATGTATATTTGTAACCCAACCAATTTTATTTTATTCCTCCCTCACTTTAGCCTCTTTCTCAATAGATAAAACATGACAAGAAAGCTGTGTGATTAGTAATATGAAAAACACTTTAAACATGTCCATATTAATAAAATTCTAGTCTTTTTGTATACTGACTTTTAAAAATTGTTTTGAATTTATTGACTTATAGTATAAAGAATACAGAACTATTTTTTTAAATGGGAAAATCCAGAAGATTACAAAGGAAGAAACTTTGATGTTATAGAATAAAAGTAAATTAAAATGTATGTTTGTGGGTTTTAGAATAAAATAGCTAAAGAAATGCTGAACTACAAAGCTACCTTCCTCATCATTCTCAGTCCAAGGCATGGATACAGGCAGCCTACGGAAGAAACTAAGAAATATGCACCTAGCCCTTTGCCTAGTTTTCTTCTTGTGTCATACATTGGGCGGGGCAGGCGGGGGGGCGGGTGGTGGCGAAGAAAGAAAAAAGAAAGCAAAGTGGGTAAGAACGTTTACATTCCAGGTTACCTTCTCTGAAGAAGATTAGTTGAGAAAGGTAGAATAGAAATCAGAAAAGGCACAGAAAGTTAAAATAAAAATATGGGTAACTTTTTTTGACAATGAAAATCAGTGAATGTTTCTAGTTGCTGTAGGCTTGTTTTTTATATCTTTCTTTAAACACCAATTTCATATGAGAATCAACATTTTATCAACTTTTGGGATAATTTTACTTGAATATCAGCTCTAGAATACAGGAAATAGAGAGAAACAAAGATTTTTATTAATTTGATGAAGAGAAAGTCTTGAATGTAAGGTAGCTTATATAAGCTAAAAGAGAGGCATTTATATAAAGTACAGCATTATCCTCTAAATTATGGCCAGGGATGTTTTCTGTAGAGTCAGAGAGTAAATTTTTAAGGCTTTAGTGAGCTATATTGTCTCCCATTTTTGCCCTTTTAGCCCCAAAGTAGCCATAAAAAATAAGTAAGCAAATGAATGCCACTGCATACCAATAAACTTTTATTTATGGACACTGGAATTATATTTTACATAATACTTCTGTGTCACAAAATCATATTTTGTTTTATATTTTTAAAATGTTAGAAAATGTCATTAGCTCATGAAAAGCACAAAAATCAAATGGTAGGGAATATTTGACACTCAATTTGTAGTTTGCTGTCCCCTGATCTAAAGTAACGGTCTACAAAGTCAGATATGCACATTGTTGAGGTGGGAAGGGTGTTGTGGCAGGAAGAAAATTTACTAAAATTTAGTCATAAATTGGATTTCTACTTCTTTTCATATTTCATTTATGTTTTATAATATAAATGCATTTAAAATAACAATGGATGATAAACATGTTTATAAAGTATACTCCAAAAATTTGTCCTAGCTTATAGAAAGCACAATCCAAAAATTAACTGAGTACTGCCCTAATATAGCTTTTTATCTGTTGGTATAAGGAACACATGTTGGATCCATCAATGTTTATGCTAGATGAGATACAGAGTTTGCATAATAATTAGCATCAATGCTGGTCTCTCAATATCTAGAAAAATTGCAAGGGTGACACATCATCTTGATTCCTTATTATATATTGCATATATCCATCTCTAACTATTTGACATTTTACGTGGTTATTTTTTTTTCATTATCCTACTTTGGAAGTGTTCAATGTCTCACCCAATCAACCCCATTTTCCAGAAATTATCCACTGCTCCTCTCCCTTATCTACTCTCCAATTCTGGAGAGAGTAGAATAAAGCACTTATATCTTATTCAAATTTTTAAAAGAAATAGTGGAAATGCCTACCTACTTGCAGTGAATGACTTAGAAGCACTACTTATGCTTCTGTCTTATAACTAAGTACACTATCTGAAAATGAAGATGGGGGAAGAGGTGTTAGAGATATGAATGAATGTTAGGGGACATAAAAATCCCCCATAGTACCTTTCTTAAATAGGAGTAATTTAGCATGGAGCTTCAGTGGGGCAATCCAAGGCAGGCTTTGGGCTTACAGATTCAGTTCTCTTCATCATTTTACAACCAGTGCAAGGTGAAAATATCTCCTTATTCTTTTTTCATATAAAGAGCAATGCTGCTTAACCTTAGTTAACCTGAACCCATTCAACTCCTGAGTAGTGTATTATAAAAAAATCATTTTATTCCCTTTCAATAGGGGGATTTTAACTCCACATATATGAATCATTATTGTTTTTATTTTCATTATAAGAAAGACTCATGCTCTCCATTAGATATTCAGATTTCTTCTTTCACTTTTCCCTATGTAGATTGTATAAGATCATCAGAAAATCATCTCCTCCCAATAATTCAACCATTTTAATTCTATTTTGTTATTTTTTACTCAGTTGTATTATTTCCATCAAACTAAAAAGTTGTATACACACACGTACACATATATACACAGTGCACTTATTTCTGCAAATTAAAAGTGTTTTTGGTCACTCAATTGTTTTGAGAAGAAAACTAAATTCAATTTTAAAAATAAAAACAAATTTACTAAATCATTTTAGATTTCAGTATTTACTATATTTACTATAGTTGTTAAAATTATTCAATTCTATATCATAAATCATGTCATCAAGGTTATTCCTTTTGTAATTTTCTTTTTATGATAATCCAATATAATTGCTTTCATTGTATTATATTTAAAAATAATATAAAGGATTTTTTTTATCTTGTCATTCTGTGATTGATGTTAATTGTACAATGTGTGAGATTTGAAATGTTTTCCCTTCTCTTGGTCTGCATTAGCATAGTTTAAAGAACCCAATATAAAATTTTGCTTGAGGATATTTTTATATTTGTGGAACAGAAAGAAGAGTAAAGATAGAATGGAAGGAAAGAAAGAATGGAGTTAAGGAAGGCAGGGGTGATAAAGAAGCAAGGAGGAAGGGAAGGAGGCTGAAGGTGAAGCTGCTTTAACAAACTTTTTATAAAGTTGCCTTTTTTTTTTTCCGGACCTGAAATCTAGCCATGCCCATACATCATTACTATTCATCACTGCTGTTCAAACTCATAAAAGTTGAGGGCAATGACTTGGTAATTCTGAATTCACCTGCTGAGCTCATCTAGTCATTATTTGGATCTTCTCAATGTCCTGCATTAAACATGCATACCCTGCACCTTCATTTACAGATGCAATGAGAGAAAACCTGATAAGATGAGTCTTTGGGAGAAGAAAAGGCATATAACAAATACAAAAATTAAAACACTCGGGAATAAGGTAAATACTGAGAGTAAGAACTGGGAATGAGACAAATATTGGATTAAGACAAACACTGCTGCAGATTCCAATGTCAATTCTAACAGTGCTTGTAAAGATTGGATTGTGTTGACTGTTAAAGATGAGCAGCTATAGCAGAAAGCAAGACAAAAATCTTTTCGACTAGAATATAATGTCATTAAAATTGTTTATCTTGGGTGAGTTCAATTAATGGTTATTAAAATAAATTTAAGCACTGGTAGTTGTACCCTTAAAGCTAATCAATCCTAATAAGTTAATAGAACTGAATAAATTTAAATTGACAGCTAATAGTAATATGTAAAAGTTATCTGAGTCTCTCAAGTCCATTTATTTTTATAATTGAGAGCTAAATTCACCACACATATCTCACGCTTATGTAGAATTTTAATTATAAAACACAGGTTTTAATGCAAGAAATTTTTTGTTTATATAATATCAACACTGAACTTATAAATTCCCATTATTCATTTTATTATCCACTCTTAAGTGGGGATCCTTGGACAACTTGAGTAAATTCAAAGAAAGGAGTACCTGGGTTTTCTTATCAGTTTGCCTAAATGTGGAGCAGAGGAGGAGGGTAGAGCTTCAAAGCTGTCAACCATTAAACATTAAAAATGGAGTCAGACTCTTTATTACACTGGGTTATTTTAATAATTAAATGAGGTTTTTTAATGTAAATGCTCATGAAAATGCTGACACTCAGGAGATCTCAATAAATCTTAGTTGTTATATTGTATCAAAGACGTTAAATTGGAATGTGTCTAACATGTATGGCAGTGAAGAAAAAATGAGACAGTCATGAGCTCAGAGGTTGTGTGTTTCACAAGAATGATGGGTATGAGCACAAAACACTGAAGGGTTCTGCTCACAATGTAAAACGAAACTGGGAGTTTCCATTTTGGATACGAATTCTTTTATTCCTCATTTTATAGATTCTTAGAAAATAAATTAATTCTATCATGTATATACCCTCTGTGTTTAAATTAAGTTAATGTGGTCAAAGTTTAGAAGTCACCTTTTAAGTGATTTCTCTTCCTTTCAGTGCAGACATTTGGACCATGCTTCACAGGGATAGTTGTTAAAGATGATAAATCAACAGTGAAAAACTTCCAACAAAAAATAGCTAGGCTCATAGCTTTCTTTGAAATCCAGAGGAATATAGCTAATTTATATGTTGTGCCCTCATACTGCCATATATACACAGGTAGAAAACAGTTCTTTATTGATCTCTGTTCAATACATTTAAAATACAAAACCATTCTTGGTGCTTGTAAGCCATTAAAACATGCGATTACTATGGTTATCCAGGAAATGTAATGGTCTTGACATGGTCTTTGTCTAAAAAGTCCAGATATCTTTGTCATTTTTAAACATTTTCTAGACACTAGAATTTTTTTATATCCTCTAATCACCTGGACCAGAGAAGCTGTAAAATCAAGTTGATTTTAAACTAGAGTTTCCAAGATATTACCTCTAGAACCCTCTGCACTTAAAATCTGGCTGTGTAGATAAGCCCTGGGCACACCCATTCTTAATCCCTAGATTCCACCTCAGGCCACATAGACACACTAACATATATCTTTACCAGCCAAAAGTATATTTACAAAAAATAGGTTTGCAAAAATGTATCTTTAACTTAAATGCACTAAATATTGGGTCAGTGGGATGTGAAGTACTGTAATCATTTCTTAGTTCACTACAAAATTAACATATATTATATAATATAGCTGCAGATGACATTGAGGGATTTCCTAGTGATAGAACAATAAGTAGTAGTCAGAGTAATCATTTTAGACTGTTAAGATTTTCTATTTATTAAAGATGAAGAGGATTTCTGTTAATATTTAGCAGTTTCACATCCATGTTTTCATTAAATACCATCAATACTCTCTCATTATTTAAACTTAAAATTCTGAATATACCTTTGCATTGATCCTAAAGCTTATTCACCATAAATATCCAGGTTGAGATCTAGAGATTAAATTTAGCATTGATTACTCCAACCCCATGGGACTTCTCTAAATGAATGTTGAGTTTTATTGTTGTTTTCCTTTAGCAGCTTTACTTTGTCACATGTAAAACATTTAGTTTTTTTTTCCTTTCCTTTATTTGTTTCTGGGACTACTTACTACTTCTGTTCTCTTTTGATGCCTTAACTACTCTTGCTATGTGTAATCTGTGGCCTATATTTTACTCTCAAATTTCCAAATTGTGGTATTATTCTATGGCTATATCTTAACTCTTTACCTATATCTTTGATGAATTCATCCACTTTTATAGTTTGGAAAAAAGGTATAATTTTCCACTTCAAATTCTCTCTGAAAACCCAATTACAGATACTTCCGTGACCAACTGGTCAACTACAAGTAATTCTAAGTCAACATGTACGATTACACATAACTTGGCTACATACTGACTCCTCTTTGGATTTCTTTTTTCATTTAACTAAACTATTATCTCCACCAAAACAGCTTGAAATATTAGTCTTTTGATTCCCTCTCTACCTGGTAAGCGTGTCTATTTACACTTCAGGTTGTGTGTTTTTTATAGTGGTAAGCATTTTTACATCTATTTCATTTTTTTACAATTTTTATTACTATCATCCTAGTTCCTTTAGCAATTGCTTTTCAAAAAGATCACTGAAATAGCTTCTATACTAATTTTACCCATCTAGAGTCTCTTTACTTTATAAATACCTCACATTATATCAACCTTATTTCTGAAGAACAACCACTCTGCTGGAAAAAAAAAAATATTCACTATCAAATCATGTTTCCCTGAACTTCAAAGACCCCGCTTGCTTTTTCAACCTGTGTTCAACAATTCATTTATATACAGGAAATGCTCCAACAAAACACTAAGCCAGTTCCCTGTATACTCTCTGTGCTTCCCAACTTCACAGCTTGTACCTTTTTTTCCATTAGTAATTTCCCATCAGCTATTACATCCAGGCTGTCAAAATTTTAACAGGCTCTGGAGGCCCAGATCAAATTCTACTTTCCCTACAATACCCTTTTTATCCCTTACCTTGTAAGTTGAAGTTATCTCTTACTACTTATTGTATTTTGTTTTCACATTTTTAAGTGGAAATGGCAGGATTTTTCATTGTTACTTGTCTTCATAACCATTGTCTCTCTTACTAGATCATTAGCTCCTTGAAACAAGGAATGTGATTTAGTTGTTGCTTGTGTTTCTTTCATGACCAAGCTTGATGCTTTTCATGAAATAGGCACATTTAAATGTTTTTATGTGAATGCATAAATGCCTTAATGTTGTAGAATATTCTTATTTGAGAGGTAAAATACTTTTTGTGTAACAATGATAAAGTAATTGAACAAGGCCATACACCTTGTCATTGATAAAGCTGAGCCATAATCACAGTATACAGAAGTAAAATAAGAGACAGAAGAGCATTGATATTTTCCGGTCCTTATTTCAGTGCTGGATTAAGTGGGATTTTGTTCAGTTAAGAGGGAATGAAAATACAACTTCATGACAAGGAAGATAATGACAATGTACAAATATTATAACACACGTATAAATGAGTGATGATCAAATATATAAACACATTTGATTAATACTTTTATTCTTCAAGATAAAATTGGAACATGTATATTTTTTAGTTTTCCTGGAAACCTCAATTGCATTTCTGCCAAAGAGAATTAACAATTATCCAGGGACCAATTAGCCTGTTTGTGGATTACCTATACCCAGTGGATTCTTCCTCTTCACTTACCTCCTTATCCTAGCTTTTGACCAATTCACAGTTGTTAGCCAGAAGAAGAAATCAGCGCTAAAAAGAAAAAAAAAAACAAAAGAAGTAAGTTGTACATTAAACAGAATTGTGCACCTATTAGTTGGCTAAATCTTTTAAATGAAATGTCATACAATTGAGCCAAGGAGTAATTTATCACAAAAGTTTCAAATTTATCTTGAGTACTCAATTGTTTCATCTAGAAAATTTAAGCTTATTGAATAAGTTGATTTAGCAACAATAATTAAAATTAAGCTGGGGGATTTTTCAATATTTTATTATGCTATCTATATATGTAGAATTTGCAAGAGCTTGTCAGAATAATTTTATTAAGATTTTATATGACCTTTTAATGTCAATCTAAAACATCCCTTTGCAGTTTATTTGCTGACAGTTCCCACTGAAATGCTTCTATTCATAGGGAAGTTCCCAATACAATTGAAAAAATCCATCTTCAACTACTAACATGCACTTTTCTATTTATGTATAGTTGGAAGGGGTCCTAAAAATCAATTTGTAGAGTTGCCCATTGGGGAATTGATTCTTCATACTTGAATTTCATTTTGGCAGAGAGGACTTTACCTGAGCACATTTTAAACATTTTTTAAATCCACATTCTCTGTCCTGTGTCATTTTGAGCCAACTCAAATGTTGGCAATCTCTGTGGAGTTCTCTCTTTTCCCTGGAGGCCTCAGCTCAAGGTTTCATGAACACAATGTAGAATTTGCCCTCTCAGCTGTCCTGGGACTATTCTTTTGTCTCTAAGAATAAAATTCTATTCCTGATATATAAAGACCCAACTTCTAATAGTTCCTTTTTCTTTAGTTCTTCTATCACATGTCTTATTTCTATGAAATAACCAATATCCTGAGATATATGATTATTCAAACTATTGCTTTATCCCTTACCATTCAATGAACACTTTACCTTTCCCATTTTTACTTTTTTAGTATTTACTTTTAATCTAGTGCTTCTGAACATTTGTACCCAAATACAAAAAGGGAATCCTTAAATTAAATTGCAAATATATTCTAATGTATTCTGTGCACACAACTGTATCTCAAAATCATCCAAGGAAAGGAAAACATTAGATTTCCATGCTGAATCAGGAAATAAGAGCATGTTCACAATATTTTTTAAAATTTTTATGGAGTTTATTGGGGTAACATTGGTTAATAAAATTATATATGTTTCAGATTTATAATTCTATAATACATCATGTGTATATTATATTGTATGATAATCACCTTAAGTCAAGGCTCCTTCCATCACCATATAATCATAATTTCTTTGTAGTATTTTTTTTATTGACTTTAGAGAGAGAGAGGAAGAGGGAAGACTGAGAGAAATACATCAGTTTATTTTTCCACTTATTTATGCATTTATTGGTAGTTTCTTATATGTGCTCTGACCTGAGATGAAACTCACAACCTTGGTGTACAGGGATAGGGAGTATTGGAATAGTAATCCTCTGGAGTATTTTATAAATTGGATAAAAATTTACTTATTCTCTTTTGCTTATCCTATTTAAAACAATATTCAAGCAATGCTGTTATATATTTCCCTCTCAGAATTTTTTAAATTCAATTATTTTTATTTTAATCTATATACTTATATAAAGAATGAAATGAAAACGATCAAATGAAAACTGTATTTTCTACATGTAATATTTCTTAATTCTTTATTCTATAGACTTCAATAACCATATATTCTACCCTTCCAGCACTAAAAGCAAAATAATGATTCTGTATGTGTATACAGTGGTTCACAGCTTATAATACACTGACAAATTTACTATACCACGTTAAAACTCACAGCAGTCCTGTGTAAAATGTACTGTGGTAATAGTAATACTATTAGTAATTACTAATAAGTAAAGCTTAATTACTATTAGCATAATAATAACATGGATAAAAATAACAAATACTAATTACTATTATCTCCCAATGTATTTTGGGGAAACTGAGGCATAAAAAAACGTAAATTGTTAGGAAGCACAATTTAAGAGCCAATTTTATAGTTGACTGTCATATGTTTCACTAAGTTAAGCTGCTTCTTGAAAATAAATAAAATAACTTTATTTGCATAATATATTAAAATTTATATGTAGAGAAGAGGAACAATTTCTATTATAGCAAAAACCTTGTGTCAGAAAAGAAATATGTTTAAGAGAGTGGGTATATTTTTTAATAATATTTTAATTTTCCCTTTCAAAATAACAATAAAATATGTAAAAGAGGGAAATTACTGAGAATTTCTTGTGCTGTTGTTCAATGTGTTAATTTTCAATTGCTACCTCATGTAATAAAGGCTTTCTTGTGTAGAAAAAAATAAAATATAAAATGAAAGTATTTCACATTTTTATCAAATTATCAGTGGATAGTTACAGTTTTGAGAAAGAAGAAGAGAGATCGAGACATTTGGATGTGAAATGATGAAGGAGTTGGAAAACCATGAGAACATCTGCTTTTTTGCAATACAGTTTTAATATGTGCCCAAGGAAACATAAGGGTCATAAAAACATTTCATGTGGCATTATAGAAAAACTAAATTTAAAACATATTGTTTTTATTAAATGGCAATCATCTTAATAATATACTCAAAGATAAATTAAAATGTATTTCAGGATAAGGTTTATCAGCTTGTGCATCTGACAGTGATTATTGATAGGAACAGTAAAGTTCAAAACAATCAAAAAGTTAAAATACTCTGCTGAAATACCAAAAATGGTGAGAGGAAGTACAAAATTATGTGAAATGTTAGGGATGTTTCATTCCAGTACTTTGGCCTCATTATATTATCAGCTAAATATGAAATACATAGACCAGATAAATGTCTCATTAAGTATTTCACAGTTCTTTCTGGAAACTTGGTAGTGGTCTTGAAAATGAAAAATAGAGAAGTATCTTATGTGAAAATGATGGTATAAGAAAATATTTCATTGGAAGTTTTTATTAATTTACTTAAAGTCATGGTGGTAGTTATTTTACTTATTGCTTTTACTTAAAATAATTCAAAGGTTTATTCTGTGTATAATTTTTAAGACAAAATATGTCTATCCTCTTACAAATTTAGGTATGTTTTGAAATTCTGATATGTAGTCCAAATTAGGAGCTCCTCACCTTCATTTTTAAAAAGGCTTTCCTCAGATAATACCATTTTTCAGTTTAATTTGACACATATTTCTACCTACATATACTCACACATTAATGCACAGAAAACAGGAAAAGATTTCACATTTATATTTACTTATTTGTTTTTCATCAAAAAGATTTATGTGAACACAAAACAAGAAGATCATGAATAGAAAAAACAAAATTACTTTTCAAGATAAAAATAAATTTTCTTCAACAATTAATGCATGTAATTAATATATAGAATATGTACAATGAATTGTTGCTGTAGTTCTCATTCTGGCAAAGTTACCATTGTTTTCAGATATACTTAAAAATGACAAGGTGAATGTGATGACACAACTTTTCTTTCAAAAATGTAGTCATGCTGAAAATACCTACATAAAAGACAAGTCACAAAGCACAGAAAACATCATAAAGGATGCTTGTTAACAATAGAAGAATATGAATGGAGAAGAGGTAGAATGGTGTCAGATGAGAAGTGTTCATAATACCTGTGATATATAAACACCCAGCTTTAGTTTCCAAGACAGTGAGTCTCAGATTGACAGATGGTGGATGATCACTTCTGGTGAAGCGAATGGTGGTTAGTTTGCAAGTAAAAGCAGATAAAGAGCACATGAATAACAGTGAAATCTTTGGTATGTGGGTAAAGCTTAAATTATAAATGGCTTAAATTATAAATGGTCCGTAACTGACTGGCCACAATCAACTTATTAAGAACGCACATATGGTGAAGAAACTGCGGTAGTGCTCTAACAGATGAATGCAGCTGATCATAAAAAAATCATATATTAAGTGGAAGGGGGACTTAAAGGTAGAAGAAATGCAAATTAAACAGGCACCTGTGATTCAAAAAGCAACAAAAACATGTTTAAAATATGGGCATGTTAGAATTAAATTCTGGTTGATCCAAGGACTAGGCTTCAGTTCTAAATGCAATTGGTAGAATTCAATAGAAAAACACACACATACAAAACAACAACAACAAAAAAAATCAAAGAGTTAAATTAGACACATGAAATAACCACCTTAGGACTTTACCTGTGATAATAAACCCACGTACTCTCTACAAAGAATATCACTGTCATCCAAAAGATCAATCTCAAAATATTAGAAAAATATCACCCAAAATATTTGTCTTTAGAATGACCTGATCAAGTATATCTGTAGGAGAGGTTTTATAAATTAGTTTTTTTGTAATTCTCTTCTATCTCTTAAGAGACTATATATATCGAACTGTTTGCCATCTTGAATAGGACCCAAGGAATTGGTTCCTAATTGATTTCTTATTTTTAAACAAACATGTGTTTATTGTTATTATTGTACTATTGACAATACTATAAGAATAGTATGAATGATTATAAATCCTGAAAAGCTCATCCTGAAATTGCTCCTAGAAGTCATTAGCTCTGAACTTCCCTTCCATTTTTCAAATAGAAAGTGATGTCTAGACAGTGCAGCTGAATTCCTCAAGGCACAGCTGAGACTAGAAAACAGGAATCTTGTTCCCCATTAGTGACAAAGGATTACTAATAATGATTTTACCAATGACAGTTTTTAAAGGAAAAGTTTATGTCTCCTTTCTCTAAAGAAATAATGCCATCCTAAGAAAACTAACATTTTAAACTGCAGAAAATTGCATTAAACTTCTGAATAAAAGCTTAATCTCTGGTTCTGTTCTTGTCTCAAACCATTTAATATAGATTATGAATTAGGGGAAAATTCTGGCTTTATTTAATTTCTAATTTCCACACAAAACCACTTTTATATATCTAAGCTTATCATTTAATTCAAATGCTGACAGACGTTACTATGTATGATTAAATATTTGAATAATACTTTGAATGTGTATGACACATTTTAATACCTAATTTAGTTTACAGATTCTCTCTATGTATGCTAGCAAAGCATGCAAGGATAATTAATATTAATCTGATTCCTATCAAGAAACAGAGAGGTTAAGTGAATGGCTCCAGGTCACACAGCAAGTCAGTAGCAATTTTTAAAATGTCTTATTTAAATATAAATGCATTTAGATAATAGAATAATTATTTAGGGTCGTCAATAGTGGGAACACTTGTCATGTTGAGATAAGAAAAACATATTCTAAATCTCACAGGACATTTCCTGATAGTGAAAACTGGCACAGAAAACACTTCCCTAAAGTTATTTTTTTATATTTAACCTTGTATATATTTAAAAAAGAAATTCAATTCTATTTTAATAGTAAAAATCTCGAATGTTCAATATTAGAATTTTAAGACAGCATGCATATTTATTCAGATAAAATTAATGATTTTTCTTTCTAATTGTTTAAAATTATAAAGTCAAATATCAAGGCATTTTATTAATATTAAATGACATTGTTTCTATAGTATATAATATAAATGAGCGACATTCCAAAGCTTTCTTGTTTTGGTGACAGAAAATACAGGAAATATGTTAAATATTTTTGTTTGTTTTGATCATAAAATCCAAACAGCATATGGACAAAAAACTTTACTTTCCTTAATTTTGAAGCCACACCTAAAGTTTATTCCAGAAAAAAAGATTTTCAGCACTGTACTTTCTTGAAAAATTAAGGATTAGAGTTTAAGAAAAAGAGCCTTAATATTACACAACTTCTATAAGCTAAATATTTTTACCAGTGAGAGTATATGTTAAATTTTCCTCTGAGTCATACAACAAGCAATATGGCATACATATAAATATTGTTAACTCTTTTAGTTGTGTTATCCATGTTTTTTATCTAATGTTACCACTGTTTTTAAAAAGATTCCAAAGTATATGAGTTTCAAAAAGTGAATTCCTTGAAAATTTAGATGTATTTTTATTACTGATTATGATACTAAATGTATTATTCTGATGATATTAATTCAACTTATTTGTTCCCTGATATTTAAACATCAAATAATGATATTTACCTCATTTAGAGGGATGACCTTAGCACATATTTTATCAAAGTGAGCTTTATGCTTTCCAATGTACCATATGAAGATCAACTCTTTTGGTCCTACCCAGACATGATACTCCCTAAGAAGTTATAATAAAATCAAAAGGTGCATTTGTAGAGACGACAGAGAATGCAGTCATTTTTTCAGCCCTCATGTGGAATACAGGCCCTGAGGGTCTATTTATTAGTAAGAATTTTATTAGTAGACTCAACTGTTGTCCTCATGGCAATGCTCATATCCTTCTGCTCATCTGTGTGCTTCATTAGCCCTGAATTTTTCCACTCCATCTTCATGAATTTTGATCTCTATTCTAATGTTCTCCTGACATAATCCTAAAACATGATTATTACTTCTACCCTAAGAATTACCTGATGCTCTTTTCTGATGGGAGCACTTTTGACCAGTGCTCGGTAACAAGAAAGAAAAGTTCTTTCCAGTGGACAGAATTTGAGTTCAGAACCTAGAGGTCTCTGCTGGGAAGCCCTATGTGATTTCTGGCACATGCTCCAGTCCTCATACTTATAACACTCATTTTTACAATCAGTTCAATGACTGCTTATTTTTCTCATCCATGTGCAGATTAAGGCAGTGATAAAGTGTGAAATTTAGATTTTTTTTTCTAAATTCATGCCGTAAGCATAAACATAAGCACTTTAAATTTTAGGAATAATATGCCACCTCCAAATGGGGAATGGAACAAAGAGAATAGGAAACATCTAGGGAAAATAGCTTTTGCAAATTTCCCTTCAGCCTAGAACTCTATTCACTTAACCCTTGGGCTTAAGTTTATTTTTCCCAAATTCCATTAATAGGAATTGACTTTTATAACCAGCCCCAACTCTCTTACCACTCCCCTCTAACCACCGTGATCGGCAAGCATCAAATGCATAGTGCATTTCCATTCCCTCTTTTTTCTCTCTAAAAATTGCCTTAGCCAATATTATTTGCATAAAATAAAGACAACTCTGCTAACAGCACAAATCTAAGAAAACACAGAACTGGATTATCAAGTAGATTCACAAGAATTAGAGTTTAATCTAGGAAGACAGGTATACCCTACTGCAAGCAAACTATAGATAACTACTCTCCTTTATCTTTCTACTAATTAATGCCATTAGATTTGTGTTGCATGTTTACAAAAAGATTTAACCAAGTCATTTCGCCCTGGGTGTATCCCTATTTGCAATAGGAATAATAAATTAAAGACTGGCTGCTAAACTTCTCCTTTCATCCATAAAAAATAGATGATTAATTCTACATAGTTTTCGGTATATAGAGGGAGAAAAGGGTTAAAGAGATATATAAAATGTATAAGGAATTTAAAATTGGCTGAATGTGTTATGGTCTGAAGGTCCCTCTTCAAAATTCCATGTTGAAATCCTCATGCTTAATGTGATAGTATTTGGAGGTGAAACCTTTGGAAGGTGATTGAGTGATGAGAGGGGTGTCCTCTTGAAAGAGAACAGTGATGTTAGAAAATAGACTCCAGGGGACTTGCTTGCCTCTTCTACCATGTAAAGAGATAAGTCAGGAGTCTGCAACCTGGAAGATGCTTTCACAAAAACGTCACCATGCTTTTATGACCTTGAACTTCCAGCCTCCAGAGCAGAGATAAATAAATATCTGTTATTTATAAGCCATCCATTCTCTGGTATTTTGTTATGGCAGCCTGAGTGTACTAAGAGTAAAAGAATGGATCCCAGGCTTCTGGATTTGGGATTATTTATATATACTTATTGGAGTGAAAAATATATATATGTATAAATATATAAATATATATCGGGCAGACAATAATATGGCAATTAAAATAGCCAATTATTTTTTTAATGACTGAAATGGGCAAAGATATGCTATGCAATTTTTTTCACTAAGTAAATAAGTTTCCCTTATTTATTTAATGGCACAAGCATTTTAGGGGATTGAGATCCTTCAATTTTAAGAAGTTCTCAGAAAACGTACTCAAATGTTCCTTCTGCTGTCCTCTCCTCTCCTCTCCCTCTAATCCCAAAAACATATATTTGATAGTCTGAAATATCTCTCTATTGCTTTGACTTTTTTTCCTTCTTGAACTTCAATTTATATCATTTTGATTGCCTGGCTTAATCTGTTGTTAAGACTTCCAATGACTCTTTTAATTCAGACACCTTATTTTTCAGCACCAGAATTTTAGTGATTCTTCTTTAGAGTCAAATTTTATCCTCATAGGCTCCTCCACCCTCATACTATTTATGACAGATGTAATTCTTTCCCTACCACTCACCAAGGAATAAATACAGAATCGATCTTTTTAAATCTAAACGCAGCTCTACTTTGGACTTTGTTTATCTATTTTTTTTCATTTTTATCTGTTTAATAGTTTAAAGAGAATCCTTATTTTGAAATTTATTTAACCTTATCTACTTGTTAACAATGGGAGCCAGGTCTCTAGTATAAAAGACTGTGTAAACTTAGAGAATCATACTAATGCTATAATAATTTCTAACAAATATCTCTATTTAGTAGCAATAATGATATTATTTGTTTATTATTTGATTCATTGTTTTATAGTATTTTGACTTGAAAAATATTTTAGAATCATCAAAAAATTTTGTCTCTATTATAAAGACACAATTTTGAAACAAATAATTTGTCCTCAGAGAATAACAAAATTATGATAGAATTTTAAGAAAACATTCTACTCTTGCTGTAGTGGAAGATATAATCATCTCTCCTGCTGATATCTTTATACTTCTTACAATGTATAGGTATGAATTTCAAAAATTATGAGGAAAAATTTTAGAACATCAGAAACATTATATTTGTTATATTTTATGGTTCGAATATTTACAATTTAAAATTATTTCATACAATTTTATCTTTAAAAATTGTTATTATCATCTCCAATTACACTAAAAAAAATTCTTCTGGTCTGGCTGTCTCCTGAAGGCCAGACAATTAAACTATCTAACTAAAAATGTTTACTTAATTATTAAAAATTGAATTGACTTTTAATAGACTTTCTTTCCCTGATTCAGCATGTAAGAAGTTAGAAGTCAACACTGTGCCCTACTAACAATTAAAAGCTAAACAAACCAGAAAAATAAAAACAAACAAAAAAAATCTCTTAGGTCGATTTGGAGAAGTGAGGTCACAGGACTAACCACAATACCAAAAACTGAAGACAGTGATTAGAGAGAATCACAACTTACTATAGCAGAATCCCACACACGGAACTCTCTGTGGGAACTAGTTCTAAGGTAGTAATCTGAAACTGTAATCAACAAAGTCCTGGAGGTTGTATGGGTAAAAATTTTCAGGGAAACCCAGTCTTACAGAATTTTACCTGTAGTATCTCTACCATACATTAGTGAGCTTTACCTGAAGAAGCCCTACCATATGTTTATAATAAATATTGAAGGAAAATCCCTCAGTGTTTCCAGCAGGAGAATGGTAAAAGAAACTCTTTTGAAATGTGCCAGATTATTTTGTTTATAACCAGGCTTGATTTGAGGAGAAACTATTTTACTAGACCCTAACCTTCTGGAATTTTATTAGAGCTTAATTTATTTGAAGGAAGGGAAATACCAAACTCTAGACCTTTCAAGAGATGTCGTCCCTAGGAAAAAGAGGTGGCATGGGTTGAGGATAAAATAAAATAGGGAAACCCTGGAAAGTTTACAGTCCAGGGACACAGCTGTGCTCATGAAAAGACTGAGTGAGACCTAATCATGGACTATAAAGAACATTTCCCCTCCCCCCAGACCTCACTACTATACCACCAAAATCCTATAATTACCGTTTTCTTTACTCAGTACATCATGTCCATCTATTAATAAAAAAAAAAATTATAAGGTGTAAAGATAAAAAACACAGTTTGTTGAGACTGTGAACAAGCATCAGAACCAGACTCAGATGGCATGGGAATGTTGAAATAAGAACATGGAATTTTTTTAAAAATATGATTAATATGATAAGAGTTTTAGTGGAAAAAGTAGAAGACATGTAAGAAAAGATAGTATAAACAGACAGATGGAAATTCTAAGAAAGAATAAAAAAAGTTAGACATCAAAAATGCTACCAGAAATGAAGAATGCTTTTGATGGGATCATGAGTAGATGGGACATGACTGACAAAAACAAAAAATTAGAACTTGAGGGCATCACAATAGAAACTTCCAAAATTGAAAAACAAAGGAAAAAAGACTGAGAAAAATAAACAGAACAGAATGTCTAAGAGTTGTGGGACATACGATGTAATATATGCATAATAGGAATAGTAGAAGGAGAAGAGAAGAACAGAAGCATGATTTGAAGCAATAATAAAAATTGACGATGTCCTTAAATTAATGTCAGACACAAAACCACTGAACCAGGAAGCACAGAGAATTTGGTTTTTGCATGTGATATTGTTATTAGTGCATCCCAGAATCATGGTATCTTTAATAGCCCGCGCTGATCACAGAAGTGACACAAACTGTTCTTAAACTCAGTGGTTAGGGTTATTCTCAGTGCATAAATTTAGAAAAAAAATTCTAAATGTCTCATTTCATTCCTGCCTTAATATGTACTTGGATGATAAAAATATTGAGTCATTGACTTGATTGTGGCAAAGTAGTAATTTTAGGAAGAACAAGCTTGAGCTTGTCACCAAGATTTCTTATATGTAATCAATTCTCTTTTACTCTGAAATAAATATATAGAATTGGAGATGTTCAGACTAGGAGCTAACACACATCCATAAGCAAAGAAAGGATTTGGCTTCGTTATTCAATACATGTTAAAAAGTATGGTAGTGATAGATGTAGCAGTTAAGACAAAGCTGCATGCATATTTTCAGAGAATCTATCAGACTACTATATAACCAATATAAAATAACTTTCAAAAATGTTTTGACATCCTTTTGATTTAAAAAGAATCACTCTTCAGCCTTTCATCCCCACATACTCATATCCAATCATTTACTAAGTTCTACTGATTTTACCCCCTGAGCAGAGACCATTAGTGTTCTCCTGGAGCAGGGGGAGGGGCAGGATAACTGAGAAAACAACATTGAAATATAGGGATTCACAGACTAAATCACACTAATAGGCTAACTCACACTGATAGGCTACTAGTCAGAAGGACCTTGCAAGGGCTGAATAACAAACCACCTTATTCTACCCCTAAGGGAGAGGCAAGATTAAGGAGATAAACTTTTTCTAAGTAGAAGATAATAATATAGGCTCAAAAGCCAAAAGTGGAGAAGAAATGTTGAGATTAAAAACTCAGAAAAATTAGCTGTCACCCTAAGGAATAATTGAAATCAGGAGAATTAAAAGATGATGGTGCATGAAAGGAAACTGTGGCATAAAAATAAAACCAAAAACATTTCTATTTCACCTGACTGGATTGATTCCACCCTCCAAACTAGGGGTTTGGGAGAAGATGATTACATATTTCCCAGTCTAAAGAACATTCATGTCAGGCTCTAAAGTTCAACACACTACATGCAACAATCGAGCAAAAGTTATAGAACATATAATAGCAAGAAACAACTCATTGTCAATATACAAAACAATTAACAGAAAAATGTTAATAAAAGATGCATATGTTCAACTATGAAACAGATACTATAAAATAATGATGATAACGATGTTAAAATTTCTATGAATAATTTTAGAAACAATGGAAACTAGAAGATAATTTCAGTGGAAATATATAAGAAAAGATTAAGTGGAAATACTAGAAGTGAAGCATACTGTTACAAAGATAAAGAATGTTTTATACAAACTCACCTGCAGATTCAACTGAGTTGAAGATAGAATCAGTGAACTTGCAGATAGCTCAAAAGGCATTAACCAAACTAGAATACAAAGAGAAAAAATGTTAAACAAAACAAACAAAAAGAAAACATGTTTAATTTCAATCTGAAGACACACAGAATGAGGGAGAAAAATATTTGTAAAAAAAAGTGGCTAAATATTTTTCCAAAATAATAAAACATAATAAACCACTTATCTTAGTTCAGACAACCACAAGCAGAATAAGTGGATAAATACTATAACGCATATATATCACATACAAACTACTAAAAGCAAACAAAGAAATCTGTGTAGTAAATTAAAGAAAAATAGACAAACTGCATGGATGGAAACAAAGTAAGTTATAAAACAGATTTCTCCTCAGTAACCATGTAATACAGAAGACAAGTAAGTGTAATTTTAAAATTTTGAAAGAAAAAATAAAACAGAATTCAACACTCAGTAAAAATTTCCTTCAGAAAGGTCAGTTTGTTTGTCTGTTTGTTTGTTTGTTTTTAATGCAGAGAAGTTACTGGGGGAAAAAAAAATCTTACATTACAAGCAATATTAAAGTAAATTTTCTGGGTAAAAGGGACATAAGACCAGATAGAAGTTACATCTAAACAAAGAACTAAAGGTTCCTAGGAACTAATAAAATGAAGAATATTATAAAGGACATTTAAACATGTTTATTTGCTATAAAAGTTAATTGGCTGAACAAAGCATAAATAGTATTAATGTATTTTGTGTTCAGAGTATTTTTTAAAGTAAAATGTGTGATAAATATAGCACAAAATATGGGAGGGAAGAAAAAAGTGTGCTTTTCTAAGTCCTTATATTACACATGAAGTGCTATCATATCATGCTATGGTAGACTGTGATCAATTAAAATGAACAAAATAAAGCAGGGACTGGCAAACACACTTTATAAGGAGCCAAATAGTAAATATTCTAGCCTTTGTGTATCATGTACAATCTTTACCCCATATTATCTTTATTTTTGTTTGTTTTTATTTTGATTTGTTTTAAAAACCCTTTAAATATTAAAAAAACAAATTTTTTGGATTGGAGCCAAATTAACACAAGCAATGACCAGATCGAGCCTGTGGGCCACACTTGTAAAATATACACCAATTAGTAAAAACCTTAAAACAAACAAACAACAAAAAGGAATAACTACGTAGTGAAGATAAAATGGATTTAAATATTCTCAGTGCTGAAACCAGATAAAATGAATAAAGAAACAACAGGTAGCATAAGTAGAAAATAAGAAGCAAGAAGATATCCAACCATATCAACAATTACATTAAATGTTAATGGTGTGAACACATCAATTAAAATGCAGAGATTGTCAGGTTGGGTTAAAAAATACCCTTTTATGTATTACCTACAGTAAAAGACTAAAAAAGGTACACCATGCAAACTAATGAATAAAACTAAAGTGACTACATTAATAGACAAAATGACTTCAGAATTACAAGGGTAAAGAATGAATTACATAAAGATAAAGAGATCTATTTACTAAGAAGACATGGCAATTCTAAATGTCTGTTCACTCAATGGCAGAGATTTAAAATATATGATGCAGAAGTGATAGATCTAATAGAACCCATAGAAAAATCTATAGCTGAAGGCTTTGACACCTCTCTTTTATTAACAAGTTGACAGAAAATCAGTTAGGAAATAGAAAACTTTAACAACTATATCAAACAGCTTAATCTAATTGACATTTTAAAAACACAACACCTGGCAACAGAATAAACTGACACACACATGGTCAATTGATTTCAACAAAGGTGCAAAGTCAGTTTAAAAAAAGATAGTCTTTTTCAACAAAAGGTGCTGGAACAATTGGATATACAAATTTTTTAAATCTTTTTTTAAAAAAGGAAACAATCTACACCTCACACCAACGACAAAAATCAGTTCAAAATGGAGCATAGACCTGTATGTAAATCCTAAAGCAGCTTGAAAAAGAATTCTAAAAGAAACCATAGTAAAAATTTTTAGTGACTTTGGGTTGGGCCAGGAAATGGCAAATTACAGCCAATGATCAAATACAGGTCTACCACCTGCTCACATTAATAAGGCTTTTTAAAACATAGCCACACCCATTAATTTACCCATTATCTATGGTTACTTTCATGCTATAACAGCAGAGTAGTTGCAATAGACAAACCCACAAACCAAAAATATCTGCTGTTTCTTTACAGTAGCTTTACCAACCCCTGAATTTCTTAGATGTAACACCATAAGAAAAATGTATAATTGAAAAATTTAATAGAACTTCATAAGAATTAGAAACTTACTACTTTTTGAAAGACAAGCCACTAACTGTGATAAAAATATTTGTAGTACAGGTATCTGAAAAAAGGACTCAGGTACAGAATATATAGAGAATGCTGAAACTCTAATAATAAGAAAATAACAGTTAGAAATCGGCAAAACGTCTGAACAGATACTTCACCAAGGAGGATACACAGACAACAAATAAAGGCATGAGAAGGTGCTCAACATTATCAATCATTAGGGAAATGATAAATAAATATGTTATTACTGTAAATCCATTAAAAAGGCTAAAATTTAAAAGTCTGGCATTACCAGAACTAGTGGAGAAGATGAAGTGCAACTGAAACTCTCATACATTGGTGGTGAGACTGAAAAGTGGTACAGCCAATTTGGAAGGTTATTTTGACAGTTTCTTATAAATTTAAACATTAAATTTATAATTACTACTTGATAATTAACCAAAAGAAAAACTTGTGCTCACGTAATATTCTATATGTGAATGTTCTTAACAGCTGTTATTCATAAACACGTCAAACTGGAAATGACCCACAAGTGCCTTTCACTATATACCACATACTGATGAGTGTAAAACAAACTACACTGCATCCACATGGTAGATTACTACTTACCATTAAAATTAAACAAGCCATGCAACACATATATGACTCTCAAATGCATTATGCTAAGTGAAAGAAGCCAGGCTTAACATGGTACCTATTGTGCTTCCAATTATATTATACAATAGAAAAGGCAAAAATCATAGGAACAGAAAACTGATCAGTGACTGTCAGGGGTAGAGCCTTAGGGATGAGGGTGATACGGCATGAGGGAATTTTTTGCGGCAATAAGACCTCTTATATATCTTCATTGTGATTGTGGTTATAAGACTACAGTCTTTTGTCAAATCTCAGTAGTGTATACTAAAAAGGGAAGGGTTACTCTTACCATATAGAGATTGTGACTTGACCTGATAAGAATTAAAAAATATCATAATTGACATTGACATAAAATAATGATTTATTCCAAGATTATAAAATGACTCAACATGAGAAATTTTGTTCGTGTACTTGACGTCAGTGCAGTGAGTTTCAACATTTTTCATCTCATAGCACAAATAAACTAATCACTAAAATTCTGCGGCCCATGGAAAAAAAATGTTTTACCAAATAATAAAATTGGTATAATTTTGATTCCTTCACATTGGACAGCTACTGTTGTGCTGATTGTTTTTATTTTTTTTATTTGACAATTTAAGGGAAAAGAGGGCAGATACAGCATGTTTTAAAAATTCTTGCTGCCTCAGCACATTGGTTAAAAATCACTGTGTTAGTGGGTGTACGAAAACAGAAATAAATCACATGGGTTTCTGTTGTTGTTAATTCTTGGTTTTTAATAAAGTATTGTCTTTAGAGCATTTTAAGGTTCACAGCAGAATTGAGGGATAGGTCAGGAGACTCCACAGATACCCCTTGTGCCAACACGTGCAAAGCCTCTCCTATGATCAACATCCACAGCCACCAATTATTTATCCCTTTTCCCACACCTCAAATTCTGGCAACCAGTGATCTTTTTATGATCTCCATATTTTTCTTTTTCCAGAAGGTCATATAGTTGAAATCATATAGTGCGTAGCCTTGGCAGACTGGCTTCTTTTTTTTTACTTAGTCATATACATTTAAAGTTCCTTTATATTTTTTCATAACTTGACAGCTTATTTCTTTTTAGCACTGAATAAAATTCCATTGTCTAGATTTACCACCGTTGACATATCCATTCACTTACAAAAGGATATCTTGGTTGTTTCCAAGTTTTGGTAATGAATAAAACTGCTGTAAATATCTGCGAGTAAGTTGTGTAGACATAAGTTTGCAACTCAGTAAATACTGAGGAGTGTAATTGCTGGATTGTATATGGTAAGACTATGTTTAATTGCATAAGAAACCTCTAAACTGTCTTCGCAAGTGGCTGTACTATTTTGCATTTCTTCCAGCAATGAATACTCAACAGCATTTGATGTTAATATTCTGAACTTTGGCCATTCTAATAAGTGTGTTGTGATATTTCACTGTTTTAATTTGCAGCTCTTTGACGACATATGATGTGGAACATCTTTTATATGCTCGTTTGTCATTTGTATATTTTGTATAGTGAGATATTTTTTAATGTCTTTGGCTCATATTTTAACCAATTTGTTTGTTTTCTTATAACAGTCTTTTATCAATGTGTCTTTTGCAGATATTTTCTCTTCGTCTTCATCTAGTCTTCTCATTCCGTTGACGTTGTCTTTCACAGAGAGGAAATTTTTAATTTTAAATAAGTCCAAATTTTCAGTTATCTCTCTTTTAAATCCTGCCTTTGGTGTTTTATCTAAAAAAAAATCACTACTATATCCAAGGTCATTTAGGTTTTGAATAATCACGTTTCTTTTTTACTCAACAGACTTAGAAAAACATCTAACAAATGTTAATAAATAATATATTTTATGTCAATACATAATGACATATTTTCAGGCATAAATAGTAGAATTTTTCCTTCACATGAAAATAAAGATGTTTAATAAATCTTTAGAAAACATTGATACCAATTGTTATAAGAAAATTTAGATTTATTTCTAGTTATCAGAAATAAGACTGGGAATCCTAGTATTACTACTACAATTTATATACTATTGGTAGTCTTGGAAGTAAAAGAATTAGAAGAAAAGAAATAGAAGTCTCACTTTTTGTAGATAATGTAATTATTGTTGTAGAAAGCCAAAAGAAAAAAAAGAAAAACTTAGAGAATCAATAAATATCATTCAATAACATTTTCTCTTCTAGCAAAACCAATTATAAAATATGAGAAATAAAATACCATGTTTTTCCAGCAATATATAAGATATCTTGTTAACAAATGCATAAAAATGTTATACCAAGAAATTTTAAATTTCTAGTAGAGAAAACAAAAAAAGTAAAGTATTAAAGATGCATGCCATGATTAAAGATAGAATATGGTATACTAAAGGTGTTATATCTCAACAAATAAACTTATAAATTCATACAATCCTGGTCAGAAATTGCTATATTTATATGTATTTGTAGAAAAAATAAATATCCACAACAATCAGGTCAAGTTAGAAAATATACTCTACCAGCTATTAAGCCATACTACAAAACCTTAGTTATAAAAACAACATGGGTACAATGGGGAATCTAAGCAAACTAAAGAGCTCAAAAAGAGATCAAAAAAATATATTTTATTATTTAATATATGATAAACTTGGTATCACAATGCAAAAGGAAAAGAGGCATTAACAGATAAACTTGAGAAAATTAATTCACTTTTTTTGGAAACTAAATTGTTACCTTCTTTCTTTGGATTAACACCTAAATGTGACAGTAAAGCTGTGACACGCACAACAGTAAACAAGGGAGCATATGGTCGTGACCAATATTAGAAACCGAATTTTAAAATAAAGAACAAAGGGTTTAAACCATAATAAAAATAAAAAGTGATGCATTAACTGCAATTACATTTTGGATTCATGCTTACAAGACACTCGATGTCAAAGTTAATATGGAAATATAAATCAGGAGATATTTTATTTCAAAAATAATTTTTAAAATAGGCAAAGGATACAAATAGCTAGTTCCTAGAATGAAAACTCTGCATATGTTTTTTTTTATTTTATTTTAATTTATTTTTTCAAATACATTTGTCTCTGCCTCCCTCCCACCATTTTCCCTTGCCCCCTCCCTCCTTCCCTCCCTCAGCTCTTCCCCTTTGGTTTTGTCCATGAGTCCTTGCTATATGTTCCTTGACTTTCCCCTTCCCTTCCTTTTCCCTGCCCCCACTCCCTCCTTCCCTCTTGTCTCTGTTGATTTCTGCATATGTTTAAACAACAATAACATTATGTGATGCTCAAATTTACTGGTAATTAGAAAATTACAAATTAAAATAACAATGACTACATCTATAAACCATAAGGATAAAAAATAAAAATAATAGCAATACAAAAATGAGTGAGAAGTACAACCTACCACTGGAGTATATAAGGAAAGTTATTCTGGAACAAAATCTAGTGTTTATTAATGAAATTGACCAAATATCTATCATGCAACTCCTGGTCCCCACTTTGGATAATTCTGGGTATTTATCCATGAGAGATTCCAACATGGGTCCTGGAGGGAATATTAATGAAGACTCTATTCAAAGCATCATCAGCATTAGTATGAATGATTAAGATGGTAATCACTAGAAAAATGTGTTTCCTAAGTATATTTTGAAATTATCTGCAACAACTATAACAATAGACCAGATGCATAGGGGAATATGAGTAGATCCTCAAAACAGAGTATGCATGAAGTTGGAAAAAGAGTGAAATTTATGTAGATGTAAAAAAGAAGACCTACATATATCACACATGGGTGGGAACTTTTCTAAGGACTTCTATCAAAAATGAGAGTGCATTTTTATGAGGTGAATAGAATGGGAATAAAGTGAACAAAATATATATATGTGTAAAATAAAAACCTTTAAAGTAAGATAATAGGAATTTACCTGAACACTATTGTTTTTGTTTTGTTCATTGTTGTTCAATTACAGTTGTCCCCACATCCCCCCCATTACTCTCCCCAGCCCTACCCACCCCCACCACCACATTCAATCCTCCCCCACGCCCCATTGTCTTTGTGCATGGGTCCTATTTATACATGTTCCTTGACAATCCTTCCCCTTCTTTCCCCCATTGTCCTCCTCTCCCCTCCCCTCTGGTTACTGTGAATTTGTTCTTTATTTCAATGTCGATGGTTATATTTTGTTCGTTTGTTTGTCTGTTGATTAGGTTCCACTTATAGGTGAGATCATATGGTATTTGTCTTTTGCCCCCTGGTTTATTTCACTTAGCATAATGCTCTCCAGTTCCATCCATGCTGTCGCCAAGGGTAGGAGTTCCTTCTTTCTTTCTGCTGCGTAGTATTCCATTGTGTAAATGTACCACAGTTTTTTGATCCACTCATTTACTGGTGGGCACTTAGGCTGTCTCAGGCACTGGGCTATTGTAAATTGTGCTGCTATGAACATTGGAGTGCATAGGTTCTTTGGAATTGGTGTTTTGGGATTCTTAGGGTATAATCTCAGAAGTGGAATTGCCAGGTCAAAAGACAGTTCCATTTTTAGTTTTTTGAGACAATTCCATACTGTTTTCTACAGTGGCTACACCAGTCTGCATTCCTACCAACAGTGTGCTAGGATTCCCTTTTCTCCACAACCTCGCCAGCACCTGTTGTTGGTTGATTTGTTTATGATGGCCATTCTGACAGGTGTGTAGTGGTATCTCATTGTGGTTTTAATTTGCATCTCTCTGATGGCTAGTGATGCTGAGCATCCTTTCATATGTCTCTGGGCCCTGTGTATGTCCTCCTTGGAGAAGTGTCTGTTCAGGTCCTTTGCCCATTTTTTAATTGGATTGTTTGTCTTCCTGGAGTGGAATCTTGTTAAGTTATTTATGTATTTTGGAGATCAAATCCTTGTCCAAGATATCATTGGCAAATATATTTTCCCATAGGGTTGGTTTCCTTTTCATTTTGCTGATGTTTTATTTTACCTGACACTATAAAAATTAACTAGTGCTATAATTAAAACATACAGCATTATGAAGCAATAGTGTATTGTAAAGCAAATAATTACATAGAATATGAGAATTTGATTAAGACAGAAGAGATGCTTTTTGTTTTTTTATTCATCATTTTTTCCTTCCACTTATTTGATTTTGTATATAATACATTCACAGGTAGTGCTTTTCTTTACATGGTATTTCATGTGGTATTTTACAAGTGGTAGGACCCTGAATTCATATATCTATAACCTTAGTCGGGAGGTGTGAACACCTAAAACATTCAAATCTCCCCATCAGTTCCATAAACATGCAATAAAGAGCTTCACAGAAACAAAGACCTTGGGCATGTACATGGTAGTCACACAAGAAATAGAATTCTATTATGTGCTGGTGTCATTTTTGTCAAGACATTGACTTTGGCTGAGCATATGTTAAGGGCCATATTATTACTTCTAAATATTAAAATAATAACAAAAATTATACAAAAATCTATAATAATTTAATTTATACCTACATATTTTAAGCTCTTCAACTGTTTTTTTTCTTTTAGATTTCTTTTTCTGGACTTCAAGTAAGATTTTAACCCAGTGTTATAGGTTTAATAATAGTAAAGTATGATGGCAGGACACTTAGGAAATGCCACTATATGTGAAACAGAATGTAAAGTGATTTTAGATCTGGAAATCGCTGGTGGTGAGCAGAGTGTGAATAAATATCAAATGTCTTCTCTTTAGCACTAAATGTAAAATGCTCCAAATCATCTTATCCAACTCTAGCTGTTAACTTAAATGCAAATGCACATATTGACTGCAATAGTGGAATACCAAACAGAATTCATAACAAGTAATGTGATTGGAGATGCTGTTTCGCTGTATTTTTAATGCCAAGAAATGGTAAATAGAACAGGTCTTTAAATTAAACTCAAAGCATAGGTATTTAGGATACTAGAAAAGATAGAGCTGCACTATCCGTAATCTGCATTGCATATAAATTTCAATCTTGTAAAATAGGAGAATAAGGTAAAAACCTTACCTAGGCAATTGTACTAAAACAGAATGAAACACACCAGTTGCAAATGGTGAAAATATCTTCTTTAGAGCATACTTTCAAGTCTACCAGTCAGCCCACTTGCTAACTTTTTTTCTCTTATTCTGGGATGGCCAGGATTTTTTCATCCATGAGAGGAGTCTGCTTTCTTGATTTGGAAACAATACTGATAAAATCACTATGTGAGCCCTATTATGTCTTATGAGATTCAACATTTGTACATTCTGAAAATTATTGTTTTATCTAAGTCAAAGAAATTTTGTAAGTTTATAGACTCACTGAAAACATACTTTTTACCAGGGTCATTTAGAGATCTGAATTTAAAGTGGAAAATTTGAGGCAGAAGCGCATTGATGAGAAACTCTAAGTTTAAAAGTCCCTGGAGTTTCCATTCAGAAAAGAAAAAAAGAATTTATTCTCAAAAACTTACAATTTTTATTTTTTAACTACTCTATATTGCAGCCTTACTTTTTCAAATAGACTGAAGCTATTTTTCAATAGAATGTTAGGCATATAGATATTATCTAACTATCCCTCGATACAGTTAAATGAACTACATGCAACAGAATAACTGGGCATTATTAAAAACAATATGTAGGTCTGTTTGTGTCATTCAGTGTTCTTTAAAGCTTAAAAGTGTACAATGTATGCTTTATTCTGGGTTTTTAAAAAAAGAATATGCATACCTACCTAAAGATAATTAGAGGAAAAAGTTATTTTTACCAAAATGCTGGTACATGCATATTATGTTTCTGGAAAGCAGCTAAAGAAAAGCTGATGGTGAATAACTTTGAAAACAAAAATTAGCATCACAGTAGTGAAAAGAAAACATATTTCCTTCTCATTTTGTATGATTGTGTATTGTATGACATTCTGGCAGAAGACTGTGTTCATTTTACTTAAAAGTAATCATTGAGATTATATGGAACGTGAGATTATGGGCTATTTCCTTCATCTTCTCTGAACTTAAAAATATAAATCAATTTTAATTAAAAGTAATACAAGAGGCAGGCAGAAATACAGAAATAAAAGGATGAAAGGAAAATAGGAAATAAAGAAGGAAAGGACTAACAGAAGAGTGTTTATAAAGCAAAAGCAGCTTTTTTTCTTGTATTCTGGAATGCCCTGGATGAGGTATAGGCAGGATTGTGGAGGCAAATGAGCTTGAAAACATTTCATAAATAACTGATATTACTAGTCTATTATTAGAACAGAACTGTTGAGTTAAACTTCTTGATCCCTTTTCACTACAATCTTGTGTCAACTTGTTTAATATTATGACTTCTCTCCAAAATTTTAAATATCGGACAAATCCTTTTTTATATAAGCTACTGCAGGAAGCCTCACAAATCTTTTATAAAAATATGCAGCAGTCAAGCTTTGTATTTAAGTGTTCAGCATTGGTTAACTGGAAATAAATCATGAAGAGTACAGATTTTTGAAGGACATTTCACTTGTAAAATCACCAGTTTTATAACCAGATGACCCATTGAAAAATGAAATTTAACAGTATTTGCTTAAAAATTTAAAAATTACCTTTGTATAAGAAAACATATCAATAAACTATGATTCCTAATTTTGATGTGTATAAAGAAAAAATCACCTTCTTCCTTAACTTCTAAGTAACTTTGTATTTGTCTATATATGTAATAGACTTTTTTCAGGCAAGATGTATAGAATATCTTTAATATGAATATATAGTTTTGATCCTTCCAGGAATTTATCCTAAATATATAGTTAATTATACACTTTAAGGAATCTGGAAATGTATTGCAGCATTGCTCATAACATTGAATATTTAGAAATGACCAAAATATCTGACAAAATACGGTTGGTTTTAGAAAATATGCTGTGAAAAATCATGCAATCTAATTTAAGAAACATAGATCTTAGGAGTATTGCCAAATAAACAAATTCATAATATATTTTACTTGAAAACAACCACAATAGGAAGTGCATAATTTATTTTTCATTTGCAAGGATTAGTCTACTTTTTCCATAAAACTATTTGATAATGCATATATGCGTAGAATATTAGAAAAAATACATATTGAAATGTTTCTAAGTAGTAGGATTAATGGAGCCTTTTTTCTTTTGTGTATTACCTAGTTATTCTATAATAAGCATTTACTATTTGAGTAATTAGCATTTATTAACTATAATAAAATTAAATAAACCATAAAATACCAAATAGAAATTTCATTACCACATATCTCTGAAATATGATTTTTTCTATTCTATTCATTTCTTAAATCTCAAAAAATGCATCACATCTTCTGAGAAGCTTGCATTGAATCACCTTGTCTTATTTTCAAATATTGACTATCAAAATGAGAACCAGTATTTAATAGCAAGTCCAGTTTTCCACTGATCTCCTTCAAAGCTGAAACTGTGTTTCTCCATTGCCTATTTAAAATAAAGCAATTAACATTTCTTTAGTGTGCCTTAACTTCAGTCCAAAAATATAAGAAAAGGAAGTTTAAAAGTATCTGTAGACCAGTCTATATGTGCCAAACATGGATCAATTTATAGATAATTGCATATAAATATTTGCACTTCTATAAGGAAAAATAATTATTTCTTTAAATAGCCATCAATGCTTTGGATAATTAATGGGAATTCTATCATATTCCATAGATCAGAATAAGAAGGATAAAACTGTTTATTAATAGCTATGAGAACAAGATAAAATTCAGTTCATTATTGGTGGAACAGACTGATAATCAGTGTAACACTGAAGTTTTTTCGACATGTCCCTTTGTAAACTACAACCACTAGAACAGCCACTTGCCTATTGCTCTCCCATCTGTTTTCAGTCTTATTTGCTCTGTTCTGGAGTACCAACGAACTACTTTCATATAGACTACTTTTTTCCCCTTTTTTTAAATTGTATTTTTCCATTGCCATTCATTCCCTTTACATCCTCTTCTCTTGTGCAGTCACCACCTGCTGTCCATGTCCTTGAGTCCTTTTACCCTTTTGCTTGATCCCTCTACCCCCTAAATCCAATCCCCAGAGCTGTCAGCCTGCTCTCTATCTGTGAGCCTGTCTCTATTTTGCTTGTTAGTTCAGTTTGTTCATTAGATTCCAGATATGAGTGAAATCGTATGGTTTTTGTCTTTCTCTGACTGTTTATTTCACTTAGCATAATGTTCTCTAGGTCCATCCATGCTGTTGCAAAGGATAATTTTTTTTCTTTTTATGGCTGAGTAGTATTCTATTGTGTAAATGTCCCATGGTTGCTTTATCCACTCATCTACTGATGGGCATTTGGGATGCTTCCATATCTTGGCTATTGTAAATAATGCTGCAATGAACATAGGGATGTTTATATTCTTTTGAATTAGTGTTTTGATTTTCTTCAGATATACACATATTCCCAGAATTGGGATCACTGGTTCAAAAGACATCCATTTTTAATTTTTTGAGGTACAGTTATCTCCATATTGCTTTTTATTGTGGTTGCACCGATCTACATTCCCACCAATAGTACAAAAGAGCTTCCCTTTCTCTACATCCTCACCAGCACTTGTTTTTTGTTGATTTACTGATGATAGCCATTCTGACAGGTGTGAGACGAAATCTCATTGTGGTTTTAATTTGCATTTCTCTGATGATTAGTGACATCAAGCATCTTTTCATATATCTATTGGCCATCTGTATGTCTTCTTTGGAGAAGTGTCTATTCAAGTCCTTTGCCAATTTCTTAATTGGATATTTTGTGGTGTTGACTTTTGTAAGTTCTTTATAAAAATTTGGATATTAACCCCTTATCATATATATCTATGTTCTCTCATTCCATGGATTGTCTTTTACCACCCAAAATAATCTATTGATTCAACACAATTCTTATGAAGATTCCAATGATGTATTGCACAGAAGTAGAACAAATATTTCAAAAATTTATATGGAACTACAAAAGGCTCCACATAGAAACAGCGATGCTGAGAAAGAACAAAGTTGGAAGACTCATGCAACCTAATACCAAACTGTACTATAGTGATCAGTCAGCATGGTATTGGCATAAAAACAGACACATAGATCAATGGAACAAAACAGGGAACCCAGAAATAAGCCCACACCTTAGCCAAATAACATTGGACACAGGAAACAAGCACATACAATGGGCTAAAGATAGTTTATTCAATAAGTGGTGTTAGGAAAATTGAACAGAAAAGGGCAGAAAAGTGAAACTAGACCACCTTCTTATACCACACACAAGAATAAAATAGATTAAAGACTTAAATATTAGGCCCAAAACCATAAACATCCTAGAGGAGAACAGGCAGTAAAATCTTGGACATTGTTCGTAGCACATTTTTACTGATACATCTCCTAAGATAAGGAAAACAAAAAATATATAAATAAATAAACAAATGGTACTACGTCAAACTAAAAAAGTGTTTACACAGCAAGAGAAACCATCTCCAAATGAAAAGAAAACCCACAGACTCCTTTGACAGCTAACTTAGAGTTAGGCTTACCCAATGGTAGGCACAACTAAGAGGAGGGGAGAAATCTTAGTTCATCTCCTTGCTTGCACTTCTGCTGATGTTATCACAAGTGTCTGGGCCTCCTCAGCTGCACCAGCTCCAGAAAGGGAATTTCTCTCTCCATGTTCATGGAACCCACATGGCAGTCTCTGCAATGGTTCTAAATTATATAGAATGGCTCTGGCTTCCAGATTCTGGTTACCTGGTTTCTACATTTTTTTCCTTCAGCCGTAGGAATGGTGTCCAGGTCTTGTTGTTTTCTATTTTTAGGTCACCTCACTGGCTCTTCAACTCTTCCATCACACATACAATTAATTCCTCACATCAAATTCCCTATATTTGAAATAGCCACGGTTTTTATTTTCTTATGTGGATATCTTTCAGTACAACATTCAAGGTTTTTGTAACTCAAGTTACAAAGCAGGCTGCTGTGTAAAATGCCTTGCTCAAAAGTGCTAGTTAGTAAAAGGTCTAGTTTACCTCATCTATTTGCTCTGTAAACCAGATTCGTAAATGTATGTACAATTGCACATATAATTGTTCAAGAAAATTTGCAAAACAACACATCACAAAACTCTTTTTACTTAGCACATGCTAAAGACACAGCAAAAATATTGAGAGTGATTTAGTGACTCTATAGATCATACTGCTTATAAAGATTATTGGCCAAATTATGTACATTTTGTTATATAATGATATATATTATACTCAGCAACATAAATGTCTTAAATAATGTATAGATGTAGATACAGTGAGTTGGAATGTCTGTATATAATCCCTCTTCTTTTTAATATTGATGAAGTCCTTTGTCTCAGTTAATTAATAGAATTATCTCCAATCTCTCTCTCTGGCCTAAGTTTGGATTTTATCATCCTAATTCTTAGTAATTTGCAAATGCTCTTCTGTTATCCTTGTTCTACATTTCAGAGTCCATTTAAATTGGCCAAGATTAAATTGAAAAAAAATATACTCTTTGAGTTTTAAACAAGCATTTTCAAATTAGTGTTTGAAACAAGTACTTGCATATCATTCAGAAAATGTTACTCTTTTAAACTTCTTGTGAACCCTATTTTGTTAAATTTTGTATATATTTTACCTAGTGAATACTCCGACCAAACAAAATGGCTGTTGTTTTAATGTTTCAAGCTACAAATTCTAGATATATAGTTATGTTCTATGATTACTTTTTGGTAATACTATGTTGATTCAGAAGTTACCGTGATGGAGCCCTGGCTAGTGTGGCTCAGTGAACTGAGTGCCGGCCTGTGAACCAAAGTGTCACCGGTTCAATTTCCAGTCAGGGCACAGGCCTGGGTTGCAGACCAGGTCCCCACTAGGGGGCACACAAGGGGCAAACACACATTGATATTTCTCTTCCTCTCTTTCTCCTTCACTTCTCCTCTCTAAAAATAAATAAATAAAATCTTTAAAAAAGAAGTTACCTTGATGTACCTCTAAACTTTCCTATTACCAACTTCATTGCCAAATCTTTTCTAAGGATTATTTTTTTTTCTCTTGCAAGTTTTACTACTCTGTAGTCTTGCTAAATGTATAAACTTGGCAGAACAAAGCCCTAACCATAGTCTATATGGAATCTGAGACCATATTATTCCACAGCCCTGTAATTATTGAAAGGTGATGGGAACTGTTTGACTTCTCTATAGGCTTCTCATGTTACAGGATAAGCTGCCTGAGTTGCCAGTTTGACCAATCTCTTAGTCTGTGTTTGGAGAGGCAGTCCAAAAGCAAGTGTCTAAGGAATTTTAAACCTTCAAATGCTGTCCAAAGAAGTTATAAAACCACTGAAAATGTGTTTTAAGAATAGGTTGCGACATGCAAGAAGACACTCATGCATGCAGTAGTGATACTGGGTGGCACTGAAAATTGGGTCCAAGTCTCAACTCTGCCTCTACCTCAGTGACCTTAGACAAGTAGGTATTCTCTTCTGAGCCTTAATTTCCCCATTTGCCTTTCTAGCAACATTGACACTAGAGCCATGGCATGACATTTGAAAGATGAGAAACCTGGAAAGTCCTTTCAGACTATCTTCAACCATCTGCTTCCAAAATCCTTCACAGTTTGAACATCTTTCTTAAGTCCAAACAACCATGTGATGATGATGATATTCAGCTATAACAGCTTTGACAGACTTGCTTTTCATAATTTGCTTGAAGGAAAATGTGGAACATGGTCACACACAGCAGTTTAGAAATAACCTCAGCAGAATTGGAATCACTGCAGCAGCAGATTTAGGTGGAATTAGGGCCCTATTCTGAGATGTCGAAAAGCGATAAAGAGATTCTGATATCTGAGCTAACCTTGTACAATGAGTGTGATTTCTTGACCCATAAAGACACCTTACAGACTGAGAATTCTGACCTGTAGTTAAGTCCTTTACAGTCTTTGTAGTATAAGGATCGGTTTCAAGCCATCGCATTTGTCCTTAATTAATTCTAGAAAAATATTTTCAAGAATAAAGAAAGTATCATTGATTTACTTGTAAGTAGATTTAAGACTCACTTTGTTTTTCCTTCCAGTAAAATATATTTTATGGTTGGTTAAATTTTGAGAGTGAACATTAGTTCTATGATTTTATAGGATTTATCTCTCTCTCTCTCTCTCTCTCTCTCTCTATCTCTTTGGTGGTTTGGAAAACAAAATCAACTAATAGATTAAGCAGATCAGGGAAGCAAAAACAATTATATATATATGTATATATATATATACACACACACACATGCATGCACATATACACATATATACAAATATATAAATATATTTTATATAGTAGATTATATGTATATAAATATATCTTTGAATATATTATGTAGAGATTACTTCTAGTAGACAAAGAAGTGTGATTCAACACAAAAGAGAAAACAAAGAGATTATAGTAAAAAGTTGATATCAAAGGTCTCTGTGAAAATTCATAAAGGAAACCTCAACTGAATTTGAAGTCAGGGTAGGCTGGTGGAAGTGGCAGCATACCCTACCACTCTTAATCAATTACCCCAAACAAGAATAGATCTATCTTGCATCTCCAATAGGAAGATGTTTCTAGTTTACTACCTGACTAGAGGAAGATTTTCTCTTTCCAAACAACAATCCCAGCTATTAAAAATTGCCACGGCTCAGCCAATGAGAAGCCATTATCACTCTGAACTCTTACTTTTCTCCAATAAACATTTATTTATTTATTATCTCTCTATCTATTTATTTATGTATGCTAAAGACTTCCTTGCTCATGCTTTTTTCCCCTTTTTTAAAAAATGTATATGTGACCTGGTAAAATTTTACTAACTACTTGAAATCATTCACAATTTCCATGGTGCATTCTAGGAGAAAATAATAAAAACAAAAAAATGAATTAGCATTTCAGCATCAGCAATGGCTACCTAAGCTATCCATGCCAAAATTCGGATTTAACCTATTATTTCAGTTTTCCAGACAATCCCTCATTTCTCAATCCACTCTATTTCTTCAAGAGACACAGCATGCACCATTCTGGGAAATTTCTCATTGTTAAATTCAGTTAAAAGTTTAAGTCAATGAACAAATGCTTCTCATTACAAAATTCAATAGTTGTAATAGAATTATGGATTTAACATGTAAAGTCCTGAAAGCATTTTCTAAATAGATGAATTGTTTAAGAGTTACTACTTTCCTTAGGTTTGCCTTCATGGAAACAAACATGTTTTCAATTCAAATTGCAAGACTATGGCTTCTGTTCAAATCTAGATTTTATTGTTTATAAAATTAGAAACAGATACAAATATTTATAAACATATGCATACACACATATATAAACATATATATCTAGGCTACATATTATATGTGAACAATTGAAAAGTTTAGTGTATTATATAGTATGGTTCTTTACACACATATGAGGAAATTAATGATCTTTCAAATGGATAATTCAGTCATAAATGAGCTTCTTTTCATCTCACAGATATCCTTGTACATACTATCACAATCACTTATAAAATGTAGTCAAAATTAAATGAAAATATTGATGAGCTCTAGCGTCTTTATTTATTTTTAAATAAGAATTGTTTATAGTCATGTTTGCCATTTTTAACGCATAAGGGAGAATTTTACTTTAATTCGAGTGTCTCTAAGTGTTCACCAAAACTCCATGGCTTTTTAATTAATACTTTGTTTACAAATACATGTATTTTTGTTTATGTTTAAATTTTAGAATAAAGATGATTTAAATTTTCTTAATAATAATTATCTGTATTATCCAAATTTTCTTCAAATTATATATGTCCTTGATAATTTTTTAAAAGTGATTTTAAAGCAATAATTAAAACATTTGAGTATGAAATATAAATCAGGAAGCTTAGTGTTGGTCACTCTCCCCCAAAAATATGTAGTGCTAAAGGGCTTATCTATGATTTTATGTCTTCTCATGGTTTGTTTAAAAGGATCGTATACTAAAATTTGATTCAGGTCTAACAGTTGTAATGAAAGAAGGGTATAAGGTATACCTAAAATGCACTCCTTGACTTTTGTTACTGTTAAACTTATAGAGTCGTGGGGGTGATTTCATCCCCCCGTGGTGATTACACTGGGTGTGGAAGGAGAGTGAAACAAGCATCTCGTGAGAGGAAACCAAGGACACTACTAAACATCCTGCAACAGCACAGAACAGCTCCCCAGCAAAAAATTACCCAGACCAAAATGTCAATATTGCCAAAGGTGAAACACCCTGATGCAGAAAAAAATGAACCTTTTATATTTAAATTGCAAATCAAAATCCTAAAGAGAGTGATCATTAATTTTAATTCAAAAAGTCATTCCTATTTGTTTCTTTTGTTATACTAATTCAGATTTTCTAATCAATTAAACTAATACTTCTTTAAAAGAGTTTTAACAATAAATCCTAACTCTTCCTTCTTTATCAATTTTAATTCTCTCTCCTCACCTCCCTCAAAACACCCTCACTCAAAATCAAGTATAACTTCGTATTAAGAGACCTAAGATATACAATCCAGGAAGTTCTTCCCCTCCTTTCTGTGTGTATCTTCTGGAATAAGGGGTGTTAAAGGTTTCTGAATTTGGATAAAAATAACAGAATCCATTTCAAATTAATATTTATTTCATTTTCATTTTCTTCAACTAAATAAAGAGTGAAGGCTCTAAGAACTTTTAAACAAAGTACATACTGTATCATCACTCTCATCATAGCTTTTAAAATTTATTTCATCCTTTTTTTTTTTTTTGGTGCTGTGTGGTGTACGTGTGTGTGTGTAGTTGTGGTAAAATTATACATAAAATAAAATTTGACATTTTAATCATTTCTAAATGTAAAGTCCTGTGGCATTAGGTACATGTGCACTGTTGTAAAATCATCCTCACCATCCATCTGCAGAAATTTTTCATCTTTTCCAACTAAAACTCTGTACCCATTAAACACTAATTCCCAGTCCCTCCTCCCTGCAGCCCTGGCAACCATCATTCTAATTTCTATCTATATCAATCTCACTATTATAGAAACTCATTTCAGAGGAATCATACGATATTTGTCCTTTTGTAACTGGCTTATTTCTCTTAGCATTATTTCTCCAAGGTTCACATATGTAGTAGCATATATCAATACTTCTTAAACATTTTATGACTGAAAAATATCCCATTGTATATATATGGTGGGGAAAATTAGGTTTACAGCTGTATGAAAAATAATACAAGAATAAGCATTGTGTTTCATGTACAACTGTAAACCTTCTTTCACCCCACCCTGTATAGACCCTATTTTGTTTATCTATTCAACTATTTTTGGACACTTCAGTTGCTTCCACCTTTTGGTTTTTAGAAATAAATAATGCTGTGGTGAACTTAGATATACAAATATCTGACTGAGTCGCTGCTTTCATTTCTTTTGGATATATACCCAGAAGTAGAATTGTTGGATCATATGATACATTAATATTTAATTTTTTACATTTTTGAGTCTTTATTTTATTTATTTTTAATTGAAATCATTTTGTATTTTTCAATTACAGTTGACATACAATTACAGTTGAGATACAATATATTTTTCAATTACAGTTGACATACAAAAGTCCTATAGAGGTTTCAGGAGTACACCCCAGTGATTACACATTACATAACTTGCTAAGTGATCATCCCCAAAAATCTCCTATCCTTATGACATCATACATCGATATTAGAATGTTATTGGCTATATTCCTTATGCTGTACCTCCCCATGACTATTCTGTAACAACCAATTTGTATTTCTTGATCCCTTCACCTTTTTCACCCATCCACCCAACTCCCCATCCATCTGGCAACCATCAAAATATTCTCTTTATCTGTTCTCCATGTTCACTTATTTTGTTTTTTAGTTTCAGTCTTTGATAGATACATATTTATTGCCATTATATTTTTCATACTTTTGATATTTTTCCCTTCTTCTTAAAAAGACCCTTCAACATTTCATGTAGTACTTGTTTGGCAGTGATAAACTTCTTTAGATTTTTCTTGACTGGGGATTCCTTTAATATCCTTCAATTCTAAATGACAGTTTTGCTCAGTAGAGTAATTTTGGTTGTAGGTTCTTGTTTTACCTCACTTTGAATATTTTTGCAGTAGGTCTGGCCTGCAAAGTTTCTGTTGAGAAATCAGCTGACAGTCTTATGAGAGCTCCCCTGTAGGTAACTAACTGCTTTTCCCTCTCTGCTTTTAAGATTTTCTCTTTGTCTTTAAGCTTTTGCATTTTAACTATTAAATGGTTTGGAGTGGGCCTCACCGAATTCATCTTGTTTGGGACTCTACAATTCCTGAACCTGTATGTCTATTTCCTTCAACATGTTAGGGATATTTTCTGTTATTACTTTTTCAAATATATTTTCAATATCTTGCACTCTCTCCTCATTGTATCAACTCCCCCACCCCCCTGCCATGATGCAAATATTGGCATAATTGAAATTCTTCCAGAGGCTACTTATACTATCTTCCTTTTTGGATTTTTTTTTTTTTTTTTGCTTTTATGATTGAGTGTTCATGTTTTCTTATATTCTAAATTGTTGATTTGATTGTTGTCTTTATCTACTCTAAATTCCCTGTAAATTACTCTTCATTTCCTTTAGTGTATCCTTCATTTCTGGCTGTTTTTCATGGTTTTTATGTCCTTTTCTTATGCTGTTGAATTTCTCACTGAGTTTAGTTAGCATCCTTAACTAAAGGTAACAGAGTTTTGAACTCTGAATCTAGTAGATTTCTTGTCTCCATTTTTTTTTTTTTTTGGTTCTTTTTCTGGGTTTTTGTTCTCTTTGACTCCTCATTTTGGTTGCCTCCCTGTGTTTGCTTCTATGAGTTAGGTAGAGCTACTGTGTCTCCTGGGCTTGGTAGAGTAGTCTTAAGTAGTAGGTGCTCTGTAGGGCTCTGCTCTGTGTCACATACTCCACAATTACCCAAGCAGGATACCCCAGGTGCACTCCCTTGTATGGGTGGTGCACACTCTCTTATGTTGTTGAGTCTTGATTGTTTTTGGCATGTCAATGGGAAGACTTTACTCCCAGACAAATCAGTTTCAAGGACTGGCTGCAATCACCAACCACTGTGGAGGCTCAGCTGCACAGAGACCTGCCTTACAGAGCAGGACCTACTTCCTCAGGGCTCTGGTGCCTGCTGAGTCTGACCCTTTAGTGTGCCTCTTGTGGAGGTGGCTGGTGCTTGGACATGGTCTGAAGGGATCCACTAGGTGTCCTTCTTCTGGGGCTTCCTGGAAGGGGAAGGTTAAAGTTAGCCACCACTTGTGTTCTTTCTGGGGCCACTGCACATGAGCAACAGAGCAATCTGCAGATGGCTACTAGTTGTGCTGAGCTTGGAGGTGCCCAGTCAAGGCTAAGCTGTGAACCAAGGCCAGTTGTTGACAGTACTGTTCCTGGAGTCACCTAGCAAAAGATACAAAGCACACTGAGGCCAGGTGCTGCTTGTTTGAGAGATTTTAGGAAAGTCTAAAGTATGAACCAAAGAAGCATTCATATGTATAAGCTACTGGAAACAGTTTTGGTGGGCTCTCCTCATGTTGGGTGGGATGGGGTCTAAGTGAATCACCAAAGCAGGGTGAATAGTGAAAGCCAGGTTGATGAAGACTCAGATATGGTATCTGCCTGCCAATTTTGTTGGGGAAGGACTCAGGAAAGAGACCAGGGTCTCTGCCAGCATTTCTGTTTGAGAGAAAACTGCCCCTCCAGCTTCTGCTCTGATGCAGAACAATTCAGTTCCTCCTCATATGTCTCTGGTGCTTTTCAATCTGCTGTTCCAGTGTTGGAGCTCAGAGAGAGTGAGTTGAGTAAGTCTATGCGTAGGCCCTTCAATAAAAACTCCCTGGGACTCCTGAAGCCCTCTGTCTCTCTCTGCCTAAATCTTCACTATATTTTTATAGCCAGAAGTGATGGGGTCTTCTCTTCCTGGCACTGGTACCCTCAGCTTGGGCGACATGGTGTGGAACTGGGACCCCTCACTCCACATGGGGGATCTCTGAAGCTTGAGATATCCCTCATGAATTTTATCTGCCACACATAAGTGTGGGACCAGTTTGTTCCACATCTCCACCCGCCTCCCATCAATCTAGATGTGGCTTCTTCTTTAAATCCCTAGTTGTAGGACTTCCATTCTGCTAAGTTTCTGGTGGTTCTGAATGATACTTGTTCTGTAGTTTAGTTGTAATTTTGATGTGGTTGTGAGAGGAGACAAGGACCTCATTTATTTATGCTGGCATCTTATTCAGGGGTCAGCAACACACTATTTTCCATAAAAACCTTTCATTTTGTATAACTCCTCGGAGTAAGTGTCTGCTTCTTGCATGAAAAGCTGCTCCATCATGGATTGTTTAATAAAGTCAGACCTTCAAAAGTTTATCATTTGAACTTTATCTTTTAAAAAATCTAAATTAAAACTGTTCATATTTATGTAAACTAAATTAAAAATATGAATCTGATATTGTACCATTATAACCTCAGTATTTTCCAGAAAAAGGAGTTTTATTCTCTGTAAATGTTTGTATACATGTTTTACTCAACATTCAGAAGATTTCATTTGATTCAATAATTTATTATTTTTTACATAATCTTACATATTATTTCATATTATTTCTACATACATTTAGAACACATTCATATATGGATATAAACACATTTATTTTTTTTGTTTTATTTAATCAGTAAGTTAAATTTAACTTTCTTTAAAATGAAAATGAATGGGCATGCTTCTTTTTACATAGTTAAGTTTAGGTTGTATGTATATAACCCATTTAATAATTTGTAAAATATTTTAAGTTATTTCATTTACCATCTAACAGATTGTTGATGGAGATCAATATGGAAGGAAAATGTACAATTACATTTCCTTTAAAAAAGTGATTACTAGTGAAAGACAAGATTGATGGCACAAAGGATTAATCATAGCCATGATGTATACATTTCCCAGATATAAGAAAGTTGCCAGGAAGTTAGAATTATGAACTTCAATTTTTTTGTACTTGAAGTAGACAACCACTAGCAGTCAGAGTAAAAAGAATTTAAAGTTTTAAAGATAAATTCATTTTAAAATAGCTTACATAATTTTTACATAGTAACAATATATGAAATGAATAACATAGGGAGACCAGTAAGTGATAATCATGGGTATAAATGACCGATAATACAGATAATTACATTTCTTTGGTTTATGGTTGTACCGTAGAAAAATACTGCCAAAAACTACAATAAAAAGGCCAAAGAAAATTAAATTAAAATAGAAACTATTTTTCTTCAAACCTACCAAATTTTATATTTTATGTTTTCACATATGATTTTTATGACAAAACATATATTATTGCTTTTTATCCTGCCATGATTATAATTAGTACGGTGTAATTTATGATTTGACTAAATTTACCAAATATCCACTGTATCTATTTATATCAAATATCAATATTTGTGGCCTGTTTTGAATTTCTTTTATCAATATCATAAATTATTATAAATAGTTGAATATGCTTCAGTATTTTCTAATTCATTACCTTGTTTAGCACTTAGAGCTGCTAAAGTGACTCTGTTGTGCTTATTATATCATTATAGTTCATGTTTCTCTCTGGCAGGATAATCCTCTTGCAAAACGTTCTCACCTCTAATTACTGGTCTATATTCTCTTCAAAAATATCCTGGTTGCATTCACAAATGAATACATTTTAGAATCAATTTGCCAAAATTTTAAAAATACATGTTTAATATTTGCTCTTGTTAATATATTCATTGGCTAACGTAGGTAAAACTGTATCTTTCTAAGAGTTAGTGTTCTCATTGTAGAATAGATGTGACATTTCGTACAGTCTTCCTTTTACCATAATTTCTTTGTAGACTTTTGTAATTTTATTGTTCTCATAGGAATTCTGTGAAATTATGGGAAATTTTATTGATAGGTGCTTTTGTGTTGGTGTTAAGAATATCAATTTTTATATATACTTAACTGTTTGTACATAACAAAGTTACTGAGTTCATATATCATTTATAAACTGACTACTATGACTAACCCTGGTTTTATTTTGATATTCTCATTACCAACAATTGATTCTCTTTATTATTTTCTTTGGCTTTCTAGGAATATCGTTTTATTAGCTATAAAAAACATAATTTCTTTTTTCTGTTTAATCTCTTTGTTGGTTATTTTTATTGAAAATGGGGCTGACATTAGTTTTCAATGAAGTTAAAATACGGTGCCATAAAGAAGCCACCTTGACTTTTTCTGACAATGACAGTCTATGAGGTGGTTCACTGTCAAACATGAAATTCGCCATTAGTCTGAGATAAATATGTTTAGTCATATTGAATTAGTAACATTCTATCTTAAAATGTTTTGGGGAATGAATGTTAAAGTTTGCAGTGTTTTTTATCTACTACTGAGTTGATAATACCATTTCTATTTCATTATGAATTGTAGTAATTGCTCTCTTATTGTGACATAAAAGCAATAGAAATTGCCTCCCCCTTTACAGTAAATAATCTTAAATCTTCACTTCACATTTTCTGGAATGTTCCACCGGTTCCCTGACATTTCTATGAAATCTCGGGTGCTAGTGTTACTCATAGTCAACTTTGGTATTAATTTCCAGATTCTGAGGAATGGTTTCTCTCTTCTTTACATCTCACTATTCACTTATTTGTTTTTATGTGCAATTTCATAATAACCCAAACATGAAACTTCTAAATTTTTGTTTCATAATTTTATTCTTTAATTTGTATATTTATTAATGTATTTTTTCCTGCTGTAGGACTTCTTTAGATTTAGTTTTGCTTTTTTGGTTTTTTATCCTGATGTTTTTGTTACATGATTGTAGTTACTACAACTGTAAAAGCATTCTTAAAACATTCTACCTAGCTTTATCTTGGGCAGGGGACTTGGTTTTCCCTTCAAGCCACCATTGTCCTAATAATTGTTAAGGTCTAGAATGGGTTTACAAGTGAGTTTATTTTAATTTAACATCCGTCTGCACCAGAAGTTCAATTTCTGTTGGGCCCAGTACTGATATGAGGTCCTCCTTTGTCTTTACACTCTTTCTCTTAATAATTCTTTTCCAGTCAAGTTACTATTCTTTCTATTCACACTTTGTTACTGTTACAGGGATTTTTTTTATCTGTTGTTCTTCTGTCTATAACACTCTACCACAAAATATTGACATGACCAACTTCTCTTTATTCATTTCGTGTCCTCAGAAAAGCCTCCCATGACCACAACATTTAAAGTATTTTGATATTCTCATCACCAACTATTGATTCTCTTTATTATCTTTTTATATTATTCATAGCACTTTGTCAGTATTTAAATTATTTTATTTATATAATCAGTTGTTTATATATTTAATAACCACCCACTTTACCCCACCTGACATGAGAATGTAACTAAGAATTTATCTAAGCAAAGAATTTATTTAAGTTGTTCACCATAATATCCTCAATTTCAAGAAATGGAAAGCACTACTGGACTTCATATAATTCAAATTTTTTTTTTCATATACAAAAAGAAAAGTAATGTGGTATTCTATAACCTGGCTTCACCTCATGTTATATTGATACTGCAGTATAAAATATTAGTAACTGTAATTTTTCTATCACATAGTGATAAATAGGAGTATTCTGAAGGTTTCTTCTTTACAAATTTATTTAGCATGTTTCCATTTCTCCTCAATGATGTACAATGATGTCAAAAAAATCAATAATTTAAGGAGCTAAAAGACTGTCAACAATACAGAGGATATTGCTCTATGGTATAGAAGGTCTATACAAAAACATCCTTATGAAATATTTATATTATATACTTATTGAAATACTAAATGAAATCAACTATTTCTATGAAATGTTTGAACACCCTTAACCATATTAAAAATTAGATTAAAGCCTTGGCTGGTATAGCTCAGTGGCCTGAGCACTGGCCTGCGAACCAAAAGGTCTTCGGTTCAATTCCCAGTCAGGGCATATGCCTGGGCTGTGGGCCAGGTCCCCAGTTGGTGGCGTGCAAGAGACAACTGATCGATGTAGCTCTCACAACTTGATGTTTCTGTCCTTCTCTTTCTACCTCCCTTTGCCTCTCTCTAAAAGAGTAAATAAATAAAACCTTTAAAAATTTAAAGTTAGAATGCATACTCGTGTATACATGGAGATATAAATACCTTTTAAAAATTGATATTACTGTAGTTTAATAAATGCATATTCTATTTGTTGTATTAGGTACCTATGCACGTATGGTTTAAAAAATACTGAAATACTTGTCTTGCCCTAAAAATTGTACTAAATGTTTATTATCATTATTTAGAGTGAATTTAAAAACTGATGTAAAATTGTTTGCCTTGGAAAGTATGGGATGAGTTTGCTTGAATTACATTAAGTAAGCAGTGCCTTGGGGATAAAGGATGGAGCAAAGTGCCAGCCATGGAGTGGTTGATAAGTATAATTTATTTCTATCATTTGTCACTCTTCAAGTCCTTGGTAATCACAAAGGAAAGTATTCAAGGAATTACAGGTTAACTATGGGAGTGAAAGAGAAAATAATTTTGCTATTGGGCTTTAATAAAACTTTTCAGGGAATATCAAAGCATGTAATGCTTGGAGACTTTATATAAACTAGATAAACATTGGTGACATTTTATCACATACCATTACTTGCCCCATTTAATTTTGTTAGTTTTAGATATTTTCATTAAATTTTCACTTTAAAATAAATCTCTAAGAGATATATGGAGCTCTTAAAAAATAATGGGAAAAGCCATGAAGAAAGTATTTTCTATAACTAATCTAAGTAGGAAGTCAATTTTATATTCTGAAATAATAAGATAAATGCCTACCATATACTTAAGAAAGTATATTAAAACAAAACTTGTATGAACTTCATCCAGTTGGCAACTAATAACTAGAGAGATTCCTAAGACTTAAATTCTAGAATATCTAAATATTTGCAACAATCGTTTTAAATGTTGCATTTCTGTGCACTATTTTATTATTCTATTCCATTATTTATTTTCTTTCTAACTTTTATCAAGCCATGAAGAAGTTTTTCTTGGATGCTCTTTACCAATTGTTACATACAGGGCATGTCTTACACTAGTGGAAAAGCAAAGCACCTTGGTCAGAAGAATTTATTATGTAACATTTTGAATGAAGTTAGGAATAATGAAGTAGAGCATAATAAAAAAGAAGTAAGTGAAATGAAAATTATTTTGTTAGGTTAAATTCATGCACGAAAGCGAGTCTTGTTGGAAGCAAAACTGATTTCTCATCAAGGTGACCAACTCATCTGGTGATTTCATACACACTAAAGAACTTTTTTAACCTAATTTTTAGTAGAAGATATTCTCAACAGTGGTTCTCAAACTTTAGCTGGCACTTGAATCTCTTGGCTTCTTAAAACACAGATTGCTCTTTCCTTAAGTCTGGAGTTGTGCCAGAGAATTTGCATTTCTAGTAAGTTCCCAGATGATGTTAATGCTGTTGTTGTATGAACCACAGTTCTAGAAGCACCGATTTATATGACATCACACACACATACATGCACACATGCACACATAGCAGGACAGCTGCTTTCCGGACTCAGATTTCTCTAAAAAGAATCTAATTTTAAACTTGATTGTTTATGACTTGATATCTTTAATGTTGTACATACTTTTCTTATCTTGAGGTTTTATAGAATGAACCATTTATTACTCCAGCTCCTAAAGAAAATGCTACTGTGTAAATACTACAGATGACCATGTAAAATTAGTAAGTTTATTCATGCAAAAAAATCTCTGTTAATTTCCCCCACTTAATATTATTATTTGAATAGCACCTTTGTTTAAATCTGTGAAGGAGTCTTAACAGTCAGTACTGCTGCTCAATTTTTTGTGAAAACTGTTAACATTTTAGGACCACTTTCTCTTTGTTAATAAGTCTGGCTAGCACTTTAAAAATATCAAGTTATTTAATCTTTATAAAAGCCTATTAAGTGTATTGAAATATTATTTTTAAAAATGTAAGAAATTTAAAATCACTATAAAACTTGCCCATTGTCATTAATTTATCCAGTAGTAGATGCAGCATCTAACTCAGACAATATGACTTCAGAAATCATATTGATGCAAAATTTAATGACAATGCATGCTAATGATTATAAGGCCTCAAAATCGTAAGTTCTAACATAGATGTCTATATGTAAAGTATACTTGAATTTTTAAGTTAATTGCTTATTTGATGTATCAATCATGATTAAGTTTGCCTCAAAGTATCTGAAGATAAAAAGAAATGTAATATTGGGTTAATAAACGAGAAGTTAATTTTTTTCCATATTTAGAAAGTCAAGGGAGAAAAAAGCTAGCATTGGAATTAAGCTGCACTCTGTCAAAGAACCAGACATCTTATATATTATTCTTCTGCCATGTTTGGCTTCCATTTGCAATCTCATCTAATGGTCCACTGTAGTTCTAGGGACCTTTTTTCCCCCTACAATATGGCCAAATGTAAGTAGAAAACAGGGATAAAAACATATGACTTTCCATTAAATACCTCTCAATTGATATACACAGAATGCTCCTTTATAGCCTATTGTGCAGAACTTAGTCACAGGAGCACCTCAAGTGGGAAAAAAAAAGCTAACAATGGAGTTTTTATTCAGGATAGCCGTATACCTTCTAAAATCTTGAGTTTCTATTACTATTAAGAAGATATGAATTAATATTGGAAGAAGCTATAAATCTTTGCCAAATTTATTGTTCAACTATCAGTGAGTCAATTTAGTCATACATTTGGACATTAGCCAGGCATGGCCGGCTTTCCACATTTTCTCACCTAAAAATTTTTGAATTTTTACAGAGATGATATTATATATTGATCAAATAGTTTTGTGTCTCTGGGCACACAGGATGACATTTTCCAGTCCTTTTTTAAGTTCGATTGTGTATATATGATTCAGGACTGGCCAATGGGATATGGATAAAAGTGGTGAAGGAAATTCAAGACTGTACTTGAAAACTATATCGCACAATTCTCTAGCTCTCTATACTCCTGATATAGCATTTTGGAGGCTATTTTTCCAGATTTCCTAGCCTCAAGTTTAGATGGTTACCTGATCCACAATGGATTTTACATAAGTGGGATATATGCCTTCATTGTCATAGTTCAGAGTTCAAAATATATTTGCTACCATAGCATAGTCTAACCTACTACAAGAATTATTTAAATAGAATAAGACCTTGTTAAATGTCATTTATTATACCAAGAATGTGTTTATTAAGCTTCTTCAAATATATCAGGTACCTATAATAAATACAGTGGATATAATGATAATAACTAAAAGTTCCTCCCTTCTAGGAGTGTGCAGTCCAGAGACAATCTCATAAGATAATAATGCGCTCCCAGTCTGCTGCAAAATACCAGCTTAGCAAATGTATCAATATTTAAAGCTCTATGAAAAGAACTGTGAGTACTTATATAAAGGAGTAAATGAGTAAATGAGGAGATAGTGTTAGACAAGGCTAAACAACATAGCTGAAATGAGGACAAAATCATACAATGTTATTAAGAACATACACTTGGGAACCAGATTGCCTCACTTCCAAGCTTTTCCACCACCTACATTCTTTGCATCCTTGGGTAAGTTACTCACCCTCTCTGTGCCTCATATTCCTCATATGTAAAATAAGGATAATAATGGTACCAACTTCATATCAACAAACTGAACTAACAAGCAAAAGAGAGACAGAATCATAGATAGAGAGCAAGGGGACAGTTCTGGGCAGGGGGAGGTAGAAGTAGAGGTACTGAGTAAAAAAGAGAAACAGGCAACTGTGTGCTGATTGCAGGACGGTGGGAGGAGGGGATGGGTGGAGGTGGAAGAGGATATAAGGGGGAAAAATGGTAATTGACAAAATACAATAAAATACATTATTAAAATATTAAATGGGTTGTTATGTGTAAAATTATTGGAAAAATGACTGGAATAAATAAGTATTCTCTAAACACTTGTTAATAATATATGGGAAATACGTCCCCTTTTTTTTTCTTAACCAAGACTTTTCAAAGACTAAGGGTAAGCCCAACCATGAACTTGTAAGCTATAATGGTAGCAGGCTATTAAAATTTTTCCAGAATTTAAACAAAGCTACATTTTTCATCTTCTTCTACTTTAAGATTTGTCGATATAAAATCAAATAATGAAAAGGGAAAAATACATAAGCAAAAAACATTCCAAAATTAAATTGTTCTTGTTACTCTACTCTGTATTATAATGTCTTCTTAATGTATATATCTGAGCTGGTATCTCATAAGAAACCATTGTGAATAAGTTCTCAGGTTTAATTGGTCTACTATAAAAATATCTTTGATAAATAAAGCTGTCTCACATTGAGTTAAACTCAAAAAGGAAAAAATCTGGTTGGATTCAAAGTACATTCCAATAAAATTAATTGGAGCACAAATTTTTATGTTACAAAATTTTATTAGGAGGAAATAGAGTGCTTTACACAGTTGGGTACTCAGTAAATCTATCTAATGCTTTCAGTTTATGAGAAATACATAAGCACATCTAGGCTACCAGAAAACTATTACTTTGAGAAAGGAGGTACTATATGTCATCATCCAGCAGAGACTTCCTATAAGAATTATTCTTAACATAGATATTATATCAATTTGTAGACAAAAATAAATAAAACCTCTTCAAAATACTCAGAGTTGATATGCCATCATCGTAAGTCAATCCATTCATCCACTTGACAAATATTTATTGTGTTTTCTATGTACTGTGAACAAAATAGTTAATTTCTGTCATCAGACAAACAATAAACTTAATAAAGAAATGAATTATATAAAATGTTAGATGGGATAATTGCTATAAAAATTATGCAAAATAAGAAAAATATGAAGTGTCAAGGATGTAGGTTTTGTGGTTTAAATAAGATGGTCAGTGAGGTCCTCACTGAGAAGAGTAAAGTTTTAAGGGAAGCTAGGGATAGAGCCATGTAGATATCTAGAAGAGCAATTTAGAAAGAAAAAAAATTAATGCAAAGGGCCTTAAAGGGGACTGCATTAGCTGGCAAAGCACCAAAGGCAGTGAGTGTAAAGTGGGGGGACGGGGGGAGTATAGATGAAGTCAAAGGCTATTAAGAAATCATATAATGTAGAGTCTGCAAGTCTTTAAAATGATTAACAATTTTATTCTAAATAAATGAGAATCATGGTAGCTGCTTTGTGGATAAGAGATTCTCTACTCTAGGGAGATAAGGAAAGAGCATGACTTGCTATTAAGAGGACTACTGGAACAATCCAAAAAAAAAAAAATTGTTGGGGGCTTAGACCCAAGTGGTAGAAATGGATGGAATAAGAAGGGACTGACCCAAGAATGTAGCTTGAAGAAGAAGCTATAGGACTTCTAGCTGAGGTTAATATAGGTTGTTAAAAATGAATGGAGGCATTTGACTGGAACACTGGATAGAAAGAGGCACATTAAATTAGGTTGAGAAGATTGTTTTAACAGATTTGGTAGATGAAGAATTCAAGTTCACTTTAGACATATTAAGTTTACATACTCTGAATTTCCACATGCAGAAGTCAAATAGGTTGTTGAATTGGTAACTTTAAGGTTCAAAGGTAAGATCTAGGCAAGAAAAATAAATTTGGGAACTCCACTAGTCAGTGGAGGCAATAGACACCATTGAGTGAGCATGAGTACTGTGTGGCCATTGCATTCCAAATGACTGAGTGGGTAGAGCAAAGAATCTGCATCAAATTTTACACTAAGCTTGAACATTCCTCCATGGAAACTGTTGAGATGATTCAGAAAGTTGCAGCTATGGGCAACTGGTGAATGGCAGCTTCATCATGACAATACAGCTGCTCATGCACCATGTCTCATGTAGTTGTTTTTTTGTTTTTGTGGGGGGTTTTTTGACAAAACATCAAGTCAGCCTGGTGATTCAGCTCTCCTAAGCCCAGAGTTGGAGCCCATGGCTTCTGACTTTTCCCAAAAGTAAAATCACCTTTGAAAGGGAAGACATTTTAGACCACTGATGAGATTCAGGAAAATACAACAGGGCAGCTGATGGTGATTGGGAGAACTGAGTGAGGTCCCAATGTGCCTACTTTGAAGGAGACTGAGGTGTCATTGTCCTAGTACAATGTTTCCTGTATCTTGTATCTTCTTCAATAAATGTCTCTATTTTTCATATTACATGGCTGGATGCCTTCTCAATAGACCTTGTATATCTATGTAAAGCATAAACCTAACGTCAAAATGAGTGGTAAAATATCAAATAGTTTTCCCTCTAATACCAGAAACAAGGTACAGGTTTCTGCTCTCATTTCTGTTCATTGTGCTCTACAAGTCCCTGCTAATGAATTAAGATAAGAAAAATAAGTAATGATGCTTACCAGTAAACATTTAGACAAACAAACCACTTTTTAAAAATGGACCAAGAAATTGAACTTATACACCACCAAAAGAGACATAAAGATGACTAATAAGCACGTGGCTAATGTTCAATATCATTCATCATAAATAAATATAAACTAAAACTATAAGAGGATACCTTTAGTATTTACTAGAATGGCTAAAATTAAAGAAGACCAACAATACCAAGTGTGTAAAGATGTCAAACAAATGGAACTCAGATATATTGCGGATGAAACTGAAAAATAATATAGACTTCTTGGCACTTAGTATGAGTGGGACCCCCAAAAAACCAGAATTCTCTTCTGAGGGCAGGCCTCTTATAGTACAGGCTTCCCCTGCTAGGTGAGTGTTTTAGGGACCCACCTGTATCAGTGCATCTGTTGGCCTTGTTATGAGAAGTTGTGTTCAACTTCAGTAAATTTTTTTGAAGACTCCTTGAATGCATTTGCCCATTTATGATGGGTGATTTATGAGCACACCTCCCCATACTATCCTGAGTGTTGAACAGTTTTTGACCCAAATCAGCAGGGCCCTCATGCCCCACCCTCCTCATTTACCTGATAGTACTCCAAGCAACTTTTTTGGTTGTCCCAAATCAAGAGTCCTCAAAGGGAACTGTTTTGTCAATGTGTAAGAGGTGAAACAAAAAACGGAAAGCACTAAAAGTCATCAAAATCATCAAGTTCAAAAATTGTTTTGAGCGGTGGAAAAAAGTCTTGATAGGTGTATTGCGTCAAATGGAGAGTACTTTGAAGGTGACTGAAGTTTAAACATATAAGAATAAATACACAATTTTTTATAAATAAATTTTGGGCTTTGGGGGTCATCCCTTATATATGTAAAAATATAGTAAATGTACAATACAGTATTTACAAAAATATTATTACTCAGATATTCTTCAGAGCTTTATTCATAATAACTAAAAAAAACCCTGAAAATATTTCAATTCTGAATTACTTATATAAACAAATTGTATTACATCCATATAATAAATTACTATTCAACAATTTAAAATGAATGAACTACTAAACATGAATAGGTCTTAAAAGAATTATGTTAAATGAAAGAATCTAGATACAAATGAATACAAACTGTGAGAACTTTGAAGGGTTACAAGATATGCCATGCCAAAATATGACTGTAAGAATTCAGGGCATGCCACTCCCAAATACTCTGTTTTATTACATTGAGAACTGGAAACATTTTATTTTATGTAATAAAATAATTTTATTACATTTATCACAGTGTGAACTGGAAACACTTGAGCGACAAATGCAAGGAGAGGCTCTCTCTGAACTCCCCTTATCTACCTAAAGACTGATCCTCCAAAAGGAACTTAACGGTGATAAATCCTCTTCCCCAGGAATTTCATTAAATCACAGATGATTGACTATTATCACAGTAGAGGAAAGTAGAAGTTGACAATACACTCAAACAAAGTTTGTCATAAACTATCATATTTCCTGTCTATTCTTGTAAGGGACATTAATCTATCCTAAAAATTATTTACCCTCCCTAAGAGGCCTACTTTCTACTTTCCCTATTAAAATGGTATGTAAGCCTAAATTCTGAAACTGCCTCTTTGAATTAACAATTTTTCTCTTGGTATCTCCCATGTATATATACTAGTAAACTTCTGTTTATTTTTCTCCTGTTAATGTGTGTTTTTTTTTAAATTTCAAGTGTCTCAGCTAAGATTCCAAGTTTCTCAATGACTAGAAAGCACAAAGCTGCAATGATAGTAAGCAGATCAGCATTTGCCATGAGCTAGGAGTAGTAGGATGTTAATAGGTGCAATGGTGCAAGAGGAAAGTTTTTTAAATGATTGAAGTGTTCTGTATCTTAATTGTAATAGTAGTGGCTACATGAGTTTATAATTATATAAAATATTCAACCACCAAAATGGAGGCAAGAATAAAGAAAAATGGAAGAAAAGAAAGAAAGAAGGGAGGCAGAGGAAAAGAGAAAGAAAGGGAGAAAAAAGAAATGTTCTCTGAAACCCTACTTCCTACCATTGTTTCTACTATTTGTATGGTGGCCCTTGGATTCTGTGAGATACCTAACATCTTTTCAATAAAATCTACTTTATGTTTCAACATCACTTAAGTTGATTGTTTTATTGGCAAATTGTCCTGTTCTAGTAAAGAGGTAGGAGGGAGTTGGGTAGAGGAAATAGAATTGCAGGATAATATGCAGTTCTTGATTTTGATTTAAAAGCTAAGATAGCTAAAAACAACTGAGATATGGAAAATTTGAAAATCCTTGGTATGTAGTGTCAAAGAGATAATAATAGGCATTCATGGTTCTGTACTTAAACCAAGTACCTACTAGGAATAAAATTTTAGGTAGCCAGGGAGTTACTAGCATAAAATACTTGGAAGTAAATAAGGAATTTTGGCATTGTGCCTTCAGAGAGTTCTTGGGATGATATTGGATAAATCTAAGGGAGGGGAAAATAAGCCCAAATCTAAAGATACCTATTTCAAAGTACAGAATAAAATGTAGAGGCTTTTTATGACCGTGCTGAAAGAATTTATCTTTGAACAGAGTTTTAGGGTTATAGCTGCAAATCAAAATCAGAAATTGCTTTCAATGTATACGTAATAAGAAAATTCCCCAAGATGGCTGAATATAAAATTCACACACAAATTCCATAGTTCTCTTCTTTTAAAAATTTAGTAAATTATTAAAAGAATTATCTTCAATAACAAAAGAAAAATAAACTGCATAAAAATAAGATAAATTATGAGGAAAAAGATGGAAAGTGCTATATAGTTGGAAGGATGAGAGTAAGGAGTAGGGCAAGACTACATACAGCAGCTCCTCTCTTCACCGTTTTACCTCTGCACTTTTTGTTGGCCAGCCTTGTGCCTGAATGCAGGACACCCAACAACCAAGCATTAAGGAGAGAGAGAGAGTACATCTGCGGGAACTTTTCTCTAGCGAAAATTAACTTTTGAATGCCCAGGTATATTGGGTCACTGGGTGACTATGCTTTCAGTAGAATAAAGCCCTTTGACCCAAGATTTCCTGAGTTTCTCACGGCACTGAAGCAAGAATGGCGGGTGAACATTCCATCTTCAATTATAAATACTTATTTAAAGTTTTTCTTTTTTTCTCATTTTTAACTCTGCATTTTCTAGATTCAAGTTTATAAACATTAGGGAAACCTATAACTAGAAAAAAGATCAATTTTTAAAAAGCAGTAAAAAGTAAAATATCTGATTCTCTAGTGTAAGAAATCCACAGGAACTGAAATGTTCTGTGTTTGTTCCCGTATGTCTTTGGCCTATTTGTGTTCTTACACTCATCATTGTTTCTCCCCACCCTGTCTTGAACATGACCTCATTCTCTCCAACTTTTCTTGATAAAATAAAATTGCCCAGGCAATAGATGCTAGTGTGAAGAAAATATTTCCTCTTGCAAAGATTTTTTTAAAACCAACTGTTTCTGAAACTAGCTGAACTTTGGTGAACCTCTCTTTCTAAAGCTTTATAAAAATCCCATTTTTTTTCCCACCAGCAGATCTTTCCTTCAGCACCTTCTTATGACACAGTATTTGTAATTAAGGCTTGAGTGTAATGGTGCTACATTTGATTTTCTTCAAAGTAGGAGATAAAAATTATTCAAGAAACAGAAGGAAAGAAAACATTGATCTTTGAATACCAACATCTAGTTCAAGTATAAGGTTAGTCACACATTTGGGACTTTATAAAACTTTCCTAAGTAATTTACATCCTATTTGGGGAAACAGTCACTGGATCACAGGCAACAATGCTTGTACAGGCTCCTAAAGAAATGCCTGATTGTGCAGTTCCTGATTCTTGTTTCTTTAAATGATGCCTCTGCCTGTATATTTGGCAAAGCTCCTGTTACTGACTAATGCTTCCAGAAGTAAATATCCAAGCTCCCAAGTTTTGAGGCCTCCTAGCTCATTTAACATTTTTATACTGTGGCTTGAATAAAAGAAAATAGGATACGTACACTTGCCTTTTCCCAAACTCGGAAAAGTGGGAAAAATCATTAAACCTGAAAAGATCCTTGATCATTTACATCCAATAATCTTTATAACTATTAATTTCCCTCACTGTTCAAAGCTTTCATATCTCTACCAATTTCAAAATAGATGTAATTTCAATTATTATAAAATTTCAATTCCTGTAAAAAAAAATTGAAATCCAGTAAGAAACTGGTCGTAAGTGACTCTTGCTTGCCAAAATGCCTCTTTGTTCATTACAACTGAAGGATTACAATTGACAATTGGAAAAATATTTTTATTAGGTAAAATTCCTATATTAAAAAAAACAAGAAAGGAGAAATTTTGATAGGTTTTGTTCATATATGAAGAAGAACTGTGTAATGATTTACATGACTTAAATCATTTAATACTTAATATAACCTTTCTAAGAGTTATATTATCAGTTACTTTCCAATTGGAGACCAAAGCTTAGGAAAGTTATGAATTTTTCAAAGTCCTAAATAAGTAACTGACCACATATATGAACACAGTATGTTTGTATCAAAGGGATCAAAAATCCATTTTATCAGTTTTACTATTTGAATTTTTCTACCATATCAACTAGAATTCCCCATGTATACTCCCTTCCACTATCTGCACTATAACACACATAACTTAACAATAAGCTTTCGCAAGATATCACTTACTTAATCTTCAAAAGAAAGGTCTTGAGGTGGTTACATTGGTGACAGAAAAATACTTTTCAAGGTCATCAATTTAAATATTAGATATGAGAAATAAATTTAGATCCTTTGATTCCAACTACATTGATTTATTTCATTAAATAAAGAAAAGAAAATAATCAACAAATATTATTGACTAAAAAGTCTTATATGTATATGTTTATTCTTGTTCATAATGGATATTAGGGTTTGTAGTCAATGTTTGAGCTATATTTATCTACCAATCTTTATTCCTCATTTTTTATTTTGACACTGATATTTATAAGTTTTATAGATGTTTGGATTTTTCATGATATAAAAATGTCTCTAAGAAGTCTTTTAATAGTTGATTAATGTATAAATTAATAATAAATAGAAGGCCATTTTAAGTGGTTGGATTAAAAATTAAAGGATGATCAGACAGAAAAATGCAAATACTCACCACGAGTAAGTTAACCAAGTTGAGTCTAACTCCATTTTAACTATATGTTTTCAAAATAAGAAAAACTGAACCCATAAGAGAATACATTTGTATAAGCTAATGACATTGTCTTTCAAATAGCGTTAGAAAGTTTTTTAAGACATAGAGGTGCTTTATGTCTTTTGATCTAGACCAACTTTTTGATTTTTACCTCCTTTATATAGTTTTCCTATCCCAAGCTTTTGTGACCCTTTATATTCATTTTGCTACCTTCCAAATGGCCTAGCCTGGCTTTTTATTCAGTCTCACTTACATGATCAGGACTTTTACAATAGAAATGGTTAGCATCAGAAGAAAAGCCTATTCACCAAAGTAATTGAAAAGCCCTCAGTGGTTCTCCACCTTGCTACCCTTCAGCTTTTCCTCTTTATATCATTATTTTGGAAAGTAAGCTCTGTCTAAAGCAGAACTTCTCAAATTTGATTTTCTCTTTAGCCAATGATCCTTCACCATTATGAACTATAATAGAGGTCAAATTACACATAAATATCCTCCATTTCACAAGTACTGTGTTCTCCATGAGGGGAAGTATTATTTGAATTTATGGGAAATGCACGGGAAAAAATATCCAAAGCTATAGTCTGTTGCCATAACCACAGATGTGCAGTAAACATTTAAAATATAAATTTTAAACTTTTATATAAAATTATAATTCACTGTTATTCTAGGGATCAAATAAATGCAGTTTCTATAATCATTATAGGTGAATTTACTTACAGAATTTTGAAGTATTATTCCTTTAAATAGAAGTATTTCAAAGACATTTGTTCAAAAAAATCTTGCATCTCTATTTACCCTTTTTAATGCAGGAGAAAATTAGAAAATAATATTAACTTCCTGGGAGTTACCATGCAGGCAACCTTTCTGGAACTGACTGACTTGCCTTTAATATAAGCAGAAGGCTTTTAAAGTGGCTTCCTATATACTTAGGGTAATTAGTGATAGGAAAAATGTGTTGGTATGATTAATGCATTAGCAAACAAACATTACTTATATACAGCTAGTGCTACCCTTTTTCTGGATGGATACATAATAAGGCAAGACAAGTTTATTGTCCTTACACAATTATGATATAGATAAGGAACAAATGCTAAATTTCATGAAGTAATTACAAAAGAGTTGAGTACAAATTAAATTCAGAGAGGACAAATTGGTGATAACTGAAGAAGTAAATAACATTTTGTTGACAAGTTTCATTGGAAGAAAAGGGGGAAGGTATGGATCAGGAAAGAAAAAGCGACACTTAATAAGTACATGTTATGTCCAGTAAACTATTCTCATAATTACATGGCTGAGCTTGGCTGAGAAGCATGAAATTAAGAAAGAGCATTCTAGGAAAAAAATTAATACCAACAGTTAAAATACAAGAGCTGGCCTAAAAGGTATAAATTCAAGGGGCAAGAATAATACTTGTCTTCCAGAAACAAAGCTATCATGAGAAAGAATGAGATTAAAAATAAAATGTAGATAAAGTGGAGGACAGAAGACACCACCTAATTTCCAGAATCTCATACAAAATGAAAATGCTGGGGTTTCAAGAAAAAATTATTAAGAATTTCTAGACAGTGACAGCAGAGCATTAAACCAGCATAGAACCTTTCTAAGTCCCACATGTCTATGAAGACAGCCCTACTGGGAGACATTAGGAAAGGAGTCCAAGATTAAGGTACAAAAAATTTATATTCTATCTGATAAATGATTGGTGAAAAGAGTCTTTGAATCAAGAGCAATTTGAAACTAGTTATTTAGGATTGTACTTGCTGCAGAGTAGAGGCTGATTTGAGAAGACCACGAACTAGAGTTCAGTTTAGAATTCAGGGACTTGCAGTAATTGTAGCCTGAGGGAGAGATTTGTACCTTCATGGTGGTGGTGGACCTGAAGAGGGGAAACAATGACATCTATAACATGATGGCAGATTTTTGCAAGGAAAATGTAACAAACAAAACAATATGTTTTTCTTTCATTTTTGTTTTAATTGGAAGACTGAGAACACATGTAAAATGGTAGGACTGTGAAATGGTGCAAGCCTTGCTTGTGAAGGTAATGAAATCAAGCAGGGAGCTGCCATCTGAGTTAACTTAAATATCAGAATTCAGCTCAGTTTAAAGAATTTCCTAACATTTAGACTTTCAATGCTGGAACAGGCTACTTTAGAAGAGTATAATCTACCTGTTTCTCTAAGTGTTCTAATTTTTGAACACTGTATTAGTTTCCTACGGGTGCTCTAAAAAATTACCACAAACTTAGTGGCTTAAAAGAGCCATTCTTTATTTTTATTTATTTTTTTATCTTCACCTGAGTACATTTTTCATAGCTTTTAGAGAGAGGGGAAGGAAGAGAGGGAAGCATCGATTCAAGAGAAAAGTGTCACTTGGTTGTCTCCCATACATACCTGGTCTGGGCATGGAACCAACAACCTAGGTATGTGCCCTGACCAAAATCAAACCCACAACTTCTTTGTTACCAATCAACACTCCAACCAAAGGAGCCACACAGGCCAGGGCACAAAAACAGCCACTTTTGGCAGGACTTCATTCTTTCTGGACACTCTAGGGGAAGAACTAATTTTCTTGCCATTTCCAACCTCTAGAGACTATCTGCATTCCCAGATTTATGGCCTTCTTCCGTATGATCAGCACAGTAGAGTACCATCTTCAAATCTCTCTCTCTTTTCTCTCTCTCTCTTTCTGTGTCTCTACCTCGTATGTGTGTACCCACACATCTTTCCACTTAGATCTCCTCTCCAATTTTATACCTCTCCCCGACTAGGATTTTTGAGATTACATTGGGACTACTTGGGTAACCCAGAATAATCCGCCCATCTCAAGATCCTTAATCACACCTGTAAGGTCTCTTTTGTTGCATAAGGTAACATATTCACATGTTCTGAGAACTAGGGCATGGGAATTTAAGAGAATAAGGGCCCGTTTGGGGGGGGGGGTCTTATTAATCTAAGACAACCACTCTTAGAAATTTTCATTTGTTAAGAGCTTTAGCTAATTTTCTTCTAGTTTTAGCTCTAAGATTCTAAGGTTTTAAGAGACTGGTTTTGATGTACAGGAAGTAAAGAAATGGGTCGGGAGCATAAGCCAGAGGAGCTGTAGGTTGGATTTAACCATATGCAAGGTATTACTTTGAATTAATCCCTTAATTGTAGAGACATATGAACAGTGTGAAAATTAAATGAAGCAAGGAGGCTGAGAAGGGAAACATGGTCAAAAAATGAAAAGAAAACAAGGACTAATGATATATAAATATGTAAGACACATTTTTGGACACTGGTAGAATATCTGATCCCAGAGACTGCTTCACTGATAGCCTCAATGAGGGATTTAGGGTTTGGTATTTCAATTTGCTAGGATTTCGAATCTGAAGTTACTAACTGGTTCAGGAAAGAAGCAAAACATAATTCAAAAATATACATTAGACAGAGAAGTGGGTAAACAAAAACACATAGGATGAAACTAAATAGAAATTAGTAAAGTATAGTTTGATCAACTTGGTTATATTGTGAGAATAGCAAAGAAAACAAGAGAGAAATTTACAAAAGTGATGAGATAGAATATTATGACATATTTCTGTCCCAGAGATTTATGCTAAACTACTTACACTTCAGATGGAGAAGTGTTGTATGGAGGATGAGGTGGGGAGAGATCATTAAATACTGGATTCTTTTGCAAATTTGATTATGTATATCACACTCAGGAAAATAGACATAACAAAAAAAAAGTATGAGTGTTCTTTCAGTGGAGCCCTTAGCATATAGAGGTGTACACATTTGTTCATCTTTCTATTGAGTCGGTGGGTTCTTAACTCTGTGGGGCCATCTTTACAAATTAATTTGTAAAAAACTGATAGTAATGCAGGTGATTTTAACCCATAGAAATACAAAGGAATTTTATTCAATAGAGATACAATTGATTTTTACCTTGTAGAAATCATCATCCAAAATATTGAATTCAATAGAACCTTAAGATAGTAATCACTTTTACATATTTACAAATTAACTTAAGCATTTCTAATTATATGTAATATATAAAATCTTTTTAAATGTTTTAATTGCTTTTCACAGCTTAGCAGTTTTCATTAATGAAAGTTGACTTCACTTCTCAATTTACTTGTGTTAACTTTATATTTGTATGAGAGTCATACTTTTTGAGCACTTATAGTTTAACATAGGTCTTGCTTAATAAAATATTCTGATGTTAGATCTATAAAAATTATTGCAATATACATATGAAAGATCATTTTAGGGAATTCAGTTTTTAAAAATCTGAATTTATGCAAATACTTAAGGATAAAAAAAGAGCTGGAATTTTTGAAGAATGCTCTGTTTTTTCAACCACTGAAGGTGTAGATATCCCAAAATATAAACTGATTTTACAAGATGCCTTATTTGTTATGGTAGCAATTCTAGGATGCTGTCTGATAAATCACTCGAAAAGATTATTATATATTTTCCTAGTTTTCAGAAAGTCAACATTTAAGAAAGGTATATTTGGTGAATATATCTTAAAAGAGAAGAAACCCTAACAAATAATGCTTTCTTCTTTCTTTCTTTTTTTCTTTCTTTTTTTTTTTGCACAGAAGGTGTTAAACCAGGTGTCAATCATAACTCCATTTTGTCCTATTGACTTTAATCAGAACATTTTGTTTTGGTGAAAGTACATTCCTGGTCTCAAACTTTATTCTTAGATTGTGCAATCAGAATAAATGCAAAGTGAAAAATAAGTAGACATTTAAGTTTTTTAATCTTTATTTGATTTAATTATATACTAAATGAAAATGTTGATCTCATCATATTTCCATGGCATCTTTGTATTACACAATATGTATATAAAATTATTTTAGAAAAAAACTGTAAATTCTTGTATCTCTCCTCTCAATTATATGATTTATGTAATTTTCAGAACACAGTAGCCCTGCAGCAAAACATTCAATTAATTATTAAAAAGTGCTGAGAATTGCTTTATGGGTGTAAAGAGCTAAGTAAGGATCATTGAAGTCTACCAGTTATTAACATATAAATTCAAAGGAAAGGGAAAAAGTCCAAATAAATATATTTGTCTAAATTAATGTTTCCTACTTTTAAGGAGGTCTTAATAGCAAAAATGATATACATTTTGAATCTATTTCACTTCACACATTTATTTATTCATCAATATTTTCATAAGTAAATTTATTAACCTAAGTATACATGTTTCAAACAGGAAACAATAGAGTAAATCAAGGGAAATGCAGGAAATTTAAATAAATAACAAATATGTGATTACACAAAATCATACTCACTAGAATGAAAGTTCAGACAAAAGAGTACACAGCTTAGGGCATCTTTTATTATTGTGCACATGCATGTAAATACATATAGTAGTGACCCATTTGGGAAAGAACATAAACAAACTTAAGAGTCCCTAAGAAAGATTCAAGGAAAGATTTGGAAAATGAGGAAATGTTAATAATAAGATGTGTTTAGCCAAATAAACATATTAAAGAGAAATATAATATTTATCTATAACTACATAAATAAATGGCAGAAGATAGGAACAGAAAGAAAATATAAAATAGGAAAGACATGACAAATTTGTAAAACCTCTATTAAATAAAAGATATAAATGAAAAAAATGTGCAGCTCTGACTGGTGTGGCTCAGTGGATTGAGTGCTGACCTGAGAAGCAAAGGGTCATTTGTTCAATTCGTACTCAGAACACAAGCTGGGGTTGCCGGCCAGGTCCCCAGTAGGTCCCCAGCATGCAAGAGACAACCACACATTGATGTTTCTCTCCCTCTTTTTCTCTTTCCCTCCCCCTTTAAAAATAAATAAAATCTTTAAAAAAAAATAAAAGAAAAGAATGTGCAACTGTTACTGCAATAATATCTGTTATTTTCAAAAAACCAAAATTGAAGTTAAATGGTTATTAAGAAAGGCTTATCAGTCATTAACTCTGCTTACTACAAAGAACAAATATAAACAAAGATTTTATTTCCAAAATTAAAATTAAAATCTAATTTTACTTCCTCTTTCTGTTGTTGAGTTTTGCCTGCTTTTTGCCTTAATTCACATTTGAAAAATATTTAAATTTATCACTTTAAAATAGAATGAAGTACAAAAGAAAGTGAAGAAAATAAAGAACAGTATTCCTTTTTACAAACATGATGAAAAATAAATTGTGTTTCTTACTGGACCAGAAGCTAAAAATGAAATATTTAGTCATTATATACATAATTGGTTTCATAGTCTAGGCTCTGAACTTGGCACAGGAGCAGAACCTAAATGTTTTTTTCTTCAAGATCATGGGGAAACCATATATGTATGTCTATATGTAGATATAGTTATAAATAAAGATAGAGATAGAGATAGATATATGTCATATAACTACTAACCATTTCTCAAATAATGTGTAATTTGTTGCAAGAAAATCACATAAAGCCATTCTCTCTATCTAGTTGGAAAGAGCATAAAATCAAGAGATATCTTTCTCCCACTCAGTAGAATCATTTTTACAGACAAGGAAAAATACATCAAACTTTAGCAAAACTCTGAGATTATAATTAGAACATAAATAGTAGAAAAAACTTTAAAAATTGTGTTTCACTATTTCAAAATCATTATTTGACCAGAGGTTGATAGAAAAGTTATTTTGTCTTGATTAATTTATTTCTTTTTATAAAGAGTAAATTAATAATGGAAATAAGATTGCAAGAGGATCCTTGAAAATACTTAGTAGAACAAACTTTCTAAGCATCCTCAAGCACTTTAGAAGGATCCATTTTCACACAATTGCTATGCTAATTACAAACCATTAAATCAAGTCAAGAGTGTGTATTGGATAACACTTTGTTAGTTCAATGTGTGTTAATGTAGGTACTTGAAATAATAGAACTCTATTCCATTCTGAAATAATATATTTTCAGGCTTTTTATCCTTTAATTGAGACTAAGCTTTCTCCAATTAGTGCAGATTAATGACATTTTACGGGAGTCAATATTTAGGAACGACGAGGCATTGCTAACCCTTCTATAACCTAGTTTTGGTCACCGAAGAGGATTAGACTGGGAAGAGTAATCCTAGAGTTGATACTTAATACTATTTTACAAATTAATAATAGTATTTCCACATACAACAAAATAACAAATATGATAAATTTGGTTACGATCAAAATCAAAATCATTAAATAAATATATGGAAAGAACATTTTGCCAGCCAACTTTTAATATACAATATAAAGAGATTGTCTAAAGAAAAGTGAGTCTCATATATTTGAAAACTCCTTCCTTCTCTCTTACTCATGAACATTGGTAAAGTAGCATTAAAATAAAACAAGGTAAGAAACCTAGCTGGCACATCCCTGGAGCCTATTTTTATAGGGATGGGTGGTGGAGACCGGAGGGACAGGAGTGTTGATTTGCAAAACTCAATAGTGCTTTTCATCAGCATTACTAGTTTACCGGCCATCATAAAAATGTGTGGCATACTAAAGGTAATGAACTTTACACCTAGAGATAAAAGCAGAAAAGTCAGCTTTCATGCTGCCTGTCACTACAAGAACCAATAAGTAGAGACAAGGATTGAATCGTTATGGGCGCTTTATTCAGATGCTGGTGATCTGAGAAGACAGCTGGTTGTGTACCCTAAAAGTTATCTTAACATCTCATCTCAAGCTGACCTTTTTATAAGGAGAAGAAAAGGCTAGGGAAGGGGTTTTGGAAAAACAAAAACAAAAACCCTTAATCAGGTTAGAGTTGCAGTCCTGTAGTGATTTTTCTATTATTTCTTCATCTGATCAACAATTCTTTATCTGCATCTCGAATATTCCCTCCCTGGAACACAATGGTTCAGATACCATCTAAATGCTTTCAGACAAGGCACAAAGGTTGAATTGCTTTTGGACCTCCTGGAATCTCTTGGAATAACGGCTTTTCATATACATTAATCACTTAAGCTTATCAAGTACAACTACAGCTAAAATTTTTAACTTGAGTTCCCCTATAAGAGTCATCTTTATGGAAGAAGAATTAAAAATATTTCCCTTTAAAATAATATGAGGAATATAAACCACTTGGCAGATGATTGAATATAATCTTTAAAAATATATTTTGGTTAATTTGGTGACAGAAGATGATTTGACTTTGTGTGTGGGCACACAGTTCAATATACAGGTCGTGTATCACAGAAACGTACACTTGAAATCTATATAATCTTAACCCATGTCACCCCAATACATTTAAATATATATGTATATGCGTATATATATGAAAGTTTCAAACAGCACAAAAGTAGACAGAAGAATAAATGAATACAGTTTTACCCATCAATAGATTCAACTTGTATTGAGATTTTACTAACATGGTTTAACCCTTTTTCCAGCTTTGGTCTTCTCACTTTTGCTTTTCTTTTTCTTGTTACATAAAGCAAATCCAAGAGACTATCTTTCATCCTGATATCTTTTGGTATGAATCTTTAAAAGAGATATAAACAATGTATCACAAATGATAGTGTAAGTTTTTCCATTTACTGTTCTAATTTGTTCCCCATGTGTCTTCAGTCTGTCATCCATGTGGACTGTAGATCACTCCAGGACAATGACTTTTTTTCATTTATAACATGGCCAATAATAAGACATTGGCAGAATTTACTTTTCTTTTGGAGAAATGAGTTGTGAACTAAATATTGTGTTCAAAAGTATTTCAGTTTCATGCTATCTGATTTTTAAAACATGCTTAATAATCACTAGCTGCTAGAAAAAGGGGTTTGTAAAAAGGAAAATGTATTTAAAGGAAAGGACAATGGCTTACCACAAACAGTATCATTCTTTAGAGGAGAGGAAGCATAATTAATATTCTGCCATGTTCACAATTCCTGTAACTCAGTGAAGCTATAAAAGGTTTATAATATTCATTTTTAAATAATTTTATCTTCTTTTCCATCATTTAAAATGAATCAACAAGAGATGAACTATAAAATCATATTTTTAGCTTATCAAAATTTATTTTTATGTCTCTTTTATGGGCTCTAGAGATAAAAAAAAACTAAAATAGGAAATGTACCTTTAGGTGATTCTCTGCCCATTGTTGTTTCTAAATATTTTATTTTTTGAAAATGATATAACCACATTAATATTTATTTAGACATTTTTAGTAATCATTTCTTTTTTATATAATGAGAGATTACCAAGTAGGCTAATTCAGTGAATGAAGCATTTCACATACAAATTTTTGCATTATCTGATAGGTTTTCATATGTAAATCACATGCATCTGTTTATCTCCGGTGAATAGTGTCAAATATTCTCAATGCAAAATGAACCTTAACATAACATTATCTTCCTAATGACTTTTCTTTTCTCAAAGAAAAAATTGTTATTTGTGCCAGGTATTTAGAAATTGTCATTCAAACTGAGTTTTTTGTTTGTTTGTTTGTTTTACTAGACTGCATTGGTATAAAAAGGAAAATGAACTTTTTGTGGTGAATTATCATTATATTACCCTTATGCAAATGTTTTGGAGTTTTATATTTAAGATTTTGAGATTTAATCCATAAACACTATTGAAACACAGAAGGTGGAATGGTTCAACTTTTAAAAATCCATTATATGTAAAAGATTTTTATTAGACATCAGGCATTTAAATTGTGTTTACAAACATAGAAAGACAAATGCTCAAACTGAAGCAGGATAGTAAAAAGTTAGGAATATTGCTTAGCAAGTGGAATGGGAAAACTGAAACAATAGCTGATTTACATTGACCACTTCCAGGACCTTGACTAATCTGCCTCCTTCTCTCTTGCACAACTATTCCCTTAAGTATTAAGCTTTCAGAAAAACAAGGTTCTGATCAGCATCAAAAAATCTTAGGAACAAAGCCTTGGGTTTGTAGACCACAGAGACAGAGTTTTGGTCATACGAGTGATAACATCTAGGCTTCAGTTATGTTTCAGCTCCAGGCTCAGAAAAGCAGCAAAACCAGAGGAAGTGACACCGTGACAAGATGCAATGACAAATGACCCCTAGTGCCAACCAATCATTATAGACCATGACCCTCACAAGAAAAACCTGGAAAACTGATAAATATTCTATTGAAATCCTCCCCTGATACTTCCCCTAAATTTTTCCACCTTTAGAAAAGAGATAAAAACTCTTAAGACAAAGAACCCATGGCATGCTCACACCTCCCTCCTGCCCTTCTTTTGGATATGTATGTTTGCTTTCTTTCTCCTAAGCACCAACAGCCTTTTAAAACTCGAACTTGTTTCCTGAGTCCAGGCAGCCCAGCTGCCTCACTTCTTTTATCTCTGTGACTTTCTGAATAAACTTCTTGCGCTAGAGTTCTTGGCACTGAATTCTTTCTTTGCTAAACTCAAGAACCGAGGTCTAACACCACTGCTAACAAAACAACATCTGAAATAGTCTCCCTCTACTCTCAAGTAGACCTGTCTTTGAATATACAATGTGGGTGAAATCAAAGCACAGAACAAACACTGTTTTGATATTGCTTTGAAAATGATAACAACTTCTAACAAAGAAAAAAGGCAGCTTTGGGTTTGCAAGAAAAATATGATTGATGTGACTCCCAGCCCAGGAAAGTTTACCTTTTAGTGCTTGGTGAGAAGCTCTCATCCACTGTTTTATTTTTGAGGGAAGCTGCCTAAGTAGAATAGATCTCAGATGTCTAGGGCTGCTATTCAGGAGGTAACACACATTCTTAAAAGCAGCAACATCTTTTGATCCAAATGAGCATACACAGGATCCAGATGTGTGTAGGAAAGTTAGAGGTGGCCGAAGGATTAGGACTTTTCCTATATGGTATATAAACTTTCCTATCAATTCATGTAATGTAGTCCCAAGTGAAATGGGTTAATTAATACTCTTAAATGGTAAAATAATGGTCACAAAGAAAGCGATATTTAACTTACAATTATTTTTCTTTTAGATTTTTTAAGACCTTAGAAACTTTGGTCTTATTAATGAAAGTATTAGCACCCTCACTTCCTATCTTCACCTAAGAGAACTTAGTCATCAAAAATAGTTTAATATTTTTGTGAATCTAATCGTAGATCTCCAGATTTTTCATCCTTATGTTTTGTTTTTGTTACATGTATGCATCCATTAATTCAAATTATGTTATCTAGATTCAAATCAGTCTTGCTTTAAATTTATACTTGTAACTTAAGAAGAAATTAGTTTTAACCTCTTAAGTTAATAAGCAAAGTACAAAAACACCAGAGAATATTAAAACTTTCAAATAAATGCTAACACCCCAAATTATCTTTAAAAATAATGACATGGTAATAGAGATAAAGTTTCAGCTTTGTATATTTTTGTCAGTATTTTTGTTCATCTAACAACTCTCTAATCCTGTTTCCTACTTGTGGGCACATAGGAGGAGTAAATTTCTCAAACTCTTCTGCGATCAAATTAGGGTTATGTGAGTGATTTCTGGCCAGTGGATAATCAGTGCAAGTGTACTTCTTTCAGTCTTAGAAGAAAAATTCCCTTGCAGTGGTCTAAGTCCCACAACCAAGTCTGACTTGACTGGACACCTGTTTTGTAATTGAAGTTTTTTTAGAACGCAGTTGTGCCAAATTGTTTGAAAATACCTCTTATAAAACAAAGGCAGGCTAACTATTGCCACAGATACTATGTATTAGGAAAGCATACAATATTTACTATCTCTTTCCATAAATTTGCTGACTTAAAGTTTACAAAGAGGCTCAAAGATTGCCATCTGTGATTAGAAGAAAGAGGAGTTAGTGATATCATGAGGGAAGTTTCAGAAATGTATGGTTTGAATAGGAATTATATATAGGGTATAGCTATACATCTAAGTTGCAGTGGTATAGAATAAATTGACTTAAGGACATTGGAAGGTATGATTATGTGACCTTTTTTTAAAGCTTTTATTTATTTATTTTTAGAGAGGGGAATGGACAGAGAAAAACATCAGTGTGTGTTTGCCTCTTGCACGCCCCCTCCTGGGGACCAGGCCCCCAACCTAAGCACGTGCCCAGACTGGAATTGAAACGGTGACCCTTTGGTTCACAGGCCAGCACTCAATCCACTGAGCCACACTAGCCAGGGCTGATTACATGTCTTGATATGTGTAACTAGTAAGACCTATCTTACTAATCTAAGGTAGGTATGCAGTCACATCTTTTTAATTTTATTTTCAGTTAATTTCTACAGCCTGCAATGCCCAATTAGCAGTAAGTTCATGATCTCTTTCTCAAGGCCTCTTCATCACCTCAAACTGGCAATGATCCTGTAAGTTTATTCATTGTTAGTCCAGCAGTTCTTTGCCAAACTGAGAGAGAAGTCAGATCTTAATTGGTTTACCACTGTTGTTATTTCTTGCATCCATAGAAGGGAGCTTTTGGAGACTCATCCTGTACAGATCAGTGGTGACATCTGATAACACTGTGGTCATAATATGTTCTTGCACTCCCAAATTGTGACTCCAAGCTAAACACCATGGTGGTAATCTGTTTTAATACACATGTGAGTTCATCTTAAATCCAGTCATGCTCCTCTTGGACAAGTGGTCTAGGGAACTTCTAGCATCAGATATGTAGTATAAAGTAGGCTAAAATCAGTTGCAACCAACAATCTCAGGTTGCTTTTTTGTATTGAGGGTAAATCACCTATAGATTCTTCTGCTCAACAACGATTTTTTTTTTAGAGGCTCATTGCAATTTCATGCTCACTACCTTGGCCAGAATGTCCCCAGGGTCATTATGCAAATAGGCTCATTCTCTAACCCTGAGCTCTGCATAGAGGTGGATTTTGCTAAATCATATGGGAAAAAAAAATCTTGTTACACCCTAATCCCAGAACTATGAGTTTCTACTTGCACCATATTTGCATAACTGAAAGGGTCACACAAATGACCCAGGGCAGGACAAAGAAGATCTGCACAAGATGACCTTCCATTTCTGCAGATTCAAAGAGCAGCTGGCAGCTTCTTTGAATAATATAGAAACAAAACCACCATAATAAGTACAGTGGTGAAAAATCTACTTTTCGACTTTCATATATGTATGTGCATATGTTATGTGTATGTGTATGCATATCTATATGTTACATGTGCATATATATTAATACATACATGAATACATATAAATATATTAGATATAGATATATTGATTAATAACAATAAAATATATATACTTTAAAATTTTTATCAAGTAACCCAAATAGTACTTAAATGTTTACATTGAAAAGGCAGTAATTTGACTTACATTTTTCTAATTCTCAGTTTTGCTTTTTTGCTTTTAATTCTAACCTTTACTTTTATACTATTAAATAATAAACTTAGAATTTAGTTCTTGACTTATCAATTTTAAAAATAATCTACTAACTTCACCTTTTGGCAAGCCACCATTTTATTCTATTTCTTTTCATTATCCTTCCAAGACATTACTACAGCTTGAGATTCAATGACGTGAATATTTACATGTTTATGCAATGTGTATGTCATATATTCCTAAATGAAGAATTATATATTTTTTTCAGAATGACTCCTTATTTTTATTGGATTAATAATGACATTTTGAAAAATTTTTTACTTAGTTTTCTAGGTAATTAACTTTTTAAAAATTGTCGAACCAGATATTTCAAATGACAAGCACTACTTTTTTGTTAGTTAATCCATCAATTATATTTTTTCCTTTTAACAATTTCATAGCTACTGCCTCATCTAATCTGACCTGGTTAATTTCCAAATCCAGGCCATAGTTGTCATCTTGACACTTTTTATTTGCTCTGTGTTGGCTTTTCTGTTTCTTGAATTTGGTGTTTTTCTTTCCGTTTACTCTCATTTTCTTAAAGCAGTTTCCCCAGCACTTGCATTATTAAAAATGGCTTAATTCTACCCATAAGCTTTGATAATTTAACTATATCTAAAATTCTGAGTTAAAATATTTTTTTTATAATTTTAAGGTATTTCTTTACAGTAAGCTAGCAATAGGGTTATTTTTAAGAAGTTTGATGTTTGATGTCATTTTTATTCCATTTTTATGCATATAATCTCTGGTTCTCTCTCTCTTTCTCTCTTCCTCTCTCTCTCTCCCTGTCCCTCTCAACATGCCTTTCTTTTTATCACTCTTTCTTTTCTCCTCTACATCCCTCACCTCTAGCCATTTTAAGTATAGGCTCTTATTTTTATTACTAAAACTTCCAAACACATACAATAAAGGAATAACATAATGAATCTTTACATTCTTTACATACCCATCTCCCAGTTTCAAAAATTATCAATACAAGTCCAGTTTTACTTCATCATCCATACTTTCCTCATTGCTGTATAGCTACTATCAATGCTGATTTATTTTTGAGCAGATTTTTGTCTTTATATTATTTTATTCATTATTGTGTATCTCTAAAGTGCAAAAACTCTTTCTTCTTTTTTTATTTTTGTAGAAAGAAGATAGAATAAGAAGCCTGGACTAAATAATTTAAAATTTAAACCTCAGTTAATCCCCTTAAATAAATCTGAAGGGAGATATCCAAATTATATTTGTCTCCTTCACAAATTATCAGAGACCCAGAACTTAGCGTCTTGCTCTGTCCCTTTAGCTAAGCCTGGAGTTTCAATTTATGTAAAAGCAGGCTGCTTCCTGCATCTTGTGCATTCTCAGGGAGTTTTCTCTAAGGCATGTGACTTATGCCCATGTTCCAGAATTACTGGTGCAAGTCTTAAATTCATGCTGTGTTCCAAAAGGGTGAGCGAATAATGAGGAAGAGTCTAACATTACCCTTTTAAGGAAATACAAAACTGTTTCTCTTATATTTCACTGTCTAACCATTACAAATTGGCCATGAATAAGTGCGAGAGAAACTGGGCATTATATATGTGATAAAAGACAGAAGATGGTGAGATAGATATATGTCTATAATATTCATATATGTAATGTTTACATGTTTAATATGTATAAACCTCAGTAGTCAAACTTCTATTCATTAGAGGTACTGGGAGGGAATATTTAAGTGTTTTTAAAATTTTTATTTTCAAAACTTCTAGTAAATCTCTAATGTTAAGATTACAAACTCAAGATAAGTAATTTTTTGTGTGTTCCTTTCTTTCAAAAAGGTATTAGAACATCATATACATAATAGTAAAAATGCCTCAAATCTGGAAATTGTCAATCAAAGCAGCTTCCTCCTTCACCTAAATTCTCACCAGCTATTTATGCTAACTGATACAAACTGTCTATTGAGGTTATAAAGTAAGTTGAATATTTATGATAATATTTTGGGTGTACAAAATTATATACTTATTTTTCATGGGTAATTTTGAAATTGCCTTAAATATGTAAAAAAAAGTAAATCCGCGTTGATAAAATCTCACTGCTTTTCCTCAAGCTTTTATGATCCTGACTTAAATATTTCAGAATTCTCAATTTTAAGATATGTTATTGAAGACACAAGGGAAGATGCTTGGCCCACATTTTTCTTTCTAATTTGACATTTGAGTCCCAGAGCTTCAATACACTGAAATGTAACTTAAAATTATTCATGATCACTCAGAAATGCTTAGTGACAAAGGTGGTATATAGTAATTGGAGACAGGGTGAGTTCTTTCAAGCTACGTTAACGTGCCTTTTGAAATAAAAAAAGAGAAAGAAATAGCTGCAATGCAACTTCAGAATAAAATAAACAAAAATCAAAGCCTGATTTTTGAAGTTCACATAAAGATAAATATTTCCACCAAAAATTAATCCAGAATTTAAGACATTTAGAACTCTATTTATTTTTCTCATGCTTTACTGGATAAACATTAAGAATAACATAATAATAATACACTGGATAATATAAAGACTCTGCCCAAATTGAAAAGAATTGTTTACCTATTTATTTTTTCTTTTCATTCCATCATTGTTTACTTTTCATAGAGTGCCTATAGTTCTTATGTTAATGGTGAATTATGATGCTAAAAATAATATAAGCCAAGGCAACAGAAATTAAGTTAATTATGTTTCAAATAAATAACATCAGGAGCTAAGGTTCAACTTTTAAGACATCAAAACTTCATCATCTGCTATAAATTTCATGTCAATTTAACATAAAAAAGCTTTCTAAATTTATTTTAATGTGTAAATGTGTTTAAAACTTAAATAAGATAATAAATAAAATGCTATATACATTTACTTCTTTTACTTTTTTAATTTAACAAATTTCTCATATATCCCCTGCCCCCATATGTATAGCCTCCTCATTATAAACATTCTCCAGGAGAGTTGTGATTCCTCACAATTGATAAACTTGCATTGAACATCAAAATCACCTAAGGCCTTTAGTTTTTATTATGGTACTATGCATTCTATGGATTTGAACAAGTGTATAGTGGCATGTATCCATCCTTAGAGTATCATGCAGAGTGTTTTCACTGCCCTAAAAATATTCTGTGCTTCTCTTAGTCATTATTTCTCCCCTGCCCTTAACAGTACCGTGGAAACCACTGATCTTTTTTACTGACCCCACAGGTTTGCCTTTTCCAAAACGTTATGTAGTTGCTCCTACAGTATGTAGCCTTGGCAAACTTTGCCTTTTTCTATTGGTAATATGCCAATTGTAAAATGTTCCTCCAAGGTTTTTTGGTTCCTCTGAGCCTTTTCATAGATTGATAGCTCTTTTTTTCTTTTGCACTGAATAATATTCCATGTCTGGATGTACTACAGTTTATTGGTTCATTCACCTATGAAGGACATCTTGGTTGCTTCCAAGTTTTGGCAGTTGTGAATAAAACTGCTATGAACATCCATGTTCAGGTTTTTGTATTGACATATGCTATCAACAACTGGGTAAATACCAAAGAGTATGATGGCTGGATCATTGAATAAAATTATGTTTAGTTTTTTAAGAAACTGCCAACTTTCTTCCAAAGTGGTTGTTCCATTCTTCATTCCAACCAGCAATGAGTGAAAGTTTGTGTTTTTCCACATCCTGACCAGCATGTGGTGTCAGTATTCTGCATTTTGGTAATTCTAATAATAGTGCAGTGGTATTTGTTTATTAATTTTTATTTCCTTGGTGACACATAATGTGAAATATCTTTCATATGCTTATTTACCATCTATAAATCTCTGGTGAGGTGTCAGATGAAGTCTTTGGCCCATTCTTTAATTGGGTTGCATGTTTTCTTATTGTTGAGTTTCAAAGGTTCTTATAATTACAGTGACAGTCTTTTGTCAAATGTGACTTTGCAAATATTTTATTCTAGTGTGTGTGTGGCTTGTCTTCTCATTACCTTGGCTTTGTCTTTCACAGCACAGGTTTTAATTTTAATGAAGCCCAAGTTATCAGTTAATTCATTTATAAATCACATCTTTGGTGTTATTATCTAAAAAGTCATTGTCATGCCCAGAATCACCTAGATTTTCTTCTATATTATCTTACAGAGTTTTATAGTTTTGTATTTTTACATTAGGTCTATAATACATTTTTAGTTAACTTTTCAAAAAGATGTAAAGTCTGCATCTACATTCATTTTTTGACATGTGAATGCCCAGTCATTCCAGTACTATTTTTAAAATGGTTGTCTTTCTTCTTTTTTCAAAGACCAGTTGACTATATTTATGTGGGCCTATTTCTGGGCTCTCTATACTATTCCTTTGACCTACTTGTCTATTATTTTGACGTATCACACTGTGTTGAATACTGTAAATATCTATTATTAAAAATAATAGAAATAATAATTATTATTTATGCCAGGTAATATCTTTTTTCCAACTTTATTCTTCTCTCAATATTGTGTTGCCTATTCTGGATCTTTTGCATCTCCATATAAACTTTAGAATCACTTTGTCAATATCCATACAATAAATTGCTAGGATTTTGATTCAGGTTTCATTGTACCTGTAGATCAAGGTGGGAAGAATTGATATCTTGCATATTATATCTTTCTATTCATGAGCATGGACTAATCTCAACCTATTTCTTTGATTTCTTTCATTAGACTTTTACAGTTTTTCTCATATAGATCTTGTACAAATTTGGTTAGATAATACAGAGAGTACCTTTTGTATGTCAACCTATGTCCTTCAACATTGTTATAATCTTGCATTGCTCCAGAGGGTTTTTTGTTGTTGATTTCTTTCCATATTTTTTAAAGAGACAATCATGCCCTAATCAGTAAGTCTCAGTTGGTAGGGCATCATCCCACAAAGCTAAAGGTTTCTGGTTAGATTCCTAGTCAAGGCACATGCCTGGGTTGCAGGTTCAGTCCCCCGAAAGGGCATATAGGAGAGGCAACTGATTAGTATTTCTCTCTCACATCAATATTTCTGTCCTTTTCTTTCTGTCTCACCCTCACTTTAAAGATAAATAAATAAAATCTTAAAATAATAAGGAGACATTATGCCATCTGTGAACAGAGACAGTTTTATTTCTTCTCAATGTGTATATCTTTTATTTATTTTTCTTACCATATTATATTAACTTGTATTTCCAGTGTAATGTTGAAATGAGTTGTGAGAGGGTATGTTCTTGCCATATTATTGATCTTAGGGATCAAGATCCAACTTTCTCACTATAAAGTGTAATGTTATCCATTTGCTTTTAATATCATGAAATCATAGTTTATTGTTCAAACTTATTATGTTCTTTGTAATTCCTGCCTTATAATCATAATATTGACTTGAGAAAATTTGGTTGCTGGAGATTGTCTTGTACTTATAGTAGAATAGAAGGTGATATAAATTTAATTGTTACTCTTCTGAAAAGTGGTCCTAGTCTCTCCATGTTGCAGTTCCTTTTTGCTCACTGCTAGTTTCATTTTAACAATTGCATAGATGTTAATGTTCATATTTTGTTTATTCTACTGTCTTCTATAGAGAAGACATTACCCCTCTTGTGAGCTTAACAAATGATAACCACATCTTTAATGGACGGTGCTCACAAAACATAAATGAAATAACCACTGGTCCTGCCATTGACACATAAGGACACTGATATTGATCTCCTGTAATATTTACACTTTCTTCACTGCTATAAAATTGTTCTTGTATGTGCTAAGGCATTTATGGTCCAAAAGGCATGCACTAAGATATTTTTACATGTCTGATGGAATGATAAATACTTTTTAGGTCATTAGAATTTAAAAATAAAAGGGTAAATGACTTAGCAGATCAATAATAAAATACTTGGTAGGTCCACAAAAATATTTTAAGTGCCCTGGGGACATAGGTTTCATAGGCAAATAAGCTGAGGAAAACTCTGTGTTCTAAATCTCAGAATCATCTCTCCATTTTTCACAAAGTAAATTAGCATAATTTTAAAACTCTGAAAAATATGGCAGTGTTTTTAAAATCTTTTTCTTACATCTTTTAAAGTATCTCTATAACCCCCATATTGGGAAGGTATAGCATGTAAAAATATAGTACAGCTATTCAAGAACATTTCTGATGTTTTATAAAGGCCTGATACAATTTAATACTATATAACAGTTTTTAATGCTGTTTGTTTAACTAATAACTAATAAATTGGTGCCTGATCCCTGTGACAATAGAGTATAAAAATTTCATTAAGTAATGCAATTTTAAATTATAATTAAACCCAATTTCATATCTTTGCTGATGGCATCTTTCTAACTTTACATGTATTCGTTTATCCCAGGCTATTAACACACATAATTCTTTACATCCCACCCCTGCTTTCAACAACAAAAGATAACTGAGAAAACTTTAGAGATAAGTTTTAGAGTCACAAAATGAAAACAAAAAAAGTGTGTAACAACCTACAATATTTGAAAAGAAATAGAGAAGTTAAGAGAAATAAAAATAAATAAAATGGGGTTAATGGTTACTAACAATATTAAGGCCCATGCCTCTGAGCATTGAACAACTTCATGATATATGTAACACATTTTTATATTAAAAAAAGAAAGAGAGAGAGAGAGAGACAGAGGCAGAGAGAGACAAAGAGATAAAGAAGAGATAGAGACACTGACTCCACTATTCCACACTTCTTTAAAAAGCAAGGAATTTTATTTGTTTTGTTCTATTGTCTGTTTCTGTCAACTGTTTAGCACTGCAAAAAGTTCTCTGTGTTTATCCTGCTTAATAACAAAAAAGCCTAAAAATCATTTATTTTCTTAAAATTCAATTAGACATTTAAAGGTTACTTGTTACCTGTGTGGTAAGACTAATATAATTTACCCACCTATTTCTTTGAATTATGCTCAAGCACTGGGGAAATGGATCTTTGAAATAGCCTTAGCAGTTTTCAGGAAAAAAAATTTAATTAAGATAGATAGAATGATTCTATTGATTTTTCTTACTTATATGTCCACTTCTTTAGCTGAGATTAAGAAGCTCAAAGTTTTGGGGGTATGTAAATAGTGTTTCCTTACTTAGCTCTGTATTCTAAATCTTAACTGTATGAGCACAGAGCCATTTTGCAAACCTTCTCCTTTTTATTTCTTCTGCATCATGATATTGGACTAATTCAAAAAAATGCACACATAAATGTTTAAAAATGTGAACTATAGCCAATATTTTTAACAGCATAGTTCTATTGTTTTTAAATATAAGTTCAAGTTAAATTTATTTATCAAGTGCCTGCTAGTAGATCACATAAGAAATTTAGTTTTAAAAATTTATTGATTAAAAGGTGCATATTCTCAATGAACAAACTTTCATGCTAAATAGGTAGTCTATATTTCTCTATATAATTATTTGATTATATAAATGTGCATAAATTTTACTCTGTTTAAAGAAAATAAAAATAAAAGTTCTTTTTACCATTGAATTTATGTGGCTTGACCCAATGACTTGTTTAGAGTTCTTATTTGACCTGAAATGGCTTTCATAATCTTATAGTTACTAGCAAGTATTTCATATTAACTAAGCAAACACATACACAGGCACGAGCAGTTTATTTCAGAATTACTGCTAATGTCTACAGTGGGTCACTCATTCTTTAGTTTTAGAAAGAGAGCTATGATAAAAATTATATAGGAAAAATATGTATATTTAACATGATAGAAAACTTAAGAATGGATTGAGGATTCTTAGAAATACCTTGGAGAGAAACAACTCTCTAAGATGAAAAAGCTATAAATACAAGATAAAAACAAACAGCTAAAAATCTTTCCTTCAAAAATTTATCACTATCTTGTGACATTTCAGAATAATAAACTGTGTATATGTGTAATAAAGAAGTTACCTTTGCCCAGAATGAGGTCTGGCCTTTGTGCTCAGATCCTGGTTGGTAATCTTTGTTTGCCTTAGTGTCTTGGGCTAGCCAAATAGCAATGATATGATTTATGGTGCAGGATATGGACCACATGGTAACAGCTGAAATATGGAGTAGGATCAACTGTGTGAGCAATCAACCAATCATGCCTGTGCAATAGAGCCCCAGTAAAAAACTCTATACACCAGAGCTTGGGTGAGCTTCCATGTTTGATAATACTCTATATGAACTGTCAAATACTGATGCTGGTAAAACAATGTCTTCTGACTCCATGGAGAAAAGAAATGAAAGCTCCACACTAGCATTTCTCATATCTGACTCTATGGACCTCTTCCTTTGGCTGATTTTAATCTGTCTCCTTTCTCTGTAATAAACCTCTGAGTGTAATAGCTTTCAATGAGTTCTAAGAGTTCTTCCAACAAATTATAAAAACTGAGGGTGATTTTAGGAACTGCTCAAATTTTCAGTTTGTATAAGAAAAGTGATCTCCTGTGGTTTCCTCTAATATTTGAGTGCCTCAAAATCTCACAGTCAGAAGGGAGAGTGTGCAGCCTTGTGTAGACACTGCTCCCTATTAGTTGCCATACTAAAAAAGTTTATTACACTATTATCCATTAGAAAGAAGTGGATATGTCCTACAGTAAAAATAAGTGTAATAAACTTGACTCAAGATCCACATCCTAGGAGCATGGAGTAGGTCTTCTTTTGACTAATAGCAGGATATTCTTCTTGTCATGTTATCTTATGCTTTTTAAAACTCTATTTTACAAGTAAGTCAACATGTCAGGAAAAGCTGGCATTTAAAAAAATGTAATAGTTGAATATGCTAGATTATGTTGCATTAATAAAGTTTAGGGCAGATTCTCAATGGCTTAATACATGCAATGTTACTTCTAATTCAGGCTACATGTTTGTTGGGAAACGCCCTGTCTGGTTTCAGGAACTGTAGCCCCACCAGTAGGCGAGAGGGCCCCAAGGCTGGAAATAATCAAGGAGGCCTTGGGAAAACAGGCCACTGAGGTGACAAAGCCCCTCGCATCACCCTGCTTGACCCTGGGAGATGGCTGGTAGTCAATAATGGGTAAGATCCCTCAATGGAAGGAACAACCTAAGCCAGGCACAGCTGCAAATAGGCATCAGGGACAAAAACTTAGGGGACACAGAGAAAGGGCAAAAATGACCCACACCCCTTGGCTTGGCTTGGATAGGGCCAGGGTCCTCATCCTATCTCAAAGAAATCTCCTATTTCCTGGTTGCCTTGCCCTTCCCCCCCACCACCACCTTGAAACAACCCTGGAAACAGTCCTAAACTGGATCTGGTGGTTCCCAGGGGGAATCAGATCTAGAAGTAAATTCTTTAAAGCATGCTTTGTGTCTTCCTCAAAAGCTATGATACTGTAGCTTTTGAAAAAATAGTTGAAAAAAACACTTCCTGGCTGCCCTGGCTGGTGTAACTCAGTGGATTGAGTGCCAGCCTGTGAACCAAAGGGTCACTGGTTAGATTCCCAGTCAGGGCACATGCGTGGGTTGTGGGCCAGGTCCCCAGTAGTGGCCACGAGAGAGACAACTACACATTGACGTTTCTCTCTCTCCCTTCCCCTCTCTCTAAAACAAACAAATGAACAAATATATATTAAAAATTAAATAAGTTTGCATGAAGTTTTAAAATTCAAAAGAATGAACAAATGGAATGTGCTTCAAATTAGGTGAATCTCATACTTTTTTAAACTAGACTCAGAAAAGTGCTTTGTAGATTTACTGAAAGAAGAAATACAAAACTTTTAAAAAATTACAACATGTAAATGTAAACTTCTAAGTTATATATTGTGATGCCTGCATAATATAAATATATGAAATACTGACTTTCAGATTCATTTTTTCCCAATTAAAAAATTCTTCAGGCATACTTTGTGAATGTTTAATTATGTTTTTGAGTGTTTTGTTGGAGAGCACATTATAATGTTTTCTAATATAATTGTATGAAGTGTAAAAATTTGAAATGTTATATTGTTTATTTTATATAAGGCCTTTTTTTAAAAGTCTCTATTTAAAATAATTTTCTATGCCTTATAAGAATTAACATTTTTCTTTTAACTCTCTCATATATGGAAGATAGATAAGCAAGTATAAGTGGAATACACATATCTCCAACATAATTTTAGAAATTAGCTTCAAATTCTTCCACTACTGATTTTTACAGGAAAGTCTTGCAAGTAGTAATATCAACTGATTCAGGTTTTCACACCTTTTCCCTTTCCTTGACAATCTCACTAACAAGCAGAGAGTAGAAATACTAACAAGGTGATAACTGTCTGAAAGGTGGACAGCAGGAAGAAGAACAGGAAGCAAAAACCTTGACTAATTGACAACCTGGATAATCAGCTCTCACATAATTAAATCTCACTGTATTTCACATGTAATGTATAAATGAGGCACATTATTATTGATAAAGTTGGTTTAGGTATAAAAATGTATATTGACATGTTACAATGGCAATACATTTGTGTTCACACGAGTACTTTTGTCCATATAATTGGAATATTACTAATTGTCTTCTTCCAAAATATTTAGTGTTCATTGGACTCACTATAAAAATTAAGCTAAAGTAATCTTTAATCCTTTCTTCAGATTTAACATGAAGTACATGAAAGATATTTAACAATCTTGCTATTTTTTGGAGAAACTCAAAATAAACATATATAAAAGTTTTCAAGAGAAACATCAAGCAGGCAGCATCAAATCAAGGCATTATACTTTGTTTGCTGTAAATAATATGGTGTTTACACATACTCCACTCTGAGACTAGTCTTGTGTACTTTCTAAAATTAGTAGAATACAGGACACCTTTTTTGGAATCCAACTGTAACTCATTTCCTGATTGAAAATCATGGCCAAGAAAAAGACATATAATGACCTTATCCTTTAAGATTAGAGTTAATCAAAGGCAGTGATGCATAAATAAAAGTACTTAAATTATTGAGTAAAATTTATCCATAATAAAAATATGTGAAAATTACAGTGCCTTAAAAATAGTCAGTTCTCATGTTCAAAAAAGATATTATCTGACATATATTTATGGGAAACAACATTTTGTATATAAAATGAAAGATTCATTTGCTCAACAGGAGAAATAAAATTTAAAAATAAAAAAATAAAATAAAATAAAATAGAGTAGATTAATCATAACTTCTTTCTTCTACCAATAGGAATTAAATTTACCACATGTCTGGGTATTTATTTTACACATGAAAAGTAGTGGACATTTACAGTTGGGAAGAGTCCATTTACGTAGAATTATTCTAATGATTCTGTATTTACTTTCATGGAATTTCCTCAAATTAATGTCGTGATTAAAGATTTGAAGTACACGGAGGACAAGTTAAGGAAAAACATGAAGTTGAATCTTCAAAAGCTATGTTACAGACTGCCCAGATGATTGAACAGTATGTTTAATTCAACTGAGAGAAGGACACAAAAGTGATTAAAGAGAAGACAAAATAGGGACAAAACATAATTTTTTTAGTGATGGGAGATGTCTTCACTCTGCTTAATAATTTCTCTCATGAAATTAAGGATATTTTTAAATGTGTCTAATACTAGTGCATTATCTCTACCCACAGATTTTTTTTTCTAAATCAGTCACCTCTCTTATGTGAAGGACCTAACAAGTACATTTTATATGGCACATTCCCAGTAAATTCCATTTGCCTTCTTTTAATTTGATATGTTCAAAACTCAATACACATACTGTACCACTCTTTAAACAGAAAATGGCCAACTGAGCATATGTGATGGAAAGTTACTATGATAGAAATTCATCATTGCTAGCTGCCCAGCAGTTGAATTATCTGCACAGTGTAACTAGATGTTAAAGTGGAAATTTTGGCATAAATGAGAAGACGTCACAGAGAGGTACTAGACTAAAAAAGGGAGAGTTTCAAAGAACACACATGAAAATTGGTTAGAAGTTCTTAAGCTTTGCAATTTCACTGAGGATATTAAAGAAGGATATATGATGAAGATTTAAAAAGAAATTTGTGATCTTTAAGTTCCCCTTTCTCAAAAGGGAGAAGATAAATGTGCAAGTTATTCCCCCAAATTTAATGAGAGATAATTCAATGAGACTATTCAGATAACCTAATATGAATATCTTATGATATTGAAAGTTACAGACTGGTATATTAATTTTCTTGATAAAAGTCAGAGACAAAAAATGGGCTACCTAACTCTGATTGACAAGCCGAAGAAAAATAGTTGTATTTGAGTGGCTTGCCTTCCTAGGGCTTTTTGGAGAAAAAAGTTATATGTGTTCTGTAAGGACAAATGTTGGCCACATGAAAAAGAAAGTCGGCACAGAGATATCTTGGGTCTTGTTCACCTGGAGAGATAAACAATCTGTAGTAGGGAAAACCTTGCAGTATCAACAAATTTCTCAAGGATGTGGAAGGGGTAAAAGCAGAATGTGTTATCTGCACTAAGGGAGCTAAGCATTAAAAAAAATTCCAGTGAAAGAACAGTCTCCCCTTCCTTCTCCAGATGGCTAATGTGTTTTATGAACCTTACCAGGTTGGAAAGACGGAGATATATGTGAGACAAAAAGTTCTTACTGCACTAAGACTGATTTAAATTTCCATTGCCTAAGAACCACAGGAAAGACTTCTAAATATCAAGGTCTGTACATCACTGTATAGCTTAAAGAAATTAAAGGCATGCCCAAATATCTAAATTTTCAGATTAAGGAACATATGAAAACCAGGGATTCACTAAAACAAAATGAACAAGCAAACAAAAAAGATGCTGGATGAAATAACATGAGTTGTGAAAACAAAAGCACTATAGAATTCTCTCTGTATGCTAATAAAGGCCTTCTTGTCTTCAGTAGGGACATGAGTATACCCAGTAGAGAGTTACCAATTCCAAGACATGAATCCAATCAAATAGCAGTATTCTTAAAAAAGGGGAGGGGTCCTGAAATAAAAATCTATGTTCTACAAATTTTTCCCTAGTCTTCCTTGAAAAATAAATAAATAAACTTATCTGTTGCTTAGGACTTGCATGTGAACATGAAAAATAGACTTTTGTGGTTGAACACCCTCTAATTTCTGGGGAGCCAAATGTTAACTATGGTATGTTAAGTTTTTAGTGGTAAGGTGACAGTGGCGTTTCACCCTAGACTTGTTTATAGTGAGCTGGTTGGGTCCACAAACAAATTCATGTTAATTTTTAAACTATTTGTGTATAATTGGAATAAATAGCCTTTTAGCAAGTAACAAAATCCCTACATTGGTTCCCAAACCCATGATGTTAGGGTTCATACAATTAGAAGTAACAAATTGAAGTTCCTAGACATTTGCTTCTCTACAAATACAGTAAATTTTTAAAAAACGAAATCACGATCAATAATAATATTGTATCCTAAGAAAGTCACAGAATTGGAGTACACATACTTTTAAACAAACTTAGTCTTCCCATTGAGTATTGTAATCTATTTCCCTTTCCCTTAAAACTTGATTGGCCCTGTGACCTTTTTTGACCAACAGTAGATGGCAGAGTGCCTATTTAAGAAACAGACAATATACTTCCTTTTCGATTCTCTCTATATATGTAGATGTGGTGTCCTAACAATTATCAGGTAAACTGGAAACCTTACAGCTTTTAGTGAGGCCAAAATTTCTCCTGCTACTGGAAGCTGAGGTACAAGCAGCTCTGTCATTCTGCCCTTTGTCCATATCAACTATTGGTGCTATATGGAATCTGGATAAAGGTTCTTAAACAGAAGTCTTCAGGAACTGGATTAAAACTATATCCTCACTATTAAATATATAATCTCCTTTCAAAACCAGCTCTTGATTTGATACTAGGCTACAGAAAAAAAACCCAGATATTTAATCATAAAATAACAGCAAACCATATGACTAGATAGATGCAGTATTACCTAATCCACTTAACCACAAGTTTAATGTTCTTAGGAACACTCCATAATAAAATAAAAGTTTTGATTATGGCACCTGGCCTAAAGAAGTTCTGAAATATAAGTGAATTTATGAATTAAGTAAGCATATGCTTACAATATATGCTTTTCTCATCATATACTCATGGCCTTAGATGAAATCCTATAACTAGAAATTTAGTATGGAAAACAATGAGCCTGAAACAGAGAAGGCTGGCACCATTTAAAATAGAAATAGCATGATGAACAGTTAATTAAATACCATTCCTAGAGAGATAGGAAAACTTTTTATGAACACTAACTAAAGATTTGATTAGAGAATCAACATTTGATAAGAAGAGATAATAATTAGTGATGGCAAAAGAAGAAAAAGTAATGAATCCCTGAGATTGGGGCCAGGGAATTGCGGAAAGTCATCAAAGATGCCCAACTACAGAGGAAACTTTTAATAATCAATAGATCAAGTTGTTCAAATCTATTTAGGTCAATAAACATTCTTCTGCAAATATATTTAAATTTTCTCAAGAGCTCACAAACAATGTGGTTGATAATGTAAAGATGGTGGTAGGATGATGAGTATTTTTCCATGAGCTCAACCACCTGAACTTAAAATTCAGAAGTAGATGGCAATCAGGAATCATGGAACAACCTATAAAAGATCTAATTTCAGCAATGTGGAAAGTCCTCAAATATAATATATATATGCCATGAACCAGTGACCCATATATTGTGGTAATTTTTACATTGTAAAATTCATGACTCAAGGAAACAAGAATAAAAGTAGGGAAAACATCTCCCTCTATTATACCTAGTTACTCATTTACCAAAAATTTTGTTTCTTGTCTATGACTCTGGGTTTTTCATATTAAAATCTTTGGGTGTACAGAGGAGAAATATTCTTTACTAATTCTACCAATAGTATATTTCCAATGTTTTATGTCTGTGGGTTAAAAAGTAAAATAAGCAGTTATCATAAATAATGATCATCTCAGCATCCAACTTCTTTTATAATAACACTACATGCAATTATATAAGCACATGGTTGTTTACTTAATTAATTACTTGTCTAGCACACTACATTTTAAGCTCCACAAGAGCAAAGATGGTATCTGTATAACTAAGACTTAGCTCAGAGATTGGCAGATAGTAGGTGATCAATATATTTTTGCATATAAAATTGAATGCACAAATACTAATGAATTAGCATTGGAAATATCATTTAATCTTTTTGAGCCAGATTTTTTTGTTTGTTCTTTGTTTTTTTGCTTATAAAGTGTGTTTAAAAATATTCTTTAATAAGTTTTTATGAGATTTAAATGGCATAATATGGAAAATTCTATGTTACTAAAAAGAGTTAAAATTCATTAATTCATCTTTTTATTTCCTCATGTGTTTCTTTACCATTCACTTGATCATTTATTCAACAAATCCTTTGATTTCCTTCTATGATACTTGCACTTTTCAGGCATTGGAAGTACAGCAGTAAACCAGATAAAATTTCTAGGTCCATAGAATTTCAATTCTATTGATGATAGACAGATACTAAGCAAATTAACAAAAATATATAGTATATCAGATACTGCTAAACATTGTGAAGTCAAATAAAGTAGGTTAATAGGATAGGGAGTAGTGATGATTGCTAATTTAAATAGTCAAGTCAGCTAAAGATTCTCAGAAAGATAACATTGAATCATAGACTAAAGGAAATAGTACAGAATATCAGGGAGAATTTCTGAGCAGAGGAACAGCAAGTGCAATGCCCTTAGGCAAGAGTATGCTTGACTAGGGCAAGGAACAGTAAGAAAGCCAGTGAGGAGGAGGAAGAGAAGCGTTATAGATGGAAGGAGTGGCTTACGATAAGATTGGAGACCAATGGTAGACTATGGGAAAAAAGATCATACATATAGGAAGGTCCTTTTGGGTCATGAAAGATATTTCTTTAATAAATGAGAAACTTTTGGAGAATTTTGTATAAATGTATGGCTTTACCTTGCACAAGTATTAGTATTGTTACTCTGATTGCTGTGTTAAGTATAGACTATAGGATGTTAATGGTGGATTCTAGGAGGGAGATGATCAATAGTAGATAGAAGGTTAGAAGTGGTTGAATTTTAAATATATTTTGAAGATATAGCTGAAAGAATTTGCTAATGGATTTGCTAGTGTGAAAGACAAAGAGATGAGTCAAGATTGACTCCATTTATTTTGCCTGTGCAATGGTAGAACGTCACTGCCATTAAACTTGGTGGCGATCTTACAGCGCATAGCAGGAGGGCATGACTGGGGAATTAAATTTACTGATCGCTCCCGGAGACCATAGTTATTATTTAAATTCTACTTAGTCATTACGGTCTGTTGTTTCATGCCATGCCTGGGCTTTGTGTGCCTCATCTGCAATTATTCTGGTAGATTGATCAACCTACCTCAGTGGTTTAACAACTATTCACTGTCAATCAATTCACCAAACCTTTATGAAGTGGCTAGTGAGATCCCCTTGAGGGTCTCTAGTACTGTGATTGTTTTATGTGAGGTAAATTTGAAATTGTGTACAATTTTATAAAGACCAGTTTTCTCCCCCAGCTTCCATTTTAGGGAGAGAAGTATAAAGTTACAAATTTTAGAAGATTCCCAAATCAATGTGATGTGTAAGCATGGATTAGATTAATCGCTGAACTCTCAGGAATTTTAGGTTTAGTTGGCTTCTGGTTTGGTCTAAAGTTGGGTCGGCTTAATTGGTTTCAAGGTCTGATGATGCTGATACCATGGTTAAGGGTTTGATTGCTATGGAAGTTATTTTGCTTTACAATAACCGAGAGCATGGACCAAAACCCTAACATAATTATATGTCCTAGAAATGCCAAAAGTACTGCAAATATTTCACTACAACTAAGAAAAAACAAAAAAAAAATACAAAATTTTCACTAAAAACACATCTTTACTTACCAAGAATAGTATCTGCAAATATTGTTTCTCCACCATGAAACTTATCCTGGAAAGATTGCAATGGCACCATCCACTACATTTATTTGTTTAGACACGATTTGCAAGACCAAAGATTATAGGAATGGATGGGAAATGAAGCAATGCCACCCAAATCACTGTATTGAAAATTATTTATGTGTAAATGAAAAGAAATCCAATACAACTAGAATCCTTGTCCCCTACTACAATGGTATATCTTCCACAATGTAGTTTGAAGCCCCAAATTAGTCCTATATATTGAACTTTCAAGATAAAGAGTCTAAAAACACTAGACAGAAAGGTTAGTAACCTTCCTAGAGGTAGTCTGGAGCCTCACTGCACGTTGCAACTCATTCTCAAAAAACTGGAGCTAAGAAAAGATTTTCTGAATGTTCAGTGTGCCTGGGTCTGTTGTCAATAATTGTCTGCCAGATGTTCTTTCTACAAGAGCCCAAGTGAATTATTTTTAATAAACTTTGATGCCTTTGGAAATAGTAATTTATACTAATTATTCAACAGAACCTCTAGAAAAACTATTTAATCATAGAGCCTCATATGCATGTTATAAAAATCTTTCAAGTGTTCAGTTTCACCCGCTCTGCTATTCCTCCTGAGGTAAAGATATTTAAGTTTGTATTTTCACAGGAAAGGGTATTTGTGAAGTAATTTTTTTCTAATAAAAATTTAACTTGAATGATTCCTGTAATCTGTTGACTGGGCCTTTAAAAATTGATGCCCCTGGTGCGTGCTAAACTAAATCAAAAGGAAGGAGACCTCACTGCCTTTTAGAATTCCAAAGGTCTGGCCCACAGTTCTATGAGGTCAGGAGGTGGGATTAACCTCTCACATCTTCATAATGGTTTTAGAAGGACTCTGAAAATTCACAGATGATTAAAAACACCCAACTGACTGGCACTGAAGAAGAATGTGGAAAGTAAATTTCATTTGTTTAACAGCTCTGTCTAACGGTGCTGGGCCAAGCTACTTTGGCCACAGTCAGCTACCTGATTGAAGGTGCCCTCTTTCTATTTATCATTTCTCTACCTCCCATAATATAGCTTCTTTACCCAAAGCAGAAGAGACATTGTTATCATGTGTCCAATTGTCTTCTTTTGGGTGGATATGAACACACAAAGAGACTCTATATCTCACACTGGGACAATACAGGGTGAGACAAACATAGGTTTAGAGTTGTTCATATAAGAAATAATATAATAATAAATAATAATATAAGAATAAATGGCTTGGTGTACTCACAATTGTAAACTACTTTTGCCCCACTCTGTATATAGAATACTGCATTTCATTGTCATAGCAACACTGAGATTAAAACCATTGTATATACCCTAAATTATCCAGGTAATAAAATGTGTGGAAAAACAAGTCTTTACAAGTTAATCTATAGAAATACAGTATAGCTTTATTTGTGCATTCAATTAAAGAAAAATATCTCAGATTATAAGTCTGAACTTTAGTTTTTTGAGGATCATGAAAATAAACTATTCTAGCAAAGATTTTTTAAAAGTTGAAAGTTTCACCTTCTAAAATTTGTGATATGTTTATAGCATTTTAAAAAAGTTTTATTTGACCATCTCCAAAATTGCCTCTTTTGTTTTCAGATGGTAAATGCTGAAGGTAGGGGAAGACAAACTAACTATAATATTACACATATCTATTATTAGTGTATGACTTGGCTAAGAAAAAACATCTATTTAAAAAATAAGCATCTTAATATATTTTAAAATGCACTATAAAATATTTTAATTAGTCATTGTTTTGCATGACCAGAGCTCTTCTCTCAGAGGGTGGATCATACGTTTACTCATGCTGATGAGGCTATCGGTGTTCTCTTTCCATCAATATTATGAAAATGAGTATGAATTATGATGGGTATGAAAAGTGATGGCTATTTGCAATTTCTCATCACTCAACATTGTCTTGTTCAGTCAGTCAGGACTTAACTACTCTACCCTGAAGAGCTATGAATACCGCCCACGAACACTTTTTTAAACTGGGAGTCAAGTGGTTGAAGAATGGTGAAGGTATCAAAAATAACTGTTTAAAATATGTCTTTGTTCTCTCTGCCTAGAGAATGTTATTTGGTCAGCCTAAGAAGGGGTCTTGAATTGTGTATTTTTAACAAAAGATAATTTTTATACAATTCCACAATTATGAATCATTGAAGAAAAATTTTTAAGTATTAGAGAATTCTAGAAACAATAATGATAACACATGTTATTCAATGATTAAACATATATTGGATATTTGCCTGTTATCCTTTTCTCCTGGCAATCAAGATGTCACTTCAAATACTCGGTTCAGTGAGTTAAGCGGTTAATCACTAAGTGATCATTCCTCCACAGAACTTTGTATTCTCCCAAGGTCTCTGTGTAGGTACCAGAAGCCAGGCATCATGATTTTCCATGTAGTATCCAAATCTGCATTATGGTGTTTCTTTTAGGTTGATTCTATTTGAAATAGAAAAAATGGTAAATGAAACTCTTTTGATGCAGATTTCTTTCACAAACCTATGTTAAAAACAACAAAACCTGCATTAATTTGGGCAAATAGTCGTTATTACCATCACATTATTGTGTCACAAATAAACCTTAGCATGAAGATTATCTGGCCCCATCTCAGTCTTATTATATCAGATTCTCTGGAGGAGAGGTCAGAAAAATCTTTATTTTTAGCTAGTACCCTTTATTTATAGCCAGGCAACTCAAAGAAATAAACAAGAACACAATTTCTACAAGAGCGGGAAGAACCAGCATTCTAACACTGTGGTACCATTAACTTAATTGAAAAATATGTAAGAATCAGAATGTGTGAAAGAGTAGATGAATAAAAGAAGGAATGAATGATAAGCACACAATTCCATAAGTATTCAATAAATACATGTTCATTAATTTAGGTGGTTTATTTAGTCTTTGATTTCCTGAGCTATGTTTACCATATCAAGGAAAAAAATGCAAAGCAAGGTAGGTTCAAGTATATCTAAGAAGGGATTTGCTGGCAGTGAGCTCTTGAGCTGATCTAGGAACTGAGAGTTGCAGAATCTCCTGCCACTAAGTAGCTTTGACTTTTGCATAGTGAGGTGTTTTGAGCAGTAGTCAGAAAAAAACTAAGTGAAGCAGAAAACTATTATATTATAGTATTTTGATCAGCTTTGAAAAAATCAGTTTATTATTTACAGGGCTGTTTAGAACAGTGTATGCGTGTGTGTGTTTCATTTATTCAAAGAAAGCATTTCTTGTTTATCAATACAAAAAATGATATGAGTTTCCTTTTCTTTAGCTTTGCCTATATATACTAACTATAAACTTATACTCGGTAAGACATCTGATTAGAAAGTTCTTTTTCTTTTGTAAATAATGACATGTGAACACTGTGGAAAGGATTTTCTCAGTTTTTGTGAGATTAAAAAGAAAAACATGTGCACTTGTGTATTTAGGCACTTTCAAGAGTGTCTCCATATAAATGAAGTAAGTAGGCAAATGATAATGAAATATTGAGGAAGAAGGGTAGGCTGCAGGACAGAGGGCAGGTGTGTCCCCAGATCATCAAAGTAGACTGAAGGATATGAGAAACGAGGAGGCTGCAACATGCTACTGAAGCAGGCCCAGCTCTCCTCTGATCTGTCCCTCTGCTTCACTTCCCAGACATCACACTGCCTCAGCTCCTGCTTCCTCTCCGCTGTGATTCATGTGAGAGATCCAGCACCTCCCATTCTGTGTCTCTTTTTTCTCACTGTCGGATGGCTCTTGAGCCTGCTATGCTGCCATGGGAACCTGCCGGAGACAGTAGGCGCCCATTAGATTTATTCTCTTTCATCCCTTTTTGAAAGTGAATTAAATGTTTGTCTTGAAAAATGTGTCCTGACTCGAGAGTCCAAAAATTTATACATTCAAAATAATTTAGCATTGGAAATAAGAAATATGTGTCAACCTTGAAAACCAGACTGGTTAATCTTGGCCATTAACAAATATTTATACAAGTGTGGTTACTATCAGTAGTCAATTTCTTGTCTTAATGAGAAATAGCTGAGATTAAGATGTGGAGGCAGTATATGTATCATGGTGAAGAGAAAGTAAGCTCTAAAATCAGACAGGCAGGTTCAAATTTCAGCATCCCAGTAATATGCAATATGAACAAGTTATTTTACTTCTCTAATCATTGGTCTCCTAAGTCTGTAAAATGGATTGTCAGAATAAGCATGGCCTCATTGGAAAAAAGGAAGAGGTTAAGTGATAAAGTTTATGTACAATACTTATTACAATGTCTGGAACAGTAAATATTTAATAATGTTAGATATTATTTTTATGAACAAAATGATCTGCCCAACGGAGGTTTAATGGGGATTGCACCTGAAAAAGGAATTGTGATAATTAAGGAGTCAGTGCTTTTGTGCTTGTTAAAAATTACAAATACACCGTCTCTCATTTTTAAAACAATGAAACTGCAATTTCATGTCTTATCAGTATACAACTTTATATAGCTAACACATTTATACGATGAGTCAATTTCCAAAGAATTCTGTGAGGTAAGAAAGACACTTTTAAAAAGTGAGAAGATAACTCCAAGAAGAAAAAATTCCTTTTTAAGGTTACATGTTGGCATCCAATGAGAACAAATGACTTGGCATTTTTGTAATATAATTTACATGATTTAAATAAGAAATCAGTTTGTAAGCATGGCTGTTACCTTGATATATTCCAGATATCACCAGTCTTTATTAAAGTATTCTTTCATCATAGTCTGTATATTTCTCATACAGAAAATGAGTCTGCTATTAAAACATGCATGTACTCTTAAGGTTTTATTTTATACTTGATGTGCAGAGCAGTTAGAAAACAGGCTTTGATATTACTCATAAAAAGAAGTGAACTGAAAAAAAGTAGATTTTTTTTGCCTTTTTAAAGCTATTACTATGTATTTCAGTGATGATACTTACCATATCTAATTAGTAAATTGCACAAATACAACAAGAATTTGAATAACATGTTATGAATTTTCATTTGTACACATGTGGCTTTTGGAGCTCTGCCATAGGAAGATTGTTCTGAATAGTAAACAGTAAGATTTTCTGTTTTAGCTCCAACTTTAATTTGTATCTGGCTTGAGAAATGTTATCAAATTATCTAATCAAAATCTTTGACACCATCACTGGGCTTTTTAAAAATAAAGACAATATTAAAATGAAGCCTGTGAATTAATCTCATTATCTGCATCAAATTGAGTTGAGGACTAAAATAGGGCTTGTGCCTGGCAAAGTTTAGTTTCCAAAGATGATGTTGACACACACATTTTTCTGTTTTATTGTGGTCCTTGGATTAATTTTAAATCTGATATTTAAAATGAAATAAAGACAAGTATCTCGTCTCAGAGCAGATACTTTTAGTTTTCTCCATCTCAGTGAAATAGAATCAAACAGTTCCCGCTATGTAATATGAAAAATAGAGACATTTATTAAAGAAGATACAAGATACAAGAAACATTGTGCACAGGACAATGATGCCTCAGTCCCTTTCAAAGGTATGCCCTATTTGAGGAAATCTGGTTCATTGGTAACGGTTTGAATCAAGTCATTCGCAACTACAGCACAATGTTCCCTCTGCTCTGGTAGCAGAAGCAACAGGATGAATTTTGCCATGACACCTTTCATGCAAGATCCTGGATCAAAATCTCAGGCACAGGAGTTTTTGGAATCGTCAGATCAGCTTCTAGTTCTTGCACTGTCAGTCACCAGTCTTTGGTGATTGCAGCCTGTACACGTTCAACATTCCCAGGTGTTCAGCTTGTTGCAGGCCTTCCAGGATGCAGATCACTTTCAACAGATTCTCAACCATCTTTCAAGCATTTGTTCCAGACTTCTTTTGTGCTGCACTCATTGCATAGTCCCTGAAAGCCTTCTGAATTGTCTGAATAATTTCCGCGAAGGAATGTTCAAGCTTAATGCAAAATTTGATGCAGATTTGTTGCTCTACTGATTCATTTTACATGTGATGGTCACACAGTACATATGATCACACAGTGCCACCTATGGCCTCCACTACCTAGTACAGTGAAGTCATCATTGTTCACACATGCACATTCCAGTTCACTGTTCTTGGCTGCCAGGTTACATGGAGGTCATGAAAACTGCTCTTGTTATATTAAAAATGACTGGACTTTTTCTGGACAGATTATATATTGCATGTTAATATATGTTTCTTTATAAAGGTATATATATAATTTTATGTAGAAATATGATGATATTAGCAAATATTTGTGTAAATACTCTGGCAGGTACCTTGAGAGTAAAATTTCTCTAATCACTGTTATCTTGAGCTTCAGATTTTAAATGCTTTCCATTTTTACCAAAATGTTAAATTATATTTAGTGTCAAAGAGAAGGCATTCCTTGTGACCTGCCAGATTGTATACCTGACTATGACATGCTGCCAAATTTTAAATTCAGACAAAACTTAACTTCTTATTTTAATGAGAAGTATTTATCCCATAGAAAGATGCATATAATAATAAAAACTTAAATGTATATAAATTGCAAATGTCAAAATACTCTCATTATTCCCCTACCCAATAGGAAAGGTTAGGCAAGTTTTAGCAGTATCATTTTACAGATGAGGAAAATGATGATCATGATTTAAAAATTTTGACAAAGGTGAAATAGCTATTAAAAGTGGCAGAGGTAAGAGCTAGGTTACCAAACTTCAGCTTCAGTATCCTTTCACTATACCATCCTGCCCTCTGACATTTATGCCTATGAAGGAACCCCTTACTTATCATCTCCCTCTTGAGAGGGCCTTGTGTTAACCCAAAATGAACTCATTTTTAAAAATCAATAACACTTAATGCATTGCAGGGTTTTTAGTGAAATGCATTTATAAGCCTAATAATTAAAGACTATTTTCACCTTAATCCAATTATTTTTTGATGGAAAAAAAATCAAGGCAATTTATATAAACAAAATTGAATAGTGCTTATACATGAATCCTATAAGACAATACTTTTTTAAAAATTTACAATTATTCGTATAAAATTAAATTTCTTAAACCATCTACTTTCCTCTAAATTTGTTTTTAAATACACCATTTTACTTCAAGGCAATCTTAAAAGAGAGTTGTAAACGTGCAGACTACAAATAAAATACCATTATTTATTATTGTGATTCTAATACAATTGTTTATAGTGAAGAAATTATTTGTAAAGCTCCATGAGAAGTTAGTACGGAGTTAATAATCAGACAATTGAAGTGCTGGTTAGTTTATTCTGGCTTCTCATTTAACAGCATCTTTTAAAGATTAAAAACATGTCAGTGTGATGAACAAAATTAGTTTAGCCAAGATTGATTGACATAAATACTGAAAATTATATTACATGTAAACTTTTTCAGATGAAGTTCTATGCCATATGAAGGCACTTTAATGTCCCAGAGGGTGCTGATATAAACAGCTTTATTCACAGGTTTTGATGCAATATATATCTCTTTTAAGCTTCAGAGATATATTTAAAGTTGATGTTCAAGAAATAAAAAGCTAATGCCAGCCCATGAAAGAGAGAGAGCGCGCTCAATGATGAGTGAGGCCAGCAGATACTCATGTGAGAAATACATTGTAGAGTATATACATTATAAGAGCTTAAATCATGCTCATCAGTTCTTTAGGGCATCTGAATCAGATATTCAGGGCAGAACAAGCAAAATACCCTTCCACAGACTGGTGTTTTAACATAGGCCAAGTCATTTTTTTCCTACAAAGAATAAACTTCTTTGTTTTCTATAAACAAATGTATAGTTATAAATTATATTAAGAAATGACATTTTGACTGTGATCTAGTGTACTAAAAAACTTTAATTTGGTTCATGTACAATGTAAATGAAGTTGTTCATCAGAACACTGGTAGAAAAACAACTAGGTTTCATTCTCAATATCAAAATTTATTAGGCAGCACTAAAGAAACTATACAAATAAATTATATTAAAAATGTTTTCTCTTTCATTCATAGTTTTGGTAGTTAAATATATGATCTCAAGACATATTAACTTGAATACAAATTCTGAATCAGAACATTTTACTTTATGAGTTTCAGATTCATTAAAAAGAAGTTAAGGTGAATGAAAACTTAAAGGAATTTTTTGAAAACATCTGCCTGCATAAAATGTTCTGCTTTTAACATCTTAATAAGCCTGCATTCCATATGAACAGATTCTGAATAAATTAATAACAATTTATTTTATAAGGTCCAAAAACATATTCAAATTTGAGCTTAAACATCTTGATTCTAGGTACTCTGTCAAGATGATTATCTAAAATCTTGTAAAATTACATAACATATTACTATAATTGTTGAGAATTATGGTCGTAGAATTTACTTTTTCTTTCAGACTACTGACCTAGATCACCCAACCTTTTTCCCCCCTCTCCTCTTCTCTCTTGCTTGTTATGACAGCAGTCTGACAGAAGTTGGCATTATATTATAAATTCCTGCAAAACTATTACACTCAGTACATAGTCATAGCCAAATCAAGTCCTAGTTTGTTTATATTTTAAAATGGCTTTAGTGTATACAAATACATCATTAATTAACAGCTTATAATCAATAATTAATATATAATTGCACCCTCAGTTCTGTGGTTTTTATGTTCTCTTAATAAAAATTGAAAGTATTTTTTCAGAAAGTTTTTGTTGGGTGGGTGTAAAGGGTTAATATTCCAGATTCATAGGAAAGTCCTGGGTTGAGGGGAGGGGACATTTGAAAAAGACCAAAGTAGCAATCCTAGTCTGAAGATGTGTACTACAGCTGTATTGCAATCTGCCAAAACAACCATGCCCTATTACCTTCAGAAAACAAAAATATCATTCTGTGATGTGGGTAGGTGTTTCCAGCATCCCTTCTTGTAAATAGAAACCACCGCCCACAATGCATTGTACTTACTTTTGAAATATGTAAATGCGATGTACTGTAATCACGCAGAGAATGTTTGGGCGGTATCACCTAAGTGTGGGCTGGGTACAATTTACAATGCACTTTGAATTTGTATTCATTTAAAAATAGTATGGTATTGCTTTTTGATAACACTCATAATGGAATGATTTAGCTTCCCCAGTGGGTTTTCATTTAGAACAGGAAAAGTGCTAAATTATGATAACATAAGAAAACAAAGCTAAGGTCTATTCCAGGGAAGAAAATGGGTTGCTAGGCTTATTGAACTGGTCTTGTTGATCTTAAGAAAATAAATAAATAAGTAAAGAAGAACCTCTTTCAATAGAAATGCCACTTAACTTGATTTATAATGTGCAGCATTAATGGAACTGAATCATAAAAATATCATGTGTTAGCATTGCCCTGCATGTCTCCTGGCCTTCATTAGCTTCCAGGATGCTCGGTGGAACCTTGAAATTGCTTACAGAAAATAACAGAAATCAGTTATGCTGTCCCTTGGTTTTGCTTTAAAATGATGATGATGATGATGATGATGATAATGATGATGATGATGATGATGATGATGATGATAGTGGTGGTGGTGGTAATGATGATGGTAATTAAAGTTTTGGTATAGGCACTCATTTATACATAGAAAATGAAGAACACCCAGTTAGACAGAAGAGAGATGCTAAGATATAGCAACCAATGTTTAAGAGAAAGAACTCTGGCTGTAAATGTGCACAATATTCCACATTATATACATGTCATTTCTGAGTACTGTTGGAACGATGCAGTGTCAAATCTGTATGACAGATTGAGGTGAAAGCTGGGAAAAGAGAGCTTGTGAAAAAACAGCCGTGACTGAGTGGGACATCCTATAGAACTTATCCTGCAGCTATAAGTAACCAGTTTCATCACATGAAAGGAGGAGAGAACAGGGATAATTGTCTACTAATTTAACTAGCTCATTTGGTCACTATTATTTAAACTGTATTCAAGTGTAACAATGCCATCTAGTGATGAGATTCTAAACTGATCTTCCCAATGTTAATCCTGGGTAAGGTTAGAAGGTATAAATGGCTATTACGTAGCACTTTAACTTAATATTCTATGAAATAATAAAACCCTCCCAATATCTTTTTAGTGTTAGATAAATTATCCATACAAGGTAACATAGAGAACAAAATGCCCTTTTTCTTACCTTTTTTATACAGCTTTCTTTTAATGTGGGAAGTTCATGTTCAATAGTAAAAGATCCTGTGCCTCCATCAGCCTGTGGCCTGAGTTTATAGAATCTCTGATATTTGCTCATTCAATAGATCTTTACAATCATTTCTAATGAAAACATAACTTTTATTTAGTTTTTGCTTTTCAAAAATTGTCTTCATAAAACCCTGACTAGCCAAACTCTCATGGCATACTTTTCTCTTTAGGTCTTCCCAGCTTTTTGCTACAACAGAAAGCCAGAGCCTCGGAAGAATGGAGGTCTGAGTTTTTCAAGATCATAATTCATATTGGCCTACAGAAATTATCACTTACTATGCAGTCCTGCAGAAACGGGAAACCATCTTATACCTTTATTGGAAGAAATATCAATTTACAGTGATGCGTATTTCAATGGTAATTGTCTGAAATTGAAGGAAAAAGGTTTGAGAACAGGACTGAAATCAGTAGGAATGAATTCTAGGCTTATCTTTGCTACTAGCTAACAGTACAGGCTTGAATTTAAGAGAAAATGTCTTGGACTTCAGTTTCACCTGGGAAAAAGTGTGCATTGGAAAAAATCATCTTTAATGCCTTTTTTAACTACAAGCTGAAAAATAAAAATTGTTAAAAGGGTAGACAGAAAAGAAGAGGTGAACTTGCTCCACTGACTGGACTTTATGGGTGCACTCAATGGCTGAACTTTTCATTTGCTTGTTAACAAAATGCATTTTTGATAGATTATCCAGAATATATTTAACATATCTTATATAGTCAGGGAGTAGAGAAAAGGAAATTATTTAAATATCCCAAGGCAAAATAAAAACACATAACATTCAAAATATTGTGTCATATACGTTTTTATCTCAACTATATTCTAAAGCATTTATGTAGACATATGAGAAAAATGGCAGAAAGTTATGGTATAAAAATGTGACATGCCTCACCTTCTCTCCATTCAATAGTTACTGATGATATTTTACTCTTTTTTATCCCTTTCACAGAGGAAAAGAATCTTACATTCAAAATCTTATTTTTCAGATGATATTCCAAAATTTTTTCAGCTGTCTAAAATACATGAGATTTTTAGAAGAAAAAAGGTGCTGCTAGCTGCCATGGAAACCCACATATATTTTTAGATTTATGTAGAAAAATTAAGATATTCATAATTCTATAACAATAGTTAAACTGATACTATCTTTTTTTCTAATAAATTGAGAAGCCAAATTATATTTTCTTTAAAAATTCAAAGGGCTCTGTATATATACATACATATATAATTTTTCTGGGTATTTTACTACATATCATGATCTTCCTTATCAAAATAACTCTATTAAAAGTAAATGGTAAATTTTCTTCTATTTATTACAAAAGAAAATAATTGCTAGTATGTTGTAATTTAAAATATTAAAGAAGAGGTGACAACAAGTCAAAAGTGTTTATTATATATACAAGTCAGTAATAGGTTATATGAAAACTTTAGAAACAACAAAAGAACTCAATAAAATAAACAAAATACACATAATCTCTGCCTAACAATACTAGTGAGCATAGAATTTGGGAAATTACTGTTCTCAATCTTAAAGACCAATTATTATAAAAGGACATATGCAATGTGGTACAAAATCAGCACTATGGCATACTTGTTATATTTCATAGCAAATATTGTCTTTAAAAACTTTCATAAACTGAATTGTGTGTTGTTTAAGACCTACTTTAAAATCATTTGCTAAAATAAGATTCCTTTGATATTTTAAACACTGCCCAAACTTTCTCCATTTATCTCTCTTTTCCTTCCTTTTGCTTTCTCTCCCTCTACTCCCTCCTCTTTTTTTTCCTATACTGATTATCCTTGAATAATTCTAGAAAAATATATACAAGGGTGGGCAAAGTAGGTTTACAGTTATGAGTATATAAAAGTTTATTCTTCTATTATTATTTATTATTGTATTATTTTCCATATGAACAACTGTAAACTTACTTTTGCCTACCTTGTATAATTTAACTAGTAAATAATCTGATATTCTGAATTTACTGACTTTGTTATTATTTTTTGTCCTAAGCCACAATAATAGCTTTAAATCCATACAACTTTTACATAATAAAATATGTGGAAAATTTTAATATCCTTGGAAAAAGTTATTCATCAAGGTATCATGTATCATTAAATATTTTCATTCTGATAGACCTGCCAACTCTTATAAATCTTAATTATTTTTGGACTTCATCAGAGTGTGTTCTTGCTTTGATATATGTTAATTTATGTCCACAAATGGTTCACAAAAATGAAAAACTGGCTGGTAATTAGTTCATTAACATAGTTTATAAATATTCACTACAATCAAATTTATTTTCTAAAACCTCAACATAAATTATAATACATATTGAGATATCCTGAAAAATCACCACCTCTCTTTTGTCTGTTTATAAAGTGGTACCTGATCACTATTCCATCTATATTTTCATCTAAACTTCTCTATAGTTATAACAAGATAACTTTGTTTCAAAAAATTAACAAGCAGAAAAATAAATGAAACATCTACATTTTTTTAACACACTGTCTCAAAACATGTTTTTTTTTTCTTTTTTTAAACCTGACTTCAACTGTTGACTGAACTGATAATATTGATTAGCTGCGTTTTTGTGAGGCAGGCAGCCTGTATGTTACAGAGCCCTCATTATGTGACCAAAGTGATAGGCCTCGCTTATCTGTAAATGCTGTGCTTATACATTACTGAACTACAGAACTCAACTGATTCAGTAGAATCAGCAGAGAAACAAATTATGCAACTAATATATTTGGTGTTATGGATAGCAAAGAAATGTGTTTACTGGGTAAAATTATTAGGATTTGCTGAAATAATTGATAATATACTTTTTATAAATGTTTACAACTTAGTCAAACAAGTACTTTGCCATCATCATCCTGAGATTTATTCATCTTCCAAATAGCTCAAGACCATTTCCTTCATTTATGTGAAATAAATTAAGAGCATAATTGCAAATGACTTCCATACCAACAACCTATAATTCCTAGAATCGTAAACTCTGTTACTTAAATAGCTTGTCAATGCATTCATTTTTGTGTGTGTGTTTACCTTTTAGGTTTGTAGCTTTGAGAAAAAGTTTTTTTTTTAATTCTCCAGAATTTCTACAATGTTTAAATAAGATGATATCTACTATATCAAAATTACAACAGAAAATCGTTTTTCAGTATTTTTGTGGGGTTTTTTGGATTCTTTTACTTGACTATTCAGATAGCCAAAACAACAGTTGTCTGAACTGCAAAAGGAGACTACATCATTAGCCAATCATGACATGGACAATTCAATGATATGACATAAGAAACAGATTTTTTTAAAAATATGTAAAGGATAGTTAAAACTAATTATGTTAATATTTCTTCCTTAACTATTTATATATTATAAACTATTCTGTTTTTATAGCACATCATAGTTTTTTTTTCCACTGAACATTTTCTAATGCCTCTTTTCTTTTTTTATAAAAAATAAAAATACATTTTAAAATTTGAGCAAACTGGATTTTTGTATAGTTTTTAAACTATGATTATATAGTACTGATAATTTTAAAACATTATAGGTTGAAAATATCAATACTCTAACCAATGAAAGATTGTAGAAAAATATATAAGGTTTTTAAGTACAGATTTTTTCAAAGAATATGTGAACAGACCATGATTAAAATCCAAATTATCTTGGTGAGTAGTTTTAAAAACAAAGTTTCTTCTAATTTTCTATTGCTTTATTATGTTAATAAAACTCCTTTAGCTTAAGAAGCCTTAGAATGTGTAGCCTAACATGGACATATTTTTTATACTTTGGCTCCATCTAGTAGAGCTTGAAGAAATTACTTGAAGTTGTGATTTTCATTATCACAGGCTAGAGGTGCATTTCATAATAATGACAAGTTTTAAAAAAGGATGGCAAATAAAATCTATTTAATATTTTACAGGGGTCCATTATTGCATAATATGTACTGCTATGCTATTTTGTATATGTCCTTTCCCTAGGGTTAGTCTGTTGTTTACCACTTTTGTGCAATTTAGGGTTTTGGCATCTTAAATTTCAGAGCTATAGGATGTTTTTAATTCCTTTTCCATTACTCCTTCTTCCCTCATTCTGGTTTTAAAACAGGATGGAATCAATATGACTCAATACAAAGGGGGAAAATACTTTTACTACATCTCTAAGTTACATAAGAACTAGCTGAAATGTACAGACATGAGGCATGAAAACTTGTAAAAAGTTCTTTTGGGTGAAGAGCAAGTATCAGCTAAATTTTATGATGGGTAAGCATAGGAAAATGACAGATTTTTTGACATTACAGTATTTAAAAACTGACATCCTTTTAAAATACTTGAATTCTCATATAAAATTTATTTTTTTTCTATCTTATTTTATATTTTTCTTTCTTGAAGGTCACACTAGTTCCTTTACTGGTAAGACTACAATATCTGCAACAGAATGTATGTTTTCTATAATTGCTTTAAACAAGTAAACACCAATGCTCTAATCAAAATGACCATTCAATCTCAAAAGAAAACTTTTTTTTTCCCCCAGGAGAACAGGTAACCATTTAGCAAACAGCACCCTTAAGGTTGTAAAGGAATGGATAATTTAAAGTAGCTAATAGGGATGACAATGTTACTTGTACTGCTTCAAATCTAATTGCCTAAAAGAACACCTCTGTAGATTTACTACATGAAATAAACTTTCCACATGGGCAGCTAAACTAACCTGCAACACAGCCAGTTCAATCATCGCTGACACTTTCAGTATTAACACTGATCACTGCCGCTCAATCAGTTGTGTCATAAATAGCTGTTGATTTCAAGGTGGCTAAACAGATTGGATCACCATAAAATGGTTCAACTGGTTAGTATCTATACAAACGGACATACTTTGCTTACTGGCTGGAAGCTGACTGAGTTTCAGAGATGTGATTAGTGAACCGGTGTAACTATTGAAAATTGCAATGCAGTGTCCTGAATAGAGAGAAGGTCATGTTTTTTAAAAGGAAAACTTTCTGAAAAATATAATGGCTACATAGAGTGATGCTACTTTCCATATGATTTTTTTAATGCTTTTTAAACAACAAACTTCTTTTTGATCAGTTTTATATTTACATTAAAAATCGTGAAGAAAGTAAAGTCCACACATATTCTATGCTTAATTTCTCCTGTTATATTGATATGGTATTCTTGTCACAATTAATAAGCCAATACTGACACATTCTTATTAACTAAAGTCCATACTTTTTAAAGATTTTCTTAATACTTCTTAAAGATTTTTATTTACCATCCTTTTTCTGTTCTTGGCTATGCCCATTTCACACATTTCCCTTGATTTGTTTTGTTTTTATGACCTTGACAATTTTCAGGGGTACTGGTGAGATATTTTGTAGAATGTCTCTTAATTGGGATTTGCCTCATGTTTTTCTTACGATTGAACTGGGGTTATGTATTCTTGTGAGTAACATCAAAATAGTAAAGTGCTATTTTCATCACATCATATCAAGAATACACACTATCAAAATGACTTATCACTATTGATGTTGACATTATCACCTTGCTAATGAAATGTTTGTGAACTTTTTTAACACTAAAGTTCCACCCCTTTCCATACTGTACTCTTTGGGGTCTCTATGCACAGCTCACACTTAATGAGTAGGAAGGTAAGTGCTACCTCCTTAGGGCTAGAGTATTATTATACAAATTATTTTAAATTCTTTTGTATGGCATATTTTCCCTTTTTTCCCCATTAACTTATTTTTAAAACATTTGTATCAGTATGAGCCCATGGATAAATATTTTATTCAACTTGAACTTTAAGTTATGTAACTGTGAGGAATAAACACTAATTGGTGTTAAAATTGTGAACATGGTAAACACAGCATGAAGTGTTGGAGCAATGTAAAAATACATAAGATTTTTATAATTTTGAATATTTTTCTGAATAATAAGTAGATTTTACAAAATATTACACCAATTCATAAAATTTTCTCTGGTTTTCCATTATTTATTAAAATTTCATTGATGCATCAAACTACATTTTATTAAAACGTGTTCTTTCGCCCTTCGCCAATAGTATCTTTGTATTTATCCAGCTTTCACTTTCTTTAGGTTTTTACCACCCATTTTTTTACAAGATGTAATTGATGTAGTAATTTATTTTGGCAAGATAACACAAAAGTATAAAGGTTGTTTAAATTATAGTAGACTGCTTAAATAGTTGATAAAACCTAAGTAACAAATATCTTCAAACTATGTCAGAATGGAAAAGGAAGGCTGTTGTAAATGAAACATTTCATAATGAAGCATCCCGATGCAACATTTTGGAACTCAGAACTGATAATCATCAATAAACATTTATTTTGTTGCTACAAAAATGATATTCATATGTAAAAACTCATAACAAACAATTCAATAAAATAATAAAATAAAAAGTAGTCCATTATTAGTCCCTTTACCTAAGGTTGACATATATTATTTCTGTTTTTAGTACTTCTGTAGATTTTCATCAAATTCTAAAAACTTTGTTTATCCTACTTCTGGCTACATCTAGGGTAGACAGAATTTATATTATTCAGATCTGCTTTATATTATGAAGATTAAGGAATTAGGTATGTTCATACTATCTCCTCCCTTTTGCTCACACAGACATTTAGATTCTGCACTTATTAGTTTTTCCCTTTGATTACGAAACTTAAACATGCTTTTCTGAACTAGCAGCTTTAGTCCCTGTAACTCCCACTATGTTAGTCAAGGAACGGATCCATCTACACTTTATATCTGTTCAACTCTCACCTCTTGACTATTTTCAGATATGTAATTACTTTAGGGTTCAAAGTTATGTTATTTATTATTTGCCTAAAAATATAGGCAAACTTTCAATAATCTGTGGTTACAGGTTGATTATACTAATTAAAAATAAATAAGGCACATACAATATAAAGATCATTTGACCCTTACTTACAAAAATACCAAACACTGTTTTACTTGTAAAAAAACTGAAACATAATCTTGTCATTAAATGTATGCCATTTAAGAGGAAAGTATTAAGTATCATATTCAAATTAATTCTTAAGCACTAATAATTAAATAAAAGTACATTGTTTTTCTTGCTTTGTAGTAGCATCATGCTTTTATTGTCAAGCTATTCATTTTATCTTGAATTTCTTATCCCCCATTTTTTTAAAAATTTGGTGTGCAACTGAGTTGACATAGAAAAGTCTTATTATCTTAACCATAGAAACAGCAACCAGTTCTCCAAATTTCTTCTGAATGTATCTATTTTTTATTTTAATTAGTAAGAATTTTTAAAATATACATCAGTATCTATATCTGTCTAATCATTAACAAAAATTTAGTTCATAGTGTGAAAAGGTAAAAAATTCATTTACATAGTTTTTATCATAAACTATTACCAACCATTATTATTTTGATATTGGTATCCTCCCACATATTTCATAATTCTGATTATGTATGATGAAAAAATAGATATTATAAGTATCAGTAGATGGGTGTAAAATGTCAATAGATATAAAAGCATTGTATAATTGAGAGAATTCTGCAAATATAAGGGCAGTAGGAGGATAATTCTTGAATCTTTCTGAATTCAAATACATGTACATGCATGTACACACACAGACACATCACACATGGGGGGAAGAATATATAGAAAGAAAAACTAAAACATGGATATTTACAGCAAAGTAGGTATCAAGATCTCCCCAGAACTGTCCCTACCACCACCAAATAAAAAGGTAGTACAAATCAGTCACAAGATCGTACGTCAGAAAAATTATTTTCAGTTGACTAAATAGGTGCAAAGTAGAAGAGCCAGAGAGAGAAAGTTCAGTTTAGACTTTTTGAGAGGAATGGTTGAAACAAAAAGAGCACAAATAGGATAGTGATGGGGGAAACCAGTAAGAAAAGAACAAAATAAGCACTTAGTAAATGTTTAATAACTTTTTAAATGTTCAGTTTGTGAAATTTCCATCTAATTGTATAAAGGAGGTAAGAGAGATTGAAGGAAGAGCACCAATAGACCATTTCAGTTGGCCCCTTTACAGGAAAGAAATATTTTGGCAGGAAATGCTTCCTCAGTAAAGCAAAGCCCATCAGATTCAGCGAAACATTTCTGTTAATAACTTGTCAAAGGGAGAGGATGTGGATGTTATGTATCCATGCCAACATGTGCCAGCTTCTCACTTCTCGGAATATTTTGCCAAGGTATAGATGTAGGATGATTTCAGACTTTCACAGGCAATGAAAAATGGACTAAAACAAGGATTCTAAAAATGTAGACCACCATACTTTTAACTGAATATTAAACCCAGAATCATTCACTTTCTCTCATCTGTAACAATTTACCAGCTATCTTTCATTGACAAGCAATGCATTCATTCATTTAATGAACAAGTATCAATGAACTTTTTTTTTTTATTGCTCAGTGCTGCACTTGGCAGTAAGAATCTACCCTTCCAGATTGTGCTAATCAGAATACGGTGCCTTTATATATAAAATGAAATATTTTACCGCCATCTGCTGGAGTAAAGTCATAATAGCTCTAGAAATCTAAACTGAATGTGAATGTTGTATTCTGAAGCTGTTTCAAGACAAACTCACACAACCTTAACCTTCAGACCTGAGAGAGATTCACGTATAAGTAAGGCACTGTTTCCTAGTACGTGTATTTTTATATTTTCTACAACCAGGTCCATGTAATCCCACTTAAATATTTAATTTAATCCAAGAAAGAGTTTGTTGTTGACCATGTTTAGTTAGATATTTACACATGGTGCACTCATTTATGGATGTCCAAACGACAGTCACTTGGTAAGAATATACAATAATTGTAAGGACCCGACCCTGCCTGAAGTGTAAATGGTGAATAAAGCAAAAGAAAAAAATGAAAAACAAAAACAGGATTTTGTGACCAAAGTTTGTACCTGGTTAAGCGACTGGGAGCAGAGGCCAGGCGGGGCTTGCAGTCCGCGAATGTGCACTGCATGCGGTCTCAGTCGCGCTAATGGGGCTGGGGCCTTAAATGAAGCCAAGGCTGTGTTTACCCTGAAACTTATAAAGTCCTGGAAAGTTTCCCTCAAATTACATTTAATTTGATTTAGCTAGATATGTTTCTGGGTAAAAAAGAAGTATTACAGAAGAGGAAACCTTGTTTGTTCACTTTACTTTCCACTCCCCGCCCCCATGGGGACCCTGAGAGTCCTGAGGACGCGGTTTGTTGCAAAACATAATTTGGAATCTGTGCAAAAACCTCTTTTTTTTTCCTTTGGGTTATTTTTACTTATCAAGTGTTTTTACAGCTTATATTTTCCACTAAAAAGAATGGTGAATACATGCTTATAAAATATTTTCAAAAATAAGTACAAATTTTCATAAAATAGCTGCTTTTTCTAGAACAGAGGATCTGTGACACTATTTTAATTTGAAATGAATGCATGGACATCAGATATGAGAGAAAAATTGTTGAAAGATTCCAAAGTAGATTTAAAATTATATTTGATTGTGTAGAGATAATTCTGTAGATTAATATGTGACTGCCACATTGTAATACAGCACATTAACATATATGCCACTTCAGTGTATTTGGATTATATTTACATCACCATGGAATGTAACCGTGTAGGAAGAATTTTTATATCTTCATTAAAGGAAGTATGAAACTCATCTATTGTGCACTTCTGAACTGAGGTTTCTCTTTCAAGTTTTAAAAAGTCAAAGCTACAGAGACAGAAGAGGGTTATTTTGATGATAGACTAGAGATGAATTGTGGCTCATGGGGGGAGAAACGATGTGATTGTGGCACAGTATAGGGAGAAAGGAAAAATGATTATGGGGGGGTAAAAAATTGTCATCGAATGGTAACGTTAAAATAAGAAACATCCTCTTTAAATGTCTCTGTTCTAAACCAGGAAATGACTGGATTCTTTTCAAGTATTTGTAACAATATACGCAGGTCAAATATCATTCACATTTCTTTTCGTCAAACTGACTATTGAAAAGGAATCACACGTGGAGATTCATTTTTGTCTTTTTCATATTTATTCCACACATTCATATATTGCCAAGCTTGATTTATTGGAATGGACTTAACATAGTTTTGAGGTTGCTATTTCCCATGTGTAAGAAAATTATACAAATTATAGATAAAAATAAACTAGTGGTCAAGATGTGATATGAATTTGGCTATCTTGAGTTCATAACTCCAGGTCCTTAAATGATACCAAAATCTTATTATCTCCTAAGTAACCCTTAGGAATTCTCTATTATTCTATGTAGTATATTTACATTTACATGTGCACATAACTACATATGTGTGTATAAACACACACTGATAAATCTCATCATTTAGGAAAAAAATCATATTTTTCAAGCCCTAAAATATCTTCCATAGACACTTGTGCTGGCTGAGTACTCTAAGGAACTGTTTTGAGAGTAGTATTTCTCTTCATGTAACTATTTAATTGTAACTTTTAGGTTAATTTTTAGGAAAAGTTCAAAGGGTTTCTTGGAAGTCTATTTGAGATAAAGAAGACAAGTCAGGTAGTTGGGCAGAGAAAAAGGATTTCAGTGGGAAAAAAGTAACATTTAAAACAAATGCTTATGAACTTAGATGTGTGACAAGCGATGTAACCTCTCTTTAGTCTTTTTTTTAACAAATACACTTTTTCTTGATATAATACATTACACATGTTCAATCTAATTTGAGTATGAGACAGTGCAAAGTTTTTCATCTTTAGCATTAACAAAGATGAAAAGATGTATCAAGAGGTAAATATCATGCTTATGAAACACCTATCTATGTATGCATCCATCTAATTTTATATTTTTTTAGGAAGCAGATAAAAGACAAATAAATGCTTAAAGATCACATATAATAAGAGTTAAAACAGTAGAAAATTTTTGAAATGAGACTAAAACGGTGAATTCTTTCTCCCAATTGGATAAAATTTATAAAAATCTAAATAAAAACTGAAAAGTTACCAATAAATTCTAACTATGACTATTTTAACATTTAGATATATCAATATATCTGCTATTTCTCTGTTAATTTGTACTTATTATAAAATACACCCTTGTATCTTCTTTTCAACAGGTTATAAAAATTGGAAATTTGTACCTTAAGAAATGTAATATTTTAACTAGGTTATGTAAAGTAGGGGAGCACATTCATAACAAGTGCTATAATACACATGGAAGTTTATTCACATTTTCAAATAAAAGAAAAATATTTAAAAATTATAAATGCAATGTTTGAATTTTTTGTATTAATTCTACAAATTACTTTATTACACTATTAAAATGCTGTTAACACTCTTAAGTTGTGTCTCAAATGTGCATTTAATTTAGATTTAATAATACAAGTTTGGCTTATGAAAACCAAGTCAATTATTGAAAACATTTCCCAAGGTTTAGCAATTATTTAAGATCTGCGTTTACTATAAAGTAATTGGGTCAAATGACATGTTCATGAAAGCAGATTTAGAACAACTTTACATATTGGTATGAAAGGAAAGCGTTTAATACCAATATAGTAGAAAATAGTCAACTTTATTTGGTTTAACAGGCATTTATTTTCAACAAAGAAACAAATTCATATTTTCAGGTGTTCTTTTAATATTATCAAGATGTAATATTGCCATATTCATAGCTAGAATTTTAAATAAAATAAAAATGTCAAATTAATTATATTGTGTAAAAATTTGAGTTCTTATTTTGTTGTTATCTGTTCCCAAATTTATTATTTGGATGATATATATGCAAAAGAGTATAGTTTATGTGTATAGTACAGTTTACATGTTACCTATTAAGATGAAACAAAATAAAACATCAGGATTCAGCTTACAAAATAGTATACTATAGGTAAATTAAATCCTGCTGTGTGCATCAGCTAATTACATCACCTACCCTTCTTTCCTGAGAAAACTATTATTCTGAATTTTGGGATATTCATTCCCTTGTTTTGCTCTACAGTTTTAAAACAGACATACACACAAATTTAATTAATATAGTACTTGGTTTTGCCTTCTTTCAAACTATATATATAATAAAATTAATATATCTATGTATAAAATGTTCTATTATATACATATTTAAGTATACCTTGCCTTTTAAGGAATTGTGGTTAATATTATTTTCCTGTTATGAACAAAGCTGTTATTAACATTCTCATACATGTGTCTGATCACACATGTAAGATCCTCTAAGTGACATAGCTGTGACTGAAATGGTCACAGGATATGTATCTATTTGACTCTGGTAGTTAATAACAAACTGGTTTCCAAAGTAGTTATACTAGCAGAGACTTGTAAGAAATTTCATTGTTTTATATTGCCACCAACTTGGTAATGTTGGACTTTGTTCCTTTAATTTTGTAAGAATAAAATCATTTCTTACTGCGATTTTGTTTTCATTTTAATGATAAATAATACAGTTGAGCAATTTTTCTATTTTAGAAGCCATGTTTTTCTCTTTGAAATGCTTGTTTATGTCTTTTCCCATTTTAGTACTGTGTAGATTATTTTAAACTTAATTTTAAAACCTCTATATATGTGTAACTGATATGATTCTTTTATTTTTTTAATTGTTTTTTTCAAATACATTTGTCTCTGCCTTCCCCCCACCACTTTCCCTTGCCCCCTCCCTCCTTCCCTCCCTCAGCTCTTCCCCTTTGGTTTTGTCCATGAGTCCTTGCTATATGTTCCTTGACTTGCCCCTTCCCTTCCTTTGCCCCCTGCCCCTCCCCCCTCCTTCCTTCTTGTCTCTGTTGGTTTCCTTTCCTTTCAGTGTTTCTAGTCTTATTTTCCTTGCATCTTTGTACTGATGGTTAGGTTCCGCTTATAGGTGAGATCATATGGTATTTGTCTTTCGCCCCCTGGCTTATTTCGCTTACCATAATGCTCTCCAGTTTCATCCATGCTCTCAAGAAGTTTAGTAGTTCTTTTTTTCTTTCTGGTGCGTAGTATTCCATTGTGTAAATGTACCATAGTTTTTTGATCCAATCCTCTACTGATGGGCGTTTAGGTTGCTTCCAACACTTGGCTATTGTAAATTGTGCTGCTATGAACATTGGGGTGCATAGGTTCTTTTGAATTGGCTTTTTGGGATTCTTAGGGTATAGTCCCAGCAGGGGAATCACTAGATCAAAAGGCAGTTCCATTTTCAGATTTGAGGAAATTCCACACTGCTTTCCACAATGGCTGCTCCAGTCTGCATTCCCACCAACAGTGTACTAGCGTTCCCTTTTCTCCAGAGCCTCGCCAGCACCTGTTGTTTGTTGATCTGTTTATGATGGCCATTCTGACTGGTGTGAGGTGGTACCTCACGGTGGTTTTGATCTGCATTTCTCTGATGGCTAGTGATGCCGAGAATCCTTTCAAATGTCTCTGGGCCCTCTGTATCTCTTCCTTGGAAAAGCATCTGCCCAGGTCCTTTGCCCATTTTTTGATTGGATCGTTTGTCTTCTTGGAGTGGAGTCCAGTGAGTTCTTTATATATCTTGGAGATCAAACCTCTATCTGATGTATCATTAGCAAATATATTTTCCCATACAGTTGGCTCCCTTTTCATTTTGCTGATGTTTTCTTTTGCCGTGCAGAAGCTTCTTATTTTGATGAGGTCCCACTTGTTTATTCTTTCCTTTATGTCCCTTGCTTTAGGAGACATATCAGTGAAAAAATTGTTGCGTGGGATATCTGAGAGTTTCTTGTCAATATTCTCCTCTAGGACTTTTATGGTGTTGCGACTTATATTTAAGTCTTTTATCCATCTTGAGTTTATTTTTGTGTATCCAATTTCAATTTTTTGCATGTAGCCGTCCAGCTCTCCCAACACCATTTGTTGAAGAGGTTATTATTGCTCCATTTTATGCTTCTGCCCCTTTTGTCAAATATTAGAAGCCCATATAGGACTGGGCTTATTTCTGGGCTTTCTATTCTGTTCCACTGGTCTATGGATCTGTTCTTGTGCCAGTACCAGATTGTTTTGAGTATAGTGGCTTTGTAGTATAATTTGATGTCCGGTATTGTGACCCCTCCTACTTTCTTTCTCAAAATTGCTGCGGCAATTCAGGGTCGTTTATGGTTCCATATAAATTTTTGAAATGTCTGTTCTATTTCTGTGAAATATGTCATTGGTCTCTTAATAGGGATTGCGTTGAATCTATAAATTGCTTTGGGTAGTATGGACATTTTGATGATATTAATTCTTCCAATCCATGAGCAAGGTATATGCTTCCATTTATTTGTGTCTTCCTTCATTTCTTTCTCCAATGGTGTATAGTTTTCTGCATACAGGTCTTTTACCTCTTTGGTTAAATTTATTCCTAGGTACTTTATTTTTCTTCTTGCTATATCAAATGGTATTTTTTTTTCTGATTTTTTCTTCTTCTATTTCATTGCTGGTGTACAAAAATGCCTTTGATTTCTGAATATGGACTTTGTATCCTGCTGTTTTGCCAAATTCACTTATTAGGTTGAGGAGTTTTTTGGTAGAGTCTACAGGGTTTTCTGTGTACCCTATCATGTCAACTGCAAACAATGATAGCTTTACTTCCTCCTTTGCTATTTGGATGCCTTTTATTTCTTTTTCTTATCTGACCGCTGTGGCTAGGACTTCCAATACGATATTGAAAAGAAGTGGTGAGAGTGGACATCCTTGTCGTGTTCCCGATCTTAGTGGGAAAGCTTTCAGTTTTTGCCCGTTGAGTATGATGTTGGCTGTAGGTTTTTCATATATAGCCTTTATTATGTTGAGTAATGCCCCATTTATTCCCATTTTGCTGAGTGTTTTGATCATAAATGGGCGCTGTACCTTAGCGAATGCTTTTTCTGTGTCTATCAAGATGATCATGTGGTTTTTGTCGTTTCTTTTATTTATGTGATATATTACATTTATTGACTTGCGTATATTGAACCATCCCTGCATCCCTGGGATGAATCCCACTTGATCATGGTGGATAATCTTTTTAATGTATTGCTGGATACGGTTTGCCAATATTTTGTTGAGGATTTTGACATCTATGTTCATCAGTGAAATTGGCCTGTAGTTTTCTTTCTTTGTAGGGTCTTTATCTGGTTTTGGGATTAGGGTGATGCTGGTCTCATGAGAAGAGTCTAGGAGTCTATCCTCCTCTTGGATTTTTTGGAATAGTCTGAGAAAGATAAGGGTTAGCTCTTCCTTAAATGTTTTGTAAAATTCTCCTGTGAAACCGTCCAGCCCTGGGCTTCTGTGTGCCTGGAGTTTCTTGATGACTGCTTCAGTTTCCCCAGCTGTTATCGGTCTGTTCAAGCTTTCTGTTTCTTCCTCGTTCAGTGTTGGAAGATTATACTTTTCTAAAAATTTGTCCATTTCATCAAGGTTTTCACATTTCTTGACATATAATCGTTCATTAGTTTCTGACAATCCTTTGTATTTCTGTGGTATCAGTTGTTATTTCTCCTCTTTCGTTTCTGATATTATTAATTTGGGTCCTCTCCCTTTTTTGTCTTGATGAGTCTGCTTAAAGGCTTGTCAATTTTATTTATCATCTTCTCAAAGAACCAGCTCCTGGATTGGTTGATCCTTTGAATTGTTCTTTTCATCTCTATGTCATTCAGTTCTGCTCTAATCTTGACTATTTCCTTCCTTCTCCTTGCTCTGGGATTTATTTGTTGTTGTTTCTCCAGTTCTTGAAGTTGTAGTGTGAGGTCTTTTATTTGAAATGTTTCTATCTTTTGTAGGTAAGCCTGTATTGCTATGAACTTCCCTCTCAGGACCACCTTTGCTGTGTCCCATAGGTTTCGGACTGTTGGATGTTCATTTTCATTTGTTTCCAGAAATATTTTGATTTCTTCTCTTAACTCATTATTGACCCATTCATTGTTCAATAGTCTACTGTTGAGTCTCCATGAGTTTGCCAGTTTTTGAAGTTTCTCTTTGAGGTTGATTTCGAGTTTCAAGGCCTTGTGGTCTGAGAAAAAGTTTGGTATTATTTCAATTTTCCTGAATTTGCTGAGGCTTGCTTTGTGTCCTATCATGTGGTCTATCTTTGAAAAACTTCCATGAGCCTTTGAAAAAAATATGTATTTTTCTGATTTGGGATGTAAGGTTCTATATGTGTCAGTTAAGTCTATTTGATTCAGTGCATCATTCAGCTCCACAATATCCTTACTGATTGATGTTTTGTTTGGAAGATCTGTCCATTTTTGACAGTGGGGTGTTGAAATCCCCTACTATCAGTGTGTTGCTGTCTATATCGTTTTTGAAGTCGTCCAAGATTTTCCTTATAAACTTGGGAGCCCCTCTGTTGGGTGCATATAAGTATATAATGTTTATGTCTTCTTGATAGATTTTTCCTTTAAGTATTATAAAGTGCCCCCTCTGGGTCTCTTTTTATGGCCTTTGTTTTGAAATCTACTTTGTCTGATATAAGAATTGCAACCCCTGCTTTTTTCTCTTGCCCATTTGATTGGAATTTTATTTTCCATCCCTTTACTTTCAATCTGTGTAGGTCTTTGGCTCTGAGATGGGTCTCTTGTAGGCAGCATATGTGTGGGTCATGTTTCCTTATCCATTCAGCTACTCTGTGTCTTTTGATTGGGGTATTTAGTCCATTTACATTGAGAGTTATTATTGATAGAAACCTATTCATTTTTTCTCTTTGTATCTGTGTTTTTCTCTTGCTCACTCTTTTCCTTCATCTTCTTAAACCAGTCCCTTTAGCATATCTTGGAGTGCTGGTTTGTTAGAGATGTATATTTTTTTAGCCTTCTTTTGTCTGGGAAATTCCGTATTTCCCCTTCTATTTTAGCTAAGAGTCTTGCTGGGTAGAGCAGCCTTGGTTGTAGGCCTTTGCTTTTCATGATTTGGAATATATGTTGCCATTCCCTTCTGGCTTGTAGTGTTTCTGTTGAGAAGTCCGCTCCTAGACATATAGGGGTCCCCTTGTATGTTACTTTCTCTTTCTCCCTTGCTGCCTTGTGGATTCTCTCTTTGTCTTTGATAGTTGCCATTTTAATGATGATGTGTCTTGGAGTGGACCCCCTGGGTCCCTCTTCAGTGGGATCCTCTGTGCCTCCTGGATCCATGAGACCTTTTCTCTCCTCAAATTGAGGAAATTTTCCATCATTACTTTTTCTAAGAGGTTCTCTATCCCTTGCTCCTCTTCTTCTCCTTCTGGTATCCCTATTATACAGATATTATTGCGTTTCAGGTTGTCCTGCATTTCCCTAAAAGCCTCTTCATTCTTTTTGAGTCTTTTTTCCATTTCTTGTTCTTTCTGGGAGCTTTTTTCTACCTTATCCTCCATCTCACTGATTCAATCCTCGGTTTCATGCAGCCTGCTTTGGATTCCTTCTACTGTGTTCTTCAATTCAGAAATGGTATTCTTCATATCCTCTTGTGTCTTCTTGATAGTTTCTATGTCCTTTTCCAGGTTGATATAGTTTGTTGTAAGATCCTGATAGTTTCTCTGCAGTTTCTCATAGTTATCTTTGAGCTGGCTGAGCTCATTGAGCTTCCTTATAACCATTGTTTTGAATTCAATATCAGATAGTTCCCTTGCCTCTATTTCATTTAGCTCTCTCTGTGGGGAGTCCCCTTTTCCACTCATTTGGGGGAAACTTCTTTTTCTTCCCTTTTTTGTGAGTCTATTAAATTATTTATTTATTTCTTTATTTATTTTTGCTTCTGCTTCAATAGGCTGTCTAGATTTCCTAACGTGAATTAAACTTTTATGGTAGTAGACAGGTCTTTTATTTATTTATTTATTATTTTTTTCTTTAGTTTTCTTTCTGGGCCTGCCTCTGATGATGTCAGTTGTTGACCCTATATGACCCTGGGTGTTTGTTTGAGCCTTCCAGGAGTCTATTGTCTGTGTCTGACTCCTGCTCTGGGCAGCTCTGTGACCCCTTCGGCCAGGATTCACTATTTCTGCGGACCGCTCTGCACTCGTGGGCCCCGCGGGCACAGGTTTATGAGTGTCCTTGCTGATCTGCGCACTCCATTGCAGGCTCCGGTGGCGCCAACCTGCGGGAGCCCTCGCCAGCCAGCGCGGGTTCACACACATGCTTGCCAATCCCCGCCGGCCTCTTGGCGCGAGTGTGCACGCCTGCACTGGGTGGTTTTGGGCTGTCTAATGTGTGCTTTTCAGCTTTTGGCTCTTTGGGGGTGTGGCCTGTTCCCACACAATGGAGACTAAGGAAAGCAGGAGTCCGGACTCCGTTTCCTCTTCCCGTTCTTTCCCCAACACTTCTGTCTCCAGTCTCTCTTCAAGGGTCTCTGGGCAGTTTTGTGACCCCTTCGGCCAGGGATCCACTATTTCTGTGGACTGCATTGTGTTCACAGGTTGCCTGGCTCCCACGCGCCTACTTCTGCCTCTTTGGGGGCGCGCCCTGCCTGACCAAAATGGAGACTACTGAATGCGAAGGGAGTTGGGACTCCCCGTTCCTCCTCCCTTTCTTTCCCCAACACTTCTGTCTCCAGTCTCTCCTTAAGGCTCTATACAGCTGTGTGACCCCTTTCGCCAGGGATCCTCTATTTCTTCCAGTTTGTCTACACTCAGCCCCCCAGCTCACAAGTGTACAAGCTGTGTGCAGAGCGCACAAAAGGCAGGTTAATTGATTCCCTTATACCTGAGCCAGATGGTAGCTGCAGAGTAGGAGGTGCGTTATCACCGGGGCTCCGCCAGCCGCCGTGTCAGTTACCTTCACAAAGTTTTCCTCACCAATCTTTTCCCAGGCACCAGCCCACTCTGCTTCCGCCTCTACTCAGAAATCAAGGCGGGCGGCTGCCGCTGCAAATTTTTGCATTGGCCCTTTAAAATGTCTCTGCATACCCAGCCGCCTGTCTCTGGCAGAGAGCGCCCCTAAGCTTTTCGGGGTTGCGTTTTGTCTGTGTGTTTTCCTAGTTTTAGCTGCTGTAGTCTAGGGGTCCCTGTTTATGGTTCAGACCCTGTTCTTCTCAAGGGGATCCAACTGGCCGTTTTAATGTCCCTTAGGTCCTGGTGCCCGTGGGCACTCAGCCCACTCTCTTGAGCATCCACTGCACTTCTCACCTGTTGGGATGTGTGAGAGTTGAATCCACTGTCCGCAGCTCCACGGCTCCTCTCCCTCTATTGCTCCATTGTTTTCCAGGTGACTTCTCCACTATTTAGTCACAATTCCAGTTTGGTCTTGGGAGGAGGTCAGCGTGACTCCCATTCACTCCTCTGCCATCTTCCTCTCTGAGATAAGCCTATAGATTCTGCTTTATTTTCATGCTCTCTGTTTTCTTTTTTATCATATCATTTTCTTTTTCTGTCATTTTAACTCTTATTTTTGCTTTTATTTTTTTTAATAATTGTTATTTTTAAAAGGATTTTTATTTATTTATTTTTAGAGAGAGGGAAGGGAGGAAGAAAGAGGGGGAGAGAAACATCAATGTGTGGTTGCCTCTTGCATGCTCCCCACAAGGGATCTGGCCCAAAACCCTGACACGTGCCCTGACTGGGAATTGAAATGGTAACCCTTCAGTTTACATGCCAGCACTCAATCCACTGAGCCTCACAAGCCAGAGTAGCTTTTCTTATTTTTTTAAATTTTTTGGAATGACAATCGTTAATAAAATTGTATAAATCTCAAGTGTAAGATTCTATAATACACCATCTGTATGTTGCATTGTGTGTTTACCACCCAAAGTCAAAGTATTTTTAATTCTAATGACTATATTATGTAGTATTTATGAGATTAACTATATATAGTTAAAATTATATAAATACATATAAATATAGTGTGTGTGTGTGTCTCATCTCAGGTATGAGCTAAATCTTGCTTATTGTGTTTTACAAGGGGGAATCCCAAGAAACTTGGAATTCATTTATTAAAAAAAGTGTATTTATTCTTACCTGTTTGAACTTCAGTCACCTTCAAAGTACTCTCCACTTGATGCAACACATCTATCAAGATATTTTTTCCACTGCTCAAAACAGTTTGTGAACTTGTTGATTTTTATGTCTTCTAGTGCTTCTACTGATTTTTGTTTCACCTCTTCCACGTCAGCAAAATGTTTCTCTTTGAAGACATTTTTTATCCAGAGAAACAAACAAACAAACAAAAAAAGCCACTCTGGGAGAGATTGGGTAAATAGGGAGGGTGGAGCATGGGGGTCAAACCGATTTTGGTCAAAAATTGCTAAACACTCAGCACAGTGTGGGCAGGTGTGATCATAAATCATCCAACTTGAAATGGGCAAACATGGTGAAAGTCTTCCAAAGGAAAAAAAAAAACAAACCTTCACTGAAGCCAAATGCCAAATGCGGCCTCTCACAACGCCAGCTGGTACACTGATACAGATGGATTCCTAACACACTGTCCCTGTGAGGAAAACCTGTACTACAAGGGGCATACCCTTCACAACATAATTTCATGCTTTTTGGGCCCCTCTCATATATGATAACTTTTTACTGTGTTCATATACCTTAGTATGCGTGGCCTTAATGGAGCAGTAAAACAAAGACTAGTTATCCCACCATAAATAACTATGGCATAATCGGTGAAACAGCTATTTCAGACATTAGACAACAGGTAGCCCAGTACTGTGGACTCTGAGACTAAGAAATAAACTAGGTGAGCCCCTAAGCTCACCTGAGTTTTCAGTCCAGAGGCATTTTGACCATAATACCTGAGGAAGAACACATTCAAAGACAGACAGTCTAGCAGAGCTGAGGAGACAGAAGCCAGCGGCAGGAGTAACTAAGACATATCAAACTTATGGGTAATAATACTAGAGATGGAGTTGAAGTTGTCTCGTAGAGATATATTTTTAACATAAAAATGAGGGTTGAAAGTAATCCAGTGAAAGAATGTTATACCATGCAGTCACTATTCCCAAGACTGGAATGAGCATGTTAATATTTAATAAAGACTTCACAGCAAATAAAGACAGTCATTCAGAAACCATGAACATAGAACTAAAGGGATAAATGCATTAAATCTACATTTATATTTGAAGATTTAAAAATGACTCTTAATAATTGATTGAAAATACAGTTAGAAAACCAATAAGTTTTTAGATTTGAACATTCTCATCCAGATTGGTCTATATAACATTTTATATAGCAACCAACAATGGCAGAATTTACATGCTTTCAAAGTACAGGTGAAGCATTCCACAAAATAACCAACATGCTCTGCCATAAAAAAATGTAATTAAGTGTAAATGACTGAAATAACACAGTGTATTCTCTGATGACAACTGACTACAGATTAGTAAAAAAAAAATAGACAGGAAAAACCCCCAAGATATTTTAAGAAGTAAGCCCCACATTTCTAAACAATCTGTGCATCAGAAATAAGGGAAATTAGACATGTTTTTAATTAAATGCTAACTAAATTACAACATACCAACAGCTGTATGAGGCAGCAAAACTTGTACTCAGAAGGAAATTTTTAATTTAAATGCTTATATTAAACAAAATGAATATATAACATCAAAAAAAGCCCTTCTGATTCTACCTTAACTAGGGGGAAAAACATGTTAAACACAAAATAATAAGAAAACAAAAATGACAAAGATAAGAGTATAAATCAATGAAATAGAAAATAAAAAAAGTAGTGGAGAAAAAAAGAATAAAATCTGAATTGAGTCTTCCTGAAACATTTATAAGATTGTTAAAACTTCGCTAAACTGATAAAGAAAAATACCTCACAAATCACATTACTAGTATCACAATTAAAAAATGGAAGATTAAAAGAAAAATAAGAAAATATTATAAACAAGTTCAGTTTATTTCAATAACTTACATGCAATATCAAATTTTTTGAAAAGTATATGTCTAAACTTAAGATTCAAATGATCAACTTCTACAAGAAAATATAGAAGAAAAAAATTTTGTGACATTGGGGTAGGACAGGATTTTTTAGATGAGACAAATAAAATAACCACTAAAAAGTGATAAATTGAATCCACCTAAATTAATATATTTTGATATTTGAAAGACTCCATTAAGAAAATGAAGGCTTGTGGTTTTTTTAAAGAAAGACATTTACTTAAGAAAATATTTATAATATGTATGTTTCTAAAGGACTTATATTCAGAATATAACAATTGCAACTCAGTAGTAGAAAGTATAACATTTAATATATATTTAAAAATATTAATGAATGTCCTCTGATCCAGAAAATACATAATGTATACTTAATAGAAATTCATTCATGCAGATGTATAGAAAAAGACATGTAAGAGAATGTTCATAATAGCATTATTTATAATTGCCTCAAACTGAAAACATTTTAAATACTAATCAACAGTAGAAAATATATCATGACTATATTAACACAATTGAATATTACATATTAGTTGAAATTACTGTTGCATTCTACAACACAAGTACATTTCAAATCATAATATTCAGTGTAAATATCCAAGCAAAACGTTCAGAGCAAGTAAAAACCATCTATGGAGATGGTGACTGTCCGAGAGAGGTACTGATAATCTTTTGTTTTTATTATTATTTTGTTGTCTTTCTAATATTCACTTTCTCTCTTTTCATAGCCTTTTATTTCTTAAAGCAGTTTTAGGTTTATAGCAAAATTGAACAAAAGCTACAGAGATTTTCCATACATCCCCAACACTAACACATGAAGAGCTTCCTCTGTTATACCATCCTCCATCAAAGTATTTTATTTCAAACAACTGATGAACCTACAATGATGCATTTTTATGACCTAAAGTTCATAGTTGCTGGTCAACTTTTATTTCTTGACATAGTGTATTAAGTCACTTTGCATATAGGAGCTTTTGGGGAGAGGTCCCAGGAATGTAACATTTAAAGGTGTGAGAGAACCCTAATTGGCTAGAGGAATATTGAACCAAATATTGAACACACACACATACACACACACGTGCATACACGTATCTGCAAAAATGGCCTCAGATGAACATACACCTAAAGGACTTTTAGAACCTGGGATAATCTTTTAGTGTGTATGCAAATTAAGATAAGAGGGCCAGTATTTTCAGCCCTACATCAAATGACAGCTTATTGAATGCGGGATGTTCACAGGAAGACACATAACCTTGGGTGAGGTGTCTCTTCAATCAGGTATGTTCCCTGTAGAAGACTTCAGCAGGCACAGCTCTTATTAGCTTGGGGAAATGAGAGCCTCAGTCATTGTTAGGGGCCAAATTGTGTCTCCTTGAAATTCCTATGTTGAAACCCTAACTTCCAGAAATTCCAAATGTGGTATTATTTTGAAATAGGCCTTATAAAGAGACTAGTAAGATAAGATGAGTCATTTAGGGTGGTCCCTAGTCCACTCTTTCTGGAGTCCTTCTCAGATGGAAAATTCCACACACAAAGAGGTACTAGGGACGCACACACACAGAGAAAAGACCATGTGAGGGCACAGTTAGAAGGAGGTCCTCTGCAAGCCACACAGAGAAGCCTCAGGAGAAATCAAACCTTCTGACACCTTAATCTTGAATATCTGGCTTCTGTAACTATAAGAAAATACATTCCTATTGTTTAAGCCACCTGGTTTGTGGCATTTTGTTATGACAGCTCTGCCAACGGATTCAGTCATGAAGCAGGGAATCCAGGTGGAGCAGCACAAAATTTACTACCACCATTCCCTTGCCCTCCTTTTATTGATTTATTTTGCGTAGAAAGTTTATCCCAACTGAGTTTCTCCAGGATTCTAGTTGGTCTTTTCTGTTTTTCCTAAAGAAATTTAAAAGAAGAAACTTAATGATCTAAATCACAGGTCAAGGTTGCAGCTCATCTAAAGGCCACAGTCAGTATCACTGCTTTCACTACTATATGCTTATTTTAAATTTCCTCATTCTCACCTTGCATCTTTGTTGATCTGAATGGCCTATGTAGTGAGAGATCTGGTCCATTGGTCACCACGCCCTCTCAGACTTGGTGCACGTTGTCCATTTGCCATCACCATTGTGCAAGGGGTAACAAGAAGTACCGTGCTGAGCTGTGTGGTTGCCAAACATTTTCAAGTACAGTAGCTCTGATGATCCTATCCTGAGTCTAGAGTCCTATTTCTTCCCAATCATGGCACTGATCTTAGCGTAGCAGCCTTGCTGGGATTGAACATCACCCTTCTCTGGAGCTCTGCTGCCACTATAATTAAGCCCTGGACCTGATGATCACCTTTTTTTGCCCTCTTGCTGCAGCAAATGAGTCCCTTTATATGCTACCAAAGACGCCCTCTGGCTCTTACATTTCACCTTAAATTGGTGATTAATTACCATAAGTCTTCTATTGTTTTCCTTCAATGCATGGTTAGTTCTATCCAATTTCATAGTACTTGTAACTATTATTTTCCCCTAATGCCTCAAATGCTTTAGATAGTGTACCCACCAATGCACTCATTTTTATTAGTATTCCAGTCCAGTTCACTATCAGTGTAAGTTTTAAAAATTGCACTGCTGCAATATGCCCGAGCTATCAGTATTCCACCTACTGCCTATAATTAGAGTCTCATTACAAGGAGACCAGTGAATAATACATTTCTAAAGCCCTGTTTTCAATTCCGCTTTCTAGGATTAATTCTGTTACCAACTCTCTTAGGTCACATTCCACTGGAAATAGACTCTGAGGCAGAAATTAGAATTTGTGGACTCTTGAGGAAAATATCTATAAAGAAGTGAAAGTAGGGTGAACAGAAAAAAAAAGTTGAACAGCATAACAGATGCAGGAGTTTCGATAGACACAATGGTGAGCTGTGGGGCTTAGATAACCTTTAAGATTTGTCTTATAAGAAGCAAGGGTTTGGGGCTTTTATACTTGCCTGTCAAACTGTCATTGGATGAGTTCTGTACCAGGGCGACAATGTAACCTTGAAAAAAGCAGCAACTTTTGGCCATGGAAGTTCCAACAGAGGCACATAGTTGTAAGTTGTGAGATGCCACGCCCTTGCCAACTGAAGGAATGAATGCCTCACTCCCAGGAAGAGAATTTTAATGGCATACACAGCATACTTTGCATCTAGGAAGTGCTTGCATAGGTATGATAATTTTGTCATAATTCATTGACTGCAAACTTAATGCTTTTTGAGTTTTTAGATGTGTATGTTAATAAAAAAATTAAAAATTAGAAGGCAAAGAGTATGGCGATGGCTGTAAAAACTGAAGAGTAAACTGTAAATTTAGGCCAAGAGACAGTAAAGGATGAAATTTGATGTGTTATTGTGTAACTTTTTATGAACTTCTATTTCACTTGCCTAATTTGCAATATTTTGCTCGGTTATACAGCTAAATGAATGGATAAGTGAACATAGTTCTTCTATAGTTTATTTCTTTGGGATGTGTATTTGTTCTTTAATTACCAAAAAGTAGAGCTATCTGATCATATACTGTCTTCTACTGATATCTATCTATTATCTATCTATCTATCTATCATCTATCTATTGTTATATTTATTGAGCATATTTCTGGACATAGCATATTATTTAATACTCATTTTTCCTTTCTCCTACTGGTGTTATTTATGCCTTGTTGAAAGACACTGGAGAGAGATATGCAAGGGGAATTGCCCCCCATATTCTGCCTCATGAATATGAGCCCACTGACATAATTCGTGTGGGGGCACCCTGTGTTCTTTAAAGGACACAATGTGAAGTTCTCAAAAGTGACCTGCAAAGATTAAGTTGCTCTAAATGAAAAAGTAATTTAAAATTGATGACAGGAGGGTGAAGAGGAAAACAATTCCACGGGGGGGGGAAAAAGAGGATCAGGGATACGGCATTAGGCAGAGCATAGTTTTTTGAGTTTCATAAACAACTTTCTGTGGCAAAAAAGTAGACAATTAACTTTAATAAGCATAATTATTAACATTTTATTTATAATGGTTCCTTAATTGTACAAAGATAAAATTTCTTATAAGTTAAAACATCTTAAAAAATATGCTACCTACAAAGGATTTAATGTTAAGAGAAATAATGGAATCATGTGAAGTAATTATTACAAGAACACAAGATTAGCAACAGGTATAAATCAGAACAGGTACTAAGAATTCTGCAGGGATAGGTAATGAAACAAAGTGTTCATAATAAATATAAGATTATATGAGATGTTTTAAAACTATTTGAAGAGATGTAAGCTTTTTCACATTGTATTATTTAATATGTTTTCTTTTTACTCATCTTTTTCTTTATTTTGATGAGGCCCAATTAGAAAAGCATTTTTTAATAAATTTTGCTTTTAAAGTTGTATTGAAGATATTATTGCCCAACAGTTTCACAGAAATTTTTTTTCCTAGAAATTTTCTTCTAGGTATCATATAGTTTTACATTTTGCACTTAGATTTATTATCCATTTTGAATAAACTCAAATATAATGTTTATTATCATAGATAATTTTGGTATTTGGCTATCTAATCCTTCAGCATCATTTTTTGGGGAAAAAAGCACTTTTTACCAATAAAATGTTTGCATTGTGTTTGGGAAGTAATATATGTTCATATAGGTGTTACCTATTTCTTGATTGTCTATTTTGTTTTAGTTATCTATATCAGTCTTTACACCAACACCATGCTTTATCAATTGCAAAATTCAGTAAGTTTTGAAATCTGTTAGAGTATTTCACATTTAGCTGCAAAAAATGCAGATAATTATATTTTTAACTATGAACCCAGGTACCCTATAAACTTAATACCAATGAAACAAAGAATGCACTTGAAAAGGGACAGCTTATCAGTCATCATAATAATCTGTTTCTTTTGCCAACCAACTCTTTTCTCCCATGAATAAAAAGTATTCACAAATAAACAAGAGGGAAATATCAATGTTCCATATAGCAATTACATTCAGTTTCATGTCCAAAATACATCTTCTCATGATCTGGTGACCAAAAAATTCAAAGAGAATTCTATGCGCCATTAAGCCAACTGTATATATAATGATGGGTTAGAAATATGACAAGTGCATAAGTTCTATTTCCAAAAGTTAAAAATAGAATACATAGAGCACTCACTGCTACATAGCAACATTAAAAACCTGCTATGCAGGAACTTCAGAGACTCTCAGCTTTGAGAGTAAATTCCTTAGATAGAGGAAATGCTCCCATTATGCCTTATGATCCCAGTTTGCTCTCAGGAAGAAGCTTCCTTGTACATTATTCTCTATGACCCTGTCTGTAGTATATCATGGAGTATCCTTTGGTGTCTATGACATTTTGATACCTTTCTTCCTGCTAGTGCAGGTTTGGAAAACCAGGAGTGGCTTGAAGTGTCACATGGACATGTATTGAGACAAGTCAGACTTGCGATTTCTTTGGCAATAAAATTTTCCCAAAATCTCATTAGGCCTATAAGCGTCCACTTCTTCTCATGTACTAGTAACAGCATAAAGCGGGCTTATCTTGACATAGTTTTTCATCCTGAAGATTTGGTTTTTCCACCTACTGGTCTTTGTGCATGGCCCTTTTACCTCATCCTCAATTTAGAAAGAGTTCTGGGTGTCATAAGCAACAGGTTTGTGGTAAGGCAATACCTATAATTTGAGAATAGATATTGGGAGTGGTGGATCTAACAGTATTTGTCATAGATGCTATTGCAGTAGTTGAGGTGAGAAAAGATGCTGCTGTGGAAAAAGTTGGTAGCAAGTAAAATTTGAAAGGAGAGGAAAGATATGGCACACATTTTAGAAATAAGACATATACTTGTAAAATAGGCTATTGGATTATGTAGAAAAAAGAAAAGAAAGGAGAGACAAATTCGGAAAGATGTCTAGGATTTGGGCCAGAACAATTTGTTGGATTTTGATACACTTTACGGAAAGAAGAATACTTGAGAAGGGTAAACATGTATTGTGAAAGACAATGTTATATTGGAAAATTTGTACTTGGGCATGGGGTTTAACCTTTGTATTATCAACACATTTATTTATCAGTATTTTAAATCTTTTTCATACTGAAAACATAATTAATTCTAACATACTTTGTAATTTTTTATAGTTTTTTGGACTATGGAGTTTAAGGTTTGATATGCTTTCATTAATTATTTTTTAAATTTGAAGTTGATCTCCTTTTTTTTATGCTTTTTATTCTTATATGTCAACACTCCTTGCTTATTTCAGCTAGCTAAAATATCATTATACATGCACAAGATTTTGGATTATTCATTTCCAAAAATGTGTGCATGAACTTTGATTAGAGCACTGAGAAAATTCACCAGTGGATATATAAAAAAATATACCAGTTTTTTTAGCAAAAGCCATTCAGGACTTCTCCTTTAGGGACACCCAGTTAAGGATCCATCAAGGCAGAGTTATTAAATGATCAACTACAATGTGACAAAAATGAAGCCTGACTTTCTTCCTTGGGAACTGGTCACCTAATTTTTTAACATCTATTTTACTTGTATTTCCTTTCTGTATTCCAGAAAAACACAACAAACCTTCCAGAATGTTTCAATAAAAGCACAGAATAAATTAACCACAGAACCATGGATCAGCAAGAGAAAATACTCATTATAGATTACTAACTTGAACATTTTGTATTATTCTGTGAAAACTCTTATAGTATACAACAATTAGAGAAAACATAAATAACCACTCAAATTGTGCATAATATACTAGAGGGAAATCAACTGTTTATAGTTCTTTTTTTCTTTATTAAGGCTTTTTAAAGAAAAGTTTTAGGTTAATAACAAAATTGAGGGAAAAGTGCAAAGATTTCTCATATACTTTTTCCCTACACATGCATAGCTTCCCCCCTTATCCACATGCCCCATCAGAGCAGTGAATTTATTGCAACTGATGAACATACATTGATAGATCATTATCATCCAAAGTCCATAGTTCTTATTAGGGCTCACTCTTGGTATTGTGTGTGCATTCTAAAGATTTGGACAAATGTATAATAATATGTATGTATCATTATAGAATCATAAAGTGTATTTGTCCTACACTAAAAATCCCCTGTATTCTGCCTATTTATCTCTTCTCTCTACTCCAAATTCTGGAAATTACTCATCTTTTGACCATGAACATAGTTTTGCCTTTTCCAGAATGTCACATAGTTGTGATGGTGTAGTATGTAGATTTGAAGATTGCCTTCTTTCATTTAGTAATATGCATTTTAGGTTGCTCCATATCTTTCCATGTGTTGATAAAATATTTCTCTTTAGTGCTGAATAATATTCTATTGTCTGGTTGTACCACAGTTTATTAATCCATATACATACTGAAGAACACCTTGGTGACTTCCATGTTTTGGCAATCATAAAGAAGCTGCTATAAATATTCATGTGGCAGATTATTTGTGTGAATATAAGTTTTCAACAATTTTGGGTAAATAGGAGAGAGTGCAATTGCTGGATAATATGGTAAGATTATGTTTATTTTTGTCAAAGACCACAAAACTATCTTCCAAAGTGGCTGTACTATTGTGCATTTCCACCAGCAATGAAGGAGAGTTTCTGTTGCTCTACATTTCAGTCTGCGTTGCTGTTGTCAGTGGTCTGAATTTTGGCTTTCCAATACTGCATATTGTTTCAAATTGTTTTGTTCTAAAATTGTAACAAGTTGTATCAAATCAGTATCAAAACAATTTCAGAAGTGAATATTACTTCTCTTTGAACCTGTCAAATAAATAGAATATTCAGAGAAGAAAAGAAGGAAAACAAAGGAAAGTTACAAAATATGAGAATAGTTGGCTATGCCAGTTCAGACTTTGAATGACAAAGTTCTCAGCCAAAGAATTTGCAAAAATTCTTTTAAACATTGGTCTATTAAAAAAGAATTAGTTTTGTCAAGAATAATAGCCAAGTGTTCATCTTATCCTTTAACAAAGTTCAAAAGTCTGCTGTTTACATGTGAGCCTTATCCACAAGATAGAGGATCTTCCCCATTAACGGTGTTTATATTTCCAAATAGAAAATGCCAAAGTATTTAATGAACTCCAGTGTGTGAAAAGACGGTCTTTGGGGAGATAAGAAGAATATTAGAGTTTCAATTTGTATTAGTTTTATAATCTTAAAATAAGAAGAAACTAAGCCCTATTAACAATTAATATCCATATTGACACTTGAACCCTAACCAAACCATAAAATGGTTTTGTTGCCAAAAAACAAGATGTTTTATTGAGGATGTACTTCCTTACTTTCACTCTAATTAAAAATTAAAATCCATCGTGATGGAATTATTAGAACAGGAAGAACTCAGCGACAGAAATAAAACATGAAGCTATCAAATTACAAAATGGTATTAGATTTTTTTCCCCCAGAGAGTTCAATAGATGCATGGGGCGATGACAGTAATCGACATGGCTTCCTAGAATACATTTTTTATAGTGATACCCCCAACCTAAAAAAAAAGACCCTGATCTTACATGTCTAACCCTAAAATGTTGATGCTAAATCTTAGTTTGGGTCTGAAATTAGGAAATAAATTCTTATTATACCACCAATATTTTTAGTATATTAACATTGTATCTTCTTATACAAAACAACATTCACTTATCGTTTTACCTCCCACAATAAATTGAATTTTGATTTAATATGCCCTTTTTTGTCTTTTTCTATGTCTAAATACTTCTCTATATTTTCTATATTTTGTTATCTTGCTCCTTTTTTAAAAAATCTTACTCCCTTTTCTGAATTCAATTTTGCATCATGACTTTGTTTGGCTAGAGAAAAAGGAAGAAGATAAATCTCTGCAGCTATTTCAGAGACACAGAAAAGTTTGTAATAGTCAAAATTTCAGTCACTTGAAACTTAGAGAAACAGAATATGCCATTTTTTTAATGTGTGTATGTGTGTGTGTGTGTGTATATATATATTTTTTTTTCTTGAAAGACTGTCTGGTCTACCACCTAGCTTTTTATAAAATAATGGTACAGATTAAAGTTATATCACTAACATGGAATATTCATAAATTTCAAATTAATGTTGTCCACTTTCAAAAATTACTTGGGCAGAATACTGGTTAAAGCATGCAAGACCTTCCAATACTTTGGCTACATAGAATCTGTGAAGAATATCACGGGAAGACAGGAAAAGTCCACAAATCTGTATTGGAAAGGATTATTTCATTGGAGGAAATTATTTAATAGTTTATAGAAGTCTGATGCTCCAGGGACCTTGGAGGTCATAGAATGACTGACAGGGATCTAGGAAGGGGCGAATATAAGCAGCTGAGTAGAGAGGCTCTGCCAGGGAAGGATCAGATTTATAGTGATTGAGAGAGACACAGAACTACATGATGTCAGGGAAAGAAGCCTGGAGGGAATTAAGTTTCCTCTGGCAGATGGAGCAACAGAGCAAAGATTTTGTTTACACAGGATTTTTTTTTTTTGGAATATTAGAAACATTTCAGCATTAGCTGAGCCATTACTTATTTTCTCTCTAGTCAGACAGAGGTCATTTACCATTAATTCTATAAATAACTTTTCTATCACAAAATCTGCCTGTGATAACTTCTTTTGTCCTTATTTCTATAAAAGATAATATTTCTATTGTAAATTGTCTCCATTTGTGTCCCTACTTTTTTTCTCCCCTTTGCAAAAGCTTCAGAGTTGTTTCTGCCTTTTCCTCAAAGATCTAATCTACTTTCCAACACTATGCTGAACGTATCCACCAGTAAGTCAAACAACGTAGGGCCTTTCAAACAAAGGTCTTCATGGTTCTCACAGCCTCAAATCAATTCTCCCCTAGACTTTTCTCTTTGTGAGACTGGCATTACTCTAACAACCCCTTTTCGAAAGGTTTTCAAAGGTAATCCTGTAAACAGTACCCAGACATATTAATAACTAGTGAAATGAAAGTAATATCACAATGGCATTCTAGTATTCATGTGTCCAAATGTCTTAAATTAGTCCTGGCTGCTGTGGTTTACTGAATGGGGTGCCAGCCTGCAAACCAAACGTTCCCCCAGTTTGATTCCCAGTGAAGGCATATGCCTAGGTTGCAGGCCAGGTCAGGTCCCCAGTAGGGGGTGCAAGAGAGGCAACCACACATTGGTATTTCCCTCCTTCCCTTCCCCCTGTCTAAAATAAATAAATAAAATCTTTTAAAAGATGTCTTAAATTAAGCATAATAACAGTGAGTATCAACAAGGTGTTTCAATAGTGAGAACTCACATATGATATTGGTGGGAGTATAAATTGATATGAATTTAGAAAATTGTTTGATAAAATCAAGTAACTGCCCCATGCACAAGTTTTGATCATGAAATTACACTCTCATGTTTATAGTCAACAGAAATTCATGCAAATATGTAACAAAAGGAGTTATAAGAATATTTCTGTATGTATCATAGTTCCAAAGGACCAACAGTGGTGGAATGGAGAAATACATTGTGGTTTATTTATGCAAAAGAGGATCATCCATTAGTGCAGGAAACACACTGCAGCCATATGCCATGACATAGATGAGTCTCATGAACATTATATTAAATAAAGGAAATCAGGCACAAAAAGATTATGTCCTGTATGTTTCTGTAAAGTTGTGTCAGATATTTAAAATTTAGTAGGAGTTCAATAAATGCTAGCTATATGATAGAATGATAAATCATCTCCCCTTAGCCTATACATTTTTCCTATGCTTAGTCCACTTTTGTCTTAACTTCAAAGCTCAAATCAAACCACACAGAATTTTTATACCTTTACTCTTATACCCTTATGATTCCCCATACCTTAGGATTTATCACCATGGGTATGATTAGCTCCTGATACATTTTTCGAGTTAATTTATCTTTATTTTTTTTATCTCTCATTTAAAACATGTGGAAGCTGGGTTTTCAAATAATTCCCCTAAGAAGGGGAGGATTGTCCGCAGAGGAAGGAGGTACTGCTGTGCCAGTCGCCTCCCTGCGCCACGTACACAGACACGCACAGACACACCCACAATGCCTACCACCAGATGAGAACATTTTCAGACCCTCTTCCTTCTGGGTCACATTCCATTTCTTATTTCCTTTGCCTTCCTTTTAGCTCACAGATCTAATAGTCAAAAATTCTCTAATTCAAACATAACATTTGTATATTCAAAATGCAAACTCAGCATATTTATGTACATTTTTATTGAAATTGTTACCTGAGTGTTTTTGAGTGGCTTATCATGGAAGAAATTTAATTTCACATCAATTATGAAAAACAGAGAAAGCAAACATGTTGTTATGAGCTGTACTCTCACTTCAGCTCCTCAAATATTTCTTATGAAAACACAGGCAAGAAATATGTTATAGTATAGCACTATAGTTATTACTTAGCTTTTATAATCCAAATATACTCTTCCAATGATAGTTCCATCTTTAAAGCATTAAAAAGTTCTGTTTTTATATTTCTGATGTAGAAAGGCTGATCATTATTGTTTAACTGGAAGAATCTATATACTTTATACTTTTCCTGGTAACCTGGTTTTAGCATATGTTACATATATAAAAGAAATATAAGTAGCTGCATGAAAATATCTTTCAGAGCATTGAAATAAGTCTTTTTATTACTTCATTTGTTAAGTTTTTGTGGGACCATAAATTTAGGCATATATATGTGTGAAATTCTCAGTAAAGCCACTGAGAGGAGCTCTAACCAAGATGATACAATATGTAGGCTCTAACCCATGTCTTCCTTAGTTTAGTGACATTAACAAGAATTGATTTTAAAACCTTAGTTTTGAGTTTCATCCTTTGGAAAGCTGAGGAATATGTCTGCCTTAAATTTACCAGAATTATCATTATTATTTTGCTCTAATGTCTCAAACTTTCTGTAGCTTTAACCATTCTAAAGTGGAAATGGATCTATGTTTATGTACCTACCACACAGAGAGAGAGAAAGGCTTTGTCCTTAAGGAAAATATTTGCAAGGATTCTGACACATGCAATAATACTTAAATTAAAAAATCTCTATATTTATCTAAAATTAATATAATTCATTTTATGGATACACTATTAACCTTCTTTTGTAAATGTAGTATTATAAATCCAAACTTATATAATAATAATAATTTTTCTTTACACATTATTTATTCAGGTGCATCAATTGGTAACATTTGCTTGATTTTTTTCTATCATAATTTTTTAAGCCATTGAAAGTAAGTTGTAAATATTCTGGTAGTTTGCTTTTACATATTTCTATGTGTATCCTAAGAATGAGGACACTTTTATGCAACCTTATTTACAAAAATCAGGAAATCTGTTATATAACTGATATTGATCTTGCAGATGAAAAAGGGGTCACACATTACACCAGAGAGGCTCAGGGGAGGTCTGCATTGCACCCTTACAAACCCAAAGGCTGAAAGTAACTACATAACAGGGTTAGAAATGAAAACTTCTTAACTGAGAGTGCCTCATGGCAGGTAGGTCCTGTCCTAGGCCAGGATCTTCCTAGACAAAGGTTGTTATCTTAATTGAACTGGTCTGTTGTCTTTTTGCCTCTATTCTAACAGGCCTTTAGAATGTCAGTGTAATCTCCTTTTTTTCTAAATCCCTCAGGGCAAAATCTCCTACCAGAGCAGGGGACAAAAACTCCTCCTTGTTATTTTATCCGCTTCCCCCCATATCATCTTTATTTGCCATAAATGTTCTTTGTTAACTATCCTATACTCAGTCTCAGAGATTTGCTTTCTCCTGCCTCCCTAGTCTACCAACTATGGATTTCATGGTAACCTCATTATGCCTCCTCCTTTAATTATAATGTTTAAATTAAAACTGCAGTACTGCCATTCTCCAGGGCATTTTCTCAATCCATTCAGATTTTGCTTTCCAGCAACTGTTGTTAGTTCAGCTCAAATAAACTCATATAAATACAGCTTAAAGATGTTTCTTATATAGACAAAATACTGTTGTTATAATACTGTTATTTAATCCATAGTTCATAATAAAATGTTTCCAATTTTCTCAATAATGTCTTTCACTGCCATTTTTTTTTCCTGTGTTCAGGGTCCAATCCATGATCACATATAACTTTTAGTTGTCATGCTTCTTTTAGTCTCTTCACCGGGAACAGTTTTCAGTCTCTTATGACCTTGACATTCTTAAAAGTCCAGGCCAATTATCTAGTTAAATGTCTTTTAATTTGTGTTTCTTTAATGTTTCCTCATGATTAGATTCAAGTTATGTGTTTCCATCAAGATCTCCAAAGAAGTAATGTATATTTTTCAGTGCATCATATTAGTTTCTCTTAATTTTGGTGATATTATTTTTATCATATAGATGAGGTAGTAACTTTTGAAATTAATTCACTTGTAGGGAGGCTATGCTATTCATACTTATGCCCACTAATTTATGTATTTCTTATACAATGACACCTCTAACTAGTGCTATTAAAAGGTAAAAATGATTTTTTCTTTCTATACAAACAACACATAGAACACTGGGGAAAGAATCAAACATTGACTTTTATTCCTGCCTATAATTTGTTTTCATCCTCTGAAAAAATTCTCTCTATATTAATTTTTACTCTGTGCTATTGCAAAACTCTAAAACAGTTTGGCTCCTAAAGTGTAATGATTCTAATCCTTTTACACCAATAATTTACTGTTTCTCTTAAAAATTTTATGTGATATATTTTCATACTGCCATAGTCTTAAAGCTATAAACACTTGAAAATTAACCTCTTTGCCTTTCAAAAGCTTTTAACAAGAACTAATTTACATTTAAATCACTGTGTTAGTTTATGTAAGCCATAAAACCTAGGTGAAGAAATATCACAGCAAGTTTTGGCTTTTTAATGGGCACTTACATATTACAATATTAATCAATATTTAACTATAACCTTAATTTTAAAATGAAACTTGACTTTTGTCTTAAATTTTGCTGTTAGAAGAAGAGCTGAACTGCATAATTCATCTATATAAATTTAGAGAAATCAGATTTTAATTTTTAATTTCTAACAATAGCAACTCAGGGAGACTTTTTTTTACCCCGATTTGACAATTGGACAAATAATAAATGAATAATGCATTAATTTGGGAAATTAATCTTTTGTTTTCTAAGCCAATTTTCCAATAGGCCCAGAGTATATATGCTCTTAATAAACCATGCCTCTCATGAATTTCTGCTCATTCCTCTCTATTATACCTTTTCTTTTGGACAGAATTGAGACTGAGATCTCTCCCTTGAAAAAAGAAATCTGCATACAATGACCAGGGATATTACAACACTTTACAGATTTAATACTACGTAAACATGATCCCATTAGACTGACCCCAGGACTTTTCTAATTTGGGTTTCAGAATTGCAGCTAATATGATCACATAGAAACATATTCTGATAGAAAGTCAAGACTCTTCATTTGAAATTTAAACTTAAGAGGCACCATGTTGTTAGTACTTTCACATTTGTAAATGCATAGTGGTTGTCGTTGCCTGTCTCTTGAAGTGCATGGAGGAAGTCCTAGTTAGTTAGACCTGATGTGACTAGTTAGGTGACATTTTATCTTCTTGGAGCTTATATTTCAGATGTTGTGTGAAACCTCTCAAAGATCATTAAATGCTACCCTCTCCTGGTGATCTAAAAAAAAAATCTAAAATTATGCTTAATGGCTTTAAAAACATAAAATATGGAAGTGTATGACTTATTGGCATAGGCAGTTAAAACTTATTTTTTAATCTTTTGTTTGAAAGGAAATAAAGGTCGGGTTATCAAAGATTAAAACATAGATCCCTAAAAACTCTTGTTTCAATATAATTTGAAGAACCAGACACTAGAAACTTCCAGATATGCATGAGAGGGGGAAAAATTAATCACTATTCCTGAAAGAGGAATGGGTACTGGCTTATATAATTCTTAGGTACTAGATTATATAATTCATTTTCTTCTCTCAAGTCTCTCTAAAATTTTTGTTTTGAAAAACAGCCCACACCAAAAAATTAACTACAAAGCTGTGTGTAAAATAAAGGGGTAAGCTTTCAACCACTGCATTCTGGAAATCATGCTGGAAGTCTGTTGGAATGAATGTTGACAAGGCAAACAATATTCTCTCTTATAAAAGTAGTTTTTCTAGTGGGGTGGGATTTTATATTCACTTGTCTAACAAATATCTGAGTGTCACATATGTTCCAGATAGTTGTCTAGGTGATGGCATACGACTGTGAACATATTAGAATTATGTGGCATATATTAATTGAAATGTAGTAAATTAATTATAAAATGGCTCTAATTTTATAAACAATCCATTGTCTAATTCTTCAAAAGCAGTATGACTTACAGCTCCTCCTCTCAGGAAGTAGAACCGCTCCCCGACCTCTTGAATCTTGTCTGGATTTGTGAATTGTCCCCCTTCTACACTGTTCTTGAGAACTCTGTCACCCCCAAGAAAAGCCTAAGTAAGACAACCTGCTGGATGCTAAGCAAGCATGTGGACAAGAGCCAAGTCATCCCAACTGTTTTGATGAAGCTATTCTAGAGCTGATATCAGCTCTGGCTAGTGTGGCTCAGTGGATTGAGTGTCAGCCTGTGAACCAAAGGGTCACTGGTACAGTTCCTAGTCTAGGGCATATGCCTGGGTTGTGGGCCAGGTACCCAGTAGGGGAGGGGCATTAGAAGCAATCATACATTGATGTTTCTCTCCTTCTCCTGCCCTCTCCCTTAACCTCTTTAAAAAAAATAAAATCTTAAAAAAAATACTACTTGAATGGTGATACATGTATGAGCCTAGTCAAGATGGGAAAAAATGTGTTTTCAATTGGTTTTCTTATATGGCAATAACTAACTGATACAGATGCTATACTTTCTTTCAAAAATCTATGTAAGTAGCCCCAACCAGTGTGGCTCATTTGGTTGGAGTGTCAGCCAGCAAGGGGTAAATCAACCCACATCCCCATGGGCCACATATGCTCAACAAAAAAATTGTAAATTTACTTAAAACCCATTTTTTTGCTCATTAGTTTTTGTTATTGTTTATGTATTTAATGTGTGTCCCAAGACAACTTTTCTTCTTCTGTGTGGCCAAGAGACACCAAAAGTTTGGACACCCCTGCTATACCAAATGTTTTGGGTTTTGATTCCTGGTTAGGGCACAGACATGGGTTGTGGATTCCCTGTCATTGCACATACAAGAGGCAACTGACAGATGCTTTTCCCTCATTTTGATGTCTCTCTTTCTCTCTCCCCCCACCTCTCTCTAATATATATGTAAGTAAAAGGAAGATATAATACTAATATATACTATATAATATTTCATGTATTGTATATGTACTTAAGAGATATAATAGTAACATATGTTGTATTTTATAAATGTATATATAGATAGATTTATTGTACATAAAATGGATAAAATGTGTTAGAGTATTTCACTGAAGTGAAAAATTAATGAGAATGAAGAAGACATGATATAAAAATTAAGATAGAAATTTATTACAGATTGACAAGTAGAAGATATAGATAACTAATTATATTAATGTTTAAACATTGTAAAGTTAATATTAAGGTAAAATAATATGATGATGATCTGCTATTTTAATTAAATTAATTAATCAATTAATATTTTTAAACAAAATTCACACTTAATTTAGGATAAAATAAACTATACAAAATTGTTTTTCTTCACTAAAACTAATGGCAATACTTTTGTATTATTCCTAGATAAAGCACAAAACACATTTTTATAGGTTTTACAGGTTTGCATATAAACCAAGATAAAGCAGTAGATATGGTCATAAAAACGACAGAATAAAACAGAACAGGTCAGTTGGCAGTATCCACGGCTTTAGTGTTCGACACATACCTGCCAAAAAGCTTATGAAAATATAGGCTCAAACAAAAGAAAGTAAACAGCAACAACTAGATGATGAACAACAATGGCAAGTTCTTCCAGTCAATATTTCACTGTAACCTTTTCCTTTAGCATCACTGAATAAAGACAAAATCTACACTGAAATCACTATTTTTATCTTGATAAATGTATTTTTAAACAAACATGGACTTTATAGATGTCCTGTATTGTCTCAAACAAAATTTCATTTCTAAGAAATAAATTAGAATATATTGAGAACAGTTATTTTTCCCAAAATTTCTACCAGTAGGAACATTTATTTGGAAATGTTTAAATTATCTGCTCTTCAGACTTTGTGAAAATAGTGAAACTCTCAAAAGAAAGAAATTCCATGAACCATGGAATGAAACTCAAATAAATGAGTCAAAGTGGGTGGCAAAATTCCAAGAAACACAATGTATGATAAGTAATCTCAGTAATTACTCTTAACTAGGCAATATTGATATTACTCGGATCTTCTATATACAGCAAAAGGCTAAAAATTATAATATAGCCATTTCTAGAATATAAACTTCTATTTTTCTTTTTTTACTTATTTTTAGAGAGAAAGGAAAAGAAAGAGAAACATTGATGTGACAGAGAAACATCAATCAGTTGCCTCCCACACCCACCTGGAATAGAACCATACCCCTGACAGGTGCCGTGACCAGGAATCAGATCGGTGACTTTTCGCTTTGCTGAACAATGCCCAACCAAGGGAGCCACACTGGACAAGGCTCGAATAAAAATTTCTAAAATATTTTTTTTCTGTACTGAGAAGTGCTTAAATGGTGTGACATTTGTTGTCTATTTCTCAGATGTATAAAAAGGGACCAACCAATTTGCTAGATTCTTCCTTAAATATTTGGAATTAAGCCTGTGCTGTTGTATGTGTCCCACTACCCCAGGACTTCCCACCGTGTAGTAGGTAATAATTGTGTATAAAATTATCAGGGAAGTATCAGTTCCTCTGAGACATATCAGTTCCTCTTCTTATATACCTCTCCACTAGAAAATGTCCATTTTCTATGCTGGAATTATGGAAGTATAGACCTAGTAAATGATTTTCTTTACCAAAAATAACAGCAATATTTTCTGTATTATTCCTACAGGGTTATGAAGAGCAAGATCTGTTATCCAATCACTTAAAAGTGTGATTTTTAAAGGTATTTCAACTGTGTATTCTTTATGATCATTTTAAATTAAACAGTAAAAGTCTATATAGTCTATATTTCCTTGTTATTTATCATCACTTCTTATTCACAATAAATCTCTACTGGGCACTAAATGTAGTTACTGAGGCAGAAACAGATGGAGAAGAGGCATTGCCTGGGTCATTACTAAGGCAGACCCGGTTTAAGGGAAAGAGGTAGACGGCTGTCACAGATGAAGCATGCAGATGTGCACCTTACTCATTTGTCTGGAGCATTAATAGAAGGAATGGAAAGCATTTATATGAAACTTATGGATATCAGCTGGTCTATAACGAACATTAGAGCAATTTTTCCTGCTGAGTGGCATTTTAGAATGACATAGCATAGAAAATTGATAAGTTATTTCTATTTGCCTTCTTACATTATTAACTTGTGCTGGGATCCTCCAACTCTCAAGTGATGGTGATCATTGACGATTAGGTTAAACTGACTAGTAGTTTAAACTGCCTATAAAATCTAAGGTTCTCCAGAAATTTTCTTTAAACATATTTGAAATTGAAAATGTAGAAATTCAACATTTCATAGATTTAGTAAATAAAGAGAAATGAGAGTTTACTTGATGATTCAGAAATTATCACTTGTTTCTGATAAACTGTCATGTGAAAACAAAATTCATGTTGTTGGTAACCTCTTCTAAAACACAAGTGCAGAAAGAAAATATTTCCATATTCTTAAAATCTTTTATGTCTGGGTAGTGTAACTTATTTTATATAATTACATACTATAATTTATATAAGTATATATAATTACATTATATAATTATATTTTTGTTTTATTTTCTTTACACTTTGATGTTATATGAAAAAAGACCAAATGTTAATTTGCCTAAAATACTTTATTACTTTGAAAACAAAGGTAATATTTCAGATATTGAGCAATTAATCTCTATTTAGAAATATTTTAATTTTCATGATAAAACTGTTTTTTTCTTTGAATACAAGAGTAAAGATGCTTTGTAGAATACACATAGAAGTCTCCTTACATGTGAATAGAATAACTTGCCCCGAGTGGTAATTCTGAAAAATTTTGGATAATTAAGTTTTCTAAAATCCATCAACATTTATATTATAAACCAGTGTGTTATAAGGGTGGTAGTAAATAAAAGCTTTCAAAAATGATCTAGTTTAGATAATTTTCTAGTTAATATAAATAATTAATATATTAAGTAAATATCAGAATTTTACATTTATTGATTTTTTTTCTAAAAACGCAAAATATACGTATCATGAACTGCATTTATTCAGGAATGAAAACACAAATAATAATCTCACTTACCTATTCTCACCCAATTAAATTTACCCCACAGACTTACTTGTAAATGACTTCTGTTCTAGATTTATGTCAATTTATGAAAAGAAAGGGACTCTGAAAGAGCTTTTTTGATCTGTAACACCATGTTTGTGCCGTTTAAAAAAAGAAAAGCATCCCCTGACATCCAGGATCTTTTATAATCTCCTCAGCCCTGGCGTTGATATGAGTGGACCAGGTGCTGCTCATAGGTAGGCCTTGACGTACTGTTAACAATTCTAAACAACATTACCATGAGACATGTCCGTTTGTGACCTTGTGGATCAAGATAAAAATGCGCCATGTCATAACTAAACACAGATAACACACAAATATTATATGGCCAGAAAGTACCAGCTATCTCTTTGTCCCAGCTGATGTGAATGACTGTCACTTCTTTACTATAGTTTTAGCTTTAGTCTAATCTGATCTCCTAGATAAGATAAAGATAATCATAATATTAACCCTGCTTCTCAAGAGCATTTCATCTAGGGCAAAAATCTGCTTTAAATCCTCCTCAAAATCACCAAACATAATGCAAAATCCTGCCAAACGTCCTCTCCAAACCCTCTTATTGAAATGTCCCAGGGTTTTCCATGGTGTGGATTCTGCCTTGCTGCATTGAGTAATGAACCCAATTTGTTCAAATACAGGTGTGTTCCTGGCAGTCTCTGAACAGAGGGCGTTGACACCCTGCCTGGATCAAGGAGATATCTGCATGAGGTCATATGTAATACTGTAACCACTCACTTCAAATCATGCCATTTAAATTTGTTCACTATTTATTTAGGATAATTAAAATGCAATTATGACAAAATGTCTTTAAAAATGTATTTTATTGTTCTTTCTATATGTGCTCTCCATCATTTACAATTCAGATATCCTCCCCCACAAAAGTGGTTTCCCCAAATCACTCCATTTAAAGTCTGTAAGAAAGTTTACACATTTGTCAGTCCCTGCACACATTTGCTCAGTTCGCCTGGACACACCCATAGTTTCCTGTACCTCCTCCCCCGAGTGTTCTCCTTTCATTAAAGGATGCCCAGCCAGTGCCAGGAGCTGGAGAGGGGGGCTATTAATACCCAGGAGCAATAATTAGGGATGGGAGTTGTTAGATAAATATACTAGCTTTTTCTCCCCTCTTTGGGACATTCTGAACTGTGTTCTATTTAGTTGTTCAGTAGCTTCCTATTAGAATTGAGATGCAGTAGTCATCTGCTCAAAATTAATATTCCCTTTATTGAACTTCTTTTTCGTCTTATTTCTTCACTCACTTCACGTGTTTTCTGTGAACACCTCCTGAATGGGTTAAATGCACCCAAACACTTTTGGAAGAACTCAGTGAGCACTCTGTCCTGGAAACCTGGAACTGAATCTTTCCTCATTCAGATGGTGACAAGACTCCTGTGGGTAAAACCCTAGCTTGGTGAAGCCTTATGATTGCTCAGACTTTCTTCAGTTGCAGAATATTGTCGTAAGGTACAATATACATATGTATATATATTTTTTAACTGATTCCCATCCTATACTTTTGTCTGGGCCTACTATTAGTCAGGGCTCTGATAGGAAAGAAGTGTAAACCTGAAAGATGTCATGAGAATGTTTAGAGAGATACCTAAAAAAATACTTGAATTCCCAGATTCCCCTGCACATTCTGGATTGAAAGAAGTCAGCACCTCCCCTTTCAGAGAGGAGACAGGACCTCCCATTTCTTGGGGACTAATCAAAGACTCAGCCAGTTTAAGTTAGTCTGGCTTCATCGCTGGCTGTGCTAGAACTATCAGAGTGGACAGTTGTTTTTGAAGGCCATGGTGACAGAGATGGAAACTACATATGTGCCCAGATGCGTGGACTTACTTTACCAAGGCCAATCAAGCTACGGTGGCCTCTGGGTTTTCTATTTTCATCAATAACAACCAATATTATACTATTACTTTTTTGTGACAGGTCCTTTAGTCTGTATCGATCAAAATCGAAATATGCATATTTTATGAAGTAACAATTTTATTTGTAGAAACATATACCAGGAAAGGACTAATGTATTTAAACAAAGATTTTATGATTTGACAAATCGCATATGCAAATCAAAATGTTTCAGAGTAGTTCTGCAACAGGGCACAGCCAGGGTCCCCCCCCCAAAGTGTATTTATAACGGGGTCCAGAGATTGGGGTGTCCAAGAAAAATATATTCCCCACCCCAGGGCGGGCTGCCATGGGGGATGGGAGCCTTGAGCAGGGCCATTGAGAAGTCAGTTTGCATGTCAATAACAGGATAACTTCGTTCCACGTTTGCAAAGAGGATTATTTGGCATATCACCAAAGCTAATCATAGATGCGTTCCTTCTTTGCAAAGAAGATTATTTGGTATATGACCAAAGCTAATCAGGAAGGTTTAAAAGACTTAATACAGAATGTAACTGGGAGAGAAGGAGGAGAGACAGGGGTCTGCAGGAGAGAAAAAGGGACACAGACTCTGGGGAACAGTGTGAAGACCACGCGGAAAGAAAGAGGGGAGAAAGGATTCTTGCTAGTGGGCCAGGAGAAGGTGCCACATGGTTATGGAGTAAGAGCTGGAGATCGTGGCGACGCAGTGGGTGGTGCTGAGACCCGTGAGACCTGTCTAGCCGAGCCCTGGACTTCTGTTCTTTTTCTTCTGAAGGACGGTACCCCTGACTGGCCTATATGGGCAAAGGGCGGAAGGCAGGGCGGTGTGTGTGCTGGTGGTGGTTTTGAAGGGATTTTGAGGTTTAAGGGTGACATTTAACCATTAATCAAACCTGTAAAACTTGTGAATAAATAGTTCCTTTTCCTTTTCACCAAACTCTGTCATTCAGAGTCATAATTCCAAGGGCGGCGGGCAAAGGACCCACAATAGAGGGGTCCCGGGGAAGGAGGGTGTCGTTGTTTCGGTAATAGCATCTGGCCACCGCCCCCCACCCCCCCACCCCGCCCCGGGCCCCACAGGTCCTTTTGTTCTGTAACAGTTCTATTTCATTTATAGTTTATTTTGCTTTAAGATTTTCTTTCCCTGTCTTTTCTCACTTCCATTCCTTCTTACCTTTTTTTATTAATAAAGGAAAAATAGAAAATGAAGCTTTTAAAGTGTATGAGTTTACAAGGTTACCGTAGGCAAGTTTAAATAAATAGAATTTTAGATGCTTTGCTTTCATCTTTATTCGTGTTGCTCAAAATATATACCAAGAGAGATGAAGACTTTGTTTCCCAAGATTGTGGTCATATCTTTTGAGGATAAAGTATTGCAGGAAAGGTATTTTCATGATACTTGGGTTATTGGTGACATGTGTGATTGTGAAAAATAAAAGAAAGAATAATTTACATTGATTGCCTTGGAAAGAAGTTGGCAAATTCTAGAGAAAGTCGATGTGATTGTGGGTTCAGAATTACTTGAAAAATGTTTTCTAACTGAACACACCTGCATCTCAAGAAAATGTTTAAGAATGTTAAATCAGGAAGGTACCTAAAAGATTATTGGATCTCAAATGTTTTATTTTTTTAATGATAAAACTGTAATATCTTTTTAGAACTGTCACAACTGTCAGCTAGTCTTGGCTCTTCAGAGTTACTTTCTTATTTTAATATAATTTCTATGCCAAGTGATCTTGATAAATTTCCATTCCTTAGTTCTGATGATTTAACTAATTTATATTTTAATAAAGTTCCATGAACTTTATCACAAAATAAAATTAGTAATTAAATATTTTGATTAAAGTGAACTTTTAGTTTTAGGAATTATACCCAAAAATAATATAGAAATTTTGTCCCGCTTTGTTTGCGGGTGGGAAATTAAAAAATCAGATTTATTTAAGGAAAAAAAAAGTTGTTTTCTTTTTTTTCAAATGTGGTAACATAAGATATTCCTCTGGAATCAGGAGAATCTGGAAAGCAGCAGCAAAATTAATTATGAACTGTGCAATTTTTCTGTGGTTTACCCATTAGATGGCAATATTATTGTGTGTGTATGTGCGTGCGTGCATGTGTGTGTGTGTGTGTGTGTGTGTGTCGTTTTAGCTCTATTCCTGAGCAATACAAAGAAAAACAAGATTGCTTTTTTTATTTTCACAATTAAAAAATAACTTTTATAATGGAATGCTGCTGTATAGTTTAAGGGTGATTGAGCAAGAGAATGTTCCTTTGGGGGTGTGTACATGCTGTGTTTGAAAGTTATGACAACTTTGCACTTCTCTACAAGACCTAAATTGCCTCTTTAAACTGAAATTAAAGCAGTGAATTCAACTGTGATAACTTTTCATAAATTCTGGCCTGCTCATGGAGAGATGTGCAACAAAAGTGAGAATTCTACTTAATGACATCATACTCCACTCAGTGGAGATGAAAATCTTTTATTATATTATTTAAAAAACAACAAAATTCCAGGATTGAGTGGTGGTAAAGAATGCAATTTGACTGAAAATAGTGCTTGCCTTGCCAATGGGGTGACCTTTAGGACAACACTTAAATTCTTTGGCATAAGGAAAGTACTGTACTACTCAAAATGTGGCCTGTTGACGGTGCCCAACACCTGGATCACCTGCATCAGCAGCAGCACCTGGAAACTATTAGAAATGCAAATTCTGAAGCAAAGCCCAGAATTTCTGAATTAGATTTTAGTGTGGGTGGGACCCAGTACATGCCAGCTTTTGTACTTTAGGAAAGCTAAAGGGAGTAAAAAAGAAAGCAAGAAATATCTTTGAAGGGAAATTAATCAGGATGAATCAATTATACAAATAGAGAAAGATTTTAGTGCTATAATACCCAATAAGACATTTTAAGAAGTGTCTTTTGGGAGCATAAAGAATTCCTGTAAAGACAAACGCTCATCTTTTCCTTTACGCTGTAGCAGGTGGCCGTCCAATGGGAGTATGACAGGCAATCCATTGAGGTGTAAGATAAAAGTTTTAGCACTTCTATTTCTTTTAAAAATTATTTGTAAATACAAAAGACTCATCTATAAGTAGTATAAGGAATAGCACATGATTAATATTACCCAAGTCAAGAAATAAAATATTTCTATAATTTTGAAGCCCCCTCTGTTCCTTGACTGGTCCATCCCTTTCTTTTCTCATTAAAAACTACTACCTTGAATTTTGTGGTTATAAATTTCTTGTTTTTCATAATAATTTCACATGTGTTTACTCTTAAACTGCATATAGTGCAATTTCATAGGTTTATGATGAAATTATGCTGTTTATATACTCCTCTGACTTGTATTTTTAAACCATAACTAAGTTTTTAAGATCTGTTTGCAGTGGTATATGTAGCTGTAATGCACTCATTTTCAATGCTCTATCTTACAGTAGCCTATGAATTGAGGAGGAACTTTGAATCCATTCTTTTAGTGGATGTTGATGTTCTTCCCAGGTGTCTGCTAATATTAAAGCTATTGATATTCTTGAACAGGTCTCTTGTAGCTTATAAATAACAAGAACTTCTCTAGGGTATATTCCTGGGAGCAGAATTTCTAGTGTTCTACATATATTCACATTTGTTATATAATGCCAAATTGTTGTCTAGGCTTCTTATGCCATATTTCATTATCACAAGCAGTTTACTAGCCTCTGGCGGTTATGCCACTTTTCTAAAACTTGAATTATCAGATGTTAAACTTCTTGCCTATTTAGCATATGTGTAAAATAACATCTTATTGTGGTTTTATGTTGCATTCCTCTAATTTTTTAAAAGATTTTATTTATTTTTTAGAGAGGGAAAGGGAGGGAGAAAGAAAGGGAGCAAAACATCAATGTGCGGTTGCATCTCTAGCGCCCCCTGCTGGGCACCGGGCCTGCAACCCAGGCATGTGCTCTACATTGGGAATCAAACTGGGAACCCTTTAGTTCACTGGCCAGCACTCAATCCACTGAGTCACATCAGCTTAGGTGCATTCCTCTGATTTTTAAGGAGATAAGGCAAAATATGTATTTATCACTTGTTCTTCCCTAAACAATGTTTCTGCAAGACCCTTTTGCCTATTTTTTAATTGGGTTGACTTTTTTGTTGATTTATAAAATGTTTTATAATATATAATCAGTGATATATGGCACATGATACATAAACATATTTTGTTTCTACAAAAACTTATTGTTTTTTTAAATTGCATTTATTCTATGTATTAAGAAGAAAATATTATATTGAACTATTTGATTTCCTAGTTCATGATCATTCTATATTAATTTGAGACTTCTTTATCTGAATCTTAACTTAAAATATTTAAAAAATGTCTTGAACATCATTTGTTAGATTTCTTCCTATATATTTTATATTTTAAATGGTCCTAAAATTGCTTAATTCCTACAAATTCTATTTTTGCTGATGCTTAGCAATATACTTTTCAACCAAACTTTTTATTGAGCTACAATACTTTTATATTAAAGTACACAAATAAGTAATAGCAGTTCAATAAAATTTTAGCAATTAAATTATGTACTTTGAATTTTAAATCTAGTAACCTTGTTAAATTACTTTTTTAATGCTAACTTTTTATATCTGATGTATATTCTTCTGAGGTATTTACACACATTTTCTGATAGTAATGATGATTTGTTTATTTTTCTAATTCCTAACTGATTTTTCTTTTCATAATCAAGTCAATCTTAGTAATTTATAGGTTAAATATATTTTCCAAGTATTTGGAGTAATTTACATAATGACCTTTAATCTTTATATCTCAGCTATGTAATTATGTCAGCTTTTTGAACCCTATTTTTATTTCGTGTGTGTATGCTTTTCTCCTTGCCTGAGGAATATCATTTTTATTTTATTTTTTTCAAGGTACCCAATATTTCTTTTTTGATTTTTAAACATTTATAGGTATATAATTCTTAAAGAAACTGTATTTTTAAAAATTATTTTAAATCCCAAGTAAATTGATAGGAATAATTTTGAAATAAATACTGTAATAACTTATATATTCTATTACTCCTCCCCTCCAAAATAATACAAACCATAAACACACATACATGCATATACATTGAAGAATTCTTATACTTTTCTTGGAATGCCATATGCATCATAGGTCTAAAACTGAGCTCTTGATTCAGTATGCCTCTAGGATCATGCTTAGTTTCCTTGTATAATTAAAGCTGTTAATATTAGCCATACCTACTTAATCAGAACTATTGAAAAATATTGGCAGTTGCTGAAAAATGTCCTCTGGTTGATTCCTCTAAGGAGTTATCCTGTGACATCCTGCCAGGAAACGTCAAGCCCATCTTAAGGTTAAAGGATGAGATTACTTTCTTGGGATGAAGAGGTTTATAAATTCATATTCTGAAGCTGGATCTGGTATATTCCTTTGAAATAAGGAGAATAGCCTCTCCTTTCCCATAGTTCAAGAAGGAAGATAGCAATCTTAAATTGTGGACTATGAGAAGCAGAGATTCTCACACAGCTGTGGGGATGAATTCTTCCCACAGCTGTGGCAGATGACAGCTAAAGTGTTCAGGTTCTCCTGTTTCTCCGTCAAGGTCACTGTGTATGAGCCTTATAATATTCCTCACATTTGCAGCAAGAAACCCTGTTCTGCTATTCTGGGTGCACTTGTAGTGTTGCAGGTTTCCCCTGTAGAATGGGGCGAGTGATTCCTTCACCTTCTGGAAGGGCTGTTGCTGACAACTCAGAGCTGAACTCCTCCCTGGAAGGAAGATGCAGACTCATACTCTAAGAAAATCTTCGGGCTTATATTCATCTTCATACATACCCTCTTTGGTAAGAAAAATACTTTTTTTAAGAGAATTATAGATCAATACATTACTCATTGTTACATAGCAACATAAACATTAAAAAAGAAACCAGCAGAATCAAGAGGGAAGGTGGGTAGGGGGGCAGGGAAAGGGAAGGGAAAGGTCAAGTCAAGGAACATGTATAAAGGACCCATGGACAAAGCCAAAGTGGGAAAGAATTGAGGGACGGAGGTGGAGAAGGGGGCAGGGGAAGGTGGTGGTGAGAAGGTGGAGACAAATATATTTGAACAGTAAAAAAATTTTTAAAAATTACTAAAGACTTTCTCAAAAGGATGATTGTCCTCTAAGTCATGTGCTATAGATATATCAAATAAAATTTCTAAGTAATCTGCATAGCTGGATTTTTGTATGTTTTCATCAGCATTTTTGGAAAAACTGAACTCAATATCCATTTAGGGCAAATCTCCTTCCTTAAAAAAGTATTTTTTTAAGTCTTACATCTTAGAAGTCTCCACATAGAAGGAGCAGTGAATATAATGAAGTAAATAAGATTTAGGATATTGATGGTAAATCAGAAAATCAGAGAAGAGGCAAGTAAATTCCTATTTCTCAATTCCCAGTTCAGTTCACCAAACCTTAAAGGGGAAATGCCAGAATACAGGTCTACCACATGGGCATTTAAAAGTGTGACAATGTTTAATTACAACTTTCTAACTTCTTGTCTCCCTGAAACATCAGGGAATTTACAGTTTTATTGCCAGGTAAACCATGAAACTTTTTATGCATATAATATTTTTATTTATTTACCATTTACTGACTGGAGTAAAGAATATGGAGGAGGTTATACTGTTCATACTAGTTGTTATGAGTTGAACTGTATCCTCTGCTCCAGGACCTCAATGTAACCTTATTTGGAAGTGGGGTGATCAGAGATGTAACTAATTAAGGTGAAGTCATAGTGGAGTAAGGTGAACCTCTAATCCAATCTGTCTTCTGTCCTCGTAAGAAAACAGCCATGTGAAGACAGAGACTCATAGGGAGAAAGGTATATGATGATGAAAACAGAGATCAGATGGAGACATGCATCTTTAAGCCAAGGAATATCACAGATTGCCCGAAAACCACTAGAAACCTGATTTCAGACTTCTAGACTCTGAAATTGTGAAACAATAAATTTTTGTTGATTTAAGCCACTCAATTTATGGTATTTTGTTACAGCAGTCCTGGGGAACTAATAAATCGGTATTCTAAGTATTTTCTTTTCACTAGAATAAAGGGAATACTTCAGATGATTTTGGATGGCTTTGTATATCATCTTTTGGATTCCTAATTTACCACAGTGCAAAAATTTCAAAGGGCCTTAAAAATTAGTGTTCAGGTTCAATTTTATAAACAAGTTAACTGAATTTAAATGTGGCAAAATGGTGTCTAAAGTTCTAAGTTCTTAATTCTGAAAGACATAACACTGCCTAAGGGATAATGCAGTAAAAATAAGTTTATTCATGAATTATTCAGTTTTTCTAGGGTTATACAAGAACGCAGTTAGGACTGCAAGAAGTCAGAATAGTGACTTTGATACCTAGAGCAAATGAAAATCAATGTCTCCTTCTCTCTCTATACAGCAAAGTGCCTGACACTGAAATGTAACTTACACTGGAAGAAATATTGTTGTTCAATTGAATACTTTGTCTTTAAGTAGAGGGTTCCTAACAAACAACAAGAGGCCAATCACCAATAAGAGCACCTACGGCCAGGCACTCAACTCAATTCAGAGGAGCATCTTGCCTTCACTGTTTTCAGCCATGTTCTTTTTTCCTGCATTTATCCCATTGTCTTCATAGCTTTCAATCCCTTTGTGAAGAAAGATTGTGAGAATCAGCTCTTTCAGTCCCTTGCTATTCAGAGGCAAACTAGACAAACTAATGAAGTCCTGCTCTCAGGTTGTTTACTACATTGTGACTGTCATCAAAGCACTTAGATGGTATCATAAATAGGAAAACCATACTCAAGTTTCATGATTTGGTCACTTGATATCTCTTCAAGGTTCAGTTTGTTCTCTGCTCCAGGTTTTCCATACCCTTGTGTTTAGCTGAAAATCCTTTTGACCAATCACCAGTCTCTGAAGTCTCTCACCTCCCTAGCTGATGTATATCTAAGCAGGGCTACTTCAAACATCCCTACAGGAGGAAGAGAGAGCACAGCAGAGTTGGTTTGATGGCTTACCAAAGAAGCAGGGCTGACATGGGTTCAACATAAAGTCACTTGTGCATAACAGAGGCTCAATAAATACTTGCTGATTTTATGCTGGAGTGAACACCAGCTTATTGTTTAATCTGTTTACTTTATCCCAGAATGTTAATTAAATTAAAATTTCAGCTTATATTTATCAATGATTCATTATAATCTATCCAACATACTGGATTTCAACAATGCACTACGCATTAGAAACAGTTAAGTCAACTACTGAACAAGTACATTCAATTGAACTACTGGCTTTAAGATACATTTATGTGATAAAAATATGTTGTGGCGATTTTACCAACAGAATCACTTATAGTCAACTACAAAGAGTAAGCCATTCACTGACACAGAACATAATCCAGATTAATTCTCTCTTTATTAAAGGCCATGTAATGCAGGAAATTCTGATATGGTGTTCTTTCCCATCTTATACTTCTGAGGATTTGTCACTTTTCCTAACTCTTATCACCCCTCTACTTATTGCCTATCCCATGGCTCCCAGCCTCACGTTTTGTTCCTCACGTTTTCTCTTAGCTCCAGTTTTGCTGTCAGCACTGGTGGTCGGCTTTTTCTTACACTAAAAGAGCGTGCTCCAAATCTAGTACTTTTGCCATTAACCCTAATTTTTGTGTAACTTCTTAAAAATTACGTGTTATATTAAATAGATGCATGTATATTTTTTATTATTCACATATATATCTATATATATTGTTATGGGTATCAGAGATGTAAGTAATTTAGGTGAAGTCATACTGGAGTAAGGTATGTAAGGATATTTATATCCCTACATATTTAATACTTTACCAGCATTATTAGCCACTGTGGCTTATAACATTCTCCTATAAAACAGGACCACTCCAACCATGAACCTCACTTTCATTCTTCAATACATACAACTTCATTTTGTGCAACCCTCTATTTTCTCTAATGTATTTTAAATTTATACAATGCTTATACCATGTATAACATTGTTTATGTTATTTACCTCTTCTCAAAATAGAGTCCATTTTCTTGATGCCTAGAGCCAAGTATTGGTTTCACACTGGAAATCAATGTGAAATTTTATTTTTATGCTGATATTGATAATGCACAGTCTATGAGCCAATTACAATAGAATGGATTTGTTTTCTCTTATTTTTAATGTATTCTGCCTTATTCAAAAGAGAATTTAAATTATTTTTAGAATATAATTATTTTCAGTCTTGCCTGTAATCCTAATCTTTAGAGATACTATTATTTTTCTGCAAGAGTTTAACCTGTGTCCCAAAGAACTGAGTTGAAACAGGTCTAAAATAACGCAACCTATCATATGGATTATAAGCATGATTTAACATATGCTGAGATATTCACTTCTTTATTTCACATATTAATGATATACCAAATAAAACTCATAGTAAAATGAAAGCAAACCACTTAAAAATGGACTTTTGTATTTCCCAAAGAGACCAATTAGGTTTATTAAACCAAGACATTCTCCCAAATTTATTTGGAAACATTGAAAGATGATTTATCAGAGGAAATTGCAATTCATTCCCCCTGGATTTAATTATAGGATGTAACTCAAAATATAAGGCAATGTGTGTGGCAGACAAGCAAATCTCTTTGGAGTTGATCACACGATAGCCATGCAACATTTCCCATCTTCATCTTTTACTTGGCCATCTTTCATTAATTTAGGAAGAAAGTGTACTGTGTCTTGACAAAGTGGAATCTAAATGCAACCTCAGTGACCATCATCACATTTAATAGTTTTATACAACAAAACTGCACCTGATAAAAATAGAATTGCAATAAAACCACAAGGTAATTGTTGATTTTTATAGTCAAATGCATATGTCTAAATCAACCACTGGCACTTTGATTTGTTATGCTTTCATTCTTTTTGTCACTTATTTCTAAGCTGTTGTATTTTCTTAATTTAATTTTTCCAAAATATTAATACCAGGCCTGAAGATATTTAAAAACCAGGATGAATTGCTTTCTACAAACTTTAAAGTCCATCAGTGAAGAACAGTAAGGGTCATTATGTAAAACCTTTGACTCCTATAGCTATTCTCTTTATTTTCACATAAAATCAAGATTCCTTGGAATAGCACATTAGTGAACAATCATACTCAGATATGCTCTTTTACCTACCAAGTGCACAACAGTCAAGAAGAGCAAAAGCATAAAAAAATAAATTGAAACAAAATTATTTTGTGCCTCAGATATGAATATTTTTTCTAGCTTTTTCTTTCTTTTTTCTTCTTTCTTTTTATTTTTTTAACTTATAAATCATGTTTATTCTATTACAATTGTCTCAATTTTTACCCCTTTATCCTCCTCCACCCATCCCACTCCCACCCCCGCCCCCACAATCAATCCCCACTCTGTTGTCCATTCATACATGTTCTTTGTCCAGTCCTTTCCCCTTCTTTCCACCATTGTCCTCTTTCCCCACCCCCTCTGGTCACTTTCAGTCTGCTCCATGCTTCTGTGCCTGTGGTTTATTTTGTTCGTTAGTTTATTTTGTTGAATAGAATCCACTTATACGTGAGATCATATGGTATTTGTCTTTCATCCACTGGCTTATTTCACTTAGTTTAATATTCTCCAGTTCCATCCATGTTGTTGCAAAAGGTAGGAGTTTGATCTCTCTCTTTCTTTCTTAAATGTAGATTGATTTTACTTATTTTTTTAAATGTCAAAGTTAATTATAAAATATTAAAAAGTTTAAAACCATTATAAAGTCTCAGCAATTAAACCAACATGACACCCATACAGAAATAAACAAGAAGATCAATGAACTATAATGAGCATTCTAGAGACAAATGTATATATCTAACAATATAATATACGATTAAGTTGATATTTCAAATCAATGGGTATAAAAAGGCTTATTTGACAAATAAAGTGCATGGACCACTATTACTTGAAATAAAACGAATATAAAGCCCTATTTCACACATACAAGAAATATTCAGGTGAGTTAAAAATCAATATGTAGAATCTAAGGAGTTTTAGAAGAAAATACAACTAATATTTTACATGACCTAAAGTAAAATATTCAAACCCAGAAGCTATAAAGTAAATATTGACAATATGACTATATTAAACATTTAAGAATATATAGTAATATACATATAATTAAAGGACAAGGAATAGAATAGGAAAGTATTTGCAACACATCTAAAACATGCTTAATAGGGTTTTTTTGTTTGTTTTTAGGGAAAAAAGTTCTACAAACCTTTAATTAATAAATGGATAAAGAGTACCAAAATGTCACTTAAAGCTTTTTTTAAAAAAAAAATTATAGAAATAGACAAGAAATATACTAAAACAGGTTTAATTTCAACAAATAGTAAAGGAACAATTAAAATAACATTGTCACAATCAGATTAATAAGAATGAAAAATATTGGTAATATCAGTTATGGACAACTTTGAAATTAATTGGGTATTCATAGAAACTTTTACTTCGTCTTAAAGCAGTCCCTTTAGCATATTTTGCAGTGCTGGTTTGGTGGAGGTGTATTCTTTTAGCCTTCTGTTGTCTGGGAAACTCCTTATTACACCTTCCATTTTAATTGAGAGCCTTGCTGGGTGGAGCAGTCTTGGTTGCAGACCTTTGCCTCTCATGACTTGAAATATTTCTTGCCATTCCCTTCTGGCTTGCAGTGTTTCTGTTGAGAAGTCAGCTGCTAGCCATACTAGGGCTCCCTTATATGTTATTACTTCTTTGTCTCTTGCTTCCTTTAGGATTCTCTGTTTGTCTTTGATATTTGCCATTTTAATAATGATGTGTCTTGGAATGGGCCTCATTGAGTTCCTCTTGAATGGAACCCTCTGTGCTTCCTAGACTTGTGTGACTTTTTCTCTCCTCCAATTACGGAAGTTTCCCATCATTATTTTTTCAAACAGGTTCTCTATCCTTTGCTTCTCCTCTTCTTCTGGTGTCTCTATTATATGGATATTATTATGTTTCAGGTTGTCCTACATTTCCCTAAATACCTCTTCATTCTTTTTGAGTCTTTTTTCATTTTCTTGTTCTTTCTGGGAGCTTTTTTCTATCTTGTCCTCCAGCTCACTGATTCGGTCCTCAGCTTCATCGATCCTGTTTTTGATTCCTTCTGTGTTCTTCAATTCAGAGATTGTATTATTCATTTCCACTTTCCTCTCATTGATAGTTTCTATGTCCTTTTTCATGCTGATATAGCTTGCAGTAAGTTCCTCATAGTTTCCCTATAGTTTTTTGTAATTCTCTCTGAGCTCACCGAGCTCTTTGAGCTTCCTTAGAACTGTTGTTTTGAACTCAATATCTGATAGTTGACTTGCCTCTATTTAATTTAATTCTCTTTGTAGGGATTCCTCCTTTCCCTTCAAGTGGGGTGAATTTCTTTGTCTTTCCATTATTTGTGAGACTCCTCTCTTTTGCTTCTGCTTCTTAAATTGATCTGTCTTGATTTCCTGACTTTGTGGTGTGAATTTCTACACTGAAGACCACTGTTTTTTCTTTCTGGATCTGCCTGTGATGATGTTAGGTGTTGTCCCTGTCTGATCTTAGGCAGTCTGTTCTAGACTTCCAGGAATCTACTGTTTGCGGCTGTCCCCTTCAGCTGTTAATCTAGTCACTCTGCACTCAGCAGGTCACCTTAGACAGCTCAGGGCAGGGTGGAGACCCTCCTGGGGGTGGGGTTATTGGGTCTTCTCTGGCTGCTGTCATATGGGGGAGGAGTCTGCACTGGGATCCCGCCAACTACTCTCTCCATTCTTTCCCCAAAGCCTCCATCCACAGTCTCTCTTCAAGTGTCCAGACTTCTCTGTGCCCCTGATAACCAGAGATCTACTGTCTGTGGATGCTACTCTGCACTCAGCAGGTGGCTTAGACAGCACAGGGCGGGATGGAATCCCACCTGGGGGCGGGGTTATTGGGTCCTCTGACACTGGTGCTGCTCAGGGGGAGTGGTCTTCGCCTGAGCAAGATGTTTGCTGCTGCAAAGGGAGATGAGTCAGCATTGAGATCCAGCCGGCTACTCTCTCAGTTCTCTCTACAAAGCCTCCTTCCCCAGTCTCTCCTCAGGGGTCTCTAGCCCACTCTGCCCCGTCTTTGCCAGAGACCAGGGTAAGTGGCAGTTAGATTGCGCTAAAGCCAATTCTTCTGTCTCCGAGGTTACAAGGCTCCTCTCTTTCTATAGTTCAGTTGTTTGTTCCAGGTGATTTCTCCCCAACTTAGTTGTAATTTCAGGGTGGTCCTGGGAGGAGGTCAGTATGACTTCCACTCACTCCTCTGTCATCTTGATTTTCTCCTCTCTTTCTAACTTTTAAGATACAAATTATATTAAGTAGAAAGAATAATCATTTAATCTTATGTAAAGATTGGCTGCAAGTGAATTGGGTTAGGTTAGACTCTCGGTTCCAGTTTTTGAGTCCCAAACTCCAGGCTACAGATACAGATTCAGGTTAGTTCCATATTCATTTTACCATCTTTGAACTGGCAGCTACAAGGTTTATATGTTTTTATACCTGTCCCATCCCAAAGCCTATGACATCTAAGGCATATTCCTCTCATGACAGACCTTCAAATCATAAGATTCAAGGCAAATCTTTGTTTTCAGTAACATCATTACCTTTCATTAACCCAAATAAGTTACACAGTCAAGCCCAACATTAATGTAGGGAGTAATTATATTTTACTCATATGAAAGGGAAGAAAGTTGAATTCTTACAAAAAATAATCCAAATGATCATTTGTATATTTTTATTTTGCTCTATCCAGCTTTACCTTTATCCTTATACTATAAATTATGGTTATATTCAGGGACTTTTATACCATTAGCCTTATTACTCAGTCAAAATGACTTTTATTATAGGGTATGATTTCAGTAAACCAGCTATTTCATGATTATAAATAAACTAGTCATTATTCAATGCTATGAATCTAAAATAAACACACTTTAATAAACTTATTTTTAAATTTACTTAATTATCTTCTTTCAGTCATGAGTAAGTCTGTTTCAAGAATCACTTTAATGTAAGACAATTTATAGTTTTATGAAAATATGTTCTGAACCATGACAGCTTCAAAGATTTTTTGTGTATACTCACCAGTATTTATTTTAGAACTCCTTTACTCCAAATTAATCTTGGATTGTGATTTTGAGAATTTATATTATATGCTTTTCTCTTTCTATATATATTTTTCAAGGAATAATAACTGGATATGGTTTCTAAGGACCAAGCCTGATGATATAGTTCATATCTGCAAAAGAACAATTATAGCATTTTATTTTTATCTAATTTTTAACATCAAATGATACCCAAAACTAAATAAAGAGGGATAAATCCTATTCAAAGCTTCTACCAAGGATGGAACTTGCTAACAAGCAAAACAAAATTTATAGTTCTTTATTAGGTAATTATTATTCTACTTTTTAAAGTATATTTTAAGAGGGAGCTCCCAAGGGGACTTTTGCGCCTATAAAATTTGATTTATATTTGGTCACCTTTATTTAGATTGTCCAGCTCATCCTGACCAGGTAGCTCAGTTGGTTAGAGCATCATCCTGACATACCAAGGTTGTGGGTCCAATCTCCTGTCAGGGCACATAGGAACAACCAATGAATGCATAAATTAGCAGAACAACAAATCTCTCTCAAAAAAAAATCAATAAATAAAATTTTAAAGTTTTTAGTGCATTTTTTTCTATTTGCAGCATTAGAGAAACCATGAATGTTTTTGTTCCTACTGACTTTTGATATTGGTACATTATTATAGATGAATCTTTCTTAGGATATTGAACATCACACAGAAAATTTGAGAAATTTTGTTATGTAGAATGTTTATTGGGGTCTTAAGCAGAATTGTAATTTCAAAGTTCCTGCCTCCAATTAAAAAATGTCTAGATAAAATGTTTCCCTGTTGCATGGCACTTACTCTTAATTGATTGAATAATTAGCTTTCACATATAAAGAAGAAAGTATAAAGGTCATTGATAATATTATTTTAGCCACAATCTCTAAGATAGGGTAAGAAGCAAATATAGCATTCAGGATTTGGGTCACTTAGTTATTTCCTATTAGAACAGGTGTTTTTCAAACCTTTTTGGGGAGGATTTTTGCTCTGTAGTTTGGGAGTTTTAACTTTATTTACCACATGAATCTAATATTTTATTGTAGGTTTCTAGAATGCATCCACAGAGAACAGAAAATAGATATTTTTACTTACAGTGTATAGGATACAGCAACATAAAAAAAAATATACCTTCTTGCCTTGACTGGTGTGGCTCAGTGGATTGAGTGCTGGTCTGTGGACTAAAGGGTTGTCAGTTTGATTCCCAGTCAGGGCACATGCCTGAGTTGTGGGTCAGGTCCCTAATAGGGGATCACGAGAGGCAACCACACACTGATGTTTCTCCCCTCTCTTTCTCCCTCCCTTCTTCCTCTTTAAAAATAAATAAATAAAATCATATATATATATATATATATATATATATATATCTTCTTAATTTGGGTGAAGAAGAGAATATTGATCATTTTTGGGAATAGAATGATTTTATGTCCCAATGTTAAATAGATTTAGTGATAGAATATGTGAGTCATGAAAAATGTGGTATTCCATAAGTCCATTTTACTCAGTGGATACTAAATGAGACAGACAGAAGAGTCACCTACATGCTGGTATTGACACATGCTATTTCTAGTCCTGAAATTTCTAATTCATGTAAATCTGGGCACTCCTACTCAGCTTTCACAATTCTGCTTAGAAATCTCTTTTGTGATGCTTCCCTAATGATCATAGCTTCATCAGAGCATTAGTTTAAATTCTGTGCTATTTCTGTGACACGTACATACTTTTACTGCTACAAAGTTTTTTGTTTTTTGTTTTTTAATAACCCTCACCTGAGGACATGTTTTTATTGATTTGAGAGAGAGACAGGAAGGAAAAAAGAGGGAGAGAGAGAAACATTGGTTGGTTGCTTCCCACACTATTCCCTACTGGGAACCAAGCTTGTTATGCAGGTATGTTCCCAGAGAAGTGAACCCAACACCCTTTGGTGAATGATGTGTTCCAACCAACCAAGCCACAGCAACCATGACACATGACATCATTTTTATTTGTGGATTAAGTTCAGGTGGCTGTACGTGATTCTCTTTTTTTTTCCAGCCCCAATACTATGCTTGGCAAATGGTAATTAATACATACCTATTGATTGGAAATGATATGATCAAAAAAATGGGAAGCCTGAAAAATGTTACTGTCAATTTTGGGTTTACTAATTGTTAAATCAGCTCATATTCTTTTCCTTTTACCCTAAATATAAATCAGAAAATATTCTATTGAAAAGGTAGGAAGAAATGCCATTGTATAGAAAAAACCAATTTTCAAAAATTATATATGTGTGGAACGTAATGAACAAACTGAACTGATGAACAAAATAGAGACAGATTCATAGATAAAGAGCAGGCTGACAGCTCTGGCGGAGGGTGTTAGGGAGTGGAGAGATACAGCAAGAAGGAGAAAGGACTCATGGACATGGTCAACAGTGTGGCGATTGCAGGGCTGGAGGAGGGAGAATGATAAATGATAATGGAAAAAATACAATAAAAAGGGGAAAATTGGATGTATATATCTGGCTGCCTATAAAAGGTATAGGAATTTTTTGTGGGTCATCAGAATTTTTATTATTAAGTGTCTAAGAAATGGAAGTAAGGGACAGTTTATTGTTGCTAAACAAAAGGGAAAACCAATTAGAGTCAAGAGTTGCCTTTTGAATAGCAGACCAGTGAAGAAACACAGTGAACAAGGAGGTGAGGGAGAACCTACCCAAGAAGAAGAAAATATTACAAACTATGAAGAGTTAACTAGAAAGTAGACTGGAGATCCCACAATGAAGTATAAAATAGCTTAAAATGCCACCATTTTATAAAAGATATTTTAAAAATATCTGATTTTTTTTTGGCGGATGGGAGGAAATTAGGATTTTTCTTAAGAACTGTAAACCTTCATTTCAAAATTTCTGTTTTTCTTCGTGTGTGTGTGTGTGTGTGTGCGCACACACACAATTTTTAGGTTTCAGCATAAAATGTTGTAGCTGATGTATGTGTTTCACACTTTCTTATGCAATAAACACTCAGGTGGTTTTGTCATATTTTCCCAAATTACAGTATTGTTTAACTTCTAATCTGCCTTTCTTATAACAGTGGTGACTTGAAGGAGAATGAAATATAGGGTTGTTGTTAATTATTTCAAGTTAGTGTAAATATATAGCTTTCAGGTACTAGGCTTATTTTTCTTTCTTAATTTTAATTAAACTTAAACTTGTTAAAAAATTTGTCTTTACATTTTAGTGTATATCACCTCACACTGGTCAGAATGGTTATCAATAAATCAACACACAAGTGCTGGCAAGGATGTGGAGAAAAGGGAACACTTTGCCCTGTTGGTGGAAATGCAGACTGGTGCAGCCACTGTGGAAAGCTTATAGAGATACTTCAAAATATTAAAAGTGAAACTGCCTTATGACCTCACAATTCCACTTCTGAGAAGTTATCCAAAAACCCAAAAGCACTAATTTGAAAGAATATAAGCACCCTTATGTTCATTGCAGTGTTATTTACAATTGCCAAGATATGGAAGCAGCCCAAGTGTCCATCAGTAAATGAATGGATAAAACAGCTATGGGACATTTACATAATGGACTATTACTCAACCATAAAAAGAAAATTTTATCCTTTGTGACAGTATGGATGGACCTAGAGAACATTATGCTAAGTGAAGTAAGCAGCCAGAGAAAGACAAATACCATATGGTTTCACTCATATGTGGAGTCTAATGAACAAACTGGACTAACAAGCAAAACAGAGACAGACTCATAGATGGAGAGCAGGCTGACAGCTCTGGGACAGTCTGGGAGGGGGTGTAGGGATCAAGCAAAAAGGAAAAAAGGATTCATGGACACGAACAACAGCATGATGACTGCAGGGAGGAGGAGGGTATAAGGCAGTAAATGGTAATGAAAAAATAAAACAAGAACTCACGTAAAAAGAAAAGTTAATAATTTGTTTTGAGGTTCTGTTTAATGATTTTAGAAGACATTTGGCCAGAACTCAGGTTTCCTGAGTCTGGCCAGATGCTTATCACTTAAAAAATAGATTTATAAGGCATAAGCACAGAACAGATTCCCATGTTAAATCACCTTCTTTACAACAAGACTCTTATATCACAAGATAGTCTTCTGAAGAATAGACTAGCACACTTTATTATTTATTTATTTATTTATCAAAAGCCATCAGAAGCTTCTACAATTGCTATCTACACTAACAGCAGTTGGAAGAGTTCCTTTGGGAGTCACATGATTGGCATGGAAAAGTGGAGCAATGTCAGAAGCACATACCTTGTGATTTAAACTATTCACTGCACACCTTTTTCTAAGGTCCCCACTGTCTTCTGCTTGATTCTTTACTGAGTGCAGGACAACATTGAAGAGTAGTTTTCTAATTTCTTTCCAAGCAATGATAAACCTATGTTCCAAGGAGGTCCATCACTAGAAACTAATTACAAAGAAAAATAAATAATAAACAACACATAAAAGTAAGTAACCAGTCTTGCAGAATTAGGTATATTGAAATTAGTCATCTTTGGACATATAGCTTTACCTAATGAACATGGTTGTAGAATGACTATACCAGGATTTAACTTAATACTTCATTCCTACACAGGAAATATAGAAAATACAAAGAAATAGTAAACTCTCTAAAAGCCATTAGTTTTTGAACAACACATTTTGCCTAAGTTAATAACTATTCTAAATGCACCAATAATTTTTTAAATATTTTTCTGTAGTTATCTAGTGCCATTAATAGGATTTCTGGATTCTTGAGTTGATAACCTGCATTTAGCTGGTAATGGAAAAAGAGAAGGTAGCCTGGAGACCTAGAGGAGACTCTAGGGGTTGTGTGACATTGCCAGTTCCCAGATACTATTCGACAGAGTTAATTTAAAAGTATCACTTCAGTGAAAGGAAACTAGAGAGTGGAAGGAAAATAAAATGATTGGATAAACATACTGCATGTCTCTGTGCAAAGGCAAAACATGTTCACTGATTTCCCACTCCAGTCGGCCCACAATTCAAGGAAACAAAGCTATATTTCGTTGGTCTATATTATTCAACATAACCAGAACTTACTGATTTCCCTGAAGTGGTCACTGTCCCTAGAAGCTAATAGGAAGAGGGATGGGAGAAAGATTTTAAAGCAACAAACAACAATACAAAACAGTATGATATATGATAAGATCTCATTAAGATAAATAGGATCTAAGGATAATGGAAATATCAGAATTTCAGGAAAATTTTAGATAGATTATTCTTGAGCTGATATTGACAGACAAGTAGAAACTTCTCAGGGTGAGGCAGTGTGAATGCACAGGCTGAGAGGAACTTCATTAGCAAAAAGAGTAGAACAGAAACATAAGGACACATTAAGGACTTTAAAGTAGTTTAGTCTGGTTATTACAAAAAGCCCAAAGCAGAAAGAATGAACAGAAAGATTAACGGGGGTTTAAATCATGAAGCCTTTTGCATGTCAGTTAGGATTTTATCTTGGAGACGATAAAGATCCATTAACAAATTTTAAGTGAATGAGAAAAAACTGAGGCAATAAATGATAAAGCCCAGAACTAATCTGTTGGTATGGATTTGAGAAATCTTTAGAAATAAAGTTGACAAATGTTGTTTTTATAGATATAGACATTTAGGAAACTTAGATTTAGGATCATGATCAGGCTACAAGCATTGGCATTTGAGGGAGCAGAGATGACATTTATAAAGTCATGTATCTCAGGCCATAGAGACCTTGTCTTTCTCTAAATGTTACATGATTCTCTTATGTCTCCTGCTAGGAACTTGTAGAATAATGTCTGGAATTATCAAGTCTTATGGTAGAGATGTTCAATAAAAATTAGAAGCGCAGAACTGAAAATAATATAATACTCATAAAATGATGCATATTTGGGAGTCATCCACTTCTAAGATATCACCAAAACCACAAGTATACAGTGCAGAAAGATAGAGAGTATCATATTTAAAATTTGAGCAAGGAAGTAATAGCTTATAAAGGAGAGTGAAATTCAATGGCTGGGAAAGTAGAAAGAACTAAAAAATGTTAACATTAGTCATCAGTATCAAATTAGGGCACAATTTAGAGAAGCATTGGCAATAGCCATTGGAATTAATACGTAGAAGATTATGGTTGATTTGTGGAAGAGTGTTTCATTGCGATGATGGTGGAAATCAGTTCCAGTGGTTGGAGGAATAAGTAGAGGAGTAGAGAGAGATCAGGGCAGCATGGTATGTCTAGATAAAATATCAGCGCATATGCTTACAGGGAATCAAGGAAAACAGAACTAGTACAATGCTCTCTGTAGAGTATTTTCCTTTTAATTATAATTGTCTTTCCACTGAATACTAAAATCTGAAGAAAATTCTATGAATCACCAACACCACAGAAAAAAAGAACAAAACACTTAAAACATTTATACTTAAAGTTGATTAATGAGTGCTAGTTAGCTAAGAGATGTAATAGTGTCTTTAATTCTTGCCAAAAAGCTATATTTATATGACAGGTTCACCACAGAAGAGTGTCATAAACAAAAATTACATTTATTTGACTTACATGGACTAGGTTCCCTGCTATTAAGAAGAGAAAACTGAAAGTTTTGCTTAATAGTTTAGTATTAGTTTTGGCCTATACTTGTACATTTTAATAGTTAAATATGTATAATTCATTGTATACACTTAAAGTATGATATTCTAATAATACTAATGTGTCTATTTCTCTTCCAAAGTAATTTCCTTGGAGGACTATTGTGTATTGTTCATAATACAGTAATTCATTAAAAAAGCACTCGAGTGATTACATGATTATATTAAGCGTTATGCTAAAACCTTTGGATGGAAACGAAAATATGTCATAGCCTCAGCTATCCTAGAACCTAACCTACAAAACTTGAGAAATGTTCATAAATAAGCACAGAAGCTAGTGTGGGGGCAGTTCTAACGGTATATTCTTTATAATTTTAGAGGATCAAAATATCACTTCAGTTTAAGATCACCTGTCAGGACCGAGAAAGTGATATTTACTAGGTACAAGAATATCCTAAAATTTTGATAGATGAATACTGGTGTAAAAGGTTAAAACAACCTTTTAAGGAGAGAATATGACACTAAAGAAGGAAGACTATTGAAAAGTGTAGGGACAACAGGTAGAGAATTTTACAGTAGATCCCATAACTCAGTATTATATATCTGAGTGAGTGTGCTAGTAATAGGAATTGAAGGAGAGTTATTAAGAGTGATTGGCACAAAATACGAAAGTTTCTGACAGCTATTTTGATAAAGACGGTGAAGAAGAGGAAAAACTAAATGACTTCAAGAAACTGAGAGTAAGTAGAAGACTAAAATAAGGTGGCAGAATTTTTGCTATTTTCAGGTAGAAATAACAATTGGATTTTAGACATTTAAATTTTATGATAAAAATGAGTCCATACAGAAATGTTCAGAAGAAAAACATACCAAGGGAAAATAACCCACAGATAGAATTGCATGACAAATTTCTTACCAGCAAATTTTACCACTAATTAGTGAGCACATATAAGAAGGGGAGCATTAATTGTCACAAGAAATGGAAAATACAAGGCTCTCATGGCATTTAAGTTATTCCAGCGTAATTCTGCATATTCTTAAGATAGTTTTTTACGTCATCATTGTGGCCTTTACTGTTCAATCTTTACCTTTTAGGGGCAGTGCGCCCTCATTCAGCAGCCATTTGTTTTTTAGCTTCACAGCTAGTTTTCAGGATTTCATCACATCCCAACCACTCCCTAGATTCAATCTCCTGTCAAGATTTTTCTTAGAAAATTTCCCCTAATGTGCCTTCAACCAGGCATCTATAATCTGCTGCTTTAAAAATATCTCTTTGTATAAATTATACACAAAAAGTATAAAGACAATGTGATAGTAATATTTATGTACAGACATTGCAGTTGGAAATATGTAGGTGAAATAAGAACTAGAAAGGTATATTTGAGGTTTTTCCACACAAAGATAATAATATAATATTAATAATAAAATATTTAGTCTAATAAATTATCCCCACTTGGTAATAGAGAAAGCTGAAACTTAGAAAAAAGTAGGTTAAGAAGTAATTTCTAAATGCAATATGACTCTGGAACCTATTTTTTAAAGTGTACAAATGATTATACATAAACATTGTAGAAAGATTTAACTGTCTTTGTAACATACCATCCTATGGCACAAGGCAACAGAATTTGGACTTGCCCCTGAATATGATAGGATGTTTCCAACTGCAAGTAAAAGGACACTTGACCACAGGTGCTATGGATATTAGGGCCCCATTTTTCTCATTTTATGGAGTCTAGAGATTGTTGTCCCATTGATGAATCTAAGTCTTTCCTAAATTTCTATTCTGCCACCTTCAGTGTATTACTATTGCCTCCCCTCATAGTCACACAAAAAATGACTGTGATGGTTCTAATTGTTCTCACAGAATAGTCTACAAAGTCAGAGAGAGGATGAGCCCTCCCCTCACCTCCTTTCCCCTCAAATGACTTCTGTTGAAGTTTGTTTCATTTAATTGGGACCTTTGAATAGTAGACATCAATTGTAGTCTATAGACAAAATAAAGGTATATAATCCAAGTAATAAATATGATTATGTTCAGCAAGTCATGGAACAGTAATAGGAACCCAACCATCATATTTCTTATATTTTGAAGATAGGAATGTCTACTACAGATATATGGTACAATATTTCTTCCTTTCAAATTTCAATACTGCATAGATTTCATAATTTTTTGAATCTTACTTTTAATATCAGATCTGAAATATTAGAAAAAATGAAAAAAGATAATTTAAGAAAATTTTGCATCAAAGGAAAGAAATAAGTATATGTATTATTCCAAAGATTTTGTATATAGATATGGAAGAACAATATTCAATATTGGCTTATCTGAAAGGGCTTACCAATTTGGTCATATGGGGTTTCATGAATAAGTTATTAATCAATCCAGTTTATATGTTTGGCTGCATGGGGCCGTATATTTAAGTTTAGAGTTGTCCCAGAATGTGTTCTCATGACCTTTTAAAAATTATTTTTCTCCATTTTTCAACACCTTGCTGTCACTATTTGATATTGTGGGGGGCTTTAATATAGAGGGCTCTCATTTCATTGATGCAATACAAAAGACTTCAGAGATCCACCCACAAAGGCAGAATGAGAGGGGAAAAACAACTGAGTTTTAGTTAGTATTCTAAGAAGAAGAGCTGGAAAAATTGAGCTAGTGTTCAGAAGATTTGGTAGGCTTAGGCATGATTATGGTAATTATCAACGGTGACTAGTATAACACACACGAAGGAACAGAATAGTGGGACATTTGAGCAGCCAACAATCCTTGGGAGTTAAGTGAAAGGAAGTCATTCCTGAGAAACTACTCATGAACAGCAGGACTTCCAGAAGTGAATAGGATGTAGAGACGATGAGATTCAGTCTTCTTAAAGGAAGGTGGTGGCGGCAGGAGCTAGGCACACTCTCTGGTGCTAATCGGAAACATGAGTCAGGGTGGCCAGGTCCTCAGTGGGACAGGCAGAGTAAATTGCCACACTGGAAAGAAGGTTTAATGTAGATGGAAATATAAATTGTTGAAAGCTAAATGACTCACTTTCAATAGGTGTTAAATTCATGAATCATCTCCAAAGTTAGAAGAAAATAGTCATGATTACTACCAAGATAAGTACCTGGGGAAGTTATGTCAGACCTGCTGGATACAGGGCTCCTAACACTCTCCATAATTAGCTCAAAATCCACTACAGACCTAGCACTGTATATGGTCACCATCTATAGTTTTAACCAAAAAAAAAAAAAACAAAAAAAAAAACCCACAACAGTGCAGAAAACAGACTGACTTTTTTTGCGTGTGTGAGACAGATTATTTTATATTTTAAATGAAATGTGTGAGTCACTTAGTTGATGAGTGCATACTGTAGATATGGTGAGTAGATTTGTGATTGACATGAATGTTAATCATCCAACAAGTAAGTTGTATTACATTACAACAGGAAAACATCAAAGGTCATGTTTGATGAAAATCAGCTTTGGAAGAAACCACAGTTCATGAATAACAGCCTGCAATTCAGGGAAGTGTAAATCACAGAAATGTTATCAAGAGACAAAAAGTGTCTGATATGGTAGTCTATTAACTGATGTAACAGAAATAAAGATCTTTCCAGTGAAAAATCTATAAAAAGGAAAATGGGTCAGCTGTTTATAGGTCATCTGTCTTTTAAATTCAGCACAGTGAGACTAAAAAACAGTAGTTTCTTAAGCTAAATATGTGACTTTAAAGAGTCCAGGTACTTCATTTAATTTTATTTTCTTTATTTGTATTAAATAATGCTTTTCAACTTCTCACGTTTGAGCTATTGTTTTTGTCCATTAACTATGTTTCTGAGGAAAATTATCCACATTTTGCAGTGATTAAATTTCTGATACATTTTTTGAGTCTTAAAAGTGCAACACATATGATAAAAGATTGATGAAATAGAGATGTCCAACTTAATTTCTTAATATAAAGTGAATGCTAATATAATTACCTCTCAGACCAAGAATTACAATATTGCTGGTCCTTCAGGACCCCCTGCCCCTATGTTGTATACTTTCCCTGTCATAATCTCCTTTTTGCCCCAAAAGGGCATGACCTTTTGAATTTTATGTAAAGGGAAGGAAATCTTGCGTTGCCATTATTTAGTTGTTGTGTTTTATTATCTCAAGGAGCTCCTGTCACTGTGTTCCCTCCCGCCCCCCAGCTTTAAGGTTTTAGTTAAAAGGAATTTTTTTTAATTTATTGTATTTTTTCATTACAATTTAGCCCCCTTATACTCCCTCCTTCCCCTTCCCCACAATCACTGCACTGTTGTCCATGTCCATAATAAAATCAATTTTAGAATATACATTCTTTTATGTCTATCTTCTTTTACTCAAATACTGAAAAGAAAAATTCACTATGGGGATTGAAATGCAGATTTGAGCAGGCAGAAAAAAAGAATGAAATTCAAGATAGAGTATTTGAAGTGATCCAGTCAGAGGATTTGGGGGTAAAAAAGAATGAAGAAAAATGAACAGAATTTAAGGGACTTAAAGGATACCATTAAAAATTATACATAGTGCAAGTCCCAGGAAAAGAAAGAGAGTGAAAAATGGGAAGAAAAAAATATTTGAAGAAATCATGGCTGAAAACTTTTTAAATTTGATGAAGATATAAGTCCATACATCTGATAATCATAATTAACTCTAAGCAGGATTTAGTCAAAGAAATTCATACCAAGAAACGTTATGTAATTAAACTGTTGAATACAAAAACAAAGCCCGGACCAGATGGCCTCACTGGCAAATTTTATCAAACATTAAAAGAAGAATTAATCCTACTCATACTCTTTTAAAAATTAGAAAAAGATACACTGTCTGTCATATTCTCGGAGGTCAATATTATTCTAATGTCAAAACAAAGATGCCACAAGAAAAGAAAACTACAGACTAATATAGGTTATGAATTCAGGTGCAAAAATACTCAACAAAATACTAGCAAGCTAAATCAAACTGCACGTTGAAATGATAGCACATTATGGCCAAGTGTGATTTATCTCAGGCATGTAAGTTTGGTTCAGCATAAGACAGCAGTTGATGTTATATGTCACATTAATAGAATGAAAGAAAAAAAAAAAGATTCCACAGGATCATGTTAAAAGGTATAGACAAGCATTTGACAATATTTAAAACTTTTATGATTAAAACACAGCAAATTAGTGTTTTAGACATATTACATAATCCAATAAAGGGCATTTACCCCAAATCCACAGCTTTCTCCTTAGGTTTAGGGAGAAGGCAAGGGCACCTGCTTTCAACACTTATTGAACTTTGTCCTTGAAGTCTTAGCCAGAACCATTAAGTGGTTATGTAAACACCATGCCAATCAAGTTATAGAATATTTCCATCACTCCATATGTTTCCTTGTGCTTTTTTGTAATCAATCCATTACTACTACATCTATCTCCTGAAAACCACTAGTTTATTTTTTGTCCTTTAATTTTGCCTTTTTCAGAATGCTATATCAATTGAACCATATAGAATGTAGCTTTTGAGTTTCATTTGATCACTTGGCATAATAGATTTGAGATTCCTGCACGTTACTGTATATACCAGTGCCTTGTTTCTTTTGCAGAGTAGTATTGCATTGCATATATATGGCACAATTAGTAATCTACTAACCTGTTGAAGGATCACTGTTGTTCTAGGTTTTGGTGATTATAAACAGAGTTACTTTAAACATTTACGTGCATACATTTTACATGAATGTATATGCTTGATTTAATGTTTCCTCCCAAGTGAGCCTTGTAATTTGTGTCTTTAAAGACTTAGTCACTTTCATCCAAGTTATCAAATGTTTATAAAGTTGGTCATAAGATTTTCTTACTGTCTTTTTTGTTTTTATGCATGGCATCTATTTATTCTGTAACCATTCTAAATACATTTGTTTAAGGTCATTTTTTCAAATGGTTCAATTTGTTTAGATGAAACTATTTTATTTGTTGTTTTGTAGCACTAAATTTCTTTCTGCCATTTGGGATTTTTGTTTGCCAGCTATTTTTCAGGAAGATTCACCATTTTTAGACACCCCAGTCATATTCACTCCTAACTGTTCATGTGCTTTACCATTTCTTTTGGGACTACAGCACAAAATTACATTTTATATTGATGATTTGGGCTTTCTGAATCTCTATGATTTGGGTAATTTTGAAATAGTAGTCAGGCACATTATGACTTTAATTCCTGGTTGCATGTTTGTGTGTACTTTCTTCTTTCACTGTGATGCTGTGCTTTTTTTTTATAGGCTAACACCCCAAAAAGTGGCTGGGCACTGATTTATCCTGATTCTTTTCATGAGCGGAATGCTCCTTTTCCAGGCATTCTTTTGAAGAGATATGTTTTCATTTTAGCTTGCCTTTCATCTTCCACATTGAAAAGAACACTTTTTTTGTTGTTGTTTTACTTTACCCTTCAGGAACTGAACTTCTAGCCTCCTGTGTCTATCCAGATACAGAGCCAACTAGTTCTGCAGTATCAGCGCTGCCCATGGCTGATTTGTGTAACAGTTCATTTCATTTTAGATACATGTTGATATTTAGCTTTTTTTTGGTGAATACAGTTAGATATACCTAATGTTTTTTAATCTGTTATCTGTTTGCATGAAATAAAGGAGTTGCCTCAAAGTATCTTGCAGAGCTATCTTAATCGGAAGTTCAAGCTCTGATTTTTCCAAAAGTTCCTAGACACTGCTTTTATAAAATTGAGATGTGTCTGAGAATTTTGTGGTTACAAATATAGTAGAATAAGATAAGATAATTTAGATGACTGTGCACTCAGACTAAATACGGAAATAAAGTAAAAAATGCTAAAAGCCGATATATTATTAAACAAATGAATTTATTTAAAAATAAATATTCATGACATCACTTGACCAAATTAGGGTTTTTAAGTATAATTATGTCAATTGGTTTGAACAGGGCCCCATAGAAAATATTCTAAAAGAGAGAATTGTTGAAGAATCAAATAACTGTGGGAACAAAAGGGAACAAGAAGCTAGACATGAATCATGTTTTTTTCCCTAAAGAAATCTTTAACAATAGGAATTGTGCATTAGACATAAGCTAAAATTTCTGTCTCATTAAACTAATTTGTTTACTCAGACAGCCTCATGTGAATTTCTTGTTCTTGTCTAGAGTTTAGTAGACCTTGTTGTTAGTGAAAGTATTTATATCAGGAATGTATCAATAGGTACCTTATATCTTTTATTAATAAAACATTTAAAATAAAAAGCACTTGAGGTATTGAGCAAAAAGGAACAAGGATTCATGGGCATGGACAACAGTGTGGTGATTGCTGCGGGGGGGGGGGGGGAGGGTTTAAGGGGACTACATGGTAATGGGAAAAATATTATAATGATTAAATAAAAAATCATTTAAATATTAAAAATAACAAAATAAAATAAAAAGCACTTATTTTTAATTAGTTTCTGGGCTTGACTCAATAAACAATTTCATTCAGAATCTTAAATGAACAAAATATGATTTTTAGTACATTATCAGGAGACTAAATGCTGAATCTTTAATAACCATCCTAGTCTTATTTTTCTTCACCTTTTTTTTTATGCTGCTATTGATGGCAGTTTCAATGCTATGGCAAAACTTCTATGTACAATGATTTTTAAATTAAAACATAATTTATTTTAAAGTTTACATGAGCATTATATTTTAATAAAAAATTTTAAGCCTGTTTATTGTAAGTTTACAACCTATATTATTTTTCCCTCACAGCCTGTGTTTTAAACTGTTTGGACTGCTATAACAAAATACTATAGACTAGGAAGCCAATAAAGAAAATAAATATTTCTCACAATTTTGGAGGTTAGAAAGGCCAAGAACATGGTGATGGTCAATCTGGAGTTTGCCGGAAGCTTGCTTTCTGGTTCATACACAGGGCCTTCTCCCTGTGTCTTCACATGGTAGAAAGGGTGGGGGCAGCAAGCACTTGGGGCCTCTTTTACATGGGCACTAATATCATTCCTCAAACCTCTGCCCTCATGACCTGATCACTTGCCAAAGGCCCTACCTCCTATTCTCATCACTTTGGAGGTTCAAATTGTATCATATAAATTTCAGGAGGACACAAACATTCAGTCCATAGCACCCAGAAACCAGGCTATTCTCTTGTCTTGACTCTTTAGTTACTTGCTTTTGCTTTTGGTCAAGATGTTTAAACTTCTGATTTTAAAAATGCTCAAAATCACTAATCATCAGGTAACTGCAAATAAAACCCATGATAAGATATAACCTCACACCTGTTAGATTAGTTGCTATCAAAAACACAAAATATACTGTGTGGGTTAAGATGTTGAGACATTGGAACTCTTTGTGGGAATGTGAAATGATGGCAATTGCTTTGGGAAAAAATGTGGAGTTCCTTCAAAAATACTAAAAATAAAGCTATTGCATAATCTAGCAATCCCACTTCTGAGTATATATCCAAAATAATTAAAATTAGGATCTTGGAGAGATATCTGCACTCCGAAGCTTACTGAAGTACTACTCACAATAGCGAAGATATAGGAACAACCTAAGTGCCCATTTACCTAAGAATGGATAATGAAAATGCAGTGTATAGATAAAAAGAAATATTAGTTTGCCTTAGAAAAGAAGGAAATCTGAAGGCAGAGACAAATGTATTTGAAAAAAATTAAAAAAATATATTAAATGGAAAAAAAAAGAAAAGAAGGAAATCTATTACTGTTTTATGGTTCGGAGTCTCATGTTAAAATGACCATATCTTTATTTCTTAAAAGATTTTATTTATTTATTTTTAGAGAGAGGAAAAGGAGGAAGAACAAGAGAGAGAGAAACATTGATGTGTGAGAGAAACATTAACTGGTTGTCTCTTGCATGCCCCCAACAGGGGACAGGGCCCACAACCCAGTCATGCACCCTGACCAGGAATGGAACCAGCAAGCTTTCAGGCTGATGCTCAAGCCATTGAGTCACTCTAGCCAGGGCATAAAATGACCATATCTTTTATGTTTGTTTTTTATCCTTTTTTTTTACTTAAAAAAATTAACTTTTTGAAATAACTGTATATTCACATACAGTTGTAAGAAGCAGGATTTGTCTTTGGCACTTTTCCCAGTTTCTCCCAGTAGTGACATTTTGTGAAACTATAGTGCAACAGCACAACCAGGATGTCTTGGTACAGCCAAGGTAGAGAAGAGTTCCCTGACCACAGGGAACTGCTTGTCATCCTTTTATAGCCACACTCACTTGCTACCTGCCCCCACTCTCCTTTAACTCCTGGTAATCACTCTTCTATTTTCCATCTCTATAATACTATGATTTTATGAATGTTTTATAATGGTATCACATAGTATACAAACTTTGGGTATTAATTTTTTTGCTTGACATGACTCCATGGAGATTCATCCAAGTTTTGAGTATCAATAATGTGGTCTTTTTTTATTGCTCAGTAGTATTCCATGATATAGATATACCATCATAGTAGCTCAGGCTGCCATAACAAAATACATAGGCTGTGTGGCTCAAACAACATGATGTATTTTCTCAGTTATGGAGGTTAGAAGAGGAAGGTCAAGGTGCTGTGAGGGTTGTTTTTTGGAGTAGCCTCTCTTCCTGACTTGTAGATGGCTACCTTCTCGCTGTGTCCTCACATGCTCTTTCCTCTACGCACACACGGACGGAGAAAGAGACCTCTGCTGTCTTTCTTCTTCTTATAAGGGTACCAGATGTATGAAACTAAGCCCTCACTCTATGATCCATTTAACTTTTTTTTCTTAATCTATTTATAATTCAAATTTTGTGAGGTATAATCTCAGCTTAAGTACATGTATTTTGGGGAAAATTTTAGAAAGTGTGTTAGGCACTTTTTTGAATATTGAGTTTTGGAAAGTTGCTTGTCTTATCTCACAGCAATATCTTAGTCAGTAAATTATCTCTCTGAGTCCAGATTATATTCATTGCCTGGCTGAATGTTATTCAAACTATCCCATTTATGACTAAGCTTCTTAACTCACAATTATTTTATGTTTAAAAATGAATTATAATAATGAATTACTTTTATATCGGTTAGAAAGGAAGATATATATTGCACTAGATGACATAATAATAGTGACTATATCTGAAATATTAAGTGTAAAATATTCACTGATTCATTTAAATACATATGGTTTACTAACATGGTCTGGTAGTAAGTGACAGGTAAATATTTCTGCCAGCAAAAGAATTGAGCATTTTTGATATAAAAAGAGATTTAAAAAATGATGGCATGCTGCTCTCAATATTCAATGTGTTCAGAAATTCGATTTTAGAAATATGCTTAATATTATAACATGTAAAGATATTTTTTAAAAAACATGACAGTTATGTTTTCATTAAATTGATTTTAATGTAATATTTCAAGCACATATCTTAACATATATTTTATACAAAGTTGATAATCTAGGCCTTAAAATGCTGTGGCCATCAGGAGAGAAGAGACTGAAGCATGTATTTGGGTTTACAATTTGGTTTTAATGAAATCATCTGGCTGAGTGTAAGGGAAACATCTGCATCCTTGTCTCCTGCAGGATGCCATGGCTAATTTTTGTGCAGAACAAAGAATAGAGTAATTAGAGTGTTTGATGAGTTTTTAAAGATATTTTCACTTCCTAAAAGAGAACATACAGTTCTCTGATAAGATGTTGGGCAAACCTGACTTAACATCTGTGATTTTCCCCACAACAATGACAGTAGAAAGGAGATTGTTTTTCCACTTTATTCAAAATCAATGCAATTATCATTGCTCTGTAGATTTAACACAAATATTTTTTGTGATAACACTTGCATCTTTTTATATTAATATATGGAGTGTTATAAAACTTGATTTTGTTTTATTTACATACAAATGTATGGATTCTCATTAGCCTATTATTAGTTATCATAATTGCATTGATCTGAACCAGAGTTTCCAATTTCCACTGATATAACTCTTTGTAGCCTGGAAATATTCTGTGCATTATGAGATTTTTAACAGCAATCAGGGCCTCCACCCACCAGATGCCAGTAGTTACCCACTAGATGGCAGAAGCACTCCCCTCTCCATAGTCTTGACAACCAAAACCAACATTTCAGACAATGCAAACGTCCCCTAGGGAACAAAATCACGCCCAGTTGAAAACCTCTGCTAAACTGAAGATTGAATAATTGTTTTCATTTCATATTCATCACTAATTCACCCATTTGTTGAACTTATGCTCTTACAAACATGGTACAATGCTGTTTTGAATATCAGAGACATAAGCTTAATGTGAAAAACCTAAAAATCATTTTCAGTGAAAGATGTATTCAAATTTCTAAATCTTAAACATTTCTTACCTCTCCTACTGAGGTTATATTTTGTATTTGCCATATAGTTAGATCATTTTTTGTTGTTGTATGTCTTTCATTTTGGGTTCCCACCACATTCTGGTTGGTTTTAATTTTCCATTTATTAGGGGGCTCATGAATGTTAATGTGGTACTAAAAGTAAAGGCTATATAAAATATAATGGCACCTTCTCCCCTTCATTCCTGTTACTCAATTAACTTTCCTTACTTTTCAGCCTTTTCCCATTAGACCCTGTAAGTGACCAATCTCTTTAGTTCCTGGTTGAACCATCTTAATTTTCTTTTACACAAATTACATATATGTGTGTGTGTGTATATATATATATATACACACACACATACATACATACATACAGGGTTCTGCAGAAATAATGCTATTGAGTGTGATTGGTGGTTACATGAATGTCTCACACAAGATGGACAGCAACTTGAACATTTCATCTAAAATGTCAATAGGCTTCCTGGGAAAAAGTTGCCCCATTCAGTGCCTGTGCAATGTTACAGTCTATGGAGGAAATTGTAGTCAGGTATCCAGCTCTCACTATCTTTCCTACTCTTCTCTCCCAATTTATATTGATCCCCTTGACCCTCACCCGGAGCTCAGTTTGTCTTATTGTCCTAACAGACCACCTTGACATGTAGCAGCAGTCAATAGTATGCACATTAATAAGACCTATATCTTCATTTTAAATACTATAACTGATATGTTTGTCATAAAATATAATTTGTCATATAATTATGTCATAAACATAATTCTGGCATAACATAATTATATGCATTTTATAATATCGGCTATATTTTTGTCTAGAAAATCTGATATACATGTGTGTGCTACATTATTTACTTTTGTACTTATACCTTTCTAATGCTCTTAGTCTTCCATTTTCTTATTTAATATTTAATTTTCTTTTCAAAACCTGGCATCCTTTAATGCTCTTTTATGACAATAATTAGATTACTATATTTCTCTCTGTCCCTTTTCTCCTCTCATTTTTATTTGTATTATTTCTACTTTGTCACAGCATGCAACATTTGTTTATTAGTCTTTATTTTTCATTTTTGTGATATTAGAGGGATTTGCAAGATTCCTAGTTTAATGGTGTCCTCTTCCACCAGCAGAGCAAAAGCCAGATAATGGAACTGAGGTGTGTGTTGGCAGAGGGAAAAAAGAGCTGTCTTTTTGATCTTGTGGTAGGAGATGCGTTAATTATTCCTGTAATTTTTACAAGTGCCTAAATAATCTCTATTTTCATCAGTTAAGGCTGCTGTAATAAAATACTATAGACTGGGTGCCTTAAACAACAAATATTTATTTTTCACAGTTACGGAGGCTAGAAGTCCAAGATCAGGGTGTCAGCATGGTCAGGTTTTTGTGCGGGTTGTCTTCCAGGATGCAAATTGCCAACTCCTCCTTGTTGCCTCTCATGGCCAAAGGATAGTTCTCTGGCATCTCTTTTATAGAACATTAATCCTATTCTTGAGGGCTCCACCCTTATGGCCCATTGGAGGTTAGGATTTGAATATATGAATTTTGTTTGGACTCATTTAACCCATAACAGTGCCCCTTTTTAATTCTTTTCCATTTGTCAAAAGATTACAAAAAGGTGTTTTTATGTGCTTTTTTCTTTTGACTTTTTACTTAGTTTTAATTTGTTTTCACAATGACCATATCAATTCTGCTTTCCTCTTTAAATGACAAGCACTTTGAAGTCCCTTCCTTGTAGTTCATTTTTCTTTTCATTTTCTGACCAGATCTGCTTTTGTTGTTGTTAGTAATTTTAGACTTAGAACAGACAGTTGTTTTTGCAGTAGTTCCAGATGAACTTAGACACAATTGCTAACTTTCCTTTTTTACCGGCAGATTTTCTAATTTTGCCTTTGGGTGCCACAAGGTTTAGGATGAGTTGAGACTGAGATGGAAGCATGAAAGTTTGTCGGAAGGTTTAGTGGTTTTAATTTTTCTACTTATAGTAATTCTGAAGTGTTGGTAATACCCACCTTCAATTTATGCTGAGAATATGCTTCGGGGTACAATTTTATTTTTACTTCTTGTTCTTTTATTGTATGGGGAGAAAAAACTGAGATGTAGGTGGCTATACAGTCCCCAGTGTCTTCAGCTATCTAGAAGCACCAAACCACTACATTCCAAAATAGTTATAAAAATATGTTTTAGGATAGAATTAGACTTCTATTAAGAAGTCAGATGAATTTGTAGGATAAATTTTACGGACAAATAAAGCAAACCAAAAACATAATTACATACATGCATAGCCTTATTCACTCAGTCCCACTACATACTGCATTTTATTATCACTTTGGTTTTAGTGTCAATAGTGCATATGGAAAATGTGTACAGAAAGGTAAGAACAATTTTACAGAAAATCTCATATGATCTCAAGGTTTTAAGGCACTCTAAATTATTCAGATTATATCTGCAGATACTAAACATATGACATCCAATACATGTGAAGATCTCAGTGACAGAGTCCTCTCAACACCTATAAAAGTTGCTTTGGAATATACTTTATTTTTAAAAGTGTTTAATTTATTTATAGATAAATATTGCTTTTCTCTGAGTTCAATTGCTAGGATTTTTATCAATTAAAATTACAGTAAATATTTGTAAGTTCATGTCTGCAATGTCTATCTTTTCCAACAGAACTGTGGAAATGACAATGAATAGAACCATAACTTTATGGTTCACCGCAATATTTCTCAACATCTAGCAGAATGGTTAACAAAACAGTCAGTAAATATCTATTTAAAATGTGAATGTCCCCAAGGCATATACAGAACAGATCTAGACCTTTTAAAATATGCCAGCTTTTAAAATAGTGGAAGGCAGGTCCCATGAACTCTAAACACTATTACATCTTTAATTCTTTTTTATATGATGAAAGTTTGAGCCCTTTTTTTCATCATAATCATCACTCTTTGGAAATGCTAGATTCCTTTATGTTCTTCAATAAGCTTGACACAATAAAAATAAGGAAGATTATCTTCCTTAAGTTTCAATTTATGAATCTACTTTCGAGGGTTATTGTCAACATTAGCATTTATTATACAACTGAGTACATAAAACTGCTCAAAAATGAAAACTACAATTTACTTAGTCTTACGATTCATATAAAACATCTTTGTAATAAGTGCCCTGAGGTAATTATCAACTGGTCTCCTGGCAAGATCCATTACATAATAGCATGATTAGACTTAAATTGTTTAAATATAAACAAGAAATTTATAAATTAATGCTATATATAGAAAATTGTGCACTAGAAAAAATAATTACATATTTTTGCCAACACACTAGCATTATGTACAATTTATCTAGTCCTGATAATGTTCTTAAATGAAATGTAAGAACTTCTGCTAGGAATAACTTTTTCTTTAAAAACAAGAATATAAAACAGACTAATAAGTAATGGCACTAGATTTAAACATGTGCTTAAGTTGTCTTATTCCAAACTCTTTCTAGAAAATAAAAGTGTAATGAATAAAAAAGCCTTTTACAACAGCCTAAAAGAGTTTTCTCAATGAAGTATGACACTTTTCTGGTTTGTCCTGTTTCTGACTCTAGCATAATAATAAACAAGCTTATCTACATCTGAAACATAAGACCTAAGAATCAACAACAGCACAGGATGTGAGCCAGCTGAATATTATACCGTTCATCTATTTTTTGTCATACTCAGGAAAGCATCCTGTTATATTTGATGTCTTGATCCAATAAAACTAATTGAGAAAACGTGTCAAACTTTAAATTATATTACTGCTGCAATGAAGAACAGAACTACTGTAACATGAAGTGTGTCCAAGATTATCTGTGTCAAATCCATGACATATTATTTTTAGCTTCTTATTCTTTCAGATAAAATGATATACTATTTTATTCAAAAGAAATTATAGGAGGCTTCTACTTATTACCTTTAAAAGACTACATAAAGAACTTTCCATTTCATAGTTGTCAGTTTACAATGACTTGTCTTTGCAGTATAGTCCAGACATAGAAAAGAATACTAAGAATTTATTTTTCTAAATAATTATGATCAAAAGCCAAAAAAAGATAATTAGAATAATTTCAAATTAGTTATATGGCAAAAGCATGTTGAGCATGATGCTATTAGGGCATAGAATATCGGATTACACATGCATTTATAAATTTTTGGAATAATTTTCAATTACAACATTAAACTTTTTATTTTATTTAAATTTATTTTTTCAAATACATTTGTCTCTGCCTACCCCCCACCACTTTCCCTTGGCCCCTCCCTCCTTCCCTCCCTCAGCTCTTCCCCTTTGGTTTTGTCCATGAGTCCTTGCTATATGTTCCTTGACTTTCCCCTTCCCTTCCTTTTCCCCACCCCCCTCCCACCTTCCCTCTTCCCCTGCTGGGACTATACCCTAAGAACAACAAAACGCCAATACAAAAGAACCTATGCACCCCAATGTTCATAGCAGCACAATTTACAATAGCCAAGTGTTGGAAGCAACCGAAATGCCCATCAGTAGATGATTGGATCAAAAAGTTATGGTACATATGCATAATGGAATACTATGCAGCAGAAAGAAAAAGAACTACTAAACTTCTTGACAGCATGGATGGAACTGGAGAGCATTATGCTAAGTGAAACATTAAACTTTTTTGACAAATAGTATGAAAATGAAAGGTGGTAGAGGATAATATACTCAAATAATCCAGAGATTTTAGATGGCATTACAATCAGTAGTAAGTTCATATTTCTCAAATGCAATATGATTGTATAACTCATTTTAGCGACTATATTTTGTAAATAACAAATATATGTTGTGTGGTGATATTCAAAATATGAGAAAGCACAGTGAAAAGTAAGAAACTTGGTTTTACACTTTTGAGTAAAATGAGATATTTGATCTATCTGTAGATTAATTTTTAATTTAAGTGATCAGTAAATATTATTTCAAGCTTTTACATTACAAGAAATATATTAAAAATCTATTTGGAGACCCTTATTTCCATATGTCAACTTTTCTATTGTTTTCTTTTCTTTTTTCTTTTTTTTAAATTTATTTACTTTTAAAATACATTTGTCTCTGCCTCCCCCCCCACCTCATTCCCTTGCCCCCTCCCACCTTCCCTCCCTCAGCTTTTCCCCTTTGGTTTTGTCCATGAGTCCTTGCTATATGTTCCTTGACTTTCCCCTTCCCTTCCCTTTCCCTGTCCCCCCCCTTCCCTCTTGTCTCTGTTGATTTCTTTTCCTTTCAGTGTTGCTGGTCATATTTTCCTTGCTTCTTTGCATTGTTGGTTAGGTTCCGCTTATAGGTGAGATCATATGGTATTTGTCTTTTGCCCCCTGGCTTATTTCACTTAGCATGATGCTCTCCAGTTCCATCCATTCTGTTGCAAAGTTTAGTACTTCTTTTTTACTTTCTGCTGCATAGTATTCCATTGTGTATATGTACCATAATTTTTTGATCCAATCATCTACTAATGGGCATTCAGGTTGCTTCCAAGACTTGGCTATTGTCAATTGTGCTGCTATGAACATTGGGATGCATAGGTTCTTTTGTATTGGCGTTTTGGTGTTCTCAGGGTATAGTCCCAGCAGGGGAATTGCTGGATCAAAAGGCAGTTCCATTTTCAGCTTTCTGAGGAAATTCCACACTGCTTTCCAGAGTGGCTGCACCACTCTGCATTCCCACCAACAGTGGACTAGGGTTCCCTTTTCTCCACAGCCTCGCCAGCACCTGTTGTTTGTGGATCTGTTTATGATGGCCATTCTGACCGGTGTGAGGTGGTACCTCATGGTGGTTTTGATCTGCATTTCTCTGATGGATAGTGATGCAGAGCATCCTTTCAAATGCCTCTGGGCCCTCTGTATCTCCTCCTTAGAAAAGCATCTGCCCAGGTCCTTTGCCCATTTTTTGATTGGATCGTTTGTCTTCTTGGAGTAGAGTCCAGTGAGTTCTTTATATATCTTGGAGATCAAACCTCTATCTGATGTATCATTAGCAAATATATTTTCCCATAGGGTTGGCTCCCTTTTCATTTTGCTGATGTTTTCTTTAGCCATGCAGAAGCTTCTTATTTTGATGAGGTCCCACTTGTTTATTCTTTCCTTTATGTCCCTTGCTTTAGGAGACATATCAGTGAAAAAACTGCTGCGTGGGATATCTGAGAGTTTCCTGCCAATGTTCTCCTCGAGGACTTTGATGGTGTTGCGACTTATATTTCAGTCTTTTATCCATCTTGAGTTTATTTTTGTGTATGGTGTCAGCTGATGATCCAATTTCAATTTTTTGCATGTAGCCGTCCAGCTCTCCAACACCATTTGTTGAAGAGGCTGTTATCGCTCCATTTTATGCTTCTGCCCCCTTTGTCAAATATTAGATGTCCATAGAGACCTGGGCTTATTTCTGGGCTTTCTATTCTGTTCCACTGGTCTACGGGTCTGTTCTTGTGCCAGTACAAGATTGTTTTCAGTATGGTGGCTTTGTAGTAGAGTTTGATGTCCGGTATCGTGATCCCTCCTACTTTGTGTTTCTTTCTCAAAATTGCTGCGGCTATTCGGGGTCGTTTATGGTTCCATATAAATTTTTGAAATGTCTGTTCTATTTCTGTGAAATACGTCATTGGTATCTTAATAGGGATTGCGTTGAATCTATAAATTGCTTTGGGTAGTATGGACATTTTGAGGATATTAATTCTTCCAATCCATGTGCACGGTATATGCTTCCATTTATTTGTGTCTTCCTTAATTTCTTTTTTCAATGTTGTATAGTTTTCTGCATACAGGTCTTTTGTGTCTTTGGTTAAATTTATCCCTAGGTACTTTATCTTTTTTCGTGCTATATCGAATGGTATATTTTTTCTGATTTCTTTTTCCTCTATTGCATTGCTGGTGTACAAAAATACCTTTGATTTCTGAATGTTGACTTTGTATCCTGCTGTTTTGCCAAATTCACTTATTAGGTTGAGGAGTTTTTTGGTAGATTCTACAGGGTTCTCTATGTACACTATCATGTCATCTGCAAACAATGATAGTTTTACTTCCTCCTTTCCTATTTGGATGCCTTTTATCTCTTTCTCTTGTCTGACCGCTGTGGCTAGGACTTCCAATACGATGTTGAAAAGAAGCGGTGAGAGAGGACATCCTTGTCCTGTTCCTGATCTTAGTGGGAAAGCTTTCAGTTTTTGCCCATTGAGTATGATATTAGCTGTAGGTTTTTCATATATGGCCTTTATTACGTTGAGGAATGCCCCATTTATTCCCATTTTGCTGAGTGTTTTGATCATAAATGGGTGCTGTACCTGGTCAAATGCTTTTTCTGCATCTATTGAGATGATCATGTGGTTTTTGTCTTGTCTTTTATTGATGTGCTGTATCACGTTTACTGATTTGCGTATATTGAACCATCCCTGCATCCCTGGGATGAATCCCACTTGATCGTGGTGGATAATCTTTTGAATGTATTGCTGGATGCGGTTTGCCAATATTTTGTTGAGGATTTTAGCATCTATGTTCATCAGCGAAATTGGCCTGTAGTTTTGTTTCTTTGTAGGGTCTTTATCTGGTTTTGGGATCAGGGTGATGCTGGCCTCATAGAAGGAGTCTGGGAGTCTATCCTCCTCTTGGATTTTTTGGAATAGTCAGAAGGACAGGGGTTAGCTCTTCCTTAAATGTTTTGTAAAATTCTCCTGGGAAACCGTCTGGCCCTGGGCTTTTGTGTGCTGGGAGTTTCTTGATTACTGCTTCAATTTCCACAACTGTTATCGGTCTGTTCAAGCTTTCTGTTTCTTCCTCCTTCAGTGTTGGAAGATTATACTTTTCTAAAAATTTGTCCATTTCATCAAGATTTTCAAATTTCTTGGCATATAATTGTTCATAATAGTTTCTGACAATCCTTTGTATTTCTGTGGTATAGATGTTATTTCTCCTCTTTTGTTTCTGATATTATTAATTTGGGTCCTCTCCCTTTTTTTCTTGATGAATCTGCTTAATGGCTTTTCAATTTTATTAATCTTTTCAAAGAACCAGCTTCTGGATTGGTTGATCTTCTGAATTGTTCTTTTTGTCTCTATGTCATTCAGTTCTGCTCTAATCTTGACTATTTCCTTCCTTCTACTTGCTCTGGGATTTATTTGTTGTTGTTTCTCCAGTTCTTGAAGTTGTAGTGTGAGGTCTTTTATTTGAAATGTTTCTGTCTTTTTAAGGTAAGTTTGTATTGCTATGAACTTCCCTCTCAGGACCGCCTTTGCTGTGTCCCATAGGTTTTGGACAGTTGTCTGTTCATTTTCATTTGTTTCCAGAAATTTTTTGATTTCTTCTCTTATCTCATTTTTGACCCATTCATTGCTTAATAGTGTACTGTTGAGTCTCCATGAGTTTGCAAGTTTTTGAAGTTTCTCTTTGAGGTTGATTTCGAGTTTCAAGACCTTGTGGTCTGAGAAAAAGTTTGGTATTATTTCAATTTTCCTGAATTTGCTGAGGCTTTCTTTGTGTCCTATCATGTGGTCTATCTTTGAAAAACTGCCATAAGCATTTGAAAAGAATGTGTATTTTTCTTCTTTGGGATGTAAGGTTCTATATATGTCAGTTAAGTCGCTTTGATTCAGTGTGTCATTCAGCGCCACGATATGTTTATTAATGTTTTGTTTGGAAGATCTGTCCATTCTTGACAGTGGGGTGTTGAAATCCCCTACTATCAGTGTGTTGCTGTCTATATCTTTTTTGAAGTCATCCAACAATTTCCTTATAAACTTGGGAGCTCCTATATTGGGAGCATATAAGTTTACAATGTTGATGTCTTCTTGATAGATTCTTCCTTTAAGTATGATAAAGTGCCCCTCTGGGTCTCTCTTTATGGCCTTTGCTTTGAAATCTACTTTGTCTGATACAAGTATGGCAACACCAGCCTTTTTCTCATGTCCATTTGCTTGGAATATTCTTTTCCATCCCTTTACTTTCAATCTGTGTAGGTCTTTTGCTCTGAGGTGGGTCTCTTGCAGGCAGCATATGTGTGGGTCATGTTTTCTTATCCATTCAGCTACCCTGTGTCTTTTGATTGGGGCATTTAGTCCATTCACATTGAGAGATATTACTGATAGAAACTTACTCATCTTTTCTCTTTGTACTTGTGTTCCTCTCTGTCTCATTCTTTTCCTTCATTTGCTTAAACCAGTCCCCTTAGCATATCTTAGAGTGCTGGTTTGGTAGAGATGTATTCTTTTAGCTTTCTTTTGTCTGGGAAACTCCGTATTTCTCCTTCTATTTTAATGGAGAGACTAGCTGGGTAGAGCAGCCTTGGCTGTAGGCCCTTGCTTTTCATGGCTTGGAATATTTGTTGCCATTCCCTTCTGGCTTGGAGTGTTTCCATTGAGAAGTCAGCTCCTAGGCGTATCGGGGTCCCCTTGTATGTTACTTTCTCCTTCTCCCTTGCTGCCTTGAGGATTCTCTCTTTGTCTTTGACATTTGCCATTTTAATGATGATGTGTCTTGGAGTGGACCTCCTTGGGTCCCTCTTGAGTGGGGTCCTCTGTGCCTCCTGAATCCATGAGAGCCTTCCTCTCCTCCAATTAGGGAAATTTTCCATCATTACTTTTTCGAGGAGGTTCTCTATTCCTTGCTCCTCTTCTTCTCCTTCTGGTATCCCTATTATACGGATATTATTGCGTTTCAGGTTGTCCTGCATTTCCTTAAATGCTTCTTCATTCTTTTTGAGCCGTTTTTCCATTTCTTGTTCTTTCTGGGAGCTTTTTTCTACCTTGTCCTCCATCTCACTGATTTGATGCTCGGCTTCATCCAGCCTGCTTTGGATTCCTTCTATTGTGTCTTCAATTCAGAAATGGTATTCTTCATATCCTCTTGTGTCTTCTTGATAGTTTCTATGTCCTTTTCCAGGCTGATATAGTTTGCTGTAAGATCCTGATAGTTTCTCTGCAGTTTCTCATAGTTCTCTTTGAGCTGGCTGAGCTCATTGAGCTTCCTTAGAACCATTGTTTTGAATTCCATATCTGATAGTTCCCTTGCCTCTATTTCATTGAGCTCTCTCTGTGGGGAGTCCCCTTTTCCACTCATCTGCGGGGAACTTCTTTTTCTTCCCATTTTTGTGAGAGTCTGTTAAGTATTTTTGTCCTTTACTTTTCTTTCTGGCTTGCCTCTGATGATGTCAGTTGTTGACCCTATAGGGCCTTGGGTTGTTTGTTTGAGCCTTTCAGGAGTCTAATGCCTGTGTCTGACTCCTGCTTGGAGCAGCTCTTTGACCCCTTTGGTCAGAGCTGAGCTATTTTTTGGGATCTCTCTGTGCTTTCACGCAGCCTCCTTGAGAGCGTTCCCAGCGCGGCAGGGTCCCCCGCCTGCCTGGGCTCGCATGTGCTTGCTCCAGACCAGGGGGCTTATTCGCGACCTCCCGTACTCATCTGGCCTCCCTGGCACACGAGTTTTGCGGCACTGGTCAGTTTAGGGTCTTCTATTGTGTGTTTTCCCCGCTTTTGGCTCTTTGGGTGCGTTGCTTGCCCTCGCCAAATGGGGACTACGGAAATGGGAGGAAATCAGCTCTAGGACTCTCCGGTTAATCCTGTTTCTGGTCTCTCCTCCAGGGACTCTGGGCAGCTCTACTTATTTTGTGGGCCGCTCCGCAATCGCGGCGAGTAGGTCAATTTACGCCTGCCCTTGCCCCTCTGTGCAATCCCTCGCAGGCCGTATGGGTGCCAGTCTGTGTGAGGCCTTGCCGGCAGGTGCAAGCGTTCGCCAGCCCGCGTGGGTCACACACACGCTCACCAACCCTCGCCGGTCATTCAGCGCAAGTGTGCGCGCCTGCTCTGGGTGTTTTGGGGGTGTCTATGTTTGCTTTTCAGCTTTTGGCTCTTTGGGGGTATGGCCTCTTCCCGCGCAATGGAGACTACAGCAAGGAGAAGGAGTCGGGACTCCCCGGTTCCTCCTCCCGTTCTTTCCCCAATGCCTCCGTTTCTAGTCTCCCCTCAGGGGCCTCTGGGCAGTTCTGTGACCCCTTCGGCCAGGGATCCAACCCCTGTGCGGACTGCGTTTCAATCGCAGGGAGTCTGGTTCACGCGCACCCCACTTCTGCCTCTTTGGGGTCGCGCCTTTCCAGCCCACAATGGAGACTACCGAACGGGGAGGGAGTCGGGACTCCCCGGTTCCTCCTCCCGTTCTTTCCCCAACGCCTCTGTCTCCAGTCTCTCCTCAAGGCTCTCCCAGGCAGTCTGCACTCAGCCCCGCAGCTCACACGCGCACAAGCTGTGTGCAGAGCGCACAAAAGGCAGGTTAATTGATTCCCTTATGCCTGAGCGAGATGGTAGCTGCAGAGTGGGAAGTGCGTTATCACCCGGGCTCCACCGGCTGCCGAGTCAGTTCTCTTCACAAAGTTTTCCTCACCAGTCTTTTCCCAGGCACCAGCCCACCCTGCCGCCGCCTCTACCCAGCGATCAAGGAGGGTGGCTGCCGCTGCAACTTTTGCGTTTGCCCTTTAAATGTCTTTTTGCATCCCCAGCCACCTGTCTCTGGCAGAGAGCACCCCTAAGCTTTTTGGGGTTGCGTTTTGTCTGTATTTTCTCGGCTTTAGCTGCTGTAGTTTAGGGGTTCCTGTTTATGATTCAGACCCCGTTCTTCTCGGGGGGACGCTAACTGGCCGTTTCAATGTCCCTCTGGTGCCAGTGCCCATGGGCACCCAGCCCACCCTCTCAAGCCTCCACCGCAATTCTCACCCGTTGGGATGTGTGAGAGTCGAATCCACTGTCCGCGGCACCAAGGCTCCTCTCCCACTATGGCTCCACTGCTTTCCAGGTGATTACTCCATTATTTAGTTGCAATTCCAGTTTGGTTTTGGGAGGAGGTCAGCGTGACTCCCTTTCACTCCTCCGCCATCTTTCCCAGCTCCTCTATTGTTTTCTTAATTGATATTATCTTGTTGCTTTTGTTTTCTAGATCAGAAGTTCTGCTGAGCACATGAGATTTTTATGGCTCCTAAAGAACAAGGAGAGTAAGACAAGGAAATTAAGAAGTTAATGACAATGATGAGATCTACATTACTTTGGAGTGGAATTCTAGAGCTGTTTATTGTATTTGCTTTGGTATTTACTTCAACACTGTAAGCCTTCTCATTCGAAATGTTAAAGTGAATACCCATTACTCTGAAATAATTAATATACTTTGGATATATTTCTAAGGGATTTTAAGGTGCTGATAGTTAGGGAGAACATGTGGCAAAGAGGAGATTCTTTTTTTAGACTTAATATTAAACAGCCCAATTCTATGAGTATAACCTTTATTTTGTCTAGCATTGAAATTAAAGATATAAAAAGCTAACAAAAGCTTATAGAGAACTAATATATGCCAATATTATTTTTGAGAGAGTAAAAAAGATATCCTTGTGGTGATTCCATTTCCATGGTTATTAGTGTGTAATGTATGTGTGTTTCCTGGTACTCATACTAGGTGTTGAAGAAGGGTAGAGGCTGTGAGAGCTACCTGGGAAGGCTACATGATATATAGTAGTGTAGGAATTGCTTTTGGAATCATAAAATTATGGGTTTATTCTGGTCTCTGCTACCTAACAAGCTAAATCATGAGTGATAGGCAGAGTAATGACTTGCCCAAAATGCCCACCTCTTGATCCCCAGTACCTGTGACTATATTATCTTTCATGACAAAAGGTTCTTTGAAGATATGATTAGTTAAGAATTTTGAGATGGAGAGATTATACTGGGTTATTTGGGTCGGCCCAATGCAATCAGAAGGCCGTTATAAGAGAAGGTTAAGAAGAACAAAGGCAAAAAAGTAGAGTTGGGTCAAGGGAAGCAGAGGCTAAAATAATGTGTTTTGAAGATAGAGTTAGGGACAAGGAATGTGTCTGGCCTTTAGAAGCTAGAAAAGAGATGGAAACAAATTCTTCCATGAAGACTCACACTCTGCTAACACCTTTTTGTTTTAGAATTCTGACTTCCAGAACTATAAGAAAATAAATTTCCATTTTTTCAAGGCACTAAATTTGTGATTTGTTACAGAAGTAATAAGAAGCTAATACATCATGGTTCCTTCTTTGTTTAAAAGTATCGCAAGCGCTCAACAAGTGTTACAATAGGATTCTTTTTCTAAAGTATAACACACAGATATAGGATCCACTGGGGTGCAACCCACAGGCATTATGTAGAACTATAGATAGAATATTAAAAAGAGAAAAAATTTAATTAGAAATTCTTCAGAGTGTTATAGTATTTGGAAATGTAAAAAAGAAAAAAAAAAAAAAACCAAACAAACCCTGCAGAGTATTTAAATACTGAAGGATAATCATCAGTTTTGCAGAACCAATTCACACAGCAGAATTTATATTGCATGTTCTGAGGGAGTGAATGACTTTTTTGAAGAGTAACAGGAAGAATTAATGATGACAGTTTGAATGTGATTTTATAGATTTTGAAGTTAATTTTCACACAGGTTCTAAAATTATGATATCTTGGGAAATATAGACATTACATTGCCTTAAAATAACAGTACATGATGAAATTAGAAACAAATTATACTTACAAAATCCATTTTATCCTAAAAGGAAATGGAAATTTTCAACTGCATAAATGGATGGCTTCTTGCTGTGTAAGTATAGAAACAGATTAAATTAGAATAGATTTATCTTTTTACTATATTAGATTTTCTGTGTTTCCATAACATCAAATATCTCTTAATCCATTGTCAATAAGGTATCAGAGTAAGTAGGCAACTTCCCATAACTATGTTTTACAACTGAACTTTCTTTTGTGTCTACTGAGATCTAGCCCTAAATCTGCAGGTATCTTTGTTACTTCTTAATGTTTGTCTTACTATTTAATTAGACTTATTATATCTAATATTGAATTAATTATTTTCACTTACCAATTTTACATCAAGTTTCCATCATTTGCTTAGGTACTCAAACTAAAAAAAAATCAAATAAGAATGTTATTATTCTTAGTTTCATATTTATATAGTTGTATCTTCCTTGTTGTTAAGTCCTACTGATTCCTTTTTTTTTTTTTTTTTGTAATATCCTTGTATTTCTTCCTCTCCAGGCTACCTGCTAATATGCCAGTTTTAATCCTCATTGTCTCAGAATTAGAGTGCTAGAAATGCCACTTAACATGTTGTAAATTCCTTTAGCTGCCAAATTCCAAAGTTATTTTCTTCTAACCCATCATGTACACTTCTGCCTTAATTATTGCTTTCATCATGTTACCCCACAACTAAAAAATCTTATGAAATGCTCTACAGCTCAAAAAGAAGTTTTAATCTACCACTGACTTTAAAGTCCTATTATTATTGTCCCACTGCACTTGAAAGCATGATCATTCTGGGGATCAACACTGAACATTGGCCTCCGGTATCTCACCTGAGCCTCAGTTGAGGCTCAATTTTTCCCCATTATCCTTAGCTAACAAAGAATGAAGACTTTTTTTTTTCAGGGGAGAACACAAACGCATCCCCACTGTCACAAATTATGCAGTTGAGTTTCCCGCATTTGGGGACATCGCAGGGGTCAGCACACCCAGACTGCAATGGGTGAGCCTCACCTTGGAAAAACCACCTTCGTGATCACGGTATATTTCCCCTGGCAGGTAAGTAAGAGAATGAAGACCTTTTCTAGGTAACTCTGTTAATGCATGTGCTAATAGTGAAGAACTTAGAAAATAACATTGTATTGTAAAATATTTTCTGAAAGTATATGTTAATATTGTTTTATTTGGATATTAATTTAAAGATATAGCAAAATTAGCAAAAATCTGTGAAGAACTCCTGCATCCCTTTAACGTATTGGCCAGTTGTTGATATTTTTCCACATTTATGTATTACTCTTTATGTATGTGGAAATATCATTATTATTCCATTTGATAATATGTTGCAACATTATGCTCTTTTACTTCTAAATACTTTGGTGTGTTTTTCTTTAGAACAAGGACTTTAACTTACATAATCATAGTTTAATTATTCAAACTCTGTCAAATATCCCAATGCTATATTTTACAGCATTTTTTTTTCTGGTTCAAAATCTAATCCAGGATCATACACTGCATTTAGTTCTTATCTATCTTTACTTCTTTAACTGGAATTATCCATCAAGTTTTCTTTTTGTTTAATGACATTGATATTTAAGATACAACCAGGTATTTTGTAAGTTTTCTCTGTGGCAGACAGAGTATTTACCCCCAAAGATGTCCACCTACTAAATCCCTGAAATCTGTGACTATATTATCTTTCATGGTAAAAGGGACATCACAGATGTGATTAAATTAAGTATCCTGACTTGCGACTGCTCGATATTATCTAAATGGATAGTACAGTATTCATAAGTCTACTGATAAGAGGAGGCAGGAAGGTTAAGATAAGAGGAGGCTATTTGTCAATAGGTAGAGATATGAAGATGCTACATTATTCATTTTGAAGATGGAGGAAAGGATCATAGGTCCAAAACTACAGGCAGTCCCTACAAGCTGGAAAATAAGGAAATAGATTTATTTAATAGGCTTCAGAAGGAACTCAGCTCTGCTGATACCTTGATTTTAGCTTCATAACACTCATTTCAGACTTTTAATCTCTAAAATAGTAAAATCATATAGTTGTGTCATTTTAAAACACTAAGCATGCAGTAATTTATTACAGCAGCAAAAAGAAGATAATATAATCTTCTAGTTTGTATTTATGTGGTGTTCTCTCATTAATGGATTCAGGTTATTTTGGGGAGAAATGCCATAGAAAGGACGTTTTGCCATGCTCAGTGCATCAGATCAGGTGAGACCTGGCAAGAGTTTGTTCCAATGTTGATGATTTAAACTTTGATCATTGTAATAATTGATGCCTGTTGAGTTTTCTCCTTTGCAGAGTTACTAGATTTTTTGTAATTAATAACTAATTTATGTGAAGATACCTTATGACTACATAAATATACTATTCCTCATCAAAATTTTGCCCACTAGTTTTACATCCAGTAATTCTTGATCAAAATAAGTAATACTATGATGATTACCAATTGGTAATGTTTTTGAATCTATTTTCCCTTATACATTTATTAGTTGGTATTCTATTTTAGAGGGAAAAAGGAAGAATGATTTAGAAACAAATTAAATCAATTATTCATTGGTGATGGGTCTGATAAGTTGCAAGAGATAAAAAGAGGTGCCAACATGTCTGTGACTGTAACTATTGAATAAAGTAAAGGTATCAGTCCGTACTGAAAAGTAAATAATTTTACCTTTTGCAACAGCATAGATGAACCTGGAGAGCATTATACTAAGTGAAATAAGCCAGTCAGAGAAATACGAGTACCATATGATTTCACTCATATGGTCTAATCTAATGAACAAACTGAATTAACAAGCAAAATAGAGCCAGACTCATAGAGAGCAGGGATCAAGCAAAAAAAAAAAAAAACAACAAAAAAAAAAAAACAAAGAGCAAAGAGAGAGAAATCATGGACATGGACAATGGTATAGTGATTGCTGGGCAGGGCTTGGGGTAGCAGAGGGTATAAGGAGTGGAAAAATACAATAAAAAATGAAGTATAAATGTAATAATTATTTAGTTAAAATCTATTTTAATCTAGGTACCTATTATATTTTCCCTCTGTCATACACAAAGACCTTATTTTTTCCTACTAAAAGTACACCTATAACATTGCTCCATATTAGTTTATGGAATTCTTCTTTAATCTTTTACACAATTACATAATATTTTATGTACTTAATAAATTTTAGATCTGTTTTACAACAGGGTACCTATAGTTAACAATTCAATATTTCACACTTAAAAGTTTAACAGAGTATAACTCATGTTAAATATTCTTACTGCACAAACCAACAACAAAAACAAAACAAACAAAATATCCACAGGTAAAAAGATATTTTGGAGATGATAGATATGCTGTGGTGAGGTTGTATTGGTGTTTGCACACCACTAAACTTATCAAATTGTATACATTAAATATATCCATTTTTATATAGTTATATTTTTAAAAAACTTTAAAATTAGGTTAAATTAGTATATGTGACAAATTGAGAATACATACTAATTTGAGCAACAAGGGTAGAGTTAAACAATCTAATTAGAAATCAAGAATAAGTATGGGCATGGGATATTTAGATACACAATTAAAATTTTAAAACCAAAATAACCTCTCATTTTAAGTTAAAAGCATACTATAAATTATTATAAACCTTATTGGGTTGGCCAAAAAGTTCATTTAGTTTTTTTCTATAAAAGACACATTTTTCATTTTCGTGAATAATTTTATTGATTTGGACACCTGTCTTCCACATGATATATAATGTTGATTGTTCTCAATTAATGTCTTAATGCCTTGATTTGATCACTGTCGGCTTCAACTGTTCTACCTACCCAATCACGGATCATTGTACAGCGGGAAATCTCTAACACGAAACTTCGTAAACCACTTTTTAAAAAATTGTTGTTAGTTACAGTTGTCCTGCCTTTTTCCCTGTTGCTCTCCCCTGCTCCACACCCCTCACTCCCACAGTCTATCCTCCTTCATTGTCCGTGCCCATGTGTCCTCTATTCGTGTTCCTTGGCTTGTCCATTCCTCTTCTCTTCCCTGTTACTCCCTCCTCCCTTCCCTCTGGTCACAGTCAGTTTGTTTTTTATTTCCGTGTCTCTGGTTCTATTTTCTCATTTGTTTTATTGATTAGGTTCCACTTACAGGTGAGATCATACGGTATTTGTCTTTCACCAACTGGCTTAATTCACTTGGCATAATACTCTCCAGTTTCATCCATGCTGTCGTGGAGGTTGGGAGTTTCTTTTTTCTTTCTGCTGCATAGTATTCCATTGTGCAAATGTGCCACAGTTTTTTGATAAGTTTTTTGTTCGATCAATCACAGCACCTTCTCCATACACTGTTCAAATCTTTTTGTGTGTGTTTCAGTTGTGTTTTTTTACCTTTCCTGAAACAATAAAGCAATATTAAAATGGCTACACAAAAATTCACCAATTTTTATGTTTTTTATAAATGCACATTGATATGACAGTTGTCACAATATAATCTATCAAAATTGTTTCTTGTTTTGAATGAAGTTAAAAGCAATTAGGTGCTACTAGAGCCACCTTACAGAAAAAAGCAAATGAAATTTTTGGCCAACCCAATAAATACACTTAAAGTAAGTTCAAGAATTTCTTCTTAATTGGAGTCTTGTCAGCTATAACAGGAAGTTTTTTTCCTTATTTTTTTATTTATTTATTTTTTTGCTTAAGATGCAAATGCATCATCATGACGCATTGCCTTTTGTTTTTGTTATTAGGCCTACCAAGTTTAACTTTACAAGTGTCTCCTGCTCTTTAAAGTTTTTCTTGTTAATTAGTGAGTGAAACAAGTCTCACTACCTTGTAGTTCTAATTTGTATACCTTTTCCTAACTAACATATTTTTAACTTGTCTGACTAACAGGAATCTTAACAGCCCCCTGCCTGATCCAGAGCTCTTCCATGGGCACTTTATAAAAAGCTCTTTGCTCCAAATCTAGACCTTGTAATATTGCCTTGGGGGACTTTTCCAGACCTCACTTTCTTTAGAACTTATTTCCAGTTGCTAGTTTTGAACTTGCCTTTACTCCTTTGGGTTGATTTATTTTTGTGTATACTCTTTTATTTTCTAGTCAATCTCCACCTCTACAGTACAGCACACAGCCCAGATGCATTCTCGCTATTACCCCCACTCATCCTCACTAAGAAGAGAAACCCAGGTAGATTGCACACTTAGTAGAAACAAAATTTAAAGTACTAATACAGAAATTATCTAAAAAATGTATAAACATAAATCTTTTTAAATAAAGGGATATCTATTAAGTTAGGTAGTTTTTGGAGGAAGACTTGATGACAAAGTAATCTTTCAATGTGTAATTATTCTGTCAGTAAATTCTACTATTTCTAAATTTAGACTATATTTCCTCCTTATTTTTTCCATAGACAGAAGACATAAAACGGCAGTAAATTTCTATATTATAATAATTTTAGAGGTTTAATATATACATTTTAACATTGGCAAACAATACCATCAAAGTTTAATCTTAATTTAACATATATTGAAATTTTAGGATCAACTTGGTAGTATGCTGATTGTTTGACCAAAAAAAAATGTGTAGTTTTTACCACAAACCTGGAAAGTACATATTATTATCTTATTTCCATGTGATACTTAGAATAATTGAGGAATCTTTCTATGATGGTTATTTATGTCTTTAGAGCACTTGTCAGACAATGGACTTTAACTTGGTCCCTATGACACTAAAAATAATATTTTGACCTACTTACTATGTTTACCATTCTCACTTAAAGAAAGAACCTGACTTTGGATAATAAAAGAAGATGATTTTGTTGAATACACAAATGCTAATTATTATATTAAGTAATAGAAACTTTATAATTTCCTAGGGTTACTCTCCATTTTAATGAAGGATAAGAAGTTTATGGTACTGGGTAAGTATCATGTTATCTTAATTCTAATACTATATCAATTTTATAATGTGTTGTTACTACATTTTTTAGGAGAGATTATAGCATTAAATATACTTTTTTATTGTTTAGCAGCAATCCTGTTTCAAAACGTTAAAATGTAAAAGATATCAATAGCAGTAACTTAACACTGTAAGTGATAAAATTAAAATCATAATTATCAAGCTTGTAACATATTTCTAAAGTTTAGACCTTGATAAAGACTCTCTCCTTGACCAAATTGTCATCAGACTCCTCTCAGCTCTCTTTTCAACCAGACAGGACCTTGACCCCTATCCTTGCTGAGCCTACATAGGCCATTTGCAGCAAGAATCCTGCAGTCAGTTTAGAGAGAAACCCACACTGTCGATGTCTGATCAGATTCCTCATCCTTCACCCTTGACATCTTATCGTTGTGGTCTACCTTCAGCGAGTCCCCCTACTTTTGCCTTCTCCTCTTAGTAATATTCCACCCACTGACCCCTTCACCCTGCTCTTCACCTATAAATCACTTCTTTTCCTTGTTTTATTTAGGATTGAGCCCAGTTCTGTAATGAGTTCTTTTTCCTTAGGGCAGTGTTTCTGAATAAAATGTGTTTTTGTAGCACTAATTACTGTTCAGTTCTAGTTTTCTTTGACAAGCTCTTCTTCAATTTATATGTTAAATGTCCTGTGCTAATATCCTTGACACAATATTCTTGACACAAAAGCCAATAACAGATCCACCAGAGTTTATAATGTATATGGAAATAAGAGATATGACAATAATCAGATAATGGTACTATAAATGTGAGTATAATGTAATGCAATATGTAGTTAAATGGAATTACACTGTTGTAAAGTTAACACATTGTTAAGCAGGAAATAAGTGAAAAGAGAGAAATGCAAAGTATGAACTGATAAGGAGAAATGGTGAAATTGTGTAAAGTGTCAGTTGTAAAGTATGATGTGGAAAGAGTTCAGAAAAATGATATTGACTGTTAATATATTTTGATAAGGTAAAGATACATAGTTAGCCTTAGAGTACCACTAAAATAAATGATGACAAGTTGTAGCTGATAAGCCAATAAATGATATAAAATTAATTGATAAAAATTTCAAATAACCCAAAGAACATAGGGAAGAAGTAATAAAGAAAATAAAAATCAGGATAGAGACAAATGGAAAACAAATAGAATGGTAAAGTCAAACCCATTAAAAGGAAGAGATTAATAGGTTGTGTAAAACAGTAAGAAACACTATATGCTATTTAGATGATAACATTTAAAACATATTATGACAAGAGATATATCATGCAAAATAATCAGAAAATGTAAATATAAAGACAAAGAATATTATAATCCAATGAAGAACTCTTCATAATAATGAAAAGAATGATTTTTCAGAGGACCTGACAACCCCAGATATGTAGACACCTAATAACATAAGACTAATAAAAACGGAACTAAAGGAAAAGTATCAAATTCATGATTATTGTTAAGGATTCTAATACCCTTATGCCAGGGGATGATAAAACATGTTTTTCCCACTTTCATAGCGTACCCTCCCACATTGCAGACCCTCTGGCTTTATATATAACATTATATAAAATCTAAAAACACAACCAACCAACTTGACCTAGTTAAAGTTGAGAATAACAAAATATTCTATTCCAATACAAACTGAATGTTTGCCAAGAGAAGTAATACACCTGGCCATAAGTATCCCTCAATAAACTTCAAATAATTGAAATCTGACAGGTAATTTTCTGTGATAATAAAATAATTAACTTAGAAATCAATATCAACAAAATATTTAAATACACTTATAGAATTCATAGTATATAAAAAATACGTCAAATCTAATGATAATAAAAACAAACTTGTATAATAAGCTAAAGCAGTAAGAAAACCTACACAACACTAAACGACTATAAAAGAAATAAACACTTAAAAGAGTAACATAAGTCTCTTCCTTAATATGTTGGAAAAGGATAAAAAATATATTTATAGTAAATAGAAGAATAGAAATAATAAAAATCAGAGCACAAATCAATAAATTCAGAAAACTTCCATAGAGAAAATTAGCAATACTGTACTTTTTTGAAAAGATTAATACAATTGACAACTCTTACAAGAAAAATTAAAATGAGAGAAAAATGAAGGTATGAATATCTGAGAAAAAAAGGTTATCACTACAGATTATACACATATTAAAAGGATGTAATGGAATATCATGAATAGTTTTATGCTAATAAATTTAACAAATTAAATGTACAAATTTCATGAAAACCCTAATTATTAAAACTAAGGAGCCTCTGGAACAACTTCAAACATTCCAACATTCATATCATAGGGTTGCCAAAAGGAGAAGAGAAAGAGCAAAATATTAGAAATCTATTTGAAAAAATAATAAAAGAAAACTTCTCTAAATTGGTGAAGGAAATAGACATACAAGTCTAGCAAACACAGAGAATCCCAAACAAGATGGATGTAAAGAGTGTCATGCCAACACACATCATAATTAAAATGCCAAAGTTTAAAGATAAAGAGAGAATATTGAAAGCAGTAAGAGAAAAGCAAGTAATTACCTACAGAAGAGTTTCCATAAGACTGTCAGCTGATTTCTCAAAAGAAACTTTGCAGGCTAGAAAGAATAGGCAAGAAGTATTCAAAGTGATGAAAAGCAAGGACCTACAACCTAGATTACTCTATCTAGCAAAGCTAAAATTTAGAATGGATGGGCATATAAAGTGGTTCCCAGACAAGGTAAAGCTAAAGGAGTTCATCACCACCAAGCCATTATTACATGAAATGTTAAAGGGACTTATATAAGAAAAAGGAGAAGATCAAAACTATAAACATTAAAATGACAATAAATACATAACTATCAACGATTCAATTTAAAAAACAAAATAAGCAGACAAGCAAGACAGATACAGAATCACAGATATGGAGAACATTGGGATGATGGCCAGGGAGGGGGTTCTGGGGAAATAGAGGAAAAGGTGAAGAGATTAAAAAGTACAAATTAGTAGGTACAGTATAGGCAGGGGGATGTTAAAAGCAAGTATAGGAAATGGAGAAGCCAAAAAACTTCTATGTGTGACCCATGAACATGAACAAAGGCTAGGGTAATGCTGGAGTGATTTGGGGGTACTGGGGCGAGGGGGCAAGGTGGGAAAAATTGGGACAAATGTAATACCATAATTAATAAAAAATGAAGAAATAAAAACTGAATAGCCCTATAACTATTAAAGAAATTTTTACATTCAAATCAAAATAATGTTTTGGCCTAGAGGATTTCATTGATAACTTCCATCAAGCATTTAAAAAGAAAACAATAATATCGATCTTACAGAAATAAAAAGACGGAAACATTCCCCAACTCCAGGTTTTGCAAGGCAGCAAAATAAATTTTAAGTAAACAAAGAAATATTCCTCAAGAACATATCAATAAGAATCCTCAACAAAATAGTAGAAATAAAGTCTCACAAAATATAAGAGAATAATACATCATGTCCTGTTTGGTATTGTTCAAGAATATAAAATTCTTTCAATATGTGAAAATCAAACAATGCAGTTTTTGACCACATTACCAGACTATAAGAAAAAAGTTTATATTATCAACTCAAGAAATATCTTATTTAGATTATTTATTGCTACGTTTTCAAGTGTTCTGCTGTTTAGTTGCTTTAAGCAATACATTACTGTACCCTTGTTCTTGGGGTCAGGAATTCAGCAAGGGCTTAGCCAAGTGGCTCTCTAATTCATTTGGCTTCAGCTGAGATGGCTGGAGCTGGAATATCAACTATCATAATGGTGTCATTGCTCACATGTCTAATGCCCAGTGCTCCTTTGTTTTTCTCTCTGCATAAATCTTATTCTACAAAGCCTCTCCACGTGGGTTGACTTCTCACAGCACGGCAGCGTTAGGGTTACTGCACTTCTGATATGGTGGCTGTCCTCCAAGTGTCAAACAGAAGAAACTCTGATTATTAAATGGTACATTCAGAATCAGCCAGCATAGCATCTCTGCCTCCATATTTTATTAAACAAAGCAGTCTCAAATTCTGCTGAAATTCACAAGACTAGAAAAACCAACTGTAACTGGTAATATCACACTGTAGAAAACATGTTGGATAGGAAATATTTTTGCAGCCATTTTTAGAAAATGCAGGACACATTTTACAAAACTGCAGTACAGGAAAGCATCTGGCAAAAATCAATACAAATTCATCATAAAAATTTTCAGCTAAATAAGACTAGAGAAACAAAGACATTGAGGTGATGTTTAGACAATGGTTTATATGATCATAATACAACAGAGGAAGAACTCTTAGAAGTGTCTTCTGTAGGTACACATATTTTAGCTGCTAATGGTGCCATGGAAAGATTATTAAATGATTTTTGGCTGTTCATTTGGAAAATCAGTAGTTATTTTTATAATATTTGATTGTCATTAACTAAAGGCCATTCAAAGGATATGAACACAAGATATTTCGCCAATACAAATATTACTTTATGAAAAGGAGAAATTATTTAAAAATTATAGCTTTCTCTAGATACAAGCATTTAAGTCAGATTAGCATATTTAATTTATTTTATTACTACAGTACTCAAATATAACTGTGTTACACATGTTGGGAAATGCCCAGCCTGGTTTCAGGAACTGTAACCTAGCCGACAGTGGTTAGGGACTTAAGGCTGGAAATAATCAGGGAGGCCTTGGAGAAACAGGCCCCTGAGGAGACAAAACCTGTCCCGCTGACAGGAGCACAGCCCTTACCCCTCTCATATCATCCTACTTGGACCTGTGATGGTCGCTTGTTGATGATGGGTAAGTTTTTTCTAATGCGGAGAAAAACAATGCAAGACCGATATCAACCAGTGTGGACAGCAGACATGGAAATGGGGCACATGGGAGAAAGGGTAAAAAGGCCCACACCTCTAAGCTTGATATGGACATGGCCTGAGTCCTCATTCCATCTAAGAGAAGTCTCCCTGTCTCTTGGCGGCTCTCTCCCTGTGCCTGGCTCAGGCTCAAAACAATACCAGAGACAGTCCTAAACCAGATCTGGTGGTTCCCAGGGATATCAGGCCTAAAAGTAAATTCTTTAAAGTGTGCTTTGTTCTTCTCTCAAAAGCTACAGCCAGCTCATGCTAGGAAGCCAATTTACATTATTCACAGACCCTGATCCTCTTGTGTTTACTACCCTCTCATGTTTAGTTGTCTCTCTTGTTTACTAGTCTCCTCTGGGACCCATGTAAATCTGTGTGTTTCTGCCATTTGTTTTCTTCAAAACATCACCTATTCTCTGTAAACATTAACATAATGATGTAGTGAGATAACCTGTACATATGTGTTACCTAACCCTTTAATAACCCTTTTAATAAAAGCCTTTGAACAAAGAGACTCAGGGCCTTCCCTACTAGGGGGATGTGCCATGTCCCCTCTCCTGGCAAACAGAGAAGTGTTTGCAATGACTCGTGTTTATTTCCCCCCATCCATGACACCCCGGGGATGGGCAATGTGAGATTTAGAGACCCCCGTCCCATCGCCACTCGCACCAGATGGTAACCCTCAAATCCGGGAGCGCTGCGCTCCTCGTGGCACTCTCCTCCCCCCCGCGGCAGTTGTTGCCTAGACCAAGGAGGAGCGGCGACCCACAGCACTGCCCCACACGCGCCACGTGGCATACAGATATTAATTACGTTTATGAATACCTTCATCGGGTAACATATTTTTATATCTTAATTGTTTTACATTCAGATAAAATCAGATTTTCTTAAAATAATTTTTTAAGAAATGTTTAAATCGTGTTTATTCTATTACAGTTGTCTCAACTTTCCCCCGTTGTCTTTGTCCACCCATCCTGCCCCACCCCCAGCTCCCACAGTCAATTCCCACGCTGTTGTCCGTGTCCATGGGTCATTCATACATATTCTTTGTTTAGTCCCTTCTCTTTCTCTCCACCACTGCCTTCCTTCCCCATCCCCTCAGGTCACTTTCAGTCTGCTCCATGTTTCCATGCCTGTGGTTGATTTTATTCATTAGTTTATTTTGTTTAATAGAGTCTACTTATTGTTGAGAGCATATGGTATTTGTCTTTCACCGACTGGCTTATTTCACTTTTCATAATATTCTCCAGTTCCATCCATGTTGTTGCAAAAGGTAGGAGATCCTTCTTTCTTTGTTTTTTAAATGCAGATTTTATTTATTTATTTATTTATTTATTTATATGCCAATATCCGTTATAAAATATTAAAAAATTTAAATCCATTATAAAGTCTTAGCAATTAAAAGATGACACCAGCACAGAAATAATCAAGTAGATCAGTGAAATAAAATGAGCATTCTAGAAACAAATGTATCTATCTAATAATGTAATGTATGATTAAATTTACATTTCAAATCAATGGGGAAAATAAGGCTTATTCAACAAATGAAGTGTATGGACCACTATTATTTGAAATAAAACAAATATAGACCCCTATTTCACTCATTATACAACAAATATTCAGGTGAATTAGAAATCAATATGCAGAATCTAAGGAGTTTTAGGAGAAAATACAAAATAATATTTTTCTTACCCTGAAGTAAAATATTCAAACCCAGAAGCTATAAAGTAAAATATAGATACTGTGACTATTAAATATTTAAGACTATACAGTAATATATTAATAAAAAAAGTTTAAGGATAAGTAATAGAATAGGAAAGTATTTGCAACACATCTAAAAAGGGGTTAAAAGGTTTTTTTAAGGAAAAAATTCTACAAACCTTTAATTGATAAATAGATAAAGAATACCAAAAAGTCATTTAAAGCTTCTTTAAAATAATAGAAATAGGTAAGAAATATATAAAAACAAGCTTAGTGTCAACAAATAATAAAGTAACAACTAAAATAACATATCATTGTCATAATCAGATTGTGTTAAAAATATTGGTAATATCAAGTATTGGTGACTGAAAGGAACTAGGTATTCATAAACTCTTTTTCTTTATCTTCTTAAAGCAGTCCCTGTAGCATATTTTGCAATGCTAGTTTGGTGGAGGTGTATTCTCTTAGCCTTCTTTTGTCTGGGAAACTCCTTATTTTGTCTTCCATTTTAACTGAGAGCCTTGCTGGGTAGAGCCATCTTGGTTGCAGGCCTTTGCTTCTCATGACTTGGACTATTTCTTGCCATTCCCTTCTGGCTTGCAATTTTTCTGTTGAGCAGTCAGCTGCAAGCCATATTGGGGCTCCCTTGTATGTTACTACCTGTTTCTCTCTTCCTGCCTTTAGGATTTTCTCTTTGTCTTTGATATTTGATATTTTAATGATAATGTGTCTTGAAGTGGACCTCATTGGGTTCCCCTTGAATGGAACCCTCTCTGCTTCCGGGACTTGTGTGACTTTTTCTCTCCTCCAATTAGGGAAGTTTTCCATCATTACTATTTCAAACAGATTCTCTATCCCCTGCTCCTCTTCTCCTTCTGGTATCCTTATTATATGGATATTACATTTCAGGTTGTCCTGCATTTCTCTCAACGCCTCTTCATCCTTTTTGGGTCTTTTTTCATTTTCTTACTCTTTCTGGGAGCTTTTTTCTACCTTATTTCCAGCTCACTCATTCTATTCTTTGTTTTATCTAGCCTGCTTTTGATTCCTTCTACTGTGTTCTTCAATTCAGGAATTGTATTCTTCATTTCCTCTTACCTCTTGTTGGTAGTTTCGATGTCCTCTTTCACGCTGATATAGTTTGCAGTAAGTTCCTCATAGTTTTCCTGTAGTTTTTTGTAATTCTCTCTGAGCTCACTGAGCTCATTGAGCCTCTTTAGAACCGTTTTTGGAACTCAATACCTGATAATTTACTTGCCTCTATTTCATTTAGTTCTCTTTCTGGGGACTCCTCCTCTCCCTTCAACCGGGGGCAGAGGTGGTGATGGTGTTTCTTTGTCTTCCCATTATTTGTGAGATTATTCTTTTTTTGCTTCTGCTTCTTAAATTGATCTGTCTTGATTTCCTGACTTTCCTGAGTGGTGTGAACTTCTATGGTAGGAGACTGCTGTTTTTCTTTCTGGATCTGCCTCTGGTGATGTCAGATGTTGACTCTCTCTGACCTTAGACAGCCTATTAGAGACTTCCAAGAATCTACTGTCTGCGGCTGTCTCCTTAAGCTGTTAATCTAGTCACTATGCACTCAGCAGGTCTGGGCGTGGCAGGGGCCCTCCTGGGGTTGGAGTTATTGGGGTCCTCTCATGCTGCTGCTGCTCAAGGGAGTGCTCTGTCTGAGCCAGATGGCTGCTGCTGTATGGGGAAGGGGTCAGCACCAGGATCCCGGCAGCCACTCTGTATTCTCTCCCCAAAGTCTCCATCTTAAGTCTCTCAAGTGTCTCTAGACCATTCTGCACCCCCATTAGCCAGGGATCTACCATCTGTGGCTGCCACTCTGTACTCAACAGCCAGGCTTTAGCACCACCAAGCTAGGGCTGAGTCCCTCCCAGAAGATGAGGCTATTGTGTCCTCTCACATTGTTACCACTCAGGGGAGTGATCTGCCTGAACAAGATGGCTGCTGCCATATGGGGGATGAGTCATCACCGGGATCCCACGAACTACTCTCTCAGTTCTCTCCCCAAAGCCTCCTTCCCCAGTCTCTCAGGCATCTTTAGCCCACTCTGCACCTGCTTGCCAGAGACCAGGATAAGAGGTTCCAAATAAAAATTTGTGTATTGGCCCTTTAAAAGGCTCTTTGAGTCTCCAGCCACCTATCTCTGGCAGAGAGCAACCCTTTTGCTTTTCACAGCTCTTTGTTATCTGTGTACATTTTGGGCTCTGGTGCTATAGGCTGGAGATCCCTGCTTATGGTTTAGACCCCGCTCTTCTCAGGAGATCCAACTGGCCTTTCAATATCCTTCCAGCGCTGCCACCTGTGAACCTGTCTGCCTTCTTGAGTCTCTACCTCACTAATTACCAGTAAGTGTGTACTAAAGCTGATTCTCCTGTCTGAGGTTATAAGGCTCCTCTCTTGCTGTTGTTCAGTTGTTCATTCCAGGTGATTTCTCCACAATTTAGTTGTAATTTCAGATTGGTCCTCGGAGGAGGTCAGTGTGACTTCCACTCACCTCTCTGTCATCTTGATTCTCTCAGGTTTTCTTAAAATAATTTTTAAAAATAATCTGATTACTTTGTTCCAGCTTTAGGGATTCAATTATGATAAATCCTTAATTGCATGGCCTTCTTCAGGGACCAATAGTAACATTCCTGTTATAAAAGATTCTAATAAATGAAGGTATCAATCATTATATAATTTTTGTTATCTTATAAACTTATTGTTAACATTATTATTAGGTGTTAAGGAAGTAATTCTCACCAAGATATTATGTAGTCTTAATAGCAAAGTCTTAATGACCTGCAGTAATGAGAAAAATCCTTTAGTCCATGATTAATTCAAAGGCTTCTTTTAATCCACCTCCTACTTTTAAGTTTAAAGAGTATCATATAGTAGCAGCATTTACTGATTTAAATTTCCCATATGGTCCATTCCTTATAAGCCCTCTGGTGTTAATAAGCAGTGAAATTACTGAAAGTGGGCAATGGAAAGATGAAAGATAAATAAAGAAAATGGATAATCCTAAAAGTAGATAATTGAGAGTTGACAGATATTCCCAAAGGCATAACAACTGTATTTTTCTTTTCATAAAAAGAAACCCAGCCTGTTTCCCTAAGCATTGGAGATGCATTTTATATGATAGTAAATACAGAGATAACTTTATAGAATTACATGTTTAAAGTTCAAAGAGATTGTTCTTATGAGCTGTGCCAATATTGTTACCATGGAGATGAGAAAATTGAGACTTAAGGTGGTTATGTGGCCCTATTACAATCAAGGCAATTGGCAGAGACACACACATCGGATTGCGTCTCCCATGGACTTTTGGAGCAAGTGCCATTACTCTTCTTAATTAAATTTACTGGGGCGACTTTTGCTAATAAGATTAATATATTTCAAGTGTACAATCATCTTTATATTTCATTGTGTTTTCACTACCCAAATTTAAATCTTCTTCTGTCACCCACCATATATTTGACCCCTTTACCCTTTACTAGCCTCCTCAACTCATTTTGGTAGCCATCACCTCATTTGTGTCTATGAGTTTTTGTTTATTTGTTCATTTGTTGCTTTCAATTTAATATCTTATATATGAGTGAAGTCACATGGTTCTTAATTTTGTCTGACTTATTTCACTTAGCATGATATTCTCAAGACCCATCCATGTTGTTGCAAATGGCAGTGTTTCATGGTTGTCTTTATCATGCTTCTTTCCTTACTAACTTGTATCTCTCCCTTCTTTAGTCTTTAAGGCCTTCCATTCATTTTTCTTGACCAAATGTATTAATGTCACATGTCACACTAATATAAATTTTATAGTGTTATAATTATTTTTAAAAAGGACTAATAGTAAATAATTAATGTCAATAATAAATGTAAGTAGTAAATAGTAAATGCCATAAATATTGTGGCTAAAAGCAGAAAAACAGCAAAACCCCATCAATTATATAAAGGATTTGAGTCCATGCATAGCTTGGTATTTAAGTATGTTAAATACCCCCAATCTCCGCAAATAGACTTGTACTTCTTCTATCAATATATTAAGAAAGAAATTTGTATGTAAAATCAAAGTATACCTTCAATTGTGACTGATAATACAATTAATAAACACTGTGTGGCACTCAGTAAATTTATGATGATTTGTTAATTTTTATACACTAGAAAATAATTGCTTTTAACCTCTGAAAAATCTGTGCTTCAGAAATGCTTATACCTTTTAAATCATTAGTTACTACAAATATTTAGTGCTTAAACACATCACTTACATACCATTTTTTTCTAGCTAAAGTGAAAATAATAAAAATCCTAAAATAAATAGATAATGGAAAATGAGAATATGGGTAGGTATATGAACTATCCTACATGCATAACTTGAAAAGTAGCTTTAAATATTGTCTAGCACAATGCCCTACTTCTACCACCATATCCCAATTAGGGAATTCCATTCTAGCATTTACCTAGCCTCTAAATGAAACTCCTGAAGAACCCTCTCTTTTAGCAGGTAATTTCTATATTTTTTAATCCAAATCTTACTCTACCACTCAATTATATATTTTACATTAATTCTAAATTTTCTGTCTGGATGAAAATACAAAATTTAATGATGATAAATCTCCTATTCCCCACTCCTCACTGAGCTTTTTTCAATAGAATAATATTTTTCAATTATCTAACTTTTCAATTCTTCTTCCATAACCTAACATCCCAAAATGTCATCATTCTATTTATATCTTTGCGCACACTTTGCTTTTTTCAATATGAGTTTTAAATTGCAAAATCTCAAACTAAACAAAATACATTAGATGTATTCTCACTAAGAGAGGGTAATGTATGAACATTATTGTGTGTTTCTAAACATTTTTAATAAGGCAATGTAATAGAGGATTAGCTCTTATGAAACACAACTTTATTGCCTAATATCCTTCTTATAATCAGAAAGTCATATCCCAGTACTGTATTTAAATTATTTATTTTTAATCATAAAAAGAATATTGCATTTATTCCTCACAAAATAGCTCTATAGACACTGATGAATAATAATAAGGCATACCTTTTTTTTTTCCTACAAGAATTTATAAGCCAGTAGGGGGCACACGGGAAACATCTAACACATCATAGACAGTGAAATGTTCACGGAATAAATGAATGAACTAATTATAATTCAAGAAAATTTAAAAAGTATACTAATGAAGATCTAAACAAAGCTTTATTGTAATAGGAATAGGGGAAAAATAATTTTATTTTAACCCAAGACTTATAGAAATGTTTCATTGCATAAGAAATTATACTGTTTGCAAAGATGAAAAAATGTTGAAACTTACTTTTATTTATATATATATATTTTATTGATTATGCTATTACAGTTGTCCCATTTTGTCCCCCTTTATTCTCCTCCACCGTGCACCATTCCTCCCCCCAAAAATTATCCTTCCTTAGTTCATGTCCATGTGTCACACATATAAGTCCTTTGGCTTCTCCATTTCCTATACTATTCTTAACCTCCCCCTTGCCTATTTTGTACCTACTATTTATGCTTCTTATTCCCTGTACCTTTTCCCCCATTCTTCCCCCTCACCCTCCCCTCTGCTCTCCATTTCTAGGATTCTGTTACTCTTCTAGTTGTTTGCTTAGTTTGTTTTGGGGTTTTTTTTTTTTAGGTTCAGTTGTTGATAGTTGTGAGTTTGTTGTCATGTTACTGCTCATGGTTTTTGATCTTCTTCTTTTCCTTAAATAAGTCCCTTTAACATTTCATATAATAAGGGCGTGGTGATGATGAACTCCTTTAACTTGACCTTATCTGGGAAGCACTTTATCTCTCCTTCCATTCTAAGTGATAGCTTTGCTGGACAGAGTAATCTTGGATGGAGGTCCTTGCCTTTCATGACTTTGAATACTTCTTGCCAGCCCCTTCTTGCCTGCAAGGTTTCTTTTGAGAAATCAGCTGATAGTCTTATGGGAACTCCTTTGTAGGTGATTGTCTCCTTTTCTCTTGCTGCTTTTAAGATTCTCTCCTTATCTTAATCTTGGATAACTAAATTATGATGTGCCTTGATGTGTGCTTCCTTGGGTCCTACTTCTTTGGGACTCTCTGAGCTTCCTGGACTTCCTGGAAGTCTACTTCCTTGGCCAGATTGGGGAAGTTCTCCTTCCTTATTTTTCAAATAAATTTTCAATTTCTTCCTCTTCTCCTTGCGGCACCCCTATGATTAAAATGTTGGAATATTTAAAGTTGTCCCAGAGGTTCCTAAGCCTCTCCTCATTTTTTTGAATTCTCGTTTCTTTATTCTGTTCTGGTTGAATGTTCATCTCTTCCTTCTGCTCCCAATCGTTGATTTGAGTCCTGATTTCCTTCCCATTACTGTTAGTTCCTTGTATATTTTTCTTTATTTCACTTTGCATAGCCTTCACTTTTTTCTCCATTTTGTGACCATACTTAACCACTTCAGTGAGCATCCAGATTACCAGTGTTTTGAACTGTGCATCTGATAGGTTGGCTGTCTCTTCGTTGCTTAGTTCTATTTTTGGAGCTTTGATCTGTTCTTTCATTTGAGCCACATTTCTTTGTCTCAGTGTGCCTGTTATGTTGGTATTTGCCAGGGCAGGGCAACCCAGGTTGCTGTGTTATGACACTGTGTGTGGGGGAGGCATCCAAGAGGGAGCAATGCTGCTTGCTGGGCTCTCAGCCAGCTTTCAGTCACTTTCCCCACCATCCACAAGCAAATTGGACCCTTCTGATGCTGATTCCGAAGTACGTGTGTTTGTATATGTTCTAGGTCCCTGTGGGTCTCTCCAAGGGACTCTCCTGAGAGGCTGGGTGTTTCTCCTGCCACCGCAATCCCCACAGGTTTTTACTGCCGAGGTTTTGAGACTTTCTTTTCCCTTGCTGGAACCCTCGGTTGTGGAGTCTGTCTCGCTCCCCCATTGTTCCTCACAGTTTATCTGCACATGAATGTGGAACTGACGGTTTTCCAGCTGCCACCTTGCTGTGCATACTCCCCTCCCTGCCTGTCCATCTCTACCCCTCCTACTGGTCTGAATGAATATTTCTTCTTTAGCTCCTTGGTGGTTGGACCTCTTACAGTTCGATTTTCTGGCAGTTCTGTTCTGTTTTGTTTTGTTTTAATTTGTTGTTTTCCTTCTTTTGGTTGTGCAAGGAGGTAAAGTTTATCTACTTGTGCCTCCATCTTTGCCAGAAGTGTTGAAACGCTTTTTGTATTGCATTGTAATTTTTATCTTCTTTGTCAAACTCTTTTATGTGACTATGTTTCTTTTATGGCAGTGACAGATTTTAATATTTAATGTCCTTATCACTAAAAAGTGATATTTGGAGTACTTTAGACACTAAATTCTTACTGAGCGGATGAGTAAATTACAACAAATGTTGGAAAATAAAATAAGGTTGAAAAAATATTACAAATATCATTAAGTTCTGTTTTCACTGGAATAACAATGGAGGTGTGGAGAGTTTGGTTTAAAAAGACAGTAGAAAGGTGTATTATTGCCACATAAATAGCAGTTGTAATTACCATGGTAAGGATATTAATGTGGTGGAGCCATCATGTTATCTGAAAAATATGTGTTATATGATTGACATGCATTTCCAGGAAAGTACTAATCACTAATAAAAACAATGCACTTGAATAAGTTCTATGTTAGACTCAAAAGATGAGATCAGAAACAATGGCAGTAATCTGAGACAGAATGAGAAGTGTCCAAATTAGGGTACTGTTATAAGAAAGTCTTTAAAAGTTATGTAACATAAACTCAAATCATAGGGATATCGATTACAGACTTTATGGATGAATTTTCTTTGAGGTATTAAGAAAATAGAAGTCCAGAAACCTACTGTGTGCATCTAAGAAGACCAAAAGAATTTTAAAGAAAATAATTCTCTAACTTGCTATGTTTACAATCTATTCTTTTTTCCATCCTTCTGGCCTTTGGTAACTCATTTATCCTTTCTATTTCTCCAGGTTATGTACTCTCTCTGTGCATCTAAGCTAACCTTCACTTAAACTAGAATTTAGCTTATTTTTTTAATTTCAATTTTCTCTAAGATGCTTACATCTTTTTTAACTTATTTAATTTTCATTGAATTAATTGAGGTGACATCAGTTATAAGATGCTTACATCATGAAGGCAGGGGTGATTTCTGACTTATGCAGCATTGTATCTCAATGCTTAGTAGCCTATTTAGTATATTAAATGTAATAAATCTTTTGTAAATAATTATTTCATTGCACAGCTATGTACTCAAAGGTAAGCTTTTTTTTCTCCTATGTCCCTGATCATCAATATATTAGTTAATTCCTTTAAGAAAATATTTATATCAATTCATTGAAACACATTTGAACATTCATGTAAAACACATTTCAGTGTTTCTGTAAACTGTTCTAGAAGATAAGATCAGATCAGGAACAAGGCAACCACATACACATTCTCCATGGAGCTATTTGTTTGAAATTTTCTTTGTGTTTGTTTGTTTTTAAATCTAATCAAAGTACTTCATTTATCAGAAAAGAAAGTGAGACTCAGGGGAGTAAACTTAGGTTAATCTCAGAGTTACAAAGCTAGTTAATGATAGGGATATGACTAGGTTAGTGCTAGTTAGTACTCTTTTTTTCCCCCACACTTTAAATTTTATTTTTCAATTACAGTTTACATTTGATGTTATTTTGTATTAGTTCCAGGTGTACAGCATAGTGGTTAGACAATATACTTTACAAAATGGTTGCCCTCATACTTTATGTAACCATCTGGCACCATGCATAGTTATTATAATATCATTTCCTGTATTGTACTTTATATCCCCAGAACTATTTTCTAACTACCAATTTGTACTTCTTAATCTCTTCACTTTTTCCATCTGGGCCCTCAGCCTCTTCCAATCTGGCAACCATCAGGGTGTTGACTGCTTATTTTTTGTTGCTGTTGTTTATTTCACACAGCATAATAGCCTCTAGGTCCATCCATGTTGCCACAAATGGTAAGATATCATTCTTTTTTTATGGCTGAAGAATATCCTATTGTAGATATACCACTTTCTTACACCATATAAAGAATAAACTCAAAATGGATATAAGATTTAAATGTAAGACCAGGAACCATAAAAATCCTAAAAGAAAACATGGTCTGTAAAATCTCTGGTATTTCTTGTAGCAATATTCATTCTGATACATCTCCTTGGGCAAGGGAAACAAAAAGAAAAATAAACAAATTGGACTAAATTAAACAAATTGGACTAAATTAAAAGTGTTTCCACAACAAAAGAAACTATCAACAAAAACAAAAAGACAGATTACTGAATGAAGTAAGATATTGTCTAATAATAAATATCATAAGAGGTTAATATCCAAAATGTATAAAGAATTCATACAAACAACTCCAAGGGACAAAACAAATAGACCTGTATAGTTACTTCTCCAAAGAGAACAACAGATAGCCAATAGATATCACTAATTATCAGAAAAACGCAAATTCAACCATAATTTGATCGCCTCACACCTGTCAGAATGGCTATCATCAATAAATAAACAAACAAAAAGTTTTTGCATGGATGTGAAGAAAGGAGAAGCTTCTTGCCCTGTTGGTGGGAATGCAGATTGGTGCAGACATTTTAGAAAACAGTATGGAGGTTCCTTAAAAAAGTAAATAGGAAACTACCTATGACTCAGTGATTCTACTTCTTGGAATATATCCAAATATACCCACAATAATAATACAAAAGAATATATGCATCCGTATGGTCATTGCATCATTATTTACAATAGCCACGATATGGAAACAATACAAGGAGATTATACACACACACACACACACACACGTTTGCTTGAAGTTTGATAGCAATTTTTTTTGCTTCCAGAGATACCCAGAGAAGAAACTATTGAACATTTACCCTGTTATCAATACATTTCCTACATTTTAATAAAATCTAATTCTCATGTTCTCAGATCTTCCTCTGAGCTATCAATCTCTATCTAAAACCCTTAATAGAACAAGAACTTAAATAAATATGATGCAATATATAGGATATATTTTGAAAACATGATCCTGTCAAACAGGTTGATGATTTCTAGAACTTCTTGATTATCATAAAAACATAATTTTTGGAATTATGATATATATGTGATATAAAGAAAAATGTTTTCTGTAGAATTTTAATCTCAAGAATATGTGTCTTTCAATAAATTGGATGGATAGTAAAATATTTCTTAAGAAAAAAACTTTATAGATGAAAAAATTATCTATTTGTTTTCTCTTATTCTCAGAAGACAGTCAAAATATCTGGCTGCCAGATTAACAGTTTATTGAGAGATAATGAAGCAAAGCAATGTAAAGATTTATTAGTGCATGTTAAAATTAATGAAGTGTTTGTTTCTGTTTGTAATCGCAACCAAAGGAAAGTCAATCATGAGTTTTGAAACAAAATGTGAGTTACACATGTTACTATTGTGAGGTAGAACAAACTTTCTTCTACCTTCAAAGTTCATCTGGCTGGTACAATAATCAGATAGAAATAAGGCAGATTAGCAGAAGTCCAGCCATTGTTAATATAATGAGAATGCTTTGTGTGACATTAATGTAATCTGGCAGCCAAGGAGAGTGGACTGGAATGTGCATGCATGAATAATGACGACTTCACTGTACTAGTTAGTGGGGGCTGTAGATGCAAGTTGAGTGAGCATGTGTACTGTGTGGGCATCACATTCAAAATGACTCAGCAAGTAGAGCAATCAACCTGCATCAAATTTTGCATTAAGCTTGAACATTCCTCTACAGAAATTATTAGGATGATTCAGAAGGCTGGATATGGGCCTGCTCTTGTGTTACATCTTGTGCAGAGTTTTTTAGTGAAACATCAAATTACTCAGATGACTCAGCCCTCCTACAGCCCAGATGGGGTGCCCTGTGGCCTCTGGCTTTTTCCAAAACTAAAATCACCTTTGAAAAGGAAGAGATTTCAGACCATTGATCAGATTCAGGAAAGTATAACAGGGCAGCTGATGGCAATTGGGTCCGAAGGTGCACACTTTGAAGGGAACTGAGGTGGTCATTGTCTATGTACAATGTTTCTTGTATCTTCTTCCATGAATGGCTATGTATTTCATATTATATTGCTGGATACCTTCTAGACAGACCTCATATATGGCAACCTTGCATACATGAGAAAGTTAGAGACCCCACGTGCAGGAGAGGTTCAGAGATAAAAGGGAGCATGGATATATACAATAAAACATCCTGAGCTAGGAATGAGGGGCCTTCAAAAGGCCATTGCAGGTTGATAAGAGGAACAGAAATTTAGTAAATAAAATTTTGCCCTGCTCTATAGACAGGGAAAAAGAAGTTGTCTCTTATAATCTCTAATGGACAAAGCCTCTAATTCAAATTCTTCTTGGTAGTTAAGGGGGTTGGGGAACTGCCAAAGTTTCTTTTGAGTCTGTGGCTAAAGTTGCCTTTAGCTCAAAACAATCTGCATATCACAGAGCAAATCTTGGGGGTGACTCATTCTGGACCCCCACATTATGCATATAACAGACATTTCATAAATACTGAGTAATGAATAACACCAGTGACAAATTTTTTACAGGTTGGGCCAAAATGAGAAAATAGCTCATTAATTTCAAGTAAATGTAATTTGTAATAGCTGTGCACATAAGTTAATACTGTCTTGGAATATATGAAATTCTTTAGTCTTATATGTGAAAATTATGAACAGCAATGAAGTATATATTTCAGATATGTTTATTAAAATAGCAAGAATGATAATATTTATATAAATATTTATTTATAAGTCATACACCCAAAGGCCCAGTCCATCTCAACATGTGCTTACATAAAAGGATCATACCATATCTATCTTTAAGAGGCATGCTGTTTTTCACTTAACAATGTGTCATAGAGCACTTTCCAAAATCTGTACATTGAGTGGCTTAGGACTTATAATTTATTGAACAGATTCTTAATTGTTTCCATGTTTTTCATTATAAACTGTGTTGCTGTGAGTAATTCTCTCTCAATCTTCACACCTGTGCAGGAGTAGGGGGAGAAGAGGGAGAGACAGACAGAGATTAAAAGTTAAAATGCCAGAACAGAACAAAACTGATGCATTTTTCTTTGGCAGAGATAACTCTAATTCCCTCCTAAAATGCATGGACAATTTTACACTTCCATCAAATATGTGATGATATTCACTTTATCATATGCTTATTAATAAGGAATATTATTAATATTTTTTCTGTGATGATTGAAAAATGATATATGCCACAAACTCTTTTTTGTTAACTCTTAATTATTTTAAAATACTTATAATAAAGAAGTTACAAACAAAAATATTATTTTAGGCTTAGGTAACATAACTATGAGGTATGCAAGGGTCTATGTGGCAGATTGTCTCATTTTCTTTCAGGGGATGAAGGATTACCTCATGGTGCTGACCAGAAGATTCCACACTGACCAGTTAGACTTTATTACTGGGGAAGGTTACAACCACAGTTAAGTTAGTTATTAAGTCTTGGTTTGATTAGAAATGAGTGATTCCGTTTTGGGGTTTTTTGTTTCTTTTTAATAAATTTGAATCTTTTTTGTAAACTAGAATAAAATATTTGCTATCAGAGTTTCCGTTGTTTGATCTACAAGTCAAGCATGGTAGTAACTATCACAGAGATGTTGTAAAATGAAATAAATGAAAGTTCTCAAAGCATCACATGCTTTTTAAAGCTGAAGTTTTTGTGTCTTCTTAAATGTTCCCATGAAGCACAACCCATTGATGTTGTCTTCACTTCCATACTTGTCTGGATCTTTACCTGCAGCCCCCACCCCCTTCAGCCTCCACTGTACTTTCCCAATCTCTCTCACTGAGATTCTGGCTATAGACCCTGAAAGAATCCTTGGTCTTCATTCCTACTCCAACACCCACCCCCAGTTGTTACCAGAGTTATCTTTCAAAAATGGCACTGGTAATTTTACTGTTTAATATATCTCTATCCACCTTTTAAATTGACTTCTCACTCTCCATGTTACCTGCACTGGGCTGTAAATAATTATGTGAATACTCCATGTAGTTTCACCATAACTGTCCTTTATGCTAGTTGCTCTATCTAGAATTTTGTTTTTATCTGTCTCAGTTTGACCAAATCATATCAATCCATGAAGTGTAGCTCATATAACACCTTCTCTCATGGTTTGTGTAAATTACTTGCGCAAAGGATTGTTTATTTGCATTAAATCTCTCTCATCTGTTAGATGGCACATTTCTACTTTGAGGGAAGAGATTTCAGCTTTTCAATGCTGAATTCCATGTATGTGGCACAATATATAGTTTAACATACTGGATCTTAAATTATTTGAATTTCACTGTTCTAGAAATCAGAGAACTCCTTACTGAATTAATTGTATTAGTAAGCACAATATGGTTGGCCATGCACTTCATTACAATTATTTTTTCTCTGTTTTATGCTTGAAGTTCATCAAGTTGCATTTGCCTTCAAGGTGCACTAATATATTTAGCATTATTACTACATTAGTGAAAAAATATAACCACAGCCCTATTAACCACTAACATCCTTAGTATCTCACTGTCACCGTTGTTCTTGCTTTATATGGTGCTTTCATTGTAAAACAAAGTGTGAACAATAACATTTGGAAAGTAACATTCTGGCTTTCTTAAGAAAGTGTGCTATGCTCATCTTTCATAATGTAATTATCTAACATCAATCACTTGGCTAATAGGGTGGTAACTTTCAATCATTAACTTTCTCTGAAGTGATGTGACTTTATAAGAACTGCACAGACAATTAGAAACAGAAACCTAATTAGAAGCTGCAGAGAAAAACAGACAAATCTTTACTGCAGAAATTCAAAATGCACATTCATTCCCGCCTTAGATTTGTATAACCTACCTATTGTTCTTATAAGAATTCTCTTCAAAGACAGCAAGATATTGCTGGAAAGTTATATGATACCCTTCTGAGGACATTATGACATTGTTACCAAACTAAAGTTCATTTGCCCTTGCACATCGAAGTCCAATAAGACATAAACAGGAAGGAGTTTGCAGCAAAGAAAGTAAGTTTATTTAGGGAATTGGCGCCAAGCCCAGAAACAAAGGTATGCTCACAATGCTTTAAGTCCTAGTTCCCCAATAGCCTCTAGGGGAAATATTCCGTAGGGGAAAGATCGTTAGTCATGGTAGTTGGGGAGTTGAGAGTGTGGGCTCTCCTGATTGGTTGGGGCCTGGGTAGGGAAAAGTTGATCATGGCGTCAGATACAGATGCTAGCCATGGTGTCTTCCTATCTGGTTTCCTGAGGATGTGGTCCTTCTGCTTTCATGAGTCCAGTGCTGAAACATAGCTGAGGTCAAAATGTTATATTTAGTTTGATCAAAACTCTGTTAACATGGTCAACAGTCCTGGAGCTTCATTCTTAAGGCAGTTTGACTCTGAACAGAACTTAATATCTTAAGAGCTTAATGAAGAAAAGAGTGGACATGCAGTATGTGCCAAGCTGGGGAAGGATTTGGTAAAAAAGGAGTTAAGGGAGTCAGTGCTATTAAAAGGGACAAAGCTAACTTGAATGAAGGAAAAAATTCATGGTAAAGAAATGAGGTTCCTGTGCAGCTACAATATGCTTTATTTATTTTTACGTTTTTACTACCAAAATGGTGAAATAGAGGTTCCAAAACAAGGATTTCTTTTTAAAGGCAGAAGGAAATGGTGATAAACAAAACAGATATGTCTATGAATGGCAAGCAGTAGAATTTTACTTCCTGCCATGGGGTTGTCATGAATTGTATCTACTAAATTCATGCAATTAACTCAACAAATGTGACTGTATAGTGAGCTCATGCCTCTTCACCATCCTGTAAGAAGACAATGTCCACTTAGCCTATTTTGTGCCAGTCTCAGACTATTAATAATTAATGTTGTGGCTCTACTGGCCTTAGTGTTTCTTACTATGATCACAAAGACATCCTTAACAGAAATCATCAGAAAGCTTGACAAAAAAAGATGTATTACTTACAAGTCCTAAAAATTACATTGCACACAGGGCCATATAGGGAGGTTGTGTGGAAAGGGCGTGGGAGATGTGGACCTGGGTTCTGTTATTGGGGGCCTAGGGCTTTTAGGGCTCATACTGTATTGACTGTATTGGTGAACTTAAAACATAAGAGCTACATTTTAAAGAGCAGGAGAAAAAACAAGCAGCCCAAATGGTCAGCTCTCAAAGCAACTAAGATCTCAAAACAAAAAGAATGTTAAGAAAAACCTGGCTTTTTATCAAAGTTCTATGACCGATGATGAGCTTATTCAAGGTAGTTATCATTGAGTGACTACTTCTTTGAAGTGAATGTCTGGGTAGTCAGAGTTTAACTCAAGCACTTGCACTGCAAAAAGAAAAGCCAACAGTAAAGCTTTTCACAATCACAATCATATAGCCTGAAATTAAAATCACATTAAAATAATCAGCATTGACAATGCTGTAAGGTATTTATTAATATCCTTATATTTTTATAGGTTGAAAGAACAACCTTTTGGAAGATAATTTCAAAAAACCTACTTAAATAGGTAGACAAAAAGATACAGTATTTTAAAAGTGATTAAAAGATTTCATAAAACTTTCAGATCTATGCTCTATCATGTACTAGCCATATACACTGGGTAAGGCACTTAGTTTCTCTGGGTGAATGCTAGGTTTTGGATCTAGTGTTTTGGGTTGTGGTGAGGATTACTTAAGGGAATTTATATAGTATACTCTGCACCATATTTTGCACATTATAAATGTTCAATGAATTATTGCCATTTGCAAGAAATACACAAAGATATTTTAATAACATATCTTATGATTATATTTGGTAGATTCCTTTCATTTCCATTGTAACTTAAGAAGGCATTCTATACTCATTTCATCAGTAACATGTAAGGGTTCAGCACAAATAATGCTCCTTTTTTTATTATACATTATTTTATTATAAAATCATAATCATCTAATTCTGTAACATAATATCACTCAAGCATACCATATAATAGTTTAGGTGAACTGTTCAAATTAAAACTACAAATTATTATGCCCATATTACCCTACCAACCACACTCAAGCAAGCATTACTTCTGCTGACCTAGGAATGGGTACATGTATGTGCGCGTGCACACGTGTGTGTGTGTGTATGTGTGTGTGTGTAATCATTAGTAATAGGCATTCCATAAATATTCGTTAAGGGAATGATTGCCTGAATATTTGTGTCATCACATCTTTCCTTGACAAAGAACACAGATCTACATTTTAGTAAGTGAATTTAAATACATTTATCTATTAAATGTACATTTATCTAAAAAGAAGTGCACTTTATTTATCTAAGTGACCCACTCTTCACTCTTGAAGACATTTAGGTTGTTTCTATATTTTGTGTATTTCAAATGACACCATTATAACAAATACCACATGAATAGTAAAGGTAAATACTTCACTTGGCCAACACCAGAAATTGAAATTGAGAAAGCTGGTGCTGCAATTAGCAGCTGCAGATTCCCATCACTTTAGCTGTGTTCTGCAATCTAAAAAACCAAGAAGTAACCACCAGAAGAGAGAGGCATGAGGGACAGGGTGAAAACGGTGAAGAGGTTGAGAAGTACAGATTGGTAGTTACAAAATAGTCATGGGGATGTAGAATACAGCACAGGAAATATAGTCAGTAATATTGTAATGACTGTGTATGGTGCTAGGTGGGTACTGGAAATATCAGGGGGAACACTTTGTAAAGTATTTGTCTAACCACTGTGCTGTACACCTGAAACTGATACAAAATAGCGTTGAATGTAAACTTAATTAAAAGTAATAACAAATAAGAAAATAAAATGAAATCTAATAAAATATTAATTTTCACCAAAAAATAAGTAACGACCACAACCATTAGTTCCAAAGTCACTACACACTTGCTTTTCACTGCACGCTTGTATTATCTTCTTGCTGACCTGTCTTTTCTCCTCCTTATTTGAATTCAGTTTTCAATCAAATCTCATATAAATACATCTGATGATAGAAATCTAAATTACACATAGAAACTCTCGCTGCTGTAAACTCAGGGGTTACATTTTTTTTGCTTTCTAAGCTCTGCAGTACAGGAAGTTTCATGGGAAGGAGTCTGGAGCAGATGATGGATAAGCTAGGATACTGCATATGTCACACCTTCTGTCTCTGGCCTTCATCCTAAATAGAAAGCATTGTATGGTGTCTCAGGTATTTCCTACAACATATTTCTAATAACTGGGGTTTGTTTTTTTTTTTTTTGTCTCTGGAAAGGCACTTTTTCTAAATATCTTATAATTTCCTTCAATTTGGTTCAATCTGTAATGTATGCCTCAGACAATCCAGGTTTTTGACATGTTATTGCCTTGTACAGTGATGGAATTAAGAAAATTCAGTTCTGTTCAGCTATTCCATTTATTTTCTCAGAGAGCATAGAAAGACCGTTCTTTTCAGTTATTGTGTCTGGAACTCTTTATTCTCTATTTCAGAAAAATAGATATTTTACCAGAAGTCACCTTTATAATGTACCAATTTGCTGACATTGAAAATTTTTCTGTATCTGGGTATGAGTTTTTCCAAGTATAAAAACACATATAGCTTTTCTCTAAAAGTTTCTAATTCTGAAAGCAGTATAAATGTCTTGATCTAATGGCCAGTTAGTCCGTTTAAAATAGCATACTGTTAAATAGATCAAGACATTTAGATCAAGGTTTCTCAACCTTGACATTATTGACATTTTGAGCCAAAAAATGATTTGTTGTGGGAAGTATCCTATATGAGATGTTTATTAGCATGCCTTGCCTTACCCAGTAGACCCCAGTAGCACTCCCAGTTGGGGCAAAAATGTCTCCAGCCATTGACAAGTGAAACCAGGGAGCCATAAAAGGCACTGCCTTAGATTTATTTTTAGTGTTGCCACTAGGTGATTTAAAAGCCCTTTGCAAAGCTGTGAGTTCTAGAGCAGCATATAGTTAACATGACACTCAGGCTTAAACGATCTTATTGAAACTTTGGCTGGAATGTTTATTTGTGCAAATATTGTAGCCTGAAATAGTTAACAGTGAGAGTAAAAATGCAGTAGTGTGTTTGGGTGCACTTATGTCCTCTTCCCTTTTGCTTCATGACTGTTAATTCGGGTCCTGATTTAAGGAAGTAAATGAGTGTTAGAAGGAAGCTTCACTACATTAAAAAAAAGAAAAAGCATGATACACAATGTTAACTTTATCTTAAGGCAGAATATGTGACTGCTAGTCATACTGTAAATAACAATCACATGTGTGCTTATCTTATGAGTTAGAGCACAGATACACATATTCATGAATAAATTAACTTAGATAACATTGTTTTTATATAGAGCTGGATTAAGATCGTGGAGGAGTGAATGGGAGTCACAATGACCTCCTCCCAAGACCAAACTGGAATTGTGACTAAATAGTGGAGTAATCACCTGGAAAACAATGGAACGATAGTAGGAGAGGAACCTTGGAGCCGCGGACAGTGGATTCGACTCTCACACATCCCAACGGGTGCGGTGGAGGCTCGAGAGGGTGGGCTGGGTGCTCATGGGCACCAGCACAAGAGGGACATTGAAACGGCCAGTTAGCTTCCCCCGAGAAGAACGGGTCTGAATCATAAACAGGGACCCCTAGACTACAGCAGCTAAAACCAAGAAAATACAGACAAAACGTAACCCCGAAAAGCTTAGGGGCGCTCTCTGCCAGAGACAGGTGGCTGGGGATGCAAAGAGACATTTAAAGGGCAAACGCAAAAATTGCAGTGGCAGCCACCCTCCTTGATCTCTGGGTAGAGGCGGCAGCAGGGTGGGCTGGTGCCTGGGAAAAGACTGGTGAGGAAAACTTTGTGAGAGAACTGACACGGCGGCCGGTGGACCCCCGGTGATAACGCACCTCCCACTCTGCACCTACCATCTGGCTCAGGCATAAGGGAATCAATTAACCTGCCTTTTGTGCGCTCCGCACACAGCTTGTGCGTGTGTGAGCTGGGGGGCTAAGTGCAGACTGGCTGGGAGAACCTTGAGGAGAGACTGGAGATGGAGGCATTGGGGAAAGAACGGGAGGAGGAACCAGGGAGTCCCCACTGTGCGGGAAGAGGCCACACCCCTAAAGAGCCAAAAGCCGAAAAGCACACATAGACACCCCAAAACCATCCAGTGCAGGCGCACACACTTGCGCCCAGTGACCGGTGAGGGTTGGCGAGCGTGTGTGTGACCCGCGCGGGCTGGTGATCACTTGCACCGGCCAGCAAGGCCTCCCACAGATTAGCACCGATATGGCCTGTGAGGGAGTGCACAGAGGGGCAAGGGCAGGCGTAAATTGACCCGCCCGGCCCACGATTGGGGAGCGGCTCACAAAATTAGTAGATCCTGGGGCTGAAGGGGTCACGGAGCTGCCCAGAGTCCCTTGAGGAGAGACTGAAGACAAGATTATCCAGAGAGTCCTGGAGCTGACTTCCTCCCATTTCCATAGTCTGCATTTGGCAAGGGCAGGCAACACACCCAAAGAGCCAAAAGCGGGGAAAACACACAATAGAAGACCCTAAACTGACCAGTGATGGGGAGCTCGCCTGCCAGGGAGTCCAGACACCTACTTGAGGTTGCGAATAAGTCCCCTGGTCTGGGGCAAGCACGCATGAGCCCAGGCAGGCGGGGGATCCTGCCTCACGGGGAAGCGCGCTCAAGGAGCCGGCATGCGAGTGCAGAGGGATCCCAAAAAATAGTCCAGCCCTGACTGAAGGGGTGACAGAGCTGCCCCAAGCAGGACTCAGACACAGACAGTAGACTCCTGGAAGGCTCAAACAAACAACCCAAGGTCATATAGAGTCAACAACAGACATCATCAGAGGCAGGCCCAGAAAGAAAAGTAAAGGGAAAAAAATAAATAAATAAATAAAAGACCCACCTAATACTATAGAAGTTTAATCCGCAAAGTCAGGAAATCTAGACAGCCCAATTGAAGCAGAAGCAAAAATAAATAAAAAAATAAGTAAATTACTTAACAGACTCTCACAAAAATGGGAAGGAAAAGAAGTTTCCCACAAATGAGTGGAAAAGGGGACTCCCCACAGAGAGAGCTAAATGAAGTAGAGGCAAGGGAACTATCAGATGTTCAATTCAAAACAATGGTTCTAAGGAAGCTCAATGAGCTGAGCCAGCTCAAAGATAACTATGAGAAACTGCAGAGAAACTATCAGGATCTTACAGCAAACTATATCAACCTGGAAAAGGACATAGAAACTATCAAGAAGACACAAGAGGATATGAAGAATACCATTTCTGAACTGAAGAACACAGTAGAAGGAATCCAAAGCAGGCTGGATGAAGCCAAGGATAGAATCAGAAATGAAGGATAAGGTAGAAGAAAGCTCCCAGAAAGAACAAGAAATGGAAAAAGACTCAAAAAGAATGGAGAGGCATTTAGGGAAATGCAGGACGACATGAAACGCAATAATATCCGTATAATAGGGATACCAGAAGGAGAAGAAGAAGAGCAAGGGATAGAGAGCCTCCTCGAAAAAGTAATGATGGAAAGTTTCCCTAATTTGAGGAGAGAAAGGCTCTCATGGATCCAGGAGGCATAGAGAACTCCACTCAAGAGGGACTCAAAGAGGTCCACTCCAAGACACATCATCATTAAAATGGCAACTATCAAAGACAAAGAGAGAATCCTCAAGGCAGCAATGGAGAAGGAGAAAGTAACATAGAAGGGGGCCCCGATACGCCTAGGAGCTGACTTCCCAACAGAAACACTATGAGCCAGAAGGGAATGGCAACAAATATTCCAAGTCATGAAAAGCAAGGGCCTACAACAAAGCTGGCTCTACCCAGCAAGGCTCTCAATTAAAACAGAAGGGGAAATAAGGAGTTTCCCAGACAAAAGAAAGCTAAAAGAATACATCTCTACCAAACCAGCACTCCAAGATATGCTAAGGGGACTGGTTTAAGCAGATGAAGGAAAAGAATGAGAGAGAGAGGAACACAGATACAAAGAGAAAAGATGAGTAAGTTTCTATCAGTAATATCTCTCAATGTGAATGGACTAAACGCCCCAATCAAAAGACACAGGGTAGCTGAATGGGTAAGAAAACATGACCCACACATATGCTGCCTACAAGAGACCCACCTCAGAGCAAAAGACCTACACAGATTGAAAGTAAAGGGATGGAAAAAAATATTCCAAGCAAATGGGCAAGAGAAAAAGGCCGGGGTTGCCATACTTGTATCAGACAAAGTAGATTTCGAAACAAAGGCCATAAAAAGAGACCCAGAGGGGCACTTTATAATACTTCAAGGAAGAATCTATCAAGAAGACATCAACATTGTAAACTTATATGCTCCCAATAGAGGAGCTCCCAAGTTTATAAGGAAATTGTTGGATGACTTCAAAAAAGATATAGACAGCAACACACTGATAGTAGGGGATTTCAACACCCCACTGTCAAGAATGGACAGATCTTCCAAACAAAACATTAATAAACATATTGTGGCTCTGAATGACACACTGAATCAAAGAGACTTAACTGACATATATAGAACCTTACATCTCAAAGAAGAAAAATACATATCCTTTTCAAAGGCTCATGGAAGTTTTTCATGGATAGACCACATGATAAGACACAAAGCAAACCTCAGCAAATTCAGGAAAATTGAAATAATACCAAACTTTTTCTCAGACCACAAGGCCTTGAAACTCGAAATCAACCTCAAAGAGAAACTTCAAAAACTGGCAAACTCATGGAGACTCAACAGTACACTATTAAACAATGAATGGGTCAATAATGAGCTAAGAGAAGAAATCAAAATATTTCTGGAAACAAATGAAAATGAACAGACAACAGTCCAAAATCTATGGGACACAGCAAAGGCAGTCCTGAGAGGGAAGTTCATAGCAATACAGGCTTACCTAAAAAAGACAGAACCATTTCAAATAAAAGACCTCACACTACAACTTCAAGAACTGGAGAAACAACAACAAATAAATCCCAGAGCAAGTAGAAGGAAGGAAATAGTCAAGATTAGAGCAGAATTGAATGACATAGAGACGAAAAGAACAATTCAGAGGATCAACCAATCCAGAAGCTGGTTCTTTGAAAAGAGAAATAAAATTGACAAGCCTTTAAGCAGACTCATCAAGAAAAAAAGGGAGAGGACCCAAATTAATAATATCAGAAACAAAAGAGGAGAAATAACAATTGATACCACAGAAATACAAAGGGTTGTCAGAAACTACTATGAACAATTGTATGCCAAGAAATTTAAAAACCTTGATGAAATGGACAAAGTTTTAGAAAAGTATAATCTTCCAACACTGAAGGAGGAAGAATCGGAAAGCTTGAACAGACCGGTAACAGCTGGGGAAATTGAAGCAGTCATCAAGAAACTCCCGGCACACAAAAGCCCAGGGCCGGACGGTTTCCCAGGAGAATTTTACCAAACATTTAAGGAAGAGCTAACCCCTGTCCTTCTCAGACTATTCCAAAAAATCCAAGAGGAGGGAAGACTCCCAGACTCTTTTCATGAGGCCAGCATCACCCTGATACCAAAACCAGATAGAGACCCTACAAAGAAAGAAAACTACAGGCCAATTTTGCTGAACATAGATGTCAAAATCCTCAACAAAATATTGGCAAACGGTATCCATTAATACATTCAAAAGATTATCCACCACAATCAAGTGGGATTCATCCCAGGCATGCAGGGATGATTCAATATACGCAAATCAGTAAACATGATACATCACATAAATAAAAGACAAAAACCACATGATCATCTCGATAGACGCAGAAAAAGCATTTGCTAAGGTACAGCACCCATTTATGATCAAAACCCTCAGCAAAATGGGAATAAATGGGGCATTCCTTAACATAATAAAGGCCATATATGAAAAACCTACAGCCAATATCATACTCAATGGGCAAAAACTGAAAGCTTTCCCACTAAGATCGGGAACACGACAAGGATGTCCACTCTCAACACTTCTTTTTAACATCATATTGGAAGTCCTAGCCACAGAGGTCAGACAAGAGAAAGAGATAAAAAGGCATCCAAATAGGAAAGGAAGAAGTAAAGCTATCATTGTTTGCAGATGACATGATAGTGTACATAGGAAACCCTGTAGACTCTACCAAAAAGCTCCTCAACCTAATAAGTGAATTTGGCAAAACAGTAGGATACAAAGTCAACACTCAGAAATCAAAGGAATTTTTGTACACCAGCAATGCAATAGAAGAAGAAGAAATCAGAAAAAAAAATACCATTCGATATAGCAAGAAGAAAATAATGTACCTAGGAATAAATTTAACCAAGGAGGTAAAAGACCTGTATGCAGAAAACTATACCACACTGAAGAAAGAAATGAAGGAAGACACAAATAAATGGAAGCATATACCATGCTCATGGACTGAAAGAATTAATATCATCAAAATGTCTATACTACCCAAAGCAATTTATAGATTCAATGCAATCCCTATTAAGATACCAATGACATATTTCACCGACATAGAACAGACATTTCAAAAATTTATATGGAACCATAAATGACCCCAAATAGCTGCAGCAATTTTGAGAAGGAAACACAAAGTAGGAGGGATCACAATACCGGACATCAAACTCTACTACAAAGCCACTATACTGAAACCAATCTGGTACTGGCACAAGAACAGATCCATAGACCAGTGGAACAGAATAGAAAGCCCAGAAATAAGCCCACGCCTATATGGGCATCTAATATATGACAAAGGGGGCAAGAGCAGAAAATGGAGCAATAATAGCCTCTTCAACAAATGGTGTTGGGAGAGCTGGACAGCTACATGCAAAAAATTGAAATTGAATTATCAGCTGACACCATACACAAAAATAAACTCAAGATGGATAGAAGACTTATATATACATCGCAACACCATAAATGTCCTAGAGGAGAACATTGGCAGGAAACTCTCAGATATCCCACGCAGCAATTTTTTCACTGATATGTCTCCTAAAGCAAGGGACATAAAGGAAAGAATAAACAAGTGGGACCTCATCAAAATAAGAAGATTGTGCACGGCAAAAGAAAGCATCAGCAAAATGAAAAGGGAGCCAACCCTATGGGAAAATAAATTCGCTAATGATACATGAGATAGAGGTTTGATCTCCAAGATATATAAAGAACTCACTGGACTCCACTCCAAGAAGACAAACGATCCAATCAAAAAATGGGCAAAGGACCTGGGCAGACGCTTTTCCAAGGAGGAGATACAGAGGGCCCAGAGGCATTTGAAAGGATGCTCAGCATCACTATCCATCAGAGAAATGCAGATCAAAACCACCATGGGGTACCACCTCATGCTTGTCAGAATGGCCATCATAAACAGATCCACAAACAATAGGTGCTGGCAGGGCTGTGGAGAAAAGGGAACCCTAATCCACTGTTGGTGGGAATGCAGACTGGTGCAGCCACTATGGAAAGCAGTGTGGAATTTCCTCAGAAAGCTGAAAATGGAACTGCCTTTTGATCCAGCAATTCCCCTGCTGGGACTATACCCTGAGAACACCAAAACGCCAATACAAAAGAACCTATGCACCCCAATGTTCCTAGCAGCACAATTTACAATAGCCAAGTGTTGGAAGCATCCTAAATGCCCATCAGTAGATGATTGGATCAAAAAGTGATGGTACATATACACAATGGAATACTATGCAGCAGAAAGAAAAAAAGAACTACTAATCTTCTTGACAGCATGGATGGAACTGGAGAACATTATGCTAAACAAAATAAGCCAGGGGGTGAAAGACAAATACCATATGATCTCACCTATAAGTGGAACCTAACCAACAATATAAAGATGCAAGGAAAATAAGACCAGCAACACTGAAAGGAAAAGAAATCAACAGAGACAAAAGGGAAGGAGGGAGAGGGGGGCGGGGAAAAGGAAGGGAAGGGGAAAGTCAAGGAACATATAGCAAGGACTCATGGACAAAACCAAAGGGGAAGAGCTGAGGGAATGAGGGAGGGAGGGGGCAAGGGAAAGTGGTGGGGGTAGGCAGAGACAAATGTATTTGAAAAAATAAATTAAAAATAATATTCATATGCAGGAGCATGCGCGCGCGCGCACACACACGCACACGGACACACACAAACATTGTTTTTATAAATTTCATTTTCCACTGGAGGGAATACAAAGAGAAAAGAATGATATATTAAACAAGGGGAAGACATGTATTTGTAGAGGAATTATGCACATGTCTAAAATATTTGCATATTCACATATTAAGTTTCAATAGAGTGGACTGGAAATAGAGATGGAACCCAAGTACTATATATTTCAAGCATATATTGAAATATTACTAAATATAAATAGTTTACGTGTTTGGTAACATATTATGATAAACTAATCTTTGGAGCTTGTCAACATTAAGATGCAAAGACAAAGTAAATGCTATAACTTATTATTCAGTGTTACAGAAATTATTTTTTATGAGTCATTCTTCATAATAGAGTTTAATATAAAAAAACTATTCTGTTCTAAAGATTATATGATTTAGAGAGTTAAATTGATTACTTATTGAACATAGTAAAATAGTATGCCACTTTAGCAAATACGACCATTTCTATTTGAGTTAAATTATAAAGTGTGAATTATTTTTGATGCATTATTTTTGTTTGAAATTTGAGTTTTTGTAAAATATAATAAATGTATCAATTTTTCTATAAATAATATATGAATGAATAAAACTGTATTTAGATTGCATTTTTTAAGAAACAAATTTATCTTTATTTCCTAGAAAACTCTTAAAAGAAAATGAGAAAATAAATATGCAAGAGAATTCCAGAAAGACAAAGATAACAGATCTAGAAACACTCTAAATTTAGTATATTTTGAATTCGTTTTTGCTAAGAACCTCTGTATAGTTCCACTCATGATTAGATTAGGAAAATAAGGTGGTTCTCAGGTGTTTATTTCATACTCCTTGACCTCAAAGTTATACAGAGAAATACAAAAGAATATATATGAAAGTTTTCCATTAAAATAATGTATAAGTTTGTTATCAAACTATGTGTAATAATTGCTATTTAAGAACTATGTGGAATTTTATAATTTCCTTTTAGTAAAACTCTTCATAATTGTTTTTATTGAATTTTCTTTAAATTTGAGTTCATGCCACTTTTAAACCATAAAAATAAATGGAACATGTCAATGCAATAAAAACCATTTTCTAACAGAAGCTGAAATTATCCATTTTAATCTTGTATGAATTTCTTAGTGTAATGACTTTATTTTGACATCAGGTTAAACATTAAAATGTTCTCTTAAATTCTTAAGTAATAGACTGGAATGCACAAAGGTATTGACTAGTCAGTTTATTTAACAACCAGCTTTATTTTCTACCCTCAATTAGAAAGAGACATTTTCTGTCTTTTTCTCTTATAATCATAAAATCAGTATTTACATCCCATAATGTCTGTTTTATGACTTTTATTCATTTTGCTTCTGTCCTTTGAAATGTTTTCAAATAATACTTAAAAGAACTGAGCGGTTATTTAAATACAAAGATTTTATTTTATTTTTTTAAATGAAATCTTACCATTTGTTTTTTTAAAATTTTATTTATTTTATTTTAGACAGAGGGTAAAGGAGAGAGAGAAACATCAATGTGTAGTTGCCTCTTACATGTCCCCTACTGGGGACCAGGCCTGCAACCCAGGCATGTGCCCTGACTGGGAATCGAATCAGCGACTCTTTGGTTCACAGTCTGGCACTCAATCCACTGAGCCACACCAGCCAGGGCTAATTGCAAAGATTTTAAATAAAATTATATATTTGTATATTTGCATAAGAAATAAAAGATATCCCACTTGCCTATACATATGAAATTGTTACATCTTCTCATAGCCAGGGCAATAACAACATCTAGCACTTTTATGCAGTATTCATATTTACAAACATATCATTCATTCATTCATTCATTCATTCATCCATTCATTTTTTAACAGATGTTCTTGAGCCGGACTACCTTCTGCGATAGGACACGATAGTGAAAAAAACTTCAGAGTCTCTGCTTCAGTGGAGCTTGCATTCTAGTGTGAGGAGGCAAGGGACAAAATATATGTTAAATAAATGTGTGTATTAATGATTGCCTGAAGAAAATAAAACAGGTTAATGAAACATAGAGTGACCTGTGGCAAAAAATGATGCATGATTTTCAAAAATAAAAATTAAAGAATACCTAATTGAGTTCACATTTGACAAGTACCATAAAAACAAAAACAAAAAAACAAAAAAAGAAACAGGAAATAGTTACAGAATTAGAAATAATATATACATATTGTGAGGAAAACAGACTGTTTTTGCATTTTAAATTTAAGTTGCTATGAGAGATATATAGTTTTACATTTTCTAGATTTAAGACACACATCTACTTTATGGAAAATAAATTGCAGCTATAAAGCAAGATTAAGATGAAAAATAAGAAGGTAGTATAGCTGGGAGACCCTGCCTTATAATAATAATTATATAGTAATTGTATAATTATGCTCTGTAGGAATTAGGCTTTATGATGGCAACGAACAAATTAATGAAGACAATAAATTTATAAGCTAACATTTCTATCCAGAAACATTTTTCAAAACTTTATCTAGTTATTTTCTATACCTAGAATTTTCCATGGCTTCGCCTAATTTACACTCAAATTTATTGCAGTTTAAAGAAAACTTTAAGGTAATATTTTTCTCATTGCCCAAATTATGTCAAGGCTTATATTTTGTGACTCTTATAGTGTCACATAGGTTTCTTTTTTTTTAAATAGATCATTTTTATTGTATTTTTTCCATTGCTATTTATCCCCTATATTTTCTTCCACCTCCCCCCACCCACAATCGCCACATTGCTGTCCATGTCCATGAGATCTTTTACTTTTCTGTTCGGTCCCTCCACCCCACCCCCAATACCTCTAAGAGCTGTCAGCCTGCTCTCTATGAGTCTATATCTATTTTGCTTGTTGGTTTAGTTTGTTCAATATATGCCACATATGAGTGAAATCATAGGGGACTTGTCTTTCTCTGACTGGTTTATTTCACTTAGCATAATGTTCTCCATGTCCATCCATGTTGTTCCAAAGGGTTAAATTTTCTTCTTCTTTTCACCCAAGTAGCATTCTATTGTGTAAATGTACAATCGCTATTTTATCCACTCATCTACTGATGGACACTTGGGCTGCTTCTGAATCTTAGCTATTGTAAAGAATGATGCAATAAACACAGGGGTGTATATACTCTTTCAAACTAGTGTTTCGGGTTTCTTTGGATAAATTCCCAGAAGTTGAAATGCAGTTCTATTTTTAATTTTCTTAAGTAACATCATACTGCTTTCCTCAGTAGCTTCACCAATCTGCATTCCCACAGACTGTGCAAAAGGGTTCTACTTTGTCCACATCCTCACCCACACTTGTTATCTGCTGATTGAGGGAGGGAGGGGGGAGGGGGCAGGGGAAAGTTGTGGGGGGAAGACGGAGACAAATGTATTTGAAAAAATAAATTCATTAATTAAAAAATTAAACAAAGCTCGACATCACTAATCATCTGAGAAATAAAAATTAAAACCACAGTGAGATATCACCTCAAACCTGCAAGAATGGCTATCAGCAATAAATCACATAGGTTTCTTTATCACAGCATTCACGCTTCTGCTTGTACTTCTATTTGTGTGACTCTAACTCTCCTTCCTCCTCCACAGTGGGCAATGGGACTCACCTGAGTGGCCTCGAACTAGCTGCATTTACCTTAGACTAGTCTTGACAGTTAACAAAATCTTTTAACATTTTCAGAATAGATATATTACAACTATATATTATATAATATTCTGAAATATGTACGAATATATGTATATGCACACACCTACATACACAGTAAAATGTCTTAAAATTCATTTCTTCTCAAAATCATTTCAATTTTTCTCCAGGCAATTGCTAAATCTGTCTCTTGGACTCTTTCAGTCTTAAAACATCATATTGAAATTAACCCTTTTTCATATGGTCACTCCCTCTTCTAGTTTTCTCTGTTTTTCTCCCATCTCTCTTCAAAAATTAAAAACAAATTAGTTTTCTAAAATACTCACCTTCAAATATTACTCTGATCTGACAACAAAAAACAGCAGCCAAGCACCCTGAAAAAAGGATTCTTCCTCAAGGAGAAATGTGTCTGCTTCAACAATAAACTTCATGAGGGCAGAGGTCATATTTATTTTCCCATTTTTTCCTCCCATTACCCAGCACAGTGCCAGACCCAGCAGAGCCACTCAATAAACATCTATTGACTATTCATGAATAAATGAGTAAAGAGAAATCAATCACAATGAAAAAGACCCAGCGTTGTGGGAAGAGCCTCATCATCAGTTTTTTGCTTCATTGCTATTCTAATTGTGTGAGTGATACCTTAAATCACCTTCCATATACTCTAAGTACAAATAAGCCTATTTAATCAGAAGGAAGTCACTATTGCCATCTTTAAATTCCCTATTTATTGACTAAGGTATTTTGAGAAAAACATTATTGACATTTGAGAAAAACATATCTTTAGTCATAAAAAATTGAAACTACAATGTAAATATTGACACTTCAATAAGCATTACACCAGCTGTTTTAGAGTAACAAATGGCTACTGCTAATGTGTAGAACAAAATACCTGTCATGATTTTGCATGTCTGTAAACTCATGGTTGGTAAAACAACAGTGTTACTAGATTTGAATAGGCTATTTCAAAAGAAAATCCAGAGTCCCAGGCCACTTTCATTTATTCGTATGAAGTATCACTGCTAAAACATGAGTAAGATAAATTTGTATCGCTCCTCATTTTACTTTTATTTTTTGAGAATGAAATTGAAAACATGGCATATTCCCTTTGACTGTAAATATCAAAAAATGTGTTATCAATCAGGCATAGATGATTAAAATCCAATGACATGTTTTCTAATTCACCAAAGAAAGACTTAATATGTCAAGCATATTTATTAAAATATTGTGATCGTAACACTAAAACATTAGTAATAACAATATAGCAATAAAAGCAACTAATTTTTAACCTCTATATTGCACATTAAGTTCATTAAATGCATTATCTCCATATCTAGAAATAACTCAGCAAAGTAATATAGATTCCAATTTTCCAGGTGATGACATTGTGCATGTGTCAAAATATAATTCCTAATAAATTTTATCTAATTCCAAAATATTCTACTTCTTATATGTCTTGTGGCATCTATAAAGGAAAGTAAAATCTCATTCAGGATTGCATTGGCTTATTTTCTTTGTGCTAATAGAACTTAAACTCTTTTAGCCTAAATTATATTTTTTTCAACTTACTCAATTTTAGTATTGTAAAATACTGAGCCATTTTAAGGTTTAATCTCAGCAGTTTTTCAGTTTATTTTATTTTAAATTTAGATAAAATTCATGTTATAAAATTTAAATTTCAAAGTGTAAAGTTCACTGGTTTTTAGGGTATTCACAATGTCGTGCAACTAGCATAATATACATATAATTACAGGATATTTTCATCAATCCAAAAAGAAATTTTGAACCTATTAGCAGTCAGTACAAATTCTCCCTTTCCCCATCCCCTGGCAACTACTAATCTACTTTCTGTCTTTATAGATTTGTATATTCCAGATATTTTATAAACAGAATCATACATTTTTTGGGGTGTGTCTGGCTTCTTTTAACAACATAAAATTTCTGAAGTTCATCCATGTTGATGTAGCATGTATTAGTAAGTAGTTCATTTCTTTTTATGGCTAAGTAAATTCTATTGCATGGATATACCACAGTTTGGTTTTGCATTCATTGGTTGATAGACATTTGAGTTATTTCTGCTTCTTGCCTTTTTGAATAAAATGCTATGAACATTAAAATATATTTTTTCTGTATAAGTTCATTTCTCAATTCCATTAGGATTTAGCTGTATTATATGAAACTCAATATTTGATATACTGAGAAATAACCAAATTGTCTTGTTTTGTTTTGTTTTTGCTTTGGTGTTATATTTAAGAAACTATGGCCTAATCCAAGGTCAACATCTATGATAAACTGTTTTTTGAAAAGGTGCCAAGATAATTGAATGACAATATAACAGTCTCTTTAATAAGCAGTGCTTAGACAACTAAATATCTACATTTAAAAGACTGGAGATCAACTACTACCTCATATTATAAACAGAAATGCATATGTTGATATACTTTACATTATCCCATAGGTCCCTGATGTTCTGTTTATTTTTCTTCATTTTTTTTCTTTTTGCTCCTCACACTAGATGATCTCAATTGACCTAACTTTATGTTTACTAGTTCTTTCCTATACCAAATCAAACTTGCTGTTGAACCATTGTGGTTAATTTCTCATTTCAGTTATCTACTTACTACCTACAGAGTGATCTTTTAGTAGTGTTATTAATTACCTTCTTTTTATTGATATTCACTATTTGGTGAGACACTGCAGTCATTTATTTTTAGTTATTTAGACATAGTTTCCTTTAGTTCTTTGACTATATCTCATATAGTAGATTTAAAGTCTCTGTCTAATCAGGACTGTTTCCTCAGGAACAGTTTAGTTGACTAATTTTTATGGGTTTTATATTCTTACATTTTTCACATGTCTCATAACTTTTTGGCTAAAAACTGGACATTTTTAATAATATAATATGGTGACTTCAAGAACCAGTTTTCCTTCTACTCTAGAATTTTTGTTGTTATAGTTTATTATTGCTGTTTTTGTTGTTGCTGATATTTGTTTAATAATTTTCGTGAAAAAGTTCTGTAAATTCTGGAGTCTTTGTCAGCTGTGGTACCAAAGTCTCTGGTTGTTGGCTTAGTGGTCAACTAATGATTAGATAAGATTTTCTTAAATTCCAGGAATCAGTAATCTTCCAATCTTATTAGGTTATGTGCATATCGGAGCATGCCTTCAATGTTCAGGTGGCAGTTCACGACTGTGTCTAAGCCTTCCTTTCTCATTTATGGTGGACAATCAAAAGTAAGAGCTTCAAGCCTTCTCCGGGCTTCTGTGAGCATCTGCACAGCCATGTTCATACACATCTCTGTGCATGTGGGTGGCCTTCCAGATTCCCAAGAATATGTCAGAATTTTTCAAAGTCCTTGATGGTCATTATATGCTCCAGGTTTTCTTTTAAGTATTTTCATCACCTCATTATAATATTTACCCCAACTCATACTGCGGCCTTAAAGTTGTGATGTTAAACTATTGTTGCTGACCACAGCCAAAGGGAAGAGCTGTTTGCACTGGGTAAGCTTTGAGGCGGTTCAAACAAAAACAAGCTCACAAGTGGGATTTTTTAGGGAACTAGCAGATAGGTAATTTAAGGACAGTTATCTGAAAATAGAGCTTTGGGGGAGCTCCAGCTCGGTTCTTCCACCTCAAGTGGCTGATAGACTGCTGTTTTTTCACTGTGACTGTGGAGCTGTTAGTTTTCAAGGCTACTATGGAGCTGGTGATAGGACAATTGGAATAGGGCAAGTTAAAACATCACAAACCTCACTGTTCTTACTGAGATTTAACGGGTTTTTTTCCTACTAATTAAATGCTACCCACATTGTTTCAAGCCTTTGGTTTGATTCCAAAGTTCTAAAAAAGCTGTTTTTGAAAATGTTTGGCAGTGTCCTCATTGATTTTTAAAAAGAATATTTCAGTTTCTTCTTCTACAAGTCCTGCTGCATCACTGTACCAGATTATTAAGCTATGAAATGGAGTAATTATCAACCTGCATATTTAAATTAATAATGTTAAAATGTCATTTAATATTTAAATTAATAAAGTTAAATGTGTTTATTAAAAGGTAAATGTTTAACTCATTAATATGTAAACAGCTGGTACTTTCTGAAAATAAAATAGGAAAACAAAATCAAAATGAGTTCTAATTTTAAATGCGTATTTAGTTGAATTTAGGAAAGCATTTAAAACTTGAAAATTTAAATCCACTGTTAATTTAATAAGATAAGTAAAACTAAATATAATAATGATGACTAGAATTATAATTTGGTTGCTATGTGATAATTCTGAGTTGAGCTAAGTTTCAATTTTAGAAGCAACATTGAATAAAGTTGGAAATATCCCAAATCAAACGAAGTGCTAAATAAGGCTCCAGATCCAATTGTTATGTTTCCCAAAATGCTTCTTAACTGTACTAGAACTCAGGTTATTTGGCAATATTATAGAGATAAATTTTAGTTTGATACATTTTAGATGTTTAAAATAAATGTTCTGAGTTCTAGCTGTACCAGCTTTGCTTTAAATGGTATAACTAAATATACAAAGAAATTGTAATTTTTCATGAGTTTTTTTCCCCATAAAATAAAGCACACATAACAGTTTTATATTGATGGGAAAATTTAAAGAAAATGATTGCTCTGTGATTTCTTATTTCTACTCGTTGAATGAATAGGCCTTTCTTTCAAACATAAAAATGGCAGATTGCAGCTCCCTAGCATCTCTATTTGGAATCCCAGCTATTCTAAAAATGAACACTGCTGATTTGCGTCTATGTAAATTTCCAACATTTGCTATTCTATTTTAATAGCTGAATACGTTGGAGAACTAGGGAATCGCATCATCAGTGTAGGTAAGGAATTTATTTGGCAAAAGAAAAAGCTAAAGATTATCACCTTTATGTAACAAGTGCACAAAGGAAGCTCCAGTGTGTAACTAAAAAGATAAAACCACTTCGAGATATAGGCATCTGAATTACACTCGATAATTATCTTTTCAATTCCAAACAAATGATGTATCACAAGCTCACTCTTAAATCCAAAGTAGAACTATTATAAGACTTGTGGCTTGAGTGAAACATCCGCAGTTGCCAGGATACTATTACAGGTGGCTGCCATGGCAGTCTGCAATAGCTTGTTGAACTCCTGGCTGGCTCCAGTGGTAATCCTGCTCACCTAACGGACTGAAAAGAGTCATCCTTCAAATTCAGTAATAGTGAGATAATGTGTTTTCCCACTCAGCACTGAATTACTTATTCAATGCATTTACCTAATAAAGTAGTCAAATTCCTATTATTGCTGAACAGCCTAGTGCTGTAAAGCTAGCTAAGTGGCAAAGGGTTTTTCTTTCTTTTTTTCTTTTCTTCCTTCCATCCTTCCTTTCATTCCAGAAAGAATATATACTCTAAACTATTAGTAGCCATATTACATTCATTTCAACTGCATAGCAACCTGAATGCAGAGGGACAGCAGATGTGTATATAGAAGGTTCATCAATTTGATTAACTTGTTTCATCCAATGTACTAGAGCAATGTTATTATACTTAAATTAACATTTCTTATGTTGCCTGTATTCTTTGTGCAATTGGGGGAACTTAAAGAGGGGTTAAGCAATTCTTTTTGAAATGTATGTATAGACATATATTTAGTTAACCAAGAGTAGTATAATACTTTTCAGATACATGTGTGTGTTTGTGTTTGCAGTGTACCTATATATGCTTTCTGTGTCTATTAGACTCTCTGTATTTATGAATTTTAATTTATAGTACAATTTATTTATTTTGGAAATGGTTATTAATTATTGACTTTGAGTACACAGTGTTCTTTACATAAACCCGTAGTGATAAACAAAATTACATTCCTAGTTTCCTCAAGTTTATAATCCAGTAGAGGAGCTATAAAGAAATTTAGTTTCCTATGGCTTCTATAACTAACTACCAAAAATCTAGTTGCTTAAAACAACACAAATTTATTCTCTTATAGTGTATAGTTATTCTCTTATAGTTAAAATCAAGATAGAACTGTGTTCTTTCTGGAAGCTTCAGAAGAAACTCTGTTTCCTTGCCTTTTTAGCTTCTAAAGCCTGCTTGCATCCATCAGTTATGAAGTCTTCTTTGCATTACTCCAACCTCTTCCTTCTGTTATCGCATTGGCTACTCCTCAAATCCTCCTGACTCCGTTTTAAAGACCCTCATGATTACAGTGGACCCAGATGGATGATCCAGGATAATACCATCACCACAAAATCCTTAATTTAATTGTATTTGGGGAGTTCTTTTCATGATATAAGGCAATAGGTTAACTAATAAGGCGACAGATTAAGACATGGACATTTTAGGGGGTTGGAAGGTAACTTTATCCAGCCTATCACAGTAAGCAAGCAAAATTTTTGAAATACAAAATTGTATCAGGTATTGATGAATGCTATAAATAAAAAATAAGCAAGGTGAGGGGATAGGGGATATTGAGTAGCAGACATCACAATCAGAGATATGAGAAAGGGATATTATGTAGAAACTTGAATGAAGCAAAGAGAGGGGAGCAACAGAAGATCTGGAAGAAGCACTTTCACCAGAGTGAGCAGCTTGCAGGGGTCTTAAAGTTGGCACAAATTTGACATGTACATGATCAGCAGGAGATCAATGAAGTAGGTAGAAATGAGATAAGCATTTCTTTGTAGGTCGTGGTAAGGACAATCATTCTTTAGTATCTCTCTGTATCCATGACATGTGATAATCTATCATTTTGCTGTGGTGCAATTCTGATCTCTATGTTTACTGTTAGCTCATCATGTACAGAGATGAGCCCCTGAGCTTGTGTGAAAGATTAAATAACAACCCAGTATAGTATCTATTGTTCTCCAGTTGTGTATAGGAGAAAATACTCCTGAAGTGGTAAATCCTATTTTTTGGTAGATAGCTCATAAAGAAAGTCACAATCTATTTATATGGACAGAAATAGAGAAAGATTAAAATGATATAACATGAGATGGCTTCTTAACCAGAAAACAGAAATTTGAGTTAATGTTCAGGAGCCTGGATTCAGTAGTGACTCAAATTTATGACTTTAGAAGTCTAACATACTCCATATTTATTGAAATTATTTCCGCTAGCTCTCAGACACTGAAAATTGTCCAGCAAGTGAGAGCTAAAAGATTAGAGAAAGATAAGCGTTGGTTAATTTCTTGTTTCAGAATATGGAAAAGGCACACATGATTTCAGTCTTCAGGTTTGTCATGGTGTATCAATCAAAAACTCCTAGCTGCTCTTTTTTCCTAAATATCTTTCATTTCATTATTTTTTTCCTCCATTATCACCATTTGGTTTTTGAGACACCAGCATCTCTCACCTGTTTATTACGTTGGTCTCTTACTCAGGTTTTCTTCATTTTCCCTTCTCATGTTACACTTGCGACAGCCCAACTTATTTGCCGTACTGTGAACACAGTATCTTTTATTTTTAAAAAATTAAACTAAGCAAACAACTAGACCAGGAACAAAATCACAGAAATGGAAATGACATAGAGGCTTATCAGCGGGGAGGGGGTGGAGGGAGAGTGGTGGAAAAGGTACAGGGAATAAGAAGCACCGTTGGTAGGTACAACATAGACAGGGGAGTGTTAAGAACAAGACAGGCAATGGGGGAGCCAAACAACTTACACATAAGACCCATGAAAATGAACTAAACAGGGTGGGAGGGAGAATACTGGAGTGGGGGGTAGTACAGGGCCAAGGGGGAGAAAGGGAAGAAAAAAAATGGGACAACTGTAATAGCATAATCAATAAAATATACTTAAAAATTAAAATACATAATTCAATTCCCCTCGAAACTTTTTATGGCTTTCTTAATGAAATTAACTTCTGTAAGGAGCTACAGGACCAAAGCTCTAGTCTTCTTAACACTCCCTGATTATATTTCAAGCAAATATGTGTTCTTTCTGCCCTGTGCCTTTATACAAGCTATTTTTTTTTTTTTACTTCAAGGCTTACTGCTTCCAATTCCAATTAACAATTGCTAGCCATCCTTCAGATCTCAATTCACATATCACTTTCTCAAAGAAGCCCATTCTAGAAGAGACATCACTGTAATGTGTTTTAATATCTGTATATCCCTTCACTGCTATTTTCACAACTACTAATTACAAGATTTTTAATGACTCGTCTGCATCATTATCAATCACAAGACTGGTTCTTGAATATAAAGCCTAAGTCTGTCACATGCACCAGTGTCACCAAGAATTTAATTGCCACGACAACCAAGAAGGAGTCTATTTTGCTTAAAACTGTGTTTCCTGTTCCAAGCACACAGTCTTCCCATGGTAGGCGCTGAAAAACTATTTAATGAGTAATAAATAAAAAGTGAGAAAAGACCTAATCTGAAACACTCTGAACAATTAATCCATTATCTGCACATAAAAATGAGGTAGGGGGCTATTAGCTGTCTTTTAAATATCCTTCCTAGTTCCCCGCTTTTATAAGAAGGCTCTGCTTTCAGTTCTCACAGCTTGTATAAGGTGAAGAGCTGTATGCAAATATTTGCCTGATATTGTCATTTGTCAGAGAAGAGCCTTGTTCTTTGAGATAGATCATTTACAAAATATATTTTTTGTGCTAAAGTTTGGATATATATAATAAAAATTTCACATAAGATATTCACTCACATAGATACCGTAAAGTTTTAAGTTGAATTGTATTACGTAATTTAAAGACCAAAAAAATAAAGAGATACATAACAATCTTATTAATACACTAAAGAAATTATGGTTGCTTAATCTTGGTTTAACCCTTCAATAAAAAACAAAATCTTTCACAGGTAGACTAACATAAGAGAAATATTTGTATCTAATATCAACATAATCAATAAAAAGAAAATGACACATCTAAAAAATATGCAGACATTACTTAAATTGCCTGGTGCATGAATTTTCTGTTTTTCTATATTATTTTTCTTAAAGCATTGGATATATTTTTATGAGCCAAACACATTCATGAAAATATGTTAGAGACTCTAAAATCACCCTTTGTTCTTTATTTCTTAAGAAGTCACCCTTTAGTTTTAAATATATAGTTTAGATAGAATAATATTAACATTTCCTTAAACTTTCTTATGAATTTCATATAACGAAATAAGACATGTATTTTTCTTCCTGAGTGAAAATGAAAACCCTAAGTATTGTACTCTAATTTTTGAAATCATACAATGTAAATGGGGGAAATCAAGAAGGTATTCTTTAAATCAGATAGTTTAGCTAGGCTGCCTAATTATACATAAATGAGAAATATTTATCTCTAAATAAATAATCAGTATATTGATATTAAGAGGTAGAAATATCTCTTCTTTTAAAAGCAATAGTGTTTTTATACTGGTTTGTAATGAGTAACTCTTATTGAGTATTTACCATATGCCAAGCACTTCATGAGTATCTTATATACATCGTTCCTTCTGTTTCTAAAAACAACTAATTAGGTGAGCATTATTATTCCCTTTTTGGAGATAAAAATAAGTAAAAAAAAAAAACAAACAAACTTAATGCTCAAAAATTTAGGAATCTTCCTGTAAAAAAAATGAGAAATCCTCACAATAAAGATATCTAAACCAGATTGAATTTTGCTCCAAGATTTTTTCTCATAACTTGGTTAAACTTTTCCTATAAATCTCTGTATTTGAGAAGGCTATGTATTCATCATGGGTGAAAATGAGACATTGTCAGTCTATTAAACAAATATTTGTTATGTTATGTGGATGGGACACAAATAATGGTAAGCATTATCTTTGAACTGTTTATCAAATACTCTTGGAAGACAGACATGCAAATAGATCAAATAAAGGCAATGAAAATAATACACAACTGAGAGCTGTGGCATCTGTGAAAATGGAGCCACCAACTCTACCACACATTCAGAAAATTCTCTGCAGAACTGGTGCCCTGTGAGTTTGTCTTGGTGGCTAACTAAAATTTTTAGGTTGAGGAAAGGGAATTGAGCATTGAAAATGGAAGAAGAATTTTGCTGATAGGGTTAAAGGGTTAAAATGCATTATATCAACTTACTTATTTGAATTCTGCAAGATTAAAAAATAATCTAACAGACCTAGAATAATATATTAGCTTTATTTAACTTTCCCACTCTAATTGTAGGCTCCCACCCAGCAAAAGAAGACCTAGTGGGATACTATGAATATTAGAACTCAAAAATTAGGGAGGAGGCAGTTAGACTCCACAGGATTCGATTCAAGTTCATCACTAGGAAGCCATTTTTAATCAGTGGATGTTGGAGTGAGGAAAGTCTAAGAGAATAGCAGTAACTTTCCTATTATTATTCCCTTTTAATTAAAGTAAAATGGAAATTTCTGCATGGACACATGAATATAAGTGATGGATGTGCCTAGTATTTTTCAGCTTTTCCCTCTTTTCTTTGTTTTAACCCTTAATCCAATAGTAGTCTCTTCAGGGAAAAAGCACAGTGCAGTTTCTCCTCCAGGGAGCTCTCACCAAACTACCCATTGCTCCTCTGAGTTTCCTGAATCCAGGGGGAGAGTTTAGCTTCTACCTTCAAGACCAAGTTTAGCTTTTAACTGCAAGACCACCCCAAGTCAAAACTTAACTCATATTCCATTTCCCACTGAAAATATACAAACCATGTCCTACCGAGTTCCCTTGAAGCCATACACTGAACACAAAGAACAGCCTCAGTGCATTTCACACTGTAAATTAGCCATGTAACAATGTTCCACATATGAATACTATGGATCTCTTCTGATTACTGAAAACCTCAAAGAGTAATTAAGTCTGATATAAGCATTTTTTTCCTTGAGCTTTGTAACTAAAATAAGTCTAGTCCAAAGTCATTAAGATTTAGTTCAAAGGAGTCATAAACCAAATACTTTTTATAGCCAATTCCTTATTCTTTTCCATCTACAAGTGAAGCTCTGCTCTGATGCCTAGGGAGAGTCTGGGTCTCTTTAGCAGCTGCAACATCATCTGCCTTCTACCAAAGTTAAGTATAATTTCTTTAGGTCCATTAGGGGGGAATCAAATCAACACCAAATTTCTCAAATGCCATACTCATAATTCTAATATGACATCAAAAATGTGAAACTGAAAAAAAAATACAAATACATCTCAGCACCTAAAGCTATTATTAAAAGCAAAAGTATGCTCTTGGAATACAGAACTGATTTTCATAGAATCCAGGCCCATATATTGTTTTCTAACACAGCAGCAGAAACTCAGAGGCATCTTAAAACAGAAAGCAGAGGAAGCCAGTTGAGAGAAAAAGAAAAATCTTCTTATATTTAGTTCTTTGGGAAATCTGACATTTTCGAGGTTAATGATGCCCCTACAATTGCCATATCTGGGAAAATATCCACCTACGCATCAGCATCCTTGTTCAGCTAAGGGAATTGACCATGCTCTCAGCATGGAAATTTCAAAATTTGATCAATGTCAGGTTCCATTACTGTGGCTCCATTGGGGCTGATTTTCTTTATTTTTTCAAATACATTTGTCTCTGCCTCCCCCCCACCACTTTCCCTTGCCCCCTCCCTCCCTCCTTCCCTCAGCTCTTCCCCTTTGGTTTTGTCCATGAGTCCTTGCTATATGTTCCTTGACTTTCCCCTTCCCTTCCTTTTCCCTGCCCCCCTCCCTCCTTCCTTCTTGTTAATTTTCATCTCCATATCACACATTACATGTGTACATTTTCTTTTCAAGGTCTGTGTTTTGAGCTTCCTGGGCTTCCATGGGCTGTACTCACTTGCCCTTTTTCTCTCTATCCCTTTCTGCACCCACACCCCCTGCCCCTCATCCACAATCTTTTTTTTTTTTTTTTTTTTTTTTTTTCTGCTATGTCCCTGGATGTTTATCACCCAGGCAATCACTCTGAATGGATGTTTGAGTGAAGCTGCTCCTGGTGCAGTCTGAAAGCCCTGTACCTAGGACACAGGAGGAGAAACCCCTGTGCAGTGCTCTCTCCAGAAAATCTCTGTGCGTTGTCTAAATGTTGAATTTTCTAGGCTTTGAATAATTTGTGCTTCAGGGGCAGCGGAAATCTTTTATTCTGCCACATCATCCCTGCTAGCCTGTGGTACTTTATCTCTCTTTAGTTGTTTTCCTACTTTCTGCCAAGCTCAGCTTATTGTTTTAATATTTATACCTTAATTCTTAAATTTGTCATTTTTTCTTTGCTACTATATTCTGCACACCTGATCTTGGCAAGATCTGTCATTTTCCTCCTGTTCCATACGAAATCGTCTCTCCTTCCCTTCCCTCAGCTTTCAGCACACTCTAGATTAGAAGGCTAAATTCTGGAATGTGTAGGTGCCATCACTTGTTTCCTTTTTCGCTCTACCTTGTTTTATGCATTATGAAACTTGGGTTTTGGGGGTATTATCACTTCTCCCTTGGGTTTTCCCATGAATGTAAATCCCCTCATTCTAAGGACAGTGTTAAAAATGTGTGAGTTCTGGGCCCCTTTCAGAAATTGAGGAGTTATAAATTGCCCCTAATTTTCTGTTCTCCTATGCCTATAGATTTTACAGTATATTGTAAATATATCTCTGTGCTTTTAAGTTATAGTTTAGTTTCTTATTTCCTTGGATATGGAACTTTCTCTACTCTTCTTTTAAAGGTAGGGTGGGGCTTAAAAAAGAAAGTAGAGTAACATTATTTTTATGTAATACCCAACCCTATTAAGAGTCATTTAGAAGTTACCCTGTACATAAACATTTATGTACATTTTCCTTGGGAAGTAAACGGAATTTTGATGTGGTATTAACATGTAGGTCATAGTCCTAACCTTTGTACTTGCTATGCTTTTGACCTTTGATAGATAGCTTAAAATTTTTAAGACATCTTTTCTCCAGCTGTAAAGTAAAAATTTAATGAACAAAACAAAAATACTTGCTCTGTCTCTCTCACAATATGAACTATGTTAAAAAATGAAAGTGCTATGCTGATAGCAACTATTCTGGTTGCTACTATATATTTTATATTTTTGGATTTTCATGCATTTGATTTTTAAAGTAAGATACAAATATCTGATTTCATCTTATTTTTATATTGAGTATTATTTTGGTGTAGCATATAGATATTGACAAATTGTCACATAAGTGTCTTTAAATGTTGTATTAATTCTGGTAGGTAGATATTGTTAACTTTGAAAACAGGTTTAAAGGTGGTAAGTCACTGATTTATGGTCCATATGTCCTAACAAAAAAGCAAATCTTGCCGGAAGTTTGATCTAGATGCACTTTAAATGTATATTAAGTAAAATGTGCTTTTTTTCTCCTATTGACAAATTAAGATATGTCTAGTTTTTGATTAGATAACATGCTGGGAAGATGATAATCTAGCCACCATTTAGAACTCACTGCAAATCTTCCAGGTTAGGGAAAGGAAAAACACGAAAAGGAGTAACATTCTAAAGTCTCTTAAACACAGGACTCAGTGAAAAGGAAAAACAGACTTTCTGAGGCAGAATCTTTCAAGATACAAAAAGAATGTGACTGGAAAAATACAGGACTTGATCAAAGTAATAGTTCCTTAGAAACTGTAGAGTCATGTGGCTAATTCAGATATAGAGTATGGAATTTCTGAAAGTCTCATTTAATTTTCTTTAAAATAATTAATTTGCATAAATTTAACTGACATTGATTTGTGTGAATCACTTTTATTTCTAAGTTTTTAAAGGAAATAGCTGCTATTTAAACCATTGAAAAAATATTACTTGAGAAGTAATTTGGGCATGCTTTCTCATTACAGATAAGAGCTACAAATAATAGAGTGAAAGTTAATTATACTTAAAAAGCAGCAACGTTAATTTGTATTACTTGAACACTATGCTGCTTTTTAAAAATCTTTTAAAATGTTTATATTGTAAAATTTATAAATGTAGTTATACATGTTTAAATATACATGTAAACATATATTTGTATGTGTAAAATATAAAAATATAAATATCAAATTTTTAGTGAACATATTATAGTGAGATTGGAAATGCAAAGAATAACTTTCTATATCTTTCCTTACATACTCAAAGTTTTCTATTTGTCAACTTTCAACTAAGCAAAGAATACCAAGAAGCAAATTCCAGTCCATTTGGATATCCAGGCTATGTCAGCTGTTGCTGTGTAGTTCTTTGTGTTCCTTTTTTACAAGTTTATTTATATATATTTTATTATTGTTGTTCAGTTACAGTTGCCCCACCTGTTTCCCCATTAGAAAGCCTTTATGTTGAAAGAGACAACTGAATTATAGCTGATTTCAGCTCTCTTTTCTGTTCTTATACAATTTTCTAATTTCTTTACCAATTTTTGCTTATAATTAAAACATAGCTAGATCTTTTAAACATCATTTGAATTATAAGTTGAAATAAATTTATAAATTTTTTCATTTATGTCCATATGCCCTAGTAAATGCGCATTCTTGATTTACTTACTAATTAATTTTTGCCAGCAATTTTGTTCACTTTCACCTTAAATGTTTATTATTTGAATATACTGGTTTGATGATTTTCTAACAAAAATGTTTATTTTAAAATTAGCTTTAATAATTAAACAGTAAACACATTTATAATTTGTCAGTTTGCTAATAGTTTTAGTATTTTATATTTGTATATAATATGAATGATAAGTATTTAATATTCATTTACCTTAAGACATAGATCATCATAGGTAAGTCGAGTCAGGTTTTGAAAATCAAAATAACACTAACTATTGTGATATTACTCTTCCTCCTTCTGCCTTTCTTATAATAACAAAATTCCCTTTCATACACGTTAAGTTATGACTCTTCTTACCTTATTTTTTCAAATCTGATCCATGACCCCTGAGTGATTCAAATTACTGAATAGTAATAAGAAAATCACATTTTTTCAATAGCATGGCTTGGTGTGAGAGCAGACTCCAAAGCACTTCTGCCAGAGCAGTGATTATCATAATTGATGGGAATATTAATTTAGTTTTATCAAAGACACACTTGTCATATGACAATGTTTTTTGTTTCAATTTTATTCTTTTCAATTACATTTGCTTTTACATTAAATTTGATATATTTTTCTAGTCGCATAAAAGTTATTTGCGGGAAAAGGATATATTTAGTTGTGTTTGTAGATTCTTATTTGGAGCATTGTTTTGATTCACAAATCACAAATAAGTTATTTAACAATACAATAATATATTTTCTCTTACTTTGAACATGTAATTGTGCTTTATTAATACCATTTAATCATGTGTTAGGAGACACTGGGATTTGCTTTTGATAAATTAATGTTTTACATCATTTATAAATAAATAATTATCATTGTTTCTCTAATAAGATTGCATTAAAGAATTTCCTATTTTATTTTTTTAATTCATAGGGGCCATACTAATCTCTGTATCATTCCAATTTTAGTGTATGTGCTCCTGAAGCCAGCACTGAAGAATATTCTTCAAGGTGATAGAGGTATTTTATATATATTTGAAAATGGAATTTAAAAACAAAATAAATGATTTAACCTTAGAAATTTCCATAATACATTATGTTATAATCATTTTAGAAATGCAAAATGAATATATTATATTTGGAAAATTTTCTTGAGATATTATAAATTGTCTAAAGCTATTTCAACCCAATCTAATAACTACTGCCATAGTATACAACAGATGATTCCAAATTAGCTAAGAGACTCCTGCTCACTTATTTATCAAATTCTTGGCAAGCAATCAGATAATCATAAAAGAAAGTTAAGTCCCCCTAACAAGGAAATAGATAATCATTTTGAACCTATCCCTTGCCATCTGGAAACCCGCATCGTAATATTAATTATCATAATGTTTAAACAATTTTCTCATTTTCACTTTATAAACCATCCTGTAAAGTCATTGCCCTGATCTTCACATCAGTTTTGAATTTCAAAGCTCTCAGTTCTCAGATTGTTCTTAAATGCACAATAAACTCTTACTAAATATGATATTATTGATCTGGATATTTTGATTTTATTTCAGGATTTTTGACAGTATCATCCATTATATGATGGAAAAACGATATGGAAAAAGAAACATCATACAATCGTTTAAACATACATTTCATTCATTTCCATGGCAGATATGGGTTTAAGCTAAGACCCAGAAACTATTTTAATTTTGATAACAAGTAGCAACGAAGAGAGTAAACCATACTAAGAGAAATGAAATGGAAAAGTTGAAAACCATGTGATTTCATTCTCTGTGAAATATAAAATGAACACAACAAATGAACAAAGAAAAACAAACAAAAACTCATAGATACAGGCAACAGTATGGTGGTTATCAAAGAGGAGAGGGGCTAGTCGTGAAATAGTAAAGTATAAAGGGGGTCAAATATACGGTGACAGAAGATTTGATTTTGAGTGGTAAACACGCAATGCAATATACAGATGATGTATTAGAATTGTACACTTGAAACCTATATAATTTTATTAACCAATGTCACCTTAATAAATATAATTAAAAATTTCTGCTCTCAGTTCTAAAAACAGTAAGGTAAACACATTTTTAAGACAGAAAATAAAATTAATGAAATGGAAGTCTAAATCCATGACTCAAAATGCAGTTAACACTATTATTTTAAAGTTATTATTGTTAAACTGGAAATTTGGCAATTGAATACTTTAAGTACAACAGATTATTTAAGATAAATAATGACATTTTTAAAATTTAAAGATGATATTTTTAAAAATAGTGCTAGAAATATTTGAGATGTTTAACTAATTGTTAATATTTTAAGAATTCTATGTACCAAAAAAGCAAGCTGGTTATTAAGAGCAGTCTTCCTTAGTTATTAGCTGTGTATTTTGAGTAGATACCAGTTATTTGAATTTCTGTGCACTCATTGGTCTTGATGATGTCTAAGATTGTGTAACTAAAATTAACTGTTTCAGAAGATAAAACTGTAATCTCACTTTAGTGAAAATCTCAAAAAGTAAAACTAAAAATGTTGAACTCTCAGAATAGAGAGTAGAATGGTGGTTTTCAGGGCTTGGGGCCCAGAGGAAGTAGGGAGATATTGGTCAAAAGTTACAAACTTTCAGTTTTAAGTGATTAAATTCTGAGGATCTGATGCACAACATAATTATCACAGTTAATACTGTATTATACACTTGAAATTTGCTAAATGTGTAAATCCTAAGTGTTCTCACCATACACAAAATCAGTGGTAGTCATGTGAGGTAATGGATGTGTAACTTGATTGCTATAATCATTTCACAACATATAGCTATATTAAATCATTATATTGTACAACTTCAAAAATCATGTTTTACTATATATTATGTAAAATATATAAGATTTTCATTTGTCAATCATACCACAATAAAGCTAGAAAAATAAAATGATAACAATTTTAATAAAGAAAAATAATGTAAAAAGAGTTAAGGATAAGATTGTTTCTAATTTTCATATCAATAAATATATTGATTCAAATTATCCACACAAACCAAACCAAACCATGTAGAATAAAGGAAAAATTAAAGAAATGAAAAGTAGAATATTTCTGTGTCTAATTTTTTCTTTAAAAAACTGTTGATTCTATAAGAGGCAGGGGAGAGAGAGAAGAGTTTGTTGTTCCACTTAGTTATGCATTCATTGGTTGATTCTTGCATGTGCCCTGACCAAGGATCAGATCCAAAACCTTGTCGTATCTTAGAATGACACTCTAAACAACTGAGCTACCCAGCCAGGGCTTTCCCGTGTTTTCTTGTAGTCTCACCTAATGCACTTTATTAAACATGAAGCAGTTTTCACCAGGAAATTTAAAATGCTCACATCCTTGAACTCAGAAGCCTCACTTTTATAGAAATGCATTCCTTTTCAATAGGCACACAGATGCAAAACAGACATGTGCAAGAAGATAGCAATTGCTACACTGTTCAAAGCAACAAGATGGAAAACATTTAAGAGCTGCTGGTTAAACTGGATCTGGTATAGCCTCAAATGAATACAATGTAGCTGATAAAGGACTCTTCATATCCTGAGGTGAAACTCCCTCCAAGATACACTGTTGGGTGAAAAATCCAAATTTCAGGACTGTGGATACAGCCCAGGAAATAGATTTGTAACTCCAGATAGACACACTACTTAATCTGTATCCATGGTTACCTCTGGGGAATAGGATTGGAGGGAGAAAAGAGATTCCCACCGTCAAATTTATAAATCTGTTCTTTAGGATTTATTTTTTACTCTTTGTAGAAGTATAATAAACACACTGAAAAGCACACAGGTCATCTGTGCAAAGCTCAGTTAATTCCTACCTGCAGTGCGAACACATTTAATCAACACAAGTCAAGATATAGACCTTTGCAGCCTCCCATCTCTTTTCCATCCCCTCCCAACCACTATTCTGGTTCCCGCATCATTGATTACTGTGGCCAGTTTTGAACTTCACATAATAGGAATCATGCATTATAATCAAAACACAAAAATCTGTTGCATTTCTAAACATTAGCAATAAAGAATCTCAAGAGGAAATTTAGAAAACAATTCCATTTACAATAGCATCAAAAAGAATAAAATAATTAGGAATAAATTTAGCCAAGGATGTGAAAGACATACATTGAAAACTAAAAAACATTGCTGAAAGAAATTAAGACCCAAATAAATGGAAAGACATCCTTATGTGAATGGTTTCTAAGACAATGTTGTTTTTTTAATTTCTTTTTTTAAATATAGTTTATTGATTATGTTATTACGATTGTCCCAATATTTCCCTTTTGCACCCCTCTTACCCAGTACTCCCCTACCCTCCAGCAATCCCCCTCTTAGTTCATGTCCATGTGTCATGCGTATAAGTTATTTGGCTTTTCCATTTATTATACTGTTCTTAATATCTCTCTGTCTATTTTGTACCTACAAATTATGCCTCTTAGTGCACTTTTTCTCCCAGTCTCCGCCCTACCTCTCTCAGCTGATAACCCTCCAACTGGTCTCGATGTCTATGATTCCATTCCTGTTCTGCTTGTTTGTTTATTTTGTTTTTAAATTCAGTTGTTGATAGTTTTGAACTTATTGCCCTTTTAGTGTTCATAGTTTTGATCTTCTTTTTCTTAGGTAAGTCCCTTTAACAATTCATATAAAAGATGGCTTGGTGATGATGAACTCCTTCAGCTTTAACTTGTCTGGGAAGCTCTTTATCTGCCCTTCCATTCTAAATGATAGCTTTGCTGGATAAAGTAATCTAGGTTGTAGGTCCTTGCTTTTCATCACTTTGAATACTTCTTGACAATCCCTTCTAGTCTGTAAATTTCTTTTGAGAAATTAACTGACAGTCTTCTGGGAACTCACTTGGAGATAAATTTCTTATTTTTTCTTGCTGCTTCTAATATTCTCTCTTTATCTTGAAACTTTGGCATCTAAATTATGATGTGTCTTGGTGTTTTCTTCTTTGGTTCCAACTTTTTTTGGGACTGTCTGTGCTTCCAGAATTGTATGTGTATTTCCTTCACCAAATTAGGGACGTTTCCTTTCATTATTTTTTCAAATAAGTCTTCAATTTCTTTCTCTTCCTCTTCTCCTTCTGGCACCCCCAGGATTCAGACGTTGGTATGTTTGGAGGGCTGCCAGAGGCTTGTTAGTTTATCCTCATTTGTTTTCCATTCTCTTTTCTTCTTGCTGTTCTGATTGAATGCTTTTTTTCTTCCTTGTGTTCCAAATCGTTGATTTGATTCTTGGCTTCGTCCTCTCCACTGTTGGTTCCCTATAGATTTTTTTATCTTTCACTTAATGTAAACTTTATTTCTGACTGGATCTTTTCTATTCTATTGCAGTATCTAATGATTTCTTTGAGCATCATGATAGCGAGTGTTTTGAACTCTGCATCTGGTGGGTTGTTTATCTCCATTTAATTTAGTTCTTTTTCTGTAGTTTTGTTCTATTCTTTCATTTGGGCCATATTTCTTTGTCTCTTCAATTTGACAGCTTCCCTGTGTTTGTTTCTGTGTATTAGGTAGAGCTGCTTTGAAATTCTGTCTTAGTAGTGTGGCCTATTATATAAAATGTGTTCCCTTATTTAAAATAGTATATCCTACTCAATGAAGAGTAAAAATTATTTAATTTTACTTATAAAGTAAATGTATAAGTAAGATATAAAGAAGGGATCAGGCGTTAATGCTGTTAGTTCCATATATGAAAGTAACTAGTTGTCTGTTAGAATAATGTTAGAAAATGATTAATTTGAGGTATTAAATGATCATCTTCAAAACAGAGCTGCGTCTCACTGAGCTGAAAGGTGCGCCAGGCCTGCTTTGCATATTACTGGGTATGTGGATGCTACCCCATAAACCCACTCAAACCAAAACAATTTTGCTTCATCTGTCTTCTTTATTTATCTTCCTGTTGAAATGTTGTTGCTAGAAAAGGTTTCAAGGTCAAACATTTTTGAAAACTTTCTACTGCTATAAACTATTATACAGTATTTTCTTTCCACTAACGTGTGTTTTCATGTGTTGTGACAACACATTTCTTTAAACTCTTAAAACCAACATATTTGCCACTGAAACCAACTTTAACAAAATAAAACAGGCTTATGACTGCAGTATCATTCTCTTTATATTGGAATTTTAAAATTACAGATTTAAACCAATTAGCCTAAATGCCCATCAGTAGATTAGTGAATAAAAAAGCTATGGTACATTTGTACAGTGGATTATTATGAAACAATAAAAAAGAACTCTTAGATTTTGCAACAGCATGGATGGACCTGGAGAAAATTATGCCGAGTGAATTAAGCCTGGCTTAATTCCACTTATATGTGGAATGTCATGAACACAATAAACTAATGAACAAAATAGTAACAGAAGATCAGAAACATAAAAGAGAGAGCTGCTGGAAAGGAGGCAGGGGGAGGAGGGAACAGCATGAAAAATGATGAAGGGATTAACCAAAGAACATTTATGCACAAATCATGGACATGGACAGCAATATGGGGATTGGTTTAGGGGGGTAGGTGGTGGCAGACAAAGGGAAAAAAAGCATGAACAATGGTAAAAGCATAAACAATAAAAATAAAATTAAAAAAATCTAAAAGTATATAGTGTTGTTAATGAATTCTTAAAAATTAACCTTCCTTCTTTCACTCATTATCTATAAAAGAAACCTGACGTTAATTTGATCTATTTTTATCTGACTCATAATAATTGTGATGTCTCATGCATATGGGATTTATTTATATATGGCTAGATATATAAATTTATATTTATTTTAGTAGATTGTTAATTATCCTATAAATTGAACAATCTATTTTCCACCAATTTAAATGATCATTTTTATCATATACAGACCCTAATGACTTTAAAAGTGCTATTGAGTATTGGAAAAAAATGCATTCCATTAACTTAGATGTTGATATTGATGGTCAATTTTCATTCTAAAATAAATGCCAGATGGGGTCATAAATATTTTAATTATCAGAACACTTGGTCTGGATTAAGCCAACCATGGTGAGTCCAGACAAAGAGAGAAGTGCAATCATGGAATACCAATGAACAAGGATAAATTAGGAGGAGGTGAAAGAAGTGTAAGAGAAAATCCCTAAAAGCCAAAAACTGTGCACTCTGGACAGTAGAAGTAGGCACTAGGTAACATGCTTTAAACATTTTAAGCTCAGGAAAAATACACTGTCTTTTGTTTTTAGTGACAAAGATGTTGCAGGTAATCTTGCCTAGAGCAGTTTCAAGAAGTAGTGAACCAAAACTCTGAGACTTAAAATATTGCTTTTGAAATATTGCAAAACATTGGGATCTAGAAGATGGGCACTTGATATTTTTTAAAAAATTCATATGCAGAACAAGTGTTAAATGGCAGTGAAGTTAATTGCCCACAAATAAATGAAATAGAAGCAAGAAATACCACAAAAACAAGAAAACGACAAGGAAACAGATGTTTGTTTTTATTTCAGACAATTTTAAGTGATTGACAAGGGAAAATTGAGCATTTTTCATGTTCAACATAATTCCTAGTATTGTAGATATACATGTAGAAAGAATTCATAGTATGCTTATTTCAAATGGTAACATTAATTGTTTCTCTAAGAGTAAAATGATTTTATTCTAGATTTCAGGCAAAATTTCTGTCTCTAAACTGTGTTTGAATACAGCAATCAAATTCTGTTTAAAAAAAAGTCCTAAGTAAATTACATTTTAAAAATATGTATTATTATATATTTCTCCCTTGTGGAGACTCTCAAAGAAGCCTGCAATCCCAGATTAAGATCTGTTGCTATGGAAGATACCTAACTATGATTGTAATGATAAAACTTTTTTTGATAGCATGTTTATGATGAGAATTACATATCCATATGCCAAATGAGAAGGTAGGATTCTTTGAAGAGACAATAATACCAGGAAAAATAGAAGGCAGCAGGAAAAGAGGAAGAGCAAATCTGATATGGACTGACTCCATAAAAGAAACCATAGGGGTGAGTGTACAGGAGCTGAGCAGGGCTAGTGGGGACAGGACTTAATCCGCATCACCTACTCATTCACAAGGTCTCCAAGAGTCAGAGCCAACTCAGAAACACATTAACATGTGTTTGCCAAATAACTAGTATATAGCACACTCTCTGTAAGTTCTATTTTTATTGAGCTGGACCTTAAACATGAATAGGATTTTCATATTAGATATAGGGATGGAGGGAAATGTAATGATAGAAGTGGTAAAGAAATCCCAGATCAGAAAACAAAACAAAACAAACAAAAAATCCTCAAGGAAACAAAGAAAGCCTGGGAATGCAAGATGTGTCTAGGAAATACCGTGATTGTAAATATCTTTATGTCTATATCAGTACATCATCTACTCAGTAAGGATATATTGTTATTGATTTTAAATGTAATTTGTATTAAATTATTTAAACTGTAACTGCATTAGTTAGACCCAATGGATATAAAGTCAAGTCGTATATCTGGCTGTTAATGTAGTCTAGTGGGTTTTATGGAAATATCCATAGAATGAAACTGAAGGTTTATTTTTGAGGGATTTTGTAAGAAATACAGAGAGTTTTTGAGGAGGAGGCTAACAGGGGCTGCTGGCTCAGCACATTCAATAATTAGATCAGCAAATAAACACCACAGATTTTGGTAAGAAGTCAAGAGGGCTAGAACTTTGCTCTTTCTCCCTAAAATATTGATCCTTAGCAGTCCCAAGTGAGCATTTCAAATCCCTTTTTTAAAAATAATTTATTATTCTTTAAATGTAAATCTGTTGGTTTCGCTGTTTGTTTTTTTGTGTTTATACAAAAATCTATGAACAAAAAAAGAAAAGCTTATTAATTTTTTCTCTATTTTAACTGCTCCTTGTTTCTTGCCTTTTTTTGATCCCTATTTTTCATTGCTGAATGTTTTGCTTTTGCTGAAATACTGAAATTCTACACTTAGAATTTCTAAGTCACATTTTAAACTCAGGCTCTTTTATGTTGATGAGGAATCAGAAATAATTGATGACCCAAAGTATGACATAGTGGCAGTTACTCAATTTCCATGATATATTTACCTCTAGGCATGTGTTTCTCACTCCTTCCTGCTGCAGCAAGACCTAGGAGGAGTAATAACCCCAGCTTCCTCAGCATTCCTAGGCTCTGTGGAAGCTGCTGTAGACAAGATTTCTTCTTATGTTGTGCGCAGAGTTGAAAAGAAAGGTCCCAGTGGTATATAACTTTTCCAGTTACAAAAACTTCTGCTTCTGTTTTTATCTTCTCTTTTTTCCGTATCTCCAGGTTTAGTAATGAAAAACGGTGATATGCCTATTCTGGTAAGGCGAATTCCCTGGTGCTTTGCTTTGCTTGAATATTTTGTCTTTAATTGTAGGTCTAAGATTTTACTTACTGTGCTGCTGCTCCAAATGATTTTAATACCATTGGAGTTTCTCTTTCATCCAGCTTCAGATTGGAGCTAACTCACTCAACACACAGAACTCTGCGTCATTTCATTCAGATGGCTTTTTTATATTTGACACAACACAATGAAATTATTTTATTATCAGTGTCCCCTTCATTTTTGAGGAAGTTTTGTTTTTGGGTTTTTTTTTCTATTTGAAGTAGCGGATAATGATTTGGAGTTAATCTTATTTAATTATTCAGTGATTGGCTTTAATTATATATATAAAATAATTATTTTTCCAAGTTTTTCAATAACAAAATTATACTGGTTTACTTAAACATCTTATTTGTTCTATATTTTCTATGATTATATGAGCAAATAAATTTTCAGTATTGAAAAACAAATACATTGACTTAGGAGAAAATTAGAATTTTAAAAAATGTCTATTAAAGTCTTCTTTTTATAGATCAGTGTTTCAAAAGTGTGTACATTTATCTTAATTATTTAAAATTGGGATTTTTTTTTCTTTTTTGCCTGTAGTCTGAGGTAGGTGTTAATTTCTTAGATACACTCAATGCCATGCCTATTTTTTAATAAATATAAATGAATTAACACTGAATCATGAAAGTTTTCTTACATTTAATTCTGGAGATCATGCATTTTTAGTTATAATGGTTGAACCAATTATGACAAAACACATTCAAGTAAAATTTCAGTTTCGTAAGAGCCTGCTGCTTTCTGGGATAAAAGATCATAAGTTTAAAGATAACATATCCATTACATATTATTTCTTCTCTAGTACTTGTACAAATATTCTAGTTTAATTTTAAATCATATATTTAGAATGTTTTTTTCTTAAAATACAGATATTTTAGACATTACGCTGTGATTTATTTTTGAAAGTCCATTAAAATAGGTCAAAAATTAGGGCATTTCTTCTGGTTCCTAGAGGAACAAATATTCCCAAAGTATCACCAAGTTTCTGGAATGTGTTGTTGGGAAAAAGAAGAACACTGTCACAAATTGTTTGATATGTACAATTGTGGACTTGTGACAGTTAACTCCATTGTAACGGGCCTAACCTCTACACTTCTCTTGTTTCCCTTACAATGTTGTTAATTAAGTTTCTTAATCACATATCAGATGGCAGCACCCCTTCCTCTTTGGTATTAAATTAATAGCTTATAGCTTGATTATGTCTTGAATCATACTAACATTAGAAAGTTTTTTAGATTGATCCAAAGTTGGTATAGTAATATAAATTTGATCAGGTGCCCCTAAAATATCTCAATCTTCTTTTAAAAAAATTACATTCATATCTCCATGACCTAAACAGGCTCAGTAGCATAATTCTATTACTCAAAAAATAATGACTGATTAGCTACTTCATCAAGAATATGTGATTGGCTTTAATCATATATATGATTTAATCATATATATCTGCTATGTAATATATGTGCTACCTATATTTTCCAAGGTTTTCAATAATCAAACCATATTGGTTTCCTTAAATATCCTATGTGTTCTATATTTTCTATTATTATAAAAGCAAATAAATGCACTTACTGAAAAACAAATACATTGACTTAGGAGAAAATTGGAGTTTTAAAAATGTCTATTAAAGTCTTCCTTTTATAGATCATTGTTTCAAAAATATGTATATTTATCTGTTTATTTTAAATTGGGTTCAAGGTAATATTACTGATGACATAACTGAAGTAATCTAATATATTTTAGCTAATTATCTTTATTTTGGAAAGAAAGCTCTACAAACACCGTAACTGCTCTCTATAGGAAAATCCTGAGAGCTTCATGTATTCGTCTCATTCTCCTCCTCTCCAAGGACTTGACCTACATCTCTGGCCTCAGTACTGAGTATTGCCTTGTTTCCAGATGCCCCAAAAACCCTTTTGTATGATCCACATATAACATCTGGAACTATAAGATTTTTTTTTTCCTTCAACTTCAAACAATTATTAGAGTCTTCTAATCCTTTCATAAAATAGAAAGTAGTACAATAAGGAACAATCATTATCTAAGAAATGCAATTAATTAATCAGCTCCATAAGGTTGATGTGGCATTTACTTTCAATAGGGTATAAAATAAAACCTTTTGTTCATGGAATTCCAAGTAGAAATGATTCATATTAAATATAGGAGACATTGTGATGCTTATTTAAGGAGTTCAAGAAGATCATGGAATAATAATTTATTTACTTATTACTGTGTGAAAAATGAAGATTCAAGAAAGTTACATAACATGAGTAGAACAGGAACATATATTAATAGGAGAGGAGGTTTTATTTCCGGTTCGTGTGGCTCAGTGGGTTGAGTGCTGAGTTGTGAACCAAAGGGTCACTGGTTCGATCTCCAGTCAGGGCAAATGCCTAGGTTGCAGGCCAGGTCCCCAGAAGAGGGTGTGTGAGATAACCACACACTGATATTTCTCTCCCTCTCTTTCTCCCTCCCTTACCCTCTCTAAAAATAAAAATAAATAAAATCTTAAGGAAATAAAATAAATTTAAAAAAGATGTTAGTACCAAAAAAAGGAGAGGAGGCTTTAAGTATATTTCAAATATAACACAGAGGGACTTTATTAAGAGCTGCAGATAATCACACTTGGCAAGGAGCAATTGGAAAGATGCCTTGTTTTGAGCAAAGATTTCTGGCCAGTTTTCAAATCAAGAGTCAAAAATACCTGTGTCTAGACATTGCTGCAGCAGCCACATATTAGGGGATCATTTCCAGTTATTCATGGCCTCATGATAAGAGTGCATGTAAGCCTCCCTGGCCACTGGTAACTTCTTTAAGAAGACATTTAAACGGTTGCTCTTTGTTATAGTTTTGTGATTTCAAATGTACCAATTATAAGTACAGAGAAGACATTACCATTTTAAGTAATGGTGATCTTTGTATGACAGGGGAAAAGCCAAAATTAAAATTAAATTATACCTGCTTGAAGAAAAGGGATGGAACCATGTTCTTTTTACATTCTACATCTATAATTTATCGTGACAGTTCAGATATGCCTGGGAATAGATTTCTTATTCTCAATTACTTTGTGGGTGTAATAGCATGGTTAAGACCTACTCAAAATGTACAACTGTAATGTCTGTCTTGCAATACTTTGACTTTAATTCTAACTAAAATAATAACTGATCATTATAGGTGGAATGAGAAATGTAGCAGAATCCTCCTAGGAGAGCAGGAAAACAGAAGAAAAATTCTGGACTACTCCAGAAGAAGCGGTATTAATCCCAGTGGCCAGTGGACAACCTCAATATTTCTATTAGTGTAATAGAGGAACTAAATGAAATCACCTTTGAAACTAGTGGGTACAGCCTCATATAATTATATAAGCCTGCATTGTAGAAGTATTCCAACTGAGTTTTGCCACTAATTTTTTGAGAATTTCTAAAGCAAAATAGACCTAGTAGATTTATCCAGTAAGAATATGTCCGGGGTTGATTAGTTTTAAGTTAATGTCGGTAGGGTCATGCATTAATACTTCTGAATATATGAATTACTTGAACTAACAGAAACAAAACCCATTTCCACTGTTGTCAGGAATCAGTAACCACAAAATGAGAACACATGTAATTTTCATATCTCCATTGTTAGATTATGAGCTTCCAGGCCTACATGCCAGATATTAATTCCCTAGGAAAAACATCATTTCTCCAGTTATTTCTGGGGCTTTCTCAATGTAGACTGCTCTGAGTAGATTCCATTACTCCAGCCCTCTCTGCTATTGGTGCCAATGTCCACTCACATGGCATATCACTGTCCTTGGTGGATGTGTCCTTGGTAGATGTGTCCTCAGCTGGCCAGCACTACTGGAGCTCTCACTTCTGTCTCAGGACTTGAAGCTGACATCTGAGTTGCTGCTGTCATTGCCACTGCCAAACTTTGAAAAGTAGAGGCTGATTATGCTGCTGTTTGTACCTAGTTTACCTCCACATCAATGTCATAATAGCTTACTGTTTCTTCTACCACCCTCACTCCAGATACACTCCAGGTTTTCATGTCTCAGGGCTTAGGGTGATACTTTAAAATCCCAGAGGCAGTTTCAGCCCCTCCCTCTATCATATCAGTCTCATTATTCTCCACAGAATTGACTAGTTCATAGCATGTTTGTGAATTGAGCCTCTTCACAAGGAAAGAGAATCTGCCCCATTGATTTGTATTTAATTTCCTCCTTTCACCCAAAGGAGATTCTTCTAATATAAATAAAGAAGGGAGGGAAGGAAGGAAGGAAGGAAGGAAGGAAGGAAGGAAGGAAGGAAGGACGGACAGAAGGAAGGAAAGAAGGGAGGGAGGGAAGAAGGGAGATGCTATGGACATTAGTATGGTATTTTTTTTGTTTGCTTGTTTTTTGTTGTTTTTTTATGGACAAATGTTTTCATTTCTCACGAGTAAATACTAGGGAGGAACCCAGTAATATTATTCCTAGGTATTTACCCCAGAGAAATAAAAACCATGTTTGGAGAAAAAACTTCTGTGTGGAATGTTATAGTAGTTTTAGTCACCATAGTTAAAAAAAATAAAATGAGAAGTGACATAAATACTCTTTGACAAGAGGGTGAATTTTTTAAAATACGGTATATTCATACAGTAAAAATCAATTCAGAAATAAAAATGAACTAACTTCTGGTGTTGCAACAGTAAGAAAGAATATCTCTAGCACTGAGTAAAAGGAACTGGACAAAAAAAAATGTGTGCATTGTATGGTTCCATTTATGTGAAATTCTTGAACAGGGAAAACAATATAAGGGTCATAAAAATCAGACAAATGATAGCCTGAGGCGGGAGAGTAAAGATGGGGCATCAACTGCAAAAATAAATATATTCTATATTGTGATGAGAGTGGGATCACTTGAATCTGAAGATTTTATTGTAGATAAATTATATCTCATTAATGTAGGGTTTCTTAAGACCTAGGGAATGTCTTCCCAAGGTTTGAGTCACTCAGTTCTTAGCTTACTATTCTTATTTTTAATAGCACTTTACTGAAAACATTTGTATATGCATTATTGTCCATTGATTTTATAACTACTCCTCTATATCCAGCTCCTATATATTAAATAGGGAATGTATGACTACCCCATTTTCTGTTGCTTTTGAAACATGATCGACTTGCCTGGACTTAGCTTCTCTTCTCAGTTCGAAATCATTGTACCTACCAATTGCATAACTTACCTATGTGTACTTACAGAGAACAGAATTAAAAAAAAATGTATTTGTGGTAACTAACAGAAAAAGAGGAAAACGGAAAACATTTTAACTTCCTTACTCTTTTAAATGCATTTATAATGATCATTTAGGTTTGACTTGTTTTAAGTCATAATGTTGAAGTTTGGTTTGAATTAGAAGGTGATATGTATCCTTGATTTATGTCCATAGCATCTAACATCTATATCACAATAATTTATGACATTTGTTAATTATATCCCTTCACCTTCTTCTTACCATCTGGTCATTTCCCTTCAGAGTAAGCTTTTATAAAGCTATTTCCAAAAATACATTTTCCATATTTTCAAATGCTCCACAAAGTCATCTTTTGCTTTTCACTTGATATTTTTAGCCTTATCTCAATGTCGCCACTGTTGCTTTGCAAAAGGTTTTCTGTTAGCAACGGTACTGACTTCAAAACGATGTCCTTGAAATAACACTACAAAAACATTATTTTCTCTTTTGGCAAAGAAGATATACTGCAACAACTTTACAAATGCACTTAACAAAGTCAGTCAAGAGCCATTTACAACATATGTTCTACACACAAGGGCAATGTGTTGGCCTGAATTCTTAATTAATTATGTGTTACAGCAAGAATACCTTAAAAGTGTTTTCAAAAGTAAGCACTCCATAAAACTTGCATTTGCCTCATAAAATCTATTATATCAAATTTCCCAATGTCATTGTAACTACCATTGCTCCCATTGTCACTTGGTTTAGTCTCTAACAAATATACTGAATATGAACCATTAAGCACAATGAGATAGATATTTGAGGTAATCTGTTAGTAAATATAAGCATAGGTGCACAATCACACAAAATCTGTCGTATTTTAATTTAGGTCAATGTTTTTAGTAGGTTTTATAACTTGCATATCTAAAATATTGTATTATACCAGGTAAACACTTAATGTATGTGGACACACAATGTCTCTTTTCCCATCTTTGGAAGAATTATTCTAATTATTCTAATTGTGTTGATGTTTTTATTTTAATTCTTAGCTGTCAATGAATCTATAGTCAAATTTACTTTTAAAACATTTTATTCTTTTAGGTTTTAGATACTGTGCATCATCTTTACTGAATTAATGCATAATCTAACATTTGTATGGCCTTGAGTGACCCAGAAAGCTTGATTTGTTTCTTCTCTGTTACTGAAATCACAAAGAACCTGAACTTGAAGAACATAATACATAATATAATCCATTATTAATTGTTTTATTTTGGTATACTCAAACTACATAGGTGAAGGAAAATGTATCTAGCTGTTATATTAAGAATGTTCAATTATAATTAAGAAGATTTATCTCATCCATATGGTTTAAAATGAAATGAGGTTCAAGTTCTAGTTTCAAAATTTACTAACAAATTAAATTTGAATAAGTCACTTTTTCTTCAGTTTCCTTTTTCTTGAGGAGTTCCAGAGAATGGCAGGAACTTCAACTTAAAAGGGGGAAGGTAGAAACTTAGAAGAATTTATCTTTCTGCTTCCAAGTCTACCTTAGTAGATTAATACACTTGAAATTGCTTTCTTAATTAGTGAAAAATGTTAGCAAACTTTGAAACAGTTGTTGATACAGCAGTTTAATTTTTAACTTAAATTTTCTTACATCTTTCCCTTTGCTACATAATTTATAGAAAATGCATGTATTGTGATTTGGTGTTTATTAAATTAATAAAAATGAATGAAAAGCCAAGCTAAACTCTAAAACTTTGCAATTAATTCTAGATTGTTTATATTTTAGAAAATAAAAGAAAATGGGCATGAATTGTACTTTCCTTTTCTCTGACCAAACTTTGGACTTAGGAAGGTTACTAGAACAGATTAAGAAGTATGAAATATATCTTTGATTTTATGTTTGAGGTTTGAATATATACATAAAGCCATGCTTATTCTAACTTTACAGTTTGATGAATTTTCATAAACGGAATACAACTATATGCCTAACACCTAAATCAAGAAATGCACCACTACTGGAAACTCAGGGAACCCCTTCATGCCATCTTCCAGCCACTAGTCACCATCCACAGTACAAGTGAAGCCACTATCTTGATTTCTAACAGCATATATTAGTTTTGGATATTTCCTACTCTACATTAATGAAATTATACAATTGTCTTATTGTTAGAATATGCCAATATATTCTTTCTATTCACCTACTGGTGAACTCTTGGGTTGATTCCAGTGTTTAGCTATTCTAAATGTTAAAGGGGCCACTTCAAAACCAGTCTTTTGAGAAATATAAATATACATTCTGTTGAGTATATACATCTAGAATTAGAATCATTATCATTCAGATATAAGTGATGTATATATTCAGCTTTCATAGATACTATCACATAATTCATTTTCAAAGTGATTTTATATATTTCATTCTTTTTTTAAAAAAAGATTTTATTTATTTATTTTAGACAGAGGGGAAGGGAGGAAGAAAGAGGAGAGAAACACCAATATGTGGTTGCCTCTCATGCACCCTCTACTGGGGGCTTAACCTGGCCTGCAACCCAGGCATGTGCCTTGACTGGGAATCGAACCTGTGACCCTTTGGTTTGCAGGTCAGTACTCAATCCACTGAGCCATACCAGCCAAGGAAATTTTACACATTTTATTTTCATTAGCAACACATGAAAGTTGCAGTAACTTTACATCCTTGCCAATACTTGATATCAGGTTTTTAAAAATTGTAGCATTACTAATGTGTATAGTATAAATATTGCATTGTGTCATTAATTTGAATTTCTCTGACAACTGGTTTTTTTGAGAATCTTTTTCTTATTTATTCTTTTCTCTGATGTGTCTTCTGAAATATTTTACTTACTTCCTTTCAGTTGTATCACTTTCATATCATGCAATTTCAAAGATGTCTGTGAAATATAGATTTTTTAAACAGAAATAAATCTATGAAAAAAAACCATCAGATTTTGGAGGACACCAGAGAGTCTCTGTTAAGAGTTCCTTCTCTTGTCTTCACTGCAAACAAATTAAAGGCCACTACACGTCTAAGCACACCTTCCATGGGGTAGTGGAGATGGTTATACCAAAGAAGCCATACCTGGAATTTGACATGAATAAGTATACCCTTAATTACAATTTGTGTCATGTTGTCATAAGCATTATCTATCAATAAATCAACTCTGAGTAGAAGTTTTGTGCTGTTATGTATTTTTGTCTCTGTATAGCCATTCACCTCTGTTGCAGCACAGATCTCTTCCTCCGGGTGCTGGCTTCTCTACCACAAGCCCGCCTGACTAGGCTTCGCTCTTACAGATTACTGTGTGTCTCTGTGTGTGTTTTGCAAATTTGTACATTTTAGACATGAGTTATTTTTTTAATATGGAAAGGCAAATATCTTCTCCAGTTCTGTGAGATTTTTTAAAATAATTCTCTTAAGACTGTTTTGTTAAACAAAAAATTTAAATTTTAGTATAACCCAATTATCAGTTTTTGCCTGGGTGATTAGTACTTTTTGTCTCAGTCTACTCCAATTAATATAGGTGTTTTCTATGTTTTCTTCTATAAGATGTATTATTTTGTTTTCCCATTTAGATTGGCAATCTATTTGAAATTAAACTTTATGTATAGTGTGAAATATGAGTCAGGATACATTTTGTTTTCTGTATACTTATCCAGATGAGTCACACATTTTGATAAAAAGATTTTTTTCCCTGTCACTGTCACTTGATCATAAATCAGATGATCACATACACGGTGGGGGTCTCTTTATAAACTTACTCTTCCTTTGTTCATTTTGTCTACAACAGTGTTAATACTACATTGTTTTAATTATCTGGTAAATTTTGCTTTGCTTTGTTTTGTTTTTCCAAGATTATCTTGGCTATTATTGATTCTATGCATTTCTATGTGAAGTTTCGAATCACCTTGTAAATTTCAGAGACGAGAAAACAGATCTTTATTTGGATGACATTATACATACACATTATAAATATGTTGTATCTTGTTAACAATGAAAAGGAAAAACCATAAATTTTATTTTTTCAAGTTCAATTCTTATAAAAGTAACACCCATGTAAGAAAAGTAAAAGAAATGAAGGTGGTGAATAGAATATTCAATAACATCAAATTTGATAAAAGACAGCTGATGGCTGTCACTTAAGAACCAGAAAAATATAGCAAGAATTTAAGTGTCAGGGAAGAGTACCAGAAGGAGATTGTAGCCTGTAACTCAAATTCTACATTTGATTTTCATTCAGATAAATTTTATAATTGTCCAACTTCAAAAATATATAAACAGAGGTCAAAGCATTTAAGAAGTATTCCAAATGTTGGCAACACTTATAAAGTTGATGTCAATAAAAATTTCCAATTTGAAGGAAAAGAATGTGTATAACCTGTATTTAGGTTGGGTTCTTTCCTTTGAGTCCTTTTTTAACCAGATATTTTTCTCTGAGTACTAATTATCCATACAATCATCTGTGCCATTGACTACTATTTCTGCTGATTTCTTGTTTGCTTAGTTGTATAAAATTAGCCTGTGACACCTCCTTTTTCCCTTCCTTACTGCTGCCCACTTGCTACTTTTATCTTAAGAAACTTCTGCCTACTTCTATGTGGCTAAGTTCATACCCTCAAATCCCTAAATAGAACCCTCAAATTCCCATCAGTCCTGTCCTGAAGCCTCTCAAGTCCCAGCTTGATAAAATCTGTAGATTATTTTAGTGAAAAGTATTTAAGTTGTTGGGTGAATTAAAATAAAGAAAAATTGAGGATGTTTCGAACTGCTCAAACAGAGTAATTCAGTTAAGACTAAATTGACTATATTTTAAATGGGCTTGCAGAAATAAATTCAGCAAACTTCCTAATGTGGTTGATATTTTTGTTTGTTTTTTAGTTATGTAGTACAAAATAATAATAATATAGTCATCTTGTAGCTATAGCTTTAGCATTTTTGTACTTCTAGATATTTATATTAAACATAATATCACAGAACCATCTGAAATGTATCCTAAAAAAGTGAGTCCTGAGAGATGACCAATTAAAAAAAAATAGAAAAGATTATTTGGCCAAAAACATTTGGTATTACGATTCATAATTGATTCTCTTTGTGGGTGTGAACATAAATATTATTCTATTAAGATCCTGCAGTTTAAATATATACAGAGTTATGCAAAAGTAGGTTTACAGTTGTTCCTATGGAAAATAACATAATCATAAATAAATAAAAATACAGAAATAAACTTTCCCTTACTCTCAAGTATAAATCTACTTTTGTCCACCCTGTAGATATTTGTTTAAACTATTATCTCTCAAACTTAATTGGAAGATTTCAGGAAGAAACCACATCATTCTTCTCTTTGTGTGGAAGTTATTATACTGTTCTACATCATACACATTACAACAGTCATCACTAGATCTGTTTTTTAAATCACTCATTCTAAAAATGGGCAGAAACAGCTCATTAGTACTATGTTTCAAGATCTTTGACAGATTATCTTATTCATACTGTTTATTTACAATTGAGTGACTAACAATTTAGTTGAACTCCATAGCTTGGTAATAGTAGAAAAAGCCTGTGTGTTGGATCCAAATAAAAAGATATATCTATTTCTTGCTTTTTCTACTTACCATCTCTGCAGTCTTGAACAACTTCATTAAACTTTCTGAGTCTCAGATTTCTCATCTGGAAAACAACCTTAATAGAGTTACTTTCTTGCCCTGCAGAGAATTAAATGAGATAAGGTATATTAAGTACAAAACACACTTCCAGGTTATAACATTCAATAAATGCTAACAGTTGCTAAGGGCTGTTGGAGTATTCTCTGAAAGTCACTGCTCTGTATAGTATTCATTTAAAATTCTTTCTGAGCACATCAGGAATTCAAAATCATAAATCCAGGCTTGTTCTATATGTGAGTAAATGAACACAACCTTCTTAAATATTATTTTGGGGTATGCTAATAGATTTACCTAAAATATTAGTCAAAATTTAAGTTAAAGTTAACAGTTAAGAGAGTGCCTATGTTAGAGAATGCTATTTAATATATAATTCTTGATAATGATGCATCAGTACCCCTCTCTATCTAAATATGAGTTAAAAGATCAAGAAATACATGACAGAAATCTCACTTAAATTTTCAGGATGTTTATTTCCATGATATTGTTATTTGAGGTTATATTTGAAGGATTTCTAATATTTAAAATTGGAATTCTTATATTAATTTCAAATACACTTGATTTGAATTCAAATACATTATACAGTGCCTTTTTTTCACATTTGTGTAGAATCCCATTTGGTTACAAATACATAAACATTTTGAAATAAGAGAACCCTTTTCATGTGTTTTGAGAATAAATATTAAGTGATGAAACTTAGTAAAAGCTGTGAGAAAAGTTTGAAATTTAAAAAATGAAAAAGCCTATTCAGAACATAAGATATCTAACCAGACATATGTGGGAATAATGATTTCAAACATGCCGTTCGAAGCTTGGTAGACACTGAGGTGTGCTGTTCAGAATCCTTCTGATCTGAGGCCTTGTCTGACAGCTCACAGCACAGTACCTCCCAGAATTTCTGCAGTGAAAGGGAGCTGCCTCAGCCATGACAACATGCAAGCTCTCTCTGGGGCAGCCAGCATGCTAGGACTGCTTATATGGGGGTTTCAAAAGGCCCAGACCCCAGGTATCAAAAATGACAAATCTGAAGGGTACTGTAGCTCTGGAACTCCCTGAATGAGAGATTGAGGCCTCTGTTGTAATTGCCCAGTCCTGCTCCCCTTTCCTCACATGGGTGTTTTTTCCTCAAAACACATCTATTATACCTCCTGGTTGAAAATTCAATTTTCAGTATATTTCTGCTACAAATCCTCAAAGAAGTTGTGACAAATAATTCAGCCACAGCTCAAAGCACTTATATCTTCCTTCAACCGCCTTGTATCCCCAAACTTCTGCTTAAAAAAAGTGAATTATGAGGATGAAAAACTTATACCAGTGGAAAATGGAGGATCTATGATGGAAATAATTGAGAAAGTCATGTAAAGTAATTAATTTTTATGGGAAAAATGTATCTGAAAGCTCTACATGAATTTTTTCCCTTGCTCTCCCTTTCTCTCTCTAAAATCAATAAACATATAAAAAAAAAGATTTAAATCAGCTCTTACCACAAGGGTAACCTCATAAAACCTAATATATTTTTTCCTGATGGTTTGATCTAATAATTTACAGCCCCTTAGGTTCAGACTTCCCTATGATTTAAAAACAAATTCAGTTTCTATACTGGAGAACTTATATTACTATTGTCTCTGTAAGCTGATAAGAATTCTAAAATGGTACGATGAAGATAGTAAAGTAAATGCTTATGCTCTAAGAAGAATAAACAGCGTCCTTGATCTTTAGAAAATTTTAGCTGAGTTGGTAGATGCTGTGTTCCCAGGACAGATAGAGCTGTATTAAATTCTCAACTGCTCCATTTATTTACCCTACGTTCTTAGAAAAGTCAGAAATTCCTTCTTAAATGAGAATAATAAAATACTCACTTTAGAGGACATGTATAAGAATTATATATGATTTTGTATGCAAAGAGTTTGCATGGTAAATTAACAGTTCACCAAATGATAATTATTTATTTGAGCCACTTCCAATAATTGAAATTTATCTTAACACTGAAGTCTAATGTTTTTTCAATAAACCTAATTTATTTCAATCATTGGAAAATTAAGATATTTTAAGTATATTCATATAATGCATAAATTATGTTTTAATAAATAATTATATGTATTATATGTATAAGAATTATAAACAGTATTTTTAAACTTTTTTTCTCCACAGAGCTGTGCAAATCTTATTAATATAATAAAATATATAGCTTTGTCTTTCTCGTCTAATCTGAGTATTGTGTTGCAGTAGATAGAATTTAAGTACTGTGATATTCTCTAGAACTGCTTTTCAAATGTCATATTATCGTTGTGGTCTCTCAAGACATTTTAAGAGCTTCTTATATAAAATATAAATGTATTACAATTGAGTGGCAGGTGTACAAAATCTCATCCACAAAACAAAAATACTGTTCTTCTCCTGTATCACAAAGCATAAGTACAGATCACTGTCTCAATTTGAGAGAGAAAAATTATGGAATTGTACAGTTAAATGGATATAAAAGAAAGAAGGATAAAAATACTATTGAAGTGTTTATTTAAGAAGTTAGAAAAATCAAACACAATAAATGTAGAAGTTAACAACTGTAAAGATAAAGTTGTATAAAATCAAGAAGGAGAAAACAAATATAAAATGGAGAAATCCACAAATTATAAAGTTGAGACTTTGTGAAATTGAATAAAATCAATTAATATCTTACATGAATGATTAAAGAAAAAACATGCATTGAAGACATTAGAAATGCCATCAACACATTAAAAATAAAAACTTAGGGGTATTGTGGGGTTGCCTAGTGGCCCATACATGGAGCTAAGAAGAGGAAGTGGGCCACAGAATAAGCTTCCAATATAATGCCCATACCAGTTATCCTGTTGAAAGAAGGGACGGATCCCACAGCCTGTAAATAACATCAGTGCCTGCCAGGTGATTACTGAGGCTGTAAGAACCACCCTGGACCCCCATGACATGGAAAAGCTATTGTGGATGGCTGAGGAAAAGCCACAATTTCTAATAATGGGACCACAATTCTGAAACTCCATGATGTTGTCCATCCTGCAGCAAAGACTTTAGTGGACATTGCCAAATCCCAAGATGCTGAGGTTGGTGATGGCACCACCTCAGTGACCCTGCTGGCTGCAGAGTTTCTGAAGCAAGTGAAACCCCTACGTGGAGGAAGGTTTGCACCCATGAATCATCATCTGAGCTTTCTGCACTGCCACCCCGTTGTCTGTTAACAAGATCTAAGAGATCGCTGTGACTGTGAAGAGGGAAGATAAAGTGGAGCGGAGGAAGCTGCTGGAAAAATGTTCCATGACTGCTCTGAGCTCCAAGCTGATCTCCCAGCAGGAAAGCCTTCTTTGCTAAAACAGTGATGGATGCAGTAATGATGCATGAGGATTTGCTGCAACTTAAAAAGATTGGTTTCAAGAAGGTGCAAGGTGGAACCCTAGAAACTCCCAGCCGGTAGCTGGAGTTGCATTCAAGAAGACGTTCTCTTATGTGGAGTTTCAAATGCATCCCCCAAAATACCATAATCCAAAGATTATCCTTTTAAATATTAATCTCAAACTGAAAGCTGAGAAAGATAATGAAATCAGGGTCCACAAGGTTGAAGATTATCAGGCAATTTTGATGCTAAATGGAATATTCTGTATTACAAGTTAGAGAAGATCCATCATTCTGGAGCCAAAATCGTCTTACCCAAACTCCCCGCTGGGGATGTGGCCATCCAGTACTTTGCTGACCGGGACATGTTCTGTGCTGGCCGAGGGCCGGAAGAGGATCTGAAGAAGACGATGATGGCCTGTGGAGGCTGCATCCAGACCAGCGTGAATGCTCTGTCAGCAGCTGTGCTGGGCCACTGCCAGGTCTTCCAAGAAACCCAGACTGGAGTTGAGAGGTACAATTTCTTCACTGGCTGCTCCAAGGCTAAGACTTGTACCATCATCCTCCACAGTGGCACTGAGCAATTTATGGAGGATACAGAGTACTCCCTGCACAATGCCATCATGCTCGTCAGGAGGGCTGTCAGGAACAATTCAGTTGTGGCTGGCGGTGGGGACCATTGAGATGGAGTTCTCCGGGTACCTGTGGGATAACTCAAGGACCATTCCTGGAAAACAGCAGCAGGTGATTGGAGCATACGCCAAGGCCTTGGAAATTATCCCACGCCAGCTGTATGACAAGGCTGGCTTTGATGTCACAAACATCCTGAACAAGCTGCAAGCTCATCATGCCCAGTGGGTTCTGTGGTACGGAGTAGACATCAACAACGAGAACATCGCTGCCAACTTTGAGGCCTTGGTGTGGGAACCAGCTATGAAGCTGCATGCCTTATCATGTCTGTGGATGAAACCATCAAGAACCCTCACTTGACAGTGGACGCACCCCTCGCTGCTGGCCTGGGCCGAGATTGTGGCAGCCTCCATTGAGAGTCAATCTGGTCCTCATACAAGTGGCTGGCAGGCTGGCCGCAGGGCGCCCTTACTCTCCCTGTCTTGTCTTGGTTAATTGGTATTATAAGGAATGTGTAGTGATTGGACCGCTCTGCCCTAACTGGGGATTATTTAGATAAACCTTTAGGCTTCAAAAAATAAATACATAAAAATAAAAATTGAAAAATTTGTACCAATTACAAAGTATAAAGACACCAAATACATGGAAATAAAAACTACATAAAGTTTTTAGAGTTGGCACTCTAAAAACAACACAAAAGAAACAAACAACCCTAGAAAATATGTTTGGGAGAAATTAAAGACTAATTAGGATTACAATGTATTTATGGATTTGAAGACAATATTGTAAAGATGTAAATTTTTCTCAAGTTGATCTACAAATTTAATATTATTCAAAGCAAATTCCCAGTAGATGGTTTTATGAAAGTTGACAATTGAGTCTATAATACACATAAAAATGCAAATGACCAATAGTAGGGAAAGCAATTATGGTACTGGAGGATTTAGCAACACCAGATATTCAACTTTTATTAAATTCCAGTGTGAGTAAACCATGAGTACTAATACTTGTAGAAACTGATCACTGAAAGAAAACATAGAATAGAGGCATACCCGTACATGAAGGCAAATGATCATGACATGACAAAGAAAGGAAAGACTAGCAGATTGGATTTTATTAAAATTAAGAAATTCTATTTTTTTTTAAAACACACTATTGTTTGAAAAGGCAAACCATAGAGAAAATATTACATGTAAATGGGCATGTTTGTAAACACACATGTATGCACAATGACAAATCAAGAATACAAATAGAATTATTTCACATAAACAATAACAACCTAATGAAAGTTGGCTAAAGACTTAGGCAGCTACTTCAGATAAAGGGTATTCAAATTAGCCTTGACCATAAAAGTATACAAGAACTCATTCATCATCAGGAAAATAAAACAGTGAAATACCAGGCTATCCTCAGTAGTATGACTAAAATATAACAAAATACTGACATTTCTAAGTGTTGGTGATGCTATGAACTCTCATACTGATGTGGAAGTGTAACTTAGTATACTCACTTTGGAAAATTGTTTGCCGATGTCTACTGAAGCTAAACATTCATAAATTTTGTAAAGCAAGAATTCAATGCCTGTGTATATGCTTACCAAATGCATATACAGTTCATCAAAATACATATAAGACAACCTTTATATCAACATTATTTATCTATCTAAAGTGTTCCTCAATATTAGACATAGAATGGCGTATTCATATAATGAACTTCTTTACATTAGTGAAAGTTAATGAGCTACCATTATGTGTAACAATATTGATAAATCTCACTAATATCATGTTAAAAACAAACATGTGTACAAAAGTATGATTTCATTTATATTCATTTCACATGTGGGCAAAGAATAAATAGTGACAGACATTTAGAAGGATGTTATCTTCCATGATGAAAGCAATGACTCTGGAACACATTATATAAGTTATTAATGAGTAATGGGATGTATATCTAAGAATGGAACATATTACATTTCTTCTCTTTAGTTTCTATTTTATTTTTTAAAACAAGTTTCTAAACTATGGAATTGCTTTTGCCTGAGTAGCAAATGGAGATGAACACTGAAGTAGATTTTAGTGGAAAGCCTCACTTTCAGAATGTGAATTTGGAATTTATTGTTCAAAACTTTCCATTACTTAGATTATTTACTGCAGAGAATATTAAATAATATGAGATGTAAAGGACAAAATATATTTTTTATAAGCACGCTGTGTTTAAGAAGTATCTTCTGATAAATCAACATGAAATGTAAAACATCTTGAAAGTGAAGTACATACTAAGAGCAAAAATGAAACATCTGAAAAAGAGAGTCACCAAAAGAGAGGATGACAAGATCAACAGAAGGTGAGTACCTGCAAGTTGTAAAACATTTTACAGTCTCATCTAGATGTGATTTTCTTCTTTCGACTTTTTCAGTGAAAGACTGAAGGTGATTCTAGCAGAGAAAAATCTGTCTAGCATATAGGGAATTTTTTGAGATAGTCCCAATTTTGAAAGCCATCAGATTGAGAGATTGCATATCTGTAATGGGACCTTCAAAAAGGAAATGGACCATCTTTTAAAAAGGAATCAAAGATACATGAATTGAGAATATAGAATAAAAGATTTGCGTCAGAGAAGAGAGTCTTACAAATAATACCCAATGTAGAGGTACGAAGGGTAAACATCAAACTGAGTTTTAGAACTTCTCATTCTATTTAAGATCCCTTAACCTGTTCTGTGGAATACAAACTATATTTCGAAAGTTCTTAGATATCTCACTGAGGTCAGCTGTTAGGTAGCAAAGGCTAACCAACTCTAGTTACTCTGAACAAATGGGGAACTGATAACTATAGCCTCCCTAGATTTCCCAGGCCCTAAAATTATTTTTGAATATTAGAATAAAGGAAAAACAAAACTACAAAAATATTTTTAAAAATACATGAAGTATGATCCACTATGTCAGTCCCATTGACCCAAAGCTCTGCTACAGATCAACTACATCTCATGACTCTGAATCAAAATATTTGTGTTTAGAAAACTGCAAGTTAGATTTACTTAAATTGTTCTTATTTTCCCCATAAACCAAATATCAGTACCTTTAAAAAGGTGATCCAAATTAAATAATGATCCGCTGGCATCCAAATTAAATGATGATCTCTGGTTTGTCATGTTGTGAACTTGTTTATAATCTTCCCCAGTCTCAATTAACAGAATAAAAAAGGAAAGATATTTTTAATTAGGTAATTGATTCATTCATCACCTGAATAATGTTGAAACATACAGTGATTTGTTTTTCTAAATCTGACCTCAGGAACCACAGCCAAAATTGTCAAGCTCCCAGCTGTGCTCTTTTTCTGCCACAATCTAAATTGCACATTCATGCGTGTTACCTTCCCCCCTTTTTTATTATGTGTTTCACAGTGTGTAATTTTTCTAAAACAAGCCCTTTAATTACACATTGCCAAAAGTGTCACCTACTGTTAAATGATTCCTGTGCTCCAAACAGAGAATCTGTGGGTCCCACAAGGTTCTGAAGTTTCCATTACGTGCGCAGACCCCAAGAGCAGCTGTTAACAAATCTGTTGGTGGTTTTTGTAAAAAGGAGCCAGGCTGTGCTCCTGCTGTACTTTTGGTCAGAGAAAGCAATTTGCATTTTGAAATACTCAGTGGGCAAAAGGCAGCACAGATATAATAATAGCTCAACATGAAACATTTAGACCAATATAGTGCTAATATTGAAAGCTTGATTAAATTATGAGCAGCAATAGAAAGAAATTTATCTTGGGAGAACAGTAATATTAAAGCTTTATTGATCAATTGAGAATGAATGCATTATTCTTAAGTATTTTTAAAAGAAATGCAAGATTTAATATTCCATTAAACTCTTTAACATGAATCTAATTTGATTAAATCTAGCAGAATAAAACATATTTGGGTAGTAATGTCTTAAGAAATCTTTAAAAATATTGGAGCTCTCTGTTTTCTTCTATATTATAAAACCTTTATCTATGTTGACACTACTTATTATATATAAATGCAGGCTATATATATAAATTGTCCTGTTGACTAAAAGCTCAAATTATATTCCAATAAAATTTAATGCATTATACATTAATACATTATAATGTATTAATAAACTGAGTTATATATTTAATAAAAGGGGTTAAGAATAAAATAACATATGTAATCATCATATCATCTGATTATTCCTTTAAAAATGAATTACAAATAAATATACAAAACTAAAAAAGTCTTTCTGAGATAAAACTTTTAAAATAACCCTTCTTTTTTTTAAATATTTTTTATTTTAATTTATTTTCTCAAATACATTTGTCTCTGCCTACCCCCCACCACTTTCCCTTGCCCCATCCCTCCTTCCCTCCCTCAGCTCTTCCCCTTTAAAATAACCCTTCTTAAACAAGTATACTATAATATTTTCTCTATAGATCTACAGTGAATAGAGAATATTTTGCGAGACTAAAAGGGAGTGATTTGTTTCAGTGACTCTCTGTAACAAACACATTTCTCATTTATACATTTTTCCTTGAAGCTCCCAGAACAGCAGAATGTCAAAGGCCCTGAAATGTCTGAGGCATACACCTGCATTGTCACATATTTCATGTCTCCATAATCCCCACCTAACTGCTTTGTTTTCCTTTTCCCCTGTGCTAGTCCCTGTCCCATTAACTTTCTTTTTTGTTCTCATGCACAGTGAACAATTTGATGGTTTTACTATATTCCCAGACTTGAGCAATCATTACTACAATCTAAGTTTCAAGTTTTTTTATCACCATACGGGAACACACTGTATCCATTAGCAATCATATCCCATCCTTCTCTACCCCCCAGCCCCATCAGCCCCAGCCAACCACTCATCTACTTTCTGTTTCTATGGATTTGACTATTCTGGACATTTCATATGAATGAAATTATACCATATGCGACTTTTGTGTCTGGTTTCTTTCAATTAGCGTAGTATTTTCAAGGGTCATCCGTGCTGTAGCAACTATGAGTACTTCATTTCCTTTTACAGCTACATAATAATCCTGTAGCGTTAATGGAGTCAGACTCCCTCACCCAGGTGTCTGGGCACCTACGATAAGCAGCATTCTCACAGCCTTTAGACTGGGCCCGTTAAGGAGTCCCATAGTCTTGAGAATGGGCTCACATGCACAGAATTATGCTTTGTTATATAACGTTTTGGCACCCTGCCAGCTTTGTGTGCCTTTAATATATAAGGGAGAAGAGACTTCCTGCTGTGTGACACATGGCTTGTAGCTTGCTGGATCGCCCTGTCCTTGAATAAAGGCATGTCAGGTATTCCCATGGCTCCATGAATTTTCTTCCATCTGCGTGAATCCCAAGTGAACCTGCCTGGCCTTGAAAGGCTGCAAGACAAATCTATTGTGTGGATAGAGCAAATTTTATTTATCTATTCATCATTTGATACACATTTGGGTTGTTTTTGCTTTGGGGCTATTATGAATAATGCTACATGAACATTCATGTACAAATTTTTGCATGAACATACATTTTCATTTTGCTTAGATGCTTAAGAATGGAATTGCTGGATTTTTTTTATGCTTACAAATTAACATATTTGATTTTCAAAGAACTTTTCCAGCATCTCATTATCTATTGTTTTAGATACATGTGCATGGATTTTTTTTTTAAAGCCAAACTTAATACAGTGAAGTTAAAAATGAAAAGTTTTCCTCTGTCCTTGGCCCACCCTAATCTTGTCTCTAGGCATTAATAGCTTCTTAGAAATTCATCCCCAAGTGTTCTATAACATACAAGCAGAGAAAGATTTTTTTTGTTTATTTTTGTTTTGTATGAACACTTAACACAAAACCTAATTCAACTAATTCTCCTTTATTCTTTTTAACAGCTACATGTTATTCCATTGATGTAGTTTATTTAATTTAACTTGTCACTCATTCATGACATTTACGCTCTTTATAGCTCTTTACTATTTCAATATTGCAACGAATATTCTTAAACAATGGTTGCTGTACTGGTGGGCATATATTTGTAGGAGAAAGTCAGAAAACTTTTCCTGGTGGTAGAGGGTGATTAAGTGTATGTTCATTGACCCCCAAAAGGTTGCAGGACTTGAAAATACCCATCACTATTGTTTAGAGAGTGCCTTTTGGGTTCCCCATACCCTTGCCAACATGAGAAGGTGAATAATGCTGTTTTAACATGTATGGAATTTTTGAGTCTTACGTAAATTTATGTTTGACTCTTTGAGGAACTGCTTAACCCACTTATTTTCTAATATCCACTGCTTGATACATTCATTGTGCCTCCAATATTATCTTTTTGCCTGTCAATAACCATTCCATTCAAGGTGTTGAATACTTAGTCACACAGCAAGTATAGTTTTATGCAAATAGTATTTCCAGATTGCCTATGGCATACTTGAAGCTCAGCATGGCTTATCAATGCTCCAGCTCTGAATAATATATAAATAGTCTTTACCTTTGGAAAAGATTGAGTTACAGTGTTGATTGGGAAGTTCCCAATCAGTTCAGAGATACCTAGACAGGTGTTGAAAATACAACCAGTTAGGCCAGTTGTATGAGGCAGGCCAAGTAGCAAGACACAGAACAAATGGGCCTAGAGATGGTTGGTCCAGACAGCGGAGAATGACAATGGAATAAAACTCGTGAAGTGAATGTATGTCTGACGAGATGTCTGTCTTTATCCACCAAGCAAATTTTGGATCAATCAGGTAGACAGAATAAACAAAGAGGAAAAAAAAAATCTCAAATATTCAAGCCATTGTAGCTATCCTAATACATATTGGCACATAAATATTCCTAAAAACTTTGTTTAGTAAGAAGAATAACAATGTTTTTTTTCTCTCCTTCTCTTTACTGCCAGATTTCTTGAAAGTTCTATAAAATGGCCTGTATTACCAATTTCAACTTTTATTCAGTACTTTCTTAATGCTTTACATCTGATTTCCTTCTACACTACTTTATGAAGATTCTGCCTTAAAGTACATGGATAGACTTTTAATTGCTACATTCATAAATTGTTTCTAAGTTCTCACACTTCTGTTAATGAAATGCCTTTCTTAGACTCAGTGACTTTTTTTTTCCTGGTTTTGCTTCTACGTCATACATTTGTAGCTCCATTAGTTTTTCAATTACTTTTTGATTACCTGAACCAAATAATAATTAAATATATTTGTAAGACTCATGTTCTAACAGCTATAGACTTATGTCTCAAAATATTTACTCTCATATTATATACTTCAGTCTTACTGAGCTTCTTTTATTTGCTTGTACATGGCATTTGTATAAGCCATCCTTCCTAGGGGGTCTTTTGTATTTTGCACCTAAATTATACCGCACAAGAAGGCCTTAAAGTCTGACTAAACTTTAAATAAGCTGTTTCCTGCATCTGAGCACCTGACCTTGCCCTTGCCCAGGCTTGGCACAATCCAGATGGCTTCTCCGCAGAGGTCCATTCTCTCCCTTTCCTTTTACTTTAGAAAATTTGTAATTGCAAATTCTTTCTCTGTTCCCTTGAGGTGTAACTCATTTTAAAAGTCTCTTACCAGTTTTTTATCCTAAGACCGTTTTTGCTGAAGAACCTGAGAACCATCCTTTCTAAGTTTAATCATCAAGGAAGACAGCACCGTATTTCCCTGTCTCTGTGGGAGCCTGAGTTCAGTGGAAGTCTTGTTCCAAGTTGCAGTATTACCTCCTCTTATAAATAAAGAAGAAAGCTATTTTTCCTTTGGCTAAGGCTAGCTAGCAAATGTAGTCAGCCTATGCGCTCCCACTGCAATTATAGGAAAATGGCCACTTGAGAGACTCGGATTCAGAGATGGATGCCTTTCCAGGGGTGTCCAACTTGTGTCCAACATGCAGCCGAGGATGGCTGTGAATGTAGCCCAACACAAAATTGTAAATTTACTTAAAACATTATGAGATGTTTTGTGATTATGTGCCACAATGTATTTAATGTGTGGCCCAAGACAACTCTTCTTCCAGTGTGGCAGAGAGATGCCAAAAGTTTGGACGTTCCTTCAAGGCTATATTAACTCTGATAGAAGGAAACTAGGGGAGGAGATGGGTGGAATGAACACCCTAATCAGACTTTCCTGTCTCGAGCTCTTCGCCTGCCAATACCCACGTGAAAGTCACGGGTTAATAGGCACTACTGATGAGGTCGTATGAACCACAGAGCAAGGTAAGCTTGTTGATTCATTCATCTATCTGCTCATCATATTAACAAACATTTTTTTATGTGACAAACTTTATATACTAGGTTCTGGAAATAAAAAGATACAAAACAGTATTACATTAATAATTGCATCATAATTGCTATTACATAAATATTTCCAATTGTGATAGAATTCCAGGAAATAAAGTTAAGAAGGTAGTGAAATTTTTACTACCATTTGAGTTAGGGATTATAGATAAATATATTGCCAGAAAAGAAGTGGAAGCAAGCCTTGCTAGACATGAGTGGCTCCATATATCCAGGCTTCAGGAATCAAAGAAAGAGATAAAGAATGTTCGAGCACACTGGTGAAAGGAATGTTTCCAGTAGTGCCACTCAGCAGTGTCCTAAATGTGGAACCATCAAAGAGAATAAAAACTGAAAATTGACCTTTCTCTTTTGATTGTGAGGAAAGTATTATTGGTTGTCTCAAGATTTGCAGGTGGAATATTACAAAGTATTCAGTTTTTATTCAAAGCTGAATAAATCTAAAACCCTATTACATGAATTTCTTTTTCAAAATTGTAATTAAAATCTAAGATTATAAGAATACTGCTCTTACCTAAAAATGATTAAGACAATGTTTTATTGGTAACTTATATGACAAGTAATTCATACTCATAAAATTAGATTTGTAAAATTTGTCTACCATGAAGAGTAATAATCAAGGGTGTAATAACTGAGTATCTTTATTTAAATGTATTTCTGTCTGCTCTGGCTGGTGACTCAGTTGGTTGGAATGTCTTCCTGTACACCAGAATGTTGTAGATTTGACTCCTAGTCAGGGAGTGTACAGGAGACAACTGATTGATGTTTCTCTGTCACATTGATGTTTCTCTCTCTTTCTCTCTCTCTCTCTCTCTCCCCCACTTCTCCTTCTATCTCAAATCAATAAGCATATCCTTGGGTTAGGATTAAAAAATAGATAAATAAGTGAACTTCTACCCATTTGCCGTTTTATAGAATAAGGCTTAGGGTGATATAAATATATACTATCTTGTGACTGAGTGAAACTTTCCTGCCACATTTCTCTCATATTAAAATAATTTTGGCATCCTCATGGATATTATAAAGGCAAATGACAAGTTTTCAATATGCAGTCTTAATCTAAGTTTGTGAATCTTGCAAAATACTTAAAATCAAAACAATTTTGCCAATTGGCTTTTCACTGGTAAATAATATGTAGAGTTTTAGAGATTTTTGTAGTTTTTAAAAAATTTTTCATTCAACATTAAAGAAATAAACATTTTCATGACAAGTTTTGGAGTGGAGCATGCTACACATGAAGAAATTAACAGCCACACTGAAATTCCCAATTACATCATATTTCCCTTTGAATTTATTACACATGTAGGCTCATGAAAAAGTTTTATATTGGATGGTAATATTTTACCAATATACTCATATATGTATTTGGATATTCGGTTGCATCAGAAATTATCTGTGGAAGATGTGGTATTTGGTGTTGGGGTTGGGGGACTGTCTTTGAAGGAAGGCAACTAGTTTCTCAGTGGAAAAATAGCATAATGTGTGAGCACAGGAAGAAATGAAAAAACCCAGATATGGTGGGGGTGATGGGCGGCCATTTCTGAGTAAATGAGTGTATAGAAACTTGTGTGACAAAATGGCTTGTGAATCAAATGATTTAACTTTATATTTACTTTCTAGAGCTTTTTCTCTCCTTATACAAACTGAAGTTAATCATCATTTGAACTACTAAATAAAAATGCCTGGAGGAATATCAGAACAACTACTTTAAATAATAAACATTATAAATTTTAAAAGTTATGCCTAGAAACCCTATTAGATACTACAAATCTATGTAATTAAGCAACAGATACAGGGTGGGTAAAAAGTAGCTTTACAGTTATTTGTATGATAAATAATATAATAATTAATAAATAATAATACAAATATAAGCTCTATGTTTTGCATACTCACAACTATAAACATACTTTTGCTCATCCCATATATCATACTGCCATTTCTTTAAAAAAGCAAAACAAAACAAAATACATCTGACCATATTTCCAGGCTGAAAAATGATTAATTAACCAAGATAATTCTAACTATAATCACTAAATATGCTCTGTGCTGTTAATTTATTTAGAAGTTTATAAACTATTTTATTGATTTTTTGAAGACAGCATAAATTGTTAATGAAATAAATATTTATTATCTAAAATTCTTTAGGATTCAAGACACTAAGAACTTGTTTAATTTTTATTGCCTTCATTATTATTCTGTTAAAAGCAAAACACTTTTAGTTCTGAAACTTTATTTTGTAATACAATATAATATGGTATTTTGATACCATTTAAAGAAATGACTCATAACTTAGAAAACCAAGCTTCAGAAGTCATATTTTTATTTTCAAGCCCAGATTGTCCTAATCAAGTGTGTAACCTAAAATAACATATTAGTAAGGGAAAAAGTATCAGCTACTATGTGTGTCCATGGTATGCATGGTATGTGTCTATATATATGTGCATATATATAGACACATAAATATGTATGTATGTACATACATACATACATGCACACACATGTTCTCTGGTGTCGTGGTGGAACGCCTCTCAGGGCATTCCTGGATCTGAAGGTTGTGGTGTGGAGCCAGCTGAGGAGGGAGCGGGACTCTGAATCCCGCAGAGCCCGTCCCGGGGTGTCAGGGACGGGGGAATAAACACGAGTCATTGCAAACACTTCTCTGTTTGCCAGGAGAGGAGACAGGGCTCTTCCCTCTAGTGGAGAAGACCCCGAGCCCCCATGTCCAAAGGCTTTTATTGAGAACCGTCTGTGCAGGGGTATACAACAAAGCTCATCAATCAATGTCAAAAGGCTATGTTTACAGAAAACAGTCAGAGATCATAGATAACAATTGAAGGAACAGAAGCGATCTGCCTCAGGTCAGGGTCTATGAATAATGTAAATTTCCTTCCCAATATGAGCCAGTGATCATCACTTTTGAGGGAAGAACAAAGCATACTTAGAGGAACTTAGTTCTAGGCCTGATTGTCCCCAGGAATCGCCTGATCCAGTTTAGGGTTGTACCTGCCTTTAGTATTGTTTCAAGCCTGAGCCAGGCAGGCAGGGCAGAGCCACCAAGAGATAAGGAGACTTCTTTCGGATAGAATGAGGACTCCAGCCTTGTCCAAGCTGAGTTGAGGGGTGTGGGCCTTTTTGCCCTTTCTCCGTGTCCCTCAAGTCCTTGTCTGCTGCCCATACTGGCCGTGACTGTCTTAGGTCGTCCCTCCTTGTGAGAGATCTTACCTGTCTTTGACTAACCGACCATCACAGAGCCAAGCAGGGTGATGTAGGGAGGCAGAGGCTGTACCCCTACCAGGGGAACACGTTTCGTCTGTTCAGCGGCCTGTTTTTCCAAGGCCTCCTTGCTCAGCTCCAGCCTTGGGGCCCTCTTGCCTGTTGGCGGGGCTACAGTCCCTGAAACTAGACAGGGCATTTCCCAACACTGTGAGATTAAATTCAGCTATAATTTAATATGTCTTGTGAATTAGGGCCACTGGAAGTTTCTCTGCAGGTGGACAGGTTCATCCTGGGAAGAGAATTGGTATAAGAGAGTGTTAGACATACAAAAGTATGCTTAAAAATCTATTTACTGGGTTAGTTAGATGGGCAGACAGGAGTCAATTTGCATATAGGAGGAGGTGTTGAGGTCTCTTCTGAAAGATTTATCCTAAGATGTGACAGAGCTGGACTCTGTAGACATAACCCTATAATAATACAGTAGTCCCCCCTTATCCCTTAACATTTTCTGCGGTTTCAGATAACTGATAATTCATAAGTTTTGAATTGTGTGCCTGAGTAACATAGCATGATAAAATCTCTCGTCATCGTGCTCTGTCCTGTCCAGGATGTGAAACCTCCCTTTGTCCTGTGTACCCAGGCTATATATGCTCCCTGCCCATTGGTTCCTTAGCCATCTCAAGTACCAGGTTGGCTGTTGGAGTATGAGAGTGCTTGTGTGCAAGTGGCCTTTATCTACTAAATAATGACCCCATAGAGCAAGAGTTCTGATGCTGGCAACTCAGACATGCCAAAGAGAATCTGTAAAGTGCTTCCTTTAAATGAAAATGTATTTGCATATAGGAAAAAAATACAGTGTATGTAACATTCAGTGCTATCCATGGTTTCTGGCATCCACGAGGATCATGGAATGTGTCTCCTGAAGATATGGGTAGACCACAGTAAAACAAACAAACAAAAATTGTAGACATGAGCAAAAATTCAAAACAAACCTTGGTATCTATTAGGCCAATTATTTTCCTCTTACCCTGCCCATTGGGGTAAGAAAGTGTAAGTAAAAGCTGAAATCTCTAAAACATTGGACCACAAATAATAATGATTTAAGGCATTGAAGACATTGATAATAGGTTCACAAAAGTATCCTTCCTAATTCCCATAGACACCAGTCTTCTTTTGAACCAGGCATCAGAGTAAATGTTTCTATCAACACTAACATCTGAAATAAAATGTAGCAGAGTATTAACGGCCTGGAAGAGCGGCAGTAGCAGCTGGGGTGAGAAGCCAGGAGGCGCTCTTACCACTGGGGCTGGCAACACTTCCCGAGTCTCTCTTCAGAGCAGAAAATTTTCTCCCCAAATGCCTTTGGTTGTATTCCTTCCTCTACCTGACTGAATCTGTGACCTGTGTATCTGGTAGGTCCGTTATACTTACATTGGATGTATCAAATGCCTCATGTGACTTACATTTTATTTCCTAACTTATGTCCTTATCGTTTTTCAATTCCTAGTTCAGAAACAATTTATTCAGGAAGCTTTCTAAGTAACAGGCTTCCCTCAGATACTCAGTGTGTTATACCTTGTATCCATATTCTGGCAACCCTATTTTCAATTTTTCTGTTATTATTACCATGTTTTAATGATATCCTTTGTGTCATAAAAGCCTGTTTTTATATCATTCATGTAAATATAATTCTTAAACTATTTCTAATAGAAATTTTCTTTCAGTGAATGCACTTGGTGTAAGTGTTCAGAATGATATTTATGTGTTAAACTATCCTTCTCCCTTGCTCTCCATAGTTATTGGAGTTAGTTTATTCAGTATAGATAGTTGACTTGGACTCTCTCAGTTATTGTGTAAATTACTTTTCACTTCTTTCAAACACAGGCTGGAGAACATAAACGCTTTAGATTTTTTTCCTCTCTGGTTGCACCAAAGTACCACAATTTATGCAAGGTAGTGTCAAAGCTATAGCCACAAAAATGTAGGCAGAGACTTGGGAAATGTTTATTCTGAAAGCTTGAAATCAGTTAGGGAAATAAAGTTTCTGTCTGTTTCTTTTTACACTTCAGCGCTGACAAGGATGACTCTATTATTCAATACTACTTCCCCTACCACCAGTTTTCTGGGGGGATGACTGCTATCTGTCGGCTCATCCTCGATTTCAAGATTTGAAGCATTATATTTCTGTTCCTTGCCTGCCCACCTTCCTGAGTTACTTTCTGTCGAACTCTTGTCAGTTAATATCTTACACTCCACTCTGATCAAATAGTCTTTGTACAGCTGGAATGTAGACGAGTGTGGGGTCTTCTTATTTCCTGGTCAGTGTGAGCATTTTCATTTATGTAAATCTAGACTGCTATGGCTCCCTGAGGATCCTGTTTCATTCTCTCCAGTTCTCATTAGTGAGAAAGAATTTTGCCTGATTTTACCAACACAGTTAAAATGTGCCACTGTAGAAATATTCAAGTTACATAGTTAAAGATTCATTCATGTATTTAACAATCATATATCTGGCACATTTTTAGCCTATACAGAGATACAGTATTTATCACAGCATATAGTCTCTTAGGGACTTTGTAACTTTTAGTGTCATTTCAGAAAATTGGTATGTACAATTAAAAAAATAAAGGCTATAACTTTTCTGAAATCAAGAGAAAGTTGTTTGGAAATTATTCATCAAAAACCAATTCAAGTTAATGTGAGATAGTACTTTAGGGTTCTTTCATTGTTCTTTGTTTAAAGAGAGACCACGAGGGCACTGGAGCTCAAGCCACATCTGGCATTTGTCAGGCGTAGGGCCACGGCGCAGAGAGTCAGGAGGATCAGGCTGTGGGGAGGGCAGGCATCAGGGGCCGTTTCCTGTTTTAACAGTTAATAATTACATTGCAGAGTTTTGCTCACACTTCTGCTGTATTCTAACTATTTTTAGGTCACATCTCCAGTTTTGTTGTACCATTTTCTGCTGCAGGTCCCTGGAGATATCTGACAGCAGCTGTCAGAAGACAGTGATTTCCGATTATGGACTGGACTGGATTTGAGAGAAGGTGAAGGGATTAGCCAAAGAACAGGTATGCATAACCCATAGACACGAGCAATAGTGCGGTAATGGCCCGAGGGAAGGGGAATAGGAGACCGGTGGAGGTGGGCAAAGGGGAGCGACCGGGGATGTCAGTAATAGTGTCAAAAATACAAATAAAGTAAAAAATAATAGTAACATAAAATAAATAAAGTTTTCATGTTGCACAATATATTATGTTGGTTTTTCCTTCTGCTAGTGGCAACAAAACGTCTTTGGCTTTATTGATCATTCCCAAGCTATTCTAAAGGGTGATGCTCAACAGCTAGTTTGAAGGAAAAAAATGGTAAAGATGTATTACATAATCTAAGAAGCATTGTGCTTATGTTGTTTGACATAATATATTCAAATGCCGTTGTAAGTGTTGCTTAAGGGACAATATTCTGGAAAAAGTTAAGAGTTCTTGAAAGATAAAAATTTGATTACAACACATCATGTTCAGAGGGTTTAGTGTCAACTTTCATGTTTTAAAAATGCACATATTACATTAAACTGGACATGCACAAATTTTGGACATGGAAAAGATGAGATGGTGGAGGAAAATCTTAAAAATATTAAAATAAAGTAGGAAGATTTGAATAAAAAACATAATGACCAGCATTGAAGACAATAGCTCCCTTGGTTAAAAACTTCCATATGGAATAGCATATTGAGATACTTCTCAAGGAGCGGCAAGACTAAACTTTGTACCAGATTGATTAAATCTGGCCTTCTGTGGAAGACAAAATTCTATACACTTTGAGTTATATGTAGCTGTACTTAGTTTCTTAGAAACTAGAAAATAACTGCACTTTATAGCAAATTTTTAAATTTTATTTTAGAAACTGTGAGATAACACCATATTTAAATATTTTTATTTATTTATTTATTTATTTATTTAAATTTATTTTTTCAAATACATTTGTCTCTGCCTACCCCCACCACTTTTCTTTGCCCCCTCCTTCCTTCCCTCCCTCAGCTCTTCCCCTTTGGTTTTGTCCATGAGTCCTTGCTATATGTTCCTTGACTTTCCCCTTCCCTTCCTTTTCCCCGCCCCCCCTTCCCTCTTGTCTCTGTTGATTTCTTTTCCTTTCAGTGTTGCTGGTCATATTTTCCTTGCATCTTTTTATTGTTGGTTAGCTTCTGCTTATAGGTGAGATCATATGGTATTTGTCTTTCGCCCCCTGGCTTATTTCGCTTAGCATAATGCTCTCCAGTTCCATACATGCTGTCGCGAAGTTTAGTAGTTCTTTTTTTCTTTCTGCTGCGTAGTATTCCATTGTGTATATGTACCATAATTTTTTGATCCAATCATCTACTAATGGGCATTTAGGTTGCTTCCAACACTTGGCTATTGTCAATTGTGCTGCTAGGAACATTGGGGTGCATAGGTTCTTTTGTATTGGCGTTTTGGTGTTCTCAGGGTATAGTCCCAGCAGGGGAATCGCTGGATCAAAAGGCAGTTCCATTTTCAGCTTTCTGAGGAAATTCCACACTGCTTTCCACAGTGGCTGCACCAGTCTGCATTCCCACCAACAGTGTACTAGGGTTCCCTTTTCTCCACAGCCTCGCCAGCACCTGTTGTTTGTGGATCTGTTTATGATGGCCATTCTGACCGGTGTGAGGTGGTACCTCATGGTGGTTTTGATCTGCATTTCTCTGATGGATAGTGATGCTGAGCATCCTTTCAAATGCCTCTGGGCCCTCTGTATCTCCTCCTTAGAAAAGCATCTGCCCAGGTCCTTTGCCCATTTTTTGATTGGATCGTTTGTCTTCTTGGAGTAGAGTCGAGTGAGTTCTTTATATATCTTGGAGATCAAACCTTTATCTGATGTATCATTAGCAAATATATTTTCCCATAGGGTTGGCTCCCTTTTCATTTTGCTGATGTTTTCTTTTGCCATGCAGAAGCTTCTTATTTTGATGAGGTCCCACTTGTTTATTCTTTCCTTTATGTCCCTTGCTTTAGGAGACATATCAGTGAAAAAACTGCTGCGTGGGATATCTGAGAGTTTCCTGCCAATGTTCTCCTCTAGGACTTTGATGGTGTTGCGACTTATATTTAAGTCTTTTATCCATCTTGAGTTTATTTTTGTGTATGGTGTCAGCTGATGATCCAATTTCAATTTTTTGCATGTAGCCATCCAGCTCTCCCAACACCATTTGTTGAAGAGGCTGTTATTGCTCCATTTTATGCTTCTGCCCCCTTTGTTGAATATTAGATGTCCATAGAGACCTGGGCTTATTTCTGGGCTTTCTATTCTGTTCCACTGGTCTATGGGTCTGTTCTTGTGCCAGTACCAGATTGTTCTGAGTATGGTGGCTTTGTAGTAGAGTTTGATGTCCGGTATTGTGATCCCTCCTACTTTGTGTTTCTTTCTCAAAATTGCTGCGGCTATTCGAGGTCGTTTATGGTTCTATATAAATTTTTGAAATGTCTGTTCTATTTCTGTGAAATACGTCTTTGGAAAGATACCATATTTTCAAGTCTACATGCATTTCTATACAATTGCTTTCAGTGAAAAATCTATATAAAAATTAAACAGATTAAGTTTTAGTTAACTGTACAACTGTAACACAATTGAAATAATCCAAGAATACTTCATGTAGAGAATTATACATAGAAATAAGTGGGGAAAATCAGCTATATTTTGAAAAGCTATCCTTCAATCAGATAGCAAATTGCTCATAGAGCTATTCTATGCTTAGAGTAAGTTATATAATATAGAAAATCAGGAATGGAACTGGCAGATTTTTTCCAATATTAAATTTTACAATTGCATGACAACATGTAAGTACACTAATTTACAATGAAAATAATTGAGGATAATTGATCAAATAACAATGAAAAATTATAAATGTAATAACTGATTAATCTATGTACTTTGGAAACCAAACCAAAATGTATGGTCTTAGAGTTATTTTTCTTTTTTTTTCCTTTTGTATTTGTCTTTCACCACTACCAAAAAAACCACACTTTTTAAAACATTGTGTGGCATGCTGAAGAGAAAAAAAAAATACTACAAGCACAATCAGATATTAAGAAGTTATTGAAAATGTGACACCATTTGAAAATTTTATAATTGTAATATAGTATCACTGTTGGTTAATTTTAGCCTTAGAGCTGAAAAGAAACTAAAATATTTTTGATTCAAGAACCTTTAATTAAAAGGTGAAGGAATCACATCTCAGAATTCTCATGATCAGGTAGAGAAAAAGTGGTAAGAACCTGGAACAGAAAACTTTTTGAATTGGTATCTATTTCTTGTTTGATTTTCCATTTAGTCTCTCCATATTTTTGATTTTTAATAGTTTATTTTATTGCACTTTTTCCATTACCATTTATCCTCTTTATATTCTCTTTCACCTCCACCAACCCCCCTCCCACCTGCAGTCACCACACTGTTGTCCATGTCTGTGTGTTCTTTCCTTTTTTTTGCTCAATCCCTCCACCTCCCAACTACCCACACCAGAGTGTCAGCCTGCTCTCTATTTATCATTCTGTCTCTATTTTGCTTGTTAGTTCCATTTGTTCATTAGATTGCACCTGTGAGTTAATCGTATGGTATTTGTCTTTCTTTGACTGGCTTGTTTCATTTAGCATAATGTTCTCCAAGTCCACCAATGTTGTTGCGAAGTGTAAAATTTTCTTCTTTTTTACAGCCAACTAATATTCCATTATGTAAATGTACCACTGCTGCTTTATCCACTCATTTACTGATGGATACTTGGGCTGCTTCAAAATCTCGGCTATTGTAAATAACTCTGCAATGAACATAGGAGTGCTTATGTTCTTTTGAATTAGTGCTTTGGGTTTCTTCTGATAAATTCCCAGGAGTGGAATCACTGAGTCATAAGGTAGTTCCAGTTTTAATTTTTTGAGGTAACTCCATACTGCTTTCAACAGTGGCTGCACCAATCCGCATTCCCACTATTCCCACTAACAGTGCACAAGGGTTTCCCTTTCTCCATATCCTGTGCTGATTTATTGATGATAGCTATTCCAGCAGGTGTAAGGTGATAGCTCATTGTGGTTTTAATTTGCATTTCTCTTATGATTAGTGACATTGAATAAATTTTTACATGTCTATTGGCCAATTGTATGTCCTCCTGAGAGAAGTCTCTATTCAGGTCCTTTGCCCATTTTTTAATTGCATTATTTGGTTTTTTGGTGTTGAGTTTTATAAGTTCTTTATAATTTTTAAAAATTATTTATTTATGTATTCATTTATTTATTTTTAAAGAGAGAGAGAGAGAGGAAGGAAAGGAGAAAGAGAAAGAAACATGGATGTGAGAGAGAAATATAGACCGGCTGCCTCTCTTATGCTCCCCAACTGGGGACCAAACCAGCAACCTAGGCATGTGCCCTGACTAGGAATTGAACCAGAGACCTTTTGCTTTGCATATGACACCCAAGTAGCTGAACCACACCAGTCAGGTCCTCTGACTTTTTTCTTAAGTCATTCATATATTACCAATTTTTTTCTTTAACTATGAGAATATTTGCCCTTGATCATTTCAAAACATTAACATGATGAGAAAAATCATGTATAAACCAACAATTTTTCCAAGTTAGTCTGACATTCCCCTACTTACCAATTGCATATGGACTGATATGCACTGAATACATACATTGTAGCAAAACAGATTGTACTTGGATAATATTTGAGAGATGTTGGAGAAACGTCTGTTCTATGGAGCTCATTGTAGAGGTTCTTTATTAGGAAAGCAACAATGGGAACCAATACATCTGATAAGGTGTTAGTCTCAATTTTATTCTGGCCTGTATTCAGCTGTAGCCATCATTCTAGATTTCATTCTTAAATGAGTTTGGTAGAGGTAAGAAACCAAGAAGAATGTTAATATCTAATATAATTTTTTGAAATTTTGACTAATAAGTATTGTTATTTTAACTGTGTGTGTGTTGTTTTCAAGCATTGAATTAACAGTGCTCATTTTTTTAAAAAAATGTCTTCAGTACATGTAGACTCAGTCAACTTTGAGAGTTTATAATTCATATGTACATTAAATATAACTATACATTTTTAGCTCTATAAGTTACTCAAGCATTATTTCTTCTCAAAATTATTCTAATGTCATCATGATGTGTTTAAAAGGCTATAATTAGAATTAAGTTAGCAATGACATTTGAAACTCAAACTGAAAAATGATTACAGTTAAACCAATTACTGTATTGCAAATGATCTCAGCATTTCAAGGACTTCAAATAAACTTTCATTATATCTTTACAAAATATATGTCACCTAAGCAAAATTTTGATGATAAAGCTTATCATTAAAATCATGGGTGTGTTTGAAAGAAAATAATTTGATGAACTCATTTTTAATAGAAATATGTAAAAATTTCAAATTTGGTGATGTTCAAAAATGAGGGAAGCAAAGTTGAGCATATTGAAATAGTATCTAATTTTCTATAAATTGGCAAATATTTTCATTTGTTTTGTGAATTCATGGAAGTTGAGACTGACAAAAATATATTTGTATTTTGTCAGGTGAAAATTATCTGTTGTTTGGAAAAATATTTGTAAACCAGAATAGAAGAATTTAAATCTTCTTTTACTTGGGGTAAAATGCCAAGGGAAAAAAAAGGTGAGAAGGTGATTTTTGCTTCATAGTTTATTCCAAGATTTTCCTAATGGCCTTGTATTATAGGCAGGTAACCTGATTTTCAGACTGAATCAAACAGAAGGTCAATGCTTGATCTAAATGGCAAAGAATTTAAAAATATTACATTTTTTCTGTTGTTCTGCACGTGAATTAGAAATTACTAGGCACTTCCCTTATTTTCGATAATCTCTCATGTTAAATTTTAACAGAGAAAACATACCTTACTCCTTTAACTTTCTAGGTGCCTAGGATTGTTTGGTTCCTTTCAGATGGATGCTCTCTAAGCTACTTCTGGTGAAAAAATATTTTTATTATTAATTTAAAATGTAATGGCTTTGTGCGTTAATACTTTTATATAATAAATTGAAACAAAAGAAGTAACTAAAAAATTGAAAATAATACACACAAATACAAGTACATTTTTTGTATTACTGAACTCAACAAACATAATATTATTGTGGTATAAAACTTTCAAAAACCCATTATGGTATTAATGTCTTTGCTGCTGACAATTTACCTATAAGCACTGGTTTTCAGCTTCTAAGTAGCACTGCTTTAGTGATGGAGTTACAGAAAGGAGAATTAACTTCTTCCTTGTTTATTCTTGCTAGTTGTATTTCCTGAAAATGAAATCATTTTGTCAAGCAGCATTTTTAATTTGATTGAGTTTGCCTGACTTATTTTTCTTTTTCATTTATTTAACCAAGTTCTCTAACTCTTTCCCTGAACCTTATTCCTTATAAGAACTCTTTGTCTTGCCTAGAATTGTGGAGAATCTGCTACCCTTGCTGATATAGGCATTAAATGTCCCTTAGGTCATTGCCCCAACAACTAATTAGCTTCCTATGTAAATATATTCTGGCTTTCCTCCAGCCTAAAGTCTAGTATATTGCTGTGTTGATTAACCTAACTCAAGAGATCTTTACTGAGTTTTTAGACTTTCAAAGTATCCAGAAATTGACTGTTAGGGCTTCATAAATCTGCTCCATTATTTGCAGCATTTGGTGCATTGGTGCACATGTGTTTGTTTAAGTTTTTTGTGTTCCAAAATATTTACTGTCATGATTTTTGTGGAAATATTATTCTGCTATAAGGCAATTAGCAGCAATAGATTTAAAATTCCAATCTTCTTGGGAGGTAACTTGGATTAAAGGCAATAATAGCATAATCATCTATATATCATTATCACTCATCACTCCAAAGCATTATTTTTCAGGAGTTGTTTAATAAATTACACAAACTTTATCTTCTAGATTACGTATGATTTAAGTACAGGCCAGTACAGCATTGAAGAAGAAGCAAGTATATTTCTATTAACACCTGGATCTGCATATGGTCATGAGGGGCAGGAACAATAAAGGTTTGAAAGATATTACGGCAGGATCACCATGGCATTATGTGAGAAAGGCACAACTAGCCTTTGCTTGCTTGAAGATGGAAGGGGACCACAAAAAACAACCACCAAAAAAAAAAAAAAAAAAGTAAACAGCCTAAAGAAGCCAGAAAAAGCGAAGAAACATTCTTATCTGGAAATATTAAAAAGAAATGCAGCCCTGCCAACTACTTATTTTAGACAAGTGAGACCCATTTCAGACTTCTGACCATCAGAATTTTAAGATAAATTTGTGTTGTTTTTAACATACACCATAAGGTATATATCATATTTTATAACATAAATGTCTGTCTTGAATAAAACATTCCAAATCTTTAAAGAATACACCAGAAATATTTTATTGCTAAAATTTATTCTGACATTCTTTTTTTAAGCTTCCATTTTTACTTCTTTTTTTTGTTCCTCCAAAAAGCACAGTACGTGGTCATGGAACTAGTTGGCGAAAGGCATTTTTAGAGACTATATTTGTTTTAACATTTTTAATTTATCAAAAGCTTTTAAAATAACTCTTTACATCTTGGTTCGTAATCTGAAGAAACCACTTAATAATCAGATTGTAGATGGATACACTTTCATAAAAATGAATTTTTAGATAATTGAAAAATGAAGGAAGCTACATTTAGATTTAATTTATTCATTTTCGATGCAGGGCTATGGAGCAGGAAAGACAAATTAGAATTTCTAATAAATGGTGGCAGTGTGTAACATTTTCAAGAAACCATGACTAAATGGTTCTCTGCACTGCAGAATACATATTGAAATGGCAGGTGTTGCGTGGGCAGTAAGTATAAAGGGATATAGTAAGCGTCTGTGTGTGTGAAGAACAGAGAGAGATGAATTAATGTGTATGTCTAGCTCATATTGAAATTTTGAAAATGGCTTATGTTATTTAAAAATGTATTTGTATCTAAAAATGGCTTCTATCTTTCATCCATACCAGAATCAACTTTATAGATCACTAAAATAGCACCTGTCTTAAAAAAGAGAAATGCATTCAATAATCATGGCAAATATATGATCATATCAATGTTTTATGAGATAAAAATATTTTGTAAAATGAATTGGAAACATAATGCCAAGTAAAAATAAATTATTCCCTGCTAACTGACAATATTTATCAAATGTTTAATTAGTGAAAATAAGGGATTTGACATTATAAAAAATATAACAATATGGACTATACCTTCCAGTGTTTCAAATTTATAATCTAGTGAAAAACATTTTCACATCAAAGACAAAAATAAAGAAAACTTATTACAAACTAGTTTATATTTCTTTGAAAAATGAATCTCTATGACATCAAAATAGGGTTATCAAAGTAAACATTTTATTCCTCAAATTAATCTATCTAAAATGACAAAATTTCAATTGAATAAAATTAATTCTTCAATTGCTATAGAAAAGTCATCATATTTCTCTTATGTCACAAGGTTTATATAACCAGATATAAGAGTCCCCATTACATAGTATGACCTAAATTTATTTAAACACATTTTTATATATTTTAAAGTGTTGGAGAAAGAAGGTAAGAGAGAATGTTTTGTCTTAAACATTGTTTTATTTACATGCATAAAAGAAATTCAAAAAAACATTTTCAGTTTAAGTATCCAAATGGTAGCATTACTATTGATTTTTTAAAAATTTTGTTAGTATGCATTTTCCAAAGTTTCAGTACTTTACATTTCTTCCTCCTTCTTTAAAACCAGCTGTGTAACATGTTCAAGTCTTTTTCTCTACAAAACTCCTGCAGTTGTCTTTTACTAAAACCTGTTTGGTTACATTGGCCACCCAGGTAATCCAGGATAATCTTTTCATCTCAAAATCCATGAGATGAATAATTTATTCAAGTCTGTAAATTTCCTTTTATTATATGAAGTAACATATTTCAAGATTCTGGGGATTCTAACGTGAACATCTTTGGTGGCCGATTTTCTGACTACAGCTTTAACAAATATTAATTTAGCATCTACTGGCACCAAGTACTGTCCACGTTTCGTCTTTACTGCAAAATGGTCATCAGTGACATATCTGTGGACAAAATAGATACATTCTTCTGACCTTATAGAACTAACATTATAGCTGAAGGTGGCAGATCAAAAACAATTAAGCATACTAAGTATACAGAGTAGGGCAAAAGTCAGTTTGCAGTGTGAGCGCACGGAACAGTTTATTTGTATTCTTATTTATTAATTATTGTATTATTTTCCATACAAACAACTGTCAACCTATTTTGCCCCACCTTGTACAACATTTTAGAAGGTGATAAGTACAATGGGAAAAAAAGAATAAAGTAAGGTGAAACAACATTAGGGATGAGTGGGACTGGCATATAAGGATAATCAGAACAGAGCAGATTGAGGTTCGGTGACCTCATGCAGATATCTGGAGGAAGAACGTCTCAGGCAGAGAGAACAGCCAGTGCATGTGTCCTAAAGTGGTAGCCTGTGTGTTATTCTAAGAAAGAGCGATGTGAATGGCGTGGTTGGATTATAGTATAAGAAGAAGTCAGAAAAGTAACAGGAAGGGGAAAGCAACTCATTAATTATGTAAGATCTTATAGACATTCATGTGGACCTTGACCTCCCCGTGCATGAAACAGAAAGCATCATGGGGTTTTCAGCATTAAAGAAAGTTATTTGACATATTTCGATCACTCGCACTTAGCATGTTGGAGAAGGGAAACTAAATAAGTGGCTATGGCAGTTACAGAAAATTGGGTGGTGGTTGAAACAAGCTGTTAACAGAGTTGATGATGAGAGTAACTGGACTTGAGATACTTTGAAGGAGAACAAATAATATTTTCTGAAAGGACTGATGTGGAGTGTGAAAAAATATTAACTGACAATATTGATTCTGAGGATTTGGCTTGAGCAACTACAATTACCACAGCTGAATTCGGAAGACTACCTGTGGAACCAGAACAGTTGTGAGGAAAGCTAGAGTGGAGTTCCTGTGTGTCTAGCTGGAGATCCTACTAGAATTCTAAGTTACATTTTCATATAGGAAGTTAGATATGAGATTTTTAACGTACGTGTAATTTTCATACTAAAAACATGATGTTGTTTATAATATTCCAAAGATAGATAATCCTGTCATGTACTTGTATATTTTTATCTTTTTAGGAAAAAAGATATACTTAATCAACAGCTTACATTAGTGATACAGTGAGTATTGAAAATTTTAAAAAGTTATTCTGAGAGCATTTCAATAATTAGTACAACTCTCTAGAAGTCCTTTAAAATTCCAAATTTTAAGGTAGATAAAAAAATATGATTGGATATGTCTGGCAGACAGTAACTAATATATCACTGGTGAGTGTTAAGGGCCTGAGGAAAGAGTAGAATGATAGGTGAAAACTCTCACTTTGTCAAGAGACATATCGACTTCTTCCTATTCTGTAATAGAAATAAAATTGAAAACCAAAAGAATAAGAATAATTCAGAGCATATGTGCTTGAAAAATGAGTGCAAGGCTAGGCAGCGCTCTAGGCCAATTTTAGAGTACCTTAAAAAAATGAGCAAGAAAATGGTGTGTGTAATGCAATCTGAATTGCCTAGATTTGGCTCTTTAAATGGAATTATTTTTGCTCTAAGAAAATTCACTCTTATGTAGGTTTAATAGAATTCTAAGAATATTTTCTTTACAATTAGCTCTTGAGATTGTATATGTGTTTATATTTGCATATGTAAGAGAGAGAGGGGGAAAAGAGAATGACAATGAATCATAGAAATCTGAACTGAAAATCTCAAAACACATTTTTCTATGAAAATAAATTAATTATAATTCTATAAATTTTGTATCTGATGTCTTGCTGATGTTTCTTAAAAAATTTTCCTTTTGTTGATACATGCTGAAAAGAAACAAACAGATTAACACACATGGAAGCAGTGTATACATAAGAAAAGTAATAAGTTTTACCACTGGTTTGGATATTTCAGGGTTTTTCTAAAATTTGACTTGGTGCTTAGTGCAATGTGAGGGAGGTGGGCTGGTATGGATGACAGTGTTGAGGTTGTTCCCAGGTTACTTCTGAAAGGCAACTTTATTTTCCTTGCTTGTTAACTTATTTTTACATAATCGGTTCCCACATCATCTTTGTTAATTATTTTATGATATTTTGATTTTCAAAATAAAATGTAATTTAAAAAACACAGTTCAAAACAGAGAAATTCTCAGGAATTTCTCTTTTTGAGACTGTAGGTACATCACGATTTCTGATGTTTTTATTGCCTAAATTTTTCATGGTGAAATTTGTGATTCTCTTTAGCATTTATTTTATGACTACTTATGTCAGGTTGACAAAGAAAAGAGTATAAAAAAATAGGAAGAGTTAAATTGTTTTTTCACAAACATATAAAAAATTGTAACCCTAATTTATTGTGGATCTTTCCCTAAACCAAGTTTACATAAATTGTTAGTCATTAAAATTCAGAGACAAATTATCTTCTCTTTGTAACATCATGTTCCTTAATGATAAAGATAAAAAAATACATGAGATTTTGGAAAAAAACTGGTTAAGAAAAGAGTACAGTAGAGTGATTTTCTTAATAGATGCTCATCTTCCTTCTTGGGAGTTGTCTATTTGATAATTAAAGCTTAGCGCATTGTCTTAATCCTATCGTGAAAATGTGGTATATAAATTATGTCGTAATGAATCAATATTAGACAATGCAGGCTGCCTAATTAAGGCACAAAGTTTTAAATAAAACAACATTTCCAAACTGTGATTGTGCATCATTCATCCACAGACTTCATAAAAGATGCATGCTTGTGCCCTGCTGACTCAGAATCTTTGTTAATGGGGCTAACGATAAAAAATAACTTGTTCCTAGTATGAGTCAAAAAGACACACACACAAATGCCAAATTGTAAGAGCAACTGAACTGAAATAGTCTTGCTTCATAACAACTTTAAAAAGTGTTATAAATTGCTATAAAGTGAAATTTGAATTTTTAAAACTGCTATATTGTCACTGAGTAGTATTAAACTTTGGAAGTGCTATTTTACTGATAGGTGTTATGTAAAAAATAAAAGAAACCAGCCTCTTTGCTTGTGGGGTGAGGTAAGAGTGGATAAGCAGTTTTTTAATAAGAATTTAGCTACAAGGAATGTCTTATAATATTGCCCATATAATTTGAGGAAGTTCTCTTCTGTTCCTATATTGCTGAGAATTCAATCATAAATGAATATTGAATACTGTCAAATTCTCTTCCTCAAATGGTATGATCATATGGTTTTTCTTCTTTATTGTTAGTATAGCAGGTTACAATGATTTATTTTTGAATGTTAAATCAGCTTTACATTCCATATGTAAATCTCACTTGGTTATGAAGTATTAACTCTTTATATGTGACTTGACTTGATTTGTTATTATTTTGTTGGGAATTTACACATCTCTAATTTATCTTCATAGAAGATATCGATTTGTAGTGTTTTGATGGAAGATGATTTGAGTTGGGTGGTGGAGACACAATGCAATATACAGATCATGGGTGTACACTTGACACCTATATCATCTCAGTAACCAATGTGACCCCAATAAATTCACTTTAAAAATAAATAAATAAATGTTCTCATTTATAATTTATTACTAAAACAAACTTACTGTATTTTTAAAAATAAACTTTAAAAATGAAGTTAAAGCTCTTGTTCTTTAGGATATAATGACAATGGCATACATTTTATCCTCAAAGTTTTGAGAGCAAAACATACATTTTTTGCAAAAGATTTATTGATCAAAGAGTTTCCTTTCACCTTTTAAAAAATAATCAGAGCTGCAACATTCAGAGTGATGGGAGAATGTGAATGATTTTTCTGAGCTTGGACCTAACTGAACAAAAATGTATGGATAGGAAGTGGTAAATGGCATCTAGCACAGGACAAGGTATATTCTCATTTACCTGCTTGAAGATGCTTTGATCCATGATTTCCTCAGACCAGCAAGCACTTCTCAGAGTAATCTGTCCATGTGTGGTAAATAGTTAATGTCTTCTTGCCCAAGATCATTTTTTCTTCTGTTAACACCGGATTTTTTCCTCAGGAAATGATCTCTTTTCCAATCTAATCCTATTTTATTTATGTGGAGCAGATGTTTCAGGGATGAGTATATGAGGCAGGCCTGGCCAACAGAGCATTACATTTCACTTTGCTCATAAACATTGGTTCAAGTACAGAAATATGAATCAATCAAAGGCAATCAGAGTTGAACAAAGGATTTTGTGGAGTGACCAGTAGAGACATATGTTTATTTCAGTTTATTCAATGCAGTATGAAAGCAAGCTTGGAGATCTGAGAGATGGCAATTGAGACTCTTCATGTGCACTGTATATAGAAGAGTAAATAAAACATAGAGGAAAACAGAATAAAAAGCAATACACACAGATAAAGAGTAAGATAAATCAGACACTGATGACATTATATGAGCCTTGGATTTCTAGAAAATGAAGAATATTTTAGACCTAGGTTTTCCAGTTAAATTATCCAATGAATGCCTCTCTTTTCAGGGTGCTTAAAATAATTTAATTTGGATTTTCTGTAATTTTGTAGCCACAATTTCCTACTATATCATATAATTACCTCTGGTGCCTGATATCATAATTCAGTGTTTTTCAAACTTCCATGATCAAAAGAATCAGTTGATATTTATGGAAATTCAGATGCCCAGAGCACTTTCCTAGGGGATTCTGTTTTAGTAAAGGTTATAGATTTAAGAATGATCAAGGGATAAACCTTATGATTCTAAAGTACGAAAATTATCATAGTAGTACAATATATGCAAAATAAAAAAAATCAGTATGCTATTACCCTTGCTTTCTGAATATTGTATAATGCTCTGGTTTGCATGGCAAATCAGCATATGGCCACAGAATCATAAAATTTTAGAGATGGAAGAAATGATAGATATAATCTGGTCCAACAGCTCATTTTTTACAATAAGAAACTTGTAGCTAAGAGAAAAAAAGTAACACACACAAATACCATAGAAAGTTAATAGCAAAAACAAAAACAAAATAAAACAAAAACCCAAAACCTACAACATGAATATCTTGTTAACTTCAATTTATTTTATTATCAAAAATCATATTTTCTAAATTAAAAATATTTTTTAAAATGCATAAGTAAAACGATAGTGAAAAATCTACCTTTATTCTTCATGGACATAGAAAATTAACTAAAAGAGCTCATAGTATATTCTAAATTCTTAGCATACTTCACTGTGAATAAACATTCATTATTTGACCATTATAACAACAATGAATTCCTTACTACTTAAAGAGATTGTAAACAACCTAATTCATGCTGTGATTTTATAACTATGTCCTCTAATGTTTATATGCCATGTATTTTATTTATAATAAGATATTAAAAGGTATTACTGATGAGTGGATTTTAAGACTAGATAAATCAATTTTTTATTATTAATCTAAAAATTAACACAAAAGATTTTTTGAAGAGTCAGTTGGTCCAAATGCAATGGTCTTAAATAAGAAATTCATAGAATTTTATACACTGAATAAGGATTTTTCAACTTTATTTCCTCAGTGGTAAAAAACAAACAAACAAAAAACCTGTAAGTAAAGACTAGTAACAAAGGTGGCAATTTAAAGAACACATGGATTCTTTAATGTGGATGGATTTTCAGGAAAAAACCTTCTTTACATTATAAAATGAAGTATTTAAAACGGAACGGCATCATTTTTTTCTTCCCCTTAGAGTATGTAGGAGTCCAGATTGAGTCTGCCCAGAATGGGCCACCTGGCATGCAGACTATTTTAGGACAAAAACAATTAAAGTTCAATATACTTAAGATGAAAACCCTGTTTAGGATAGGAACCATATCATATTCATTTTAGCATATTTACTTTAGTATGTATAGATAAAGTATGACAAACAGGGAAGATTTAAGCAAGCCTGTTTGTTAAACTTCCCTGTCTCCAATTTTTTCTTCCCAGTCTCCAAGCGAGCATTTGTTTACCTTATATTTGCTTTTTCTTGTCCACTTGTGAATTTCCTACTTTCTCTTTGAAACCTCTGACCCCTACCTCCCTCTCATTATTCCAAGATGGCATTATGGCCTCAACCATCCAATGCATCCTTGAGTCTTATAGTTTTATGAATTCCCCATATGTACATATGTAATAATTTGGTAATTTTCTCCTGCTAATCCATCTCATATTTCTTTGATAATTAGTACAGACAGGAGAATTTAGAAAGGTAGGAAGAAAATTATTTTTCTGCCCCCACAAGTAGCAAAAATTAAATTGATTACCAGCTCTAGCTGGAATTGTTAAAGAAAGCCTTCCATTAATGTCACAAAAAGTCATATTGGAGACTGCCACTATCTCAAAATTCCCATGTCCTCAAACATATATGTTATTGTATAGTAAAATAAGACACTGCATTGCTTGGGTAAATAGTTTTCTAAAAGTATCATACTTATTGTTATATGATCAAAATTCATTTGCCTAAATACTATGGTAACATAAATTTATTACACATATACTTGGTTCCTTAAATAATTGATCCAAGTACAATTTTATAGGACAGTATTGTTATCTATTTACAATGAAAATAAACAAATATTCATAGTTTAGAAATAAATTTTGGAGACAAAAAAATATTTATGTAATTGTACAGTATTTGTTAACATTTTATTCAAATAAAAATAGAAAAACATTTAGTCCTGAAATAATCTGAACCGTTGTTTTCCAAATTTGGCTGTATATCAGAATTAACATGTCTTTCAGAAAAGCATGTTCTACATTCTAAGCTTATTAAATTGTAATCTTAGGCAGTTGTGCCATGGATTCTGTACTTTTAAAGAAGGTTTTCATCTTTATTTCTAGAGGATCATCAAATTGATGATGACCAGCCCCCTCTCTGTGTGGGTGTCTGCATCCTGTCAAGAGGAGGATGTGGACAGCAGCATCCTTTCCTACTTTTTGGACAATTGCACACTTCTGCCAATTCCCCTTCTAGCAAGCAATGGCCTAAATTATCAAAAGATCACTTATCTGAAATGTGTTTATATATATTTTTTTCAGTCAAAGGACAACAGCAGAAAATAACTAATAAGATTGTTGAAGGTAGTAGCAACTATGGTTAGTGTTGATTTTTTTTAAAAGCACTTAAATTATTCCTGTTCCAGTGTGGCTGAAAAAGTGAAAATCAAGATATTTTACATAATCTCTTGTGCCTATGCAAATATGTTGTAGTTACCAGAGTAGTTCTATACATTTGTTACCAAGGGAATCAAAGAGAGAGACAAGAAATGTGAGAGCTTCTTACTATCGTTTTTGTGCAGTGACTCTTAATAAAGTGCTATTTTCATTCTATGCTTTTTTTGCAGAATTACAGTGTCAGTTTGGACCCTAAGGATTAAATAGAGACGTTTACTACATTTTTATGTGATACTTTCAGTTCTTTGGAGTTTAAACTGCCCACCCTCTCCACTGTCTGAATTTCAAATCATCTTCAAAGTTGATAGCCTAATTTGAAGTGTTATACTCTTGATTTGTTTGGATTTGTAGATCTCTCTGAGATATCCATATAAACTGTGTTATTATGCAAATTATGGTGACTAAATTTCCTTCTTCTAACTGGTATTTTTACTCACTTTTTTGAATGAGAAAAGTACAATAGCTCATGGAAACACATATATTTATACATGTATTTATTTTGAAGGATATTAATTTTCCACTGAACTATACCAATTATTATGAGAAATTCAAAAATACTGCTAAAATATTTTAAGATGGTATTTTTATTTTCACCCAAGTATATGTTTATTGATTTTAGAGAGAGAGAAACTAACAGAGAGGGGGAAACATCAATGTCAGAGAAATATCATTCACTTGCCTTCCATGCTCACCCCAACCAGGGATAGAACTCACAACCTAGGTATGTGCCCTGACTAGGAATCGAACCTGCAGACTTTTGGTGTAGGGGATGACACTCCAACCAACTGAGCAATCAGGACAGGGCTAGCATCCCTCACATTTATTTTTCTTTCTTTATATGGCTTGACTGCATTCAGTTGGGTCATTTATTTTTCCTGCGCTTATTGCTATTTATCTAATGAGAAATTTTAAATATCACTTTGTGAAATCATTTAAGACAAAGACTAGTAAGCTTAAAGCAAATAGTGTGGATAAAGTATTCACTTTGATAATTTTTCTATTGACTGAGAACATACTAATAGTATGGGAAAATGTTTTGATAAAACTATAAAAATATTAGACTGAGGAACATGTTTCAGATGACTTTGGAATTCAGGGTTTAAATGTTTTTATTTCCAACATATAGTGAATGATAGGAATGCCTTACTTTTTCTTCCAAAATTCCTTCCAAGTTATGAATATTTGCTTTTTTTATTGTATCTACAATAATCTGCAAGAACTATATAAAGCTATCACCTACATAAAACCATAAAATTTTAATCAAATACTTTGCCTCAGCTTTAATTTCTTTATTTAGAAGCATGCAATAAAATCTCTTGCATAAGTAGTCGTGTCAAATGTATTCCAAGGAGAGCTTTGCAGTCTCCCAAACTTTAATTATCCCACAGCTTAGTTCAACTTCGTGGTCTGATAAACCATGAACAAAGTGCAGGTTTCAAAGAAAGGAAAAAAAAAACATGTATATGACTACTTAAGAGTAGTGTCTCCTAGGCTGGTAAAGTGGCCTTTCAGCTAGTAAGCTATTATTGTAGGCCTTTTGTTTTCTGGAGTTAACTGAGATGTTCTGAGCTAGTTCTCTGCTCAGCTTTTCAGAATGGTGAAGAGATGAGCCTACATGGCCTTTGGCTGCTGAGAGAACAAAATCATCATTTATCTTCCATACTTCTCAAATCATATGACTTTGAAGAGACCCTCTTTTCTCCTTGCAGGATATTTCATCCTGTCTACAGTGTCTGCAGAAATATTTGGGCCCTACCAAAGTACTAATTCTCTTTCTTGCCATAGAATTATTTTCAAAGTAACAAAAGTTGAGTGTATTTAATTTTTAATTCTTTGAAATGCTATAATCGTGTGCTTTTAGGGAGTTGATCAAAAAGATATTGGACATAGGATATCTCTTCATTTTTAAGTTATATCAAATTTCAAGATTTCAAGAATATTACAGCAATATTTTTGATTTCTTGATTGGCATATATCTTGAATTTGAAATTGTCCTGGAAATACACACCTACTTTCTAAGCAAATAAATGCAATGAAATAGATGTCCTAGGAGTAACACTTGGTAATGTTATGAAAATGACTCAAGGGCTATTAGATCTTGCTTAATTCTCACTGAATTAATTCAGACCACATTTACATGGAGAAACAAAAAGAGTATGTCAAGTGTTTTTGCAGTTTATGGTCCTCTTTTCATTTTACGTAGTTTTAGAAATAGTATCTCAGACACCTATGAAGGTACACAGATATATTTTTAATTGCTTGTTCAGATGATGAATCTTATATTTCAGCTAAATAATTCCTTCCTATTCTGAATATTGAAAAATCAGACAATAAAAACTTGCATTTACCAAGGCTAATATTTTTTAAAAGACATCTAATTTCTGTTATTAGTTTTAGATCATCAAGTGAAGTTTAGAATATTTTAGAAAAACATAATCAACAATCTAAATTTTTAAAAACAGTATTATACATTCAATATGCTTAATGCAGACCTAATTATTAAAAAGGGAAAAGCATTTCTATTATAATAGAACAAGCATGGACTTCTCTTGGCTTATCAATATGTAAATGATTTGGTAGAAAAATAGAAGCATTTGTATACTAGAGAGTTTTAATTTAAGCTGTAGTCGTCAAAAAATTAACTGCCTCCTACTTTTCTAAGTTATTCTGGTTGGATTAATAATCAAATTAACATTAGACAGATTAACAGAAGAAAATGTCCAAAATATATTACCATAGTACATGCAGATGTGCCATAGGAATATGAGGACAGAGGAAGCATTGGGCAGATGAGGTTTATATACACCCTGGAGCTAAGGAGAAAGGGGGCAGAGGTGTGTGGTTTGCAATTTCAAAGGACAGAAAGACAATTCACACGGAGATGAAAAAGCAAATGTTTGGTAAATAAATGTTTGCTTGGGCCACCCTTAATAATGGGACATAGAGAGCACTTTGAATAAAAGGGTTTGAAGGGTTCTCTTCTGACTATCACACAGTGGTTTATATTAAACTATTGTTATCTGTGATGATACTGTAACAGAGAGAAATTCTCAGCCTTTCTGACTCCATCTTGCTCAAGCCTGCTGTGCTCTTGCATAAAGACATGCTAATGGTTGGAGGAATTCTGCTTGCAGCTTGAGATTTTACAGAAACAGCTCTTTGCCAGGAGGTGCCTCTCCCAAGAAGATGGGGGAAATTTGTACAAAAATAATGTTTTATTATCAAAGATTTGCAGAAACCTCAGGACCAGACTCAAATCAGCTGGAGTGAAGGGAATGGGAACAAAGGGGTTTCATGGTCTTTCTGGAATCTCAGATGGTGCTGAGATGTCCGTGGGCCTCAATCAAATAATAAAGAAAGAAAAAAGAAAGAAGAAGAAAGTTGAAAGAAAGAAAGAAAGAAAGAAAGAAAGAAAGAAAGAAAGAGAAAGAAAGAAAGAGAAAGAAAAGTTAAAATTAAATAAGTTAGTGTATATGTTAGTTTACATATAAAATAGCAGACTAAATTTGTGTCCAATAAGACAGTGATCTAAAAATACAATTAGAGCCCTGGCTGGTGTGGCTCAATCGGTTGGGTGTGGCTCAGCAAGGCAGAGTCAACAGTTCAATTCCCGGTCAGGGCACATGCCTAGGTTTTGTGTTCAGTCCCCAGTCAGGGTGCATTCAACAGGCAACCGATCTAAGCTTCTCCCTCACATCAATGTTTCTCTATTACATAGATGTTTCTCTCTCTCTCTCCCTCCTCCCTTCTCCTCTCTCTAAAACAAATAAGTATTCACGAATACATCTTATAAGGGGTTAATATAAAATATTTATAAAGAACTTATAAAACTCAACACACACACACACACACACACATCAATTAAAAAATGGGCTGAGGACCTGAATAGACATTTCTCCAAAGAGGACATACAGATGACCAATAGACATATGAAAAGGTGCTCAACATCATTAATCATTAGAGAAATGCAAATTAAAATCACAATGGGATACCATCTCACACCTGTCAGAGCAGCTATCATCAATAAATCAACAAACAAGTGCTGAGGAGGATGTGAAGAAAGGGTAGCACTTCTGCACTGTTGGTGGGAATGCAGATTGGAGCAACCACAGTAGAAAGCAGTATGAAATTTCCTCAAAAACTTAAAAATGGAACTGTCTTATGACCCAATGATTCCACTTCTGGGAATTTATCTGAAAAAACTTGAAATGTCCATTTGAAGAGAACGTAAGCACCCCTATGTCCATTGCAGAGTTATTTACAGTCACCAAGATATGGAAGCAGCCCAAGTGTCCATCAGTAGATGAGTGGATGGAACAAATGTGGGACATTTACACAATGGAATAATACTCAGCAATAAAAAGGAAGAAAATTTTACCATTTGCAACAGTATAGATGGACCTAGAGGACGTTATGCTAAGTAAAATAAGCCAGTCAGAGAAAGACGAATACCATATAACTTTGCTCATATGTGGAATCTAATGAATGAACTACGCTGGCAAGCAAAATAGAGACAGGCTCATAGATATAGAAAACAGACTGACAGTTCTTGGGGGTTGGGAGGTTAGGGTTGGAGGGATTGAGCAAAAAGAAAAATGGACTCACGGACATGGACAGCAGTGTGGTGACTGAAGGGGGAGGAGGTATAAGGGGGATGAATGGTAATGGAGAAAATATAATAAAGTGTAAGTTTAATAAACAAACAAATAAATCATTAAAAAAATAAAAACACAATTAGAGAAAACATGTTGGAACACATGACAGACCATTGCTAGAAAGGAACACTTAATGAAGTATAATGTGCTTAAAGTAAGCTTTCCTTATTTACGTTGTAACACAGGGTAAAGTAGTGACAGATTGTCACCTGACCTATATTCCCTAACTTGACATTTCACCATCTGATGGAAATATACTTTGTATCTTTGTATTTAGAAAGACTTCAGAGATCATGCCTGTAGAGTGGCAGCAGAGGACAGAAGATGGAGGGATAACAAAGTGATAATGTAAGAGGCTACAGAGAAGGTGTCTCACAGATAACCAGACACAATGTAAGAATAATGCTAAAACAACAATAAACAGCTACAAATAAATACTTTAATATATAATTTTCAAAGCATATATCCTCTATCATGTTACAAAATATGGAAATAATATTGAATATGTATTAATGAAATCAGTAAAATTCCTACATTTATTTTACTCTACTACTTTAATAATATTTGCTTCTAACTATAAGGGAATCTTCTGTTTGCAATAATTTTTGCTGCTTTTGCTCAAATTAAATAATTTACCTTATTTCCATGGAAATATGTTTTTGTCTTATTTGATCTTAAAACATTTTTTACTTTGTTGAAGTGATTTTGCCCTAAAAATATTTTTGCAACTTAATTATATCTTTCTATAAATGTTTATCTATATATTATACAATATTATAAATGTAATAATCAAGTACTGAGATTTCATATATATTTTAAAATAAAATCATCATATATTTTAATAGTATGCAATGGAAAAAATATTTTTAATTATGTGCTTATTTAATTGCTGCAAAGATATAGATTGAGATGATTATTAGAGAAGAAAGGTTAATTTTGAACATTATATTACTCATATAGTAATTTCTTTTTTTAGTAGTATTGGTTTTATTTTTTTGAAATTTTAAGACTATATTTTAAAATACATCTGAAGGACATGTCACATCATTTAATAAACTAATTTTGATATTTAATATATTAATTGTATCAAAATATAATAATTTCATATAGCAAACTAAGATTTTAAATATAATTCTTTTGGAGTGTCCTTTGTCCTTTTTGTAAGAAAGATATTCATACACATTCTTCTCATGCTATATACAAGTTATGAATTAATACATTAATTTATTACTCTTAATGTTATTAAAAACAATAACAACATTTGTGATTTGTGGTCTTGATGAAAGAATCTTAGTTTCTAAGGTATGCAAATGAGTAGTTACAATACCAGTTAAGACTTTTTCTAATGCCTGTTACTATTCTGCTTGCCAGACACAGCTGGTGCTCTACCAGCTGGTACAAGCAGTTGAAGGAGGGAGTTTGGAATCTGATCCCACAGTGCCCATCCTGGGGTCATCACAGATGGGAGGGAAATAAAATGAGTCATTCCAGACACTTCTATGTCTGCCAAGAGAGGGGGATGGCACTTCCCTCTAGTGGAGAAGAACCCAAGCCCTTGTGTCCAAAGGCTTTTATTGAAAGGGTTATCAATGGGGCTAGGGAGTAGGAATGCACAGATGATCTCATTATGGCAGTATATTAATATTTACAGAGAATAGGCGATGTTTTGAAGAAAACAAATGGCAGGAACACACCGATTTACATGGGTCTGAGAGGGGACCGGTAAACATGAGAGCGTAAACGTGAGAGCGCCAAAGGGTTTAGGGTCAGGGCCTGTGAAGAATGTGAATTACCTTCCCAGCATGAGCTGGTTATTATAGCTTTTGAGGGGAATACAAAGCATCCTTCAAAGAATTCACTTCTAGACCTGATTTTTTCAGGGAACCGGCTAATCCAGTTTAGGGTTGTCTCCAGTATTGTTTCAAACCTGAGCCAGGCGGGGGATCAGAGCCACCAAGAGAAAAGGGGACTTCTTTCAGACAGAATGAGGACCCAAGCCTTTACAAAGCCTTGAGGGGTCATTGAAATGAAAGAGGGGTGAGGGTCTTTCTGCCCTTTTTCCTCATCCCTCAAGTTCTTCCTTCATGCCTATGAGGCCATGCCTGTCTTAGGTTGCCCCTTCCATCAAGGGGTCTTACCGATCATTGACTAATCAGCCATCCTCCAGAGCTAGGCAGGGTGACGTGAGGGAGGCAGGGGCGGCATCTCTGCCAGGGGGACAGGTTTTGTCTCCTCGATGGCCCATTTCCCAAGGCCTCCTTGCTTAGCTCCAGCCTTGGGTTCCTGCAGCCTGTCGGCGGGGCTACAGTTCCTGAAACCAGATGGGGTATTTCCCAGATGGTGAAGATCCCTGAGGTCACAGGTATGATCACAGATGATGGGCAGCATAAAATTCCAGGGAGAAATAGCAGGCATTTTTTTTTTAAATCTTAGAAGTATGTTATATTTTGCCAACTATATTAGTGTGTTTTATTATAAAATATTCTATTAAACTTAACATTTTATTATTTCATTGTATTAAAATTAATGTTGGTGGCAGAGTAAGTACATCGATAATTATCATTTACAGCATACATTTAAAACCCAATTTGAAATAAACAAGCAAATAATGTTGATGTATATTATTTGTAGTTAACATGTTGAAATAAGTAGCAAATCCATAAGAAATAAATATTTTTAAATATTAATAGAAAATAATGTAAAAACACAGGTTGGTATGAGTGAGTGTACTTTATTGGCAACTAAAACCTCTCAAATTGTTTAGCCATTAGTGGTGTGATATCTAATAATTCAAGTACAACTGGTAAATTTGGAACCAATTAGACTATAATCACTCTTCAATTTACCTATTAGGCTTATTTGTAGAAAATTCAATATCTTCCAAGGCAGACAAAAGATTTTTGTGTACTTTCATTTTAAAAGATAGATTCTCAAGAGATTTTTTTGATATACATCATTATCTATTAAAACACTTGAAAGATGCATGAGATACAGAAGGATCATTTTTTGTTTCAAGTTTCCTACCCCTGGCAAAATGTCTTCTATCTGTAGCACTCATCCACCGATTAATTGTCAGCCATCATCATTCTGTCATTGCAATGAAAAGGCTCCCACATTCAGATACCCTCTGCTAGGAACTGCACAGATGAGACTTCATTTTCATAAGCCATTGGCCTCTTAATCTATCCCTTGTGTTTCCTAAAACATCATAATGACCATGTCACTACTGTGCTTAAAACTTATAGAAGGTGGTCTCCAAATTCCATAGTCTGGCACCCACTATCCTCCATCATCTGGCCCTAAAATACAACTTAGTTTATCGTTGCCAAAATACATTATCTTAACGATTCATTTATTGAAGAACTTTCACTAATTATAAACTGTCTTATTTTTCTTTACATAGCATTTATGTTGTTTTACACTCTACTTCTGGTATTAGTACCTCTACTTTTATGTGCACATTGTTTGGACTTGGTATAGGTGAACTGTCGTGGTTGAGTTTGTTCAAAAATCTAGTCACTAGAAATAAATTTTAAACATACAAAAATTATTACTCTATTGTACAAATATTAATCACACACCTATATCTACAATAGAATAACATTAAAGTGTTGATGTGTTAAGAAAACATTCTTGCATTAAAATCTTTTGGGATTACAGTTTACACCAAAACTCAAATAACAAGATGCAAAACATTGAACATAAATATATTTTTACAGCTATTCATTTGCATCATATCTATGGCAACTTAATAGATTTGTTTGGTTTTTAAATCATTTTAATTAGAGAGTTACATTTTCTCTGAACTACTAGAATTTCTACTGCATTTTTCCTACTGTAAAATTGACAAGAAAGAGATTCAAGCCCAATTAAAAAATAAAGCTTATCAATTCAGGCTGAGCTTATATATATGCAGTTGAAGCAAAATGATTTATAACTTTCAGTGGGGCCAATTTGCTGCAAAGAGTCTGCATGATTCTCCCAGTAACAGATAAGCTAGAAGTGACAGTCCCAGATGTTGAATACCCAGTGTGCATAAGTCACAGAAAACTGGGGTCTACAAAAGCGTTCAGTTGCAGTCTTTTACCACAGAAATGTAGACTCAGCCAAAGATTTTTTTGAAGCTATCCCACGCCCAGAGGATACGATATTAAAGGAACATTTGCTCTCCACGCTGTAATGAGTTCTTGAACATACAACAGCAAAAATATACAAACCTTTATACTTATTAATGAAAGATAGAAATGAAAATAAGAAATGAGAGGACAAAGAGAAATGTTAATGGCTAATGAAAAAATATTGTAATTAGCATGTTGTAGAGAAGATATTAATCAGGGAGCCAATCATTTATAGGAGAGGTTATTCCTTACTTGGTAAATATAGAGAAAATTGGTACCAGCAGAGAATGGCCTGATATTATCCGAAAGTATACAAAACAAGACTCTATTCAACTCTACCACTTATTACTTTAGCAACTTTGTTCAAATTATTTAAATTTTGTGGAACTGAATTTTGTGGAATATTCCTGGGCCTTAGTTCTTAATTTGCAAAAAATTCTCTGGTCTTCATAACATCTTCCTTTCATAAGACTCAAAGCTTATTTATGACCCATATAAACACAAAATTTCCTGCTCAAAATTAATTTCAGAACTAACCTTTCAATAAGTTATTTCTTTGAAAATTTTCTTTATATACCACATGCTTTGGTTTGCCATGTAAGTATGTATAGACCTAACCCATTATTTTAAAGAATGACACATTCTATTCCATTTGTACATGTATGTGAAATTTTTGCTGAAAAAATTGCTAAACATTCACAGATGGTCCTATTGGCCTATTTCAGGTTCATTTAGTGTTGGCTTATTGGAATGTCCACTTATTCCCTAGGGCACTTGAGTACTCTTCATCCTTGATTCACATGGAAATCAAACCACAACCTTAAGGCTTGATTTGAAGTCACCCTAATCCACATAAATGATGAGAATCAGAAACATTCTGCAGTCAACCAATGATACTACTATAAAGAGCATACACGTGACTGTATTACACAAATTTGTATTGCAAAATATTCTCACCTGCACAAATGGGATAATCTCTCCTATAAAGTAGCATAAACAATTGTTACATACATATGTGTAGCAAACCAACATTTTCTTCTGTTGAGCAAAAGAAAAATCAAGTTACATACATGCACTATATATTTATATTTTTGCATGTATCACAGATTTATGGAAATTTCTAGAATTATAACTAGGTATTAAGATATATTTACGATAAAATATCAAAAAAAATCTTGAAGAACTCTAATTTCAGCATTATTATTGTACTGGAATAAACTTCCCATCATAAATAACAATAAAATTAGATAAAATATCTCTTCAGGCCTTCACATGACTGCAAAAAAACTCTGCCTGTGGATGACTTCCCAACTATGATTCCTTGAGGTGGAGTTTAACAGACCACAGTATCTCTTTCAGATGAGGAGCCAGAGAAGAGAAAGCTGAAATGAGAGCAAGGAGAAGGGAGACTCAGAATGGAGTTCCATAGCAAAGGCCATGTGTAAACTATCCGGGGATCCATGGCTAAGGGCTGAGCTGAGTATTAACTGAGTGTGACTACTTGAGACTTACCAGAGAAGAGCTACTACTAGGTTAAGAATCAATCACAGGTGATAGAACTTGAGTAGTGCGGATGAACTTTGGAAATTTGAAATAGAGTGGAGAAATGTTTCTAATGCCCCATCAACACCTGCCCATCGAGTGAGAATTTGATGAGCTGGTTACTCTTTCTTCTATCACAATTCATGTTTTGCTTTCTCTACAGGTACCTCTCCCCCACTTCCTCTCTGACTGACTCATAAAATCTAGGACTCTGCTTAGTTTATTATGCTGAGAATATAGGGATAGAATTGTTGCAGGATCAGGCAGCCAAATTATTTTATTATTATTATTTTTTAAAGGCAGTGCATGCACATGGTACAAAATTTAGAAAGCAAAGTGTGTACCAAAGGATACACAATGAAAAGAAAGTTTTCCTACCCCTATTCTCTCCCAGACATTCAACTTTCTCCTCTAGAGACACAGGCCAGTTTGGAATGAGATATTTGAGAAAAATCTTTGAACATGTCTATGGTTTTAAAATGAGAATCAGTACGTGATACTTTCATAGAGCATTTCAAAAATAATATTGCTTCTGGCAAGCTATAATTAATAATTATATAAGATATATATAAAATAATTAGAAATATAATGTTATAATTCTTAGGGCAGTAACAAAAATTACCCTTACCATTTGCTCTTAAATTATTCCATAAAAGGAATTTACAAGTATGTATGAGTTAAAAATATAATTCTATATTCTTTAGTTATTTTGGACATACACATGTATATATTTAAATTTTATGTTAAAGGAATAAAAAAGAATATTATTATAAACTTATAAAATATATTTTGAAATATGCAGATAAAATGAAATATTCACTTAAATTGTCAATTAGTATGTTGGTTTTCTCTTTATAAAAATTCAGAATTAGCCTTCATATCTCACTAAACTTTTTCAATCATAATTTAAGAAGTAGATCCACAGTAATAAAAACATATATTACAAAAATAATCATAATGTCAATAAGATATAATATTATTATGTTTACTTCAACTTAGATATCTATTTCTAGAGGTCAGCATCAGCCAGGTCCAATTTGTCCCCCTCCAGGCTCTATACACATGCAAGAGACATGGCTCTAAGCAAACATAATGTGCAATCATTATACAATCTAGTTGTTTTACACTGATTTTCATGTAGTGCTTTTTAGTACTTCCTTCGATTATCTGTGAAATACCATAACAGTAAAATCAAAATCTTCTTTTTGGAATAAGTCAGCAACAAGATTGAGTTGGTCTTGTCAGCCTCAATCTTTTTAATTTGCATTATTTCCATTATTTTAGATTTTGAAAAAAATTCACTTTTGCTCAAGCAGATATTCCTTTTCAAGCTCCATGTAGTCCTCAATGTGAACTCATCTCTTCTACCTATATATCTTACATTTTGAAATACCTAAACCACCAGTAAATCTTTTAGACTGTACTTAGGTAGCAATTTTCCTTACTTATACCTGGGGATATTGCTCCGTAAAGAAGCACAGTTTACCAAGTATCAATGTTCTCATAATCTCAGCATGACAGGCTATTTTTTGTTCTCTTGTCACCAACATAATGGCTTTAATGTAATAAGTCTAAAAGGTCAGGTCTCTGATGATCACTGAAACTAGAAGCATAAAATGTCTATTTCTAATTTCAAGAAGAGCTAGTAAGAGCAGAGAGAGAGACAGAACAATATAATCCATAATGCAAAGAAAATCAAGTTGCAATATTCCTGTTGTGGAAAGCATGCTTTTTAGCTCCAGGATCACAGACATTGATTAGAGTTCTAATAATGTTATGATATTATTTTATTAAAAGAGGAATTTTTAAAAAGTAGAAAGGATTTACTTAAAAGTTGTCAGAGGTAATAAAAAGGATATATCACAAGCTAGTTGTCAAGTTTAAAATTTAACGAGTTGAAAAGAAAGATACGTTTTCAGAAATCTTAAAATTTCCCTTCCATGGGCTCAGACACAGTACAAGTATTTGCTTTTAATATTTTATTTATTTGTTTTTAGAGAGAGGAGAGACGAGGGAGAAAGAGAGGGAGAGAAACATCAGTGTGTGGTTGCATCTCATAAGCCCCCAACTGGGGAAACTGGTCTGTGACCCAGGCGTGAACCCTGACTGGGAATTGAGCCAGCGACCCTTTGGCTTACAGGCAAGCACTCAATCCACTAGGCCCCACCAGCCAGGGCTCAATACAAGTGTTTTTCCTATTATTTACAACTCAATATATTCATTCTATTCCTAAAGGCTGAGAATCTCTCTATAAGCCTCTGCCTGGGAAGAGCCTTGAAAATGAATAAGCATTGATGAAATATTAGAGAAAAGGTTGGGTAATCTTTGTTGATTATTGCAAAGGGCGTCCTGAACAGGAAAATCATGGGAGAAGGTTTACAAGATTCACGTTGTGAATCTGAATTCATTATAAGAACATTTTAATATTTATTCCCTCCATCTTTTTCATCAGAGGTATATTTTTGGCAAAGATTTACATATGGTTTCAAATATTAACTTTTTGTACAATATTTATACCTTAAAGATTTTATTTATTTATCTTTAGAGAGAGAGGAAAGGAGGGAGAAAGAGAGGGACAGAAACATTGATTGGTTGCCTCTCACACACGCCCCAACTGGGGACTAGGCTGGCAACGCTGGCACGTACCCTGACCAGGAATCGAACCGGCAACTTTTACTTTGCGGGACAACTCTCAAACAACTGAGCCACACTGGCTCAGGACAATGTCTGTACTTTAGAGGACACTGTTCCATACATGATTCAATGTGTTCGGCATTTTTCTTCTAAAAATTCACCCATATGCTTTCCTCTTATCATTCAACCTATATTTAAAAGCATTGGTAAACATTAACGATTGTCAAATTGCTGAAAGGCTCTCAATTTTTTCAAAGATTGTAGTAGTTGAAACTAATTTTCAGCATCTCATCTTTTCTTATTGATGTCATGAAAGGGTCATCTCTCAAATTCACTACTTAGCTTTGCTAATTAATGTACACATAAATACATAGCAAAGTATATAAAGCTACCAAAGAATGACTAGATATCAGAGCTTTGTAGGAAAATATTGTTAATGAATTGAAGACATGCCACAGGAACCACATGAAATTGTGTAAAATGTGTCATCTTTGTGTTTCAAGATTTCTCTTTTAATTATTTCATATCTGTTTGGGGAAGTCTTTTAGCCATTTTTTAAGGATGTATCATCTAGAGACAAACTATTTTTTAAATATGAGGATGTCTTTATTTTCCTTTCATTCCTAAAGGATTATATCAGTAGACGTAGAACTTGAAATAAACAGACAGCCCATATACATGAGCTCTATACTGATACTCTGTCTCTTCCAGACATGTTTTGATTTAAACTGTTACTAAGAACCTGTGAAACCAAAGAAAAAAGCAAAAGCTCGGACTGAACTGGTGGTCAGTGGGGCTAAGGCACAAACTATAATTCGTATATTGGAAGATGGACCCTGGCAAGCGTCATGGGTTTGCCAGTCAGCTCATTGTAATGAGGCCCACCCTAACACCTGACAAAATGAAGAAGAGCAGCCTGTGGAGAAAGATAAACATCACTAGAGCTTCGAATTCTCTCTACATGCGTTTAAATACACAATGTGTTTAATTAGAAAATAGCCAAGTATACAAAAATTGATCAATATGTTGGAGAATAGCCAGACACTAGAGAGAGACTTAGTGGACGCTCAACAAAAATGAGCACTAAAATAATTGCGATTAATATCCAAGAAATGAAATGTGAAGATAAAGAATATAAGCAGAAAAATGAAAATCATAAAAATAAAATGGACATTCTAGACCTTAAAATTATAGAAATTAAAATTAAGGACACATATTTAATTATAGCTTCTGCAGTACTAAGAATATATTACTAAAATAAGATAGACCATAGAAAACCACATACACTGAAGGAGAAAGTAACAAAAATGAAGGAAAATATAGAAAAAAAATCAAAGTCTATTCTAAAACAACAACAACAAAAAACCCACATCAAGCCACAGTTTCAAACATTGCTATGAACTTTAAGCGGATAGGCACCAAGAAAATCAAGTCTGCAACCAAAATAAAAGACAAGACAAAAGAAGAAACCAATGAAAAGAAAAGTTTTAAACAGCTAGATAAAAAGATAGGAACGACATCTTCAAAGCAATGAATACATAGCTGACAAATTCGAGTTCTATATTCATCAAAAATATCCTGAAAGAAAAGTACAGACAAATAAAGACTGGAAGAAATTATCACTAGAAGATTGACATGAATGAACACATTTAAGGAAGTTATTAAGTCAGAAAGGAAATAACTGCAGATGGAAACACAATTAGCATTGTAGTTAATGGGGAACAATTAAAAACATCCTCCTCTCCTCTGAAGTTAAGAACTAGACAAGGCTGCCTGCCATCATCAGTTCTATTTAACATTGAATCAGAGGTCCTTTTCGTTCGAAAGGAAGGAAGGAAGGAAGGAAGGAAGGAAGGAAGGAAGGAAGGAAGGAAGGAAGGAAGGAAGGGAGGGAGGAAGGGAGGAAGGGAGGGAGGAAGGGAGGAAGGGAGTGTGGGAGAGGATAGGGAGAGAGAAAGAGAAAGAGAAAGAGAGAGAGAAAGAGGGAAAGAAAGGAAAGAGAGAGAGAAAGAAAGAAAGAAAGAAAGAAAGAAAGAAAGAAAGAAAGAAAGAAAGAAAGAAAGAAAGAAAGAAAGAAAGAAAGAAAGAAAGAAAGAAAGAAAGAAAGAAACATAAATAGAAGTTTAACAATTGGACCATTAACATAAAGTAGCCATTATTCACGGACAATACATTTATATGAAATTAAAAGCAGGAGAGACAAGTCTTACATTAGAAGTCAGACTAGGGTTATCTTTATGGAAGTGCTGGAAGGTTGTAATGGAAGATTTGGGAGGAGACAAATGGTGATTACATGAATGTATTCATTTGGTGAAAATTGATTCAAGTCTATAAGCTGTACTTTGAAGGAAAATTTCATGCATACATACATACATATATGCATCCAGGGAAGAAAACAACTGGTCTACAATGTCAACAGGAACATGATTTTTTTTTAGAGCATCAGAATGTAAAACTTCCATAGTTAGGACACCACTGATTTTTGAGTCACTATGCACAGCAAAATATTAACAATTCTCTTTATGATGGAATTAGTGATGTTTCTATTACTCATTGTTAATCTTTTCTAGATATTTTACAATCAAAATATATTACTTTTAAAGTAGAAAGATAAAAATTTACTTTTTTAAGGAAAAAATAACTGCTAAAGAACAGAAAGCAAATAACCCAATGTAATAGATAAAGTGATAGAAACCAATGTGATAGCATTGCTTGTTGCTGGTGATTTGAAACCAACTTATAGAAATTACAGTGGCAACTTGTGGAGGCAGGTGACATGACCCTTCCTAGCTGTTCTCACATCATGGTGTTAAGAAAATGAAGGCTTGTCCTTTACAAGAAGGATAAAATTAGTGTCTGATATCTTGCACTGACTTGGTGTTCACAGCTAAATGTCAGTGTTATTGCAAGCTGGCCATTTTGTTCTTCATTTGGACACAAACAATCTTGCAGTATGGCAAACTCAGATAAGGATACTCTGAAACTATAATCAAGTGAGACAAAGCAAGGTCATTTTACAATTCTGTCTCAGCACAGACAAAATCAAGTTCACTATACCACCTTCAAGAAACCAAACATTTCCCTCTCTTGGTTAAAATGAGTGATAACTTTATTTCTAGTTTCCCTTCCCTATAGGTAAGGTTTGTTGAGATGCTGAATCATAGAATTGCCCCTGATTTATGACAACACTCAATCTAGAACAAACCTCTGTTTCTTTAGACTCTCTTCAAATCACCTAACATTTCTTATGTCCTGTACATTTTTTTCCCTAACAAAAATTGTGTTTTCCCATGGTAGGTATTGTCCCTAGCTGCAACAATTAATAAACTTAGTTTGTTCAACATAAAGTTAACATAAAGTAGCCATTATTCACGGATAATACATTTATATGAAATTAAAAGCAGGAGAGACAAGTCTTACATTAGAAGTCAGACTAGGGTTTTTGTACAACATTTATACTTTAAAGATTTTATTTATTTATCTTTAGAGAGAGAGGAAAGGAGGGAGAAAGAGAGGGACAGAAACATTGATTGGTTGCCTCTCACACACGCCCCAACTGGGGACTGGGCCGGCAACACTGGCATGTACCCTGACCAGGGTATGTTTCTGGTGAACTTTTGCTAAAGGGCACTGATATACATAAGTTTTATTTTATTGACATTTTATTGACTAACTTTATTGAGCAATACTCAATTTGGGTGAGATGTAGTCAAAACTTTCTATTCCAGGCATTCTGAGTAAAAGAAATGATATAAACATTAATTTTCACCTGTAACGTTCTCTATATGTCTGTGTTGTCCATCTGATTTAAAGTGTAGTTCAAGTCCAATGTTTTCTTATTGATTTAGTCTGTCTGAAGGGTCTGTTGAAAGAGGGGTGCTGAAGTACCTTACTGTGCAGGAGAAGCTGACTGCACCTTAAAAAGTTGACACCATTTTAAAACTAATTCATCTGAACCTTCTCCCCTTTCCCTATTTTCACAGGACGGACCCTGGAATGTGTACAGAGGCTTTGGGTTAATCACAAACTACCTTTAGTCCTTCCTTTCTTCTGGGGCAAGGCACACCCAAGGCTTAATTTGCCCTGGTGCCAGAGCTCCCATTTTATGGTTGCTTCACCCCTTCAATCCCTCCTGCATTCCTTTTGGAATACCTAGGTCCATTTCTTGGAGGCGCATAAAGCAAATGGTCTGAAGGGTGAACAGTGCATGGAATCATTTCACTCTGCTGCTTCCCAGAAAAGCTTTCTGTGAGTAAATTCCTATTAATATGTTATAAGCTGACAAGTTGGACTTGTCTGTGTCGTTCTTCGGCTTATTGGTCTCAGCATTTGAGAGCCGCTTTTCATGAAAGGATGGCCTTTTCATAAAACACTTACTGCTCTTGTATTGTTTTCTATTTCTCCCTTCAGATCTGTTGGTATTTATTGGATGTTCAATGTTGTGAATATATATTTACAATTGTTATGTCATCTTAGTGAATTAATACATATCATCATATAATCAACTTTCTTGTCTCTTGTTATAGTTTTGACTTAAAATTTATTTTGTCTTATATAAGTATAGCTACCCCTGCTCTCTTCAGGTTTCCATTTCCATGAAATACCTCTTTCAATCAATTTATGTTCACTTTATGTGTGTTCTTAAAACTAAAGTGAGTGTCTTGTAAGTAGCATACAAAGTGAGGATCTTACTATTTTTAATTCATTCAATCACTCTATGCCTTAGAATTAGATTGAAGAACTTAATCTATTTTCATTTAAAGTGACTATTGATAGGTAAGGACTTACTAATGCCATGTTATTAATTGATTTCTGGCTGCTTTATAGTTCCCTTGTTTCTTTCTTCATCTTTTGATATCTTCCTTCAGGAGTTGATAATTTTCTGTAGAGGTGTGCCTTGATTTGCTTTTCTTAATCTTTTGTGTATCTACTATTGGTTTTTGTTTTTTGTTACCGTGAGGCTTCTGTAAAAATCTTATGGTCCCATTTATGCTGATAAGAACATAATTTTAATCACATACAAAAACATTACCCATTTACTCTTCCCTCACCATTTTATGTTTTTGATGTTATATTGTTTACCTTTTTATTTTGAATCCATTAACAAATTATTGTAACAATAGTTATTTTTAATACTTTGGTCTTGTAACCTTAGTAATTGAGGTAACACACCACCGTATCACAGTGAATATTCTGAACTTAATTATATACTTTACCAATGTGTCATAATTTTTTTTATGTTTCCATGTTATTAATTTGAATTCAATGACTTATTTAGCATTTTATTGTAGTGTGGGTCTAGTGGTGATAGACTCCCTCAGGTTTTCAGTTTGTTTGGGAGTCTTCATCTATCCTTCAAGTTGGAAGGAAAATTTTGTTATGTAAATTATTTTTGTTGGCAGGGTTTTTTTTTTTTCAATTTTCTTTCATCACTTTAAATATATCTCCCCCATCATTCTTTGACTGCAAGTTTCTGATGAGAAATCCACTGGTAGTCTTACAGGGTCTCTCTTGGTTGTGAATAATTTTTCTTCTTGTTGCTTTTAAATTATTCTGTTGTCCTTGAGTTTGGACAGTTTATTGAAGAATATCTCTTGGATTTCAATCTATTTGTGAACCTATAAGCTCCATGGACTTAAAGGTCCAAACATCTTCCCAAATTTGTGAAGTTTTTAGCCATTATTTCATTAAATAAGTTTTCTGGTTCTTTCTTATTCTCTTCTTCCTCTGGGACTCTAGTAAGGCATGCATTTTTTTTTCTCTCTCTCTTTAAGGTATCCCATATTTAAAATAGATTTTCTTAATTCTTTTTTTATTCATTCTTCTTTGTTTTCCTATGACTGAGTTATTTCCAAAGACCTGGCTTCTACCTCACAGATTCTTTCTACTTCTTGATCAAGTCTGTTGTTTTTACTCTCTACCACATTATCACTTCATTCATTGTATTGTTTAACTTCAGAATTTTTGTTTGCTTGTTGTTTCCTTTCTCTCCATTAAGCTTATCATGTCATGTATGTATTATTTTCCTAATTTCATTGACTGTCTTTGTTTTATAGCTCACTGAGATTCTTTGAAATAACTATTCTGAATTATTTTGGGGGAAGTTGCACATCTTCCTTTCTTTGTGGTCAATCAGTAAATTATTGTATAGCTTTAGGGGTATCATTTTTCCTAGATTTTTTTTCCTGCTCCATGAAGTTTTTCAGTGATATTTTTACTTCCTTTATTTTTGCTGACTGGCTTTATGAGAGAAATACTGTCCATTAGTCCTGTCAGGAATACTGAAGCTTTCTTAGATATTTTATGTGGATACTCCCGCTCAACACTCTTGTTCCCTCTTTTGGCAAATTTCTTAAAATCGTATGCTTTCACTCAATCCTGTGAAGCCATCCTGGGTACTGATTGCCTCCTTTTGCTTTCCCTAAGGTTGTACTGAATGCTCAAGTTTGAGTGGTTTCTCCTAATCGCTCAGATTTAGGCCAGCTTTTTTCATATACTCACTAGCCATCTATAAGGACTCGCTGTCACTGCTGTTGAGAACACACACAGGAAACTGGTTTTGGCACTGCAAGGTGTATGTGAGGCGCACCATGTTGGGGGTGCTCATGATCCACTTGGGAGGATCTGTGTATGAGAGGGACCCTTGGGGCTTGTGGGCAGGCTTGCTAATGGAGTCATTGATATGGATATAGGATCCACATTCCTTTGATGCCTTTCTTTCAGGAGCACATACTTGGGAAAACAGGATGCTCCTTCGTTCTCTCTCCCTTCCCCTTGTGAAAGGAATCAGGCCAGGAAGGTCTCTCTTGGCTCTTAGCTGTGCTTCTATGGGTGAGGATAGACAGGGAATTGAAACTGTGCCTCTTACCCTCTTCAATGTATCCAGACTGATTTTTTTTAATGCAATGATTTGCTAGAACTTCTTTTCTAGACTTGTAAACTTTCAAAAGCTCTTTTGTGTGTGTGTGGGTGGCGGGGTGACTGTCTAAATGAATTTTCTTTGAGGGAAAAATGATAGAAAACTCTTATTTTGCTGATGATATAAATCTCTTCTTATTGTCAATACACTGAAGTCAATTTAGAATGGAATATTTAGTTCATTTATCTGAAGTGTTACCATTGTTAGAAATAAAATAATTGGCTTATCTGACTTATTTCTGTGGTAAAACTTTTCTTATTTTTTATTTCTAAGATTCATGAAAACAAAAAATATATAGAGCAATTATAGTAAACATAAATTAATATACAGAACTTAACTCAAAGAGTTACAAATTAATAATGTGTGATATTTGGGTAATAGTATTTCACAATGGTATTATTTTTACAGAATTTACTCAGTTAATCAGAAGTACTAAGGTGGATATTGAATTTTATACATTAAAAAACAATAAATATTAAATTTTTGGACCCTGTTATATTATCATATCAGATATTATTAATTATTAAGTTATAAATTCTCTTATTTAATGTATCTTGGATTATTATTAATAGTAAACTAAATAGAAATTATACAGTTTATCAAAAGTTGCAGTTAAACTCCATTCAGAAATTTTTTAAATGCATGAAAGAGTAAAAATGGTTTATGATGTGAATTCCAAATATGCCTTATCTGTGTTCATGGAAAGTTCACATGCTAACAAGATTCCAAGATTTCTGCTTTGCTTTTTATTTGTTCATAGTCTTATTTCAATACCGTATAGCTCCATTTATTGTACATATGATCATTTTTAATTCAATTATGTTTGTTTTCCTAATTCATTTGTGTATATTTACTCAACAGTATTACTTTTCCTGCAGAAGGAAAATGAGATTGCTCTCCATACCTCATTATTTTAATTCTTTCTTTGTAAGGACATATACATTTTATCACTCATTACTTATTAAACTCAATGTTTTTGAAGCAACAAATCACATAATAAAAATAAATTTTTGTAATGCCAAATACGTATACATCTTAAATAAAAGAGATAGAAAAAATTAATGTAGTTCTTTGTATTTATCATTTGAATACTTGATTTTTTTTACATCATAATGAAATGAAATGTCTTCCACTTAGGTAGCTTTAAAATGGCAAAATTCCACACCACATCATTTTGAAAGTCATATACTGGATGGATTAGTAACACAATTGGAAACATCTTTCACTTCAGGGGAATCTATAACCCAATAGATTATAACAAATGGCAACTTCCATCAAGTTGCAATTTAATATTGCATAGCAGAATAAACTACTAAAAAATTTAAGAAAAAAGGTTGTCATTTCTCTACATTATCATCTCATGTAAAATTTAGACAATATTACTCAGATTCAAATATAAAAGTGGTGCATCCCAATTCTGGCAAATATATTAAATCATCTAGACAAATTTAAAAATTCTGACTACTGGGTTCATATTTTCAGTGATTGTGACATAAATACTCTAGTGTGGCGCCTGGTGAAGAGTATATTTTTATAAAGTTATCATCATAAGTATAAAGTATAGCCAGGCTTGTACATTGCCTTAGAAGTCAGCTATATGATAACATTTAACATATCTCTAGTATAAATAGCAGTTGTCAAACCTTCTATTTTTAGGTCCCACATAATATTACCAACTATGGCTAGCTATGATGTTGATACAGCAATTCAGATTTGGGAGAAAGAGTTCAACTCTGGATCTTTAATAAGTCAGAGTAAAGATAAATAATTTCCAAAAAAAATTAAAAAATCAACATTTAAAAAGTGTGTTTCTTTTTAAGGGTACAAATAACTATTCCTACCAGTGGAATTCTCTACCGAATGATGAAAAACATTTAAGTCAGACCTATATAGATATACAGGTTTTATTGTTTAATATTGGGTCTATTACTTACTTTTCCTAAACCTCAATTTCTTCCTTTGTAAATTAGAAAAATTCCCAACAGTCATTTTGAAAATTAATTTATGGTAACAAATAATTTAGTAGGTACCTTGTGAATGCTAGTTCCTACCAAGAGTGTTACTATTTTGTGCATTAGAAAAATAATTACATAGTTCAAAGTGATATAGTTTAAATCTTTTTATTCTTTTTTTTAATTAATTAATTTATTTTTTCAAATATATTTGCCTCTGCCTACCCCCCACCACTTTCCCTTGCCCCCTCCCTCCCTTCCTCCCTCCCTCAACTCCTCCCCCTTGGTCCTGTCCGTGAGTCCCTGCTATATGTTCCTTGACTTTCCCCTTCCCTTCTTTTTCCCCCGCCCCCTCTCACTCCTTGCCTCTTGTCTCTGTTGGTTTCTTTTCCTTTCAGTGTTGCTGGTCTTAATTTCCTTGCATCTTTGTATTGTTGGTTAGGTTCCGCTTATAGGTGAGATCATATGGTATTTGCCTTTCTGCCCATGGCTTATTTCTCTTAGCATAATGCTCTCTAGTTCCATCCATGCTATCACGAAGGGTAGTAGTTCTTTTTTTCTTTCTGCTGTGTAGTATTCCATTGTGTAAATGTACCATAGTTTTTTGATCTAAACATCTACTGATGGGCATTTAGGGTGTTTCCAACACTTGGCTATTGTAAATTGTGCTGCTATGAACATTGGGGTGCATAGGTTCTTTTATATTGGCGTTTTGGGATTCTTAGGGTATAGTCCCAGCAGGGGAATCACTGTATCAAAAGGCAGTTCCATTTTCAGCTTTTTGAGGAAATTCCACACTGCTTTCCACAATGGCTCCACCAGTCTGCATTCCCAACAACAGTGTACTAGGGTTCCCTTTTCTTCACAGCCTCGCTAGCACCTGCTGTTTGTTGATCTGTTTATGATGGCCATTCTGACCGGTGTGAGGTGGTACCTCATGGTGGTTTTGATCTGTATTTCTCTGATGGCTAGTGATGCTGAGCATCCTTTCAAATGACTCTGGGCCCTCTGTATCTCCTCCTTGGAAAAGGGTCTGCCCAGGTCCTTTGCCCATTTTTTGATTGGATCATTTGTCTTCCTGGAGTGGAGTTGAGCAAGTTCTTTATATATCTTGGAGATCAAACCTCTATCTGATGTATCATTAGCGAATATATTTTCCCATAGGGTTGGCTCCCTTTTCATTTTGCTGATGTTTCCTTTAGCGGTGCAGAGGCTTCTTATTTGATGAGGTCCCACTTGTTTATTCTTTCTTTTATGTCCCTTGCTTTAGGAGACACATCAGTGGAAAAATTGCTGCTTGGGCTATCTGAGAGTTTCCTGCCAATGTTCTCCCCTAGGACTTTGATGGTGTTGCGACTTATATTTAAGTCTTTTATCCATCTTGAGTCTATTTTTGTGTATGGTGTCAGCTGATGATCCAATTTCAATTGAGAGCCATCCAGCTCTCCCAACACCATTTGTTGAAGAGGCTGTTATTGCTCCATTTTATGCTTCTGCCCCCTTTGTCGAATATTAGATGCCCATATAGACCTGGGCTTATTTCTGGGCTTTCTATTCTGTTCCACTGGTCTATGGGTCTGTTCTTGCGCCGATACCAGATTGTTTTGAGTATAGTGGCTTTGTAGTAGAGTTTGGTGTCCGGTATTGTGATCCCTCCTACTTTGTGTTTCTTTCTCAAAATTGCTGCGGAGATTTGGGGTCTTTTATGGTTGCATGTAAATTTTTGAAATGTCTGTTCTATTTCTGTGAAATATGTCATTGGCATATTAATAGGGATTGCGTTGAATCTATAAATTGCTTTGGGTAGTATGGACATTTTGATGATATTAATTCTTCCAATCCATGAGCATGGTATATGCTTCCAATTATTTGTGTTTTCCTTAATTTCTTTCTTCAATGGTGTAGAGTTTTCTGCATACAGGTCTTTTACCTCTTTGGTTAAATTTATTCCTAGGTACTTTATTTTTCTTGTTGCTATATCGAATGGTATTTTTTTTCTGATTTCTTCTTCTATTGCATTGCTGGTGTACAAAAACGCCTTTGATTTCTGAATCAAAGTATCCTTTGACTTTGTATCCTGCTGTTTTGCCAAATTCACTTATTAGGTTGAGGAGTTTTTTGGTAGAGTCTACAAGGTTCTCTATGTACACAATCATGTCATCTGCAAACAATGATAGCTTTACTTCCTCCTTTCCTATTTGGATGTCTTTTATTTCTTTTTCTTGTCTGACCACTGATGTTGAAAAGAAGCAGTGAAAGCGAACATCCTTGTCATGTTCCCGATCTTAGTAGGAAAGCTTTTAATTTTTGCCTATTGAGTAACGGTTGGCTGTAGGTTTTTCATATGTGGCCTTTATTACATTGAGGAATGCCCCATTTATTCCCATTTTGCTGAGTGTTTTGATCATAAATGGGTGCTGTACCTTATCGAATGTTTTTTCTGCATCTATCGAGATGATCATGTGGTTTTTGTCTTTTTTTTATGTGATATATTACGTTTATTGACTTGCGTTTATTGAACCATCCCTGCATCCCTGGGATGAATCCCACTTGATCATGGTGGATAATCTTTCGAATGTATTGCTGGATGCAGTTTGCCAATATTGTGTTGAGGATTTTAGCATCTATGTTCATCAGTGAAATTGGCCTGTAGTTTTCTTTCTTTGTAGGGTCTCTATCTGGTTTTGGGATTAGGGTGATGCTGGCCTCATGAAAGAGTCTGGGAGTCTTCCCTCCTCTTGGATTTTTTGGAATAGTCTCAGAAGGACAGGGGTTAGTTCTTCCTTAGATGTTTTGTAAAATTCTCCTGGGAAACCGTCTGGCCCTGGGCTTTTGTGTGCTGGGAGTTTCTTGATGACTGCTTCAATTTCCCCAGCTGTTATCAGTCTGTTCAAGCTTTCTGTTCCTTCCTCCTTCAGTGTTGCAAGATTATACTTCTCTAGAAATTTGTCCATTTCATCAAGGTTTTCAAATTTCTTGGCATATAATTGTTCATAGTAATTTTTGACAGTCCTTTGTATTTCTGTGGTATCAGTTGTTATTTCTCCTCTTTCATTTCTGATATTATTAATGTGGGTCCTCTCCCTTTTTGTCTTGATGAGTCTGCTTAAAGGCTTGTCAATTTTATTTCTCTTTTCAAAGAACCAGCTTCTGGATTGGTTGATCCTCTGAATTGTTCTTTTCATCTCTATGTCATTCAGTTCTGCTCTAATCTTGACTATTTCCTTCCTTCTCCTTGCTCTGGGATTTATTTGTTGTTGTTTCTCCAGTTCTTGAAGTTATTGTGTTAGGTCTTTTATATGAAATGTTTCTGTCTTTTTTAGGTAAGCCTGTATTGCTATGAACTTCCCTCTCAGGACTGCCTTTGCTGTGTCCCATAGGTTTCGGACTGTTGGATGTTCATTTTCATTTGTTTCCAGAAATATTTTGATTTCTTCTCTTAGCTCATTATTGACCCATTCATTGTTCAATAGTCTACAGTTTAGTCTCCATGAGTCTGCAAGTTTTTGAAGTTTCTCTTTGAGGTTGATTTCCAGTTTCAAGCCCTTGTGGTCCGAGAAAATGCTTGGTAGTATTTCAATTTTCCTGAATTTGCTGAGGTTTGCTTTGTGTCCTATCATGTGGTCTATCTTTGAAAAACTGCCATGAGCATTTGAAAAGAATGTGTATTTTTCCTCTTTGGGATGTAAGGTTCTATATAAGTCAGTTAAGTCATTTTGATTCAGTGTGTCATTCAGCTGCACAATATCTTTATTAATGTTTTGTTTGGAAGATCTGTCCATTTTTGACAGGGGGGTGTTGAAATCCCCTACGATCAGTGTGTTGCTGTCCATACCATTTTTGAAGTCATCCAACAATTTCCTTATATACTTGGGGGCTCCTATATTGGGAGCATATAAGTTTACAATGTTTATGTCTTCTTGATAGATTCTTCGTTTAAGTATTATGAAGTGCCCCTCTGGGTCTCTTTCTATGGCCTTTGTTTCAAAGTCTACTTTGTCTGATACAAGTATGGCAACCCTGGCCTTTTTCTCTTGCCCTTTTGCTTGGAATATTTTTTTCCATCCCTTTACTTTCAATCTGTGTAGGTCTTTTGCTCTGAGGTGCGTTTCTTGTAGGCAGCATATGTGTGGGTCATGTTTTCTTATCCATTCAGCTACCCTGTGTCCTTTGATTGAGGCTTTTAGTCCATTTACATTGAGAGTTATTACTGATAGAAACCTATTCATTTTTTCTCTTTGTACCTGTGTTTTTCTTTCTCACTCTTTTCCTTCATCTTCTTAAACCAGTCCCTTGAGCATATCTTTGAGTGCTGGTTTGGTAGAGATGTATTCTTTTAGCCTTCTTTTGTCTGGGAAACTCCTTATTTCCCCTTCTGTTTTAATTGAGAGCCTTGCTGGGTAGAGCCGGCTTTGTTGTAGGCCCTTGCTTTTCATGACTTGGAATATTTGTTGCCATTCCCTTCTGGCTTGTAGTGTTTCTGTTGAGAAGTCAGCTCCTAGGCATATCAGGGCCCCCTTGTATGTTACTTTCTCCTTCTCCCTTGCTGCCTTGAGGATTCTCTCTTTGTATTTGATCGTTGCCATTTTAATGATAATGTGTCTTGGAGTGGACCTCCTTGGGTCCCTCTTGAGAGGGGCCCTCTGTGCCTCCGGGATCCATGAGACCTTTTCTCTTCTCAACTTGGGGAAATTTTCCGTCATTACTTTTTCAAATAGGTTCTCTATCTCTTGCTCCTCTTCTTCTTCTGGTAACCCTATTATGCGGATATTATTGCGTTTCAGGTGGTCCTGCATTTCCCTAATTGCCACTTTGTTCTTTTTGTGTCTTTTTTCCATTTCTTGTTCTTTCTTGGAGCTTTTTTCTACCTTAAGGTTTAATAAGGTATTTATCTACCTTAATAAGGGCTTATTCGTGACCTCGCCTATTCGTCTGGCCCCCCAGGCCTGTGGGCACCCTGGCATTGGTCTGTTTAGGGTCTTCTATTGTGTGCTTTCCCCGCTTTTGGCTCTTTGGATGAGTTGCTTGTCCTCGTCAAATGGATACTACAGAAATGGGAGGAAGTCAGCTCCAGGACTCTCTGGATAATCCTGTCTCCAGTCTCTCCTCCATGAACTCTAGGCAGCTCTGTGACCCCTTCGGCCCTGGATCCACTATTTCTGCCGCCTGCTCTGCACTTGCGGCCCACGGGGGTCGATTTACACCAGACCTCGCTGCTCTGCTCACTCCCTCTCAGGCTCCATTGGTGCCAACCCGTGGGAGGCCTTGCCAGCTCACGCAAGCCCTCGCCACCCCGTGCTGGTCCCCGCACACACTCGCCACCCCTCTCCGGCCACTCGGCGCAAGTGTATGCACCTGCACTGGGTCGTTTTGGGCTCTCTATTGTGTGCTTTTCAGCTTTTGGCTCTTTGGGGGTGTGTCCTTTTCCCGCACAATGGAGACTAGGGAAAGGAGAAGGAGTCAGGACTCCCCGGTTCCTCCTCCCGTTCTTTCCCCACCTCCTCCATCTCCAGTCTCTCCTCAAGGCTCTCCCAGCCAGTCTGCACTTAGCCCCCCAGCTCACACGCACACAAGGTGTGTGCGGAGCACACAAAAGGCAGGTTAATTGATTCCCTTATGCCTGAGCGAGCCGGTAGATGCAGAGTGGGTGGTGCGTTATCACTGGGGCTCTGCCAGCCACTGTCTCAGATCTGTTCACAAAGTTTTCCTCACCAGTTTTTTCCCAGGCACCAGCCCACCCTGCTGCCGCCTCTGCCCAGAGATCAAGGAGGGCGGCTGCCACTGCAATTTTTGTCTTGGCCCTTTAAATGTCTCTTTGCATCCCTAGCCGCCTGTCTCTGGCAGAGAGCGCCCCTAAGCTTTTTGGGGTTGCGTTTTGTCTGTATTTTCCTGGTTTTAGCTGCTGTAGTTTAGAGGTCCCTGTTTATGATTCAGACCCCGTTCTTCTCAGGGGGACCCAACTGACCGTTTCAATGTCCCTCTGATGCTAGTGTCCCTGGGCACCCAGCCCACTCTCTCGAGCCTCCACCATGCTTCTCATCTATTGGGATGTATGAGAGTTGAATCCACTGTCTGTCCCGACACCAAGGCTCCTCTCCCACTATAGTGCCATTGTTTTCCAGGTGATTACTCCACTATTTAGTCGCAATTCCAGTTTGGTCTTGGGAGGAGGAGGTCAGCATGACTCCCATTCACTCCTCGGCCATATTTCCTCTAGTTTAATTCTTAAATAAGGAATATCTGACTCTTCTTTGAAGTCTACTAGTAATTATACCCTAATTAACTAATTAACCCAAACTAATTGAACGAGTAAAGACTGACTATTGAAATTTCAAATAGTTATTTTATAAATGAATTGATTCATAAATATTGTAGTGCCAACCATGTATTAATAATAATTTAATAAAATTTTAATTAGCTGTAAAGACTGCATAAATATATCAGTTATGTAAAGTAAATTACATCTTTAGTTTTTCAGGACTATTAGATGGTAGAAAATATTCTCTTTTTTGGCTTATTACACACATTTTTCACCTTGGAAATATGATACCTTCATTATATGCACATTTACAGTCTTCCTCCTATTGCCTTTATTTTCAGGTTCAGAGTTTCTATCTGTGGACAGTGTATTAAAACCTGCTGCAAATCTGCGCAGTCATAGTTTGTAACCAAACATTTTGATAAAGGAGATGAGGTATATTATTAATGTCCCATAGATCCAGGAAAGCTATATTATGCAAATGAGTCACCAATTACATAAATTGGACTACTTTGTTCAGATGTCCAGGTTGGCAGGCTCAAGGTCAGAGCTGAAGGACACAGAATATGGCACCTATGAGCCAGGAAACCTGTAAAGCAACCCCCTCAACACAGGGCTATGCTGAAGCATAAGTTTTACAGTGTAAGAAACCGATGCCTTCGTTGTCAAATCTCTTGCTGTTGCTAACTACATCTTCTAAGTTTTAAGTCTACAAGTTTTACCAGTTTTTGAATATCATGATTTCTCTTATTTCTATGATTTTACAAATGCAGTCTGTGTGCATTTTCTTTCCCCCAGTTAATTACTCTTCATCCCTTAAATTCAACTCAGTGTAACCCATTCTGAGAAGCCACGCCTACAATCGGCCTGGTGAGTTTTTAGAAAACCTGATCTGTGCTTTTGAAGCATAACATTCTTATTCTATATAAAATATTTCTCAGGGTCTACAGATATTGCTTATCTCTAGGTAGAGATCTGACCCACAAGCAAGTTCATTTGTTTCACACAGGTCTTCACAGTACTTGAACCAATAATTAACAACCAGGACATTTCACACAAAAGTCCAGATATCTAGCTTCTCAGGAAAAATATATATCCAGGAACATGAGGGTGGAATGGCAAAAATGGTCAAGGCTAAATGGGCGCTGACTTCCTCCCAGAGGGGAATGGCTAGTTGCTCTACAGTTTTCAAAAGTCCCACACAGCCTAGTTTTCTATTAATTTGTACCATTTTTTCAGTTTCTGTAACAGTGTAGTACTAAGACTTCTTATTATAACATTGATTAAACTTTGACTCTTTTTCTTACTTGTTTATTTATTAGATATTCCTAACCAAGTCACTAAGTCTTCTTTTCACTTATTTTGTTTTGTCAACACAGCAATAATACTAGCATTACTATTATTATTTTATAATAAGGTGATTTTTAAAGGTCAAAGATGTAAGGTATATGAAAATATTATATAACTTTAATTTTACCGTATATAGATATAGACATAGCTCTTCTCAATATCATATTAAGCCTAAATCTAGTGCTCTCTAGATAAATGTTAAAATATGTCTTTTTCATTTTCAAAATAACAATTTAAGATCAATACTATCAGTCTAAACACTGCATTTAAAGAGATAGAATAACTAAAAAATGATAAAAATAAGTCAGCAGAATTAATATACATTTAAGACACACCAATCATTATATATACAAAGAGAGTTAGAGGAAGGACTAAAGAAAAAGAATTCTTCACCTAAGAATAGTCTAAAGGGACATAATTTATGTAAGATGATGAAAAATATCTCAGAAGTATAACATTATTTTGGCTTTTTTGACCAAATGCATGATGACCTAGAAAAAAATGATTTAATGGAAAGAAAAGTAAATTATGGTCATGATTTATTTAATAAAAACTGGGAACCAAAATTAGCATAATCAAAATAAAGATTTGTCACTGAGGTCAAATAAAATGTAACACAAAGGAAAACCTATACTCATATAAAAGAAATGATATTGTGACTTCATGAAATCCAAAACCTACAGAAAAACTAAATATTGAGAAATAACTTGCTTACTTTATAAAATTATCATTCTATGATGTAAAGCATCTGTTACATGCTGAACTTTCTAATAGATGCTTAGTTTATGAAAAGTATTCCAATAAATATTAAACATTTTATGGAGTAAATGGGAAAACAATAAAAAATTGAAAATATTTAGTTTTGTTTTATAAATGAATTCAGTCAGAAATTTGCAAAATATAACACATACATCTAAAACAATTTCTTAAAGGTGTAGTTTCAATTTTAATAATTTTAAAACTGTTTTTGATGTAGTTAAATTCATGTATTCAAAATATATGCTCCAAAATAAAATTTTTCTTATAGAGTTATTTTTCCAAAAAGCTTTACTATGCTATATTCTGATAATGCAAGTATGAAAATATATAACTTCATGACACAAGACAAAGCAAAATAGCATATTTTCCTTTCAACATGAATTATCAGAAATGAGGCACTTTCTTCTCCCTAATCTATCTAATGACAGTTTTATGACTAAACTCTTCACGTTGGAAAATTTGTGTTTGTAATCACAGTCAACATTCAATACAAACAGAACTATAACACTCTTCTGGTTCATGATTTATGTTCTGAACATACCTGAAATTGCCCTAAATCCATTGTAACTCAGAGTAATTTTGCTTTTCTTTTCCAAGTGTTACTGATTTCTTCTGTGCCCTGTCTCTCATTTGTGTATGCCTGTTTGCTGCTTTTTTTTTTTTAGAAGCCTGCTAGTGTTGTCAAAGAAGGAGAAACACTTGAATACGTGGAAACATAGATTTGTGACAGTCTACTCTAGTTATTTTGAAAGGATGTAGTTTCCCTTCTCTGAAGTTTTAAACTCATTATCTAGATTATATCTTCTCTTTGCTCAGGGGAAAATGCTTGCCTATGCCAATATATACAACTGTTATAACTGCAGTCTCCTTATTGTTTTTCTCATGCAAATTTACCAACCCAACATTTTGCCAAAATCATGTTGAGAAGTATTTTTTTGAAAGTCTGGGCACTTAAAAACAACAAAAAAGAATGTGTTTCTAACGCATACACAAAGAGTCACATAAATGTTTGGGACAAGAGGTTGTTAATATTTGCCATTGCAGTCATGTTGGTTGGCTTCTGGTATGAAAGAGTTTGGGAAGATAGAGAGCAAGAGCAAGAGTGAATGAGAGAAAGAGAGAGGAGGGAAAATTTGGATGAGTTCCAGTTGGAACATATTGTGTTTAAGACAATGGAGTGATGGATATTACATGACTAATGCTCAGAAAACTTTTGAAAATACATATCTGAAAATCAAGACAGAGTCCAGGCCTAGAGACAAGTATTTGAGAATTATCTTTATAAAGCTACAGGAGGATTTTTAAAGTAGATGATATAGATCAAGATGATGATATAGGTAGATATAGATTAAATAGGTATAGATATAGATAGATATAGATATAGATGATATAGATATGTAGATGGCATATAATCAAGGCACTCAGAGAAGTGGCCCATGATTTTTCCTTCCTCTGCTCTTTTCCTACAACTAACCTCTTGAACATGTTGAACAACTTGCAATACACTAAGTGCGTTATTTCTTCCAAATGCTACTTGATGCCCTCCATATTTACTTCCCCCATACTAATTTCTAGAAAAGTTCTATACCTCATTTAAAACTCTGTTGGAAAGTTTGTTTATAACATTTTTCATGATCTCTGAAATGAGAATAACTTTCTCTAGTCATTGTTTCTCCACTTTAGTATTTATCACATTGATTATAGTTATATGTTTAATCATCTATCTGCTCTTAGGTTTCTCTAGGGAAAGCTGGTTCTTATTGATCCAGAACATAAGCAAATTTTCAACCCATTTTCTGAAAAAAAAAATGGGTTAATTAATTAGTTAACATTTTAATAGGACTTTCTGCTCACTTAGTATAGTATATGTGCTTTTGCAAGACTTCTCCAAATATTTTTACAAGAATTCTCCACCTGAATTGGTTATAACTAGTTCTAACTGTTCTTATCTGAAAATGGATTTGATTTATTCAAAGTTAATTTTTAAATAAGTAGTAAAGAAATGGCAGAATAATTCATGTAATAACTCAGCTGTAGCTCATGTAATTTCAAATTTTCCTCTCAGTTGCAATCAAGGCTAACATGGCACAGCAATAGGCAGGAGAACCATTCCTTCTAAACTTATCTTTAATGACACCAATGTAATCTCCCATTTAATTTAACCAGATTTATATCTATATGACATTTATTTAGTGCCAACTGTATGCCAAGCACTGTGCTACCTGATCTTGATCCTTACCTGGAGCTTCCTAGGACACATGTTAAAAAATTAAAGTCTCACTATGCATTCACAATAGAAAAGATTGAAAAGTTTTCAGAATAAACTGATAATGAACGTTATCCTATAGCTACAAACATCAAAGCCAGTACTCTTGATAAGCTATATTTAGCCATAATGTACAATAACTATTAATTTTGAAAATTTTATTCATATTGTAAAATATGTTTACACTGACATTCGCCTTCCATCTGGTTTTCCCATCAAGAGTGTGACAAACAAGGGAAAAGGTACAGAAAAGAAATTGTCTTTCAGAAAAATCTCTTTGCTTATAAACATGATCTAATGAGAATAAAATGATTAATAACTAGGAAAACTGTAAAACGTAAAGGTGGCCAAAAGTTTATCTCATACATGTAGTCTCTTCTTAGAAAACATGATCATGCTTACAGTTACATTAGTTTGAATAAACTGCAATCAATTAATACAAACATGTTTCCCTAAAGGAAATTAATTAATTTAATGAACATAATTTAACAGATGATTCTTATCATAAATAATTTTATAAATTGGGTGATTTTTCCAATGCTTCTATTGTTTCACTGAGGATATGACTTTGTAAACTAAGAAACTAAAGGGTTCACATGACCCCCAAACCCAGGAGCAGTTTACCAGCGTGGATGCAGAGATGGCTCCAGGAGAACGTCTATGGATTTGGCTCCAGACAGAGGCAACAGAACTAACAGTCCTGGCACCTTCATGCAGGATTTTTACGAATCCAATAAAGCATTTGGATAGTCCTGTCTATTCTTCATCTTCTTTAAGAAACATGTGAATTATTTTGAGATACTTTGCAACAGATTAAAGAAATATAAATTAAACCAGTATGGTTTTCTAGAGCCTTTTGTGGACTCAACATATCCCCAGAGAGAAAATTAATTATATACTTAACTGGAATTTTAAAATTCTAATTTTGAACACAATACAACCTTTTTACAGTAAAACAAGA